>NC_080845.1:50714037-52115704 GCF_030435755.1 Ochotona princeps
GAATTCCAAAAACAAAGCCAAAATGCGGGGAAAAAACATGTGTTTTCTATAAATTTAGAATTGTCTGTACTTGTAAAAGCATGAACAAATAAATGTCATGTATGAAGTTTGTTTTCTTGGTTAACACTCATGTTATCAGTGTATCTTTTCAAGTCTTATACTGACCTTTATTTACTTGTTCTGTGTGCAAAATTTATCTAAAATGTAGAGTGGATTTATTTGAAAGCAATAACACAGTGTGGTACTTACTAAATGTTTATGAGCTAGGAAACTTTAAACAATGGCAAGTTATTGCCAGTTGATTCTTTCTATTTTTTTTTGAAGCAGCTTTATTACCATTGTTTTTAAGTTTCACTGCATGTTTTGAGTCATGAAAACATCACAACGCCTTTCAATAGCTTGCTAACATTTCATTTAGTAGGCCTAGGTAATTCTGCACTAAAACGAATCCTCCAAAATTATCTATTAACCCAGGCTTTTGCCTTTTTTTCACAAACTGTCCTATGTTGGTTGTCATGGAGATCCTAATTTTTGACTACTGTCACAGTGAGGTATTCAGTGGGAAATAGCACACATTTCTTTTCCTCCCCTTTACATTGGCCAGCTCAAGTCATGTGGACATAGCAACTGTAAAGGAAAAAGGTCACTCTAACCATGTGTGCTAAAGGAAAAAAGTTGAGTTGACTTTGTAAACAGAAAGTATGACTAGTTTATCTACCTGTTTCTGAAAGACTGAACTCCTACAACTGTTGTTCTTTGTCATTGTTTGTATTCCCCCTTTCTTCTCTCCAGAGTATTCTTATTTGGTTTATGAAAATATTCTGGAACAAGTAACATTAACCCATCCAACTTTTTGCTTATTTTTGAAGCTAAAATCTAAGCTTCTCACAAAAATAACTGTGTCTTGTAGTTGTTGTTAGTTGAGTACTGCCATATGTCTCAAAAAGTCAGTTGAATTGAATGCAGTATTATCCTGGTATAACCTATCACCACACCAATATCTTTTAAAATTAAAAATATTATGAAATGTATACCCTGTCTCACACACATACATACACACAATTTAAAAATGTATGGGTTCCTTGTATTCTCCCTTAGCAGCAGTGGCAAGACTTAGTAAAGTCCTCTAGCTCCTATTGATCATGTACTTTTCCATTTTATTCTCAACTGACTCATTTTCTTTTCAAGAGATGAAGTAAGGGACTCAGTCTCTATTAATTATGCCATGTATGCATTCATCTTTGATTCCTGCTGTATGTTAAAGTAGAATTGAAAAAAAAATTGGTTATGCTTCGTTTCCGTCATGTACCTGCGGTGATACGAACATTATCTCATACATAACATCTTCAAAGCTAGAATAAGGCCTTTTGCTTGGCTTTTATCCACTGTGAAAACCTCTGTTCAATTAAAGTCACCTTCTTGGCACATTGCCTCTGCCAAGTATATGTTTTTCTTTCTCCATTTTGTAATTTCTTAGAATAACTTACACACATCTATATCTCTTCTCTTTTTTTCATCTTCTGACATTCATTAAGTTATTGTATCCATGAGTCTGCATTTCATAGTTCAATTTTCCTGGTGATTTTTATTGTAACATAGGGAATATCATCACTTTCACTGAATCTTATTTAATTTTTTTATGCATCCCACTGCTTGATCTGGTAACTGCTTGAGATTTGTGTTTATGTTTTGGGACTGAACATAAAAATCAATTAATTCTTTCTTGGGGATTTAGAAGATTTGGGGAAAGTTGTAGCAAAAGCAAACTTAGTTATCATAATGAGATGCTTTTCCTGGCATGTTGGTGGCTAAATGCTTTCATATATCTTTCATAAATATGCTTAAGTTAGCTGCTAACTGGTGAATTCACTCCTACATGATCAGTTCCATAAAGTTTTCAGCATTTTAACTAAATGCTGTCAATCAATGAAACCTGTAATGTGCCTTCTCCCGATTCTGGTTGCCATCAGCCAAGAAATCCACTATGGCCATTAAGTAGGGAAAGTCCTCTTACAACACCTGCAGAAACACCTTCAGTTTACATGAGCATTTTTCCCCGAGTACCAAACTGAACAGCCAACAGCCACCTACAATAATTGTGCAACTCACCCCCCAACCCAGTTGCCCACCAGCTGTATCTCACCTTGATTGGTCCTGTGCCTGGACAAAGTTCTTGGGCATAGGAGTTAGCTTTGGTTTAGTTCTTGTCAGACTTGTCTTGGTTTGGTGAAAGAACAAGTCCGTGTAGAATCCCATTACCTCTTCACACCAGTTCCAGGTGTTCTGGGTCTCCCACTGTTTCAGGAAAACCTTTGTGCTACCCAAGCTTTTGGTGTCTGCCATTTCACCTGCCTTAGTGATGTCAGAGTGGGAGTGGGGGCAGGCAGGCAAGCAGGATTGCCTTTCTGTCTGTTCTAGGTAAATTCCTTTCTCTCTGTTCTAGGTAAATTCCTATCAGTGTATCAGATTATATATAAAACAATTTGAAATGGAGACAACAAATACTGGCAAGGATACAAACTTACCAGAAGTTTTATTTCTAATGTTAGGAGGAAAACAAATGGCACATGCATTTTAGAAATGAGCTTGGAAACTTCTTCTACAGTTAAAGATATGCTAGCTAACATATGACTGCATTCCTAGGTATTTATCCAAGAGAAATAGAAATAGAAATTTATGTTTACACAAATTAGGTTATACATGAATGTTTTTGGAAACTAACTTCATAAGTTCAAAATCTTGTAGAAAACACATACATATCTCAAGTTGTAACTTGGTAAATGAACCCCAGGCACAAGAATAGAATGGAATTTTCTGTAGCACAAAAAAGGATATGCTATTAAGTTGCACAATAATGTATAAAAATTCAAATTTATTTTGCTACCTAAAAAAGAAATATGTTGAAGGCTACACATGACATAATTTTATGTGATATTATTAAATATTTCAGAATTGACATATAATGGAAATATGTACTTATGATATATTAGATAATATTAACATACATGACTAAAATGTATAACGATCAGAGTAATTAGTATTTGCCTAACTTCAGCACTTGTAATTTTTTTGTATTAAAATATAAAATTAATTCTTGTTGACCTATTGTTCTATAGAATCTATGTAAAACAGTCTTTAGTAAGGCAAACTAAAGCAAGTAGGTCATAATGTTATTTGTAGAAGTGTGGCACAGTGAAAGTATACCACAAAAAGTAACATTTCTGCAGGTAAATTTACAAACTCAGAAGGAAGGGGAATGGAATGAATCTGATACTGACTTTAGCGGTATTAAAATTAATCACAGGGAGCAGGTATTGTAGACAGTGACTAAAATTCTGCCTAGGGCATCCGTTTCACAATCAAGGTGCTACAGTCTGAATCTGAGCTCTGTTTCTGATGCCAGTTCCTGCTAATGCCCACTTTGGGAGACTGCAGATGATGGCTCAACTATGTGAGTCCTTGCTACTCACACAAGGACCCCAACAGAGTTTCAAGCTCAGGGTTCTAGCCCAGAAAATCGTAGCTGTTATAAGCATTTGAAGAATGAGCCGGGAGATGGAGGAACTGTAAGTGCTTTGCTTTCTCTCTCCCTTAATCTTTCCCTCTCTGTTTTGTTTTTTTCTTGCCTCTATCCCTCACTGCTTCTTTCCATCCTTCTGTATCACACCCTCTTCCTCTTTCAAATAGATAGGCATTATAATTTAAAAAAAGATAATAAGATATCATCATATGTGATGGAAAAAAAATGAGTTGACCCCTGCAACTTTGAAATAATTATGTTTGACTAAGAGCAACAAAGGACAAACAACAATAACAACAACAAACCATAATTCCTGTAGTGTGTCATAAAGTTGCTTCTCAAAAGGAGGTAGGTTGGAAATTCTGAAATTAATTTCCATGTTTAGTAGAGCCAAACAAATTAATAAAGTTATTGCAGTTGACAAGAACTAGGATGCTCTGTTACTGGAAGCAGATATAAATAAGAAAATAAGGGAATTTGAAAGAACCTGGTTATGCTGACTTTTTTAAGAAGGCCAAGGCTGTGGGACAGGACTGCTCATGCACTGAGTTGGGAGTGAACTAATTTCTGGCTTAGTGAACTGCAACAACGTGGCATCCTTCCGGTTCCACCCAAGATAGATCTGAGTAGCCTCCAGACCTGAGGGCCAGCAGATCAAGAACACTAGTAGTGGGTCATCAGGTGTCATTTTATACCCTGTGGCAAAGGCTTTAAGACTTCAGGGACAACAGCGAGCTGTGCATGCGCTGAGCTGGGAGAGAACTTACTGAGTTTAGTGCATTGCTCTAGTCCTACAGGGAAAATAATGCTGACTTTGACATTGTACAGGTCAAATAGGTCAATGTGTCTCTCAGACCTAATGGCCAACAGGTTCTGGCAAGATCAGCACCACCAGCAACCTAGCCATATAGGACACCTGGTGTCTCCCTAATCCTGAGACCTGCTCCAACTGAAAGAGGGAGAAAGTTTATACTGACAACAGTGCAGCCTCAGCATGATATCTCAGCAGGTAAAGAGTGGTAAACTAGGAGCTGAGGCTACAGAGACCATGGTGGAAATCTAACACAAGAACCCAGTCCTGGAAATCATTGGAGGGAGTAGCACAAGTGGCTGCAAACGAAGAGCCATGTACCAACTGCAAAAATAAAATCAAACTGTAGACCTGTGGGTGACACAGCTTAGAAACCTGCCCCAAGAAGAATCTGAGAACCAGAAGTACAATGACCGAGAGCAAAATAGGACACAAAGGCACAATGAATATTACTGAAGACTCCCCTGCAAAGGAACAAAAGCCTTTGTCAAATTCAGAGTTAACTGAGGAAGATATTGAGAAAATGGAGGATACAGAATTCAAAACATTTGTTAGAAAGCTTCTTATCAACAAGAAGAAGCACATAAAGCAGGAGTTCAAGGAATTTAAGGAATATGTTACACAGGAAATAGCAGCAGTGAATCAAATGAGAGCTGATGTATCAGAAATGAAGAATACAATGGAGCAAATTATAGTACAGTAGAGAGTCTCCAAAATAGAATGAAGGAGGCGGGATAAAGAATCTCAGAATTGGAAGATATTTCCTGTCACCATGGGAAAACAAACAAAGCTGGAAGCTGAGCTGGATCAGGCTAAAAAAAGTATTCAGGAATTGAAAGACACTATTAAAAGGCCAAATATAAGACTTATGGGACTCCCAGAAGGTGCAGAAAGAACTGGGAATAGAGGTGTATTCAATGAAATAAGAAGGGAAAATTTTCCTAATCTAGAGAAAGAATTGGGAAACAACATCCAGGTGGGGCACAGAACTCCCAACAGGGTTGACCAAGAGCGATCTTCACCAAGACACATGGTACACAAGCATAAGGAAAAGATCCTTAAATGAACACATATAAAAAGTAATTGACATATAAAGGAATGCCAATTAAACTCACAGGAGATCTCTCACAGAAAGCTCTACAGGCCAGAAGAGAATAGAGCTACATATTCCAGATCCTAAAAGCAAAAAAATTTCAGCCCAAGATGGCATACCCAGGAAATCTTTCCTTTGTCTTTGAAAATGAAATAAAATTTTCCCACAGTAAAGAAAAATTAAAAATTTGCCTCTTCCGAATCTGCCCTACAACGGATACTTAGAGATGTTTTCTTGACAGAGGAAGGGAATATCACTCATCAGAGCCAAAGGCAAATATGAAGAACATCCCAGTAAAATAACAGAATACTAAATCAGTGAACAACCCATTGCCAAAAAGGACAGAACCTAATTACCATCCATCCATATTATTCCTGAATGTAAATGGCTTAAACACATCAAGCAAACATCATAGATTAGTAGACTGGATTTAAAAACAAAACCCATTTATTGGTTGCCTAAGGAGACATAGCTCACTAATGAGCATTAGTGTAAACTCTGTCGTGGATTTGTCTTTTTTTTAGTTTCATCTCTTCACAACTCTTATTAAGTTCTTCAGTGACTCATAGATCATACAGTAGCAACATTTTCTTCAAGAAGGTTCTTGATTTTCTTTTTCGTTTCTTCAGTGACATGTTAGTTACTCAGTAGCATGTTGTTTAAATTCATGGTGTTGTTAATTTCTTTTTTTTCTTTCTATTATTTTGTTTTGTAGCTTTTCATTTAAGGGGATGTGGAAAGACTTGTGACACGAACAACATTGTAAAACTACAAATTAAATCATTCGTTTATTATTTAATAATTATTGCTGAAAGTAGTTGAAGAATTTTAAGAAGTAACAGTTTTTGAACGCATACCAATAACCAATGCCCACTTAAAAAACAAAATTATGTGCTTTGCAGTAATACAACAAAAGTTATCATAGTTGTATTCAGTAGTACGAATAGTACCAAGAAAATTAACACAGAGCATAGCGGTCTTAAATAAAGCGATGAGGAGTAAATTTCTTGAAAGGTTTTTAAAAATCAGACCTCGATTTGGTGTTGTAAGTGCAGTGGCTGGCGTTAGGCTGTGCGGAGCTGAAGGCGGATACTGGAGTATCAGTATCAATCACTTAAGTCAGCACCACTGTCGTCCAAATTGTATTTGCAGGAAGTTGGCATCAGAGTCGGAGTTGATAATTGACCTCAGGTATTCTATGACATATGGATATGATCGTTTCAACTGCCAGAGTGAGCAACAGATTCTAAAAAGTTGAGACAGGTTGATTGTATAATGTATGCCTATTTTTAGTAATTCTAATGTAGTGGATTCAGTAAGAAGTTTGTGAAAAAATAAAATCTCAAGTTTAATCTACTACATATTAAATTGTAATAACTTACAATGAAAGGGTTGAGTTTTTTTTTTAAAGATTTTATTATTATTGGAAAGCCGGATATACAGAGAGGAGGAGAGACAGAGAGGAAGATCTTCCATCTGATGTTTCACTCCCCAAGTGACCGCAACGGGCCGGTGCGTGCTGATCCAATGCCGGGAACCAGGAACCTCTTCCAGGTCTCCCATGCAGGTGCAGGGTCCCAAAGCTTTGGGCCATCCTCTCCTGCTTTCCCAGGCCACAAGCAGGGAGCTGGATGGGAAGTGGAGCTGCCGGGATTAGAACTGGCGCCCATATGGGATCCCGGGGCTTTCAAGGCAAGGACTTTAGCCGCTAGGCCATGCCGCCGGGCCCAAATGGGTTCAGTTTTTAGTTTTATTTGTTAAATGCCTCTAACATATCTGAATTTGGGAGGAAGATATAATAGCTATAATAAAACTGTGCCATGTCATTGAATTCATTTTATTGGCTAACAAGAGCATAAATAAGAATGTAAGAAGTATTTTTTTTATATGCTCATTGTTGTGAAAATTTTATTTTGGTTGCGTTTTCTAACACTGAGTGATAGTTTTCTACCTAAATTTTTCTTGTGTCTCAGGCTATATATTTAATATCCAGATAATGGGACATGTTGGCTTATACGAAAATTTAATGATTTCAACTAAATTAAATAAATGATATCAATATAATATAATTTTAAGATAACATCTAAAATAGCGTATGTTCATAGGGTGCTATGCAATGTTTCATTACATGTATAATATTATATACAATCAGTAAAAATATGTTTTCAAGTATTTACAATTTTTTTGTAAGAGAAAATATTAAAAAATACTATCTTCTAGTTTTTGAATAGAAAAATATATATAAAACATTGTCTTCAGCATACTGAGCAAGGAGCCATGAAACTTACTGCTGTGCTGATATAACCTTGCACCTGGTAGGCAACATTCCCTGCGTCTCCAGCCCACCTGCAACTCTGGCCTCTGTTATAGATCACTGTCACTCTATGAGACAATTTAATATTTTTAAAACCACGATAGGAGAAAGAGAATTCCATACTTGTCTTTCTGTGCTTGGCTTATTTCTGTTAACTCGAAGGCCTCTGATTCCATACACATTATTGCAGATTATATGATTTCACTCTTTTTACTGGTTGATGAACATTTGATTATTAATGTGTAATATGTATTTGTACACACACACACACTATATTTTATTTCATTCTTTTTAGTGGTTGATGAACATTTGATTATTAATGTGTAATATGTATTTGTACACACACACACACACACACACACACACACACTATATTTTATTATCCGATCATCAGGGTATGGGTGTATAGGTGGTTTCTGCGTCTTGATTGTCGTGCCCCATACTTCAGTAAAGGTGGCAGTGTAGATATATCTTTTGACAGTAGAATTTCACTTGCTTATATAAGCAGAAGTGAGATTGCTAGAGCACATGGTAGTCAACTTTCAGTCTTTTGCGGAACCTCTCCACTGTCTTCCACGTTGGTTGTACTCATTCCCATCACCACCAGTAGGGTGCATGTGTTCCCTTGTCTTCACACTCTGGACACTCTGGACAAATCTTGTTATCCTTTTTTTTTTTTTTTCTGATTATTATCCACAGCTTCAAGAATGAATTGATAATTCATTTTATTTTAATTTGCATTTCTCTGACAAGTAGTGATGTTGAACGTTTTTCATGTATCTGCTGATCATTGGTATTCTTTGTGTTGAGGAATGTCTGTTTAGACCTTTTGTTGATTCAATTGTTTCATGTTTGGGGTACTGATTTTAGTTGTTTCTTGACTATGTAAATTAACCCCTTTGTCAGATTTACAACCTGAAAATACTTTCTCCTACTCTTTGGATTGCCTCCCTACTCTGTTGACTTTGCTTTGCTGCGTAACAGCTCTTTAGTTAATGAAAACCCATTTGTCTATTTTTTCCCGTTTTTTTTTCTTGTGCTTTTGGGGTCTAATCTAAAAGAAATTCTCATCCAGCAAATTTCCTGAAGCGTTTCCTCCTGGTGCTATTTTAACAGCTAAACATTTGAGCCTATGGTGATGCGTTAGGACCCAATAAAATCATGTCTTGAGACTCATTACAAACCTATGGAAGAGCTGAATTTTAATTGTGATATTGCTCTGTAGCTCATTGGGTTTAGATAGATTATGAATTATGCATGAGGTAAGCAAACACTAGAAATGTTTCTATTAACTGAGGTCATAATCTTTTAGTGAATATTATAATGTGAAGTTAATAATAAAAAAGACTAGCTATTAACTAACAATCTAGGTAAGCAATCCAAGAGTATATAATGATCTCTAAATTACATTTTTAACTTTTTTTTTTTTTACTGTTGATGCTGTTTTTTTTTTTTTTTTTTTTTTTTTTAAGATTTTATTATTACTGAAAAGCCGGATATACAGAGAGGAGGAGAGACAGAGAGGAAGATCTTCCATCCGATGTTTCACTCCCCAAGTGAGCTGCAACGGGCCGGTACGCGCCAAACCGATGCCGGGACCAGGAACCTCTTCCAGGTCTCCCACGCGGGTGCAGGGTCCCAAAGCTTTGGGCCGTCCTCTCCTGCTTTCCCAGGCCACAAGCAGGGAGCTGGATGGGAAGTGGAGCTGCCGGGATTAGAATCGGCGCCCATATGGGATCCCGGGGCTTTCAAGGCGAGGACTTTAGCCTCTAGGCCACGCCGCCGGGCCCGATGCTGTTTTTTAAAAGTCAGTAAGAAGACTATGGATGATTTTATGAAACACTAAGTGTTAATTTAAGGATAAAAAGAAAACAGATATAAAAAAGCAAATTAAAATTTTAGGTTTTTTTTTTTTTTTTGCCTTGGTAAGCAAGTGTTCTTTGGTAACCTCATGGAAAATGTGTATTATAAAGACTATTCATAGAATATTTATTTATTTATTTTAAAAAACAAAATTAGAGTGACGGAGATGGACACATGAAGAAGGAGATTGTGAGGGTGGAGAGGGAAGGGAAGACGGAGATGGTGAGAGATCACCCATGTTCAAATTCGTTCAATGAATGTCCACAGTAGCAGGGCTGGGCCAGACCAAATGCCAAAGCCATGAAATCAATCCGCATCTCTCTTGTGGGTCCCAGGGACTGAAGTACCTGAGCCACTGCCTGTTACCTCCCAGGGTATGCCACAACAGAAACCTAGAGTAAATGCAAAGGTGACATTCCAAGCCCGGTACTCCATTATGTGATGTATGTAGGGGTGTGACCACTTACCTACCTCTGTCAGCAATTTTATTTTTTTAATTCCCTAAGATAAGTGTGTCTTTTAATTCTGTTTGTCCGTGAGCTTATTCCTTTGTTTTCCCTCATCACTATAATTGCATGTATGACTGAATATAAAGTTTCCAAAACCATGCAGCGTAGTCACCATTATATTTATTATAAAATTAATGGTAATGAGTAATATTTACAACTTACATAGGAATATTCTACACGGCAGCTTCAATTGCAGACTTTGGGAATGCGTACATCAAGATGTGCTGTGGCATTACTGCCATTTTGGGAGGCTGTATCCCATATTGCTCTACCTAGTTTGAATCTCAGCAGCTCTAGCTACTCTCCATCTTCCTGTTAATGCACACCTTAGGAGGCAGCAGGTGTTTGCCCGGTTATCTGGGACAACTGGATTGAGTTTTGCACTCTTGGCTTAAGCTTGACCTAGCCCAGGCATTTGATGAGTGATTTAGTGATGGAATCCCTCTCTCTGTCATCCTCTTTTCTGTCTCTTTCTCCTTCCCTTTCAGATAGGATTAAACAAAAATCAGTTAAAAACACCCTCCCTCCAAAACATGTATTTGAAATACATTTAAAGTTGTACAAATATGAACAAATAACCTTATTCATTCATTCATTCATTCATTCATTATTCAGGATTTCTCAAACATATGTTGTGTTGCAGTGTATGAGAGGTTCAAAATATGAGATGAGATTGACATGCTCTTGATTTAGGAGCTTAGTACAACTTTACTGCATATGTATGGTGGTAAAATATATAGGAAATGATACAGATTGTTCACATGCTCATGTTTCATGGATCAGTTACTTATATGTGCATGCGAGATGATGTGGTGTTTGTGTTTTTAAATTCTTCTCTTTCTTCCTTCCTTCCTTTTTCTTTCCTTCCTTCCTTTCTTCCTTCCTTTCATTTTCTACAATATTTTATGATGTGGTTCTACTGGCCCAGGGATTTTCCCTGCTACTCTCCAACTCTCCCAGTCCCCCTTTCCCACATTCAGTGGTTTATTTTTATTGTATTTGAAAGGCAGACACATGCAGAGAAACTTCTCACCTCTTCTCCCAGGATTCTTGCAAGATTTTGGGCTGGAGCAGGTGATAGTCTGCCCGTGTGCACATTAGGGCATTAGGAGATAGGTGGCCTCCCGTAGCGAGCAGGAGATCACACCTCGTCAGTTTGATGTGGAATTTGGGCATTCTAATTGTGTTTTTACATCCGTGCCAACTGAGTGTCATTGAATGTCAACTATTTTTGCTGAAAACAAATCAGTAAACCAGTTGCCAAGTATGTTTATCACATGTGCTCTTGAATTCCGAGAGTCAGATTTTTTTCCTGGTGTCTCAAAATGTGATAGTAAAAATATATTGAACTTATTCAGAGCACTCTTTCTGCAATTAAACATGATTTAATCTATATGAGCATTTTCTAATTCTGTTTAATGTGCATCCTTAGAAACACTCAACATTAAAAATCCCCTAAAATGGGAGCCAATGTTGTGGCTTAATAATCTAAGCCTCTGTGCTGCCAGAGTTCCGTCTGGACACTGGTCCACGTTATGTCTGTTCCGCTTCTGACCCAGATTCTCACTAATGGCTTGAGAAAGCAACAGAAGGCAGCTGACGGGCTTGAACCCTTGCAGCCTCATGGAAGACCCAGAATAAGCTTAGGGCTCCTAGTTTAAATCAGATCCAACTATGGCAGTGGCAGCCAACCAGGCAAGGAAAGTGATGAGTACTCTGTCTCTCTTTCCTTCTCGTTCTCTGTTTTCAAGTAAAAGAAGAATCCTTTAAAAATCCCTTAAATTCTACCTGATTATGCAATTTTTAGTGTGATAGCTATCACTAAAGTTAAAGCTATGATTTTGAGAAACTCTGTGGGAATCATGGGTATCTTTCTTGGCATTAATGTATAAAAGGATTCTCACAAGAACCTGGAAGGTTGGTCTAAGCTTTATTTCTATGAACCTTTTAATCTTTTCTTACGTGATATGTAACAATGGCAGTTGCTGTGAATTGGAAGTACAATAAGATATAAAATAATAGAAAATGATGCAGTCAAAAACATACAATACTAAGCAGATTTGTGAAGTTAAAACTCAGAAGACCCTTTTGATTTTTTTCTGTGTGCTGTTAAATAAACTCAATGATTCTTGCTACTCAACAAATTTAATTAGTAATCTGGATTTAAACAGGAACAGCGTCTGTGTGTTCTGTGTGACATTGTATACTACTAAGTAATAATTTTTCACGTTTTAAATGTTTAGCATTTTAAAGGCTGTATGCCAGAAATTAAGATTTTCTTTCACATGCAAAATTAAATGTATATTTATAACCGAGCTTCTCACGGTATTTGTCCCTACATTTAAGAACTACATGCATTTCTAAGTATACCAGAATCTCTTGCTTTAAATTCTCTATATAATTTTATCAATGTTTGAATTTCAATTAGACAGTAAGTACAAAGCAACAGAGTCCCTGGCACTTAGTGAGAGCTGTTAAGAGGCATCAGGTATTATTACCAGGAATGATAATTCTAGAAAACTAAATTCCTGTGGGAGAATAATAAAAAGGGATAGGAATCCATTTTAGGTGAGACGTTCTCTTTCTGTTATCATCGTAACACTGACATCCAGAAGCTCAGATTCCTCCCCCATGAATAGAACAATTTTGAAATCAGAGTTGAAGTCAGGGTCTAGTCTTCCAATGTTATCTGTGAAATAATTCGGTGTGTCCTTCTCAATCTTGGGCACTTTTTGTGGTCCCTGTAAAGTATCCTCCGTATCTCTGTGTTTAGTCTCTTTACAATCATACACCATCGAGGAACCTTCTTTACTACTAAAGGTATGTAAGTTATTTTTCTTCTGAATATTTTTATTGGTAACACATTATTAACTTCTTAAAGGGCTGCTGATGTAGAGATACATTTAATGTATGTGCTTGCAATAAAGAGTGGAAAGACAAATGACAATAAACAAAATAACACGCATATATTTATATATACTTATCTTTAATCCAAAGTTTGCTTTGCATTTTATCAGTTAGGATCTGAAAGTACAACATAGAGTGTTAACATTCTCATTTAAGTTGTACTTTTTCTTATCATGTAGATGTTAATACCAACAACAATTGTAATGACCACACATATTCAGGTTAAGTGCAATGTCTATTGAGTTGCAGAATTTTCAACGTGATATATTATATGCTGTTAGAGATGAAGTTATATACAACATAAATAACTAGCCTAATGTACAGACTACCAGACTGATGTTAACTGTTCTGCCATTTAAATAATCTTAGAAAACATCAGGTTAATCTGTGATGTTTTACTTAAATTATGCCCATATTTAAAATCAAGTTCTGTGTACCTATATAGATAAAGCCAAAAAAAAAAAAAAAAGAAAAAGAAAAAGAAAAGATGCTGCTGGGTGTTAAATCAATTCAATGAATGATCTTACCTCTCTGATCATCAACAGCCTTCATGTTTCAATAGTGTAGAGACCTAACCATGTGCTGAAAGAATGAGGTCAGGCCGGATACTGTCTGGCTGCTGATCAAGTGATGCACATGTAAATTACCCGATCATGTTCCCAACAATTAGAGTGTGTTAGCCTTGAGTTATATAACCTTTTCCAGAATAAAAGCAGAGTTTTTCATTTAAAATAAATGCATGTAATCAGAGAATTTGATTATATGTTCATGATAAGTGTTTTGATTAGGAAAAAAAGGATGAAAATTAAATTTCACTTGATTTACTTTTTATCTATCTTTAGGGGATATTGCTTATAAAAATGTAACAAGAATGTATAATCTGGGTTTAAATGGAACTGATTATGTAAATGTATTGAAAGTGAGTTGGAGGTATAAATCACAGATGTCGACTTGATGAAAAGTTTGTTACCAGCAAACTCTTCTGCTCCCAGATCCCAGCGTGTTAATTACAAGAAAGCATCTGGTATACAAATTTATGCTAAGCTAAGAATCATACAGATTAGTGTTGAATATAGTATGTCAGATAGACATGGTTTGATCTACCTTCACTTGCTGGATGTTGCGTTATTGTCTGTAACCAAAGCAGATTATCGTTATTAAGTAAACTTATTAATAATAAAGATGAAAAAGTGTATTTGTGTGTCTACCACACATTTGAAATACTAGTCAAAGAATCAGAAGCATAGGGAAACGAAAAATCAGAGTGAGAAAACTATTTTTAAATTTAGATTAAATTCTATAAATTTAAAGCTCTGGAAAAATCATAAGAGAAGTGATTAAGGCCATTCAGGATTAGCCCACACAATTCTCAAATGTTGATTAATCTTTATTGAAAGAAATCTTTGCAAATTTGTTTTGCCATTTTCAATAGCAGCATTGCGTTTCTATGAAAAGTTAAAATCTATGCCTTCTGATAAGATGAAGAATATTTGTTCATCTAATTGCGTGCCATCTCTATGGCTTTCTTAATTCTTACATAACTCATTATAACTTTAGGCGTTTGAACAGATTCTTAAGTTGATCTTGCAGACCTATTCTGAAGCATTGAGAATGAAGCAATGTTGTTTATACCCCAAAGTCCCATGTTTTTACTTCTTAATGATTTGTAATTACTGTTGTAAGTTTATTTTGAAAATCATAACAATTTTCATATCTTCAGAGCTAAATCTTTTGTGTTACTTGACATGATAATGAAAAATATCATTAGAAATATGTGCATGGTAAATGAACAGAACTGGTTTATTAAATTTAAAAAATGATCTATTAAATTTTGGAAGTCATAAGGTAATGCATTATTGTTTTGGATACCAACCTCAGAAATAGTCACTGTTACTACCACCATGGCAGCATGACAATGAGTTGTTATTAATTTTAATGTATGTATGTATGTACAACCGGTTTATTTATGTATCAGTTTATGTACGTACCAATCAATTTATCTTTATACCTAAAATGTTGCCCAGTATACTTACAGGTACTGACTGGACATGTCATCTACTCCATGGAATACTACTCAGCTATTAAAAAAAACAAAATGCAGTTCTTTGTGGCCAAATGGGCCAAACTGGAAACCATAATGCTAAGGGAAATGAGCCAATCCCAAAAGATTAAATACCACATGTTTGCCTTAATTTGATATGATGTTATGTATAACAAGTTATGTTTTGAATGTTATATGTTGTGTATAAACCAAAATTGAAATGTCAATGAGGTGGTCACAGAAGGTGGATAAGAAATCGCATTTACTTTTACCATATTGGTTACTCATTACTATGTCAATTAATTCCATAATGATGTAAATTTTTGCTGATGGTATGTTGGAGCTTTTAATTGATTGGGATGATACTCTGCTGGCTCTGTCTTCAGACCAGAGAGGGTATACCTAAGAAGCCGTTGAACTTGACTGGACAATAAGATGCTGGACTCTATGTTTGGTATATGCTTGCAATGGGGGAATCTCAACTGAACTTGAACTGTGGTTATGCAACAAGGTGGAGGAATCCACCATGGTGGGAGGGTTTGGGGAGGGGTGGGGAGAATCCCAGTACCTATGAAACTGTGTCACATAATACAATGTAATTAATGAATTTAAAATAAAATTTAAAAAAAAAAAAAAAACAATGGACAAGACAAGCTACTTGCATTTAGGAAGCTTGCAATCTTATGGGAATTTAAAGAAAGTAAAACATTTTTTTAAAAAATACATTTTCATGTTATTTTTGAAAGGAGGTAAGGGATGGTGAATAAGAGAGAGGGAAGAAGAAAAATTAGGAAAGATACTTTATCCACTTGGTTATCCCAAGAGGGGAGAAGTGTCATGGAACGGGTGAATAGAGGTTTTTACCTCATATGTAAGGAAATAATTCAGTGGTTAGATGTATTTAACACCAAATATGAAAGAAATACATATATGAAAAATTATATTAGAAAGGCATACTAGCATATTGGAGAGAACTGTGCTTCATGGAGTTTGGGACCATGTTTCATGTGATCTGCAGAGAATTTTCTAAGGTGGGGCTTAACTGAATATTCAAACATGGTGCAATTTGGGGCAGGCTTGTGTCTTGCTGTAACATGTGCCATGGTAGTTGGAGTGTTGGACAGGGTAACTTTACTAAAATGACCATGTAATTAGCTAAAGATCACCAAGGAAGCAATGGACAGATTTTAGCTGGCATAAGTTCTAATTTATGAACTGCTTGGAAGTTTAATTTTCCTGGTGCAAAGAAGTGAGGGGCTTGAGTTGTGCATGCTGTGGTGCCTTGTTGGCTGGGGTATAGGACGCGCTTCTGTTCTCAGTTCCCTCTTGCTAGCTTCCCTCATGAGTGTATTATCAACAAACCTGAAATTTGAATCATTACCTGCTGGTTCCCAGGGAACACATTAGCAGGAAACTGAAATCAGAAACAGCCAGAAGTCAAACCTAGGCACTCCAGTATTGGATGTAATTTCTCCAAACAACACGTTAACATCTGTACCTAATTCCCACCTAGTAAATTACTTTTTGGGTTTTTTTTTTCTTGATACAGTTCCATAGGCACAGAAATTATACTTTCCACCCCCTGTATCTGTTCCCCTCCTATGTTTTTTTTCCTTATGTTATTACTATAGTATAGTCCTTTGGCAATAAATACAAGTTCAACATTCTACTATTTGAATATGATGGTAGTGTAGCTATAGACAGTGGAGAAAGTCCAGCATCCTATTCTCAAGATATATTTAAGAGTTTCACTGGGAGTCCTCCTTTTATTCTGGGGTAGAGGTTCATACAGCAGTGTATCTTCACTTGCCAGTGTGCTAGTCTTCTTTCTACAATTCACCTATGAGAATATATGCATGTACATGTTTACCCTAATATCTATTTGTATTCTGCATGAAGGTTGCCCTATAACAGACAGATATTTGTCCATTGGAGATTGCCTTATTTCATTGAGCAAATGGTCTCTAGCTGGGACCATTTTATTGCAAATGGCAGAATTTCATTCTTTTTAATTGTTGAATAGTGTTCCACAAAGTAGCTATACCATGGTTTCTTTATTCATTTCTCTTATGAAAGGCATTTGGGTGGTATTCATGTCTTTGTTATTGCAGATTGTGTTGCCATTAATATAGGGCGGCAGGTCTCTTTCTCATTTGCAGATTTTGTTTCTTTTGAATATATTCCAAGCAATGAAATAGCTAGGTATTATCGTACATAAATTCTCAGTTGTCTTGGTACTCTTCAAACTGGCTTTCACAGTGACTGTACTAGTCTACATTCCCACCAACAGTGGAGTAGGGTACCTTTCTCTCCATTCATGCTAGTAGATGTTGTTAGTATAATTGTGAATAGAGGCCAATCTGACTGAAGTTAGGTGGAACCTCAGTGTGGTTTTTATTTGTATATCCCTAATAGCTTTGGGGCTTGAACAGTTTTTCATATGTTTATTAGCCATTTGAATTTAAAAAAAAAGCCTGTTGATTTTCTTCACCCATTTGCTATCTTTGAACAGTGAATTTTTATTATATATTTATTTATATAAATTTATTATATGTATTCACATAACATACACAATTATATGTTTTATTATATGTATGCATTTATTATATAGGGATATGTGAAGTATGTAACATTTGAAGGAAAAACAGATATAAATAATGGGAAGTTAATGACAGTCATGTAAAGGAGCTAATTTTTCCAGACACACATGATAAGCTATTGAAAAATTCAAAGTTAAAGAAGTAGGCAGTTTTTTTAAAAGATTTATTTAGTTTGGTTGGAAAGGCAGATATACAGAGAGGAGAGACAGAAAGGAAGATCCTCAATCCTGTGGTTCATTCCCCAAGTGGCCGCAATGACCAGAGCTGTGCCGATCTGAATCCAAGAACTTCTTCCAGGTCTCCCATGTGTATGAAGGATCCCGTTCTTGACTGCTTTCCCAGGCCACAAGCAGAGAGCTGGATGGGAACCAGGGCTGCTGGGATTAGAACTGGAGTCCAAATGGAATCCTTGCACGTTCAAGGTGAGGAGTTCAGCTGCTACTTTGCAGCAGGCCCTGTGATATTTTATGATAAGAAAAATGGCAAGAAATATGGAAAGGCATGGGCCTCAAAAATGGATCAGTTTGAATATTGCGTTAGCTTTGAATGTGTTTGGAAGCAAAAATAATTTTAGGATTTTTTTAATAAAAAAAGAATATGTTGTGAAAGCTTGACGAATGAATTTAAAATGTTTAATCATATAGAAAAATTGTGACAAAATTTGAATTTAATTTTTAATGGGTAGGGCCCGGCGGCGTGGCCTGGAAGCTAAAGTCCTTGCCTTGAACGCCCCCGGATCCCATATGGGCGCCAGTTCTAATCCCGGCAGCTCCACTTCCCATCCAGCTCCCTGCTTGTGGCCTGGGAAAGCAGTTGAGGATGGCCCAAGGCTTTGGGAGCCTGCACCCACGGGGGAGACCCGGAAGAGGTTCCTGGTTCCCGGCTCCGGATTGGCGCAGCACCGGCCCGTTGTGGCTCACTTGGGGAGTGAAACATCGGACGGAAGATCTTCCTCTCTGTCTCTCCTCTCTGTATATCTGACTTTGTAATAAAATAAATAAATCTTTAAAAAAAATTTTTTTTTAATGGGTAGTGGATTTTTCATTATGGCGAATTACTAACATCCATCAATGCATGTGCAATTCTCTTGTTTTAAAGTGATGCTTAATATTTTGGTGATTTTGGATGTTTTTAAAATTATGAGATTACATTTAATTATTTTCTGCTTGTCCCTTCGAATTTAATATAAATTCCCTAAGGGCATCAGCTACTTCAGTCATTGCCAATTTCATATCCATGAAGTCTAAATGTTTTCTACTGTGATAGCGACTTAGTGAATTATCATGGAAATGTTTATTGAAGTTAATATCAAGTGTCAGTAAAATGTAATGTAAATTTTTCTCAGTATTTCATTAATTACTGAGAGGCACAGTTACTTGATGACCATATTTTTATTCCTATGGAGTGTGCATGAACGTTTCTTCTTTTAAAATGTATTTATTAGGTTATTAGTTGTGGGGTAAGGGGTAGGAGAGAGAGAAGGGAGGAGAAGAGACAGTTCGGTTGAGAGAGATTGAGTTCTTACAGGTTTTGTGTTTAGAAGATGAAGTAGTCAGGTTTTCTGTTTTTCAGTGTTCAGTTAGTAACATTTAGATGTCTGTGATTTGCGGTGAGATGTACTGTAACTAACATCTACACACAGTTATACAAGTGTTTCAACTTTATGAATTTGGAGGAGAACCTGGCTCTACTCTCTTGTATGCAAATATGAGAAAAATGTTCCTTCTTTCAAATTGGGATTTTTTTCTCCTTATCATATTCATCTTTTTTTTTCTTAGCTGTTCTGCCTTCTGCTTTTTTTCTGACTTTTCTTTCCTTAACCAAAAAAAAAAAAAAAAATTACTGCAAAGCTATTTGAATTCAGTATTGCCATCTATGTCAAGATTGCACTGGATCTCAAATTTCTTTGTAGATTAGTTTGAAGAGCTTGAATTAATGTAGCGCACTGTATGAGCATATAATATGTCAATCATAGTATGTCCATGTGCATTGAAACAGTTTTATGTATTTCACAACTAAACAATGCATAAGCAGTACAGTCATTTAGTTATTTAATGCTGTCATTAAATATTTTATTTAAAAATTGTTTAATTTTTCAATTCTCTTAGTTAACTGAATTTTGCTAGGATAATGACTGATTTCTCAGTGGGTATAATATATTTAGGATCAATATGTTAAGTATGAGTTCAGTTTAATTTTTCTAGGTCATTAATAGTTGTGATTAAGGGACTTGAACTATGTAGGCACAGAAGAAATGGGGAAAAGTTCTGACTATAAACAACTTGTGTTTCTTCCATGTGTGAGGTAACAGTTTGAGGAAGATGGTTTCCGTGTTTACTAGTCTAAGGACCTATGCTGTGAAAATGTGTATCAGCTCCTGCTCAGCCTCGGTCATGGGGACCAAAGCAGCCTGTGGTCTGATGATTCTCTAACATCACCACACCCCACTGCCTTGGGCCAAATCCTACTCCACGTTGTCTTAAAATGGATTTAACAGGTATCCTTTGCTTAAAAAGGTCCAGATAAATTCCAAAATGTTGAAAGCTTAATTCCCCTCTCCCAAAGTTGAATCTTAGCCGAAATACAGTCATACAAAGTTTTTATTTCTAGTTATCATCCTCATGAGTTTTACAAAGTAAGTGACTCTTATTTTCATTGTTTTAGGATGTGTTCGAAAACATGCTCATTATGCATGAAGTGCTAAAGCCAAACATTTTCACACTTTGTTCCTCATTTTTTCTAACAGATTCTAAATCAGAACTTGGGAAAAAAAGTAGTTAATTTACCTTGCTCTAATTAAAATTGCCTTCTAAATTCTGTAATTTTTAAAAGATTTATTTATTTTAATTGGAAAGTCAAATATACAGAGAGGAGAGACAGAGATAAAGCTTTTTCATCCAATGAGTTACTCCCCAAGTGACCGCAATGTCCAGAGCTGTGCCATTCCGAAGCCAGGAGCCAGGAGCTTCCTCTGGGTCTCCCATGCGGGTGCAAGGTCCCAAGGCTTCGGGCTGTCCTCTGCTGCTTTCCCAGGCCACAAGCAGGGAGCTGGATGGGGAGCAAGGCTGCTGGAACATGAACTGCTGCCCATATGTGATCCTGATGCATTCAAGGCAAGGACTTTTACCACGAGGCTATGGTGCCAGGCCCTAAATTCTGTAATTTAAAATTTATTTTTAATATCTTGTAAGTGGCATGAATTAAGGGTTTTCTCACTTTACTTCATTTTGAAAGACTAAGAAAATATCATAAATTTAGATGTGTAATGTTTGTGAACAGAAACACATTAAGATAATTCTTTGCACAGCCATTGCCTTGTGACTTTTTAATATATCTGGATAATATTTGCTATTTTTGTTCGTATTTTTGCCAACCAACTATTATCTTTTTGTTATAATTCATATCTTTTATTTTATTCTAGAGCTAAAATGAATGACAAGGTGTTTTTGAATATCATTAATTTGAAAAGTATATTTCATTGAAATGCATGACTGTAATAATAAATGTGTTATCCATGTTTTATTAGAACTTATAATTACTTTGTGAAGACAATAGTGTTAATTTGGTTTATATAACTGATTTTGAGAGACACAGCTAAGAATTTCATATGGGTTACTTCCAAGCTACCATATTTGCTAAATTGGGTTTGGACTAAACAGGAAATAGTTACAATAAAATCGTAAAAGCACTGTGAACCTGAATGATAATGGCAGGTTTAAACTAGCTATCACTCTTAACATTGAAACTACAGTGCCTGGCTACCTGTTGACTCTTTTTAAATTCTTGAAAGTGCCCAAAGTAAAAAAAATGTTCCAAACTATTTGACACCCCTGCAGCAGTTGAGTTGTTTTAATTTAATGTCTAACTTTGAATAGTTCAACATACTAATTAGATCATATTGAACTATTTTAATATTTTGAAATAAATCATTTTGGTCATTAATTACTATCATACATGTGCACAGAGCAAGCGTCTTCTAAAAGCCCGTAGAAATATTTTCGGAAAAAAATAACTGAATGAATTTCATTTTTCACCAAAATGAACATTGTTTAATTCTATTTGCCTACAGACTTTTTAAAAAAAGATTTATTTATTTTTATTGAAATGTCCTATATATAAAGGAGGAGAGACAAAGAGAAAGATCTTCTGTCCGATGATTCACTCCCCAAGTTACCACAACAGCTGGTTCTGTGCCAATTTGAAGCCGGGAGCCAGGAACTTCCTCCGGGTCTCCCACGCGGGGTGCAGGGTCCCAATGCTTTGGGCTGTGCTGGACTGCTTTCCCAGGCCACAAGCAGAGAGCTGGATGGGAAGTGGAGCTGCTGGGATTAGAACCGGCGCCCTTTTGGGATCCCAGATTGTTCAAGGTGAGGACTTTAGCCACTAGGCCACAGCGCCGGGCCCCAGACTTGTTAAAGTATACAATATAACATGTTCTCTCATGTAAGTAAAATTTCATATGAAATACTATATATGTATATGTACATATATCTGCATATGTATGTAAACATGCATGTATATGCAGTCATTTAGAACAACTGTATAATAGAGACTATCATAATGAGATGTGAAGACACAATGCAATATGCGTCTTTACTCCAATTCAAAGATGGGCTCCCATTGAAACTGTGAAAAATATATTTTGATAATAAAGATATACTTAATGGACTTATATCTGTTTTTGTAATAATATGGGGGAAATCAGTGTGGTAGGGAGTTGGAGAGGGAGAAGGGAAAATCCCAGAACCTATCCAACTGTATCATAAAATAGTAATTAAAAAAAGTGTGCACATATAACCACTTTTGAACTTATCATTGAGAAAAGGGGCATTCTTTAAGAGTTGGATTTTGCTTTAATAGCCCCTTTCTCTCTGGTTTTAATATTCACCTTTGATAGTCTTGATTTTCTCCAGAATATGTCAAGGTATATTCCTAGTTGAGATCACTTCAAATGCTCAGTTGGAGAATTCCTGTCATTTTGTATCAGTTCCTTGAATCTCTGTCAGTATCTTCAGTCTTCCCCCCATCCCCGTCTTTTTCTGCAGAATAAAGATAAAAGGAGCTTCTCTGTATTTTCCTTGCTGACACAATTTTATTCAGAGCAATTTAAACAATTCGTTCTAAATCCATGAAATAATCTTCATAGACAAAGAATTTTATTTTAGTTATTATATTTTATACTGAAAAGTATTATATATGTATTTATTCCATCTTCTAATCATCAGAGTTGTGCTTTTTAGTTCCTCTTCTTATAATTGTATTATTATTCCATGGTGGTGGGTTCCTGTTTATTTGTATGCTGATAGTTCATGTGGACTGCATTTCTCATGTTTAATGAGATCATATATACAGGGGAATTTGTTTTTGTTTCAACTTGCAGTTTTTACATGGTGTGTTACAACAATCCCTATGGTATATATTTGTGTTTGCTTCTACCAGGAATCCCAGGAGAATACCATCTCAGGCTCAAGTTTCATTCTGAGCTGTAGGCATGTTGATTTCCATATCAGAAAAGTAGTGTCCAGGGCAAACAATAATGGATGTTTATAATGGGACTTTGTTTTTCCCAACCAGGGCTCTCATGAAAAAAAATTTATATATATTTTTTGTTCAATGTTTTAAAAATCCATTTGCTATCTTACTAAACCACTGGGAAGCTTATGTTCTTTGTCAGAGTATTGAGGCTACTATTTTATTTGGGAATTTTTAAAATTTCAATGTCTAGCCTCTGGATGATGTGCCTCCTTTCTTCTGAGTTGTGCACCCTGTCTCAAGGAGGTAGTTGTTTCACTTCTCCTATACCCAGAGCACTAGCTTACATACTGTCCTTAATCTGGCTTTGCTTGTTTCTGGCAAGTGGGATTTCTCTTTGCAAGTTGCCCGTAACTGTATCTTTAAAAGTGGTTACATTTGGGCCCAGCGGCGTGGCCTAGAAGCTAAAGTCCTCACCTTGAACGCCCTGGGATCCCATATGGGCGCCAGTTCTAATGCCAGCAGCTCCACTTCCCACCCAGCTCCCTGCTTGTGGCCTGGGAAAGCAGGAGAGGACGGCCCAATGCATTGGGACCCTGCACCTGCGTGGGAGACCCGGAGGAGGTTCCTGGTTCCTGGCATTGGATTGGCGCGCACCAGCCCATTGTGGCTCACTTGGGGAGTGAATCATCGGATGGAAGATCTTCCTCTCTGTCTCTCCTCCTCTCGCTATATCAGGCTTTCCAACAATAATAAATCTTTAAAAAAAAAAAAAAAGTGGTTACATTTGTCCAAAACCTCCGAATTGCGAAAGTGAGAGTATCTCCGCTCTTTAAAAAAAAAAATAGCAGCATTCCTTGCAGGAACTGTATGTAAAACAAATTGCAAATACTTCCTTTAAGATTTTAAAGTATCTATTTTTGCATTTGAAAGAGAAAGGAACAGAAAAAAAAAAAAAACAGAGTAAGCTACAGAACAGAGAGAGAGATCCCCCATCCACTGGTTCACTCCCCAATGCCCACCATGAACAGGACTGGCACAGTCCTGTTGGAGAGTCAGGTCTCCATCCAGGTATGCCCTGTGGGCAACAGGGACAGATGTGCTTTTTAGCCAAGATCTTCCTGCTTCCCAGGGGGAGCAGTAGTGGCTAGCTGGAATTAGAAGTAAAGCTGGAACTAGAGCCAGACAGTGCAACTTGGGATGTGCCTGTACTAACCTGTAATAACCAATGCAACTCACTCCTAATATTATTCTTTAATCATACATAAAGTACAAGATGTCTCAAAACAGAATTTTGTAAAACTAATACTATTGAAAGGAGAATGGTGCTAAAATTGTCTTCTGAATTATGACATTCAAGAAGCTATTATCTTAAAATTTTAGGCTAATTTGTAGCTTTTTCCATACTTCATTCTACTTAGGTACCCAGTTTTTCAGAAATGCCCATTATACTTATGCTATAATTTTTAAAACACAGTGCAAATTTTCCTCTCCCGGTAAGTATATTTTAAAATCTGCCTCAAAATCCATTTGTAGTAATTCACAGTAATTTATTATATTTTCATTATTCCTGGATAATGAAATATTACCTTGAATTCAAATGTTGCCCTTCCAGCTAATGCTGCAAAAACACTTTCAAGTATATTATCATTATAGAACAATTAAATGTTCTATTGCACAGTAAAATGATAAGACGGAATTTGTAACTCAAAATATATTTTCGTTTTTGTGTTTTCTTGTACATTACCTGTATTACAATATATATTTCTTTGAGAATCATAGGGTCCAGTGTGGTAGCCTAGTGGCCAAGGTCCTCACCTTGCATGTGCCAGGATCCCATTTGGCCACTAGTTCTATTCCCGGCAGCCCTGCTTCATATGCAGCTCCCTGCTTGCATCCTGGGAAAGCAGTTGAGGACGGCTCAAAGCCTTGGGATCTTTTTTTTGTTTAAGATTTTTTATTATTATTGGAAAGCTGGATATACAGAGAGGAGGAGAGACAGAGAGGAAGATCCTCCATCCGATGTTTCACTCCCCAAGTGAGCCGTAACGGGCCGGTGAGAGCCGATCCGATGCCAGGGACCAGGAACCTCTTCCAGGTCTCCCACGCGGGTGCAGGGTCCCAAAGCCTTGGGCCGTCCTCGACTGCCTTCCCAGGCCACAAGCAGGGAGCTGGATGGGAAGTGGAGCCGCCGGGACCAGAACCGGCGCCCATATGGGATCCCGGGGCTCTCAAGGTGAGGACTCTAGCCGCTAGGCCACGCCGCCGGGCCCGAAGCCTTGGGATCTTGTACCCACGTGGGAGACCTGGCGGAAGCTCCTGGCTACTGATCTCGGATTGACTCAGCCCTGGCTGTTTGGCTGCTTTGGTAGTGAATCAATGGATGGAGGATCTTGCTCTCTTGCTCACCTCCTCTCTGTTTATCTGACTTTCCAATAAAAATAAATAAATCTTAAAAAAACCCGACTAGACTAAATATCCATCCCTACGTGTTGTTGAAAGCATTTTTCAGAATGATGCATCATACAGGAATGAATACGCCAATTTCAGTCATTGTTTGTAGCACTGCCATGTTTTATGTTTTCTATTTTTGTGACCAAAAGTAAATTATATTTGTTTGTAATTTAGATTTCTACTTTAAACAAACATTTCCAGTGTTCTTTTTAAAGCATATTTTTCTCATTGTTCTCTATTTCTACCTCCTCTTAAAAACTGGTTTTTTTTTTCCAGTTTTGCTTATTGTGTAGACACATATATATCACCCATTAAGTTTTTGTGGGGTTGATATTTTTTGTTTTGCATTTATATATTGATTTCCTATTTAAACTTTTTTTTTCTTGGAAGGCCAAGCAGCAAAGACAGAAAAGAGAAAATAAGAGGTTTGTCGGCTGATTCACTCCACAAATGACCACAGTGGTCCGAGTGATTTGGGCCAGACAGAAGCCAAGATTCAGCAACTGCCTTTGGCCTCCACGCAAGGCCAGGGCAGGCCAAGTACTTGGAATAGCCTTTGCTTCCCACCCCTTCGCCTCACTCCCAGGTGCCATAGCAGGTGACTGAGTCAGAAGTGGAGCAGCCGATACTGAAATCAGCTCAGCTGGTAGCTTGAGCCTCTGGGCCATGGTGGGTCGGCCTGAATTGTCACTTATATACTATTATGACATGCACAGATAAATTAAAATATATTTTAACATTTATACAGGAAGTAACTTTGTATGTTTTTATTTTCCTTTTGTTACAACTCCAAGTGGGTCTGTTTTATTCAAATAAAAGGTCCATCGCTATGTTGTTAGCATGGATAAGATGTGGATGGGCTATTGTGGAGGCAATTCTGAAGCTTCCCATTAATACTAATTCTAATCAATATTAATGATCTAATAATATACAAAGCATTATCTGAAGAAGTGTGCAGATATTTTGCATACATAATGTTGTTGTTAAGAGCAAATTACTTTTCCACATCCAAGAATGGAGCCAAATTCAGTAAGCCTGTGTACATATGCTGTTCTTCCTTTACCCTGTTAATATTGAAATTTGATAGAACCTTCTCTTGGTCAGCCTCATGGTACCTAGGCATGACACACTTCACAGCAATTGGCCCTGTGTTTTGAAGTCAGAGGATAATATATACCAGGATGGGTTAAAAAAAAGGGTAAAATTCTCCATGGCACATACCAAAATTCATGAGGTTCCAGGGGAAATGTGATGCGTTCTGTCATAGTTTTTGGTATCATATTTTCTGAGAGCAAAGTGCATCTATAAATTATTCAACATCTCTGTGACTCACACCTGGTAGACAGCTAGTAAGATTTGCGGTTAAATCTGAAAATTGTTTGTAAGAGTTGTATGAATTCCGCTTCTGTTTCTCTTTTCCTTGCATTGATATCCAGTTGCCACCATAGCATCTACTAATAATTCTGGCTTTGTTTTAGAAAGCTCACATCATCGTTTTAAAAATTTATGTGTGGTTTTCAGATGCTTTGAGTTGCAATCTGTCTCACATATCCGATTTTCTGCTTGGTGCCAGACCCTCACTGTCGTAAGAATTATTTTTGGGTAGGATTTATTATTCTGCTCTAAATAATTGAGAGGGCAATAGTCAAGACAGACTGCATTTGAATTTTTCTGGTATAATTCTGCAAAAGAGTGTTTAGTTTAAATGCAGTTAGAGAGAGAGAAATATATATATATATAGAGAGAGAATCTGTTGATTCATTCCTTGCATGTCCACAACAACTGAGGCTGGCCAAGGCAGACAGGACCTGGGAATGTGTAACATATTTCTGTGTCTGTTATGTGGGTGCCAGGATCCCAGAGGCTTGGGCCATTTGCTGCTTTCCCACACAAATTAACAGTTTATTTGATTTCCTTTGCATGCATTCTTTTTTTTTGTGAGGAAATATGAATTTATTTATTTTTTTAATTATTTATTATTTAACTTCATTAATTACATTGTTATGTATAACATGTTATGTTATGAATGTTATATGTTGTGTATAAACTAAAATTGAAGTGTAGGTGAGGTGGTCACAGAAGGTGGCTGGGAACTCGCATTTACTTTTAACATATTGGTTACTCATTACTATGTCAATTAATTCCATAATGATGTAAATTTTTGCATGCATTCTTGTAAATAACTACAGTCATCAAGTCAGTTTATTAATTGTATTTCTTCTTGACTTAGCAAATTCTTCTATGTTATTGAGTAATATTAGTAATGAGAAGAAAAACCTTGATTTATATTAAATTAGAAAGTTTATGAACAACATTTTACCACTGGTTCTGTCTTATGATATTTTTAGAGGATCATTCTATACTTTTGAAGTACTTTGCTGAGATATCATTTTTATTTATGCATGAATTATTGCATGGTCAACAATAAGAATTTTCTTAGATTTTTTGTTACATTCATAGTTACATTGAAGGGACTTTAAATGTGAGATCAATAGCCCTGTTGATATTCTTCATAATATTTTTAAGTCTTCAGGTATACAGGGTAACCGCTGATGTGATTAAATTTTGCCTCCCATGTGAAAGGAAGGTTCCCAATTACTTGGGTCATCATACTGTGATTCCCTTTTCTATTAACAGGCAGCCTGATTACTAGTGGAATTAAGTAGTTTTACCTCTAGCCACCACCGTTCCCATATGGGATGCGGCCATCCCAAGTATTAACTCAACCTGCTGTAGCACAGTGCTTGCTCCAAGTTTCTTTTTTAGTGATGTAGTTTTAAAAGTATTTGTAGTTATAGTTATTTATGGCTGTTCTCCAATAAAACTATTTTTAAAATAATGTTTCCCTGATTTTTGTGCATAATGTTAAACTTCAATTGGCAAAAAAACTTCTCTCATTTATTTTTATCGTATAGCCTCTGTAGAACAAAAAAGGTACCCATGATGGTGAAATGTATGAAAGTTCTGAAGTCTGATGCCATATTTCTCTTATGTTCATGTATAAATCGTAATGTCTTTCATTGAATCCTTCCTGTTGGATGCCACTTTTTTAAAGATTTATTTATTTTTATTAAGAAGTCAGATATACTGAGAGGAGGAGAGGCAGAGAGGAAGATCTTCTATCCAATGATTCGTTCCCCAAATGATCATAATGGCCGGTGCTGCACTAACCAGAAGCAGGGATCCAGGAACTTCTTACAGGTCTTCCACACTGGTGCAGGGTCTCAAGACTCTGGGCCTTCCTCGACTGCTTTTCCAGGCCACAAGCAGGGAGCTGAATGGAAAGTGGAGCTGCTGGGATTAGAACCGGCGCCCATATAAGATCCCAGCACATGCAAGGCAAGGACTTTAGCCACTACGTCACCGTACCTGGCCCACCTTTTGTTTTTTAAGACCCTGAAGTTGTCCCTTTATTACTTTCTGCTGTTGATGTCAAGAATGCAACAGAGAAGCAGTAATGCTTTTATATATTTGGAAATTTTTTCTTCTATTTTTTTCATATGGAAATAACATATTCTTGGTATTATTACTGAGATCAGTATGAACTAAATTTTGATGCTTTTGTGAAAAAAATGTGTGTGTGTGTATATATATATATATATATATATATATATATATATAATTTTAGTAATTGCACCTGTAATCTTTTTGTAAAGAGTTGTTACCAAAACAAGTTATAGTAAGCAGCTTGTTCTTAATTATTATTTCACATCTGTACTCTGTATTCTCAAATATCAGTCATCTCTTACATCCTTCTGTCACTGTGTTTTATTTTTTTATATGCATCTTGAGCTTACCTTATAGTTTACAAATGCATGTTTGCGCAACATAAATTCTGATATGTATATTTCCCAATGACTTAAAAAGGCAAGTGTGTTTTTTAGTCAGCACAATGTAAAAGCAACCCTGTTATCTCATCATGTAGGGAAAAAATGATAAGCCCATATTCAGAAATATATAAACATATAATAATGCCAAACTGTCTACATAAAGCATTTGAAATTGTATATTCATTTACGTTGTTGGCAATACATGCAGCAGGATAAAAATATAGAAATTTAGAAAAACATCATCTGTGTTGTAAAACCTACGTATAATGATTATGACGAAATTAAATATAACTGCTGGGGCTATTATATACAATTATCATAGAGTTCCAATGATCTAATTTTTTATTACTTTTAATCATTATGCCACTTGACAAATCTGTACTCATTAAATTTCTCTTTAATGTTAACTTTTATGTGTGTTATCATCTCTGTATGCATGTACCTTAATGTTTATGTTATACACTGATACATCTTTAGGATGTGAGGGAATTTTATATAGGTTGTGATAGATGAAAAATCTGAAATCTGCATATATCAAAGCTTCAAGAGATTTTTAAAAATACAAATTATTAAATCATATATGGATTTCAAAAGCTGTATACATTAAAGTGAACTTTTAATATTACATGAACATGTTATAGTTACTTTGTATTATATGTATATTTGTAATGACAGTTTTGCAAATGATGTAATACAGAATTCCATAAGTAATTTCAAATCCATGCAGTAGTCTTTAGGAAAGTTTTCTGGAAATAACAAAGTTTATATTGTCTGTTTTACTTCTTTCATATAAACATGGTATACCTTTACAGAAGTGGGTGTTGGTAATAGTTATTTTGTGTGAAGGCACTGGTTTCTCTTTATTCAGTTAAAAACAAAGTGAATTGGAAGCTCTCTGGGTTTGGTTTAAAGTAGTAGTGGACAAGTGTATCGTTTTGGTAAGGAACTCATCCACCCTACCGTTCGTAGTGACTGTAAAGGAGGATGAGAAGCCATCTCCATGTACATGTGAGAATTGAAGCCTCTGATTTTTGCAAGAGTGGACATTGGTAGTATTAGTGGCTGTGCTTTCTGACTGGCAAAGTGAACTGAAGAGATGCTTTCATTCTTTTGTTTGTAAGTTCATAGTATAGTTTGCCATTGCACAAAATGCAGTGTAAATTTGAAGCAATGTCTTCATAATCTGATATCCAAGGTGTATATTTGTTGTTCCTGTAATTTACCCATTCCCTTTTGAGAAGAGGGTCATATAAATGCTTAAAATAGTATAGATTTAAAAAGTTTAAATTTATTGTACTATATATTTCATGCTTCTACACTATGACGATATCTATGAAATGATTATAATCTATACAGTTTCACTGTTGATAACGGGAGAAGGAAAAGGGTTTGTCAAAAGGGAAGGTATTCCACACAATGTTCAAAAGGGGTTAATAACTACATTATGGACACATTCTATTGCCAGAGTTTTGCTATAAATGCTGTATTATACAAAATTAAAGAGATCCTGGGGAGGTTTTGGTTTGCTGCAGCATGGTTAAATTTCTATAATTCATTGCATGGCACTGCATAACTTTATTTGGCATAGAAGACACAGCAAAAACACACTCAAATTCTCACTTGGGTACGAGTAGCCGCTTAGTGAATGAAGCTTTTTGATTATCCTGTTTATTGTGTCATGTCATCTGTGAACAGGAATAATTTGATTGGTTCTGTTCCTGATGATTATGGCTAAAAGTTCCAGAACTATATTAAATAGTAATGTTTCAAGTGAGCATCCATGTCTTGTGCTGGATCTTACTGGGAATGCCTCTGACTTTCCCCCATCTGATGTGATGCTGGCTGTGGAGTTTGTATAGATTGAGTTGATTGTGTTGAGATATGCTCCTTCTATACTCAATTTGCATATGGCTTAAGTATTTATTTTTTTTTACCATGAAAGCATGCTGTATGTTGCATTTGCTTTCTCTTCATCTATTGAGATAATTGTGCTTTTTATTCTTCAGTTGGTTAGTGTCATCAGTAACATTTATTTGCATGTACTGAGTCATCCTCCTTTGCTTAAATACCACTTGGTCCTGGTGAATTTTTTTTTTCAGTGCTATTGGATTTGATAATCAGTTATTTTGTTGGAGATTTTGGCATCTGGGTTAATCTATAGTATTGGTATATTTTCTTTCATTGTGGAATTTTCATTTTGACTATTTCTTTTTTTATTACTAAATGTCAGTTTGATTTGCCCTTAAGTTTTTGTTTAGAGATGAATTGCTACATAATTTCATTAATGCATTTCCAGATTCTCATTATAGGCCTTAATTGCCACCAACTTTATTCTTAACTCTTCTTACTGTGTCCTATAAATTATTGTTATTGTTATCTTCATTTATTTCCAGGAATTACTTCCATTTTGATTTTGTCTGTAACCCACAGTTCACTCAGCAGCATGTTAGTTTGTCTGCATGTGTTGGTATGGCACATTTTAACTTTTTCTTGTGTTGTTAATTTTCACTTTATTTCATCATGACCAGAAAAGATGGTATAATTTCACTTTTTGTCTGATTTGCTGGAACTTGTTTACGGTCTAATATTGTCTTACCTAGAGAATGCTCAATGCACTTATGAAAAGATTACATGTTCTATAACTATAGGATGAAATGCTTTATAGATACCAGTTAAATCCATTGATAATGTAGTTACTATGTTGCTTCATTGGTGACTCTATGATTGATCTGTCCATCGCTTAAAGTAACTTTTGAAGTCACCTTTATTATTTTGTTGGAGCATATTTTCCTCTTTACCATCATTGGCATTTATTTTAAATAGTTCAGTGCCACAGCATTAGGTGCATATACATTTAGTATATAAATTTGTTGTATAATCACATCATCCTTTTAAATTGATCTCTCAGCCATTTCATGAAGAGGGTTTTTTTTTTTTTTTGCCTCTTTAACTGTTTTTATCTCTAAGTTTATTTTGTCTGGTATTAGATAATTACACCTGCTAATATTTTGACTTATAATTACTTAGAATAACTTTTCTCTCCTTCAATTTTCTGTGCATCTGTGTTGGTGATATGTGTAGGAAGCACAGATAGAAAAACTGTTGCCCAAAATATGTAGAATGAAGCTCTCACAAGTGAAGGTGAAATAAAGACCTTCAAAGGCATGCAAACTCTGATAGAATTTTTGCCTCCAAGCCAGTCTTACAAATTATACTTAACTGTGTGCTACACACAGAAACAAAGAAAAATAATCAATGTAATGAAAGAATATGAAGGCAGAAAACACCCTAATAAATGCACAAAGGAGATACAAAAAATATGAGTATTCTTGGGAAAATGACAATATCAAACCCATATACATTAGTAATAATCTTCAACAGTCATGGACAAAATTCTCCAGTTAAATATATAGGCTTAGTGAATGCAAGCATATTTTTTATACACTACCCTTAATTCCCAACAGTACTAGTTAAAATGAGAATTATTTGTCCAATATTTGGAAGACAGAGTGATAGAGAGTGAGGAAGGGAGTGATGGAAGCAGATCTTCCATCTTCTGGGTCATTCTCCTATGACTGACCATTCAGGAGCTAAAAATTAGGAATTGTGATACCGTTATGTGAGTAACAGGACGAAATACTTGGCTATCTTGTGTGGCCTTCCATGTTGCCTTAGCATGAAACTTGATTAGAAGTGGAACAGCCAGTACCTGAAGCAGCACTCTGTTACGCAACACACTTCGTAAGTGGTGGCTTAATCTGTTGTGTCATAATGCTGACACTGAAGGCTCTATATTTTTATCCTAGAAAGAAGTATTTCTGTAGCCTTATTTTTCTGAGTTCATTTTCCGTGTTTCCTAGTTTTATCATTTTAATGAATGAAGTAATTAATTGACAAAAGGATGTTTGCTTTATAGAACACAGGCTATTGAAAGTGGCAGGCTGAATCCTGTGCATCCTTTGCCAGTTACTGGCTTTTAAACATATGTAAAATTATTTTCTCTCTCAGGATTTTATTAACATTATCACAAGATTATAGTGTATTTCTTAAATATCACTGGGATGAGGCCTAGCGCAGTGGCCTAGCAGCTAACGTCCTTGCCTTGCCTGTGCTGGTTATGGGCACCTTATATGGGTGCCGGTTCTGATCCCGGCAGCCCTGTTTCCCATCCAGCTCCCTGCTTGTGTCCTGGGAAAGCAATTGATGATTCAAAGCCTTGGGACACTGTACTCATGTGGGAGACCAGGAAGAGGCTCTGGGCTCCTGACTTTGGACTGGCTCAGCTCCAGCTGTTGCGGCCACTTGGGGAGTGAATCAGTGGATGGAGGATCTTCCTCTCTGTGTATCTGACTCTTCAATAAAAATAAATAAATCTTAAAAATATCACTGTCATGGATGCCAGCATTGTGCATAGTAGGTAAAATCATTGTCTGTACCAACTTCTTTTATGGGTACTGCCTTGTACCAGCTGCTCCACTTCCAATCTAGCTGTCAGGTAGTGGCAAGGGGAATGTGGTAGAGATGGCCCAGATGTCTGGGGCACTACCACTTGTGTGTCAAAAATGGATTAAACTGGTTCTTCACTTCCTCTTTGCAACTCGGACTTTCAAATAAAATTATTAAGAAAGTCATTGGAGTAAATTGTATACTCATTCTCAGATGATATAAAACACTCCTGCAAATTAAAAAAGAGGACAACTCAGATACCCAGTATCTACACATAAAATTTTTGAATGTGAATTTTACATCATAGAAATGAAAATCTAAGTGTCTACAAACAAGATACCATACGACAACCAACTGTCTAATTGTTCACAGACAACATTCAATTTTAGTAATTATGAAGGATATGGGAGCACTCATAGTTTGCTGATGAGAAGGAAATTGCCACCACCATTTTGGCAAACTCTCTGGAAGTTTCTTATTATTGTAAAAAATGCCATTGTTGTGCCACAGAAAGTATTCCTCTAGAGATATAAGTATTCGTACTTATGTCATTTAAAACAGCACCACAGTGGTAATAATCATAATGTTTAACTATAAAGTTTTGCATATGGGAATACTTTGAGGATCTTGTAGAAAATATGCTTAAATATAAATTTATTTTGGTGTACAATTGTCTTTGAAATTCCAGTTTAGATTTTGTTTTGGCAGTATGCATTGACCACCAACTTTGTGAAGAATAAAAATATTTTATTTGCAAAAATTTTTTAAAATAGAAATACATATATTAATTACCCTTTTCTGCAAACTTTTTGAAGTGCTGTCATGCATTTAGAATATAATACCATGTTACAGATGCATGTGGTGACCTGGCAGACATTTTTTTCTAAAATAACTTATATAAAACAGATGAAGTTTATAACCAGACAGTGATACTATATGTAAATAGAGGTTTGAATATTGATTAAGTTCTTGTTTTAAAGGAAGAGCTATTTATTTTTATTGGAAAGGCAGATTTAGAGAGAAGGGGTGATGAAGAAAAAGATACTCTGTCCACTGGTTCACTCTCCAAGTGATTGCAATGGCCGGATCTGAGCCACTCTGCAACCAGGAGCCAGGGGCCTCCTCCAGGTCTCTCATGTGGGTGGAGGGTCCCAAGGCATTGGGCCCTCCTCTATTGCCTTCCAAGGGTACAAATGGGGAGCTGTACAAGAAGTGGAGCAGCCAGAACACAAAGTGGTGTCCTCATGGTATCCTGTTGTATTCAATTTGAGGATTCAGCCACTGTGCCTTTGTGCTGAGCCTGACATCAGTGACTTTCTTTGAATGTCTTGAATTTGCTGGGAACAAGCAAATAGGAATTCTTCAAAGAAATTGAAGTGTTTGATACATTGATACAGGAGAATTTTTCATATTTACACTGAAAAATTTACCTGTATATTATATGCTTTTGTTGTGTACAATAGCACAATTCAAAACATTCATTAGGTAACAGTGAGGTAATCTGTATAATATATAGTGTATTGTTAATAACCAGTCTTCAATAAATTAAAAACATTATATATTTTGTTAAGTAATCCCGGCACTAATATTCTTAACTACTGATTTACAAAATTACCTTTAAATTGCTGCCTGTTTATAATTTGCATCACTATACTCCTGCAATGAAATTTCTAACAAAAAATGTTCCAGAAGCAGATGAGTTATGTTTTATATTGTCCACATACTATTTGAAGAAAAGTATGGAAAAATGAAATAGACCGTTAATTGATGTCTATTCTTGCAAGAGTTAGGTAGCAGAAAACAGAGTCGACAACGGAAGATGTGCCATCTGAATCTGGGACAAATCTATATCCTCTATCTCTGCATCGAGGTTCATTTTACTGATTAGCCAGAATTTATGTTCCCCACCCCAACCCCAGGGAAATGTACTATTTACTTAATTATAGTTATTAATAAAAATTTCCAAAGAAACAAGCAAGACATGTAGGTTTAAAACAGTAATCTTCATTTCAGGATAACCTGTCTCCAGGGTTGGAGTTCTCACTCTGGCATTATGAACAGGCAAGCAGCAACATGAATTGAGTACTTCCGTTTAGTAATAACTTAAACCATCAAACTCACTGATTGAATAGTGGATGCAATACACATTATGAAGGGGCTTGGTTCATGTGCTAAATGGAGCTTCCAGAAATATTATTAGTTTTTAAACAGTTATACTTATAAAGCAGCATTTCAAACATCACTTTAAAACTATGCTCAGTTACTTTATGATATTTTTTCAGTTAAAATTTTGAAGATTCATTTTTTTCCAAATGCTCAAAATTTTTTAGCCTTAGCAAGGTTGTATGAGTGGGACATAGTCTCAGGGAGTTCATTTAATGAATCCAATCTCTCTGTGCATCTCTTTATGTAAAAAATGAAAGATCACAGATCTGTTTACGTTTAGTTCTACTGAGTGTGAATACTGAACCTAAAGCATACACAATATTTACTTGGTTTATAACCAATTAAGTTGAACAATGAGAATGGTAATTGGAATTAGGGAATCAGAGGATTAGAAGCAAAATTTTGCTATGCATTTTGTAAGTCTGCATTAATTCTTATTCTGTAATATCTTAGCAATAAACCAGGAGATATAGTACTATTCACTAGATCTAAAAGGTCTACTTCAACATTTATTGCAAATTTTTCTTGTGATAAACGTTGAAGAAGACCTTTTAGAAATCATTATGCAGAAGTTGGATACTTATTACTAAACTCACAATAAATTGAATGTGTCACTGTGGCCTGATGTAGATGAGGCCAGCCAGGGCTATAATACCTGTGGACTTGCATGTGTACTGGGAAAGGGTTAGAGCTGGGCTGGGCTAACCAACTGTATCATCTGGTGTATGCATGAGCCAGAGTAAGTGCAGGGTGGTTGAATTGTACGACAGCAGCAGTGGGCAAATGTTATTACTGGGGGCAAATCTGGTCAAGCTGCACTGCACAACAACCCAGAGAGCACAAGATCTGTGGGCCCAGTTGGGAAACTATGGGCATCTCTCTGATGGACTACAGCTCACACTGGTGAGCTTGAGAACCAGGGCTGGGACAGTGGCATCCGACAGCATGCATGTAGGCTGGATAGTGAGGTCGGTTGGGTTAAGCTAGACTATGACACCCACTGATGTGTGTGAGAGCAGAATGAGATGTGAGACAGATTGGAGCAATCTGCTGCACATACTGGCAAGCACAGTAAACAGGGCTGGGGGTGTGCCTGGAGGGAGTTACAGGGGGTCACTCTGAGTAGGCCACAGTTCCCACTTGTGTGTGTGTGTGAGGGCCTAGTGTGTGGTGAGCAAGGTTGGGGTGGGCCACAAAATCCCTTGATTTACGTAAATGGCAGGGCTGGAGACAAAATTGAACCAGCAATTTCAACAACCAGTGTGTGTGTAGGCTGAGGTGGGTGATGGACAGAGCTGGACTCCATACTGGTAGCACACACAGAATCAGGTGTTGGTCTCTTTCATGATCCCCCAACTGAACCTCTCCAAGCATGGGAAGAATCACAGGAGCTGTGGTCCAACTGTGTAATGTATGTGTCAGAAATGGGTCTCCTCAGTGTCTTAGATGACACAGTAGATGACATACCAGATTCACATGGAGGATATGGCAGTTTATTGTAGCCAGCAGAGGACATCTGGTATCATAGCACAGGATGCAGGGTAGTACAAATTAGTCAACTACCCCAGCCAAGCATTGGCAGCAAATATTGGCAAACAGAGATTTTGAGGTGGTCCATGTCAGCCATCTGACCTTGGAAGCACTTCCTCATACGTGGATCATTGAGATAGACAACACTTTAGAACTATCAAAAGCACTTGAGCAGAGCCCTCAGAGCATGCTATATATTGGTTACTCTGGGATGACATTGGATGGTCATTCCACATACGCTGGTATTGAAGAGGTGTGGCTTTCCCCCTTAACTCCCCTTTCTCCCAGATAGAGGTCTCACCGACGCTACCCTAATCCTGAACCCTTCGGCCTCTAACTGACTATGTAAACACCATGAAAAACAACAGCAAAAATTATAGGTGAATAAAGGTACCTTGAACTTGTGCTGGTGAAAATATAATAATAATAATAATAATAGTAATAGTAATAATTCTGTGCTTACAGCCTTTAATTTCTAACAACTTACTCACCATTTGTTCGTCCATATTTGAAAACAGCGGATCATACTGCTTTGTTCAGTCCTCACAACCTGCCTGATAATTTTGTGTATTGTACCTGTGTTAACTCTGTTTTACACTCTGATGACTTAATTATTTAAAATATTTTTATAATATATAACATATTTATATTCAAACTTTATTTTTATAAAATCCATGTATTTAGTAATAATTTGCATGAGTGTTTAGAGTAGAGTGAGGCAAAGTGGTAGAAGACAGATTCGTAGATGATCAGTTATAACTAATGCGCACCCTGAATGAGGCTTGAAATGAAAACATGAGGAATAAAATAGTGTTTTGAATAACACATATTTATAAATATGGAATACATTAAAGTTAGTAGAAAGCCTGCCAAGTGATGGTTTATGTCGTTGAAGCCGCTTGGGACTATTGTTTATCGTAAGACTGATAAAGTTGGTGAAAATGGGTATCGAAATATGTATTTTTGTTGATAATAAAGGAAAAAATAAAATATATTTTAGATGTCGGAAAAGGGATTTCGTGTTTCTTTTCCATGGAACTGAGAAAACGAATTATTATGATGAGACTGTAAAGACATTTGATTTTTCCTAAGCCCCCGGCAGCTTGTGTATATGAAAGAGTAGTGGAGACACATGGTTATATCTGGTACTGGGAAACATATGGCCAGTGTTACAGAAAGCCAGGAAATATGTGGCCTCCGTGATGAAAAGATACAGAAGCTATAATAATAGAGTAGAAATTCAGGTAACAAGACTGTGGTTGTTAGGGAGTGAATTTTGATTTTGTGGTTGGGCCTGTTTTTTATAGAGGCAGACTCCAATGACAAGTTATTTGGCCAGATACATTGCGCTAAAGACAGTGGGTGATTCAGCCTTATGTTTGTTTTCTAAAAATTATAGTTTAAAAACAAAGACTTTATAGAACAGCCTATTTTTTTCAGTTTGCTTATTTTTAAAAATGTAAGCGTTAAAAATGTAAACACAAGAAAATAAATATTCAACAATCAAATAAATAAAAATCGTATCCTATGACGAAATGAAGTTTGTTATGACCCTATGGCATACATTAGCAGGAATCTGGAATTAGAAAAGGAAGCAGGACTTTCTTCCACCCGTTATAAAATGCAATGAAGACATCACAAGAGTCATCTTTACTGCCATGCTGGATCTCTACCACAAATGTTTCCACTTCTGGCAGTGGTATTCAGCATTGTACGGAAGCTCATAAAGAATCTGGATATAAGAAGAACTAGAAGACATCTAAGTCAGAAATGAAGACTTTAAATTTTCCTATTTCTGGATGAAAAGATTTATAGTAACTTAAAGACTTAACCAGAAAGCGATTAATATGCAAGGTATAATATCACCATGCAAAAATCAGTGTTTTTTGACTAACAATGAACAAGAAACACCGTAGAAACAAACAGCTGCAGAACACTACATAGGAGTACACGTAGTAATCAATGTAAGATCTATCTATATATATAGTAAATGATAACTACTGATTGAAGAGATTGAAGAAGGGAGAAATAAATGGAACAATAGCCTGTGGCCACAGTTGAAACAGCTATTAAATATTCTGTTAAAATATCCAAACTACGTGAAATGATCTACATTGGTAAGCAATGCATAGTAGTATTTTCCCTAACCTAAAAATAACTTATGAAATTTATAACTTATTATTGGCAGAAAACTTCTGTAGACCTAATTCCAGACAAAATAGTAGAAAATTAAAGTATTATAAAATTTAAGGATTAAATATTTAGTGGATAGCTATTGATTAATAAACTATTAAGTCATCATGTCATGACCAAAAATATTTACTATATATATGATGGATTTTAAAATTGACATGATAAATTAATGAGAAATGAAAAATAATGGTAATTTTGAATTCCAGGTTAACAGATAAGTCATTTCTTGCCCCAGAATTATACTTTTATATTCATCTCTTTTTATTCCACAAGAGATGATTAATGATTAATTCTGAAATAATATTGTGAAATGGTATTGTTAAATGCCTGATGTATTCAATGCCCATGTCGGATGAAGTTAATGACTGGCTTTCGACAGAATATCTGTAAGGCACTAAAAAAGAATTAAAGGCAACTAATTTACTAAGTTAAAAATGACAGGAAAAAGAAAGGATGGTTTTGAGGAAGGATAGAAAGGAAAAAAGAATTAGTATTTTCTGCCAACATCAGTATAAAAAAACAGGAATACAGATCCTGCATGATAGACTAATGGTTAAGTATTAGCCTTGCTTGTGCTGGGATCCTATGTGGGCAGCGGGTTTGTGCCCTAGCTGCTCCACTTTCCATTCAGGCTTCCTGCTTGTACCCTGGAAATGCAGTCGAGGATGGCCTGAAGCCTTGGGATCCTTCACCACATGGTGACCCAGAAGAAGCTCCTGGCTCCTGGCCCTTGGCTTTGGATTAACTCAGCTCCTGCCTTTGTGGCCACTTGAGGCCACACTGTCTCTCCTCTCTGTAAATCTGACTCCAATGAAAATTAGTAAATAGATCTTTAAAACAAGCAAAAGCAATGTATTTATGACACATTGATTCATACCTTGATCTATATGTTAAATGTATTAAATTCATTTAATCGTTTGAACAGCATCATAAAATAGCCAGTACTTCAATCAACCATTTAAAAATAATGATTAGGGTGAGGATAGTCTGAGAAGTGAGAAGTGGAAGAGCCATCACTAAGACTCAGAGTATCTGATTGACTTCTGTTCACACTCTTAATTACTGTATTTCAATATTGCAAAAGAAAAAAAAACTTAAAAATGCCCTGGGATTGATTTTATTATGTAAAATAGAATGATGATATCTGTTAATCATAAAACACAGTTGTACTGTTTAATAAATTCTAATGAGTTACAGAAGTAAACACATGAAATTCATCAGTCAAAGCCATCATTTACTCCTCTTTTTGGTCCAAAAAAGTCTGAAACAAGAGACTATGCTCAGGAATAATAGGATTTTTATTTTTACTTTAGTTTATTTTAATATGTGTAATTTTAATGGGTGTGATTTAATATGTATGAACATGTACTGCCTACATTTTTAATGATGAATTGTGAAAAATGGAAAACATACTCATGTTATATAAGTTATGAATAACAAAAAAGTTTTGGATGAAATGTCAAAAACATAATGAATCTCAAAAAGACAGGTTTTGAATTAACATGCATTTGGCTGCCCAGGTTATTTTAAAGTATGCAGTGAATTAAAATGATCAGAAATAACAACAGACAAATACTTTAAGACCTATTAAGTGGTGAGTTAAAAATATTTTAAAAATCTTGACTTCCTAAATGTATTAAGATTACAATTAGAACATGGGGAAGGTAGAAGGGTAAATCTCTAAGCCTGTGGAACTGTATCTAGAAAAATAAAAACTAAAGAGTTTTTAATTATTGGGTCTAATAGTGGCATGACACTTAGAAAACATGTTAGTGAATTAAATGGAAATGCATCACAAATGTGGGTTTCATGATGAAATGATCCATCGATGAGTTGTGGACACTATGTTTAGTGGATTCTTCAAGCCTGAGATCATGAAAACCATCAAAGTATGTTATTTCAAATATTTGACAAAAGCCAAACAAGGAAGGAAGAGGGAGAAGTATCATTTTATGTTCTTAGAACCGTATTTTTGCACTACACACTGCAAAATTACAAAAAATGAAAGTGAGTTTAGACATCTCAGAGTGCTAGGATTTTTGTAGACTGAATATGCTAAGTTCAGTTGAAATATCTTGGAAATAAATCAAATGTTTTCTCCTATCAAAGAATAGGAAGTGCTTTAAAAAAACTAAATATTTAATAAAGCAAAATTGGAACCAGTTACATTTATCAAAATTTTTTAAGTGTTCTGAATGATTTTTTCAATAAAGAAAATTACAATATTTGGTTTTAAATAATGACTATATATATATCTTTAATGTATTTTTTGACAATCTTAACATAATTAGGGTAAAAATGTTCAAGCACTACAGGAAGATGGGCAAAACAATTAGTTCCTTATTGTTTCCTTAATATATCTGATGTAAAAGGAGATTTTAAGGGAGAAGCCCCACCCAGTCTCCCACCCACCCCAGGTCCCAGATGTGGGGCATGCTCCGAGGGTCTTGCTCAAGTGGTTTTGATAGTTCAACAGTTCTGAATTGCTGCCACTCTCACCACTCCAAGCACGATGAGGTCAATAGCGTAGTGGTTAAATAATGACTACAAACTCATCATTGCATGGATTGAGGAAAGCATTTTAGCGAAGCAACATGACAGCAATATATATGATCAACCTTTAATAATATATTTATTTCCAAGGGTAATAGCTTAACTTGAACTTGAAATAGACTCCTGTCTCCTTTTTGCATGCTTAAGGATTCATAAAATATATAATACAGATTAGGGACTATAAATTCTGGAAGGTTTTAAATGAAGCAATAAATAATTGTGGTGCACATTCTTGAAAATCTCTGAATTATTGACAAATAGTCTGACTTCAAGAATATGAATTGCCTGTAGTTCCCAACAGCAAGATAATATGACAATTAGATATGAAAGTTGTGAATGTATTTTATCATATTTCAAATATATGAGATATTTAAAATTATTTTGATTTTGCTTGAAGTGTAATAAATTATAAGTGAGTGCTATTTTCATTATAGAGAAAGAACATTTTGAGATTTATTTTTTAAAAGATTTATTTAGTTTTATTGGAAAGTCAAATGTACAGAGAGAAGGAGACAGAGAAGATCTCCCCAAGAGGATTCAGTCCCTAAGTGACCGCAATGGTTGCAGCTGAGCCAGTGTGAAGCCAGGAGCTTCTTCGGGGTCTCACATGTGGGTGCAGGATCGCAAGACTTTGGGTTGTCTTCCACTGCTTTCCCAGGCCACAAGCAGGGAGATGGAAGGGAACTGGGGAAGCCGGGATTAAAACTGGTGCCCACATGAGATCTGGCCCCATTTAAGGCGAGGATTTTAGCCACTAGGCTACCGTCCTGGGCCCATAAAGATTATTATGTTATTGAACTATTTGTAAAGATTCTATTCTAAATTACTAGCAAATGATATCAGTATAATGAGTGGATCCCTTCTCTTTACTTGGATAAAATGAACTATGCTTGTCATGCAAGTTTTTGGATGTGATTTGTTGCATTGAGCAGCTTAGTGTAAACATCTACAAATATAAAATAGAAATAAAATAATTATCATTTTGATAGATGATTTTGAAGAGAACATCAGATCACAAATCTTACATCACAAGGTGAAGTATCTATCAAATACCCATTATTATTTGTACCTTACCCAATTCTTAAGTTTTCTTTTCTATATTTTAGGTAAAATGTCCAAATGTGATATTTAGTGCTTCCCTGAATTACATAGAATGAAAAGAGTTGAAACAAGAGCCATGGTGCTATAACCCACCCACTAGAGATACATGAAAATCATAGTTGTCTGTATGGACAAAAACAAACCTTTCTGTGTTTTTAGTCTAGCCTGTGTCCCAAGAACCAGACCGTCTCTAGTTATGTAATTATAGATTCTGTTTCACACATTGCTCAGTAGTTAACACGACTTAAAATTTCAATACAGAAACTTCATGATAGAATTTTAAGTTAATATAAAACTAATGCTGCCTTAGAATTAAAAAAGACTTGAATTTATAATCTTTTCTAAAAATGTGTAAGCACCTCTTATTAAAATACTTGGAGATCATTTTCTGAAAAATGTGGAAAACTAGGACTAGTTATGCATGTCTGCACTATTAGATGCTATTTACAGATAAGGCCATTAACATACATAAAACACTTGCCCAGTTATGGGAACTGTGTGCATTAGTCTCTAAGAGCATTGCAGAAGGTGATAATCATCCTCATGTTCAGTGTCAATATCATGCTTTATGTTAATTTTCCCTGGTCCTGTGAAGTCGGGATAGCTCAACAGACGTGGTTTTTCATGTTACGTAGCCTGTGAGTTAGATGCTTTATGTTTAGTAATGACCTTTATAATGGAGACTAGCATACTGGGAAATAAATTTATATTAACAGTATGCATTCTACTCCCTAGTAAAAGGACTCTCAATGTAACTGGTAAATACATCTTGACAATTTGTTACTAGGTTTTCTATCACTGCCTATACCTGCAATACCATGATACGTTTAAGTATCAAAATGTTAAACATGCAGTTTTTACTAAAGGACTGTACTACTGGAATAATACTGGAGGAAATGGTGGGAGGGTAAAATGGTTTTGAGGGGAACGGAGAGGGGAAATTCTTTTACCTACAAAACAATATCATAGAAAATAATAATGTAAAAGTATGAAGCAGAAAAGGACGCACTTGAAAACTGACTAGCAGGCCATTAGCATAAGAAGTTAAGCTTGCACATCCCTTTTGGAATGTCTGGGTTCTAATGCTAACCCAGCTCCTGGTTCTAGCTTCTGCTGACATGCACCTCACAAGACAGTGGTAATGGCCTGAGTGCTTGAGTCTTTTCCATCTACATGGAAACTTTGAGATTCTTTCCCCTGGTTTCCACCCCAACAAAACCCAGCCATTACAGACATTTGAAGAATGTACCAGCAGACGGGAAATCTTTGTCCTACACTCTCTGCCTCACAGTTAAAGTAACTAAATCAATAAATCTTAAAGAATAAAGTAAAAAAGCCAACTCTGGAAGGTCAAGCTAGAAGGTCACGCATCTTACTAATGTCGTGTTCTCCTGATTCCTGGTTCTGCCTTCCTGTTGAGTGAGTTTTTCCCCTGCACATCATGAGATTGTGGGAGACTACTGAATTAGCTAACCCAGCACATTCCAACATGTTGGCACAGAAACTGCCCTCTTAGGCTCCAATGAAAATCAACTGCCCTCCTGGGTGTTAGGCAACCTGGAAAGGAGATTTCTTTCCCCCAGAAGTGTTCTGCAAATGACTTTCTGCTTCTGTATGTATAGATTTTCCTCATATTACACATATTGGGAGGTATAAGTGTGACCTTGTGGTGCAGTGTAAATAATAAGCTCATTGATTTCTAGAAATTGTTGCATACCTTGCAAAAGAAGTAATCACCCTTTCTAGGTGAAATTCACTTTTCAGTACTTGTATTATATGATTGATGTGCAAATGTCTCTTGGGATTTAAGGATGGCTAGGGTAACATGCAAACAAATTCAACCCCAGAGTAACTTCATGCTGCGTACGCAAAATATGTAAACACTTCCGTTAGATACACTTAACTCACATTTGATTTAATGATGATATATTCCTCAATATAAAGAATACATTTATAACTGAAAAAAATTACTTGAAAGGCAGAGTTGCAGAGTGGGAATGTGGACACAGAGAGAGGTTTCCATAAGCAAGTTCACTCCAGAAATGGCAGTGAGGGTCAGAGCTGGGTAAGGTCTGAAGCCAGGAGCAGGAGTCAGGAGCCAGGGACTTCTCTATCTCCCATGTGGGTGTAGGTTCTTAGGCCTTCTTCTGCTTTCCCAGGTACATTGACAGGCAGTCCAATTGGAAATGCAGTAGCTGGTGCTCACACCTGCTCCCATATGGGATACTGGTTTTAAATTATGGCACAGATGTGGCCCTTTTGATTTTTTTATATAGAATATAGTATTTTGTCATACTAGAGTTAATTGAAGTAATAGGGACGTGAATCGGATGTGACTAACAAAAGGGATTTCAAAACACTTCACTTTTTATTCCACAGCAGTAGTTCATAAAGAAAGAAAAACATTTTCAACAGCAACAAAAAATTATATTCATTTCTAATTGGCTAATACTTCTGCTTGGAATAGATGGTTTGTACGTTTTTGAAAGGCGTTATTTTGCTGACTTTTTTGTGGTCATGACAATACTTATGCTTTCATCATTGCAGAATTTGCTTGTTTCTGATTTCTCCCTACACCTATATTGAAACTTCAGTAAAAGTCTGTTCACGCTTTTCAAAGTAAGAAATTTGAAGTTCAAGAGATCTGATCTCTTCTTAATCAGCAAAAGCTTGTGGGATTAGGCTGGAATATCTCATTATGGTTTCTCTAAATTAATCTGATAATATTTATATCTATATATCTATCTCAGGTAACTACATATATATAATTACATATTATATATAATTACTAGGGTAATTATATATCTATATCTATATATATAATTACTCAGGTAATTATATGTATATATATGTCTATATATATATAAATATGTCTATATATATATAATTACCTGAGTTGCTGTATTTTTGTGTGTGTGTGTGTGTTACTTATTTCGTTTTTAGCTCTAATTCAGTTAGGTCTCTTCCTTTACAGGAATTATCTTACCCCAAAAGTGCTCCCCTTCTCTGTAATATTGAAAGTCTTGAATATCTTATTTTTTCCCTTAACTTATCAGCAGAATTTTTCCCTTTTATTTTAAGATTTATTTTAATAAAATTATTTCTGGGTCCAGCACGGTAACCTAGTGGCTAAAGTCCTCACCTTGCATGTACCAGGATCTTATGTGGGCACCAGTTTGTATCCTGGCTGCTCCACTTCCCTTCCAGCTCACTGCTTGTGGGGTCTGGGAAAGCAGTGGAGGACAGTCCAAAGCCTTGGGACACTGCAGGCAAATGGGAGATACTGAAGAAGCTCCTGGCTCCAGATAGGCTCAGCTTAGGACATTTCTGCTATTTGGCATGTGAACCAGTGGATGGAAGATCTTTTTCTCTCTCTTTCATTCTGTAAATCTGCCTTCCCAATAAAAATAAAAATAAATGTTTTTATTGGAAAAGCAGATCAGATTTATGGAAAAGAAAGACAAAAGGGAAAGATCTTCCATCAGCCAGATCACTCCCCAAGTGGCCAGAATGGCCGGGGTTGAGAGGATCTGAAGCCAGCTTCCAAGAACTTCTTTCTTTTTCCAAAGAGAGTGCTAAGTTCCTTGGCTTTGGGCCATCTTCCGCAGGTTTCCCAGGCCGCAAACGAGGAGTTAGATGGAAAGTGGAACAGCTTGGACACTAACCAGGACCTATATGGGAATCTGGTATGTGCAAGGTGAGGATTTAGCCATTGAGCTATAACGCTGGTCCCTTCGTAGAAACTTTCTTGCTCCTTCATGCCAATAGTAGGTAGCATACATAAAAAATTGTATCTTCTGCCTTTAATTTGTTGACGTATATGTCAGTAATTTCTCTGGTCACAAGCAAAGAAACGTTGCTGAAGCTTATTTAGTATGTGTAAAATTTTGATTAGGAAAAGTTGATTGATGTGGGTGGAAAAAAATCCTCTCATTCTGAAAAAATGAATCTGAACATTCTGCTTCTGAACTCATGGTATAATTGTGTTTCACTTCAGTATGTAGAAGTTAGAAGTTTCTATACAGACATATGTGCTGTATGGTCTTTGTTTATTCCTCTGAACAGCAGACGTTTCCAAGTAACATTATTCTTCATTATATTCTAAAATCCACTTTGACATTAGTTATGATTGTAAACACGAGTCTTATCTTTAGTGGGATACACATTCTATCAATGCTATCTTGTTTTCTTGATTTCTGGTTTTAAAATAGGATAATGCCACAAATCCTATAAATTGAGTTTAAAAATAGCAAGAATTAATTACCCTTTGGGATGAACTAGAGGGGCAGTACAATGATTCGATTGGGTGATTCTCCACCTTCAAGCTCTGACATTCCATATGGATGCCAATTCATGTCTTGGTTACCCCATTTCCCATCCAGCTCTCTGCTTGAGTCCTGGGAAAGCAGTGGATGACGGCTCAAATCCTTGGGACCCTGCACCCATGAGGCAGGCTAAGCGAGGCTCCTGGCTCATGGCTTCAGATCAGCTCAGCTCTGGCTGTTGTGGCCATAACTTCAGATTGAAGTATGTAGTCAGTCAGCCAAGTGGGAGTTCTTTCTGTCTCTTCTTCTCTCTGTAAATTTGCCTTTCCAATAATAATAAACAAATCTCAAAAGATGAAGAGCAGAGTATATGTGACTACATATTTTTATTATTTATATTTAAAGGTTTTGTTATTTATCTTCTGTATGCCTTTGGCTACTCAAATTAAATTATAAAACACAGCTCAAAATCTGTGTTAGCCAGGGTAACTGTCTCTAAGTCCCTTTATCAGAATTTTCTCCTAGTCCCAGATTTGTTTTCCCCACAAAGGAATGGTTGTCTTACAAAAAATGAATTAAGTTTAGTAAAACACAGATTGGAGAAATGTTTCAGATAAAATTTCTGCATAATCATCTGTGACTGTATATCTAAGATATTTTGGTTAGTGATCATATACTAAAATTGGCTAATTTAAATAAGTTGAATTATATATGTATATATACATATTTAAGATTTATTTATTTTTATTGAAAAGGCAGACTTATAAAGAGAAGGAGATACAGAGAGAAAGATTTTACTCTCTTTGTTTCACTGAACAAATAGCTACAACAGCCAGAGCTAAGCCAACCCAAAGTAAGGAAGCAGAATCCAGGAGCCAGGAGCTTCTTCCAGGTCTTCCACGTGGGTGCAGGGTCCCAAACCTTGGGCAATCCTCCACGGCTCTCCCAGGCCACAAGCAGGGAGCTGGATGGGAAGAGAAGCAGCCAGAAAATGAACAAATGTCCCTATGGGACCCTAGTGCGTGCAAGACAAGGATTCAGTCACTGAAACATTCCATCGGATGTTGAATTAGAAACTTTACAAAAGTATCAGAGAATTATGTATACTGGGTGATTATGTTAGCCATTCAAATATTTATGTTTAGCCTATACAAAAATAAAAATGTATTTCATCAACACTTTTGAACTTGTGGCTTAATCATCAGGTGTGATTTTTACTAATAAACACATTTTTTATTGCATTTCACTTTTTTAATTAATTACATTGCATTATGTGATACATTTTTTATGCACTGGGATTCCCCTCACCCCTCCCCACACCCTCCCCCCACCATGGTGGATTGCTCCACCTTGTTGCATTTCCATAGTTCAAATTCAGTTGACATTCTTTCATTGGAGGTATTTACCAAGCATAAAGTCCAGCGTCTTATTGTCCTGGTAAGTTCAATGGCTTCTTGGTGAGACAATCTCTGGTCTGAAGGTAGAGCTGGCAGAGTATCATTTCAATCAATTAAAAGCCCCAACACAATATTTCCAACCATTTACAACATTGTGGCATTAATTGACATGGTATTGATTAACCAATATGTTAATAGGAAAATACAGGTTCTCAATCACAACCTGTGACTTCTTCATAGACATTTCAATTTTGGTTTATATTCAACCGTGTTCTGTACACCTTAAAATGGCTTAGATTGGGCCCGGCGGCGTGGCCTAGCAGCTAAAGTCCTCGCCTTGAAAGCCCCGGGATCCCATATGGGCACCGCTTCTAATCCCGGCAGCTCCACTTCCCATCCAGCTCCCTGCTTGTGGCCTGGGAAAGCGGTTGAGGACGGCCCAAAGCTTTGGGACACTGCACCCTGCGTGGGAGACCCGGAAGAGGTTCCTGGTTCCTGGCTTCGGATCGGCGCACACCGGCCGTTGCAGCTCACTTGGGGAGTGAAACATCGGACGGAAGATCTTCCTCTCTGTCTCTCCTCCTCTGTATATCTGACTTTGTAATAAAATAAATAAATCTTTAAAAAAATGGTTTAGATTGCTGTTCAGCTGTCTCATGCCTATTTTAATGTTAGTCTTTAGCAGTTTATAGCATTGAAGCATGTTTTCGCTAAACCTGGCTGTTTTTCAGGTGGTCTGACTCTATAATTCTAACAGGATATATGTCAACAGTTTAGGTGAGCATGTTTAGGAGGGGTGTGCAGAGAAATCTTCCATACCCCAGTGAGGAATAACTAATCTTTGTGTCCCACCCAGTGAGTTATAAGTGCATCCCCGCTGACCGTTTCCTGTCTGTTTCTAAGCTTTCCTTGTTGTTCTCTGTCTATCTAGTCTAGTTTTGTTTGTTTGTTTTAATAAACACATTTAAACTTGCCAAATGATAGCTAGTGATTAGGATGGACTAACAGATGTGACAGCATAAACACAAATAAGCTAGAGAATATTTTTTCTGAATTTATTGCTATATTTATCTCTTGTACTTTCTGAATTCAGGCTACTCATGCATTTATGTGTTCTGATTTATTAACTGCATTCTGTGTATACCAAATCCACTCAGGTATTGAAATGCATTTGGAATAAGGTCACTGCCATTCATTAACTTGTGGTTGAATACTTATTCACAAATTGATGATTACAGCAAAATGGTAATTCCCCAAATTAGTTTAAATAAAGATTTGATGAGAACAGAGAGGTGAACATATTTCCATGGAAAAATTTCAGAGACATTGTGACATCTGAACGGAGGCTTAAAAACAGGAAATCAGATATCAAAGGTAAGAAAAAATATTCTGAATAAATTAAGATAAAAAGTTAGGCAACTTAAAAAAGATGCATGACACTGTTCAAATTTTTTTTTTATATATATTTATTATTTAACTTCAGTAATTAAGGTCTGTTCAATAAATGCTGTTGGGACAACTGGTTGATAGCCTGCAGAAACAAAAAAATAGATCCACATCTCTCACCATACACTAAGATCAGATCTAAATGGATAACAGATCTAAACCTACATCCAGAAACCTTCAAACTTTTGGAAGAAAATGTTGGAAACACACTGGAACACTTAGGGGTAGGCCCTCACTTCCTAAAAAAGACTCCAAATGCAGTAGAAATCGAGACCAAAATAAACAATTGGGACCTCATCAAACTAAGAAGCTTCTGTACAGCTAGAGAAACAATCAACAAAGTAAAAAGGCAACCCACAGAATGGGAGAAGATCTTCGCACACGACATAGGTGATAGAGGGCTGATCTCCAGAATATACAAAGAGCTACAAAACAACTAAAATGTCAAAACAAACAAGCCACTCAAGAAATGGGCACGGGAAATGAGCAAACACTTCACAAAGGAACAAACCCAAATGGCAAATAAACATATGAAAAAATGCTCAAGTTCCCTGGCAATAAGGGAAATCCAAATTAAAACATCAATGAGGTACCACCTAACACCAGTAAGACTGGCCCACATGAATAAAAGCACCAACAACACTTGTTGGCGAGGTTGCGGGGAAAAGGGAACCCTACTCCACTGCTGGTGGGGCTGCAGGCTGGTACAGCCTCTATGGAAATCAGTATGGAGAATATTCAAACAACTCAAATTCAACATACCGTATGATCCAGCAATAGCACTCCTAGGAATATATCCAGAACACTTGTTTTTTTTTAATTTCCAAAATCAGTAAACAGTGTTTTCAACTTGTGCTCATACATAGAGATATTTATTGGGGAAAGTGAGTGAATGGTTATAAGGTAACGTGTAGGGCAGGCTTGACTTTTAAATATGTGCGTTGATGGATGCAGTGCTGAGCACAGCCTTGGATGGCCAGAGACTGCAAAGGAAGAGAAAGCCTACGTGTGCATTGCAGGTGATGAGATTTTGTGCAACATTACAATTTTAGAAAGTTGGGGTTATGTGGTTATTTTCTTTAAAATGTTTTTACTCTATCATTGAAGAGTAAAAAAAAAAAAGGTTCTTGTCAAGATAGAGGATTTAACTCTGTGAATATAGCAACTCAGGATTCCTTGGATTCATTGGCATTGTTCATTGATTCATTTTCATTGGTCACGGTTCGTGTTCTGAATAGGAGCGCTTGAAACACTTTGTGGCAATAGGGATTGGTGTTTGGGCAAATCGATCCAGACAGACTTTGTGTCACTCTGCCTCCATAATATTTGTTTTAATTTTTAAACTGTCCATATTTCAGACCAAATAATCTATTACAACTGGCTTTTATTTTGTCTTATTGGTCATTTAGAGGGAAAGGTGTACCTTACTTTGAGTTCTTCTTATTTTGGATTTCGGTCTGTAACTTTTGCAGTCTTTCTAAATGTTAGCTCCTGTTGTTATTGCTCTGCAGTGTCTTGCTCTACCTGCACTGTAGTTCTTTGCCCTTTGCGATCCACTTCTTTTCACTAGATTCCTTGGACTTTGACGTAATTACCAGCAAGTTTCCATCTGTTGCTTTATTTTTCTGGTGATCTCATTTTTATCCTGAGCTGATTTATGTTACAGCACTGCATTCTTTATATGAAGTTGTAATTAGAAGAAACTTCCCTTAAAAATTCATGACATTAATGTAAAAGACTAACTCAAGTGATGCCAATAGTAAAGTTTCTGCAATGGTGGGAAATTATTTTTTTAATTTTTAAAAAGTTTTGTAACAGTTTCATAGGCTAAAATATTTCCCCTCCCCAACTTCCTACCATCCTCCACTGATTCCCCTATAGTATTACAATCAACTAGTCTTTCAGAAGCCGTCTCGAGTCCATCATTCTGCTGTTTATCTGTATACAGACATTTCAGGTACAGACAATAGCATAGAGTCCAGTTTCCTATTGTCAAAATTCATTTAACAATTTTATTGGGACTCCTCCAAATAAAATTTGGGCATAGATATTCATACTGCAGTGTGTCTTCGCTTTTCAATATGCTAGTCTCCATTATGTAGTTCCTCTAGATGAACATATGTACATATGTTTATATATATGCATATGTACATATATGCATGCATATGTAGATAGATGGATGGATGGATAAATAGATCTTGCATTTTGCATTAAAGTTGCCTCACATAAGAGAGAACAACTGAAATTTGTCCTGTTGGGATTGGCTTATTTCAGTGAAAATAATGGGATCATTTTGTTGCAAATGGTAAAATTTCCTAATTTTTAATTGCTGAGTAGTACTTCATATTTGTATGTATTAATTCCTCTTTTATTGGGTATCACGGCTGTTCCCATGTTTTCTCTCTTGTGGATTGTGCTGCTGTAAATATATAATTACAGTTCACTTTCTCATATGTAGATTTCATTTCCTTTGGAGAATGGTATTATCCTACGTTCCCACCAACAAGGAAGTAGGTTACCATTCACACCACATCCACAGGTGTAGTTAGAGTTCTAAATGGAGGCCAGTCTCATGGGTGTTGGGTTGAGCCTCAGTGTGGTATTTATTTCTATTTCTGTGATAGCTAGGGAGCCTGAATATTTTTCTTATGTCTGTTAGCCACTTGAATTTGTTCTTTTGAGAATGAATTTTAACTTATTTAGTTTTTAAGGGAACACCTAATTTTCCAAATTTAAGAAAAAATAATTTGTTATAGTTTTCTATAACACTTTCAAGACTAGTTACTCTAATAAATAATTATTGTTGCTTTAGTGTAGATATTGTTACTATTATTAATAGTAGTGGTTTTTTTCCATTTGTGTAAATATTTAACTAGTATTCTTAACTTTGTAAATGGTAAATGTAGATTTGAAGCTATTGTGTTTCTAAATTTATGCTGAGGTTATGAGACAACAGAGAGATATCAGATGACTGTGAGGAATATTATATGGGAAATGTCTACATAATTAAAAATAAATCACAGAGCATAAATACTTCTACCAAGTAGAAAACATTTATGACACGGAGTGTATTTCTGTTCCTTCTCCAATTTCTGTTCTTACTTGTTCTCCCACCATTACCTCAGACAAAAGAAAAGATGATGAGAGAAAAAAGAGAGCAGAGAAAATAGTTTTAGAAATTAAATAATAGTTTTTACTTTCTGTTTATGCCTTTATTTTTGTAATATTTTGAATGTTTTCATTTTTTCATAGTTTAATTTGTAGTCTAAATATAAATATCTGCACCTTGATCACAGTTACTATCTTCCAAATTAGATAGTCAGGTCTTTGAATTTACAGAAATTTACAATCTTTTGTACTTAAATGTGTGTCCAAAACCATTTTATTTTGTAAATGAAATTAACAGTCATACATTTTTTGTGCTAGTACTTGCATGAACCTGAAATCAAAAGATGTAATCTAGATGTAGGGTTTTGTTTGCTTGATTTTTTTATTGCTTGGCATACCAAAGTATGAGTTACCATCATTGCTACAGGTTTTAGCAGTGTAGTGACATTTTTAATGGTTTGGTTTTTCTTTCCACTGGGTCATGAAAAAAAAATTCCCCAGGAAGTACTGCTAAGCACATTATTGACCCAAAACATATCTCTCTCAAGACAAATCCTCAGTGTTCATCATCTATTACTGTTAAAGAAGCAAATGATTTTAAAACTGTGAGTTGATAATTGAAGTTGCAAATAGAAGAAATAAACCAATAACAAGAGGGTAAGATCCCATCAGGCAAGCACTTTCCAAACTTTTGCTTGCTTAATGCTGTTATTGCCCATTGAACAACCATGTGACATATTTTCTGTGAATGAACACAATGTCTAGAGAGGTACATAAAAGGACAACTCTCTGAAAAAAATACTTTTATATTTTAGAATTAAATTACATTCACTCTTATATATTACACTTCACTTAAAGTTACTTTAACCTGAAAGAAATAGAGAGCTGCTTATCCAAAACCTACAGCATAAACTGGATCCTTACTGCATGTGATAACTGTCCATACTAAGGAGAAATTCTGTATTAACCAGTTCAAAGCAGGAAGACCCTACACAGTTTCTCATGTAAAAATCACATCTAAACAAATTCAAATACGTTAACTCTTGTAATGACAGAATCTGATATTAATCAGTCTTCAGAAAGTTAGAAAAAATACAGTGGCTAGGAAACCAAAGAACCAGGATTGTCAAAAAATTGTCTGAATCCCGTTAACATGCTGAATCCTCCTGTGATAGTCACAGCATCATAGGCATTCAAATACTGTTAAATGGAGAATCAATAAAAAAGAAAATGAAAATCAGTGATTTGTTCAAACAGCGAAAGCGATAAATCTTACCACTAGCACTTAAAACATATGTGAGCTTGGATAAATGTAATTTTATGGTTTTTCTTGTATATCCTTAACAGAAAATCTGTCATATATACCTGTTTAATAAGTTGTGCTTGTAAGAAGAAAAAACATGCCATTTTCATTCAATATACCCACTTCTCAGAACAATGGTTTGTTCTGTAACATGCTGAAATATGACTATAAAAAGTATATTTATTCAATAACATAGTCTATCATAAAATAGTACAATTAAAACAAAAGTTTATTTATACATTGACATGCAGGAGATGGTGTTGTGGTTCAGAAGACTGCTCTCCCATATCAGGGTGCATACAGGAAATCAGACATCTGTACTTCAGTTCCAGCTTGCTGCTCCAATGCCTAGGGAGGCAACAGAAGATGGCCCAAGTGCTTGAGATCCTGTATCCGTGCGTGCACCATGCACAGGTTCCTGGCCGTGGGCTGGCCCAGACCCAGAAGTTGCAGCCATATGAGGAATGAACAACGGATCAGAAAAAAAAAGATCTGTTTTTCTGTATGTTTCTCTCTGTCTCTCTTTTTCTGTCTGTTGCTGTGCCTCGCAAAAAACAACCAAATGTTTAAAAAGTAAAGAAAAAGATATTTAAAACATCCATTTTACCTTAAACCAGTATCTCAAAAACTGAATAATCAAACATGCACAGAATCTAGCATCCTTAATGTAACTTATGATATCAACTGTGTTAATTTTTTAATTTTCATGCTTGTTTTGTACTACATGATCTGAAAATTAGATTGAAAATTTGACATGAAAGCTGATAAGACCTAATTGGAAAATCATTTTTTTAATATAGGTCTCTCTCCTCTCCTCTCCTCTCCTCTCCTCTCCTCTCCTCTCCTCTCCTCTCCTCCCCTCCCCTCCCCTCCCCTCCCCTCCTCTCCTCTCTCTTCTGTTCCTCTCCCTTCTCTCCTCCCCTTCCTTTCCTCCCTTCTCCTTTCCACTTCTCTACTTCCCTCCCCTCTCCTCTCCTTCCCTCTCCTCTCTTTCCCTTCCCTCTCCTCTCTTTCCCTTCCCTCTCCTCTCCTTCCCTAACCTTAGGGTTAGGGCTAGGGAAGGAGGTTGAAAGAAATGTTTCCAATATTTGCTTTTTTTCCTCTTATATCTGAGGGACTGGGGATAGGAAAGGGGACCACTCCTTGCAGACAAACTCCTTCAGCACTTGGGGATGCAGGATGGTAATTTTATGTAATCTTAGAGAACCCGATGTGGGGATGAATGTTCCAAGGGTATTGAGTGGTATTGATAGTTCCAACACATTATTGGTTTCATCGTTCTAGGTTAGAGAAAATCTTTTCAAGGCTTGTTGGTTGACAAAGTCCACCTTAGTGAATACACACTTTCAGATACTTGTTGCAAAGCTTGACCAGGAGAGTTGTCTAACCATTCTGTTTTCCGTTCTTTGATGAGGCACTTGATGTCTTCTGCTGGCCAGTTGAGCTGACTGTCCTGTCCTTTGTGTGTATCTGAGCATGCTGATCACTGCATAGGTATCATCAGTTGAGAAGGCCTAGTTCTGATACATGCAATCCAAGGTTGGACCACATATCTTATCATTCTCTCTATGGCTGGAGTTTGAGTTCAGTGACCCAGAGAAGTATACCCCCAAGAAACTTCAGCTGGAGTGACACCAGAGCTGACTCTTGTGTGTACCAGCTAGCACAGGGTCCGGTTCAGTCTGTCACCTGTACTAGCCTATATATGTACAGGTGAATGTAGTTACTTGGTTAATTCTACAGTCAGCCCTACCTCACATTCCAACCAAGAGTTGCTGTGACCTAGCCCAACCTAGCTTGCCAGAAACCAACCCTTACCCACACCAGCAGGAATTGCAACCTAGTCTGGGCAACCCCTAAAACCCCCATAACACCTGTTCTCATGCTTATCCTTGGGTGATGCAGCTTAGCTTAGCCCGTCCTACCTCCAGACCCAGCACACACATATGCCAATGGGTATTGTTTTTTTCAGCCCAGCTCACACCACTGTGTCCTCAAACTCACCAGTAGGAGCTGCAGCCTAGCAAAGGATTGTCAACATTTCTCTACTAATCCCAAGCCAGGGGAATTGATGTTCTGTCTAAAGTGACTTGTACCCAGGCCCAGAACTTGCCGGTGAATGCTGCAGCAATGCCCAGCCTGCTCACATATATTCTGACTCTTACTTGTGCTAGCACATACAGTGGCCTAGCATAGCCTCACCCTCCCCAAAACCTGGTTCACATGAGGGCTGATAATCCACCAGTCCCAGCTCGCATACTCACCAATGGGAGCAGTGGTCTAGAAGGAGGGTTCTTGAAATTCTTCTACTGGGGTCACACTCAGCCCCATGTGTTAGTGTGCTGGTGGGTTCTCTGGTCCAGTCTGACATCTCACTGCAGAGTTTACCAGCTGCAGACTAGCCCAGCCTGGACCACCCTCAGACCTGACCCATGTGTATGCTGATGGGTACTTTAGCTGGCCTGGCCTGAGCTACCACGAGCCTAAGGTCTCCTGGACACTAGAGGGAGTTGCTGCCTAACAGGGGAGTTCCCTTATCAGAGCATCTATCAGAAATCGATCTGGGGTGTGCCAGTAAGTGCTCAGTAGAGCATGATATAACCCACGTCTAATCTTGGCATTCACCAGGAAGTACTGTGGCCTTGCCCAACTGGCCCAAACCCATTCTAGCTATCTCCAGTGGGTGTTATAGCCCAGCCCTACCTGGCCCCCTGCTAAGACCCAGCTCTCAAGTGAACTGGTGGGTGCCACAACCTAGCCCAATCCCATCTTATAACCCTATGGCTCTTGTAAGCACAAGCTACCTGGGGCCTAGCCAAGACTCGCCCAACCCAGGACCCACACTGCATGAATGCTGAGGAGTTCTGCAGCTATGTTCAGCCTAATCTTCTCATAGCTCTGGCTCTTGTGCTCACTAGTGAAAACTGCAGCCGAGCTAGGGCTAGGGGTCGGTGGTGTCCTCTAAGTTCCCATACCATCCCTGCCCTCAATCCACATCTTGTACATAATGCTGGTGTACCAATTCACTGGTGGGTGCTATGGCCTAGCCCTCCCTGGCTTGCCCCCATCCTTGGCTCTCTTGTGAAACAGCAGGTAAAATAGTCTAGCCCAGTGCACACCACACTCCATCCTGACTCCTGTGTGTGGCATTGGGTGCTATGGTTTGGCCTGATCTAGCTTGACCCACTCCTTTAGCCTACCCCCGCAAACATGCCTACAAGTTGTGCAGCCCAGCCTAGCTTAGCCCATACAAGCCTGACTGTCTTGCAGCCCCCAGGCCAGCTCCTAGACCCAGATGTCACGGACGCTGGCAGATACTAGGCGCCTTCCATGTATAGTCCATCCCTACTACCAGGTTTCTCTCTCTTCTCTGTCCTTTCCTTTCCTTTCCTTTCCTTTCCTTTCCTTTCCTTTCCTTTCCTTTCCTTTCCTTTCCTTTCCTTTCCTTTCCTTTCCTTTTTTCTTTCCTTTTCTTTTCCTTCTTTCTTTCTTTCTCTCTCTCTCTCTCTCATATGCTAGCAGCTGCTGCAATCCAACCTGCCACTGGACCATATTCTGCAGTGTGCCCATGGGTGTTCCTGCGTGGTTCAGCTCTACCTGCTCCCAACCCCGGTTTCCATGAGTGTTGATAAGTTCTGCAGTCATCCTTAGCTTGGCTTGTCACCACCATAAACTCTCACTTAAAAGAAGTGGGTTATGTAGCAATATGGAGTGAGTCCACATTTCCCCTATAGAATTTACCTATTTACCCTCAAATGTGATTCTCTCACATGCCATTTTGAGTCATAGCTCAGCTGGGCATATCCCATCCCCTGCCCTGGCACTCCCTGGCAGGTACTGTCTAGTTCTGCCATGAACACCCTCCAGCCCTAGTTTTTGTGTGTGCCAGTGGGCACTGGATGATGCCACTCAGCCCATCCCAGGTCTCCCAAAAGGGTAGGTGCATACAGGTCTGACTCAGACATGACCTCTACCCTCTCTAAATATCACCCAACCTCAACCCTCTCGTTTCCCTGTGACTGCTATGGCCTGGTCTGTGGAAACACCCAGTAGTCATCCCACACATATAAAGTACTGCCTCAGTAGTCCTCATTGCAATATGTCCCCAGACACCCTTCCCCAGCCAATCCATATCTCTCTTCTTGAACCCCAGCCAGTGCAGGGCTCACAGAGTTGTTTTCTGGCAGGGTCTTCTGGCCCTTTCCCACAAAATTATGCTGGCATGCTGCTATGTTTAACACAAATTTGGCATTAAACAGGCCATGGTTCTAGCTAGCCATTGGCTGCTTTTCTCTCTACTGTGCAAGACTTGCCTGGGTACAGGGCAACCTAGGGCATTGTCTACAGCAAGGGAGAAAAAAAATTCTTCATTGCATATGATAATTTAAAAAATAGATATCAATGTGAAGTATTTTGAATGTATTTATTTTTACAACCTAATTCATTAAGCTTTTTAAGTACATTATTTTTATCTCATGCTGTTTTTCAAATCTACCCAGTTTTATAAATGCTCTCTTAAAAGTAATTGGTTGTATATGATTGTAATATGCATTCTAAAGCATACCTGAAGCTGCACAAAATGCCCCACCAATGCTGAAATAAATCAAGCATCTAGGGATGATGGTCTTGTGAATTTTTTCAGGCACATACAGATGTGTAATTAGGTGAATTTGACATGTTGAAGGAGTGATTATTGCAACTGTACTTATCTCAGCCATTAGGAGTTTTCCACCAGTCTACTCAGATATGCTCAGCCCACGCATTGAAACTTAATTGACAAGTTGGTACATGTAAGTGGACATCTTGTTACCCATTTTTAGTACAGTTTTGTTTCCTGACTCTATTGGAGCTTACAGTTGATTTTCAAGGGCCTCCTAAACCCAGGAGTAGGTAGTTATTCTCTACTCTTCCATCGTAATCATGAGGAATGAAAGACAACCCATGGACAGAAAGCCTGTGTTAGTATTTTAAAAAGAGATTCAAACAAACAGACAAAAAAAGAGGAAACATGAGGAATAAAATTATTTTTGTTTTGAATTTGGTAAATTCATTTTTGATGGTGGAACAGATCATATTAAGAGTTTGTGCTTGGGCCCGGCAGCGTGGCCTAGAAGCTAAAGTCCTCGCCTTGAACGCCCCGGGATCCCATATGGGCGCCGGTTCTAATCCCAGCAGCTTCACTTCCCATCCAGCTCCCTGCTTGTGGCCTGATAAAGCAGTTGAGGACGGTCCAATGCATTGGGACACTGCACCCGTGTGGGAGACCCGGAAGAGGTTCCTGGTTCCCGGCTTCGGATTGGTGCATCAGCCCGTTGCGGCTCACTTGGGGAGTGAAACATCGGACGGAAGATCTTCCTCTCTGTCTCTCCTCCTCTGTGTATGTCTGGCTGTAATAAAATGAATCAATCTTTAAAAAAAAAAGAGTTTGTGCTTTACATAGCAATTGTCTGCACAGATGATCAATTCTAAGACCTACAGCTTCTGAAAAAACTGAAAATTATACATACTATTATTTTTTCTATGCATAGCTATGATAAAGTTTGATCTATAAAACAAGTACCAAATTTAGACAATGACAAAATAGAATGATCTCATGTAATATAATGAAAATCATGTGAATATGTTCCCTCATAATATCTTAATGCCCTGTAGATCTCAGCAACCTCCACATATATGTTTATTTTCTTGACTTGTTAGATAGAGGAACTTTTCATTTTTCCAGGTAAAGAAAGTAGTTTCTAGGTTTCCATAGCATGTTCTAATTGTCAGCCTCATCATTCTTACATTTTGGGATAATTCATTTACAGATAAAGATTATAAGCATTTAATCCAGCATCAACAACAACAAAAAAGAACAATCACACACACACACACACACACACACACACAATAAAAAACCTGCTAAGTGACTAACCAAAGGTACTGATTCTGTACACAGTATGAGTGTGCTGGACAGTGAAATAATTCGCGTCTCAGACACTGAGAAGGTCATGATGAGACTTTCCTGCACTGCTTGTAATGGTGCGCAATGCAAATTTAGGAAATACTTATGGAGACTTGCATTGAAAAATTTTGAACTGTGGTTAACCATGGTAAATTGTAGAAAGCAAAAACATCACAGATAATCAGATGGCACGTGTGTGTGTGTGTGTGTGTGTGTGTGTGTGTGTGTGTCTGAAATATATGTTGGTAACTGAATCATAGACATTTCTGAAGTGGTACATATTGGTTCTTATAGGCTGTGACAAAATGTATGATCTGAAACTTGATTGGAAGAAGTGGGAGTAGGATGCCCATTAAATTTCAATGTTTTACAGAAGCTGTAAAAATGAGAATCAGATGATTTATTTTCAGACACGCAAGTCAAGTATGAAAAAGTATATGGTTTATCTTTATAAGCCAGAATCTAATATGAAAATGAAATGACTTGCATGTATATTTCTATAGATTAGATATACAGACATAGCTGTATATGCAGAAATATATAAAGTATATGCATAAATGGTGTGTATATATGTATAATATATGTGTACGTATGTATATATGTATAATATAATGTATATATAATGCGTTACAGTCTCAAGGCTTTGGGCCATCATTTGCTGCTTCTCCAGGCCACAAGTAGGAAACTGAATGTGAATTCAAGCAGCTGGAACACCAACTGATGCCCATATAGCATCCGAGGGTTATAAGTGGGAGATTAGCCAATTGAGCCATTGCATTGGTCCCAGGATATATTTTAAATGATGGTTTACTTGTGAATTTGAAAAGCTCATGAATTTTAAAGAAATTTGAAATAGTGAATGCAGAAAGAGAAGAGAAGAGAGAGCTTCCATCTGCTGGTTCATTCCCCAAATGGCTGCGACAGCTGGTACTTGTCTATGCTGAAATAAAGATCTGGGAGCTCCATCTCAGTCTCTTGTGCAAAAAGGCCCAAGCAGTTAGAACATTTTCCACTACCTTTCTAGGTTTCCAGCTGGGGAGCTTGGTCAAAAGTGGAACAACTAGAACTCGAAGCAGTGCTATGATCTGGGGTGTTGATGTCTTAGCTGGTGGCTTACCCTGCAATGCCAGAACATCACATCACCATGTCTTCTTTTGACATGTTGCCATCTTCTATTATGTCCCTGAATAATTGAACTTTGGAAGTGCAGAAGCTTGACAAATGGCCAATAAACAGAATTGGATTTTCAAGCTTCTTTCATTTCATGTTTTATGTTTTCAGTATCTTAAGCAAAAACATAGTGAGAAAAATAATGAATCTCTAAACTCTAGAAGCTTCATTGAATGTTTGGCCACTTGGTTTTTTTTTTTTTTTTTTTTTTTTTTTTTTTTTTTTTAAAGATTTATTCATTTTATCACAGCCAGATATATACAGAGGAGAGACAGAGAGGAAGATCTTCCGTCCGATGATTCACTCCCCAAGTGAGCCGCAACGGGCCGATGCGCGCCGATCCGAAGCCGGGAACCAGGAACCTCTTCCGGGTCTCCCACGCGGGTGCAGTGTCCCAAAGCATTGGGCCGTCCTCCACTGCTTTCCCAGGCCACAAGCAGGGAGCTGGATGGGAAGTGGAGCTGCCGGGATTAGAACCGGCGCCCATATGGGATCCCGGGGCTTTCAAGGCGAGGACTTTAGCCGCTAGGCCACGCCGCCGGGCCCGGCCACTTGGTTTTTACAGTGCCTTGAGAAACTTCCTTTTTATGGAATCATAGGATGTTTATGGAGCTGAATTAAATTAGTGTAGGCATATAGAAGAGTGGGGGATAACAAAACACAACTGAAATACATTCCTAATTCACTATATCATATGAAACCAAATTTTAATAACTTGAACACGTGGTGATTTTATTCATGAAATGCATAATTTTTAAATGAGCATGCATAAATTCTTTCATTTAACAACACATTAAACAACTTTCCATGATATTATTCACTGACTCTACATTAGGTGTTTAATTAACTACAGAAGGAGTCAATTAAGTTTGAAACAAAGCAGGCAGTTGTGCTCTTACACTATTGCAAAAATATTCCATGCACACTGTGTTAGGGGCCTTAAACTATCCTTTTCAATGATGGAATATAAAATTCATTGTTTAGTTAAAGTGTTACATATTAAGTAAGTGTTCATAATTCTCTTCTGAGATAGCACAAGTATCTTTCAAATTAAGACCACAAATTTTTTTAGCATTTGATTAAATTTTTACATTGTCCATCAGTGATGCTCCAAGTCAGTATGTCACAGTATTTTGATCAGTTTTAAGGTTAAAAAATCCAATGGAAATTTTCATTTGTTTTGCAAATATTGTTTCTTAACCTTCTTGAAAACCATTCACATACTAATGTTTAAGGCAATCTTTAATAAAAATGTTAATGCTGCTTATAGTGCTATCTCCAAAGTGTGCAGTTTTAGTTTTGCACCTTAAAGTGAATTTAAGACTGTTAAATTGTGTTTTATTGTATTACATTGCTCTTACCTATTCCCATATGTTAAAATAATTGGATTCGCTTTTAAGGTATTTTCCTTTCAGTCTATTCTGTTAATTCAAAATGCTCCACATATCATTAAATATACTGAAACATGCTTTCCAAGTGAGGTGCTAAGCATTTCATGTGTGATATGTTTATCAGCAAGACATGTGATTTTTAAAGTCTTTTAAAATTTTATTTGATATCTAGGGAGATGAGATAAAGAACAAGTGTGAGAGAGAGCAAGGGAACAAGAGAGCTCTCCCATTTGTTGTCTGCCACTTCCAGGACCTGCAAAAGGCAGGGTTTGGCACAAGGCCACAGCCATGAGCTGCTAACTCAATCTAGATGTCCCATATCAAAGACAGGAGCCTAATTTCTTGAGTCTGTCACTGTTTTCTCCAGGATTTGTGTTGATAGGGAATTGAAACCAAGAGCTAGTTCTGGGAATTAAACCTAAGCATTGATGCTTCATGTCTTGTAGGCTAAACACTTCTTCCTATGTATGTGATATTATTAGTACAACTAAGAATAAATTCCATCCTAGTTGGCAGAATCAGAATATTGCTATTATTACGCTAAGTATAGGAGACAACCATGTGTTATAAGAGTTGAAGTTGAAGTTGTTGTGTATAAACTAAAATTGAAATGTCAATGAGGTGGTCACAGAAGGTGGTTAAGAACTCGCATTTACTTTTAACATATTGGTTACTCATCACTGTGTCAATTAATTCCATAATGATGTAAGTTTTTGCTGATGATATGTTGGAGCTTTTAATTGATCGAGATGATACTCTGCTGGCTCTGTCTTCAGACTAGAGAGGGTATACCTAAGAAGCCGTTGAACTTGACTGACAATAAGATGCTGGACTCTATGTTTGGTATATGCTTGCAATGGGGGAATCTCAACTGAGCTTGAACTGTGGTTATGCAACAAGGTGGAGGAATCCACCATGGTGGGAGGGTTTGGGGAGGGGTGGGGAGAACCCAAGTACCTATGAAACTGTGTCACATAATACAATGTAATTAATGAATTAAAAATTAAAAAAAAAGAGTTGAAGTCAGGAAAGTCTTTCCAATGCATAAATGAGGTATGTCTATAAACTAATCAGAGTTTATTCCATTCTACTTGATTAGCAGAACTGGGAGATATCTATAAAAAATACACCAAAGCCATTTGTTCCAAGTAGCTTCACACATATGAGTTTTACAAATTCACAGAAATTGAAACATAAATTTACTTTGATGCCAAAGTAGTTTGAATTTCACATTTCCTGAATATATATTTTTATGTTCTTTAACACTGTGTGCATGCATGCATAGTTTTCAGATTGTTTACAAGATACATTTCTAATTTCATTTTCATGAACTTAAAAAAATACTTGCATAGCTCAATGTTACTTTTACATTAAAATGACCTAAAAATAATCTAGAAATGATTCAAAATGTGTGTAGGTGAATGTGCATATGTATGTTCTAGTATCTATTACCTTATATAAAGGATTGGGCATCCTCAGATTTTGGTATGCTTAAAGGATCCTCCAGGCAGTCTAAGGCGACACTCATGCAAAATACTAGATCAATAGCCCTTCAAATACTGTTTTTGCTACACCTCAGGGGACTTGATATATTTGTTTTTATTTTCATCCATTCAAAAAGGTTTTATTTCCTATTAATTTACTCACTGACAACTAAGTCACGGTGGCTTTCTTTCAAGAAGGTTTTTCAGTTCTTTAGTGACACATTCATCATTATTAGTGACACAGGCATCATTCATCATACATGTACATACAATAGCATGTTATTTTACTTCATGTGGTTAATTTTCTATTTTTTCCTGTGGTCCATTTTGTTTGATGGCTTTGCATTTATGGGGATGTATGGTAACTGTGTAATACAGACTATCACATCCAGATGGGAGAATATAATGTAGTGTGCATCTCTTCTTTCAAATCAAAGATGAACTCCCAATGGAACTGTTAAATATATCTTAACAATAGGATGCTGAACTTTTTGCCATTGGCCATACCTAAAGTGTCAGGATACAGACACTGTATGGCAGAATGATGGACTTATGACTGATTATGAAGGGCTACACAGTTGTAGGGGAAATCCGTGGGGAAATGGGGATTTGGGGAGGGAAGAAGGGAAATCTCAGAGCCTGTAGAACTGTATTGTAAAATAGTAGAATAAATACATTAAAAACCTTTGACAGTATGGGTTTTCTGTATTTCTTAGTCTGCACTATGTATTAGTTTGTTCATTTACCATTTCCTTAAATGGAGATAACTGAAGGCTGTCATATATCTGTTAAAACTGAAGCATTAATATACAGCATACCTTTCAAGGGGACAGAAACTGTTATATAACTGAACTTTCATAAAAAGTAGCAAACAAAGAAATTATTGGTGATGGAGTGCAGATGACATGGGCAGTGACATAGGAACAACAGAACTTTGGTTTTAACTGCATCACAGACAATAAAAAGCTTTGTTAGTTTTGGCAAATTATTTAATCATGCTGAGCACTAAGTTCCACATCTGAGAATGAGGATCAGTGCTCTGTTTGGTTCTTCAAGTTACAATACAAATGTGGTATATTAAAAAAAAGAAAATAGTAAATTCAAGTCAAATATGAAAGTAAGCATTTTTAGTGACACATTGTATGTATTTAATAATTGTTTTCTATTTCTGGATAAGTCTATATTCTATATGAAGTAGATGATGATATTCATGATTAATTCACGGGAATTGGCAAACACTGTGTCTGAAAGAATACTATTTCCAATCCTGTTGGATAGATATTATTCTAAAAGTGAGGATTCATGATTCAAAGATTTTTTTCAGTAAGTGAACTTATACCAGAGATTTTGAAAAAATATACTTGGAGTTGGTTGTGGTATATTGGGTGAATCTGACACCTGTGATGTCTGAATTCCATGTGGACTCTGTTCAAGTCCTAGATTCTTTGCTTCTGATCCAGCCCCCAGCAAATGGCCTGAAAAAAGCAGTGGAAGATGACCCAAATATTTGGGCTACTGCTACTCACATGAAAGAAGTTCTTAGGTTCAAACTGTTATAATCATTAGGTCCAGTTTGGGGAGTGAAGCAGTGAATGAAGGATTTCTCCTTTTCTCTTTCAAATAAACAAATAAGTAAAAATGACTTAAAGTAATATGCATAAATTAACATATACTCATCTACTTTGAAAATAAAATTATATTATTTAAATAGCATGGAGAAATTTTAAAAGCAATTAAATTATCTACTCCCCGCAAATATTTCAGCATTTCCTCACAAGTAAAGCTTTTTTTTCTTGTTTGTTATAACAATGAGGAGTTACAGAATGGAAGTGAAAAGTTACTTTATGCCTAGTTGGGGTAGGAAATGCATGTCAGGTGAAGTTTTGATTCCTTTTTGGTGAGTGATTTATGATTGACATACAGTGCTAGTAAGTTTTCGGTGAATGACAGTTCTCAACCGTCAGTGGACCATATGTTGTGATGAGCAGAGTCGCTGTCAACCATCAGTGAGCCATCTGGAATAATGCTTACTAAGCAGTCTAAAGATACCGAGAAGTGTAGGTCAGAGCCAGCAGCCACCAGAGGAGTTTTTCATCTTTCAGGTAAAAAACAAAACAAGACCAAAAACGGGGTCAATTAAATGCTCCTAAGATGCCATGCAGTGTTGCTTTTTTAAAAAGCAATATTTGTTAAAATCTGTTTTGAAACATGTAACTTTCAAGTGAAAACTGTGCATTGTATTTGATTTGTAGTTATCTGAGAAATTTATCAAGCAGATGTTTGTGGATAGTACCAATTATATGAATGCTAACAGAAAGTACTGGATTTTTCAGACACCAGATATGTTAAAAGAACAGTTGTCACGGCATGTGTTTACTTACTCAATTTTTAAAAATCCTTCATGAACAAATGATGCACAAACATGTAGTTAACAAATCCATGAAAAAACAATATAGAAATGAGTCTTTTCAACAACAATACACAGTGTTTATGTGAAGTCCTGTATTAGGCATTTACTTTTCTCTGTATTGATGAAATTTCTGCCAATTTTACTGACTAATTTTTTTTTTTTTACAAAAAATACATAGCTTGAAATTTATAGCAGTGGGAAGACTCAGTGTTCTTAATAGTTCTCTTTTGCCAGATTGTACAACCAGCAAGCAGTAGAATGAAGGCTTGGAAAATGCTTTTTGGGAATATGGCTGTTCAGGTCAAATTCCAAAACCAAATGTAGTTTTTTTGTTTTAATCTCTTACCCTACATCCCTGAATACTATAACATATTCAGGGTAAATGCAGATATGGTGATGTTTTTCTAGTGATGGGTATTTCCAGTTGTTTCTGCTGTAGGGGAGCAGCTGTCAAAACCAAGCTGTAATGCCTTTTCACTCAATCTCTTTTTTCTAACAGTGGCCTCTAAGAGATATCTGGAAATGATGCAAATACAAACATTGGCTAAAATAAAGCCATTCTGACAAGTGTTGATAGAACAGGGCATAAATATCCCATGGAATCTCTAGTTTTTGGAGAAGATAAATGCATGCTTAACAAATTAAAGAGAAAACAAGTGTAAGGGCTTTATAAAATAATATTCTAACTCAAAGGAATGAGGTGACTCGTGAAGTAAGGATTACTTATGTCAAACTTGAGAGTTTGATTCAATATCCATTAAAAAGTTGAATTTTGCCATTTTTAAGCAAGAGAAGCCGATTACAGTGTTTTTTTAAATAATAGCAAGCTAAAATATGGAAATCTCTAATCACATGCAAAGTTAAATGCAGAATCTCTTAAGTGTAATATTCGGTATTGCATTAATGCCTTTTATGCAAATGTAAGCAACAGAATGACAAATACTCAAAATGCCTCTATTTTGTGTACAATTGTATTGATAAGTGTGCATGTATCTATATATTTGAGCATGTACAAATTTTAGATATAAGTATACATATCCTTTAATATATATTTTAAATGCATCGAATAAGTTGGCACAACTTAACTAAATGAGAAAAAATTTGTAAAAAAATGTATATGAAGCATGATTATAATCACATGTACAGCATGTGTCTTAATATATTTTAGAATAATTGAGTCAGCCTGCTATTAGTTTAATTAAATTTTTTACACCTTCTTGATTAGACTGCTAGTTTAATGACATCTCCCACATTTTGAGCTGTGAAGTGTGGCTCATTTTAAAGTTCTGTAATGAGAAGGGAAATGTAAATTTGATGAACATCTCAACATGCTGAAAAACTCCACAACTTTTAGTTTTTATTTGTAGAGAAACAACAGAATCCAAAGATGATTAGCATTAATAAAAATAGGTTTAGTATAAGTCTGATGTCGTTGGCCATAAAATGTGAAGAAACTCCTAAAAGACATTGTATTTTCTAGGAACATATCTTAGTGTTTCGAAAACAAAGTAATATGGACAGATGAATGTTTTGTGTGCGTGTTTGTGTGTATGTGATGCTTGATATTTTAACAGATTTTGAATACGAACAAAGAGATGTGTTTCTAGTGATTTTGATGAGTGATACAAGAAAAAAATCACTTAGTGCATTTCATAGCATGCAAAAACAGTGATATAATATGATTGATTTTCCTTTGTTTAGTGTATTAATACCTCAGTATTTCCCAGTTTGCTGCCCCAATTCTGGCTTTCATATTCACCAACAGGAACCAGAGCAGAGCTGGGGTGTCCTCTTAACGCCTCAATCAGGCCTGCGCCCAGCTTGGCATTTTTCATCAGCTGCTCCAGCCTAGCATAGCCTGGCTTGGCCTGAATCCTATCCTGGCTCTTGTGCATACCAGTGTGTGATGGCTTGGCCTGATCCTTCCCAGTCTGCTTCCCCAAAGCCAACCCACACACCTGCCTACAAGTGGAGCAACTCTGTCTGGCCTGACCAACACCCAGCCCTGACTCCTATACTCACCAGAGAGAATGATGACCCCCCCCACAAGGGAGTTCTTCAATTTCCCCCACCAGGTCCACTTCCAGAGCCAGATGTCACATGTGCCAGTGGATGGTAGGCGCTAACCCTTTACAATCTGTCTCTCCCTCCCGCCCCCTGTGTCAGCCTTTGCAGTGTTAGTGGATGTTGTGGCCTGGCCTGCCTAATACCCAATCCTTGGGTGCACCTACAGGTGCTACAACCTGAACCAACCTGGTGTGTTTCCAACCCTAGTACCCATAAATGTTGGTGCATTCCATAGCCATACCTAGCTCAGGTTATCACCACTCCCAGCTCTCAAGGATACCAGCTGGGGTGGGGCATGGTGGTCCCACAGGAGTGAGCCAACTAATCCCCCACAAGATGTACTCTAAGACCCAGTTCTCTTGCATGTTTGTTAGTGTCTTAGTCCAGCCTAATGTGATCTACCCTCTGCTCTGACACTCACTGGTAGGTACTATGGTTGAATCCTGCCCTGGTAGGATGGCAGGCGTGACTTTTGTGTGAACTGTTAGGTGGTGGTTGATACCAACAAGCCCAGCTCTGGTTTCCAATATGGATGGGTATATTGTTTTGGACCCCAAAAGTCCCCTGGTTTTCCTCCCCTATGCCCCCTCATTTACCTACAATTCCAGTAGCCTGGTTGGCCAAATTGTCCCAGAAGTCATTTCTCACCAGTCATGTTCTCCCTCAACAGTCCTCCATCCCACACTTCCCCAGAGCCACATTCACTGAGCAGTTCACAGCCTCTTATTCCTGCAAGCATGCAGATCCTGAACTCTGGTCTTCTGGTGGTCTGTCATACCAGCCTGGTGGCATTGCCTACCCAGGACCCATGCATACTACTGCATGGATTCCACAAACCCTGTCTTCTGGCATCTGCACCACATATCTTTAAAAATAAATTTAAAAAATCGGTAGGAAACTATGCTGTCACGCTGGTATAGTTAACATAAATTTGGCTTTAACCAGGCTCAGGATTCCCACAAGCTATTAGCTGCTTTTCCAAGCTATGTAACACTTGCCTAGGTACACTGCAACCTAGGCAGTGTTTTTATAGCACTTATCTATATTTATGAAAAGCAATGATCTTACTAATTTATTCTTGTTGAGCCCTTTAGTGGAAGGTTTGCTTGTGATTATAATGTAAATTGAAATTGTGGCATAGCAAAAATAAAAAGAGAAGGGGAAGGGGTGTAGGACTGAATGAAGTTGGGTGGTAAACATCATGTTCTTAAAGCAGCATGTAGAACTATGTAACAGCAAAAGAGAATAAAGGGAGCTACTTTATCTTTATGAAGAAATGCCAACATGTTTTCTTTGACCATTGACTAAAACATAGTAGATATTTTGTAGCTATTTATCTAATTAATGGATTTTTATGTGGTTTTTCATACTGAGGTATAATGTATCTAGATCAACTTTTCTGAATACTCACTCAATTTATTGGAGTAATTATAATGGTAAAAGATGAACGGTTGCCAGCAAAACAAGGTTAATCAAAGCAACAAAATAAAATGAACCCATGCCGGAGTCCAGCTCCAGCTGAGTCCGGAACTCGGGAAGGGTGCGTGGATGAGGCGTGAAGAGAGAAAGAAGGAGACGGACCACCAGATTCCTTGATCGTAGTGGACAAAGCGAGAAAGCTGTCCGCTTTATTTATACAGAAGCAGTACAAAGTTTTTTCTTAGGGGCATATTAACATAGCTTCAGGGGGGCACAATTTACAACTTCTTGAGAAATGATTGAGGAAGGATTCCACATTCCTTGCTTATCTTGGCTTGCCAGTCTTCATCTGCTCTCCTCAGGTCTGGGCTATAACCTAGGCGCCATCTGTATCAACCAGACCCCTATCTTGTATGAGTTAAAAGGTCTGGGGCCTTGGTCTATGGGGATCGGGGTTATTGACATTAGTTGGCCATTAGGTCTGTAAGCTCACACAGTTTGTTAAAGCAAGGGAAATAACAGCGGAAAGAATTGCAGTTAGCAATGAGCTAAGTTACTCTATTTAAGTTTCAACTCTACAATGGATGAGTGAGTGTTTCCAAAGACAATTCTACAAATTGTTTCAGTATTAAACAAGGCATTATCCATTCCACCGTTGCAACCAAGAGTTTTTCAGTAGACAACACATCTTATGCAGTAATACACTCCTAATACAATTCTTGTTCTACAACTTATCTATCACTAAATGGGAGAAATACATCAAGAGAGAAAAAACATGAAGATCTAAGACAAAAAGTTATAAACATTACATTGCTCTACAACTGCAGGCTCTACAACTTCATAAGTGATCAAACAATAATCAAAAATATCTCTTTATGATGTTAGTGAAATCGCCCTGTATTTCCTCTAGCTAAAATTTTACGAAAACAACTAAAACAGCTACATTTTCTATATTCTAAAGAATTGCAAGGACAGGCTAACCTTTAAGACCACAGTAACTATATTTTTTGCCTTAGCAGGATAGCCTTTAGGGTCACAGTAACTGTATTCTTTGTTATAGCAGAATGACCTTTAGGGTCACAGTAACAGGATAACTTTTAGGGTTCCTCTTATCAAGCCATTCCCCAGAAAGCATGATAAATATCTGGGCCAGATTTTATGGCAATGGGTAAACAGCACAGACTTAATTATACTCCTGTGTGTAGTTAAAGGCCCACTCACCAGGACATCCTCAGTAACATTAACTCTTAAGCTCATGTTGGTTGTAAAAGCCATCTCACAGGGGCAGACAATGCCTCAATAGATTACATAGTGGGGTGGTTGAGTGCCCATGCGAGGGGGAGTGAAAACTGCGTCAAGGTGGTCAGAGATGAATCCACTTAGCCCTGCTAAGCAGCTGGTAGCTCCCCGGGCCCTGCCAGTCAGGGAGCTGTTCTCTTCACACCTTCGCGTTATACACACCTACTGCATGGCCTCCATCAAACCCAAACAAAGGTTATAGATAAAATAGATTAAAAAAATAAGGAAAACAGCAAAGAAAGTGAAGAAAATACAAAGTTTGTGTAGTAGTGATGGATATTGAGGGATTGAGAAGTAGTTCAAAAACAATATGTGACTATTGACTTCTTAAAAAATATTAACTCTAATGTATTATAAAATGTGTTACAACAGGTGTGTTGAAACTGAACAGCATACATCGAAATGGACAGCAAACTGTGGCCATAATTAATCATCATCTCTTTAAAATATGTTAAAAAATAGCTGAAGTAGTTTTTATTCATGACTGATAAATAGTATAAACAAATAATTTCCCAGGAAATCTGGTTGATCAGTCTTCTCTCAATATATGGCTGCCATCATATAAAGTCTTACTCTTTGTAATCTGTTTGCCAGTATCACTGCCAACATGACATTAAGAATCAATGATAAACTTGCCTGTAGAGTTTCCTGTGAGAGATCTCCTGCGAGTGTAATTGGCATTCCTTTATATGTAAACTGGTTTGTTTCACGTGCACATTTAAGGATCTTTTCCTTTTGTTCAGTTGAAGAGAGCTTGATGATCATGTGTCTTGGTGAAGATTTCTTTTGATCAAGCTTGTTGGAAGTTCTGTGCCCCTCCTGGATCTTGTTTCCCAATTCTTTCTCTAGATTAGGAAAAATTTCCCTTATTATTTCATTAAATATATTTGTAAAACCAGATTCTCTTTCTGCACCTTCTGGGACTCCCATAACTCTTATATTAGGCCTTTTAATAGTGTCTTTCAATTCTTGAATACTTTTTTTGGCCTGATCCAGCTTTTGGTTTGCTTCTCCCTGATGACAGGAAATATCTGCCAATTCTGAGATTGTTTCTTCTGCTTGCTTCATTCTGTTTTGGAGACTCTCCACCTTACTTTTAATTTGCTCTACTGTGTTCTTAATTTCTGATATATCAACCTTGATTTACTTTATTGCTTCCTTAAATTCGTTGAACTCTTGTATGTGCTTCTCATTGTTGATCAGAATCTTTAAAATGAGTTTTCTGAATTCTGTGTCCCCCATATTCTCTGTGTCTTCCTCAGTGAACTCTGAGGTTGGCAAAGCGTTTTGCTCCTTTGCAGGGGAGTTTTCAGTAATATTCACTGTGCCTTTGTCTCTTCTTTTGCTCTTGCTCATTGTACTTCTGGTTAGCAGAGTCTTTTGTGGCGCTTCATTTAAGGGGATGTATAGTAATTGTGTAATGGAGACTGTCATATCTAGTAACAGGTCATTTAACTTCATGGCATTGTAAAATTCTGTTTTTCTTCCTATTGTTGATTTTGTATTATGACTTTTCATTTGAGGGGATATACAGTAGCTGTGAAATGGAGACTAACATATCCAGATGTGAGGATACAATGTAGTATGCATTCCTACTTCCAGACAAAGATGGACTTACAATGAAGCTGTTTACTATATTTTGACAATAGGATGCTGGACTCTCTGCCATTGTCCATGTCCGCAATGATGGGCATATGACTGTGTATGAAGAACTATACCTTTGTAATGATATAGAGGAACTAGGCAGGGCAGAGGGAATTGGGGCTGGATAAGGGAAATACCAGGAGCCTATGGAACTGTATCATAAAATGATAACAATAATAAAATGTTAAAACAAAGAATCAAGGATAATCTTGAATGTGGAAGGAATGATGAAAAGGGAAGAAAAATATGGTAGTTTTGAGATCTAACTGCCATGAACATTTTGGGGAACACCTGCAGTTATCTGTGTTGTAAAATTTACTTTCTGAGGGAGTGAATGGTCTCCCATGTGGGTACAGGGTCCTAAGACCTTGGGCCATGCTCTGTTACTTTTCTAGGCCACAAGTAGGGAGCTGAATGGGAAGCAGGGCTGCCAGGATTAGAAGCGGTGCCCATATGGGATTATGGCGTGTGCAAGGCGAGGACTTTAGCCCACCGCACTGGGCCCTAGATATGCACTTTCATATATCTGTTTAAATTTTAAATTTAAAAAATGTAATATTGAGATGATTGTGGACATATAATTTTGAATGAATAAAAAAGCATAATTTAAACCTGTAAAGTATTTGATAAAGTTTAAAATTTTGTAAGTAAAAAATATTTGATTTCAGTTAGAATAAAGAGTAAGAATTGAATTATGGTTTCATGATAAGAAAATGACCAGGGAATAAATGTACTTCTTGGATAATAATGCGTGTTTACTCCTAGTGGTTTTATCTGGCACATCCCACAAAGCATTTGTACTGTAATTGGCCAATAAAAGTAAGACATTAAAACAACGGAATGCTATTGCATAGCAGTGTATTGTATGAACCCTGCCACTCTCATTTTAAGGTGTGGATCTATGTCTCCCATAATTTAGTTCTACTGTCTTAGTCTAAATGAATCACATCCCAAGATAATGAGAGAATTTTCACAATTCTCAGACCATAGTCGATATTTTCTTAGAAATGAATTCCTAAAGATTTTCAAACATGACAGAGGACAAGATATAGCCTACTTTTCAGCTGCAAATTATGAATATAGATTCTGTCTGAGGGTGAAATCAATGTTAAATATTGAAAAACGTGTAGAATCAATTTTGAAATTGACTATATTAGATTTGTTGGCAAGCCAAAGAAACTGATACAATTAAAGTGATTCAACTTATCATGAAAATTATTAATTTCATTGTTTCATTCATTAACACCTACGTGTTATAACTATGTTCAGGGTGTTCACGGTTTACTATTTTGTAGTGATAAACCTATATGCTTTTATAAGGCAATGTTAATCACTTTTATCTTTTTATTTTTTATTGTATATATATATATGTATGTAAGGTGTGCAACTGATATGTTTGCATATTTGTGATTATCCCATTTAAGCAGGTTAGCAAATATACTTTTCACAGTTATATTTGTAATTTAAAAAATAATTGCAATAATGTTCTAAGTTTATGATTTTTTATTATTGTATTTTTCTCATTGTTAAAACTTAGGAATTTGCAAGATAACCTATAATAAGGATTTGAAACTGTCTTTGAATAAAATGAAATTTTATTCAAAATGTTGTTTCCCATTTATTCTAGTAAATTTTTGAAGGTTTATTTATTTATTTATTTTTATTCAAAAGACAGATTTGCCAGGAAAAGGAGAGCCAGAGGGGGAAATATCTCCCACAACCTGGTAAACTCTCCAAAGGGCCACAACAGTCAGAATTGAGCTGATATTAAGCCAAGAGCTGAGAGCTTCATCTGGATTTCCCACATGGGTGCCGGGTTCCAAGTACTTGCATCATACTACACTGCTTTTCCAGGCCATAAGCCGAGAGCTGGATAGGAAGAGGAGCAGGCTCTGCACAATCCGGCGCCATATGGAATGCCCGTGTTTGAAGGTGGAGGATTAGCCATCGAGCCATGACACCAGCCCATAGAAAATTCTAATTCAGTACAATTGGAGGTCTAGAAATTTTTAAAAAATGATTTTTCAGGGCCCGGCACGGTGGCCTAGCAGCCAAAGCCCTTGCCTTGAATGCCTCAGGATCCCGTATGGACTCGAGTTCTAATCCAGGCAGCCTCAATTCCCATCCAGCTCACTGTTTGTGGCCTGGGAAAGCAGTCGAGGATGGCCCAAAACCTTGGGATCCTGCATCCACGTGGGAGACCTATAGGAAGTTCTTGTCTCCTGTCTTCGGATCGTCTCAGACCGTTGTGAATTTTGTCAGGACTGTATGCAATTTTTCAAAGCAATAATATAAATAGTAAACAGTAACATATTCATTGAGCTCGTGCTAATGCCTACTTGATACAACTTTATAATTCTTAACTTTGGCAGATAGAACCCAGTCTCATATTAAGTAAAATGAAGTGATGTTTGGGGAAGTTTGGAACTTTTGGGGTAATTCATCAAGCAGCTGAGGATTAAATGCAACAGATAGATTCTAGAACCCAAACCTTTATCTACTCAGACATTTATTCAGTAAAATAATTGTGAGTTATTGTTGGTATTGGCATTTCAAATGAATAAACTTCCATGTTACTACAGCTTCACATACATTGATTATACATGTTATTTTTGGGAAAATAAGCTTTTTTTTAAATCAAAAAGCATTCCCACAAATTCATATTATTAGCTGGAGAAGTTGTGATTGTTTTCTGATTTACCATCTAATAAAATACATGTTATTCAGCTATTTTAATATATATCATGTGGATAAAAAGCTACAAAATCAAGAAATGTTTAGACAATTTTTATTTCTGAACTTCAAGTCATCAACTTACATCTGTTTGTAACTATCACCTTCAAGATCAATATATTTTAAAAGTAGTTATCAAAGGCAAAATATGAGGAAAGGGGTTAGCGTTTTACTGAAATGTGTGTGATGTAATCTTTATTCCTTGATGATGGTTTTGGTTTAAGATTCAATAAACAGTCCATCACGTTGCCTCAATTGGCTAAATCTTCACCTTGCTCCACTATCCTATATGGACACTGGTTCGTGTCCTGGTTGCTCCACTTCCCTTACAGCTCACTGCCGTTGTTCTGGGAAAGCAGTAGAGGATGGTCCAAATCCTTGGGAACCTACACCTATGTGGGAGACAGGGAGGAAGCTCCTGGCTCCTGGCTTTGGATTGGCTCAGCTCTAGCAGTTGTGACCATTGGGGGAGTGAACCAGCAGATGATGATCTTTCTATTTTTCTTTCTTTCTGTAAATCTGTTTTTCAATAAAAATAAATCTTTTTTAAAGACTCAATAAGCAGATGCATGGAGTTAAACATGCTTGTAATGCAAACTGTGAATAAAATGTGTGTGGTTAGTATTCTATTGACTAGTGCATTTGTTGAACTTATGCTGATAAGAATGTGAAATTTATTTCCAGTTTTAAAACTCAAGGCTGGACAGAGAGAAAGCAAAATCGAAAGGCTATTCTGTCATGATTCTGACTGACACGTTTGTATTTCATTGCTGTGGAGTAAAACAGTGACTTGCAGGAGGCTGTGGCTGCTTAAAGGAAAAAGTAAATCACTTATAACTCACAGTTTCAGTGAGTGGGCAATTTGTGAGCTGTTAAGTTGGATGATCCTGGCTCAGAGTTTGTTCCTAGATTGCAGTTGACGCTGTTGCAGTTGCCGTCATTGGAAGCTCGAGTTGAGGTTGGGTAGTCTGTTTCTTAGAAGATCGGCTATTATGGTTGGTATGTTGGTATTGACTGTGAGAGTCCCCGTGTCTTCCTTAGGATTCTGTAAGACTTAATGGTCAGTGTTTGCTAGGGAGAGCTATACATAGAGAGTTAAAGACAGAAGAATATGTTTAGGAACAAAAATTAAGAGTAATAAGGTATCACTTTCACTACTCATGTTCATTAGAAACAAATTCTGCACATAAAGCGAAATGGGACTAAAGTCCTCTGAGTCAAAGACTGTAACTTTATATTTTAAAACCCAAATGTGTAACACATACATGGAAAGCGAGTTAGAATATAATATGGCTGAAAGTATACAAATATGAACTACTGAAGTGGTATATAAATATTGAATATGTAACTAGTTTGAGTATTCATTAGAAGAATTTCAATGAGGTTTCATTTTTTCTACTGATACTTAAGAAATTACACATGTCTGGGGTACTATGTGAGCGGTTAACCTATGTGAACATTATGTAATGTTCAGTCAGGGTAGGTATTTGACATTTTTTTTTATGGTGGCTAGCTTAAATATACATGAAGAAAAATACTGACAGATAAAAAGAGCAATGTCCTGGTGGTTTTAGTGAAAAAGCAAATGGAGGTTTTTACCACTTTTCTTCTACCATTCTCACTCAGATGAGGATTCTTTGTGACTGTGAGATTAGAATGGACTCTACAAACATCTTAGGCTAATGCTTTTTAATCTCTTTCTGCCATCCTCTTTCTCTACTCACCCATGCTGATGTGTGAAAGCCAGTTCTTAACTTTGATTTTGTTTTGATTAAACTGAACCTACCCTTGAAGACATGTGAAATAAACATGCAAAGAGTGAAAATTCTCTTGGCATATACATGTTTATAGCTGAAGTCACTAAGTGAAACTACTACACATAAATAATGTGTTTCCTATTGTTCCTATAATTTGTTTTGTATTTTGTGGTTTCAGTTTCCTTGTGGCAGAGCAGATGATGTTGGGAACAAAATGTCTTGTGATATTTCATTGGGGTTTTTAGTTAATCCAAAAATCACTATTTATCAAAATTAAAGCAAGGGCATAAATATAGTTCACTCTCTTATTTACATAAAAATACTAGGAAACCAGGACGTTATAGCACACAAAGTGTTTTCCATTTTGTCTAGTTTTATTTTTTTCTACAACAAATTCCTATATTTCACAAAACAGATTTAAGTGTACAGTGGTACTACTTACCCTACTCCTGACTCCTGTCTGCCTTTTCCATGAATTTACCTCTATCCATCCTTCTTTCTCTCTTTTTTAGTTACATTGGCATATTTTCATTACACTTTGCAATCAAAATCTTAATACTCGATTGGGTAAAAATTTCAATATATATAATAAGTAGAGCAAAGATCAGTTCTTTCTCAAAGTTATAAACAAAGGCTATAAATAATAATCACATCTCAAAATATTATTTGAGCTAATGTAGATGACATTTTTAATACTCTGTGTATTAGTGACCACAAACCAGGGAAAACGTATGATAGTTGTCTTTTTTGGGGACTGACTTATTTCATGAATCACTTCCACTTTCAGCCCGTGTATTGCCAATGACAATATTTGACTTCTTCTTATGGCTGAATAATCTTCCATGGTGTATATATACCATACTTTCTTTATCCCATCATCAGTAGAAAGCATCTGGATTGATTTCATATCTTAACTACTATGAGTTGTGATGTAGTAGACATGTGGCTGCAGATAACTCCTTCATATACTGGTTTCATTTCCTTTGGATACATTCAAAAGAGTGGGATGACAGAGTCATACAGTAGATATATTTTCAGATCTCCAAAGAATCTCCAAAGTTTCTTTCATTTGAATGTAGTTTACATTTCCAACAACAGTACATTGGGGTGACTTTTTCTCTAAGACCATACTAGCATTTATTGTTTTTGTTGTTGTTTCTTTTGTTTGATCTCCAGATGATAGGCAGCTTTCTCATTTTGATTAATTTTGGGGTGATAGCCATTCTTATTATGGTGAGTAAAACTCATTATGCCTTTACTTTGCATCTCCTTGATTGCTAGTGTTGCTGAGTATTTTTTCATTAATTTCCTTAGCTCATTTCTTTTTCTTAAGATGATATCGTATTTCATTTATTTATCTGTATTTAATAAAAGCGAATCCACTCTATATGATTGATACTAGTCTAAGGGATAAAAGTATTACATCAGTTTATTTTAATTTCATATTCTTATTTTATCAATTGCTTGTGTTTTACTAATTGATAATTGATATTGTAGTTACTGTGTTTTTCTTAGCCACTCTTCTGGTTACTGTGTTATGATTTGGTTTATTTTCTTCCTTTTGTGCTGTGAGAATATGCTTTTTATATTGACACATTTGTAGAAAATTGAAAATAAAAACCTTGAATAGCTGTCACATCAAAAATAAGGTTTTAAAAAATATGTAACATTTTTTTGTAGGCCCAAAACGACTTGCTGTAAATGCCATTGTCAAACAGAGCTGCCTGCTGTCTAAAAGCCTTAGATTCCTCCTCAGCTTTCAGCAGTGAGATAGTGGTCTGACATCTTGACACAGATAGCTAAGTGCTGACCCCAATTTCTTTCTTAGCAGATTGGTTTTGCAGTTTCTTGTGTGTTTGCCTGCAGACATATATGTGCCCATGGACAGTTAATCCATTAATCCAGGAATGTGATACTGTTTTTCTGATTGTGCACAAGCAAGGAGAGGGTGGGGAATGTGGACACGCTCGAGACTGTCTTTGTCTATGCCACATATGATGCTATCTTTCATTTATATGTGTATACAATTAAATAGGTATATTATCTCACCATTCATGCTTTCTCGTATATCCCAGGCAACTGTGCTCAGCAGTTCAGCCACTTAGGAAGCAATGTTTTATACTTTCTCACTGAAGGACAACTTTGCCCTGCAGACACCGATACTGGCCTTTGTGTGTTTGTCAGTAGTGAGGTTCTAAAGTTGACTCGAGAGCTACAGAGATTTCCCAACTTTCTCATATGAAAAAACCTTATCATTTAGATTTAACATTGAATAGTGCTTTTTTATTAATGTGGTTAGATATGCCAAATTATGAGAAGCTACGTCATGAACTAATACCTGGAATTTTATATTCAATTATTAATAATTATTATTCTGTGTATTGGTTGATTTTTTACATGAACACATACGTTTTCATGAATAGATAAATTTTAATGTTATGATTAACTCATAACAATAAATAATAATTGTAGTATCGTAGTTAATCAAACAAAACTTACCTACCTAGGAGAAAATGTAGACCGAAAATAAAGTAATAAAAGTAATCACTTAACTAGTAACTCTTGATTATCTTTCTTTCTAGTATATATTAATGCTTTGTAACAATATAAAAGACCTAAACTTTCTCTAAAAAGATAAACATATACTTATGAAAATATTAATTTCTCAATAAGCTGAATGTTGCATCATTAAAAAATACTACTTTCTAGAAATCTTTAGCTACTCTTTTCTGTCATTCCATGATTGAGAACATCAGATTTCACTTATTTACTACGTCATAAGCTTTTAAAATAGGTTATTTATTGCAATAATTTTAGATTTAGTCAATAGAAATGTACACTATAAAAAGTTTAAGAATCATCCAGAGAGGAATATGAGTGAAGAAGACCTGAGAGGCACAAACGTGATGACATTCAATCAGAAGTGGAGTAGCTGGAAACATGAACTGTGTCCATTTGGGACTCTGGTGTAGCAAGCAGAGGATTAGCTTACTGGTCCTCGGATTCATCTTAAGAAGATTTCTGGGGAGACAAAGAATGCATGGATAAAGAGCAGTGGGTCCTCCATGACTAAGGTGAAGCAGGACTTGAGTACATGTCGATCAAAAGTTGTGATTTGAAAAATATTTTTATTAAAGTATTTCCTTATTTTTATTGGAAAGGCAGAATTTCAGAAGTAAGGAGAGGACAGAAAGATCTTCCATCCACTGGTTCACTCCCCAAATGTCCGCAGTGACTGCAGCTGAGATGATCTGAAGTTAGGAGCCAGGAGCTTCATCTAGTTTTCCTTGTGGGTTTAGGGTCCCAAGGCTATGGGCCGTCATCCACTACTTTCCCAGGTTATAAGCAGGGAGTTAGATGGGAAGGAGAACAGCCAAGGCAGGAACTGGTGCTCATATTGGATACTAATGCTTGGAGGTTGAGAATTAGCCAGTTCAGCCATCGTACCACCCATAACTTAAAATGCACACAGACATACACATATGTTTGTATACGTGTATATATACGTACACACATATATGTATAAGTATATATGTACATGCACATACACATGTGTATATGCAGTATGTTTATATATATGTCTGTACACATACATACACATATGTGTGTATATGTATGTATATATGGATATATATCCAGAAAGGGAGAAATAGAATATTCGAACTGCTGTTTTTCTCCCCAAAGGGCTGCAGTACCCAGGGCTGGGTTGGACCAAAGTCAGGAGGCACAATCTCCTAGGAGACACCTCCAAGTCTCCCACATGGGTGCAACAGCCAAGCACTTGGGCCATTCTCTGCTACATCATATAAATCTTGTTCAAGAGCTGAAAATGGACTTTGCTCTGCTTTCTAATCCTGCCCTCTTCGGGATCATGGAAACTGTTGCCATGATGATATTATTTTTCCAGAAAATATTATGACATGTAACCTTTTCATGTTGGCGATGTTATAGTGAAATGCAATTAATTTTCCCTAACTTCCTCTAAGCAATCTGCTTTGTTCTTTTTAGTACTGAATAGCATCATGGGCTTAAAATTATTGGTGAAGATGCATTATTTTTTTAGTTTAAATTTTTCACAAATATTTTGAACTCATTTTGTATGTCATGGTCTATATGGACCTTAGATTTTTATATGTGCACCTGTTAAAAGGAATCTTGGTGATTTCCAAGTTGTAGCAATTATTTAGATCTTCCATAAACACCTCATGTGCAGATTTTATGTGGGTGTGTTAGTGTAAACTTCTGTGGGTAAATACCAATAAGTGCACAGGCTAAATAAACCAGTAAGAGTGTGTTTCAATTTGTAAGAAACTGTCACTCTGTGGCATTTTTAGTGCCCACTTCCAGTGAATGAGAATGCTTGTAATTGCACATGGCCTCAAGTATTCAGAATTGTAAGTGTTCTGGATTTTGGACATTCTAATAGGTTTGAAACATTAAATAATTAAAATATTTCCAATTGCTATATTTTAATCTAGTAAATGTTTTTGTTTAACTATTCTTTTGTTTCTTTTTTATGGTGAAATTTTCATCTTGGCTTTCCAGCAATTAAAAATGTCTAACACTGCAAAGACAGCAGATTTTATGTATTTCATAGATAAAATTTTAAGATAACACTATTGCTCACCTTTCCTCAGGATTCTATATTTCTTTTTAAATTTTTTTTAGCAATTACATATTTATAAATTACTTTATAATTATAGATTTGTGGGATTATATACGTTAGCTGTTGTGAATTGAGCTGCAATAAACATGGTGGTGGAGATAACTTTTTTTCATATTCTAGTTTCATTTTCATTGGGAGCAGGAAGGCTGGATCAAATGACAGATCAATTTTCAGATTTTTCAGGGATGTCCATATTACTCAGCACAAATGGATTAAGGTGCTTTTATCCCTCCCTCACCTGCTTGTAAGAATTTATGCTTTTATTTTCAGATGACAGCCATTGTAACTGGAGTAAGGTGAAACTCTATTGTGTATATTATTTGTACACCAGATGGCTTGTGATCTTCAGCATTCTATCACATGTCACTTGATCACTTATATTTGATGCTTTGAAAATACCTGTCCATGCCTGTTGCTATTTTTAGCTGGACTGTTGATTTTGTTGTTGTTGCTGAATTTCTTGAGCACTTTACATATGATGGCTGTTAATGCTTTATCAGATACATGGTTTTCAATATTTACTTCTATTGTTTTGTTTGTCTTTTAACTTGTTGGGGTTTTCCGTTTGCTGGGCAGAAGCTTCTTGGCTTGATGTACTCGTACTTTTCTACTGTAGTTTTTACTGTATGCACTTCTCCAGTTTTACTGCTCAGTGTTTGCCTAGGCCGTTGTCTTGCACACTTTTCCCTTTACTGCAATCAAGTAAGTTGATGTTTTCATTTCATCCGCTTGGATCTTATTTTTTGCACAAAGTATAAAACAGGCATCTTGCTTCATACTTCTGAGTGTAGAGATGCAATACTATCAGCACAGTTTGTTGAAGAGACTGTCTTTTCTCCAAGGAGTGATTTTAGCTGGCTTGCCCAATAGTTGGCTGTAGATGCATGAAGCAGTTTCTGGGTGTTCTGTTAGTTCCATTTGTCCTCATATCTGTTTTGTGTCAGGACTAGGCTATATTTGATTATAACCTCCCTATAGTATATCTTGAGATCTTGTATATTTATGCCTTTGGCATTGTTTTTGTTGTTTACTATTACTTCTTTTCATGGTCTCTTGTTTTTCCATATGAATTTTCAGATCATTTTCTCTTTGTCTGAGAATGTCCTTGACATTTTGATTAGGATTGTGTTGAATCAGTAAATTAATATTTTTTAAAGATTTATTTTATTTTTATTGGAAAGTCAGATATTCAGAGAAGAGGAGAGACAGAGAGGAAGATCTTCTGTATGTTGATTCACTCCCCAAGCAGCCACAATGTGTAGAGCTGTGCTGATCCAAAGCCAGGAGCCAGGAGCCTCTTCGGGTCTCCTGCATGGGTGCCGGATCCAGGGTTTTGGGCCATCCTCGATTGCTTTCCAAGTTCAAAAACAGAGACCTGAATGGGAAGCAGGGCTGTTGGGATATAAGCCAGCATCCATACTGGATCCCAGAACGTGCAAAGTGAGGACTTTAGCTGCTAGGCCAGCATGCTGGGCCCTGTAAATTACCTTTGATAGTAAGGATAATGGTAATTTGATGGTATGAATACTTCTAGTCCACAAAAGTTGGAAATTAAAAACATTTTTTTGCTATCTTATATTCTTTTAATTTTTAAGAATGTATATATATTTTTTTCTTCTAACTTTTCATTGGAAATGCAGATTTACAGAAAGATGACAGAGAAAGAACTTACATTGCTGGTTCACTCCATAAATGGTCGCACCTGGCAGAGCTCAGCCTTCCCAAAGCCAGAGGCCAGCAGCTTCTACTGTGTCTCCCTTGTGGGCACAGGGTTCCAAGAAACATGCTCTTCTGCATCCCAGGCCACAGGCAGGGAGCTGGATGAGAAGTAGAGCAGATGGAATATAAACTGGCACCTATGTCGGATGCCAGCACTCACAGAGGATTAGCCTCTTGAGCCATCACACCAGCCCTAATTTTTTGTTTTCTTTGTAGTAAAAATGTGAGTTTTGTTATACAGCTCTTTCATATTCTTTGTTAGTTTTATCATAAGATATTTATATTTTTGTAGCTTTTTTTTTAAATTGGAAAAGCAGATATACAGAGAGAGGGAGAGACAGAAAGATCTTCCATCCCCAAATGGCTGCAATGGTCAGAGCTCAACAGATCCAAAATCAAGGCCAGGAGTTTCTTTCAGGTCTCTCATGTGCGTGCAGGGTCCCAAGGCTTTGGGCCATCTTTACTGCTTTCCCAGGCCACATGCAGGGATCTGGATGGGAAGTGGAACTGCTGGGATACAAACTGGCACCAGTATGGAATCTCAGTGCATACAAGTCAAGGATTTAGTTTCTAGGCTGTTGTGCCATGGAATGGCACTGACCTTGCATGTTCTTTTGCAACTATGACATTATTTTTTTATATAAATGCTATTGGCTTTTTAAAAAATTTGTAATATGCACCTCTATCAAGCTCTTGTAAATTCCATAATCTATTGCATTTTGGCATATAATTTAATGTCATCTGTAACAGAAAGTTAAATCCCTCCTTTCCAATATGTTTCCCATATATATATATATACATTCATATATATATATATATATATATATATTTGTCTAAGCGGTATAGCTAGACATTCTAGAATAATAATGGATAAGACACGTGAAGGTGATCATTGTTTTTTTGATTCCAAAACTTATTTGAAATTCTTCCAGCTGTTGTTCAGTACGATAGTAGTTTGATCTCATGTTTTGCTTTGGTGGTATTGAAATATCTTCCTTCTATACTCAATTTTCCTAAATTTTTTTTTTTAAATCATGGTAGGTTGTTGTATTTATTTAATGGCCGCTCTGTGTCTATTGAAATAGTCATGTGACTTCTATTTATCAGATCATTAATGGGGTATATCCTATTTATTGATTTGCATATGTTGAACCGTCCCTGAAACCATAGAATAAGTTTCATTTTGTCAGGTAAAAGATCTTTTTGATGATTGTTCAATTTGTTTGTCTTGTATGCTGTTTAGGATTATTGCTTCAATGTTTTTGATCTGTACTCCTCTGTCAGGACCAACTGTAGTAAATTTAAATTTATGGAATATATATATATATATACACACATATATACATATATATGTAAATGTGCATTTCTCTACTATATAGTACTAAAACATTTGCTTGAATTTTGTGTTTACTTTTTTTCCCTCTAAGATTAAGAGCATATCTTTATTCTATACTTGTCAATGTCAACCTGTATTGATATATTGGGTTGGGACATTTTCAGGTTGATATGGGGAATTTATGCTGAAAATGTTTCAGACCAATCTCCTTATTGGTATCTAAGCATAAATTTATCTGCTGTACATAAGTGGGTCATTAATTAATATAGTTAACATTCACACTGATTCAAACAGAGCTAATGGTCATATAGAAACCTAATACATGTCTAGAAGCCAGCTCCTCGGCTCTATGGTAATTAAAAAACATCATAGCTTGGAAGAAAAGAAAGGCTTTGGCATTCTTCCCATATTGCATTACTGGAAACTTTAGGAAATTCAGCTTCAGTAAAATGAGATGTGTTCTGGGTAGATTGGAAATAGTCAGAAATAGACTGGTTGAAAAAAATTTAAGCCAATTACTACGCATTTCACTTATTTGGTTAGCTTGTATACTTGATTAAAATTCAGGAAAATAAATTGCTGTGTTTTTTTGTCTAGGGAAACGTAATTTACAACTTTTATGTACATGTACACAACAGTTAATAAAAATATACTTTACTATGTCTCTTCCCATATGATATTTTTATATATCTTCAGATAGCCAAGAAACACTTTGCCTTATGCATCATCTGTACTCCCATCTTACAAATTTAAGTCATAAATTGCTACCCAAGAGATATCAAAGGATATATTCAAATGTGTTCATACTGGAGTCAAAGAGTGAATTTTCCTTTTAGAACATGTGTTAGGATTTATGATACAGTTAAACTGAGAGTCACAAAGAGCTTTTAGTGGTACAATAGTCAAAAAGAATTTATAGAGTTGTGTAGTAACAAATGCTTTTCAGGCATACCTGTCATTTATTGCATCAGATTGATTAAAGTGTTTAAATTAGGTTTAACTATTACTTTGTTACACTATGACTTGCCAATGATCTGCTGTGCAAGAATATATATGAGACCACCATGAAATCTTTGAATCTTTTTTTTCTTCTAAATCACAGTTGTATTATACATCTGAATTTAAAAGCAGTGAACATTTTTCAAATTCCACTTCTGCCGTCAGTTTCTCTTAGCATATTTCCTTCTGTTTCTCTGTCTCTGGAAAATGATCGGTTTCTACAATTTTACTTTAGATTTTGGATAAATCAGTAAGTTGGAAAATGCAATTATTATATAAACATATTTAAAAGAAAGTGCTATTCAGCTGAAGGATGTAGAGAAATTGGAATAGTCCTGAAGTTACATATGCTCCCAATGAAGTAGGTCAAATATGCAATCTTCATAATACACATTACATTTTTAAGATTTTTATTTATTTATTTGAAAGACAGAGTTTGAGTGAGATGAGGAGAGAGAGAGAGATATTCCACCTGTTGCTTCACTACCTAAATGGCTGCAGAGCTGGGGCCAAGCCGGGTTGAATCCAGGAGCTAAGTGGCTTCATCTAAATCTTGCGTTAGACTAAAAGGACCCCAGGATTTGAATCATCTCTGCTGCTTTCCCTCATGTCTTCGCGGGAAGCTAGATTGAAAGTGAAGCATCTAGGCCTGAAACCTGTGCCCATTGGGGCTGGCAGTGCTGTGGGTGGTGGCTTAACCCACCACACTCCGAAGCTGATCCCTTTGTACATCTCTTAGCCTCACACAAAAACAGCAGTTCTTCAGGACAAAATAGTAAGGTCTATTCCATTTGTCTTACCAAAGCAATTATTTTCCTTATTCCTACTCAGTTATGATTTTCATAGGTATAATTACAAGATCACAGATACATTATATCAATTTATGTACTGTGACTTTTTGGTGTAACAGAAAATTTTCCTTTTTCCTTCCTCACAATAACCAATGTGGGGATAAAACTGTCTTTCTTGGGAATGTATATCCTGATATGTCGAATTTGAGGTTTATTGTTGGGTTGCCATTTGGAGATCATTTCAATTAAATTGCTGAGTATTACCTTGTCTTTGTTCTTGAGAAATATACTGTACTATATTAAATAAAATAAGTAGCACTCATAAAAGAGCAAGATACATTGGACAAAAACTGAATCAATACAAAGCAGAAGAGATTCACTTTCACACAGTAACATCAGGCCTTCTCAAAGATTAAATCTCGTGTTGACAGTTCAAAATTACTGATGATGGAATTCTTCAGAGGTGGAAGGAATGGCCAGTGCAAATTGGGAAGCAATTAAGTAGCATGAAATAGAAAGGATGTTTTTGTGAGTATAAGAGACATGAGAGGTTGAGATGGTATTATACTACCTAATTGATGATGAATCTTGAAGGCTAAGCAGATGTTTATATTCAATATTTATGTTAAATATCTAAGTCTGAGAAGTGACCAATAGTGAATCCTATTAGCTTTTGATCTGGTTGAGAATTGATTCAGGGTGCAATAGTTATAGCTATCGCGGATATACTTCAGATACGCCTAATTAGGAATATGCAGTAGAGATAGGACTTTGAAGAAAGGAGAAGGAATAGATAGAGGCATATCTATGGCGAGGCAGAAACCTTTAGCCAGTGAATAAGCTTTCAAATCACTGAGTAGGTATTCATATTGTGAACATAGAAACAATCAAAATGAAGAAGTAGGCGGGGTTACATTTTCCAATCATATTAATAAGCACAGGCTGAAAATATTTGGTATAAAATTCAATTGAAATTTTAGTTCAGAAAGCATTTTACTAATTCTTCTCAATTTGCTGAATTTTCAACAGTATTCCATTTGATGTTTCTTAGTCTGCCTAGAGTGATGCAAATTTGAAAACTGATTTTTACAGATGTGTTTCATTTCTTACTTTGATGCCTTGCGAGTGCTATTTGAAGTCATTTTACTACTTCTGGTATTAACTTTGACTTGTATGCCTATTATTAATTTGGAGAACACAGAACTAACTAAACTAACTAAACTAAGTAAACTAACAAAGACATAGTAAATAACATTTCTTTTAAGAAACCAAATACATATAGTTTTGGCCAGAAGAAATGATAACAATAATGTGATAACCACATTAATAAACTTACTGAAGAATTTCTCTGGTTTGCTATTTAATATATTTTAGCTCAGTTAATCATGAATTCATCATGTGAAGGAGAGTTGCTTCTATTTTTTAGAAATAAGAAAACTAAATTGCAAAGAATTTAATTGGCCACTCAAGGAAAAAAAACAAACTATTACATAATTGAATTCGTGATTACCTGGCAGACCACTCTATTGGAATTTATTTCCATGCAACAGCAAATAACTACATTTTTCACTAAAAAATGTTATTCTTAGAGAATGGACTTTAAAGTCCGTGTAAGCCGCCTACTCGTGATAAATGAGAACCCCGCATTGTTAACAGGAAATGTTCAGTCTCCTTAAAATGGTGCACAAGACATTAGAATTCTAATCCTATTGATTTGCTAAAATGTTGGAGAAGGATTAGTGAAGAAGAAGCAGAGAGGATGGGACTTCGGTATTAGGATTGGCCTAACTGATGGCAGAGAGACACGCGGAGACTCGGGTACGGAAGGATGCTGCAGAGACAGGAGAACCATTGCAGCAAACAGATGCCCCAAAGCGCAGCTGGGCTCCATTGACAGAAAAGTGGGAAGCAGAGACCACTGGGGATAAAAACTGAGAATCAAGGGGGTGAATTAAATCATAGACTTGAGGTTCCTGCTGATTTTCAACCCAATCACAAATCAGAATGGAGCAGTAGAGCCATTGTGGATGGGCAGGGAAGCAGGCATTTAGTCTATAAAACAACTTCACCCTACACACACACACACACATACATAAGGGTTGCATATTGGGTGCCATTTTGATTAAGGCTGCAAAGCTCCTGGCAAGGTGGGGGAGGGATGGGAGAAGAATAATAATGGAATTGAACATACCCTAGGCAGGTATGTCCAACATCCATATCTCTAAGTGTCAGTGGTTCATCCTGATAGTATGAACAATATTCCACTGGTTCTACCAGGAAAATAATGCAGACTTGGCATCTCACTGGTTTTGTCTGAAGTAGGCATGGGTTGTCCCCGACCTAGCTGCTAGCGGTTTCTGAAAAGAGGAGAAAGAAAAAAAAATCTGTGTACTGCAAGGAGCAAGTACAGAGCAAAGTGCCAACAAGAAATAGAGTGCCAGTAACAGCCTTGTGATCCGCCTGCCTTACATAGCTGTTGTCTCCGCAATCCTGGATGCTACTGGAACTGCAGACATGAGAAAGATTGAGGACACAACAATATGGCTATAACAAAGGCTCACAGTGAATGGAAAAAGCGGACCTACCTGGCGTTGGCTGCAGGGGCTGTGACAGATACAATGATACAGAAACCTCAGAGTGAAACTTGCTAGAGGATGTGGCTCGATTGTCACAAATGGAAGGCTGGACACTGAACAGGTCCAGTAAAGTTGATCAGCAAACCTGTGGATGCCATAATGTAAAGATAGAATCAGGGCCTGGCATGGCAGCCTAGCAGCTAAACCCTTGCCTTGCATGAGCCAAGATCACTTAAGGGTGCCTATTCTTGGCCCAGCTGCTTCACTTCCCTTCCAGCTCCCTGCTTGTGGCCTGGGAAAGCAGTAGATGGACCAAAGCCTTGGGACCCTGCACCCATGTCTAAAAGATCAGAAAAATGGAAGAGGATCTGAGTAAAGCTCAAAAAATCATTCAAGTGTTGGCACCATCAAAACAACAAACGTAAGGGACTTGGGATTTCCTGAAGGTGTGGAAAGAGAAGCTGGTTTGAAAGATGAATTAAATGAAATAATAAGCAAGAACTTCCCCACCATGGAGAAAGAAAAGAGAAATCAAACAAAGGCCCTATAGGTCTTACATTAGAAACAAGGAGCTATTTACAATTACTTTAATATAACCCACCCTGTGCCTAGAATTTATTTTTGTTCATACTGTGTCCCCAAATAATCTGGTCAGTTTTGAAAATCATCTTTCAAATCTTCATTAAAGAGGCCCACACACAGTTATAACCTTTCTCTTACGATATTTGCATCTATTTTTAATGTGTAAATCATATTTAAATATCATTATCTCATACCAAACATATATTCATAATTCCTGTTAAAAACAGATTCCACATAATTGTTTATCTCCTCAATATTTACAGTACTGTTTGAATACACTGTAGAAGTTTGATTTTTATGTGTTATTGTTAAAGATCATCAGTTTTCTTGAAATAATAATGATGTTTGTTTTCATAACATTTATTGGAAACATGTTTAACACTTTGAATTTTAAATGAAGAAAACCTCAGTTAAAAGCAGTTTTATCAATCTAGTATTTGCATATTTTGTCCAAGTTTTGAATCTTAGAATCTTTCAGTTTTCACCATGCAGTTTTTGTTGATAATATTTTACTTGGTAATTTCAGATATATCCCTTAATAATCTTTGTATAGAAGTAAATATGAGTTCTATAGGAGCCAACCACTCTGAATCTCATGAGACACAATACACTGAGGCATCCCTGGGTAAGCAAATCTGATATTCATTTACTGTTCTCCTATGCCAGACATAATATTAGAAGGCTTCCAAGTATAGGTCAATAAAACTCTATAGGTACGGGCCCGGCGGCGTGGTCTAGCGGCTAAAGTCCTCGCCTTGAAAGCCCCGGGATCCCATATGGGCGCCGGTTCTAATCCTGGCAGCTCCACTTCCCATCCAGCTCCCTGCTTGTGGCCTGGGAAAGCAGTTGAGGACGGCCCAATGCTTTGGGACACTGCACCCGCGTGGGAGACCCGGAAGAGGTTCCAGGTTCCCGGCATCGGATCAGCGCGCATCGGCCCGTTGCGGCTCATTTGGGGAGTGAATCATCGGACGGAAGATCTTCCTCTCTGTCTCTCCTCCTCTGTGTATATCTGGCTGTAATAAAATGAATAAATCTTAAAAAAAAAAAAAACTCTATAGGTACAAGCACACTAGCCTCAGGAAGTCTTACTACCTAGGCCCATTATTCCCCAATCATGTGTTCTTTTTCATTTCATTTTATTTAGTTTTTTAACAGATTAAATATCACTAACAAATATAATTCTAAACATATACTGATAGTGCCTTCACCATTCCTTCCTACCCTCCCTCGCCCTATTTTCTCTGCACCGTTCCCTTCTTTACCCAAGATTCAAGCTCCAGTAAGTAAAGAGTTCAACAAGTAAAAAGAAAATAATAGTAATAATAGTTTAGTGTAAATATAGGAAAAGGCCATAATTTATTCCGTTGTGTCTCAATTTTCATTTCTATAAAGTGAGGATATTCCTGGAACCTTCATGAGAGAATAATAATTATGTGATAATTATATGATCGTACTTTGAGAAAGTCTCCCAAATTGACGATACTGTATGTACTAGTACCAGCATTGGTTTTCATCATTATCAGAGGCACTTTGATTATGACTATTAACATAGATTATTTTCTCTTGTCCATTTAAAAATAACATGTAATGTTGATTATAAATATACTGGATTATGAAGAATATCAACACAGAGAATGCTTTTCTGTTTTTTTTAACAGCTATAGTTCCAAGATTAATATCTAACACATAGTAAGAGCTTATAGAATTTGTAAGCTCCCAAACTTTCCCCTGGGTTCAGTAATTCATGAGAAAGATTTGCAGAAGTCACTATTCTTAGGGCTATGGATTGTGACAGTGAAAGGATACAGATTAATATTGGTCAAGGGAAGAAGCACATTGGACATTATCCAAGAGAATTCCTGCCGCAAAGCTGCTTTTTGTACTTTCCCGGTGGAATTTTGCAGAGTGATAATTGCTTTTAGTACTTGTGGGCACCAATGTGTGTGGAGTATTGCCAACTAGGGAATGTAATCCAAACCTTGTGTTTAGCATCTTATTAGGCCTGGCTCTGTAGATATGGGTGATTCCCTGTGTTGCAAAATAAAAATTGTAGTTCTTCTGTCACTTGAATGAATGTGGTGCTTTGGCAAGCTTCAGCCATTAATCATACTACAAGTGTAGACTAGTATAGTCTAGATATTCCAAATAGATAAAGACAATTTTAAACCACATGCTCCAAAACTTAGAAGTTTCTATAAGCTGAGTGCAATGGCCAGATGTATTTTTTTAAGATTAATACTTCACTAGCATTGATCAAAAATATTATGATTAGTGAATTTATGATTGATCTTAGATAAAGATAATATGAAAGACAGAAAATCATGTCCTCCCAGTGGAGTGCTTTAAGACTACACTGACCTCAATGTCGTAAGTTCGTAAAAACAGAATAGGTTAGCTAATTTTAGAATATATATTTGAAAGTCTTATTTATGATAGCAAAAGGACATTTGTCTAATGCATTGATGCAGAAGTGATTATCCAAAAATATATATACACACATACATATATAGCCTTTTCTTTGTTTTTTTTTTTTTTTTGGTCAAATATAGCATGTGTCTCTTTCCCATCGTAATCACAAGGCTGGATCATTCAAAGCAGTAGGAAATACAAATCCTGACTGGAACCATCTTTACTTTATCTTTTTAAGATATTTACAGAAAAGTGACCATAATTAGGAGTATGAATTTTGAGTATCCACCCGAACTTTTTCCAGCTATAGAAAAGCTAAACTATTCCACACAGCTAAATCTAGAGACAGAAGAGAGATTTGATCTAACTTAGTTTAATGTGTTTTACTACTCTTGTTCCAATGAGTATAAGAGAGAAGAAATTGAGTTAGTTCTTAGCTTACTTGATATAAGTATTTTTCCTTTATGAGACTCTAATATTTATTTTGGTTAAGTGTAACATGCACACATTTATCTGGTTAATATATGACGTTTGTTGCTAGACAAGCAAGCTGCGGAAAGCCAGAACAATATTATTTAGATTTTAGACATTTTAGAATAATGGAGAATGTGCATATTTGCTGCTAATAAGTACACATACTTTTAAAACTACCAATATGCTTATTTTACTAGTGTGTTTTTTCCTTGATATTTGAACAATACAAAAAGGTTGAGGGCAGAATTACAATAGATTTACAGCATGAACACCAACACCAATAACACTAGGTAACAAATAAGAGAATTTCTAACCTGGACATTTAAGTTTGTTAGGCATAGTAAATACATGGTAGACATACTGTTACCATGTCCGTTATATAACTAAGAAACTACAACACTAAGCAGGTAAGAAAGTAACCATAGGTCTCAGGTCATGTAAGTATTAACTGGAAGATCTTGTAAGGCAGTTTGTGTCAATATTTTTTGTTTTGGTAGCCTTATAGAGAGAGATAGCAAGATTTTTATTCCTACAATAGAAGGACGTTTTCTAGATTTTAGTTACCTAAGGATGCTCTTGGGGTCAAGTAGTATACATTTCCAAGCTTAATATAAACCCACACCTGCCTGTGGTTTCCCCAGATGCCTTGCAAGGTGTGCGACCTGCAATGCTCAGAGAGATTGTTTGGCTGGTTGTTTTTAAGAACCTGATTTCAGGGTTTCAAGTATGGAGGAAGTGCCTACAGTGTTAGCTATGTAATTTTGTTCACAGTTCCCTTCAATCTATGCCTGCCTCCCCACTGGGCCAATTTATACTGCAGTGTAAAGTAATGAACAGTTACAGTGTCCCTGGGGAAAATCAGTAAGTTTTACTCAATATTGCATTACAGACAATTGTTATGTATACTTGCCCATTAGTCAAGTTGAGCAGACATAAATGAAATCTACAGTTATTTCCCAAATCTCATTAAGACATTATTTTACCCTATTTCCACCAAATCTTTTTTTCTAGATGGCTAAGAGGTAACAGGATAGATTGATTTTAGCTTTACTGTCTCTGTTATTCTCTTCCTAGAAACTGGCAGGGGAATTAATAGGATTAAAACTAGTTTACAAAGAATTGGCAGTAGAACAGAAGCAAGGGGAGAAAAAGAAAGGATGATTAATAATTTAGATAATTGGGTCCTAAATAATCAAATGTTTTTATCCTCTCCAGCAGTTTGATTCCAGTAGATTGATACATCTTGAGAATTCCTTGGCTGTTGTTCCTCTAGCCTTTCCCAGCATCCTCCCTGTTAAGAGTACAGTTCAGCCATATACCTTCCCTCTGGTCATTAGATTTCAGGGAAATTTAAATAGTATCATTATTTCTTTTTTTAAAAGATTTATTTGTTTTTATTACAAAGTCAGATATACAGAGAGGAGGAGAGACACAGAGGAAGATCTTCTGTCCGATGATTCACTCCCCAAGTGGCCACAACGGCCGGTGCTGCGCCAAGCTGAAGCCAGGAGCCAGGAATTTCTTCCAGGTCTCCCAAGCGGGTGCAGGGTCCCAAGGCTTTGGGCTGTCCTCGACTGCTTTCCCAGGCCACAAGCAGGGAGCTGGATGGGAAGTGGAGCTGCCGGGATTAGAACCGGCGCCCATATGGGATTCCAGGCACGTTCAAGGCGAGGACTTTAGCCGCTAGGCCACGCCGCCGGGCTCTATAGGATCATTATTTCTAAGGGAAAACTTTGAAGCTCCTGTTTATCTCATTAGATGACATTGGTGTTAATTGGAATTATTTCTTGTCAGCATAGAATCTATCATAAAGGGTAAACTGACAGGGAACCTTCTAGCAGAAGCTTTCTCACCAAAAGCAAGGTTATGGATGCAGGCAGGCTTCTGGGCATAGGGAAGAGATTCTGGAATGTTCTCAAGGACATGACGTTTATTTCTCTTATTCCTCTTCCATTTCTTCTGCAAGATTACAGGTTACTAGTTCCCTGCTTTTATCTGCACAACATATCCATTGAGTTAAGTGTTAAGCATTTTTCACTTTTTGTTTGCACTTTTCATGTTTACTTCCAATTATTGCCTTTCAGCCGATCTAAAAAAAGGAATACACTGGTGTTGCCATGCTCCAAAGTACAGAATTTACTTTTGTCTTGCTTGGTTCAGCACATATGTGTTGGTTCCATGAGTTTGATTGTGAAAGGATTATGGCTACTATATGGAATCATCAAATCCAAATATTTTGTAATGCATTGAATATGAAGGCAGAAATAAACACAGTAATTACGTGGCTGCACTGTTAGTGACGAACCCTGATGGAAGGGCAGGGCTGATCAACCATGATTCAGTGTAGGATCATTGGTACAGCTCGTGTCTGTCTCTCAGGGAAAAACTGAGATTCTTAAAGTACCTGATCTGTTTTGTGACATCCAAAAATCAGACCCCATGCAGTCCCCACTGTGAGGAATCACTCTCTGTCCTGATTGCTTTATCCCGGAAGGAATTACAAATCTGTTCCATTCTTTATTTTATTATTATTATTGTTATTTATGCATTTTATTTATTTTGGTTTATAGTTTTCATGATATAGTTCCAGAGGCTCAGGAAGTTCCCCTTCCATCCTGCCTATCCCTTCCCAATCACTGTTGTCCTCTCCACTGTTATAACAGTATAATCCTTCAGCAATAGTTACAAGTCCATTATTCTGCGATTTAAGTTTTTCATGACATTGTAAATATAGACAATATTGCGAAGTCCAGCATCCTATTGTCAAGAAATATTTAAGAGTTTCATTGCAAGTCCTCCTCTTATTCAGGAATAGAGATACATGAAGCATTGTATCTTCATTTCTCAATATGCTAGTCTCCATTAAGCAGTTATTCTAAATGTGTATGCATGTTTACCTATATATCTATTGATTTGCATTTTGCATGAAGGGTGCCTTATATAAGAGAAAACATGATATTTGTCCTTTTGGAGTTTCTCCATACTTCATATTTCTGCAAATACCTGTTCTTTTCAAGTATCACACTCCCACCCACGTATGCAGCCTTTGCTCCTGTGCTGCCTTCCAGTTGAATGGCCATTTCTGATCCCATCTCTATGTCTCCAATGTTCTCCTAGTAAGTGGGAAAGTCTCAGATTAGAATATATCTTGAAAAAAAGAGCTCTTTTCTCCAAAGTAGAATATTGCATTAGGAATAATTGGAATCGTTATAATAATTGTTAAATAAAATGATGAGTACATGTATAGTTAAGTGTGTGTGTCTCATGTATTAGAAATTTTATTGCCAAGATAGTCTGTTTCTGAGTGGATTTAATTACCTGTAGAACTTAGTTATGTGAAGATTTTAATCTGTTAGAGTGATAGTACATTGTCAATATTTAACCTACTGATTCACAGAAAAAAAATGGTTTCGTATGGTTGAATAAAGTGTCAGCTGATCATAAAATTATCCTGGTATTTGTATGTCCAATGAGAAAATATATACTGGTGATACAGACTTTATTCACATTTTTATTTACTGTAGAAAAAGTCCACTAAACACTGAAGATCAAACAGTGTCCAAATTCTTGTATTTCCCAAGCAGGTGCGATATGTATTTTATAAAAGATGACAAATGTACAAAGTTAATTAATTCAAATATGGTATGAGAAAAATATTCTATGCAAGAGGGAGAAAATATAGGAAAGCCTACGTGGAATAGATTTTAGGTAAGCCTTCTCCAACATAAGGTCTTTTAAGCCAAGGTCATTGCACAGTATGGAATGAGCTTTTTAATAATCCTAGGCATCTCAGATGTGCTGCTTCAAGATAACAATGTACCTTTAAGATTCTTCACCACTGTCGGCAGAGCGCTTCCCAGAATGTGTCCCCTGCCATCCCTGTCCCAACCCTGGAGAAATAAGGGAGCCCCAGCCACCAGACTCACTCAGGTCAGGGTGTCCTCCTGGCTGAGCCAGCGGGAGACTTGCTTCCTGGCCTCACCCTGGCAAAGTCGGCCTGCTGCTGAGAGCTGCCCCCACTGCCTGGTGTGTGTGGGGGTGCGTGCCAGCTGCTTACTAAGACTATGCATGCATGATCAGGTTTGGGACCCTCTGTGTGGCTCCAGGCAGATCTGGAATGGCCTCTGCGGGTGTATTGGATATAGGCGACCCCTTCCCATCCCACACCGTGATGGAGCTTCTCTGGAATTGTTTGCCAAAATCCCAAGGCAGAACACAAGGGTCCAAGACCATTTCCATCAAGCTCATGTTTGCTTTTCTTGTCTTTTTTTTTTTCTTTAACCATCCCCCATCACTTCCGAAGGCCATGGCTCATCTTTCCTGGATCACTACAGTGAAGTATTATAGTTGTACAGTTCCCAGCCTTGGCTTGCTCCAATAAAACTTTGTATGTATTTTGTATGGCATAGATTCTATATTGTAATGATGTCCTATGCAAAAAAAAATTAACGAAATTGTAAATTTTATTGTTTTAACGTGTATGCATGTTTAGTGACGTTTCCATTTTGAAATAAAAATTATTAAAAAAATAATCCAAAAATAAAACATTTTTGGAAAAGGATGCAGGAACTGTGAAAACCTGCAATGCCACATGTGTTAGTGAGAAATATCTGAGAAGCAGCCCAGAGAGAGATCCTCTTGAGAATTTTAGATACTAAGCTGAAGATGATGTGAATTTGTGCATGGTAGAGTTAAATGATCCAATGCATATTGACAAAGCCCAGGCTGATAGCTGATCAATGAGAAAAATTTAGTCAGAGAGAGAAAGTTAGATGGAGATAGAGATCCAGGTAGTCAATAATGTTGATTTGGATGATACAACAAGGCTTGGGAAATGCTTAGATTCTGAATATGCTTTAAAGAATTGCTCCTGGAAATTTGCTATTGATTATAAAGGAATTCAGAACTCTTTTCTGCAGGAAAATGAAGCATCCCCTGACAGACAAAAATTGGCCTGGAACTGTCAGCTCTTCTTACTGATAAACTGAGTTTGCCTGACACTCCAGGCTAGGCCAAGATGCTCTAAATATAGAGATTTGATAGTGCACTAACATCACATTTAGGTACTTTATGAATATAATGACTCCAGACAAAAACAAAACCACTATATAATGAAATTTAAATGGATTTCAAACATGGACATTATTTGAATTGTAAAAATGACCCAAAGTCCTGCATCCTGCTGGATCATTGAGTTGACCAGTCATAGTGTCAGTCTTGTCCTGTTCTGGCATTTGGTACTTAATAACAGAGTAATGTTGGTTGCTCACTGCATTTAATCCAAAAAAGAGACTTTAAATAATCCTTTCTGGAATAACCAAATACAAGACACTATCATGTAATAATATCTATTTTAAATCACCAGTATGAGGTACCCCGTGTTTAATGTTGTCTGCTACTATAGAGTCAACATATTACACTCAGCTGTATTGCTTTTGGCAACCTTTGGCTGGGAAAGGTTCAGTTAAACTGAAGCTTGCTGAGAGTGGACCAACAATTTTATAATATCTTGTTGAAAACTTGGTATATATTTCAGTATTTTAATGGAAGATTCCTACTATATATTTTGATGAAAATAGCTTCTAATATTATATCTACAATTGTCATATGTGCCTTCTGAGTAAATCAGTTGAAAGCAAGCCTGGGAAATGATCTATTCTAATTAAATATTTTATTCCTATAAATGTTTAACCTCAGGGAACACATTCTTTTGCACTTATTTTCCCACTCTAACTAAAAAGTTGTTTTTATTTCAGGGACTGCAAAAAAGATAAAATCTATTTAATTTTCATTCTTTCAGGAAATTTTGCTTAAGTTTTCAAGCCAACACTGCCATGTTGGGATTACCTTTGCTTTCATCTTTCTTATGTGCATTTTTAGCTCATATTTATTGAGATAGCCTATTTTGAACGGTTGTTTGTGTAGATTAAACTTTTAGTTCATGAAAATTTTGATTAAATTCGATTGTTCATATTTATGGATTAGAGTGTTATGTGTCAATAAATTTATACAATATGTATTGATCAAACTGGTATAGTAAGCATTTTCTCTTCTTTGACAGTGCTTCATCACTGAGGAATTATAACTTCTATTATTTGCATTTAATGTATACTAGATTTTTGTGAGTATACTGTGAGAACATGTTACTTTGATCAAACTTTGATGTAACGTCCATGATTCAAATGCTTTGTACTCCCCAAGCCTTACAAGCCTCTAGTAATCAGCATTCTGTGTTCAGAGTGAGTTTTATTATTCATCTTTATATGAATGTAAAACCTGTAGTTTAAAGCATTTATGTGTCTGATTATTCCATTTAACATGATATTCTCCACTTGCAGTAACTTTAGTGAAAATAAAAATTGTCCTTCTCATGGCTGAAAATATTCATAACATTAACATACATTCATGAGTAGAGATTTTCTTTATTCATTTATTTGATGACTATCATGGGGTAGTCTGTATTGTGGTCTTACAAAGATTGCTGCAATAAACATGGTGAAGCAGGTATTCCATAGAGTGCTTTTGTCTGTTTTGCCCAGTATTGGGATTTCTGAATCATTCTGAAGTTTTACTGAAAGAATTCAAATATCATTTTTCATAATGATTGTACTAGTTTATATTCCTTTCAACACTGTGTGCGATATTTTTCTGTTCTGGTCCTTGACAGCATTTGGTGTTCTCTCTTGAACATAGCATTCATCCTAATAGGGTTAAAGTGATACCACATTGTAGTTTTGACTTAACATTTCCTTCGTGGGTGTTAATATGAAGCATTTTTCTTATAATTCTTGATCTTTTGTATTTGCCAGTAGGAACTACTTAGTGTCTTTGTCCATTATTTTTAGCTTTAGTTAAGATTAGTTAATTTATTTATCTGAAGGATTGAGTAACACACACACTAACATAAAAAGAGGGAAGAAAGAGAGATTTTCACTGCCCAAACGGGTAGAACTGGGTCAGGTTGATGCCCGAAATCTGGAGCTCCTTCCAAGTCTCTCATAGGGTTGGTAAGGACCCAAGTGCTTGAGCCATTCATCACCATTCTCCCAGTCACATTAACAGCTAGCTGGATTCAAAGTGGGTTAGGCAGAACCAAGAGTAGCACTCCAGTACAGGATGCCATCCTTTCAATGGCAGCTTAGCTACTGTGCCATACCGCTTCGATTTTGTTGAGTTTTTATTTTCTTTTGTTTTATTGTATCTATTTACTTATTTTTAGTTCCTGACACACTTTAAAAAGTATTTCTTTATGAAATCAAAAGCTTGCCAATGTTTTGCCCTAATGTTCTGGATATCATTTCACTGTATCGATCATTTTGTGTTGAAACTTCTCAATTTTCTATAATCACATATGTTTAGCTTTATTGCACTTTTCGGGTTTTATCCAAAGATCTCTGCCTATACAGTGTCTTGCAGTGTTTCTCCTATATTTTTGTTTCTTCTATATTTTCAGCTATATTTTGTGTGACAGTTTCTCCTCTTTTATGAGTACTAGAGTAGAAGTACAGGGTGTGTTGAGGATTGTGCACTGGAAAGTGTGTGCATGCCAGGTGCAGTGGGATACTGGTAGAATGTGCCTCAGGTCAGCTAGGGTGGAGTCGTGACTCTGAGGAATAAAATTTCTGAGGATTACAGTTTTGAGCTGCAACCAGGAAGGGTGTGTTGCCCGGATTCCACATCTGTGGGCATGCAGCAGTGGAATAGAGACAGAGCCTTCACTAGGCAACTCTGGATGCCCCTGGAATTCATATAAACAACAACTAAAGTTCCCAACTGCAGGATACACTAGAGACCTACCCAGGGTCCATGTTTCATACACAAATAACACTAACGATGGTTCACTGGGAGGCATAATTCTATTGCTGAATTCAGGTAGCATCCTTCCCAGGTGTTATGTTTGCACACAGGTAAGTCTGTGGAAATATAACCTGAGCAATCTCATGCCTGAGGTGCAGGACTCGGGGGGGGGTGGGGGTTGCTCACCCATGTCTTACAGGTTAGTCATATGCTATTCTGAGGACTGGGCACAATCAGAGGAAATCCTGTGTCAGTGGGATGCAGAGAGGGTCTTCCACAGGCCACATAAGTGATACTATGCATAGACTGGGTATCTTGGAGGTTGGTGTGGTGTCTCTGGGGAATATAGGTCCAGCAGTCTGAGCCCAGTCCCAGAGCTACAGAAATGAGAAGTTAGGTTACCCAGTTTTAACATGATAATTACATTTTATACTGGGGATTGTGCCAAAAGTATGGAGTAGTAAAGTGCAAACGTGTCCTTGCCAGCCTTCACAGAGGAGTGCAGGTGTCTCTAGGACTTAGGAAATCATTAGTCACAACAGTCTTAAAGCTGCAGGGTATAGTAGGAATCTTTTCCAGGAACCTACAGAGAAAGTTCAAGTTCTAATGGGGATTGGTGTTGCCGCCGCTCTGGCCGTGGCGGCACTAAAAACGCTGAGTCATACTCTTGGAGGTCCGGGAAAAACTGGCAAAAGCGGCTGCGTTTTAAAACCTTTTCTTCACTGCTCCTGTCCCCGTCTGTCTAAGCTTTCCTACCCGCTTCTTCGCCACCCTTCCTCCCATTTTCCACCATCCTTCTTCCCAATTCTTCCCGTTTCTGTATTCCCCCGTAAGGGCCACCAGAATGTCACGAACCAAAAAGGAGAGAGACAAAACCAAAGAGAGAGGGCGAACCAAAAAAGGCAGACGAACCAAAAAAGGGCTTTATTGCCGAAGGCGAGCTGCTTATATACAGTTCTTCCACCAATCACTTCTGCCCGTGGTCCACGGGGCGCTATCTGATAGGCCAGCAATCACAGCCAGGGAGAACTAGCCTATCCTTGTGACTTCCTGCCTGCCCACTGGCGGGACAAGTCCCACCTCCTGGCACTCGGCCAGCCGCCATCTTGAAGCCCCTCATCCATGTGGGGTCAGCCGTTCCCCACAGATTGGGGAGGGAAAGATATCAGCCTACAGCAGAGCAATACAGATAGAAGAATATCCTCCAAGTCTTATGCATGAGTGAAATGACTTCATAGAGTTTTATTACAAATAGCCACAGTCCCAGAACTTCAAAACACAGAAGACATTGTCCGCAGGTTCCATAGGATACTCAAGAATAGTAAGTGAGGTTTGTATCTTTGCTACCTGGCATTCTGTGTCTAGAGATGTAAAAGGGAACTTCAGGTTTGCTTCTCTAGCTTGAACATTGGCTGCTGGTGGTGGTGCTGAGGCCCCCAAAGCAGCAGTGACTTCTTTAAATTGAAGAGTGTAATAATAAATAAGGGTCCAGAGCTTCTTTCTAGCAATCCTGGGGTCTCTGGGTGTCTGACAGCCTTCTCTGTCCTGTGAAGCATTCTGGCAAAGGCATTGTGGATTACAAGCCTTCTGTTGGTGATGGAGCTGCTGACTCCCAGCAACACAAAATGGAGTTTAGCAGTGATTGTTCTGTGGGAATTTGAGTCTTTGGGCTTCAGGAACAATAGTGGCATCATAGGTTCCTTTTTTTGTTTGTTTGCAGCAAAAGTACACCCCATTCTATTTTCAGACTGTATTTAAAGCCAGTGAAGACTATGAGACTCTCCTTTAAGTAAAGTTATACAATGGAAGTGAAGTATGCAACAAAGATCATTGAATTTTGATCGCAAGCCCTTTAGCCATTATAAATGTTCATATCATTACTTAGTAATGCAAGTATAGTTCAATAAAGCATGCAGTGTGCAAAATAAAGTAAGGAAGTCGTAATATTTTGACCTATATGATATAGAAGTGCCCATCATGGGCAGAATCACACTTATTTTTCACATGCACTCAAGCAATTTATATAAAATGTAGTTAGATTTATAAGTCACATTCAAGCATCTAAGGGAAAAAAAGGTTATTAACTTGAACTCATTAATCACTAGCGGTGAGTCTCTTAGTTAATAATAGAAACGTTAGATGAAAATAGTCCTTAACAGCCATGGTAACCTACACTTGTTTTCCTCCAAAGGCAACTTCACAATCAAATGATGCCTTGAAAATGTGACTTCCATAAGTTTAAATTACAGGAGGAACCTCCCAAACTGACATGAATACCTAATATTGTGATGGTTTTAGAAATGTAATGTGTATAACTTGTAGACAATATGGTATAGTCAAGCATGTGAAGTCAGAACAGGTTGCAAACTATGCAATGTGTTGTAAATTTTAACCATCTGAATATTGATGTTTGTTGACTTTTTATCTCTTTTACATAGGTATAAAGATAATTAGCAGGGTATCGGGATACGCACATGCACACAATATATTTTTTCCATCACAAATACTAAGTACCTGGTCAAAAATAGCTCTTGGCTGTGTGGGAAAAAAGGATATATATACGTTTAATGCAAAATTTTTGCTATATGTGAATTTTGACAGTGTGGATGTTTAGCTTTCATAGATACAAGTTGAGTCGAATGTTTTGAAAATCAGCTTGCAACATTATATTAGAATAGTCCTCTGATAAGAAATCTAATTCACAAAACATTAAATATATTTCTGAGGAGAAATTCTCACACTGGGAGAATCTCATTTTGTCAATGATATTTAAATGAGTCACTGTTGTTTGTAAACCTTTCATTGTGAAAGAACAAAATAATATGTGAAAAATATTATTATATGGTTGTCACTCTGTTTAATAGGGTTTGTAGCCTTTATGTACACATAACAGCTGCTGGTGTGAGCCCTCAATTAATTTTACATAACAGGAGCAATTTCATACAATTACTTGAAATTTTTTGGCCATGTTCCATTTTTCTGACATAAACATATGGGCCAAAATCACAAGAAATGATTACTCCAATGGGATATCTATAATAATAGTTATATTGGTGTTAATAGTTTCCTAGATTTAATTTTTCAATTTTTATAAGTCTCATTTAATGTTTTAAAAGTTATTTTCATAGGAATAATACTTCATACTAATTGTTATTAGAGTTAACTTTTATTGAATGCTTAATAAATTCTGGGTTCTCAGCTAAATATTCCAAATTCATTGCCTCCTTTAATTTGAGGCTCCCTGAAGAATAGGATCTAACTGTGGGAGAATACATATTTAGCAAAGTTAAGTAACCTGACCAAGGTCTTAGTTACCAAAAAGCAAATGGACTGATTTCAAGCCAGGGTGATTGGTGTCTGAAGTTAATCATGTCAAGCACAGACACTCGGGTTTACTTGAACCGCTATTCCACATGTTTTTCAAAGCTAAATTCGGTATAAGATTTTGATTTCCAACTATAATTATAAATTACTTCAAAATGCATATTTATTAGCAGTGGTAATTAGTAACATCGTTTAAGCACCATCAGCTCTTTTTTGCAAAACATCCATTTAGAAATTCATTCCACAAGTGGTCATTAAGCACATACTACAGTCAAGTCTCCGCTTGAGTTGACATAGTTTGTTGCTTTTCTGCCAAGAAAAGTAAATGTGTACTCCGTTCGGAAGCATGCTTCTTTGCAATAATTTTAGCTCAGAATGTGCTTCCTCATTACTTAAGAGAATAATTATTGTTGAGTCCAGAATCTTTATCTTTATCTATATCTATATCTATATCTATATCTATATCTATATCTATGTCTATGTCTATGTCTCTATATATAGAGAGACATAGATAGGCATAGATAGATATAGATAGATAATACATAAGGAGGCTTTTTAAGAAGAGTTTTCTCTTAATTTTCAAGTACTGGTACAATTTTGTCTATCATATTATAGGGTCTTCTCATTTACTCATTTCTTTTTTGTTTCAAGATATCTTTTTTGGAAAACCTAATGTTTATTTGAGAGAGAAAGAGAGAGAGAGAGAGAGAGAGAGAGAGAGAGAGAGAGAGAGATGAGAGATGAGAGATGAGAGATGAGAGAGAGAGAGAGAGAGAGAGAGGATATATCTTCCATCCTCTGGTTCATTCCTCAAGTGGTCATAATGGCCAGGGCTAGCCAGCCTGGAGCCAGGAGTTGTTTCAGTTCTCCCATATGGGGACAGGAGCCCAGCACGCATTCCATCTTCTGCATCCGCAGGTGCATCAACAGGGAACTGGAGTGTAAATGCACCAATCACAATTTTCTAATGTTCAGATCAAATGATTAGTGGTTTTCAATCCATCTGAAACCTAAATTCTCTTTAATACATAACACAATGTATTCTCAGAACCTACATATTACAGAGTTGTCATTCTTATTTCTTCCTATTTTGGACCGTTTTTGTTGTTGTAGGGAGTTATCCTTAAACTCTGCATGGCAGCGTCATGGATGCCTGCAACAAATGAGCTGCAACCTCCTGGATTCAGGTTCAAGCAGGGAGGGAAAGTTTCCTTTCTTCTAACTGGTTTCTGGATTTGTGACGTAATGATTTGTTTTGTCCACACAGTTCTTGTGAGCAGCAAAATGCAGTGTTCTTTCTCCCTATGCCTAAGTCATTCGCAAAACCATGCTTGGTGCACACTGATGATGGAGGAAGAGTTTGTCAAGTGATATTTTCTCAAATTCAGCATATTTTACAATCTGGAAAATAAAAACTGTTTGCTAAATGCAGATTTAATTTAATGATTTACTGTCTAAATTAAATCAGGTAGTTCAAAAAATGAGAAAAATATACTTCTGGTTCTTGCAGAGAAAAAAAGCCTTCTAATAAAGAATTATGTCATTTAAATGTATGAGCAATAAATAATGTTCTAAATAATGTTATTAAGATGAAACTTTACTGAAAGAGAATATATGATTGCCTTGGCAATATTTTTCCATGCATAAAAATTCAATTTTCTCTGATAATCTTGCAGTGTTTGTACTAGGTTTTACTTTAAATCAGACAAACTAGTATTCTTATTCAGTTCCTGTTCAGCTCCCAAGAGAGATTCTCACCATGATAATTTCGTTTATAATAGCCCTCTATGTGTGAGGCACCAAGTGAACACTAGCATTTGCAGTGTGCCCTCTACATTAAGCCATAAGTGAAGTACAAAATATATGTTGTATGTGAACAGACTGAAGTGGAAATTATTTTGCTTAAGACCATGAAAATTTTAGTAAAAGCTTGATCTCCTTAGAAAAGTTATCTTTATATTCTACAAAGATGATATCACTTTATTTTAAGGAAATTGGGTAAATACAAACATAGAGCTTGTATGTTTCAAGCTTGCTTTAAAAAATCACTGAAATTTTCTGTGGTTTTTTTCTTGGTCCTTCAACATATGGATACATTTTTTTATGAGAAAATGAATGGTGTATGTTTCTGTCATTCACAGATTTAAGCATCCCAATGGGAAGAACATATGCTAGAAGCTGTGGAAAGAAATAATTGTTAATTAGACAGTACGTTTTATAAAGGAGCTTATGTTCAGGGAAGAAATAAGAAATACACAAACTCAGACCACCCATCTAGCCAAAGCAGGAGAATGTGTGTGACATTCTCCTAGTGATAGGTACCACGGACTACTGCCTTTAGTGTAACAAGCATTTTGGAGATGTTGGTATCTCCCTCTTCACAGCAAATAGTGTATTCCTGTGTTGTCATGGGTTGTGGGTGACTGTTTTCAAATATCCAGTTTCGTAGGGATGTTACATTCTTGGTGTTTTGCTTTTAGCTTTATTTCAAGACCCAGTGTTACTGTAAATGTGCATTCTTGAACCTAGTATCATTTTGTTTGTTTCCTTTGCTTTCTTCCATTTAAAACAAGAAAGCTTAGGTGAATTCTAGGAAATCACTCCATCCGTACTAGCAAAGGAGAATGATATGAACCTCTTTGTTGAAAATTTTTAAAGTATCATGAGAGGCTAAACTGCGATTAATATTTTTAACCTAGAGAAGCATATGTTTTCTAATGAAATAATTACGATTTGTTGTGTTCCCAGTACTCTGATTGTCCTGGTCTTTCTGTTATGCTTATTTCTGCTTAGAACCAGACATTTTAACTGCTTGTGTCTCTTTTGAAATATATAGAATGACAATGACCGAACATCTTGTTATTAAAGATTTTATATTTTCATTTGCAATTAATTCTGACTCATAAATGGTTAGATGAAATACACTCAATATTATAACTGTTAATACTGTTTGATAATCTGATAATTCGTCATCCATTTTCAACATGTGACTAGAAAGCAAATTTCGTTAAAATGAGAACAACTGAATATGTGAGCTGAACTGTTTTTCTAAAACTAAGTCCTTCTCATTTGGTGCGAAGCATACATATATCTTTAATCATATCATTTATCTGATATTTATATAATGAGATAAAGAGGAAATGAGGAAAGGGATCATGAAATATAGTCAGTTTGAAATGTATTTTAGCTAAATCAAGAAAGAATGTAAGTATATAAACAGTAACTAACAACTAGTTTTTAAAATTATTTTATTGGGCCTGATACAATGGCTAGTGGCTAAATCCTGGTCTTGCAAACGCCGGGATCCCGTTAGGACTCTGGTTCAAGTCCTGGCTGTTCCATTTGCCTTTGAACTCTGTGCCTGTGAAAGCAGTAGATGAAATCCCAAAGCCTTGGGACTGTGGACCCATGCAGGAGATTCAAAAGAAACTCCTGGATCCAGGCTTCAAACTGTGTCAGCAATGGCTGTTTCAGCCGCTTGGGGAGTGATTCAGTGGATGGAAGATCTTTCTCTGTTTGTCCTTCTCTCTGTAAATCCGATCTGCTTTTCCAACACAAATAAATAAATCTTTAAAAAAATGGTCAAATCATAGGATCAGATGCTTAGCAAGGTATGCAATGATTCAAAACAGGATATCAAATTATCTTACACACAATTTTTTTCTTAATATTTTATTCATTGAAAAGGCAGAATGATGCAGAGAGAAATGAAGAAAGCAAGGAAAAATAACTTTTCCATCACTCGGTTCACTCCCTAAATTCGTCGAATCTGGGCTGGTTCAGGCAGAGACCAAGATTCAGGAACTCTGTCTGGGTCCCCCATGTGGGTGGCAGGGCCCAAAGCATAGGATCTTTCCAGGCATCATAGTGGGGAACAGCTGAGATGCATAGCAGTGCTCTGATAGGGCACACCATGCTGTAGGTAGCAAGTTGACCTGCTCCAGGTTTTTTACTGCTGCAAAAGTAATTTTAATGAGAAATATTGCCTTGAAATTTCCAGCTTTTCAGGAAATATATGTGGACTTTGATATTTAGCTCATGTCTTAAAAATGACAGTAGCAAGCATTTCCCCTAGTGAAAATATTTTCCATTATGGAACTAGTGAAGAGCCTTTCAGTTGAGAATGCTTCCTGCAACCGACATCTCAAAGTTGTTGATCTCAATGAGTTGTATATATTTAAATAAATGTATAGGCATAGGCAGTGCAAGCAAGCATGTTCCTAATAAGTTCACATTTCTCCTCTTTCTATAAAAAATTGCTTTAAAATATAGCCAGTGTCAATCCAAATTAAAACATCAATGAGGTACCACCTGACGCCAGTAAGAGTGGCCCACATGAAAAGCAGCACCAACAACACTTGTTGGCGAGGTTGCGGGGAAGAGGGAACCCTACTCCACTGCTGGTGGGGCTGCAGGTTGGTACAGCCTCTATGGAAATCAATATGGAGAACATTCAAACAACTCAAAATCGACATACCGTATGATCCAGCAATAGCACTCCTAGGAATATATCCAGAACACTTGTTTTATGAAAAACCAACATGCATCCCTATGTTCATAGCAGCACAATCAGTAATTGCCAAAACATGGAAGCAAACAAAATGCCCATCAGTAGAGGATTGGATAAGAAAGCTATGGTTCATCTACTCCATGGAATACTACTCAGCTATTAAAAAAAACAAAATGCAGTTCTTTGTGGCCAAATGGGCCAAACTGGAAACCATAATGCAAAGGGAAATGAGCCAATCCCAAAAGGTTAGATACCACATGTTTGTCTTAATTTAAGAGGATATGATGTTATGTAAAACATGTTATTTTATGAATATTATGTTATATATTATGCATAAACTAAAATTGAAATGTCAATGAGGTGGTCACAGAATGCGGTTGAGAACCCGCATTTATTTTTAACATATTGGTTACTCATTACTATGTCAATTAATTCCATAACGATGCAAATTTTTGCTGATGGTATATTGGAAGGGTCTCCCTAAGAAGCCGTTGAACTTGACTGGACAGTAAGATGCTGGACTCTATGTTTGGTATATATATAAAAAAATATAGCCAATGTCTTAAAAACTACTAAAAACAAATCTGATGTTATTAACAACACTAATTCAAATAGCAGTGCTTCTTCCAATCTGCAGTACATGCGGAAGCCCAGCATCCCTGCAAGAACAGGAAAGAGTGTTTCTTTCCCCTTTTTGTAACACAACTCTATGCTCGGCCTTCAGGAAAGATTCCCTAAAAGGCTTATTTTAGGAAAGACTGCAGTAGTCTATTATTTGTACTTGACATTTTGTGTAGGGATTATATTCTTTGATAATGATTTTTTTTTTCTGGTATAACTTCAAGTGTAAGGATAGATACCTTAGGTTTCCTGCTTCATGAACTTTCTCATATATATATATATGACAAATATATATTTATCTCATTTTTGTTTCATTGAAGCCTACTTCTATCATACTTGATATGATTGTTAGTAATGTTTAAGTAAAAGTTCTCAGTATGTATGCAATGAAATAATGGCTATAGATGTATAATGGTGTGCAATTTATAATCTATATGCTATTCTTGGCTGCATGAAGGCAGGGATCCATAACACAGATATTCAAAATTTTCATGGACAGGGTGATATGACTGTTATGAAAAAAGTATATCAGGAAAAGAATTCTTACAAGAGTCGAAGCACTTACAAATAGTGAGAGGAGAATAATATAGTGATCCCTCCAAAATCCTTGGGTCTTTTGTAGCCAGACTAGAATGCGGAAGCAAAAATAGATACTTTAGCTCACAGATTTTAGAATCTCAAGGAAATGATTATCTTGATCATACCATGAGGACCATACCTCTGTGTTTAAGCTTGATGGAAAGAAGGCTCATTTCACTCTGTGGAAACTGTGATATGGTAGCAATCTCGTTGGCTAAAGTCAAGTGCTGGGTTGAAGACTTCTGTGACGTAGAAGCAATGAATCTAGCTTCTGAGGGAATGCAATGGTTAAATGCATTCCTACTATTGCAGCAAAACTATATGTTTCCTAGGCAACAAAAATTGTCAAGAAATAGTGAGAAGAGCTTTATAATGAAAGGAAAAATTGCACACACACACACACACACACACACACACAAAGGTGGTGAGAAGCCAGATAGGATTAATCTCTAAAAAATTGACTAGATAATAATCTTTAATATGTAATTGAGAACACTCAACTGATAATACAAGGCTAAGGTGACTGTGCTTCATTTATGTATATTATTTCTTTTTCATTAATGATTTAGTGCTCTGTACTTTGCAATTATCAACTTGAATTTCTTACCAATCTTTCTCTGTGTCAAGCAGCATGTGATTTAGAAAATATCCTACCATATGTCAATCCTCTTTGGAATAACTGTCTACATGTGCATTCTACCTGTGAAAAACTGTTTCTAATGTGTGAAGTGTATTTTTCAAACTGATGAAGATGATAAAATTATTCCCATTGTGGCACAGTAGTTACAGCACAATTGAACACAAATATATTTGTCACAAAATATCCTGAAGTCATATCAGGAAAAAAAGTTTGTTAGACTGTTTATTTGGTGTGGGTTGATAAGAGTTACTGAAAAAAGATTACGTATTTATATTTCAAACTCCATATAATGTTCAAAGTAACTATTAGTGCATTTTATTGTTTTGAAATTTGAAATATTCCAATAATTTGTCATATTCATAAAATATCTAGTGATAGAAACACTCATTTTTAAATCTTTTTTTTTTTTAGTTGGAAACTCAGATTTACAGAGAGAAGGAGAGAAAGATCTTCCACCCACTGGTTCACTCCCAAAGTGGTGGAATGGCTGGAGCTAACTTGATCCAAAGCCAGGGCACAGGAGCCTCCTCCTGGTCTCCCACAAGGGTGCCAAGGTTTTGGGCAGTGCTTGATTCCTTTCTTAGTCCACAAGCCAGGGGCTGGGTGGCAAGTGGGGCACCAGGGACATGAACCAGTGCCCATTTGGGATCCCGGGCCAGCAAAGCAAGGACTGTAACCACTAGGCTACCTCTCCGGGCCTGAGTACACCTTTCTTTTTAATAAAGCCCATGAAACGTCAAGTAAAATGACACAATTTCTTTTAGTGAGGTAATAGTAAAGGCACATTTTGTTGATTAGTGAGGACTTTTTTCTCAGATGCTTAATTTTCAGAAACCTGTTTAGCCCTTCTAACTCTAAGCAGTTCAACATATCATTCCATAACCCTGAGTCTGCATTGTATTTGAATGACATGTTCAAAAGCATTTCCCTGGCACTTTTCCTTCCTCAGTATCCAGATTGGCCACAAACAGATGGCCTGGGTTGCTCTGATAGCTTGTCGATTGCCAAAGAAATACTAAGTTTATACAAGAAATCTTTCTTGGGGAAAAATAAAAAAGATATTTTCTGAATCATCTCATGATTTAAAAAAAAAAAATCAGTTTCTTGGGCCTGGTGCAGTAGCCAAGTAGCTAAAATCCGCACCTGGAACATGCCAGCATCCAGCTCCCTGCTTGTGGCCTAGGAAAGTAGCCAAGGATGGCCCAAGCCTTGGGATCCCGCACCTGTGTGGGAGACCTGGAAGAAACTCCAGGCTCCTGGCTTCAGATCAGCTCATCTCCAGCCGTTGCTGGCCACTTGGGGAATGAATCAATAGGCAGAAGATCTTCCTCCTCTATGTATATCTGATTTTCCAATAAAAATTAATAAATCTTTTTAAGAAATCAGTTTCTTTTTTGATTTTTATTTTAGTTAGTTGAAAATAATGACAAAATAAGCTTATCTAAGGTAGGAGGCCAGGACTGAAAGGAGATGGAAGGTGAGGGAGAAAGGAGAGAGAGAAAAAAGGAAAGAGAAGGAAGGAGAGAAGAAAGTCTTAGATTCTATACTAATATTTTGCTCATATGTCTCAATAAAAAGCAGACATAATGTGTATTCACTAACAACATATAATTATTTGAATTTCTAAATGAATTTATGAGAAAGTTAAAACCATAGGATATGGTTGCAATAATCTTGAGAAAAAATGGTGAGGAAAATAAAAATACTTACATACACAACCCTCAGGGTAATGGAGGAAATTTAACTTAGGGGTTTTAAGGAAACAGTCTTACTGAACTAATTGTGTTTAGAATGATAAAGATTGGTTCTGCATTACAAAAATCTGTGCTTTCATAGGTACATTGAATGGAACTTCATACATATACCATGCTTAAATTTTGGAATATTTACATTATTTTGATGAATTCACATCAAATAAATACAAATATAAGACCTACTCAAAATGAACTTCAGGAATCATTTAATTTGAAATTAACACAATGGAAGTAAATTTGCAAATCATTCCTTCTGTGCCGTACCTGATCCTGAATATAAACGGCATTAGTTAATATCTTTATCTAGGTCATTGCAACCTGTCTGGAAGATACTTACACAAACAGGAATTTCTTTGTATTTTATCATTAATAGTTACTTATACTCATTAAACTAGTTTATTTATTTTATTCTTATACATACAAAAGGCAATGAGTTGTTTTTGCCTTTAAGTGCTTTTACTACTTAGAAATGTGAAATGGATTTTCAAACCTGCTTTTAGTAAGCAGGCAATATGTAAACATGTATGTTTATCGTGTTAACATACTTTTTCTAAAATATTATTTATTTGAAAGGCAGGATTACAGAAACAGAGAGAGAGACAGAAATCTTACATCTGCTGGTTCACTGCTAATGTGGTTACAACAGCAGTAGCTAGGGCTGTGTTAGTCCAAAACCACAAAGTCTGGAACTTTCCCTGACTCTCCCTTGTGGGTATCAAGTACCAACCATTCAGGTAATCTTCCACTGCTTTCCAAATACCTTATTAGGAAGCTGATTCAAAAGTGGAACAGTGGCAGGGACTCACAACAGCACTGACGTGAGACGTCAGGGTCAGTATATGATTTAATGCCTGCAGCACTTAATGCCTGCAACACATTTCCAGCTCCCATTAACATTATTTCTCAAATGGTCTTATTTGTTTAGTAAATTTCCTATTTTATTAATTCTATGATATTCACATGTCAGTTCCTAGATCAATCAGAATAGTTCATAATAGGTATGCAGTGAGATCCAAGGCTTTTAAAGTTGATGTCACATAAGAGGATGGATCCTACTGGTGGCATATTAACAATTATTCACATCTGATAGAGAGTGATGTAATTCTTTGAAGCTTGTCATATATTTGTCATAGCTCATCTCATAGCATTTGCCTGATTACAAAGTATCTTGACAGCTGTAGGTGAGCACAGGAAATGCTAGGTGAGCACTATTTTTTTGAAAGGTGTATATTCTTAAAATATCTTTGATGAAAATCTTGTGTGAAGCTGAGTGTATTACATTATAACAAAAGGCAAAGATACAATGTTAATGAAGCAATCCTAGAGATTCAAAAGAAGACTAGTTAGTATGCAACAGATTTGAAACAATTAAAAGGATAATATGCAAATTCCAAGGAGGGCACAATAAGCTAATCTCAATATTTAGAAAATTTTGACAAATAATTGCCCCACATGGTGAACACTATCTCTTCATATTCTGAAGAGAATACCGAAGATTTTCAGAGTCATTTGGTAAGAAATCTCAAAGGTTTTCCAGAGATTCTATCAACACATATCACAATTTCAAGTGCTCATCTCTTAGAAGGGAAAGCAGCAAAGCAGAATTATTCATGGGGGATTATGGTGATAAAATATTCAAAGTTCCTTTTAAAGCAATAATGTGCCAGTTTTTAAATTACTGAACTATTCTGTCTGTTAATTCCAAAAGAATCTTATTAGCAAAGATAGAACATACTAACACGATATTGCTTTGGGATTCATCACATGTTTGGTTAGAGAGTGTTTAAAAATACATTTCAGCCCTCTTCTCTTTGCTTGCTATAAACAGGTAGAAATGACAATTATGTATTCTTAAGCTTATTAAATTTAGAAGACTTGAAGGAAAATTGTAGCAACTGTACGAAGAATGCACATAATAAAAAGAAATAAATGGATCAGAGTTCTAGTTTTAAAGTACATCTAATTTTGCATACATAGAACTACTTCCCAACCACTTCAAATGTAATTTTTAGCACACAGAATCACCTTGTTATGATAACATAATACAAGCATGGGGATTAGAAACCTAGCCGCTTGATCCATGAATGTCCTAGTTAAAATTAATCTGGAAATATTTATAGAACTGTACAAAAAATTTAAGCAATATTTAACTAAAAAAAATTAACTTTTTTTAGATTTTGTGTATTTCATCTTTTGATTCAGCCTATTTGCATATAAAATCAAATCTGAGTTTAGCAACTCAGTTCTATGAATGTAGAGTTAATGCACCAAAGGCTATTTATACTAATATCTTGAGTTTACTATAAAATACTCGTGTTAGAGTAACACTTTAGATTTAAAATCTTTCATAACTGTTGAGAGGTCACAATGACAATCAGCTTTGAAAAGGTTTATTTCATTTGAAAAATAGATTTACAGAAAGAAGGAGAGCCAGACACAGAGAGATCTATCCATTGGCTCACTTCCTGAACAACTGTAACATCTGGAAGTGGGCTGATCCAAAGCCAAGATCCTGGAGCCTCTTCCAATTTGATGTGTGGGAGCTGGGGCCCAAAGACTCTAGCCATCCATCTCAGCTTTCCCAGGCTAAAAGCAGGGATCGAAATGAGAATGGATCATCTGGGACATGGATTGGCATCCATAGGCAAGCTGGTGCTTGCAGTCTGAGAATTAGCTGGTTGAGCTGCCACACTAGCCCCTTCAGTAGTGTTTTCAAAATGCCATGAACAGTATTTCATCCGATTTTACAAGATGGATGCCACAGTTATGAATTAGAACATATTTATTTTCTCTCTTCAGCTTTGTATTTTTTTCTTCCAAAAATAGGAATTATAACTAACTTTTGTGGGCTAAGGAGATAATCAACACTCTTAAGCTGAGCAGTAACCGGAAAGGGTCCTGCGGCCAAAAACACCTGGACTAATCGGACTGAGCAGCATCCTATTTGGCTAAAGGACTTGAAGGGGAAGAGTATAAAAGCAGTAATACAGGGAGCCTTGAGAGAGACTTGTACCATCACTGGTCTCCTGTTGGTGTTTCATCCCCAGACTCTCTCGCTGTCCACATTACTGGCTCCCCTGGCCAGAGCAACTAACATACATTCAAATCAACTTCTGGATGTCAAAAGCTATTGAGTGATGTAGCAACAATTTCACTGGTGATAAAAACCAAATATTTTATTATTATTTTCCATGTTAAGTTTTTAATTTCTCTTTTTCAATTTTTTATTTTATTATTTTTATGATAGAACTTCATAGGCGTTGGGATTTACCCTTCTCTCTTTCCTAAACTCCTCCCCCCGTCACTAATTTCCCCAGTATTAATACAACAGTATGGTCCTTCATAATCAGTCACAAGTCCATCATTCTGCTATGTATGTGTATCCTGACATTTCAGAAATGGACAATGGGAGAAAATCCTATTGTCAAGATATATTTAAGAGTTTCATAGGGGATCCATTCTTGATTTGAATGTAGAGATGCATTTGAAAGAAGATACTGCATTGCAACTTTACAGGTTTATGTGATAGTCTCAATTACAAAGTTACTATACATTCCCTTAAATGAAAAGCCACAAAACAAAGTCAATAGGAAGAAAAAATAGAATAGCATTATATTTCCTAAGCACACAGACAGAGTAACTCATTCTTCTCCTTAGCTGCCATGTATGCAAAAGGAAATCATGCTTACACCAACACCTCCCTCACTTCTTAAAATGAAGAAGAGCTTTCTGATTCTTGAGTGGAGTATCAGATTAATTTCATCCCATTCCAAGTATGAAGCTGAGAGCCTGGATCCTGAGGATTCTGGATCGGTTGTGTCTTAGCATGGATAAAATAATCATTCCATCAGCAGATTCCAGCCTTGGAGCCCCATGAGCATGGACCATTAATCCTATCCTCTCATTAGCCTTAATTTGCAAGACGATCAACAAAATGGTTTGCTATGTAACCAGCCATCTAGTTCTGGTGTTATCCAGAGACAAAACCATGCATACATATTTAATCAACCTCTGAACAAAGTAAATTGCAGAAATTAACAGCAGTTGATTTTCTCAATAACCTGTGAATTCAATTTCAACCTAGCCTGTTCTATCATGACTGCATCCTCTTGTTTATTTTGGTAAAAATAAAGGGTTATTCTATAATAATAAAAAATATTCTTAGAACAGAGACCTCTTAAAAAAGGCTTTTTAAGAGAATTTCTCATTATAAATTAGGTATTTTCAAACACCTCAAAGCTATAGAAGCATAGAAACAAAGCTATAGAAGCATAGGTAACAAATAAAAGCCACTGTATGTTTACTTATACAAAGATGCTTTTTAGGATGCAGCTCAGTAACCAGCCTAGTACACAAATTTCCATTGATGTGAACTCAACACTATAAAAAATTATGAAGATCGTGCAGATAAATGAATGGTCTTAGAAAAAACTGCCAATATGAAAGTGAGAAGTATACATTCTGGCTGAGGGTGAGTGTTGGTTGCTGCTTACATATAGGCAGTCATTCAGTAAAGACAATGTGATTTTGGTTTTTCCAAATAAGATTTTTAAATAGACGATATTTCCCAAGTCCATGAAATAGTGATGTGCCAGAAAAAGGAAGGAATAAGACAAGGGAACTGAAGCAAGTATCATCAAAGAGACTGTGGACACAGAACAGCCCAGCATCCTGCAGTGTGTGACACACCTCTCTGTTGCCTCCTTGATGAATGCCGTGTGTTTGTTCACATGTGAAGGACATAGTGTTCAATCCGTGCTTCTTATTTCACACACTGGTGTGATGTTACAAAGAATGAAGACACGATTAATGACACATATAGGTGAGACTGGTAAAAATATATGCCTTCAAAATGAAACTGTTGGTGTTGGCATGATGACTCATTGGTTGAATCCTTGTCTTTCAAGTGCTGGGATCACAAATGGGTGCTGGCTTGTGTTTCAGCTGTTGCACTTCACATCCAGTTCCCTGTATATGGCCTGAGAAAGCAGTAGAACATGTTCCAAGCCCTTGGGACCCTGCACCCACATGGGAGATCTGGAAGAAGTTCCTGGCTCCTGGCTCCTGGCTTCGGATCAGCACAGCTCCAGGCATTCTGGCCAATTGGGGAAGTGATTCAGTGGATGGAAAATCTTTTTCTGTTTCTCCTTCGCTGTGTAAATCTGCCTTTCTAACAAAAACAAATATATCCAGACATTAGAATGATGAACTTTATATCATTCTCTATTCCTACAATGTCAGGATTCTCATAAATGGCAAAATGATGGACTTGTGACTGTTGTTGAGAGACTAAATTATTACAATATAGGGGAAAAGAGTAGGTGGGAGGGGATATGGAAGGGTGGATCAGGAAATCCCTGAACCTAAGTAACTGTGTCATGAAAAGTAAAGAATTTTTAAAAATTAACAAAAATATTGATACTCAAATATAAAAAATTAGAATTCAGGAGCTGTAAAATTCCAGAAAACAAGGAAGTTGTTTAAAAAATGAGCAAATTTCAGGTAGAAGGTAGGTTAAAAATCAATTCAAATTCTTACATATAACTCTTATAAAGTTGAATATGTGTGTTTTATTTACTTATAAATATTAACTTAATAGATATATATATTGTATCAAGTTTAATTTTCACATCAGTTACAAAGTATAAAAAACAGAAATTTTGTTCCTTTTTGCCTATAATCTAGTATTTTTTTCTAAGTAGTTTTATGCATAATATACTCTTTTGAGTGAAAGAATAGAAATGGCATAGTGATTGAGAATGTTAGTGGCAAACTAATGTGAATTCAACGTAAGAACTGAAGAGAAACAGGGAACTAATATTTGTCAATAGTGCTGAGGGCTGAAGTTCAGCAAAATGTCACTAATTTGAAAATCAGATTTGTATTATCAGTATTTAAGAAAAAAAAATTGGGAATTGAAAGACAATTTGAGGAATACTCAGTTTGAATAAGACAAGTAGATACTGTTAGGTCCAAAATATCCCTGAACCACGGACAGACAGGTTCCACATGCAACAGTGCAAAACCAAAGAAACTTTATTGCAAGCTCGAGCTAGGGTCCATGTGTCATCCATCCCAGTGGAGTCTTGACAAGGACCCCGCTCATCTCCTGCAGACTGTTTTTACTCCCTCCAGCAAGCAATCCTTATCTTGGCCACGTAGAACTCATGCCGATGTAGGCCACAGTGCATTTGCAGATGTGAGGATGCCCCTGATTGGCCCATCTCCAAGTCGTTGCCCCCTGCCAACTCCAACTAAGTGAGACTTAGGCCTACTCTCTGATAGGCCTGTCATGGCGTCAGTCCTGTTCTTTATGCAGAAAAGCAAAGCAACTATTACAGAAGCCAAATATAGCAGTTATGCTAACAGTTAAACTCCCTTATCACTACTGTTGTTAAGAGTAAATCCCTGCCACCCAACCTTGCACCCCAACTCCACATTACAAGAAACAGCTGATACAAACAAATGGACCCTAAAACAATGCGGGCAATTTGATGTATAACACTAATAATGAATATTCAGAAAGCATATGGGAGAAGAGACAGTTTTAATTAATTAGTTGGTAAGTCATACAAAAGTGGAAGAATAGCCTTTATAGACTTGACTGCAATTTTTCCCCTAATTTTGTGCTATGTTTCCGTTTTTCTGCATTTGCTTCAGCAGTTGGGGTCAGTGCCGCTGTGACTGTGCTAAGCGTCAGCCTGTGCTGTCAGCATCTCATATGGGCACCAGTTCAGAATCACGCTGCTCCACTGCCTCTCCACTGCTGCTCCACCTTCCTGCTAACGGTCTGGGAATGCAGCAGTTATCCTAGGTGCTCGGACCCCACATGTATGTGGGAGACTCCAGCCATTGCAGCCATTTTGAGAATAAACCAACTGATGAAAGCACTCACTCTCTCACTCTCCTTCTCCCTGTAATTCTCCCTTTCAAATAAAGCTAAATGTTAAGCAAGTCAGTAATTACTAAGTGGAAAAAGTACTGTTGCTCAAGAGTATAGACAAATGCCTAATTCTGAAAATGAGAATTTCGTCATGTACATTGCTTTTTATATTAGCTAGTACAAATTGAGGAACACATACCTGGGGGTTTGGAGCCAACATTTTACAATACATAATGGCTATAGTGAGTCAAACTGCAGTAAGCATGGGGCTACAGATAACCTTTTATTTTTTTAATGCTGATTTCACTTCCTTTGGGTAAATTCCCAGGAGTGGAACAGCTGGTTCATATGGTAGATCTATTTTGCAGACTTCTGAGGAATCTCCATTCTGTTTTCAGTAATGATTGTACCAGTTTATATTTCTACCAACAGTGTATTAAATTATGTTTTCCCCATGTCCAAACCAGAATTTATTATTAGTTTGATTTATTTTTGTATGATTATCATTTTAACTGAGGTGTGGTGAAACCTGGTGTTTTTTTTTTTTCTTGTGGTATACCATTTCTTAATTGTTGTGCTTGCTTGTTTGTTGAGATTTTTGAGCTCATTATTTATCCTGGATATTAATTCGTTTTATCAACTATATAGTTTGTAAATATTTTCACATCCTGTCAGTGATGTCTTTCCTTCTTTAAGTATTCTTTCTCCGTGGAGAAGTTTCTTACCTTGATATAATCCTATTTTTAAAATTTTTGGTTTAATTTCCAGTGTTTCTGGAATTTATCCAGCAAGTCTTTGGCTGTGATGGTGTTTTGCTGCATTTCCACCATGTTTTCTTCTAGTAATTTGCTGTTTTCATGTCTTAGATTTAGATCCCTGATTTGCTGTGAGTTGATTTTTGCTGAAGAGTGTAAGGTGGGACCATGTCTGATATTTTGGCATGCAGAGATCTAACTTTCCCAATACCATTTGTGAAAGAGACTCCGCTTTGCCCAGAGGTTGACTATAATTTCTTCACCAAATATTAGTTGTGTAAGCTCATAATTAATTAATGGCAATCTTGGGTGGCTAATTTGTTCCATTATTTGACATTTCTGTACTTATGTTAGTATCAGGATGTTTTGATTTTAATTACACTGTAATGTATTTTAAAACATGGTATTGTTATGCCCCCAGATGTATTTTTGGTATATTTGATTGCTTTAGCTATTCAGAGGTCTCTGATGACTCCTCGAAAATTTTAAAGTCATTTAAAAATATATATGAGAAGCACTTTTTGGCAATTAGAATAGAATTACATTGAGTCTGTAAATTGCTTTAGATAATATCTATGCTTTAGTGATGCTAATTTTTCAATCCATGAGCATGGTTTTCCCCTTTTTTGTCTTCCTCTATTTATTTTCATATTATTTAAAAAATAGTAAGTAAGCTTGTCTGAATGCAAAGCACATCATCATGACTTTCTAGATTGAAAAAGTGCTCCGAGCACCTGGGGAGTTAGAAATCAGGATGGTCAATTGTTTAGTGGAGAAAGGATTTTTGTGTAAATGATATTATTTCTTTATTGTTATTTTTATTATTATTATATTAAAAGGCTGATATACAGAGCAGAGGATCTTCTGTCTGTTGATTCACTCCCTAAGAGGCCACAATGGCCGGTGCTTAACCAATCCGAAGCCAGGAGTCTGGAGCTTCATCTGTGTCTCCTATGCAAGTGTAGAAACCCAAGTCCTTGGACCATCCTCTACTGATTTCCCAGGTCACAATCACGGAGCTGGATGGGGAGCAGGGCTGCCAGGATTAGAACCGGCACCTATATGGGTTCTTGGCGCATGCAAGATGAGGACTTTAACCACTAGGCTCTTGCGCTGGGCCTGAGATCTACTTCTTTCATGCACTCTATTCTATTGACCTCATTTTTGTTCTATTCCTGTTGATACCACCTTTAGTTCTTTTTTTTCCCTCACTTATTGTACTTTTATTTTGTTTCTGGCTTATTACTTATTTTCTTGTTTTGCCTCCAAGAACATATTCCAGATTCTGAAACAAACAAACAAAAAATTTGTTAGCCCAGAATACCATACCCAGCAAAGTTTTTCTTTGTCTTTGTGAAATTAAATTCTTCCACAGTAAAGAAATGTTAAAGGAATATGCCTCTTTCAGACATGTCTTGCAAATGATACTAAAGATGTCCTTTTGACAGAAAAATAAGCACCCGCCAAAAACACAGGCAAATGTGAAGACCATCTCAGTAACATAACAGAAGCCTAAGTCAATTAACAGCTCATGGCGAAAATGACAGGACCAAATTACCACCTATTCAGATTGGTTCAAAATGAATATAAATTGCCTACATTCATCAATCAAACATCAAAGATTAGTAGACTGGATTTAAAAAACAAAATCCATCTATTTGTTGCCTACAGGAGACACGTCTCACAAAGATCAGTGGAAAGTATACCTTATGCATTTTCACATTTTTGTTTTTATTTTTATTTATTCAAAGCAGTTTTTTCTTATTACATTCTTCACTGACTCCTAGATCATATAGTAGCATCATTTTCTTCAAGAATATTTTTGATTTTGTTTCTCATTTCTTCAGCAACACATCAGTCATTTAGTTTTTTTTTAACTTAATGGTGTTGTAAATTTCTATTTTTCTTCCTGTTGTTGATTTTGTTTTGTTGCTTTTCATATAATGGGATGTATAGTTACTGTGTAATGGAGACTATCATATCCAGATGTGAGGATACAATGCAGTATGCATCTCTACTTCCACATCAACGATGGAATCCCAATGAAACTCTTAACTATATCTTGATAATAGGATGCTAGAATCTTTGCCATTGTTCTTGCCCACAACTGTGGATTACTATAATTATGTAGGGGAAATCACTTTGTCAGTGGATTTAGGAAGAGGATCAGGAAAATCCAAGGGCCTGTAGAACTGTATCATAAAATGATTATAAAAATAAAAATGAAAAAAACAAAATAAAATAAAAAATACCAAGCAATAATTTTCTATTTTGGTTTCACATATGTTAGTAAAACCAATATTCAATTTTAAGTTGAGTCATTCAGCCATCTATAGCTCCCAACAGTCCTCATCTTAAGACAATCGAATAATAGATTTTCTGCCTCATGGCATAGGGTAATCCTTTGGCAATTTTTGGCTGCTTGGGAAGCAAGCAATGCAAGACAGTAGTACGGTATCACCATCTACAGGTTGACACAATAACTGCAACTTCCCTCTCCTTTATGTCTTCCATATAAAAGCTTCCAAATTTGAATGTACATGGCAGTTTATGTGAATTGAGAGACAGTAATTTGGCTGTTGCTTTCTCTCTCTTTGGATAACCAGAAAGAGATTGTATCACATAGCCGAAAGCACCAGTGTTTACAGATGCCACAGAAAGGCAGAAACCAAATTTTATATCAGCAATGTTACATTGTTTCAATCAAAGATGAGCCATCAACATATCAGAGAATCTATTTACAGCAGGACCACAGCAGTAGCAGTGTTCTTTACAATTTTTTTGATAATGTCACCCACATTGACCTCCACATGAATGACTTTTAGGTCCTCTTGGAAGTTGATAGTCTATCTCATTTTGCATTTGAGCTAATTAGTTCTTATCTCTGAGCAGTGATGACTTATACAAATGGAGTAGATGATGTTTTTTAGGATTCCTGGATGTAAAGGATTTTCAGGAGTTATAAAGCTAAAACTTTTACTTCCATTGTTATCTTGCTAGAGATGGCATTTCTTGGAGTTCAAAGCAATTGAAACCTGGGTGTTTGAAATATTCCACAACTATTTAATTATTATATCCAATTAATGTAATATTAAAAGTAACTATTCATTATGTAAAAATTTATACAGTAGATTCTAATGAAAATCCATTTGTGAAACCTAATTGGTTATTCTCGTTCATTTATTCGGTTTATGCTTTTTTGAGCTTCCTTTGTGTGCTGAAACCCAGGAAGGACTTTCTTACATGCTAGAAGCCCACAGACTGGAGTGTGTCCCAAATACAATCAGAAGTTATAAAAATAAAGCTGCTTGTGACTTGGGAAATAATAAAATTCTTTGTGTGTAAGGAGAAAGGCTGAATAAGCCTAAAAATATGGGCAAGGCCATCTCCAGCAAAACAAGGAAGAGGGCAAAGAGTCTGATTTGTTGTAGTGAGAAGACTATGTGATATTTGGTGGGGGCAAGCAGCCAGGGCTGTGGGTGGAAATTAGAGTGAGGATATCTTAGCAATGTCTTTTTATAACCTACTATCGACTTTATGCTTAAATCTACTAGCTCTGAGTGTAAGTTTTTGTTTTTGCTTTTGTTTTTTTTCACTAGCAAGTAGCCAAGATACCAGTACATGTTTTAGAAAATCAGTGTGATGGACTGTTAAAGTAACTCTAGCAATGAGAATCACGAGAAGGTGCGAAGATGGTGCTGTAGTCCAAAGGAGAGATGGCAAATCCATCAATTGATGAAGTATGCCTGAGGCACAGTTGAAACTCATTCCTGTACAATTTGATGCAATTTGGAGAATGAAAGAGGAGAATTGTGAAGATGTCTCTGAGGTTCCTAATTAGATTAATGAGCAGATGGTACTCTCATTATCCATATCAGTACTACAGAGGAAGAAATGTATTTGGGGGGAGTTTTGACATGTTTATTTTCTCTTATCAGTGTACAAAGATGTTAAACAGAAAAATGAAAATGCATTTCAGCAATTTTGGAGAGCTACAGAAAGTATATATCATAGATGAATAGAGGTCACAGATAGGCATATTTAGTAGAATATAATCAAAGCAGAGTGATGTGAAAAACAGACATCATACTAGAGAGAAAAGAAAGGAAAAGAAAAGAACACCTTACTTCCATTGGCACTTTTGTAGCTCTGGTCATTCTGATTTCTTTTTTATTTATACCTGCTATATTCTGTTTATAATATTGTAAGTTCCTAGAGGAAGTTTTATTCTAAGGTTAGTTGAAAATAAATTGCAAAGTTTTTTTTTTTTCACTAGGAGTAGATACTGAGAGACAGCGAAGCATGGAGAACATAGACTCTGAAGCCAATTGTTTTGGATTTGAATCATGGTAACTCTTCTGCTTTTTCATTTATATAAAATTTGCATTTTCCATGGTTCAGCTGGTTCAGCTTTAGAAGCATAGTGGATCTTCCCATTCTCCTTTTCCATTCCCATCACCCACCGCTTTGTTGAGTTGCTGCCTAGTTAGTTCATCTGTCCTTTAAAGAGTGGAGTGTTGAACTTCCTCAGTATTATTATATTGAAGTCTGTCTCCGTTTAGATCCAAAAACAGTGTCCTGGTACTGAGTGCATAAACATTTACTATAGCAATTTCATCTTGTTGAATTGATCCCTCAATCATTATGTAATGCCTTTATTCTGCTCTTTTAATAGTTTACTTTTGTTAAAGTCTGTTTTGTCTGATATTAAAATGGTTACATCTGTTCATTTTTCCTTTCAATTGACATGAAATATCTCTTTTCATATATTCAGTTTCAGTCTTGTTATATTTTTGTTTATGAAGTCTGTTTCTTACAGGCAGCAAAAAGATGGATCTTGTTTTTTGAACCCAGCCACTCTATATGTTTACTTGGAGAGTTTAGCATGGAGAGTTTGTACATTTTCCACAGTTTCTCCACCACCAAATTCTCAGTTGCATGGTAGTTTGCTTTGTCTGCCTTGCTTTAACTATCTCTCCCTAATTCTTCCCAGCCCAAATCAGCAACTCTTTACCCTATTTAACTATCTTGGAGTCCTGCTGGTCATTGTAGTAAATAGTTTCCAGACCTTTGATAAAATAGTCACTTTTGCTGCATCTTATTTTGCCACAATTAAAGTGGATACACTACTACTATATGACATATTTAGTGGTTATTAGTTAATGTTCATATAATACTTGGAACAGTATCTGGAGCAAATTTAATGTAAGAGTGTGTGGATGAGTATCAATTATAGTACCTAAAATTAATTTTATGACCTATACTTATATATGTTATATGCGATATCTACCACTAACCTACCATAGATGGAATGAGTTTTCATTTCTTCAGTGTTAAAATTTAGAAGTGTCACCTTTGTGTTTGTTTTTAGGATACATTTTGAAAATAAAGATATTTGTTTAAATCCTAAGATAATGAATAAATCTTAGAAAATTGTTGTATTTCTGCTTTTTTTTCCATTCACATCTTAACTGTAAGTTCATTTGCCCTTTCAAGTTGTGAAATGTGTGTTTATTTGTTTATTCCCTGGGAAACATCATTGGAAATCATGGACAGCTGGAGACACCCAAACAGACCATCACAGTATGTCCCTGAGTGAAGACTAAGGAACTTGACATCCCATATGATAGTCATTCCAGTAGCAGTGAGAAATGACAGTTTTCAGCTTGTGCTAAAATAATGACAGCAGTGTGAGAAAAGGAGTGTATTTAAAAACAGAAACAAAAAATGCACCATCATGCTCATAGTGTTTGTGTTCTGTGACTTGTTTTGACTTGTAAACCGTTTTAATTACTTAAATCTTAAGGTCACTTATATCTATTGCATATACAAGTTTGATATACAAATTTAATTCCTTAATCTCATCTGGGAGCTTATTGGAAATATAAAATCTCAGGCCACATAGAAAGCCCTTTGTATGTTTTAGCAACAATCCAGAGTGATTTTATAAAAAATAAAAGAACAATTGAATATAAATACATGAAAATTAGTGAAACATGAACAATAAGTGCAAGTAGATATTATTAAGAGCAAACTGCTTGATCAGTTTTTTAAGTTTGTTCAATTATGTTATTAATTTGAAAGTCAGAATCATAGAGACTGAGGCAGGGTGGGAGATAGAGATCTTCCATCTGCCATTTCACTCGCAGTGGCAACCAGGATATTCATCTGCGCCTCTCATGTTGGTACACAAGTCCAGGTACTTGCACCATCTTCTACTGCTCTCTCACACTCATTAGCAGGGAGCTCAATCATAAGTGGAGAATCAAATATTCAAACCAGTGCCCACAGGGGATGCCAGTATCCATGGTGGGTGGCTTAATGTACTGTGTGCCACAATGCTGGCCCCAGTGTCTGAATTCTTATAATACAGTGGGGATGAGGGTTATCATTTGATTAAAGTGCTATGCTTGAGCGGGTTCTGAGAGCACTAAAGGAAATTCCTCTTTAACGTAACAAGTTTGAAAAAGTAGACTTCTTCATATAACTGGGATTTTTCCTAATATGTATACACTTATTAATTTCTTTGTTAAATATATACATTTAATCATTGGTTTGATGTCATTGCTTGGATTTTTAATTACTGAGTTTTTGCTTAGATTATAGAGTCAGATGTTTGGATCCAAATTATGACTTTATGATTTGAGGCAAAACATTGCACCTTCCTTTTTCACACATTCGTTGTTTGACAAATGAGAGCAATTGCATTGTCCACATAGGACATTGTTGTGATAGTCAGTGAGATTGACAACTCAAAATATTTAGAGCATTGTGTGGTATATTATGAGGTCTATATAAACATAATTGTTGTTCTTGTTTTCATTGTTGTTAGTGAAAATGGGTGCATTTCTCTTCACTAAAAGTGATTTTGGCAGAATGAATTCAAGTTTTGTAATATGTTATGAAAGGATTGATTCGTGTATTCTGAATTGTTTCTATTTTATTTTTTAATATTTGTTTATTTCAAAGGCAAATTTACAGAGGAGAGAGAGAGAGAGAGAGAGAGAGAGAGAGAGAGAGAGAGAGACACTGACCCACTGACCTGTAATGGCCAGAACCAAGCTGATCTGAATATAGGTACCTGGAGCTTTTGTCCTGGTCTCCATGTGGCTTTATGGAGCCATGGACTTGAGCAAGCTCTGCTGCTTTCCAAGGCGATAAGTGGGGAGCTGGATCAGAAGCAGAGAGCCAAGAGAAAAACTGGCGCTGATATCTGATGCCAAAATTGCAGGTAGAGAATTGGCTTGTATCAGCTGTGCTGGCCTCTTATATCTGTCTGTCTGTTTATCTATCTATCTATCTATCTATCTATCTATCTATCTATCTATCTATCTATCATTTTTTTATTGAGGCTATGGTATATGCTAACTATACACTTTTGGAGGAGACTGCCTTCTCCTGAATCTGTCTTGTAATGAAAACCTGATTGAGAAAATCTGAACTTGAAAATCGTATAACCCAGGACAAATTGTTCTTTTGTGTTCTGCAGAAAGAAGTTACACATGCCCTTATAACTGACGTTTGGTCTTGCCCAGGTTACAAGTTCATTGTCTTTAATCTCTGCTGCCTCAGTTGATAAACTATAACTCATTAAAATCTTGAGGTTATATAACTTGTACCACAACAGACTAAGTGAAGTCATGTAAATCTACTCATCTTCTATTAAAGACATGCAGTATGGAAAAATTTATAAATGTAAAACAATTCCACAAATCTGAACATATTTTCTTGTCCTCATAATTAAAGATTCGATTCTTAACAGCAATATATTTTACAGGAATTTTTTTCAAGATATTTTAAATGAGTTAACACAAATACATGCATTTATAGCTCTTAATTGTAGTTTCTGTAATAATAAATATTAAATGCAAGACATGTAAATGAAAATATCTGGGGATTCTCAGTCATTTTTTAATAATGTGAAATAATCTAAAAGTCAAATTATTTGGAAAAGTCTGATCTACTCTAATTTTGTCAGTCCTGAAACACAGGAGAAGGCAGTGCTTCATATGTGTTCATAACTTTCAGAGATTTTAACAAATCCAAATCCTTCCCATTGCTTTCTTTTTCCAGAGTGGCAGAAAATGAGAGAGGAGGCAGGTATGTGAGATGTTTTGTGTATTAACCTCCCTTCTTTTTTTTTTGTCTATCATAACTTACTTTTATTGAAAGTTATCTCACATTCATAAAGGACATTTTCTGGATTCTGCCACATATTTTAACGTTAAATTTTATTTTTGACATGCAAGTAGAGTCAAGAGTGTTCCCCACGTGGGAAGAGATTATAAAAAGATGACATACCACTTGAATTAAATGTCTTTTTTAATTGAAAAGCTAACAAACTAGTTACACCCCATCCCCCCAAAAAAAACCCCATAAACCAGGTAGTGACTGAGACAACATGTGCAAAGCTGAGCGGATTAAAGTAAGAGCAGGTCCTCAGATGCAACTGAGGGAGCCCAGCTCCATACAGCTGAGTCAGCCTCAGGGGCACCGACAGACCACACAGCTGGGAGACATCCTGACAGCCCCACTCAGAACACTGACTGCAAACAGCCTCTTTTCAGTATCCAACTCATGAATCAAGATATTTTCTTCATTCTTTTTCAGAAAACTTCTTGAAAGTTGTTTTATTTACAATACTAACTTTTAAAAGTTCACTCAAGTTAACTGACAATAAACTAGGCAGAAATGGCTTTAGAAGAGGGAAAGCCCAAAATGTCACCTTCTATCAAGAACCCACAGTTGTTTTATTCAGAGCAAAGAAAACAGGAACTTTCGATCATACTAGAGGAAACTCAGGTTTGGAATCTGTACTCAAACTACACATGCAGTGAGGACAATATTCCGCTGCAACAAATGATTTGCTGCTGCATTTGTCTACTGTTCGCCTAATATTAACAATTATAAACAGAGCAGTGCAACTAGTATTTGGAACAATCCTTACAATGTTCCAGTGTCAGGCACAACATTTCACTTCTCTTCATACCACTGGTTCTCTTTGGTACCTGGGCTGCTTCTTCTTCAGTGAAGTCGTTCTTTATATTGAAGGTCTTGTGGATCTCCTCAGGGGTCTTTCCCTTGATCATGTTGGCAACAGTCTTGCATGTAACATCAAGCAAACCTTTGATGTCTAAGTAGTTTGTAGCCAGAATAAGCTCAAAAAGTGTTCCTTGGTCAACTTTCAGAAATTCTTGGTCCCAAACAGGGATATCATCTGTTCGCTTTTCTTTGTTCTCATCATCTTCAGGAGGAGGGGGGTCATCCTTGTGGTGGGTGCACCACTGAATGACCTTTTTTAATATTGCTGCATTAACATTTGGTAGAGGAACTGGGTCATCATCTCCTTCATCATCCATTTCCAAATCTTCCAACATGGTCTTGATACTTACCGACTGCTTGGCAATTTCCACATCAACTTCAAAAATCTCTCCATCAGAACTCTGCAACTTAATTGAAGGCATGGTGTTTCGAGCTTGTGGACACGGCGGCCTGAGGAACAGGCTGCGGCAGCACACGGAAAGGAAGGTGGAGGACAAGACCGCTCTAACCTTCCTTCTAATAGCATCATATGCCCAAAAACAAGAAGGAGGTGTCATTATTTCCTATTATGGTGAGATAGATAGAATATGGAATAAAGATATTAGTGTAAAGCCGATGTCGCTGATGAAGTACCTTGAAGACACTTTCTGAACTTAATAATAGTCCAAGTTCATTATTTTACAGGCAAGTAGTCTGAGTCTGACTGGTGACAGAACTTGTTCTAAGTTGTGTCACTAGTCTGTTAGTGACCAAATCAAGAATTCAGATCGACATACCCTAGATGTATTATTTATTATTGCTTAGACTTATTTGTAAGTATCATTGTTATTTATTGTATATAATATAAAATTCAATGTCTGTATTATCAATTTACAAAATTGTAACTAAAATAATACAGAATTTTATGCATAATACTAGTTCTCTGAATAAAAGTCTAGCATGTGAATTAACAAATCTGGAAAAAAGTTGAAAAGTTTGTGCCTTGGCTGCACCACTTCCCATCCAACTCCTTGGGAAAGATTGAAAGGTAACCAAAGTCCTTGGAACCCTGCATTTGTGTGGGAGGCCAGAAAGAGGTTCCTGGCTCCTGTCTTTGTTTCAGCTTGTCTCTGGTCTCTGCAGACATTTGGGTAGTGAACCAGCAAATGGAAGATGTTTTTCTCTGTCTCTACTTCTCTCTGCAAAATCTGCTTTTTCCATAAAAATAAATATTTTTAAAAGGTTGAGATTATATAAATTTATAGCTAAAGTTTGGAATAAAATTAGGTAAATAGGTTCAAGTATAAGTTTCAATAACACATACAATTCTCCTTATAAAGTTGTAAATCATCCCAATAGCCAGTAACATGATCATTTGGGAGAATCTTCCAGGGTTATATCTCAACTTTTAAAACCATATCATTACCTATTCAGTTAACATAGTGCATTGCTAAAAATCACAGTATTCCCTAGTGTACAGTAAAATTGTTAAGCAGAATAATTTATACCAATTACTTACAGAGTTAATATATGTTAAGTATATTTAATTATACTGCAGAACTTACTTTACATCAGCACACACAATTATTTTTAATTATGAAAATGGTATTTTGGAGATTTATTTTCTATCTTAAGCAATATTAGTTAATAATACTTTTCCCCTGTACCTCTCAAAATAAAGAAAACAGAAAATAATTTGTTCCAAAATATTCTAATTGCTCATGTATATTTTCTTACGCATATTTTAATGTTAGTATTCTCTGGGATTTAAAAGAGGTCAGCTTTTCTAGGCCATATTTAAATGCATCTTTACTACCAGGAAAGGTAAGGAAACTCACTGAGGAAAAGCTAAATGATACAGTATCTTTACAAATTGTATAAAAAAAAAAACCAGGGTAATGAAATGCCTGCAAATTTCATTTCATGAAAATCTCTTTCCTCTCATTTGATTCATATTGTACGAATGAAATTGATTTAGAATTAACTGTGTAAAATATACATGTATACAGGCAGTGTTTACCCATAAATGTGGCTACTATCTTTTATTGTCATTTTGTTTTCTCCAGAAAGGATGGCTGAATCCTGCATGCTCATTTTTTTTTTTTTTGGAATTATTTCTTTCCTCTCTATCTGAAACAGAGATACAAACAAAATGAACTCGCATCTGCTGGTTCCCTCTCCAATTGTTCCCACCAGCTGGAGTGAGGCCAGGCTGAAACCAGGAGCTAGGCAGTCAGTAGGGATATTCCACATAGACAGCAGCGACTGAAATATTGAAGTCATAATCTGCTGCCTGTCAAGGTGTACATTGACAGGATATCTGGAGTCTGAAATGAAACAGGAATTCAGACCCAGTCATTCAGATATACAATAGAGATGCAACAACCCATGTCTTCATTGTCTTAATGATTGTGCCAAATACACACTTTGAATATTTGGAAAGGGAATATTTCAAAAGGGGAATTCCCAGAGCCTATGGAATTGTATCATGAAAACTAATAATAAAAGATATGCAAAAAGTTAATGACAGATATCAGATATGAATAGCTCTAAGATCCTCCAAATTTTAGAAAAATAACTACCATTTAACAAAATGCTTTTTTTCTACATTGTGAGATTAGGGGCTAGAGGTGCAATGAAATGACATCTTAACCAAACATGTTATAGTAAGATCATGGCTTGAACCATGATAAAGTATGGGTTTACAAGGGAACCCTGGATCTTCCTTAGCTCTGTTAACAATCTTCAGCCTTGGAAAGTTTTCTGTGAAATACAGCCATAGCACAAATGCAAAATACTGTGAGATATGAAAATGCATTACCTAGCAAAGCTCAAAAATACTTGTTTTGTGGAGTAGTTACTAATATTACCCTAGCTTAACTAAATAATTCCTTGAACTCAGTAAATATATGCTACTATATATATATATTTTTACTCTGTGGAAGTGTGAGTTTAACGAAAAGGAGTTCAGCAGTTAAGTCATGCATGACCCTTCTACTCCTAATATCAGAGTGCCTGTTCGAGTTAAAGCCACTCTGCTTCCAGTCCAGCATACTGTTATTGTGTAGTATTGGAGTAACCAGGAGTAACTATGGGAAACCCAAATAGAATTCAGGCATCTGGAGAGCAGAGCAGTGCATAGAAGTTGTGCTCATTCAGTCAGTCTTCCATTCAAAGGAAAACAAACAACAATTTTAAGAAGAATATTGGGTTGCTGTGTACTCTTGTGTACTATTGTGTACTCTTGTGTACTCTTGTGTACTATTCTTTAGGAGTACATAACATACACATATATTTATATATGTATGGGTATATATATATATAACTGATGGTAGAATATGATAAAATTATGAATATGGAATTTTTTGTTAACTCTAAGTATTTCAGGTACTCTTTTTAGCATAATACTGAATCTAATCTTTATAAAATTTTCCACAGCTATTGCAGCTTTTTATTAAAAATCAGAAGCATAAGAGTGCTACTTCAAAGATGCAGTCTAATGTTTTCATTAGATGTCAGAAATACTTACAAATTTCTTCATTGACTGTTGAAATATAATATATAAAATGGCATGTGTAAAAATAATTAACATAATAATGCATCATGTACTTTCTTCATTCCCAAGTAAATTTATGGTGCTTTATATTTTATCTTCTTTTCATAATGAAAGATGATTACTATTTGGTTTAGGAATTTCTGAACAAGTTATAATCTTTTGATGAATGCAAATGTCTGTTAATTCATGGAGAGAAACATCATCTCACCATTCTCTTTCTCTAAATAAATCGCTTTCTTGCATTTTAAATATTAAATTTTAAAGGAGGTTTTATTTTGCACCTAAGCTTTGAACACCATAGTTAAGCCAAGACCAAGGATCACTTGAAAATGTGTCATTGTTATTATGTCAGTTTGCTCGATATTAGTTTGTCACTGGTTTTGTTCTAGACATAGGTTTCTGAGTTGTCTTGGCATACTTCTCTTTCTTTCTTTTTTTGGTTCAGTTCACTTCAAATGATCTATGAGTTACCAAAATATCCCTCTTGACATCATAGGCCTACTTGATTGTGAAAGAGTTAATGCCAAAAAGTATTCTTGCGGAACTTGCATATAATCATTGTCTACCTTAATGTTCTGTGTTCAGAAAGTATCTTGTTCTTTCATAATTTGAAAACCATTTTCCTCTTTTCTCCGGCCATGTCATGATGTAATCATACTTTGGTAACTGATGTTTTCGCAGCACTGCCTACATACCGAACTATTGCTAGTGTTTTGGATGTGTGTTAGTTGATTTTGTTAGGCTAGCTTCCTGACACCAATATCACTTTCCTCTCTCTTTCTTTTTTTTTTTTTACAACAACTAAACAGAGATTGGATAATTTGTTTTGGGTTTTCTAGCAGCTGAGAGCAAAGTTATAAAACTGAGCCACTGAATGCTGACATTTGTTCTATCTAATACCACCAGTTGCGTTTAAAGAGTGAATTCAACTGAAAATACTTTGTGGTAGAAAGTTTTGTGATGTTTAGATGAAGTCAAACACAAGAAAACCTAGCATATACACACACCTTTAAGCAGGTTGCTCAAAAGTAGCTGGTGTTAAGTGAAGAAGATGCACAAAAATGATGCACCTTTAGGTGGAAGACAAAGCTTAGTCTCTGCTCCTTTTGTTAGCTCTACCATTCTTAATGTGGAGTGTGTGTTTTCTTCTTTGCTTTTAATTTGTGCATGTTAGTAATAGTATAGAAGTGTATTTTATTGATTATGTCACTGATCTTTAAATATTAATGATGCCTTATGCTTTAAAAATTGTGAGATAGCATAATTTTAATTTCTTTTATCATCAGACAATATGATTCTTTCTTAATAATAAATTCATTTTATTTTAATGATGTTTACATAGATGAGGGGACATTTGCTCATGTTGACTACCAAACAGGGCAGGAAAGGTGGGGGAATTGGGAATAGTGGATGAGACAACTGTTGCCAATATTCTTTTTTCTTCCTCTTTCTGGAGAAAGTGGGGAGAGAATGGGAGAGCGTTGCTCCCAGCAGCCCAACTGCATGTGTAACAAGGAATAAGGGACAACCGCCAGATGTCATCCCAGGGTCCCTGATGTGGAGCATGTTCTGGGGACACTGTTTAAGTGGTAGTGATAGTTCTGAGTTGCTGTTGATTCCTTTGCTCCTAAGTTGAGGAACTCTTTCCAAAGTCTACTTGCAGATATTGTTCACCTGAGAGTCTCTCCTTGCCCAGATACTTGCTGTAAAGTCTTGACAAGGAGAGCTGTCTACATTATTCTGCCTTTCATGATACTATACGTCCTCTGCAGGCTTTGATCAATTGATTATCATGTCCCCCATGCACATCTGGTCATGCTGTGTTACACAGGCTGTGGCAACTGAGGAGGCTGTTCTGATGCATGCATTCCACAGTCAAACCATAGATCCTGTGATTTCTCCCTGTTGTTGGAGTTCTGAGTCCAGCGATCCAGTTGGCTGGTTGGGTCTTTAAAACCTTGCTAGGGGTGACATTAGACATGACTCCTGTGTGTACCAGCCAGTGCTGGGTGCAGCTCAGTCCATCATCCACATCAGCCTATGCACACACTGATGGTAGAAGTCACCTGCTCAGAAATTGTCTGAAGCCCTATCTCATATGCAGACCGATGGAGGCTGTGGTCCAATCTAACATGCCCACCACATACTTGGCCCTCGTGCACACCAGAGGGAACTGCAGTCTAATCAGAGGGACTCCCCCCAAAACTCCTGCTAGGCCTGCCCCCGGCCCTAATTCCTGAACATGCCAGTATGTGCAGCAGAGTGGTCCAGTCCACTCAGGTGCTACTGCCTGTCCAGCCAGACCTGCCCACACTCTGGTTCTCATGCAGTACGCTCCCACTAGTAAAGTGGGTGCTGCAGCCCAACAGATGTGTGCCCACATTTTCCCAGCTAGGCTCATTCTCAGATCTTGATCTTGCACTTTCCAGGTGCTTTTATGGTCTAGCCTGATAGGACTTGCACTGAGTCCCAGCAGCTACTAGCCATGCCATATGCAAAGCCCAACCAACCCACACTTACCATGCTCATGCATGACTGGTGAATACAGTTGTTTTACCCAGCCTGGATCTCCCTCTAACCCAGCTCATGTGCAAGCCCTGTTCCTTTAAATAAATGGTTCAGCAAGTAAAAAGATGAAAAGACCCTGTTTCTGCTAGAAAATAGGTAAGGGTTATAAACAATGATAAAAATGAAAAGCTGTTCTGCAATCAGATGAAGTCTGTGCCAAGCTTTATTTTAAACATAACTTATGAATTATGAACCACAAAATTTTGAGAATTGTTGTCTCAGAAAGCTATCCTGTTTTTAGAAAAATAGGAATCAAGGTAAAACAGCATCTGTTCATCTTTATTAGAAAATATTAAATATTCTTTTTTTTAAATTCTCTTTTGCTCATTGGGAGAGCAAGAAAATCAGTGCCTGTGTTTTATAGCAATGGAAAATGCATAAAATATGTGTGAAATTTTAAAACATTCTTTTACATCTCTACAGTACCAGCATTATCCCAATTTCATCAACTATTTCAAATGGCATTTGAGTATCTGGAGCAAACCTATGTAAGAAATGTACCCAGGCACGAAGTACTTGGGATCCCTTACTTTGTGACTCATCAGGTTAACTTTTGGCTTAGATGCAACTGGAACCCTCAGTTCCTGGGAGACAAATAACCTCCCTAAGCATTGTCTCCTGTACTTTATCTGGTTGCTGAACTTGTTTGTTTGATTTAGTTTGGTTTTTCAGTGCATTAGTAGTCTTTCGGAGATCACCGTAGCCTCTGGTAAAGCAGGTTTAAGGTTGGATCAAACAAAAAAAGGAAAAACTGCTTCACTCTCAAACACAAAATAATTTTCTCTCTCTTTTCTTAAAGGCCCCCAACAGCCCTGAAAGTCAAAGAAATCAAATGAATGCATAATTTGTGATGGGCATGTATATAGTTAATTTAGATTTTTTTTTTCAAAAATGTGCTCATCATCTCCAGTTCAGATTCAGTGTGGTCTCTAGTAACACATCAGATTATAGCTTAATAAGCACAACCATTAAATTTCGGGCCCGGCGGCGTGGCCTAGCAGCTAAAGTCCTCGCCTTGAAAGCCCCGGGATCCCATATGGGCGCCGGTTCTAATCCCAGCAGCTCCACTTCCCATCCAGCTCCCTGCTTGTGGCCTGGGAAGGCAGTTGAGGACGGCCCAATGCATTGGGACCCTGTACCCACGTGGGAGACCCGGAAGAGGTTCCTGGTCCCGGCATCGGATTGGCGCGTACCGGCCCATTGCGGCTCACTTGGGGAGTGAATCATCGGACGGAAGATCTTCCTCTCTGTCTCTCCTCCTCTGTGTATATCTGGCTGTAATAAAATGAATAAATCTTTAAAAAAAAATTCAATGATTAATTTGAACCTACATTTTATATCCAAACCACATATTAGTTATAGTCAGTTTGTCATTGAATGTTTATTCCATGTTTCGTATCATAGATAACACTAGAAATTACGGCAAGAGCTGCCAAATTGTACTATATTCTCTTTATTATTAACAAGACACTCTACGGGCAAATGCATTTTTGAAACATATTCATTTACTTGATTATATTATTGAACCACCTCATTTTAGATATACTGAATTATTCCCCAACTTTATTTGGTCAGTGAAAACATTTGGGGTTTTTCTTATTATTTTCATGGAATATGCTGAAAAATAACAGGTTTTCTTCAGAATGTATGCTACTGTTTACATATGCTATGAAGACATAGTAAGCATGTTTGGAGATATATGTCTCTACAGAAGGAATTGGAAATTATAATTACAAATTAGCATGCTAGTTATTTTAGATGGATAAGGACGTAATGGTTTTAGAAAGTACATTATACTAGCTCTTAGTCCGATTGATAATCTACTGTTTGTAACTGAAAGAACTTATTATTTTCTAAAACTGCAAGAGTAAGAATAAAGAAAAATTCATGTTATAAAGCTTTTAAGATAGAAATCTCCATCAAATGTTCATCAATTATAGTGATAAACAAAAATGTTATGGCAATGGGTATATTTTTAAAAATCTAATTTTTATATATAATTTGCATTGTTATTCCATTTGGAAAATATTTGTATTTATCCTAGTTTTATCAATAATTCATTAATATATTGACTTCCCAATCAATATTCTAAAAACATTCCCTGCTACCTGAAAATACACAATGGGATTTATTCACTTACATTAAAAAATATCCTTGAAACTGTTCATGGAAAATGGAGACAAATGTATGATGGTTTACTGGTACAAAAATATTAATATAGAGAAAATAAATAATATGGAATGATGTGTACATATTTCAAAATTGTGTTCAAAACAAATTTATACTTCATTATGTTTTCAGTGGATTTTTTTGTAGTTAAAGGCAAATATTCATTGTCAGAACAATGTAAGTTATCTATGCCAATCTAGAAAAATTATGCTGCAACTCTATTGGGAGAATATGCATTGCACACATGTTATCAATGGGTATGTATATGTATGTGTTTGTGTGTGTGTGCGTGTGCAGTATATGAAGTGGGATTAGGAGGAGAAGATATGAAATGAGGCAAAATTTCATCAAATGTATACCAAATCAACAAATGGTGCTTGAAATTAAAGTATAAAAGAGTAACATTATTATGGGCCCAGTGGTGTGGCCTAGTGGCTAAAGCCCTTGCCTTGAACACGCCAGGATCCCATATGGGTGCCGGTTCTAATCCCAGCAGCTCCACTCCCATCCAGCTCGCTGCTTGTGGCCTGGGAAAGCAGTGGAGGATGGCCCAAAGCCTTGGGACACTGCACCTGCGTGGAAGACCTGGAAGAGGTTCCTGGCTCCTGGCTTCGGATTGGTGCAGACCGGCCGTTACGGCTCACTTGGGGAGTGAATCATCGGATGGAAGATCTTCCTCTCTGTCTCTCCTCCTCTCTGTATACCTGACTTTGTAATGAAAATAAAACAAATCTTAAAAAAAAAGAGTAACATTATTTGAATAATAGTAATCCCATAAAGAAACTGCAGTAGTGAAATCTGTGGAGAGCGGGAGTTTGCCCCAAGATGGCGCTTGTTATTGTCTTCTCAAGGCACAAAGGCAGTAAACAAGTTTTAGGAAGTTGTAGAGGATTGGTTCAAGGTCTCATGCAGTCTGCATGGTGTGCGCGTGATCAGAGCTGTGATTGGTGTGTGTGTGCGTGATCAAGGCTGTGATTGGTGTGTTTGATGCGTGGCCAAGCAGCCCTGTTGCAATTGGCTGTTGATAGGGTTTTAACCTAAGTTTGAGAGAGAACAAAGGAGAGAAGAAGAACAAAGAGGAGTAGTGGTAGAGTAGTGGTAGTAGTAGAAGAGGAAGCCTGTAAATATGCTGTAGTTACTGCCCTTCTGTATTATACTTGGATTTCTTGTTATGTTATGTAATTAGTTTGTCCTTCAATAAATCCTCATAAGAGCAAGCACCTGTGTCGGAGCTTCACTTGCTGGACGAGGGACCCCGTTAGAAATCATGTTGGGTTTAAGAACTATGTAAGTCACAGAAAGCTAGGCTGCCACCTGCAGCCCTGGGAATTCTGTAATAGAGCACCAATTGGAGTTCTAGTGGCTGTGGATCATGTTTTTCTTGCGTTACTTGCCATTAAATAATGAATTCTTTTTTTTTTTTTTATTAAACTTTTTTTTTTTTTTTTTGAGATTTATTTTTTATTTTTATTACAAAGTCAGATATACTGAGAGGAGGAGAGATAGAGAGAGGAAGTGGAGCAGCCGGGATTAGAACCAGCGGCCATATGGGATCAAGGCAAGGACCTTAGCCACTAGGCCACGCTGCCGAGCCCAAATAATGAATTCTTAAATGACTCAATTCATTTCTTTTGGTGAGTATCTTAAGGGAATTCTAATAATTTATTAATTTTTATGTTATAGTATGATTTTTCCAATTTAATATAGATACAGATTTGCCAAATTGTATTTTCTGATACCTAATTCAAAATTTCATTTTAGGACATGAGTTTAAAAATAAAAATTTAAAAATATATTTTGACATAGGGTTGTCACCAGCTTTAAGTTCATTTTTAAAAGAGCTTGTTCTGTTTGTGAGGGGTCAAGAATCTTGGTTTTAAGGAACATGACATATTTGTGAATTTGTATGTTTTTTCTTTAATTGGCTGTGTATTACCAATTTGGAGTCGTTCCTCTCAATGTCTTAATTCATCTTCTCTTCAAATTAGAAATCCTGTATTCTCTATGTGGTGGTGGAGAGAAATAAGGAAAGTGGTTGTTTTGTTTTGATGTTAGAAGATGTTGGAATTATAATAGTGCTTATTATGATAATAATGCACTATAAGTATTCAATTAATATTGATGATTGGAAAGTGCTGTTAGGAAATGGAGTAAACAAGCTTTGAGGTAATCCAATGCCTGGAAAACAAAAAAGTTTAAGGCTCTGTTATTATCATAGAACCATTACCGCAAGTTTTTTCAAGAGACTGTGTACTTTCTACAAACATTACAGTGACGCCAAGAATATTAATGTGACCACAACTCTATCTCTGCTATCCTGATTTTAAGGGAGAGGTCATTTAAAATATAACATTAAAATACAGCTGACCATATTGAAGATAATTACTTAAAGATCAATATTGTTTTGGAACTCATGTAGCCTAAATAATAAATTGTTTGAAAATGGTAATATTCTTGTTTCTTCAAGAGTTTTGTTTAAAGAAAATGGCCATATACAACTTACTTAAATATAAATCCTTTGTAGTTTATAAATTTTCTGAAGATTGTATTCCTGATTACAATGTAATTATTTTTATGCTGCCTTCTAGATTTATGGCACCATTTATGGGTCATTTTTTATTGATATGCTACAAAAGCAGAGGAATGAAAATTAATGTAGAGATCTTAATAAAATCCTGCATAAAATAGATTACATCCTAGCTTCTAAATCCTGTACTTACCTTAAGTCACTCAAATGACATATTAGATTTTTATTGTAGTAACAGAGTAATATAAAAATGACAGTTCATTATTGAATAGTCAAATCCTAACAGATTATGAAAAAAATTTGTTGTGTAACACTTCAAAAGGCCTGAACAGCAATATATTTAATTATGTTCTTCAATTGATAAGTATACGCATTCACTCAAGTATAGTTATTACTATGTGTTATTCATATTTCATTACTTTACCCTTACAGATAAGACACTTGTTTTATATGCAGTACCTCGACTGCTCTGTCTGCAGAGGTGATGTAAAATTTTACTTTAATAGAAATAAATCATGTTAATTCAGCACTAGTCAAACAAATTGTGGTAGAGCAAATGAAATGAGAACGGGAATGATAATGGTGAAAACTATTGAATAACAGAAACTGCCCAGGTGCTGTGATGCATCAATACCAGGTCAAGTGCTTCCAGCTCGTACACAAGCCCTCAGAGCAGCACGAGTGTTGGTATATTCATAATAGCTTATTGATAGTAAAACAAGAGTACATAATTTTGTGTATTTTGATTTTAACACAATGTTTTCTTACAAATACAGTGAATGCAACTCAATTAGTTTAAAAAAAAATGAGGTAAAAATGGATTGTGTGCCAAAGGTTAATGAAGTAAAATTGGCTTTCTAAGAAATAGAGACCGCAGTAGATGAGAACATACCTTATTTTGGTTTTCTTTCTACCATAGTTTGCTCTCAAGCTGAAGCTTAATGTAATGTATTTAGCTATCAATGGCTTTAAAATTGAAAGTAAATAATGGGTCTACCTAACACTGACTCAAAATACTCTCTCTTAAATCACAGTTTCTTAGCAAGGGTGGCTGAACCACTTACGCAGTTATGCACCTCCTAATCTATCTATGACCTATCAGCTTTCATTATGAGAGTACAATCTGGAAATTAAACATGATTACCATTTTTCATTTCTTATTCCATCTTCTTTCGGGCCCAAATTTTCATTCCTCAAAAAGTTTAAAGTATAAGTAAATAAAGAGAAGTGACTAGAACTTTACACGATCATATGCAAGTTAAGATTTTAGGAATCTTGTATATCACAGAGAAATTACACTTGACAATTTGGGAGTTTCTTACTTGTGATGGCCTGTGATATACTCTGGGTTAAATTCTGGCAGTTGCTGAAGAACTATAGTATTGTAATAATATGGGAAAATGGTGGTGATGGTGGGTGCAGAATTGAGAGGGAAGAAGGGGAGGTGGAGCAGGGAATCCTTGTACTGACAAACTGTATCATGGAAAATAATAACTATAGAGCCCGGCAGCGTGGCCTAACGGCTTAAGTCCTCGCCTTGAACGCACCGGGATCCCATATGGGCGCTGGTTCTAATCCCGGCAGCTCCACTTCCCATCCAGCTCCCTGCCTGTGGCCTGGGAAAGCAGTCGCGGACGGCCCAAGGCCTTGGGACCCTGCACCTGCATGGGAGACCTGGAAGAGGTTCCTTCATCTTGGCTTCAGATTGGCATAGCACTGGCCATTGCAGTCACTTGGGGAGTGAATCATCAGATGGAAGATCTTCCTCTCTATCTCTCTCCTCTTCTCTGTATATCTGACTTCGTAATAAAATAAAACAAATCTTTAAAAGAAAAAGAAAATAATAACTATAAAAATATAAAACTATGGATTTTTAACCTTAGCTTGTCCACAGATAAAGGCTAATCGTTGTAACTGCTGCTGAATTCAGTTTACCTATTTAACAATCTGTAATCACAGCTCCAATACATTTTCTTAGTGGTAAATAAGGGTTTCCTAGTTTCTTCCTATTTGAAAGTTTCTTGTGTTGCTCTCAGTGTCTAATTGTGCAGTGAAAGAAACAGATTAGTTCTTGCGAACCATATGCAAGATGCTGCAGAGATCCAGGAAAAGGCGTGACTCATTTATTTCAATCATGTTCCCTAGTGGACACAGTATTCACATAAATAAAGGCAAACACTAGTTTAGATAATCCAACAACACAGGTGATTCAAAATAATTTACAACTGAGTTTTATAGGCATATTTTTTCTCAACACATTTGTCACAATTGTCGTTTTCATCGTACTGCCTCATGCCTTGTCAATCGTTGACATCTTACAATTGTAAAATGTTTTTATGTATAGTGACTTCCCGCTTTGGAGGTGACATAGTAAACCTAGCTTTATGTCACTCAGTTCAAATGTCATTTGTTGTGAATTTATTCTTGGTTCCTTTTATCAAGATTGTTGTCATTTCTTCTCCAATATTTTAATAGATGATTATACTATATTTTTATTCCATTTGTCTTTGTTTTATAGCTTCCTAGAATTGTCTGTCTTGTTGGCATGTAAACTCCTTGAGGCCAGATACCTGTCTACATTACTCATCATTTTATCCCAGTATTCCACTATACTCAAACATGTAGTGAGCCCATCCTGAGTGCATGGTAATTACTAGTCTGATGACAGAATGTTCAAATGAATACATATATGAATTATATGGCTTATTTATTTACTTTTTATTTGTGAGTCAGAGAGACCGGTCATCCTCGGTTCATTACTCAATACCAGAGAACTGGAAATTTATTTTAAGTCTCCATTTCAGGACTGGAGTCCCAACTACTTTAATGACGATTTGCTACCTCCCAGGGAATGTATTACTGGGAAGCTAAAGCTGGGAGCAAAAGCAGCGACTCAAATCGAGGCACTCTGATGTAGGATGTGTGTGCCCCAACAGCATCTTACCTATTTATCAAATGTCTAGCCTTGCATAGATGAATTTATAAGAAGTTTTTGTGCTCTTTTTGTAGAAAGTGTGATAAATAGTAGGCACTGTTGCCAGCTGTTCCTTTTGACTATAAGCTAGTACTATTTTCTTGGCAAACTACTTAACATTTGGCATCTCAATTTCATCAACTGCAAGACAAAGAATTGTGACAGTATTCCTTTCCTTTTGTAATGTGAATTAATTCACATAATTTGCAAATGGATTAGTAGGGACTAAAACACATGAATCTTGAGTTTTATTTAATGCTGTAATACTAATAAGTAAATGAGCCTATATGAGTTAAATACACCACACCAAATTGAATCTAGCATCAAACAAACACAGCAAATGACAGTATTTTTAGAATGGCTCTAAGAAATATGCAGTTGATCCTGAGTGTTTGTTCTTGATTTATATAACTATGTTTTGACTATACCAAGGAATTTTTTTACTGATTACTTCCAGAACTTTCTAACAACAAATAAGGCTTCTGTGTTGCATATCCATGATGGTATAGTGTGCTGTTAGGCTAAGAAGTAAATAACACTCTGTACATCCATCGAATATGGTCCGTGTACTAATCCATATTGCTCAATCAAAACTGTCCCATAGTCTTTTCTATTCTGAACTAGCACCACTCCAAGGCAAGTTTGACAATATGCTTGTCTCCATAGATACCACTAATGTGATTATTTTTGATTTTTTTAATATACAAATACTGAGTTGTTCTGTATCAAGTGATAGTAATTTTTTTTTCTGATCATAGCAGGGCATTTTTTGTGATTCTAGCATCTGAAAAACATCCTTTCTTTTCTGCTCAAGTTCTCAAATTACTGGGAAAAATTTTTTTTCCTATCTAAATGAGATTACCTCATTAAATAGTATCATTTCAAGGTATGAATAATTTTTCTTTCTTAAAAATGTTCGCATATGCTAAAAGTGGGAAAATTATTTATATTTATGAAATTATACTTATGACAAACAAACACATAAAACAGTCCAGAACCTGTAAGATCATTTTCATAATAGTTTTAAAAACAATTTCAATAATAAGCTATGTGTGAGGATGTGAAGAAATTGAACTGATCTGCACATTATTAATAGAAATAATTGGTGCATTTGCCTTAGTTATGTCTTCCTGGGAGGAGAGAAAAGGAGTTATCGTTTCCTCCATGGTCTGTTGTTGGAATACAACATGACAGCTGGGGCAGCAGAGTCCTGTGGGATCCTGTTGAGAAGAGGCTCCAGGAAAGAGGAAGTGGAAGGCCTCTCACCAACAGTGTGCTCTTTCTCCCAGTGAGTCCTTGGATGTGTTTTTGTGCTCTCCTTGATAATTGGTAAATATCTGGATTCTGTCTAGTCTACCAAGGACAGACAGTACTCTTTATCTATTCCCTATTTCAAGTGACCTTGTTAGCTTCTTTGTACTCTGTTCCCATACATGACCTAATTTGGAGTTATGTTTTAATGATTGTTTTACTAAGCATATAAGAACTATAGCCCTGGAAATAAACTTTGTCAGTTGACTAAGAGAGCAGCCCCCCCCCATTTCTTTTGGGTCGTATCTCCCCTCCCAAGGAACGTGCAGGGTATACTTGCAGCCTAGGATTCAGTAACATTGAAGATAAATACATACATATACATATTTACATACGAATAATATTTAAATGTCTTATGTACTTAATTAAACAGTTTGGAGTTGTGGCATCTGTCACAACAGTGTGCAGAATCACACATTCTAAAGAATTATTGTAGACGTACATTGCTTCAAATTCCATGCTTTTTCATCTTCATCCATATAATGGCTTCAGCGACCGGAAACAAGTACAACACCAGGAGACCCTCTTACACTTACGCATTAAGTTTACCGGAGTAGAAAATGATTTTCAATTATTACTAACAACACTAATATTATGACACTGTACTTAGAGTAAAAGAGAATAAAGGTTCATTCTGCTTGCAAAAATTTAAAGGTTTATTAATTCGTTTATTTTGCTGTAGAGGAGAGAGGCTCGCAGGAAGAGAAGGAAGAGAGGAAGGGAGAGTCAAAGACAGAGAAAAATACACAAATAAATATGTATAAATATGGGATTTCTCATCTGTTCCCTGAATGGCTACAACAGCTGCAGCTGGGCTGGGAATTCTACCCTGCTTTCCTGTATCAGTGACAGGGACGCCACTACTTAAGTCATTATGTGCTACCTCCCAGGTTTACTGATTTCTTCCTTTTGATTTTTGTTTTCCATGAGACATTTCATAGGTTCTGGGATTTCCCTTTCCACCCCATCCCCCTTTTTCATCCCCTTACCTCAACAGTTTTCCCTATATTATTATAACAGTATGTAGTTCATTAACAACACTCAACTATTATCACTGATACTTTGTAATAAAGCTATAATCTTTGGGCCGCCTTGATGACCCTACAGGTTAATTCTCTGCTGGGTAGCACCAGCATCCCATATGTGTACCTATTCATGTCCAGGCTACTCCACTTCCTCTTGAGCTCCCTGCTTATGGACTGGGAAAGCAGCACAGCTCAAGTCCTTGGATCTATGCACCCATGTCAAACACCTGAAGGAAGCTCTAGGCTCCTGCTTTGGATACGCTTAGCTTTGGCAATTGTGGCAAGTTGGGAAGTGAACTAGCAAATGGAAGATTTCTCTCTGTGTCTCTCCTTCTCTCCATAATCTGCCTTTTAAATAAAATAAATAAATATTTTAAAATAGTAACACTATAATCTTATAAAACTATATGAAATGGTGTCACATAATGCAATGTAATTAATATAAATACATTAAAAACTATAGTATATCAGTATGTATGCATGTTAATTAAAATTTATAAATGTATATTATATAATAGTTAAATTCCTTTTACCCTTATTTCATACATTTATTTGCAATTCTTACACATTCTGGACCAAGACATTAACTGATTGATTCTTTACTTTAAACTTCATTTAGAGAATAAGTAGTTGAGTTTTACAAAACACCAGATATTGTGTTAAATGCTAGGAATATCAAATACTAAAAGACATGTGAAAACAGCATGTAAAACAGCACAGGTTCTATCAGTTGAGAGTTGGGGAAAAGATTTTGCTTGTACTTTGTATTTTTACGAGTTTCTACCAGGTGTTACTTTGAGGCATTTAAACATTTTGATCTTGGTTTAGTCTTTTAAAAACTTTGCTAAATCATTGCTAAAGTCCTATGTGTTATTGCTTTACATATAAGAGAGGTTAAAAGATTAGTGTGCCTATGCTGATTGATGTCAAACATATGATCATCTGTAATTCGCAATCATTTTAACACTTTTGGTTGTTAGAATTTTAGAGATGTTTACTGAGCACTTCTTCGACAAGATGCAATGATGAGTGATTTGGATTCATCAGTGTCCAAAACTGATTGGTTTGTTTAGCTTTCTTAGATATTCCTGAAATACAGGAAAAGGGTATATGGCTCAGAAAGAATAATTTACATTCTATGTTATAATTATTTAGAGTGTGCTGTAATAATACCTAAAGTAAATATCTAACATAAGTGTTCAGCAATAGGGAAGATTGGCATTTAAGACTTTCAATGTATGATTTATGTTAATTTTTCCTAAAAATAGACAATTAAAAGGAGTTGGAGGTCACAAAATGTTGATGGAAATGAATATTTCTTTTAAGCTGGTCATTGTCACTTTTTAATTTGTTGATTCAATAAGTATTGCTTGAATTCCATAAAAAATAGAAAAATAAATCAATATATTTTAGAGGAAACATCCCACATTAAATGTTTAAATGAAATTCATAAAGCATTGCTTAAATTTTTTGTTAGTCTTTGAATGTCACATATTTGCTATTTAATTAGGTAGGCATATGTTGGAATATATTACATATAAAATATCACACTGAATAGAAGTTGCTAACAATCATGAATAGCATAATTGTACTTTAAGTGAGTGCATTTCCTTATTTAAGACAAAAATTAGGTTCTTTTCAAAATTATTCAAATAACTTGTCATGAGATAACTAACCTGTTGTGTTTTGCAGCATGAAAATTATGCATTTTTTTCTATTTCTGCATATTCACTAAGAATCATCCTTCTATACTGTGTTGATGCCTTTTTTTGTTTATGTGTGAATGTGTATTTTTATTTTAATGTACACAAACATGAAGAGACTGGTGACAACACTAAAATTTTAGCACTTTGAGAGTAGATTTTTATAAGCATGTTGAATTTCTTTTTTATTATTTGATTGAAATTTATGAATATAATCTTGAATAAACAAAGTAATCAAGCTAGCAGGACTTGCTGCGTATGGCACAGGACAAAGTTAAGGGCAAAGTCATGATGTGGACAGGAGTCAATATGAGCTGATGGTCTCCCAAGGAAATGCATGTGAGGTCCATACTAATTAGCGTGTAAATCAAATTGATACTAAAGTGTGTTTGGGCCAGAAAGGCTACCTACTGTCAAGCAATCTAGCACTACTTCTTTAATTGCAATTTATTTCAACAACCACAATCTATTGATCCTGGCATACACTAATGCCACCGCAGTATCATTATTCGACTTTATTTTAACAGCCTCAAAAGGTTAGAAAAGTGAGATACCACTGTGGAGAAAACCATTAAAAGTTGAGTTGCTTGTATTGTTTCACCCTCTATTCTTGGCAATGAAAACTACATATTTTGAATTATATAAAAAGAAAGGAAAACAATCAATCTGATTTGACTTAGGTACTTTACAAGTGTAGGTTATTTCTTTTGCTGAGTAGCATGGATTTGTTTTAGAAAAACAAAGAAAGAATCAGGTTTTTGTGTATGTGTTTTGCTCTTATGTGTTAGCTTAGAGAAGTTGTTTTAAAGTTGATAATATGAAAACTACCTACCTAACCTCTAAGTACTTGTTCAGTTTCTTCAAAGAGTTTTTCACATGACCATTCAATGGTACTGTTGCCATCTTAACAAATGCTTTGTTATACTGAATGTTCTAAGTTGTAATACAATCACATTATTTTTGCATTCAGTATATTTTTAAAAATGAAAACCATATGTCTGTTTAGTATCATTTTTTCAATGTTTTGAATTTTATAAGCAATTTGAAAATATTTATTTGAAAGGTAGAACCCCTGTGGATTAGGAGAGAACAAGCACACTTTCATTAACTGACCTGCTTCCTAAATGCCTGCACATGGATGGCTAGCCCAGGGAAAGGTAGTCGCCTAGAGCTTCATCTGGTGTCCCACAAGGGCCGCAGAGGCTCAAAACCTCGAGCCATCACCCAGTGCATCCCAGGAAGTTGTCTCAGAAGCAGAATAGCCAAGACATAAACCAGGGTGTAGTTAGGGGAAGTGATATCCTACTTGAGCGTTTAACCCACTGTGCCAGAACTTCCATCCTCAGAGTATTTTTCTGTAGGAAACAATCTGGAAATATGGAGATTAGCATCAGTTTTGGTATCTACAGTGCTTCCTTTCCCAGTTTTACACGAATTCTCTGTTGATCCTTGACTGGATGTAAGACAGATTTAGACTGCTCTGAGAGAAGATATCAAAAAATAGAAGTGGTAGGTTTCCTCCTAATGTCACTACAGCATTTGTGTATTTAATGCTTTGGAGGTTTTTTGATTTCGGTTGTTTTTATATTTTTTCTATTTTTTTTTGCATTTTAATAGCATTTCATTCACTGGATCAATAAACCAGTACCTTTAAAAATTAGTATAAAAGTTATGCTATTTAGTTCAATGTCCTCATTTTTTTTTCAGGTGAAGAAATGAAGACTCAAAGAAGCAATGGACCTGCTTTAAAGCCACACCACTAGTAAGTGATTTGTAACTCTGGAAGTGTATATTGGCATGATTGATCGGAGCTCTTCCTGTTGAGTAACAATGGTTTCATCTCAGACACAAAGTTGAGAACTTACAGAGCTCTAATTTTATCTTTCATAGACTATGTGTGGTCGATAGCACTAAGCATGCCTCCAAGGTTCAGCCTTGCTATGTGATTTGGAGAATTTTTACAAAATGAATTACACGGACTTTTAAAAAAGGAAAAATATAGCTTGTTGGGTGCTATAACTAAAGAAAAATGCTTAACATCCAGTTGAGAACTTTCCATGATGAGCTCCTGATGTGAATCACTGCATTTAATTCTTATAAAAATACTATAAGTAGTGTTTTCCCATTTTAGAAATAGGCAATAGTTGTGAATTGTGTGATTATTCATACAAGATATATTAAATATCAGAGCTTAGTTTCACATAACAGTCTCTTGCTTTAAAGATGTCCATTTTTGCTGCCATGTCAGTGCTGTTTCATACTTAAACAGCAAAGTTAAGTGCTGTTTAATAATATAATCTCTAACCAATGCGATAAATTCAGTGATATATACAATGCATAGTTCAAGTTGGTAAGAGAAAGTTTAATTTGATCATCTATATGCTGTGAAGATTGAAATGATGTTGATGTGCTACCGAGTCTCAACTAGTGATTCTTTGAAAGCTGGTTACTATGAAGACTTTAAACCATGATATGTGTAAATGGAGCAAAGTATTGAAAATAGATGTATATTACCATATCCCAGGTAAAGATTGATTACTTGTCAAGATAGAATAGAATACGAGTGCTGACTTTAGCTACTCTAATAAGAAAGACTTGTTGGAAAAAAAAAGTAGTTATCTGTTGAAAAAAAGTAATTTGGGGCTGGATAATACTTAGGCATGCAGGAATACATAAAACCAATCTGTGTAAAGCAGAATATGTGAATAGACCCTTAAATGTGGAAATAAATAATGGTATTTTTAAAATCGAGAATAAACAAAATTATAGAATATGATAACAAAAAATAGGCATGATTTTCTAAGATTGGGCTGTGATTTATTTGTAGTAATCTTTGAAGCACAGCTTTAAATCTTATTTTGCTGTGAATGAAACAAGTGTTCCCTGAAAGTGTTAGTGTTCTGTTTGTTTTCTCATCTGTTGAGTGTCATAATGAGTGCAGTGCCTTGGAAACATGACATTAGTATGATACATGGGTTAAGTTTCAGTGGGAGAATCTAAGGTCAGGAGAGAAAAGTATTTGGGACAGAAAAATAACGTGATCTAGCATCCTCCATTTAATTTTTGTGTGTTAAATATAAAAGGACATTTCTCATTTATGCCTTCCAGGGGCTTTAATTATTCATGTTTCTATGATAAGTTCAAGGAAGATCCAATATTCATCTTCTGCCAAATTCCTCATAAATATTTTTGATTGAATCAATAAATCCCATTTTTATCTTGATTGTCCACCTTGAAAATCCCTGACACCTAAAATAAAGAACACATTGTAATAATTATAATTACTTTTAAATTGTAATAATTTATGGTTTCCTGGAATGTTGCCACTCCAAGGTGAGATGTCTTTTAGAGTATAAATTTGCTTTGTGCTTGGAAGACTTGCTGATTACTCGAAGTTTACCGTTCAGACAGAGGGAAGTAAAAGTAAGTAGTGATTACTTTTCTATAGTAGGAAAAAAGAAAATAAGAAGCTGTATCATCTTATAATTTTTGCTGGGATAATAAAGAAACAAGAATGAAAGGATGTTTATGTAAATTAACACTCAGGATCTCAAAGAGCAGCAGCTTCGTTCTAACACACAGGTCTGGAGGGAAGAGCATGGCATGTTCTTCTACACTAATGTGAAGTGACCAATCATGGGGAAATTCTGTTTCTAACAGGAATTCTTTTAACTACCCGTGGGTCCAGGGCTTATAATCATGCATTGATGAAACTGAGCAGTACAAACCTAGTGATTTGCTGCTTCCTAACTAAGAATATTCAAAAACTGACCTTGATTTCATACCCAGGAGTATTTCCACTTTTGCTGTTTGTTTTATTTTTTGTGTTTACAATGAAAGTACTTTTGGTCACAGGTCCCTTTTAGGAATGGACTTCATAAATCTGCTAAACTTAAATATGCTACATCGATTCTCTGCTCTACTTCCATAGTTTTAAAGAATGCGTATTTTTTTTCTCACTGCAAATGTGCACATCTCTATCAAAGGCAATACTTTTCCGTAGAAGAGCTTTGTGCTAAGTCAATGCCTATTAGCAGTTCTGAGATTCTAAGAAAGCAATGCTTTGATGTAGGGGCTATTCAAGAAAATACTATATATAAATAGAAAGATTTGACATTTTCTTTGGCCAGAAAGAATGCAATGAAAATATGAGGTAGTGTTCCAGATAGGATTGAAAGATAAAGATACACCCTTTATCTATCTAGATGTAACGAAAGTCAAAATAAGCCAATCTTTTGAGGGTTTGGTGTGAGTACTAAATCCACACAGTATGTGCCTGACACACATGTCCACAAAACATTATTGAAATGGGCTATTAGTTTGTCACCAACACATCTTCTGTATGTTTCATTTATCCATTTGTGAAATTTCTGTTGCATTGGTACAGATAGAAATTTATCAACCATCTGCAGGAAACTATTTCAAGTCTCAACAGTTTTCTGCTTGCTTGAATGTCGCTTATTAGCTATAAATGTATGAATTGTTGCAAAGATTGAGCCTGTAGCATTTACCCTACATGCTTACTAGTAGTTAATTGTGCTGACAACACAAGACAAACATGGTATTGTTAGTGCTGTTCCCTGATACAAACTCCCTGCTGTCAGAAGACACAGTGATGTTCCATTTGTAGTTTCATTTTTGGGCATTCCTAGTTTGTCTTTAAGAATTTTCATGACTCTTACAAATCTGGTATGGACAAATGTTTGAAGATATTCCTTTGTTCCAGCAGAATAAGCACATTATTTAGGAATGTCTTAATAAGGTAGGATTGTTGAAAACCTATAAGAGATATTGTTATAATATCGAAGACATTCTGGGGAAATATAATTTGGGCAAAAAGCAAGGTTGCTCTCTAACATTTAATATTTGCATTATATTTAAGCAATTTATAAATATTTTAGGTCTATACAATTTTTACTTCTAATTTTTATACCAGTACCTCCTAAATATTAAGCATATTTATGTATGTGAATTTTTTAACACATAAGCCTTTATAGGCCTATTATTTGATGATTGTTTTAAAAAGATTTTTTTTACTTAATCATTATTTTAGTTGTATTGAATATCTCAGTTTCTTTGGCCTTACAAAGTATAATGAAAAAAATACTGGCTGAATATACAAGTCTTGTGTTTTTGTTATGTTGGCATAGTACTGATTCCGAATGTAAAATTGTTATGCATTTGCTCAAAACATACTCAGTTATAACTTGCATATAGTTCCACCTAAATATGCTAATTCAATATACATATTGTCTTCAAATTATTTTTTGGAATTCTGTATAAATTCACATGGAATATGGCACATAACATTTATCAAGTTATATATATATATATATAATATTAATCAGTTAATCCCCCACAGTATATTTGGTAATATAGGAGTAGGCCTCTTGGAAGAAATATTTTATTAAGAAAAAATAAACTTGAATGTTCAAGAAAAGTTGATTTGTTGAGGTTTCAATTGTAAGCCAACCCAGTTGCTATGATTTGTCAGATGGGTCTCTGACTTTGATTCTCAATTAATACTGTCTGTATGGAATCTGGAACCCTTCCATATATGTCTCTGCAGAACATGACCTGCTTGCCTTTGTCCAAATTCCCAAGCTCCAGTTGTCCTTTCCAGTCTGGTTCTAATGTTATCTATGCCAGTTCCATTATTGGGAGTCATTCTGCATTTCCCTCTTGTGCCCTGTTGTCTTGTTTCAGAAATAAGTCTCAGCTGTGCTTGCCCTTCTTTGTTGATGAACACTTTTCCTCTTCCACTAACAAATACAAGGGCTGATGCCCACGGCCGATATCCTGTTTCCGTCTGAATCATTATTTGACATGCAGAGTTACAAACTGAGATAGAGCTAAACACACACACATGATGGGGGAGATCTTCCCACTCCCCAATGGCTACACCTGCTGGTCCTGGGCCAAAGTTAGAAACCAGAAAACTTCATTTGGGTCTCTCATGTGGGTGGTATGGGTCCATGTTCTTTAGCTATCCTACAGAACTTTCCCGGGCTCATTAGCAGAAAACTGCATCAGAAGTGGAGCATGAACCTGCATCCCTAAGGGATAAAGGAGTCACAGCAGGCAGCTTTACTCACTACTCCACACTGCCACCCTCCTGCATTCTTTGTTATTGATAATCTCTCAGCCAATTGGAACCACCATAAAAGGTTGCCTGAGCATAGTTTTCTTGGCTGCAAAAACTCTCAAAATTATCAACTCTGATTCTTCCAAAATTATCACTTGTAACAGACTTCTGAGTGAAAGAAAATTCACAACGTTGTGTGTCCCATTTTCTGAATCTTAGAGGTCTTCTTCTCATGATCCTTCATATTGGTTACTCTCCTGACATGACTTTGGATGTTATGTAAAATGTGTTTTTCCCAAAACTATGCTTAATATTCCCTTTCTCTGTAGTCATTACTTTCCATCCAATCTGAGATTCATTCTTTGTTTGCACCTTTTTGAGATATAATATTGATTTTAATCCTGTAGTATCTAGAAAACTACAATTTTCATGTAATAGCAGAAGTAAAACCTTAGATAATGCCTCCCATCTCCCACTCCCTCCATCCTATACCGAGGATTGAGCTTTTTTAGTTTGTTCTGGCCTGATATCTGTGGAGATTTTATAAAAAATGTTTGGAAAGTTTGACAGAGAGATTTATAAGATATAAAGCCGTGATAATTTCAGTGATTTTTTTTTTTTTTACCAGCACTGATCTGAGGAACATGAAATTGGGCTATTGGAAAGAGAAAGAATATTGAAGCAAAACATCTTTCCATAGGTTGAAGACATTCCAGACATACAGGAGAAAAGAACTGAGTAGAAACTGGTATTTTGGTGTGTTGGGTTAAACCACCACTTATGATGGCTGCCTCATTTATTAGAATGCTGGTTCCAGTGCCAGTTATTCTACTTTTGGTTCAGCTCTCTGCTAATGCGTCTGAGAAGGCAATGGATGATGGCAACAATATTTGGACCCCTGCCACTCACATGAGAATCTCAGATGGGATTCCTGGGCTTCTGGCTTTGGCCTGACACAGTCTTACAGTTATTTGGGAAGTAAGCCAACAGATTGAAAAGCTTTTGGTCCCTGCCTCTTCCTATGTCACTCTGCCTTTCAGACAAATGTAATACACTTTAAAAAAGATAAACAGTGAATGATACCAGATCATACTTCAAAAGCAATCCTGGAATCATTTTCTCTGTTGGAAGGAAGATCACCTTCATTACGATTACTACAGCTTAGGATAGTTCAGGTTCACAGCCAAGTTGAGAGGTACATTCAGTTATTAACCTCCTTCTTCCCCCAATTGCACATCCCATATTCCTCACTTGTATCAGTTTGTCCCACTAGATGAGTGGTTTTGTTATATTTGAAGAATCTGCATTATCATTATCACCCAACATCCATGGGATACCTAAGGCTTCAGTCTTGGTATTGTCCATTTTATGGATTTTGACAAATCTGTAATGGCAGCTATCTATCATGTTAGTATTGGCAGAGTATTCTTACTAATTTCCCTACTGTTTGTGCTCTGCTAAATCATTCTATCCTCCTCCCTGCCTCCTGACACCCATGAGATTTTGCTGTGTGCAATTACAATGCCATAATTATGGAATAAAACTTTATATACCCTTTTCAAATCCTCTGCTACTAATATACATTTTCAAACTATTTATATTAATGTTTCCTCCATTTTTTTCATTTGGCTTAATAGCGCTCTGCTTTTTCAGGGCTAATTTATATTATATTGCCCATGTTTACTATTTTACATACTTTTTCATCTGTTAAAATTAATTTTGATTACTTCCAAGTTTACCAATTATGAATAAAGTTAATATTAGTGTTCTGTGCAGTTTTGGTGAATCCATACTTTTCAGCTGCATCAAGTATATCCTAAGGTGCAAACTTGCAAGATAATTTGACAAGGACATGCTTATTTTTATGTGAAATTTCTATATTGGTTGTCAAAGAATCTATGTTAGTTTTAGTTTAAAAATAACATATTTATTTTCGCTTTACTTGATAACCAGGGACAGACAGACAGATTGAAAATGAAACATAGAGAAATGATCCATCTGCTGGCTTACTCACTAAAGGCCACCACAGCTGGCTAAGTCAGGCTGAAGCCAGAAGACCAGAGCTCAAGCCAGGTAACCCATGTGATTGGCAGGGAGCTGTCACCTTCTGCCTCTCGGAGGGCACATTATTAGGAATGTGGAATCAGAGCAGAGCACTATGATGAGCATGAAGGTGTCAGAAGCCTTGCCAAGGCACTGTGCCACATGGCCACATGTTCCATTTTCCTTATCCACTTTCAATGAATGACAGTGCTTGTTGATCCACATGTTTGATTTACCTGGTTATCTTCAGTGTTCTGTAGTTTTCCATTCTATAGATGCATTATAATATTTTACTCTTTGCTTAATCATGATGTACCGTGCACAGCATCTTTACATATGCTGTGTGCTATGTGTCTATCTTCGCTAAGGTGTGTCTTTGGTCCATGCCTTTTTGTTTGTGTGTTTTATTATTTTGTGTTTTTAATAGTTCTTTGAATATTCTGGATCTGTTTCTTTTTGAAAATAATGCTATTCATATAAAATGAACAAGTTTCATGTATTTCATTGTACAGTGTTAGGAGCACAGTGTTACCTCTTCCCCTAATCTCCCTGCTTCCTGTGTTCCCACCCTCATTCCTCCTTCCTTATGTTTTTTTATCTCCTTAAGTTTTCTTTCTTATACCATGGTATACTTTGTTATCTTCTGATCTACAGTATTAACACTCCATTTGGTAAATAATTCAGAATAGTAATAATCATGAAGAAAATAATAATAACCCTACTATTTCTCAAGCCCATAGACAAAGGCTATAACTTGCTACTAGGTTCTTGAAGTATCGATCTCATTCCTACAGACTGAATTTTTGTACTGTATGTATTTTGTAGTCTGTGTATTTTGTTTTTGTGTTATAGATCAGGGGACACATATTTGTGTACTTTGGACTGACTAATTTCACTAAGCATGAGAGTTTTCTAAATTCATTGTCAGATGACTTCTACAAATATTTTTTTCTAAATAGTACCTTGCAATTTTATTTTATTGAGCAGCTTTTTTTGTTTGTTTTAATGGATTCCAGTCTATTTATTATTTTAGGGATGTGCCTTTGGTGTTATATGTGAAAAATCATTCTTTTCTTCTGTTCTTGGAGTTGCTTATCCTTACTTTTACATGAAAAGATCTCTGAAGGGTCTAAATCTTATGACTAGATCAGTACATGTATGTGTGATATAATGCACATACCTTGGCTTCTTTGTGGAAGATCAGTTTATGATATTTATGTGGGTCTATTTCTGCATTCGGTGTGTATTCTGCCAACCTAACTGCTCTCTCCCCAAATCACATTATCATTATAATTATCTTTATAGTAAAACCTGAAGTCAAGTAATATAATGTTGATTTTCCTCCCTTCTGTTTTGGGTTGTCTGCTTTGGGTTTTTTGTCTCAATATTTTGATTTGAATTTTGATTGGAATTTTGGTGATCTGTAGCTGTATTTGGAAAGAAGTAACTGCTTGCCAATACTGAATCTTCCTAATTGTCCATATGAACTGTCTTCTCTTTTATTCATCTTTTTTTTTTGTTTCAGAATTTAATAGTCTTCATCACATAGAACTTGTTTATATCTTGTTGTATTTATGCCTGATTATACCCCATGGGGGAAATAAAGCAAGTAGTGAATTTGTTGTCAGATTCTAGTTGCTATTATTTCTAAAGGGACAGTGATTGACTTGCTTATTAACCATGTATCCTGGTTCTAAAATAATTGCTTATTAATTCCAGAATGTCTTCATATATTTGTTCATTTGGTTAATGTCTTTGGTTTTTGAACATGTTAGTCTTATCATCTATGAGCAAAAATCTCTTCTTTTTCAGTTTATATGATTTTTTTCCATTCCTTGTCCTGCTGAGTGGGCTAGGATTGCTCACATGATGTTGAAAAGGTGTGGGGAATGGGTGGAGTTGTGCCTCTCATTTTTCTGATCTTAGCTAGGAAGTTCAGTTTTTCATCATTATATATATATATATATATATATATATATATATGGCAGCTTATGGATGTTTTATAGATATTCTTTTTAAAGTCAAGGACATTTCTCTATATTCTGTGTTCCCTAAGAATGTTTATAAATATTTAGTGTTGAAATTTTCAAATTATATTCCTGTTTCTGCAAATGTCCATGTCACCATCTGTATTTATCCTATAGTGAGAAGCAAAGATTACCTTTTCAGTTAGCTGTGATATAGGGTATGTTGGCAAAATTCTAAGAATCTATTTGCATAATGTTTTTTAAAATTTAGTTTAATTTTTTATTTGAAAGTCAGATATTCAGAGAGGAGGAGAGACAGAGAGGAAGATCCTCTGTCCATTGATTCACTCCCAAAGTGGCTGCAATGGGTGGAGCAGAACCGATCCAACGCCAGGAGCCAGGGGTCTCCTCCAGGTCTCCCACACAGGTACAGGGTCCCAAAGCTTTGGGCTGGCCCTGACTGCTTTCCCAGGCCACAGGCAAAGAGCTGGATTGGAAGCGAGGCTGCCGGGAAATGAACTGGTACCCATATGCAGTCCTGGCATGTGCAAGGCAAGACTTTAGCTGCTAGGTTACCATGCTGGACCCTATTTACATAGTCTTAATAGCTAATTTAAAGAATTGCTTTCATGCGTTACCTTACCCAAGCTTTACTTTATATTTACCTTACTGGGTACAGCAATGATTTACCACCTGGGCACCCAAAACACTATATCCTTTACACTAATGTTATTTATTTATTTAATTTTTTTTGAATATTTATTTTTATTACAAAGTCAGATATACAGAGAGGAGGAGAGACAGAGAGGAAGATCTTCTGTCCGATGATTCACTCCCCAAGTGAGCCGCAACGGACTGGTGCACGCCGATCCGATGCCGGGAACCAGGAACCTCTTCCAGGTCTCCCACACGGGTGCAGTGTCCCAATGCCTTGGGCCGTCCTCAACTGCTTTCCCAGGCCACAAGCAGGGAGCTGGATGGGAAGTGGAGCTGCTGGGATTAGAACCGGCGCCCAAAATGGATCCTGGGGCTTTCAAGGTGAGGACTTTAGCCGCTAGGCCACGCTGCCGGGCCCTATTTATTTAATTTTTAAATTAATTAATTAATTTTGACAATGTTGACATAATTAGGGTAAAAAGGTTCAAGCACTACAGGAAGATGGGCAAAACAATTAGTTCCGTATTGTTTCCTTAATATATCTGATGAAAAAGGGGATTTTAAGGGAGAAGCCCCACCCAGTCTCCCACCCACCCCAGGTGGGCATGCTCCAAGGGCCTTGCTCAAGTGGTTTTGATAGTTCAACTGTTCTGAATTGCTGCCACTCTCACCACTCCAAGCACGATGAGGTCGTTGCAGAATCCACTGATTGACATAGTCCATTATAGAGTTTCCGTTTGCCCAGTATTTTCATTGCCAACATAGAGCTGAGGTGGTTGATCGACTTGTTCTGTCCTCTCTCTTTTGATGGTTAGGGTTCTGAGTCCAGAGGCTCGATTGGGGGGATCCCCAAAGAAACTTTGTGTGAGGTGTTCCCAGACCAGATTCTTGTATGTACTCGCAAGCACAGGGCTTGGCACAGTTCATTGCCCCAATCAGCTGGTGGTTGCAATTGCTGGGTTGGTTCTGTTTCCATCCCTGTCTTCCACTGGAACCAATGGGTGTTGCAGTCTAGCCTGGTTCTGCCCAGCACATACTCGGCCCTCACATAAACCAGTGGGAGCTGCAGCCTAGTTGGAGTGACCCACAATAACCCCCACCAGGCCCGCCCCCTACCCTGGTTTGCCAGTATGTGTGGCAGACTAGTCCAGTCTGTCCCACATCCCCTTCTGCTCTCATACACGTGAATGGGTATTAAAACCTTGTTGCATCTAACCAGGTCGACTATCCAGCCTTCACGGATGTTGTTGGGTGTTTGTCTAGCCACCCAGCCCCTGTCCTAGTTTTCATGCCCTCCTGTGGGGGTGGTAACCAATGTTATTTATTTTGGCAATGATCTATTCAGGAATCAATATTTCATTATTTATGTTCAGAAAGAAAGTGAGGACAACTTCAGTCAATGTTAACATTATTTTTTGAACATTTGGCAGAAGGGGAATTTTCTCAACAACATATATAAATGTCTCAATATTTAATGCTTTATTTCAGCTGGAGAGGAGGCAGCAAGAAGTAGTTAGGTGTATGATGTTGGGGTTGATTCACAACACCCCAGAGACTTGAGTGAAGCAAAATTAAGATGCACAGGAGAAGGGATCAGAGCTTTGTAATAGAATTATGATAGCTGCTGTGATTTATTGGACTAGAAATCACTTCAGAGAAACTTGACATAACTCCTACAGGAATTGAAATTCCATTGATCTAAGGACAAGTTGAATTGGAAGATTAATCAGTAACATCCTTGCATGGATTCAGAAGCATCTTCATAACTAGCCTGGTGTTTGTCACAGAAACAGTAGACTTCAATTAAATAGATTGAGTTTAAGATTCCTCTCTAAAATTGTATTGTTTAAAAAAGAAGTAAATAATTCCCTGAGCTTCTACATACCTACACACCCCAGAAATGAAATTAGAAAATAGCAGGTTCAACTTCATCAGAACAGCCAATGAAAGGCTGAGAGTGCCTACTGCGGAGTCATTTTTCAGAAACAATTGTATCATTAAATCGCTGAAATTGTAGTGTCAGCAAGAAATGAAGCAAATAGCTGCTGAGAGTAGAAAAAAATGAACAGTAGAGACACTTTGATGTCTTGCTGTCCTCCTTTAAGTGCCTACTGCTGAACAAGCTATAAACAAAACATGAGGAAGCAGAGGCTTATGTGTGTGAGCCTAGAAGATTTCAGCCTTTCTTTCTGGAAGGCTCAATGTCTGATTTCTTGTGCTCCCACTCGGTGCCTTGGGCAAACTGCAGTTAGCAATGTTTTAGAACACAGCTGCTGCTGCTCTGACTATGTCTCTTTCCAGTCACTGATCACTTTTTGAATAGCCACTCTTCTTTTTTTTTTTTTTAAATCCACTCGCTGAGACCGCCACAGACATAGCAGGCTAAGCTCAGATTGACAGGTTGGCATCTCACACTGCAGTGCTCAGCTTTGCATCTAACTTCCTGCTGAATGAGGTTCTTGGGAAGGCAGCATATACTGGCCCACATGCCAAGTCCCTTGGAGCCAGGTCAGACGCTCAAATGTAATTACTGGATTCTTGGTTCAGCCGGGGTCAACTGTGACTGCTCTGGCTACCTATGAATGGATGATTAGAAAAGCACACTTTCGATTTAATAACTACCTCTCCAGGGGAAGAAAGAAACACTCCCACGTTACATGCACCATTGATTATATGGTTTACCCTGATTTCCAAAGGATTTAAATGTGAAAAATAAGTATACGACAGAATCAATAAAATGTGTCAGTTTGTTTTGTCATTGCTACACGTAGAAGATTGCTCAGAAATATCTTTCTTTATCTTTTTCCTTGCTTAACCCAATATCTTGCACATAAAGGCTTAATACATATTTCTGAGATGTTTGAATGACTATGTAATTCCTTGAGCAATAAAAGGAGTTAGGTTTATACGTAAGTGGCAATTAAGAGTGGAAAATGGTTTTAAACTAAAAGCCATTTTGGGGATCCAAAGGGAAATAATTATAGAAAAAAAGTGTAGAAATCAAGAATAAGAGGAGAGGTGCATTTTTTATTGAAAAAGTAGATATACAGAGAGATAAAGAGAGAGATATAAAAAAGAAGGGAGAGAGGCAAGGAGGGAAGGAGGGAGGGAGGGAGGGAAAGACAGAGGGAGAGAGAGAGAGAGTTTGATCTTTTGTCCACTGGTTCACTCCTCAAATGGATGTAACAGCCAGAGCTGAGGCAATCTGAAGCTGGGAGCCAGGAGCTTCTTTCAGGTCTCCCATGTGGCTGCAGGGTGCAGGATGCCAAGGCTCTGGGCCATTCTCAACTGCTTTCCCATTTTCTTTCTCCCTCTATGACATGTTTCTTCTGTACTTTCAAACCTAATGTAGAACCACAACACATATTCAGCATTGATTAAGTATTTTGCATATCAAAATACTTACAATTTTTAAGTGAAAATGAAATGTTGTATTATATGAAATGTAATGGAGTGTATATGACCCTCTACTTAGTGAAAGCAATGCACGTTCTCTAGAAATTATATTTAAAAGTTTCAATGTTTTTGTTTTCCTGGGATGTCAATGTGTGATTATGATACTTCCTGGTGGTGCTTTGCAACATCGGCTAGCTCAGTTTTCTAGCTCACAGTGCAATACTAAAAGTTAGTTGTGGATTCTTCAAGTGTCCTCTGCTGGTAAGCTGTGATGTTTGATGGGTCATGTAGGTTGAGTTGTAATTCCACTGGTGATCAAATAGCATCTCTATATCAAGTGGCATACTCAGTAAATAAGTAATGTATAAAGATATCTGAGAAAAATTAATATAAAAGTTGTGATGCTTCTTTTTGTTGCCTCACGTTCAAATACATCTATTTCAATTATTTGTTAATTTTAAAATATTTATATCTATGTAAAAGGTGAAGTGACAAACAACACACACACACACACACACACACACACACACACACAGACACACACATCAGATGTCACTGCATCATTCAGCAAATGACCACAGTGGCCAGATCTGGAACAAGTGAAAGCCAGGAACCAAGAATTCGCTCTCATTTTCCTGTGTTATGACATCTTCTGCTGCCTTCTAACCTGGCTTAGAAACAGGGGAACTCAGATTCAAACCAACAATCTGATATTGGATGCTTTTACAACAAGAAACAACTTAACCTGTTGCATGAAAATGCTGCTTTTACTTTCATAATTAACAAAGATACTTGTATAAAATGACTTCATAACAGTACATTAAGCATTCAGCACAAACTGTTACCAAGGAAGAGACACGAAAGAATGATGATCTAATTACAGTTTTAACTACAAATATAAAGTGTTCATGAACACACTTTATGATCTGATGTGCTATCCAATAACAGGACAATTAACTGAATGTATTATCATGTAGTAACTTTAAAAATGCATTCAAAATCTTAATATTATAATGTTTAAATAATCTTAATCTATTATAAATGCAAATTTAAAATTTAAGTCCCTCTTCATTTGCTTTTCCATTTTCCAAAAATTTTTTATTAGAAATGCAGAGTTAGGGAGGATGGGACAAGGAGAGGGAGATTGGGAGGGAGCGAAGACAGATGTCTTTCATCCTCTGTCTAATTTCCCAGTTGGCCCCAACATTGGGGCTGATGCAAGAGTGAAGCTAGGACCCCAGGGCCTCATCCAGATATCCCTTGGGGGTAGCAAAGGAGCAAATCTCGTGGACATCTTCCATTGCTTTTGCATGTGCATTAACAGAGAGCTGTTTTTTTTTTTTTTTTTTACTGGAACAGCTGGGATTTGAACCAGTACTTGTTTGGTTTGTTGGCATCATAGGACTGTACCACAATATCAATCCACTCTTACTTTTCTTCAAAAATAAATTATCATATATATAGCAGTCAAGTCAGGTAAAACAAAATATAACATTATCTAATATCAAGCAGCCTGTCTGTTTGGAATTCATTCTGCTTTGAATGTATTAATTTTTAAGGATAAATTTATGATAATAAGCCATATGTATTAAAATGTTTGATAAACATAAAACATATGTACACATATGAAAAAACAGAACCATTGTATACCAGCATCTTCTTTTTGAACAAGAAAACAAGTGTTACTTTTCAACATGTTTGTACTAAATTTACAAATAGTATTAAGACATGAGACACTAAAACATAGCTTAGTTTTGTCACCAGGAAGCAAGATTGACTTTGAGAGTTAATGAAGCATTTCTGCTCCACAGTGCATCAATATCTGTAGAAGTTACAAAAGAATACAGGTCACGTTAGTTAAAGTACAAAGCAGTTGGGCTGGTCAGAGATTGTATGTCTGTGTAACTAGTTAGAATTAGAGAGTGGGAACTGCACTCTGACTTTAAACTTTTAGTAAAACAGGCATCTATTGCCACTTTCTGTACAATAATTAAGAAGTAATTTCTTTACCAGATTGGATGAATTTATCACCGTCTGAAAGCCTGAACTCCTTTCCAGGTTCGTAAAACTAAAGCCTTATCTCCAGTAAGTTATTCATTTCTCACAAGAAAACTCTATAAACAATAGCTGTGTTGACTTGATTCCAGGAGATAAAGCAGCTTTGTGCAAAAGGATGTGTGTGTGTGTGTGTGTGTGTATTTGATTTGTTAACAAGTTCCTAAGGGCAGTGTGTGTGTGTGTGTGTGTGTGTGTGAGAGAGAGACAGAGAGAGAGAGAGAGAGAGAGACAGAGACTGAGAGAGAGACAGAGAATGGGCGAAGGAGGAGGTACATACATCTTTAAAATGAGTTTATTGTACTCTGAATTGTGAAAAGTAAAATCCTATTCTTATTTCTATACTCCTAATTCCAGTTTTATGGTCTCTTCTGCAAATGCATTTTGAAGTGCCAGATGTAATGCAATCGACATCATCATGTAAAGTAAGAATATTAAAACCCCTGAACTGAAGTCTCAAGAACCACTAATGTAGTATTCTAGAATAGCCACAGGCTAGATGTGTGAGTCGCTGATAAAAATGTATCTCTTAAAATTCATTAGAGTTTTTGTTTTTTTCATAAGAACTGTATAGAGCCTAACTTTCTCTTTAGAATTGTGTTGCATTAAAGACAAACTTATATGAAGGGGCAGGTGGCATATACTAGGAAGTGTAGATACATTTTTTAAAAATTATTTCATTGTAGAGTCAGGAGGATCTTAATAATCAGGGCACATGAAATTGTGGAAGAAACTAATTATTCCAAGTTGCAAGTGTTGTTCTTCTGGGGAGATGAAAGAGTGGGTCTGTATTTTTGCAGGAGGCCAGACAGCTCTCACAGTGACCCTCTTGACAGATTTGGCATTGGTTGAAGGTCTAGCAATTCATGTACAGACATAAAAGAACAGGGAAATGATTGATCACATCCTTGTATTTTCCTCCTCAAGGAGTTTAGAAAGGAGAAAAAGTAGTTTCAAATTGAAACTCTATCAGTCTCCTGAGATTTTGCCCAAAGAAATTCTTTGCTTTCCAACTTATCTAAGAACTTCTTTGATACATATACAGAGTATGCAAGAGTACTGTAGTTTACATTTAGCCAAAAAGAATCTCCAAACCAAAGGTGATATTGAATAATTTAAATTTGTACCAACTTGGTAGATAAGTTTTTAGAATGTGTCTGGTAAGGTAAATGAAATTCCTGAAAGTAATTCCAGTTTTGACCAAGTCTTACGAAACAATACTGAATATTAAGGGACTTCCAAAAGTTCATGCAGAAATATGACAAAAATGATTATATTAATTAAGGCAGTTCTTAAAAACACCTGTACAAGTTTATTTTTTTCATAAGGCACATCTGTGAAATTCCTTAACTTCCATGAACTCCCTAATGCAAAGGAACAAGTAGATTCAATGATTAATATATCTCACTTACATACCTTAGCCTACTAAATGATAAATTCTGTGGTAATTTTTATAAGATAGTGCTATGACAGTAGTATTTTAATAAGGAATAAAGAGTCAGATTAGCTCTAAATAACCATAACTGTCTTTAACATTCATTAAATATTATGTGAGATTAATAGTCATACTTCATCATATATGTGTATAAGATGTTAATATAATGCACTTAATTTATATATATGTGCATATATGCATATTTGTTTGTCTTCAATGACAAATTACCCAGTACAGAATTGGTTGTGAATTGAATGTTATTCAACCACAAAGCTGTCGTGTTATTGAGGCAGAGATTGTTAAGAGTGCACCTGTTTAACACCAAAAGGTTCATTGTTTATGTCACTAATGAGCATTGCTTTATAGAGCTCATCATGGTACCTATGGAAACTTGATTAGAATTCATTTTTAAGGAAAATTTCACAACAGCTTAAAGAAGTATAAGCCATAACTTTGCATTGATAGATATTATATGCAGACATATTCATATTCTTTGCAAAATATAGAAATTTTTGATAATAGAATTCACATGCTGTAGTCATCATTATACTATTCTATAATTTCTTTGTTTCCAAACTTTTTGAGTGTTAGTTCCGCAATAAATCTGCTAATAAAGCTAAAATGCCAGACAGTTTTAAGAGCAGTGAGTGAGTATGAAGTTCATTGTAAATGTCTTTGAGGAATGTGGAAATGTTATTCTGAGCTAAGATAGTTTCACTAATATGAAGTTCAGTCTGCTTGGTCACTGCTATTTATGTCAACAGTAGGAAGGTTAGCTTCTTTAGATGGTTAACATTCTGATAGCAGCATCTGGATACTATTTTAAAAAGTTGTATTCTACAAAGTAAATATGGAGACTTAGTGAAATTCCAGTATATCTAGTTTATGTTGTGAATCTTTCAATAATATCTAAAAAGACAACTGTAAAAATCTAAGTTTGAGGATTATTCCAATAGCGTATTTTATAATAGTTCATTGTCGATATTGATATTTTAAAAAGTTCCATTAAATGATGTTTTTTTTTTTAGTTAACAAATCAGACTGTTCAAATGAGGAACATCAAAGTAATGATGTGAAAATTGAGTGCCTTAAGTCCCTAGGTGTTATCAGATTACTAAATGGATAGTGTCTGTGTCCTCATGCTTTAATATTATCATTTTACCATATTTGACTGACATTTTTTAAAATAAACAATACAAATATGGCTGAATCTAACAACTTTTCCTACTTAAATTTCTGTTTTTAAAAGCATTCTGATCTAACACAGAATATTGCTTTATTGCCATGTTTGATTTTAACATAGATGAGAATATGTTTATATGAAGATACAAATATATCATTACCTCAGAATTAATTATTGTAACAAAATCTACATTTGGATAAAGAAATCTTTGATATAATTTTCTACGCAACTACAAGTTCAGCTGAAAGTGCTATGTTTGGTGGATGCAAAATTATTACATAATAGGATGAATATTTAATGTTTGCTTTTCACAGTTACATGTCTATAAAACTATTCCTACTGCTTTTGTGGTGTTTTAATATCAGTATTAATTCAGTGATTACATTTTGACATATGTTAGATTTGTTGTTTAATCATCATTCTGAAAAAACAGGCAATAATTAATTTCTGGTGAAGATATGCATCATAGGTTGCAAAATTTTATTTAGTTTCACGTTTGATTGCTTCAAGAAATCTATTTTAACGTATTTAGAAAATAAATATTTTGCAGTGCTTCATGATTTCTCTCTGAATTTTTCCTTAAAAAGTATTCAAATTATCAATGAACTTCAGCAAGTTAAAAATAAATCAAGGACATTGTGCAGCAGTTCCCAGTTCCTCTCTCTCTCTCTTTTTAAATTTACACTTCTATCCTTTGAAGTAATGTGATAAACCAAACATAATGTCAATTTATGATAATTATTATACAGTTACTTTTCAAAATCAGTTAGCAGTAGTGTTCATTACTATTAGCTCAGAATTGATGTTCCTAGGAGGCCAAATAGGGCTGGAATGGAAATGTAAGTGACGCTTTACTGTCACGTAGGTGCTGTGGCAAATTTGGAATTTCAACCTCCATACCAAATATGTTTAATTATGATATGCATTTCAGCAAAGCCTAGGAATGATTTGCTGTTCATTAAAGTTTGTGAAGCAAACCTGCAGGAGACTTTTCTCCACTTAGTGCTGACAGGTAGCTCCAGAAAGAGCAGGGGAAGGAGGACAAATCAAATGCAAGCTAAGCTTGAGTGACAGCTTTCATCCGTGCTGGAGAGACGCCAGGTCATTTCAGTAATCTGGTCTCCATCACAATCTATAGCCATGACAGTATCCATGTGGAAGCCTGATATTATTTAATTGTAGAAAGTTCATATATGTAAAAATATTATAATCTTAAATATCATAATATGTAGCACAATAAGTAATATAGTATGTAATAATGTTATTTGTATCAATATAATAAGTATAAAATACATATGTAATACATGATACATAAGATGTAATATATAATATACATTTATAAATACATAAATGTTTATAAAATATATAAACATTTCTAAGTATATAAATATAGAAATATAAATATTTTCTATAAATATATAATATACAAATAAAAGGATAAGATAAATATATAATAGATATTGTAATGTATTGTATATTATAATGTATTATGTATATAAAAAGCATATATATTAGTAAAATTTGAAACTTGTGCTTGCATTATTGGTTTTATATTTAACCTGTAGTTTTGATTCTTATTTTTTTTATTAATTATATTGCATTATGTGACAGTTTCATAGGGTCAGGGATTCCCCCAACCCCTCCCCATGCCATTCCCCCATGGTGGGTTCTTCCACCTTGTTACAGTATTACAGTTCAAATTTAATCAAGATTCTTTCTTTGCAAACATATACCAAGCATAGAGTCCAGCATCTTATTGTCCAGATAAATTGAACAGTTTCTTCGGGAGACCACCTCTGGTCTGAAGGTAGAGCTGGCAGAATATCATCCCAATCAATTAAGAGTCCCAACATAACATCAACAACAATTTACAACATTATGGAATTGACATGGTTTTGAGTAACCAATATGTTGAAAAAAAATAAGAATCAAAATGGTAGATCTATTTTCAGATTTCTGAGGTATCCACATACTGTTTTACATTCCCACAACATTTTACCAATAATCCCACTTCTGGGAATTTATCCAAGAGTTTATAAAATCAGCACATGAAAAGCTTGTTTGTACTCCCATGTTTCTACAAGCTCAATTATCGAAAGCTAAAATGTGAAACCAACTCAAATGCTTTATCCATCATCCAATGATTGGATAAAGAAGATGTGGTGTACATACACTATTACTCAGAAGAAGAATGAAATTCTACCTTTTGCAACAAAATGTATGTAACTGGAAATATGCTTAGTAAAACAAGCCAGTCTCAAAAAGACAAATATAACAAGCTTTCCTGACATATGACATCTAATAAAGATCAATTGTGTACATACATATAAATTAATTATACATACTTATTTAGAGATTGTCATTTTTAGTCCTTTGTATACTCCTGTGAGCTGTGGTCTTCCTAGTTTTTACTTGTTGCATATCATTTGTTAAGTCTGTATATTTATTATGCCTTTGCAAAAGCTGATGGACAGATGGGAAGGGAAGAAGGGGCTTGGAGAAAGGATAGGAGAGGGGGGGAATCATGCTTGTCTTCCTGGAAGTGTACTTATGGAATGCATGGAGCATGTTCTCTTTATATTAAACAAAGTTTTTAAAAATTAAAAGGAAGGTGTTTTAGTTTGATGCAATCTCTTTCATATCTGTTTCTTGGTCAGCTGTGCTTTTGGGATCCTGTCCAAGAAATCTCTATTATACCAATGTCATTTACCTTTGCCATATGTTTCTTCCAAGGAATGTTATAGCTCTTTTACTAATTTTCAGTTTTTACAGTTAAGTCTTTAATTCTTTTTAAATTGATTCTTCTTTGATTGTCTGTCTATTTTTATTCTTTCTTATGTGATCCAGTTTTCCTAACTCCATTTTTACTGGAGACATCTGTTCTCCTCCATTTGTTCATGAAACCTTTGTCAAAAATGAATTGCACATAAGCTCTGAGATTATTTCTACAGTTTTCACCTCTTCTGTTGCTCGGTGTGTATCTTTTTATGCTAGCTTCATGCTATTTTGATGAACTTGGTTTTATAGTGTATTTTGAAGTCAATGTGATGCCTCTAACTTTATTCTTTTTGATCAAGTTCATAGGACATTCTATTTTTTTCTTGCTTCCATATTAATTTTGAGTGTTCCATCTATTTCTTTAAAGAATTAATCAGAAATTTTATTTACATCAAATCTCAAGATTGCTTTGGATAATGTTAGAATTTTAACATTGTTAGAGCTCAAATACATGAATATGTCATGTCTTTCTATTTGTGTCATCTTCAGTTTTTTCTTTAATGTTTTGTACTTTTCTTGGCCTACGAGGGCATTCCATTTCCCAGTAGTCTCCGTGGCAGTTGGGATACAGCCCTTGGTGCCCTTGTTGATAGTCCTAGGTGAGGTTTGTTTTGTACTTTTCAATGAACTCACATATGTCACTTTCTTGGTTAACTTTACTCCTATTTTGGGTGCTGTTGTATATGACATTGCTTTCTTCGTTTCTTTCTGTAGCAATTCATATGCAGCTCCTACTGTCACTTGGGGAGTGAATCATCGGACGGAATATCTACCCCTCTGTCTCTCGTTCTCTCTATCTGACTTTGCAACAAAAATAAATACATGTGTTTAAATTAGTGCATGCCAACTATATAACAAAGCAGTTGCTTTAGAAAAAAAATCAACTTTTGCCTCAACCTTTAGGGGAAATTTGAGAAAGCTTTGCCAATTTTTTGATCCTTATATTAATAAAGCTTAGTGTGATTAAGAGAAAAGATTACTTAGCTTATGTAGTCAGCTGTTTTCCCTTCAGCTGTAAGAATTGCTGACTGAAGCATGTCAGAAGTGTTATTTATCAATATTAACTACAGAACCCTTCAGTTGCTACTTCTTCATAATGCAATGTACAAGTTTAATTGGAACCATTGTTTATACCTGAGTTTGACTTTTTTAGGCATCCTTTGCTAGATATGTGCTATGCGGAGATGTAAATTATTCTGTGAAAAGTCAAGAACATAAAACATAATGGAGAAATCCATACCGTGTAAAGATTTTAGAATCTCAACTGACAAGCTACTTACTGAGACCTAAAATGCCAGATAATGCATTTTAGTCGTTTTCATTAGAATTTTCATGAGAAATGACATTTGGTGGATGGAAATATTTCACTGAGAAATATATTTTTTTTTCTGGTTAATACTGATTGAACTCAGTAGGTTGGTGAAACTATGAATGAAATTATTATAGGAAGGAAAAATGTCTTTACCAACATTCATTTAAACCACCACTCTTACTTTCTGTGTTAATGTGGTTCTGACTTATTGCATATTTCCAGCTGATCCCTCTTTAAAGATTCCTTCTTGTTGTACTATAGTCCTAATTATTATAAATAAGAAAGTTAAGGCACAGATTTTGGAATAAATATTTATGCTATGTTTTTATTGCATCCATTATATTCAAACATACTTATTTATAAACACTGTCAAGGAAGTCTTTATCTTTAAAGATGTTTTCTGTTGTCTGTAACTCTTTTTTGGCAAAAACAAATAGTCATAAGAGAGACAGAGAAAGAGAGATGATATATCCATCTCAAATCCTCACATTATTTCCCCTTGTAAAATATATAAACCAGAGACTTCCTAAATTGGATTGATATTTGAGCTTGTAAAGTGAAGTTGTAGAAGACACCCACAGAAGCTGTCACTCTTATCTCTGGGTAGACAGTACCACATAGTATATCTAATAAATTTCAGCTGTACTTACTAGTTAAGTGAATTTCAGTTATTATCCAAAGTGATAAGAGGCTGTAAACCATTGAATGAGAGGACCCCTCAGTCATCCTGCAGAGAAGGCTGCCTGCAAGCTGGAGGAGAGAGTCGCAGTAATAACAATTTCAGAGACAGATTAGTAATGCATTGCAGTTATGCTTTCTTGAGAGTTATCTCCTTAAAGACATTAAAGGAAGAGATTCAACGGAAAGTGCCTAAAAGCAGCTAAAAGCAGGAGAATGGAGTTTATGGACTGGGAGCCAGGTTGGGGAGTGAAGGGAAAATGGATGCAAAGGTGTTTTTCTAGGTGTCTGTGTAGCTAGTCATTGTTCTGTAATGGTGTTCTCAGTGGTGAAGCTTGTGTTAGTCAAACAAAAGCTATTGATTTCCAAATTCTAAGAAAGCAACTGAACCATATAATCTAACAGGCCCTCTCACATTTGCAGATACCATTTTTCTGACATCAAGGTAGAGTAACTGCACCATGGGAACTAAGACCTATGGGGGTTTCCTGAGCAAAACTTGAACCAACCATCTTCTCACTCATTTTAGAAAGATAAAGCCCTTAGATATTATGCCACTGTGGGTCCTTTAAACAGATACAGACACAGATGTATAGAGTGTTTGCAGAATGGAGCATGAACATTGCAACGACATCATCCCTCTGACTTTTTAATAGTTAAAACTAGAGTTTAATTCTATTAAAATATAGGCCAAACTTTGTAAGTATGATTTCATCAACCTGGGGTTAATATGTGGCAAAAGAATAGATACTAGGCATATTTGAAAGTGTAGAAGAGTTATATTTTACACATAAATACTATAGAAACTTTTTGTAGTATGATTTAATGTCTTAACTATTTGGCAAAATAGAGAAATAAGGCTGTCATTTAGCATACGTTAGCTATAAAAGATTAAAAGTTTCACTGTAGATGTGTATCCCACTCATAAGCCATTGGAACATTATCTAATTTAAATCATAAACGCATTAGGAAGCCAGCTTGAGAGTCACTTTGGGAATCTTTGAAATTATTACCGAAATCTATTTAAGTGTTGATATTTTATAAATGTTTTTTGTTACTATTTATTTATTTTTATTGGAAAATCAGATATATAGAGAGGAGGAATGACAGAGAAAAAGATCTTCCGCCTGCTAATTCACTCCCCAAGTGGCCACAATGGCTGTAGCCGAGCCGATCTGAAGCCAGGAGCCAGGAGCTTCTTCAAGGTCTCCCTCTTCCAGGGTCCCAAAGGTTTGGGCCATGCCTAACTGCTTTCCCAGGCCAAAGACAGGGAGCTGGATAGCTGGATGGGAAGTGGTGCTGCCAGGATTAGAACTGGTGTCCGTATGAGATCCTGGTGTGTGCAAGGTGAGGACATTAGCCCTATGTTACCTTGCCAGGCCCTCAAAATATGTTTTTTTTTAATTCATGTGAATAAATTATAGTTAATGGATTTTTATACAAGTTTTTTTTTAATTTTCTCAAAAGATCAGAAGATTTAACCACACCCAGTGCAATCTACAGTAAAGTTCAACTATAACTGAGCCATCATTAAATCTTCTCTTTAATTTGCTTTAGTATCTCATGTGTTCTGTTATGCTCGTATATTCTAAACTTTCTTTGTTTTTGTTTTTTTTTTTTTTGCTGTGGCTCTTGTTATTGGATTTTTAAACTTTCCTTAGTCCTTACACATTCACAACCACAAATTCTATTTGCCAAACAAGTTTCTACTTAAACTATGCTATTATGGATTTGGCATATGGGACAATATAAAATAGAATTGTCGTAATAGAAATAATTTGCAAAATTTTGCATTATCTTTAAAAACATAAATGAATTCAAATCTATATTGAAATAGCAGGACAATGTCTCATTGACTGATTAAACTGGAGAATATTGGCAACAATTTTTTGACCCACATCTTTTGTACTTTTTGCCTGTCAAAGACAAAATACTTTCTGTAGCCTTGTTTTTTGCATTGGTATTCTCTATGTTTCCAAACATGAAGTTCTGTAATCATTGTCCCCAGGGAAATAAACCTTTTCTAAACTATGTGCTATTAAATAAATATGGATTTCAGTACAGAAAACAGAGTGAACTTCCTTTATTCAAGGAAGCTTGAATTTTGTGTTTATCTTCATGTGTATTAAGGACTATTTAAAGACTCTTTGGGGATTAGAATTAAGATCTGTAATTAAAATACTCTGCACATTGTGTAGATATTTAGCTTCTAACTCACTAGGGAGTATTTTTGCTGTTATTGAATTTATACTTGTCTGACCATGATGGAAAATTTTCTAATTGCAATTATACATTTTTTAAACATTCAGGCTAATATGTTAGTCATTTTTTTTCTCCCTTTTGTCTTTTCTTTAAACAGTACTTTCTTTTAGAAGTTTGCATGGGGTAATCTAAATGTGTTGCAGAAAAAAGGTACTTATAGCAAGTTTCTGACCTAGCAGTTAAAATGAATGCCATATGGAGCCCACGGGCTTCACATTGGAGGGCCAGAATTCAAGTCTAGCTCCAGTCAGGAGTCCAGCTTCCTGCCAGTGCACACACAGGCAGGCTTCAACCAGTGAAAGAGTATTCAGGTCCCTGCCACCTGCAAAGGAGACCCATCTAACTTCCTGTCTCCTGCGTTTAACAAGAACAAGCATTGGCTGTTTAGGCATTTAGGGGGAGTGAACCAGCATGTGGGAGACTTCTCTCTCTCTCTCTCTCTCAAGTTAACTAAATATTAAATAAGTAAACAAGATAAAGTGAATTACAAAGCATCCAATTTAGTATTCTAAATATTGTAATGATCCAATGTAAGTTGGCCTTTGATGCAAAACAATGTATTTCAAGGAAAGAATTTAGGCAAAATATAACAGTTCACAATTAAAAAAGATGAATATGATGCAAGAATACATTTTTGACCTTTCTTCCAATTTATCTTTTGTTATCCATTTAATGTTACTTAATCATTGATAATGTCAATACCAGCATGTCAAACATTTTTGCTTGGACTATGAACTGAGATTTTTCTCAGTCATGTTAACTTTAACTGTTGTTGTCTTCTGTATACCTGTATTTGTAAAGGTCCTTTATGTTTTCAGAAGACAGCATGTCTACTTGCTAAATTTTGGGGAATACTGGACTTTTTAATCTTACTTTATGACATAGTTCCCAGTATTTTTTTTTATGTTTGACATTCAGAATTAACCAAATGTCAATTTGGTCTCCTTTCTCTGCCCCCCACCCCCTGATTTTGGTGTTGAGTTGATTTGGTTCCTATTATTGAGTTTAATTAAAGTTGCCTTCTATAAGAAAGACTTATTAATTAGGAAGCTATGATGTAATATATATATGCAATGTGCCTGCTTGAAAATATGATAGTTATGTTAAAACGGACCAAGAATGTGATTTATCCAGGGATTTAAAATATTGATGAAATATATATCACCATTGTAAATTCAGAGTCCCAGATTCTGTGTTCTACTCAGTGTATATCATACCACTCGTATTTTCTTATAAATTCCAAAGAGATTTACTTACTAAAAATTTGTAATGACAGTGCCATACAAAATAGGAAAACCCTTAGGATAACTGTAAAATGGATGCAGCATGAAACTGCCCTGAGAAGGATCAGCTCCGTAAATATGCTACTAAAAATGGAATCAAACACCAGTTAGCAGCTGAACCACTCTCCAGGATGTTTGAGTATAAAATTGGTGGAGTCTCTGGAAGGGAGGTTTATTTTTCTCTATACTTCCTAGGGACCTATTCCTTTGCCCTGTAGAACTATAAAAGCCGAACAGAGCAAGAAGTGTTTTATTTTTACCCACACAAATTATTTGGTCTTCCTTAGAGGAGAGTTCAGGGAGAAATTTAATGCTAATCAAATGATAGTGAGTTTGAAATATTCAAAATGGCAAAGATTCTGTTTTAAATTTTCAAAAATTTAATTTGGAATCATTGTTGTCTTATATATAGTATATTTAGGAAAACTGCAATTGTAATAATTTAATTATGTAATCCTGTTATGTCTGCATTTCAATATATACATTATAGTTTCAGAATATATATGCATTTTTCTGCAAATAATGGAGATGGAATTCCAGTAGCATGAATTCATGAAAATATATTTCTTCTAGTATTATTGTAAATTTAACTCATAGCTTAATATGTATACATCACTTGCAGGTCACTTCCTGGATCATGGAAATGGTAGTTAACCTTATTTACTAAACAAGCAATTATTCTTGGTATGAATCTGAAATGTTCATGTGATAAAGTTAACAAAACATAATCAAGATATTTATTCTAGAGCTCTCCTATAAAATAAATCATAAAGATAAAATACATGTACATGATGCTACCTTCAGATTGGTATTGGTCCTTCTTTTACAGTTTCAAGTCTCTAATTTCCAATTTTATACCATTCCTATATATTGAAATGTTAAAGAGATAAACTTAAGCTGTGCTTCCCTGTGGTGTCTTGTCCTAGAACATAGGACCATGTTCTCAAGTACCACAGCAAATTGATAACTTTGAAAAGATCGTTTTGTAGTATGGTTTATAATAGTGTGAAAAGGGTTATCGATTATAAATGTGCCATTGGTTACCTTCCAATTGTTTATTAAGAAAAAAAATCGGTCAGTAGTGTGGCTGGATCGAACCTGCATTGGACTACTGATTAAGACACCTAGATCCTAAAAGGTTAAGCCACCTTTTCGGATACCTATCTCAAATTGGAAAGTGCATGTTAAAGTCCAAGCTAGCCTTATTCCTGTTTCCTGCTGATACATTACTAGGAAGACAGTAGTGGTAGCGTTAAAGTTCGATTCCTACCTCACTGATTTGGGTGACATTCCACCGTCTGGCTCAGTCACTGCTGCAACAGATATTTTGTGAGTGCACCAGTGGATGCGAGTTTTGTCTCTTTAATCACAAGTGTGTGTGTACGTGTGTGTGTGTGTGTATGTCCCACCTCCTATCTATTTTTCGCTTAAAGCCAATTTTAAAAGAAGAATTTTAGTAGTAATGGCTGGTACCTAAGCCTATGGAGAATGTTTATTTACAAGTGCTTTCTTGAAATCCTACTTTGGCTTCTGCCACACTTTGCATTTATGATTCTTCATCCGAATGTTCCTGTGATCTATATATAGTGTGTGTGTGTGTGTGTGTGTGTATAATCCCTCACACTGTGAAAATTGTGATCAAGTATATACTTAAATTATGAACCCTCTTCCCAGCACCTGTAACCCATGTTTAATAGCATCATACAACATTGTTTCAAAATGCTGTGACAAATCTAAACTGAGTATCAATCATTTCCCTAGTAGTCACTGATTTTTGTTGTAGCCTCTGATTTATCGTTGTTTATCCAGATCCTAAATCCAGTCAGCTTTTCTGTTCTTTAAATATCATGCTTTGTACTGCATTAAAGGGTGAAAAACTTTTTAATAAAATGATGCCTGCTTCATCCCAGAACTGTTTTGGTTGAAGATCCCTCTCCCTATACTATTACAATAAGTCTTTATTTGTGCACATTTCCCACCTATAAAAGCATATTGTCTACAGCCACATCTCAATATTTATGCAGGATAATTTTATTTTCAGTTCCTTGCTCCACAATTTGTGTATTTCTGCTTAATTTGAGGATTAAGATATAAGTTCCTGAGTATAATGATGAAATCTCTTCAATCTATCTCTCATTTATAAGTCACTACTGTACCTTTATCTTCATCTATCAGATTCCACAGTTTAAGGATTTGCAACTTGATGAAGTTGAAAACAAAGCTACTGGAGTGAGCAGTGATTACTTTGAATCTGGAGTGACCTTTCCCTGTACTTTTGTTTACAGCCCTCAGAGTGGCTTTTACATCACCAAGCCAGGGGGACATGCTTTGGAAGGCTTCTGTAGGAGGTGTTACTGGAAGCTAACACACAGTGAAAATCAATTGAAACATTAGAGGCAGAGAAAGCAATGCCAGTGAAGTATCCAAGGTGATTTGACTGATGGTTTACCTATGTGAACATGGTAGCAGTTGATGCCAGACTCTAACCAAAAATTACATAATGTCATCTTTATATCCTTTGTAAAATGGGTTCTTCAGCCTCAACTTAATTAAGACTTATCTGCAGAATTGTGAAGTTTGAAATCCCTTGATTACTTATAGGAGTGTTTTGAAAATGTCACACTAGAGGAACTGTAAGGTGAAAATTAAAAAAAAAAAAACCTATGGAACTGTATCATAAAATAATAATGATTAAAAAAAAATCAGTTTAAAAAAAACATAAAACAGATTAAGTATTAATTTTACAATTTGGAGATTTTAGACTCAGTTGCTTTCTCTAAACTGGTTCACTTCCTATCCCAATGCACATTTGTATTTATATAATACCTATATGAAGAATCCAGGGGAGATACAAGCCAAGCGAACTCTACAAGAGAGGATATAGTCATCAGGATGGTTTCCAGGATGATGATGGAAATTCTGTCTTTACTTTGGTCTCCTAAGTACCACCTCTTAAAATTCCTGTCCAAATGAGAGGTCCAGAAATTTTATGGAGATTGGCAATAGAATAGCATCTGCAGGCTGTGAGAATGGAGAGGACACATTAGCCAAATATTATTTGTAGTCATAAATGGCTATGTTATCATCAACCACAATATCTCCTAACTACCAACAGACTAGCTGCTGAGCAAATTAAATATTTCCACACATGGTATGAGTGAAGATGGTGCTGTACATTAAGGCGAACTCATTTATCTTTATACAATAAGTTAATAGTTTACCTCTTTGAATGGTGTCTGAATATGTAAGCGTCAACTCAGCATGATTCCTTTTGAAGGCCTGAAGAGAACTATCCAAAATATGTGTAACTCTTGTTTTTAAGGAAGTTTTAGACATTTCAATTTCCATATATATGTGAGTCTTACCAGGAATGTGTTCATTATTTATAAAGGCAAGCACAGAAGACAAAAAAATTTTAGAGTTCATAAAAATAACTTTTCATATTTTCTCCTGAACTTAGTACACTTGCAACAGAATTGCTCTAGTCAGTTCAGTGGAATTACATCTGTGAATTCCCTTAGAGTGTTTTTGGTGGTTTTCAACTTCTGGTTTATTTTCATTGTCTTATTCAGACTCTTTTGCTTATCTTGTGCTATGCTTTCTTATATAAAGTTTCTATGACCTACAGAATACTTACGAGTTACACAAACATGAAAATAAGAATGTTATGATTCATTTCCATATGAGGTGAAAGATACAAGTAAATGTTTTAAAAAGAGTTTATTTAAAAATTGTGTATCTTTTTATGTCAAGTTTTCATGAAGTATCTGATCAGATCTTCCCTCTTAAAAATGTTTCTAATCCAGCAAAACTGGAGGGCAACTGTATAGAGTATTTCATATGAGTAGTGATTAATACTACCCTTTTTCTGCAAGGCTAAATACTGTTTTAATTACACATGGTCTTATTAAGAACCAAATCAGGGCCTGGCGGTGTGGCCTAGTGGCTAAAGTCCTCACCTTGAACGTCCCGGGATCCCATATGGGCGCCGGTTCTAATCCCAGCAGCTCCACTTCCCATCCAGCTCCCTGCTTGTGGCCTAGGAGAGCAGTCAAGGATGGCCGAAGGCTTTGGGACCCTGCACCTGCGTGGGAGACCTGGAAGAGGTTCCTGGTTCCCGGCTTCAGATCGGTGCAGCACCGGCCATTGGGGATCACTTGGGGAGTGAATCATTGGACGGAAGTTCTTCCTCTCTGTCTCTCCTCCTCTCTGTATATCTGACTTTGTAATAAAGATAAATAAATCTTAAAAAAAAAAGAACCAAATCAATGTTTTAAGAAATGGTTGTTTTACACATACAACCACAAGTGGATAAAGAATATGTAATACCTCAAATGCACAGAAGAAATGACTTTTGTTTTTTCCATCAATGTTGGTGAAGAAGCATGTAATAAAGTATCAATTATAAGATCTCATAACAGGCATTCATAGATTTTCATATCAAATAACAGTGCAAAATCATATCTGATTACTGGCTGTATTCTATCTAACAAGATTCTGGTTATATTTATTTTTCATAAGAAGAAAAGACTGTTAGAGATTGAAAATAACAAATCAGAGAGCCATGATTCTGATTGATCACTGCCTATGAGAGTGAAATGAGTAGCTGCAGTGAATTGTAGGTAAAAGGAGAGAGAGAAGGGAAGGAATGTATTAGAACTTGAACCAATTCTTCCAGTCCTGATAGTTTCGTTAATATCTACCATGTCATATTCACCTAAAACTGTATATGTATACAGAAAATCATTGTAAGAAATTAATAGTGAAGATTAACTGGTACAATTTATTACATAGAGTGAACTTTGAACGTATAAATTTCAAGACAATTCTAACTTATTAGTAGCTTATAAAGAACTTAAGAATTGCATACTTCTTATGTTTTAAATGTAGTGTTATAGTTTTTTTTCTTTCACTTGACTCTTAGCAATAGTTTTAAACAACATACATTGGACATTCAATAAATAAATGATAAATAAATGTATGAGTAAGGGTAGAAAGATTATGCAAGAAGTTCAATGGAATGAGCGCTGTAATTGCATTTAAGTTGATTTTTCAGAAAAGGAAACTGAATTTCAGAGCAGGATAGGATTTTCTGAAGATTTCTTGGTAAAAATGTGTAGCAGGGTCAAAATGTCTTTGAGATTTACAGAATGTTGTATTTGTGTTTAGAGTTTCAACATTGTATTAAAAATACAATTTAGATTTTAAACGCAAGGAATTTTGAGCTTCATAAGTTATTTCATAACCAATATAATAATGGACCTTGAGCTTGGAAGAAGGCATTATGAAGGCTAAATGATTTTCATATGGGAATAGAGCACTAAGAATTACAAAGCCAATATACAATAAGAAAAAATCAGCAACCTGTGTTGTAAAGTAAGCTGAAGACTGTGTACCAAATATTAAATACATTATTTGTGTATATGCATACTTTTACATATAGATCATGTATATACACAAGTGTATATACATACATATATATATAAAGTCAAAAAACGTGATATTAATATACTCAATTTAAATATACAAAATGTGATTTAAGCCTACTTTTGTGGAAAAGGAACAAACTTCATTTGGCATTCAAAATTTGTTTTCATTTGCCACACACACATTTGTGATGTGGTTTTGAATATGCAGCTGTAGCAGGTGCCTGGAATAAGAATGAAAGGCTATTGTAAACTCAGCTATTCTCTTCCCAGAACAACAAATTAATGGAGAAAACATCTTTGCAGTCATTGTTGCTTAAAACTTTTTCAAACATGACAATTTCAATAATAGCTATCCCTTTTTGGAAGACAGTGTTAAAGCTGTCTGTTTAGGAGTGCACAAATATTCCAAAGGTTTATCAACAAAGAGGAAACAAGAGAGCTTCCGCCAAAAGCCAGAGAGTCCATTGGTATTTGCAGAAATGTTTGCTCCCCATATCAGGCAATGATCCAAACTTCCATGTTTTCTCTCCCGTTAAAATGATCACATTTTAACATTTCCTATTTAAATTTCATTGATTATATCCTTTCCCTTTATCTTGCATATTATTTTGAAACATAATTCATCTGAATATTTTGAGAAATATTGATCTGTTTTGTCCTTGTGAATTAAAATACATATGGTTGATAAGGTTATAAGTAAATTTTTTTTTCTTTCTGGAAGTCCAAGTTTGTTTACATATTTTCCATGTGTACCTGTATCAGAAGTGTCAGCAGACAGTATAATTTCCCCAAAATTGAACTTATTTCAGATTGATGAGTAATTTGGTCCTTGTATTGGTCATCTCTCTAATGCTATATGCATTTCTCTTTATACTATTATTAGTTTCTTCAGTTTGCTCATCAAGCAGATGAGTAGTCTGGCATGGATTTAATTGCTGTACAGTACTTTCACTTGATTTTGAGTCTCAATCTAGTTTTCTTGGCTTTGTGTATAAAAAGAACAAGTTACTAATAAGCCTTCGTTTTGCCATTTGAGGAACAGTACCTAAGCTTGATTGTGAGATAGTCCAGGGGACATACAGTTGTCTAAAAAGAAGTTATGTTCTTCACGTAGTATTTCATTAACAGTTTTATACAGTGCAATTTTTCGTAGGACAAAACAAAGGTGACAAAATGATTTGTATCTATTACTAAGAAACTAACAAGCTTCCAAGAAAATTGTCAAATACTGCACTGGCCTGTAAAATTGTGCCATTTTTATTTTTTGTCTTTTCAATTAAAATAAGATCATTGATTTCTGATGTTCTGTGGGAAGACAATGTTGAAAGACCATAGTATATATGCACACATAAACACAAACCCACACACACAAGCATATGTGAAAGGGTTTCAAAAATCACATGGAAATGAAATTAACAGATATCTAAGATGTGTAAAATTTTGAAAACCCATGGAGAGTTTTTCCATAATATTTATTTCATGAACTTCTAGAAGCACCATTGGATTTATCTTTTATTTTTTTAAATTTCATTTTTATTGGAAAGGTAGATTTGCAGAGAGAACAGAAAACAGAAAGATCTTCTGTCCCTTTTCTGATACCCCAAGTGGCCTCAATGGCCACAGCTGAGCCAATCTGAAGCCAGGAGCCAGGAGTGTCTTCTGGGTCTCATGTGGATGTAGAATCTAGGCATTGAGCCATTCTCTACTGCTTGCCCACGTCACAGTCAAGGAGCTGGATGGGAAATGGAGCAGCCTGGAAACAAACAGCTGCCCATATCAGATGCTGGTGCTCACAAGGCAAAGATTTTAGTCGCTGAGCCATTGCTTCAGGCCCAACACCACTGAATTGAATGGTGGGAGTATAGAGTATTAATGATGATCAAAAGGAAGGGACTATTGACAGAAATTAGTTGAGTTTCAGCAGAACAGTATTTATGAAATGACTTTTCTAAGAAATTAAATTATGGGTAATTTCTTCAATGGGTTGAACTTAGCAAATTTTTATGGTAAATTACTACTGATAGTGAAGAAAAAGAGACAAAGAGGACAAGAAAAATAGTTTTTCTTTTTTGACTGTAATTCTACTTTGTTCTCTAGACGTTGATTGCTCAGCAACAGAATTGAATGACTCCATGTCTGTGCACATTGGGAAAGGTTACTGAGTAACTTAGGATTTGATAGAATTGATTCTGTGCATGAAACCATTCAGTGTTTCAATATTGTTGCTTCACAAGATAAACCAGTGCCTCGGGTGTGACATCCATATCAATCCCTGTTCCATCCCAGGCTCTATCTGTGAACCATCTCTGTACAAATGCATTTTCAAAGGAAACAGAGGATAACGCAAGTGATTGGTCACTTTCCAGTCACGTGGGATATCCAGATGGCATTTCAGACTCCTACCTTTGTCCTGGCCCAGCCTTGGAAGTTGTGACCATTTAGGAATTGGATCAGTGGATAGAAAATCTCTCTCTCTTTATCTGTCTCTCACTTCTCTTTGTAACTCTGCCTTTCAAATTAATAAAATATATATTTTAAGTAAGTATAATGTATTGATTTAAAAAGCACAATAATGGCACATTACTGGTATTTGTTTTATAAGATGTTATGATTTTAAGAATAAAATCAGTTTGGGAAGAGATAGAAATGAACATCATATTTATAATCAAGATGCTAAAGTAACATTCCTTCATGCATGTGCTCTGTAATCCTGCTTGCTTTGAGAATCTGCTTTGGGACTACTATTCTAGTAGTAAATTCTAGTAGATTTTTCAGTGTGATGGGCACAATGTAAATGCTATATTTTCAAGTCTAAAATACTTCCAACTCATTGAAATAGAATCCACAATGCAATAAATATTTAAGGGCTATTCAAAGAACTGTAAACTGAAGTATGGTTTCTAATAATTTATTTTTCATTTGTTTTTCTCAAATACTCAAAGGAATGTTATTATAGTTTCAAAAAACAGAAGTTGAAATCGCTTTACTACATCAACTCTCTCACCTATTGCCTTTATACAAGGTGGTGTTAAATGGAAAAGACTTTTTATTATGGAATCACTATTCAAAAACCTTGAATAAAACCAATCTAAGTGGGTGTGGATTATTAATATATTGTATTTCAGTAGATGGTGGAAGGGAGTAATTGGTTATCTTCCGCTGTAAGAGAGTTTAACTTGAAGCGAAGTAGTGATAGATGTTTATTATACCTTTGGATTTGCTAAATGTAATTTGTTAATCTTGGTGTGTAACATCACAGCTTTATATTGCATCCCTCTGACTTCTTGCAGATGTACTAATTATAAACAACCTCTGAAGTTAATATTGAATGCAGATTTAAAAAATGACAGCACAACAGTACTCCAAAGAGCTTTTAGAGGAACATGCATTCAATCTTTCAATATTCCTATATCCCGCATGAAAGTGCCTAGGTTGGATTATTGACCTAGCTCATGGCTCTAATGTCACATCACTTCAAACACCAGAGGCAGTGGTGATCACTCAAGTAATTGCATTCCTGCCTCTAACATGACAGGCCTGGGTCATGTCCTTTGGCCTGATCCTGGACATGGCAACAGCCACTCTTGAAATTTGGGGAGTTCCCTTTAGATCCCTCTCTCTCTGTTTCTCTCTCTTGATGCCCCTGAAATAACCAAACATCTATAATCACCTCACAAAACATAGAATTACATATAAATTTAGTTTGGTTCAATTATTTTTTTAAAATTAGTTCACACGTAGTCTTCAAAAAGTTCATGAAACATGCACATGAGAACTCGCATTTACTTTTAACATATTGGTTACTCATTACTATGTCAATTAATTCCATAATGATGTAAATTTTTGCTTATGGTATGTTGGAGCTTTTAATTGACTGGGATGATACTCTGCTGGCTCTGTCTTCAGACCAGAAAGGGTATACCTAAGAAGCCGTTGAACTTGACTGGACGATAAGATGCTGGACTCTATGTTTGGTATACGCTTGCAATGGGGGAATCTCAACTGATCTTGAACTGTGGTTATGCAACAAGGTGGAGGAATCCACCATGGTGGGAGGGTTTGGGGAGGGGTGGGGAGAACCCAAGTACCTATGAAACTGTGTCACATAATACAATGTAATTAATGAATTAAAAATAATAAATAATTAAGAAAAACTGCATGGATTTCAAAGCTTTTGTGCAGAATTTTACTTACCACCTTGCTTTAACTGTCTATAAAATCCTAGAGATATTATTATATGTATCTTTGGTAGGCAATAATATGTAATATAATTAAATACAAACTTTGTAAAAAAATACATTTTTAAACAGAATGGTTCCTACTTCTAGATAAGTTGACATATGGAAGAAACTTCTTTTTGCTTTTCCTGATAGACAGTTTGGTGCTCAATTTGCTTTAAATGTTATAATTTATTCTAGCAAGTTAGTGTCATTTTTGTCTAACTTTTACATTTTTATTGCTTTGTTGCTTTTCGTTTTTGATTTTTCTACACATAACTTTTATTATAAATAATCTTATGTCATCCTCAAAACTAGCTTATAAATAGCAATGCAAATTTGAAGATAAAAGATGCTACAGTGTTATTTTCAACTGACAAATTTTATTATCTACTATATTAAAGGTATTTAGAGATACAAAGAGTACGATCATTATTAGCAAGAAATGATATGCCATGAATGCATAAATATGTATTTGATTGTATTTTAATATGTATTTATTTTAAAGCTGTAGTGACAAGAAGAGATGAAAGAGAGGAGAAGAGAAAGAGGGATAGAGGGAAAGAGAGAGAGAGAGAGAGAGAATCTCCGTCTACTGATTCACTCCCTCACATAGGGGAAGGGATCCAAATACTCAGGCTATTTTCTGCTACATACGCAGACAAATTTTTCGGGAAGTTGGGTCAGTAACAGAGAGGCTAGAGCTCTGTCACTTTGATTTGGGATACTGAGTGTTGTGTCAGCTTAAGCTTACCATGACACCAGCCTCTTAGCTGCACTTTAAAAAGTTACACTTCTAAAAAAATACATATTTGCTGTATTTGTTTCTATTATTTTTCTTTTATTTTGCATTTAATGTTAAGTTAAAATGCAAAGAGGACAGATTCAATGTAATCTAGCTAATACGTTTCCTGCCCTCCCTCCCTCCTTCCGATCCCTCTTTCCTCTTTCTTTCAGCTTTTAATGCAACATATATTTAACTTGCCTTAGAGTCAACAACTTAATGCTCCACAAAACAAAGAGTTTACAAAGTGATGAGATCCTACTTCAGTCGAACTCCAGGCAAGGATTGTAAAGAATAATCAAATGGAAAGATTATCATATTATTCATATGCATTAAGTTTTAAAATAATCACAAATCATTGAATCTGTAGTAGTAAAACATTCTGAACCATTTATTTGATTGAAAAAAAGAAAAAAATGAACTCTCAAAACCTATTTTGGCAGCAATAGTGATACACACAGGCGTTTCTTTTTTTATTTTGTTTTTTTTTTTAATTTTTAAAAAGTATACCTTTGTTATTTCACAGTTACATCAGTTCTGTTAATCATAAAACTGAGTCATGTTGACATATTAATTAAGTCTTAAAAGGCGAAATCAAGGCAATTTCATTACAGAGTTCTCTGGAAACCATAGAAGGAAAATCTGTGATTCAAAATCATTCATGAGGGTGTCTGTAAGTTCTCTACTTTAACTTCATCTGCAAAATCTTGGTTGCTATGTAAAGCAGCATACATATAAGATTCAGTACTTAAGAGTATAGGTATATTAAAAGGCACACTAATGAGCAAGAGAGTGGCATAAACAAGTAAGATATGTGATAAAAAGCAAATCTGAAAATAAGCCAAAGAATTCCACAATGTGTGAGTGAACTAGAAGATGAAAGATCTTGGAGCAAAAATATTTTACTTATTTTGGGGGTTTTATTTACTGTTCAGACAAACAGTTGAAAAACTGTAGAATGAACTCCTTTGCTATTCTACAGCATGTTCTTCATTATTGCTAATCAGTTAGAACTAGTAAATACCAATATAATCTACTACTTAGAATTCCGATATTAAAAATAGCTAATCAAACTAAGAAAATAGTGCTGGGTTTAGTTCAGAAGGTAGTAACTAGAATCTTTTTCATTTTATACTTTATAGCTGCATACTTTATGTTTTAAGCAATCTGATAATATTTATCACTATTCAAGAGTGATATATATTAAGCAATATTTGAAGTCTTTCCCATTAGAAATAATATAATTTATAATAAGTTAATGAAATATCCGGAGTAATGTATACATAAAATAAAAACAAACCAATTCAAAGTGTTTTTATGAGTTCATCTATTTCTCTCTTAAACTTCTGAGTGTTTTCCAAGAAAAAAATGCTTCTGGGCTGACTTGATTTATGGTGATTTTCCAGAATACAGAAAACACCACATGAAGTAATTGTTTTTAATGGTTTTTATGTTTTAGGTTGTAATCATGCAATAATGTGACTTCTTTCCACTATCTTTCTGCCTTTTTCAAATTAGATGCTTTATCGTAATGGGATTTTTTCTTCCTTTATTTCCAAGAGATGAGCATCGCTTTGTATTTACAACCAGTGAACATTATCAATTCATTTGAAGCTTAGTGTAGATGGCATCTCTGTTACTGTCTCTCAGAGTAAACTTGGGGAATTAGGACAAAAGAAAAGCACATTGCTTGGGCAGTGTCTACTGAAACAATATAAAAATGAAATATTACAAGTATACTATCACAGCCCCAATTCTGTCCACGTATTTCAATATTTTGCAATAATATTGACAGATCTTTATAAATTCTCATTTGCTTGTGATGTTCAGTGCTTATTACTAATATGCTATACACAAAAAACTGTTTATAAAATTGTGGGATTTTGGAATGCAGTTCACTGAACAACTACAGTGCAAACAGAAGAAGACACTCCGACCTTAGTTGTTTCTTATTTTTCTTAGGAATGCAGCGCATTACAACCTAATCAGTACTAAGAGCTAACTCGGTCAGTTTACATTGGGGATTTGCAACTCATCTCAGGAATGCTTCATCACTGATTTTTTACAAACTTTGGAAAATGAACATGTATTTTCAGGATTAGCATCTTTGAAGAAAGTTGATTCCTAAAGTTCCTGTCCATTTTGCATGCTTCCTTTTCCTGCTAGCTCAGATTTATATGGCCTCGCCAGCAGTGCCTTCAGCACAGCGAAGAGAGCAAGTTAGAAGGAAGTTGGATGCAACATCATTGAACAGTCCTCAAACTTAACATTTTTCATCCTTTCAACAATGTTTCCGTTTGAAATCCTATAGTAAGTGTTTCTTTGTCAAAATATTTATCATTTAGCTGTGATTCCAGTTAAAACAAATTCTTCCATAATAACACTGACCTATCGTGCACGTAACCCTTATTCATGAAAGTTTTACAATTTGTGAATATTCATTTTTGGTTGTTTGTCTCTAAGATGTATCAGATGTTGTAAGCATGCCTTAAGTACTTTTTAATTGCTGCATCTACCTGTAATCCCCTTGTTTCAAACTATGAATCAAGATAGTGTTAAAAATATTAGTCCAGTGTAGGTTTCAAGGTACTTCTTCCTTTCCTTGCTATATTTATATAACATAATGTACATTATTTGAACATACCATTTTTAACTACATAGATGAAAGCAAAAGAGAATCATCCCAACCTCAGACTTCCCTGTGATACAAGAACGGCTTCCTCATATAATACTGTAATCCTGGGAACACACGTCTGGCATCTCATTCTCCAGTGGGAACCTGCTTTATGGGTCTATGACTGCATGGCCTCTTCCTTTAGCTTACTGCAGGATTACAAACAACAACGATCAAGCCATATAGCTTAACACTGTCTTGGTTGACAGTTCTGGAAAAAAATAATGAAGCTGTCACACAGAGGAAACAAGATAAAAATCATTTGTGGTATAGGGAGGAATAGGTGGTGAAAATTTTGACCCTTGGTGATGTTAATTGTGCAATTTACAGGTAGCAGAATCAGCAGTCACTATTTATTATCGTCCTTTTCTCTTGCCTTTGGAATGACTCCTGAGCACACTTTAGGTCCATATATATCCCATTAGAAGGAAAGATGATTTAATCTACACATGATGTTTTGTAATTTTATTATATGACAAACTTTTTTTGGATACATCCAAATGAAGGATGATGTCATGTTTTTAATGTCATGGGCACAAATACATAGACATTTAACACTTATTATCCTACCCCTTCTTAGTACACGTGCATTTAATAGGAGTTATTCTTTCTCCTGATCCTTAACATTTTGTCTGTTCTTTTCTTCTCACTTATTTCATTCTTTCATGGCTATAATTTTTATAACTTTTCTTCCACTGGTTTACTCCCCAGATGCCTACATTGGCCCAAGCTGAGGTGATCCAAAGCAGGAGGGTGGAGCTGGGAGCAAGAGCTTCCTCTGGGTCTCCAACATTTGTACTGAGGCCAAAGGACTTGGGCCATCCTATGTTGCTTTCCCAGGATACAAGCAGGGGATGGGATTGCAAGTGGAGCAACCGGGACATGAACAGGTGCCTGTGTGTGATACTGGTGCTGACAGAAAGAGGATTTGCCAATTAAGCTATCATGCAGGTCTCAGAAGTATTTTAGTTTTTATCTTAAGAAAAGGAAGGTGACATTAGCTACCACAATAAACCCTGCAGAAAGACTCCATAAAGTCAACTTCACATGTTCATGTTTCCCAAGAGAATTCTGTTATCAAATTGTTAAAAATGCTCCTGGTTGAATTTTGGAATTCATAACTGATATTTCTTTTCCTAACTTTAGAACTGAGAAATTACTCTAATTGTTATTAAGTCAGAAGCTTCACAGTTTGATTTATCAGAATTTCTCAGAGACATTGATTATGCATCATACCTACAGTGGAAATAAAAATTAAAGTAAGGAGTGAAACATGCAGGAGCACAACAGGGACTGACACTCAAAAAGGACAAGAAATGGGGCCTGGGTGTGGTGGCCGAGTGACTAAAGTCTTCACCTTAAATGTGCGGGGATCACATATGGGTACCGGATTAAATTGGGGACTAAACCAGCAGATGGAAGATCTTTCTGTCTCTCCTTCTCTCTGCCAATCTGACTTTCCAATAAAAACAAATAAATCTTTTTTTTTTTAAATAAAGAAGCATATGCCAGTCCAGTGGACGAGGCAACAAATGACAGGGCATTCTAAGCTTCCTGGTGCTCTGTGTCACTGTGTGCCTTCATGGCTTCTGTTGAGGTCTAGGTACTTTCCCTGCATGAAGGAGAGGAAGGTGAAGGCTGCATGGAGAACACCTGCAGTAGCAACTGTTCATCCGTATGTAAATTGTCCTGTACTCACATCCTCGGTCTGCACATGATCATTTAACCAGATAGTCTAAGGCCTATATACAGAGGAAATATATGCTAAAAGATATATTACTATGTGTTGGATTGTGAAGACTTTTAGTATGCACAGTACTCTACTGAGTGGGTAAAGGGTTCTGAAAGTCAGGTTTGTCTTCCCACCAAAGAACAAGGCCATGGCATGCAGCTGTTTAGCTGCAGAGGAATCTTGATCTAAAGGTGCCCCAGCAAACATACATTCCACAGGCCAATAATGACTCTGCCTTTTGACTCAAATGTTGAATTCTAACGGCTTGAACCACAGAGATACTAATTGTTTTGTAACTGATGAGCTTCTTGATGTCACCACTCAATTGGCCGCCTGAATAATGGACGAATTGTTTGTATACACAATGAAACATACCTCTCTTCTTTGCCTTGCTAGCTAGCTGCTGATGTAGATTGTGTGTATGTGTGTGTGTGTGTGTATGTATGTGTGTGTGCTTTTGTGTGTGTGTAATGGTACAAGCACATGGACAATGTGGCAGAGAAAAACCATAACTGGCACAGCAAACTGCTGTTTATTTATTGTGATGGTTGTTGTTAAGCATAGTTAATTTCTTTGTCTCTTCAGGATGAAAAAAGTGAATGTTTCATTCATCAATTTCGTCTTACTTTCCTAAATCTCCTAAGTACTTAATAGTATTATATTATATTTCTGATTATTACTTTAACTAATTTTATATGTTTAAAAATAATTTTCATTTGATGCTCAGAGAGACAAAGAGAGAGAGATAGAGAGAGAGATCTTAGCTCTTAGTTCTACAGTGACTGAAACAGTCAATACCAGGGCAGGCTGAAGCTGGGAACCAGGACTCTCCTGTCCCCCTACATGTATGACAGGGATCTAAGGACTTGAACTGCCATTACTCTTTTCTTCTTTGCATTTTTAAAAGATTTATTATGCTTGGAAAGTCAGAGTTAGAGAGATAGTGGGAGATAACAGAAATTTTCCATCCATAGGTTCACTTCCCAAATGGCTACAATAGCTTGAGATTAACTTTTCTGAAGCCAGGAGCCAGGAATTGATTCTGGATCACCCATGCAGATACAGGGGCCCAAGGACTTGAGCCATCCTCCATTGTTTTCCTGGGCCATAGCAGAGAGCTGGAAAGGAACTTGAGCGGCCATGACACAAACTACCACCCATGTGGGATGCCAGCATTGGCAGGTGGGGGATTAACTTGCTATGTCACCACACCACCTCACCCAGCTGTATTTTAAATACGTTAGATAATAAGATGGGAATGAACATTACAATATGGGAAGCCAGCATCATAAGCAGCTGCTTGATGCATATTGCTCCCCAGTTCAGCCCCTAACTTTACAAATTGATATAACATTTATTCTTCAGTTTCCTGTGTCTTTAATTTATGCAACAAATGGAGGAAGTCTACCAGAGTGGATAACATTTTTGTTATTCTTGCTTTGCTCAGCAATTCTCTACATTGTTCTTGCTGCCTTGTTTCCTTAAAGCTCCAATTTTACTTTTGTGTTTTCACAATTTGTTGAACTTACATTCCATTTTTCACTGATGTTTGAGTCATGTGTGCTTTATGTACTAGTTGACCATAACCAGTAAGAAGAAACACCTATGACTATTCACAGTTAAAATAATTTGTAGCCTATGTCCCTTTTTGTGCAGATGAATACAAAAACATTTTATAACACATTTGTAAAATAATATTGTCATTCTTTTCTATAACCTTTAATATTTATGTAGTTGTTTCCATATCATGAATCTAAAATCAAAAGGCATTATTTTATGAAGATATGAATCAAAATGTGTTAGGACATATTTAGCACAACACACACACACAAACACACCCAAGAATATAAAGAGCCAGAATCATTGTAAGCATATAGAAATAATGTATCTAACAGACTTACTCCTCCATAACCCTGTCAAGACTCATGCCTATTGTTTTAATGAGAAAAATCAGGCTCCTAAATGATATAAAGCAAGATCAGTGTTTCACCCGGGTTTCAGTTCAAGTGGTTTTATTCAAGACCATGTGTATTGCTTTTTAATTAGGTAATCTGTAAGAGTTTGGTTTAGAAACATGATAACATATTGTTTGTGTATGTTTCAATGTAGAAAATAGAATGGGAAGTGAATGTAGACAGCATCCTGACATACCAGGCCTCAATAAGACTCTTAAAGTTAATGCATAAATTGAATAAATAGAGGCAATGTGTTGAATTGTCTGGCCAGATCCTGGATATTTAACTTTTGATGTTGGGCTTGGATAATGGGCCTTGGAAGGCAAAGAGGATGGCCTGTCGACTTCTTGTCCTGCCGCCTTCATGAGAGAGTTTGGTGCAGTCCTTGCCTGCTTGTTTCAACCTGGCACAGTTCTGGCCTGTGCGACCTTTTGGAAAGTGAACACGTGGGTGAGCGATCTTTCACTGTCTCTCTGGGTGTAACTGTTACTGTGCCTTTTTTATGAATGGAACATTTTTAAAATAATGAAATAGACTCATGATATTTGCTTTCTTGCTTTGAATTTATTAATTATTTCATATAAAAACAAATATATTTTTTTCTAAATCAATCATGCTTGCGTCATGTACTATTGATAGATACAGAAACGCTTAGGGAATAAGTTATTTTATATTTTAATTGGATAGTTCTAGTTTCAAAAGATACTTAAAATTAATAACTAATAAACATCTTTACCGCAGTTGTTAGCTCATTTAAAATTCATTACTTATCCAGGAAGCAAGTGAAATCAAACATTAATAACTTCTGTAAATTATTCAAAGTGACATCACTTGGAATATTTTTCAAAATGGAATGCCTATATATCAAATTTATTTTCGGTATACGTTGTAGTCAATGTGTGTGATTATGGTGTTCACAATCCTAAATTAAGTACAAAACCCTATTGTTCTTATATAATCTCCTTTGTTTTTAATATGCATTGGCCTGTGACTGCCTCATACCAAAAGAATATGAGGATGCAGAGGTGTTTTTCAGATGTAATTAAAAAGCCAACTCAGTTGATTTTAAATAAATCGAGAGATATTAAAATGGCTGTGCTGTCCTAATTACACCAAATTTTTAAATAGGGTCAGGATGTGAAAGACAGTTGGATACTGTAGAGTTAAAAACGCCAATGAAGTTGCCTATGTCCAACCTTCAGGCAGTGAATTGAGCTCCCCGTGCAGCTTCCTGCTAAGGTAGACCTGGGGAGACAGCAGTGATAGCTACAGTCATTGGACTCCTGCTACCTGGGTGAGGAATCTAGCTTGACTGTTGTGTTCCAGGTTACTGCCCTGAAATTGTGGGTAATACTAAATGAGTGAACTGGTGATAGAAACACTCTCAGCAATCCCTAATCCTCTCTTATAAACAGATAGATAAGTATGTTTTTAGAAAGAGGTAAGAGACTGGAGAAAGCAGGATCATCTGTCTCTCGGTCCTGATGACTTTGGAAAAGTTAGTTTCAATGAGTTGCACCATTGTAATTAATAGGTTTTTGCTAACAGGCATATGCAAGAAAAGAAGACCCAACCTCAGATGAGTTGACAACTATCCTCAACAATTGGATGCAGTCTTTAGATGTCTTGAGCGAAGAAACCAATTAAGCCATATCTGTATTTCTGATCAACAGGAAGTATGACAAAATCAATATTGTTTTAAGCTACTGCGTTTAATTTTTTTACAATAGAAAATTAATGTGATGATCTTTTATCAAATAACATAAAAGAATACTAATTTTTAAACACTTTCTACTTTGCTAAAATTTCATCACAAGCAGGAAGACACAAAAATACATAAAAATGTAAATATGGGAGTAGGCCCTGTAACTCCCCAGAAATTACATGCAAATTTTTGGAAGAATCCTGGAGTGTCAGAGAGGACAATTTTAATTTTAAAATAAATTCATTTAATCAAAATTCTTTGTTTTTCAGTTAAGAAGTAAACAACTGGACTTTCCTTTGCCATAAAAAACCTCACAAAATGAATTGAGAGAAGAGCCCAACCTGATGCTCTAAGAACAGACCAATTTCTTTGTGATCCACCCTTGAGAGCTTTTAGATTCTAGACCATAGAAACTAGACCATTCTAGAACTGTGGGTAATTCATCTTTAGGATACAGAAATAAAGTTTCCTGCTCTCATAATTCCTAGGACGGAGAGGAATTTGCTTCACAGCAACCCTAAAGATACTATGTCAGTCAGATGAATGTTTTTTCTTGTATGATGGTTCACAATGATTAACTGTTCAGTTTAACACCATAGACATGTCATCTCTCATCTATATCAATCCAGACCCAATCTAATTTTTCAGATAAATCGATTATATGGCATGAATGAATTGAGATGATTATAGCTTAGTGAAGTGAATCCAGAGGGAGAAAATGAGCAGTGTAGGTAGAGACATGAAAAATGTACAGATTTAGCAATAAGCAGAGAAGTGCAGATAATAATAGCATTGATTATTTCACATTAATTAGGTAATTCAGAAAATACTTCTGTAAAATTGGTGGTTGTTGGGTGTTTGGTTACAGGGATAAGTAGGAAAGATCTTATCTTTGCCTTCATAAATCTCACATTCATTGGTAAAAACAGATATTAATGATCACATGACTAAGCCTTAAATTATTTTAATATTTTTGCGAATGATGGACCAGGCACTATGTATGCAACAGAACCTTTTACCTAATGTTAGAGAGATCAGAGAAAATTTTATTGCAACTGACTAAATGTGAAATACGAATGGATTTTTGCAGGGGATTATATAAAGAAAATGATCTCAAACATGCTGATTTAACCTACAATTTTTTAAAAATAATGATTGTGTCAAAATTCATGCTCTCTATGAAATCCACGCTTTACTTTCATTCTTTTCCACTTCTACTGATATGAAGTATGACACTCCATCATGTTGGGCTCACAGTGAGTTGTGCACTCACACTCCTCAGTATACTGTAGAGTCTGTAGTAGTAGGTGTATTATATATGTTGATCATTCTGGATACTTTTCTCTATGATAGTGTTATTGTAATCTAACCTCACTGTAAATCAGTGAACAACAGTATTCATTTGCATGTGTGTATATGGGTGTGTATATGAATGTGTAGGTGTTATAGAATTATAACTGAAGAGTCTTTAATTTTGATCTTGGAATATTATCAGTGAATATTTTCTTAACAAAAATATAAAAATAATGCCAAGTGATATGTAACAAAAGAAAATGAGTTTAATTATAAACAAATTGAGTTTGCAGACATTATGTGGTATGCTGAGTGAAAAAAATACTAAAGTTTGAGTAAAGAAGTTAGATGCAAGAGTTTATGGGGTACATCCAGATACAGCAATCATCTGGGAAAGACATCTAGAATATTGTTAGTTCTTCTGGTACCTTCCCTTACAGCTGGTATATTTAAGAATTTCCTATAAACTAGTTCACACCAGTATGAATTACCAGGCAACTTTTAGGAAGAATTATGATAAGATTCTACTCCTGAATAATTCTGATTTAATTTGCAGTGATAATCGTCTTAAAGTTGCAGAATGGATTTTTTTAGACTATATTGGCTTTATTGTATGCACATTGTGTATCGTGACTGTACTTTGACATTTTCACATGTAATATTTTCTATGCCTGTTTCATCAGTTCTTTTTTTTTTAATTTATTTTTTTTTACAAACTTGACATAATTAGGGTAAAAGGTAAAAAGATTCAAGCACTACAGAAAGATGGGCAAGACAATTAGTTCCATATTGTTTCCTTAATATATCTGATGTAAAAGGGGATTTTAAGGGAGAAGCCCCACCCAGTCTCCCACCTACCCCAGGTCCCAGATGTGGAGCATGCTCCGAGGGTCTTGTTCAAGTGGTTTTGATAGTTCAACCGTTCTGAATTGCTGCAACTCTCACCACTCCAAGCACGATGAGGTCATTGGAGAATCCACTGATTGACATAGTCCATCATAGAGTCTCCATTTGCCCAGTATTTTCACTGCCAACATATACCTGAGGTGGTTGATTGACTTGTTCTGTCCTCTGTCTTTTATTTTTTTTATTTATTTATTTTTTAAAAGATTTATTATTGTTGGAAAGCCGGATATACAGAGAGGAGGACAGACAGAGAGGAAGATCTTCCATCCGATGTTTCACTCTCCAAGTGAGCCGCAACGGGCCGGTGCGTGCCGATCCGAAACCGGGTACCAGGAACCTCTTCCGGGTCTCCCACCAAGGTGCAGGGTGGCAAAGCTTTGGGCCGTCTTCGACTGCTTTCCCAGGCCACAAGCAGGGAGCTGGATGGGAAGTGGAGCCACTAGGATTAGAAGCGGCGCCCATACGGGCTCCTGGCACGTTCAAGGCGTGTCCTCTGTCTTTTAACAGTTAGGGTTCTGAGTCCGGAAGCTCTTTTGGGGGAATCCCTAAAGAAACTTTGTGTGAGGTGTTCCCAGACCAGATTCTTGTATGTACTAGCAAGCACAGGGCCCAGCACAGTTCATTGCCCCAATCAGCTGGTGGTTGCAATTGCTGGGTTGGTTCTGTTTCCATCCCTGTCTTCCACTGGAACCAATGGGTGTTGCAGTCTAGCCTGGTTCTGCCCAGCACATACTCGGCCCTCACACAAACCAATGTGGGCTGAAGCCTAGTTGGAGTGACCCATAATAACCCCCACCAGGCTCGCCCCCTACCCTGGTTTGCCAATATGTGTGGCAGACTAGTCCAGTCTGTCCCACATCCCCTTCTGCTCTCATACATGTCAATGGGTATTAAAGCCTAGTTCCATCTAACCAGGTCGACTATCCAGCCTTCACGGATGTTGTTGGGTGTTTGTCTAGCCACCCACCCCCTGTCCTAGTTTTCATGCCCTTCTGTGGGGGGTGGTAACCCAAGAGGGAGGAGCCCATTATTTCCCTCCCAGGCCACTCCCACTCCCAGATTATGCACTCTCCAGATGGTTCTGTGGTTTAACTTGACAGAACTTGCCCCCAGTGCCAGCTTCTGCCAGCTGATGCTGCAGCTAAGCCCCAACCGCCCCCATCCACTCCAATTGTAGATTGCACCAGTAGGAATAATCAGCCCAGCCTGGTTTTTCCCTGATCTGGTCTACATGAGGTGCACAGGTGCTAAAGCCCTCCCTAGTCTGGTCTGGCCCCATCACAGCTCAAGCTCTCCAGGGGGAGTAGCTGTCCAGCAAGGGAACCACCCTTTATTCCCCTGCCAGCTATGCCCCTCCCTTACTGATTCTCAAGTGTGCTGGTTGGGTGCTGCAGTCACAGGCAACCTCACCTTGGCGTTCTGTGTTGTGTACTGCTTTTGTCGCGACCGAACCTGGCTCGACCCACACTCTGTTCCGGTGTTTGGATTTGCCAGTGGATGATGTGAACTGATTCAGCCTGGTCTGCCCCCGACCCATGCCAAATGTATGCCAGTGGGACACTTTCCATGACCTCTTCTGGGCTGTTTCTTTCCATGCTTCTTGCACTTACTTGCGGGGTCTGTGTCCTGCCAGAGGAGTTGCCCAGGCTCCTCCATCAGAACCCCTCTGAGTACCAGGTTTCACGCATACCAGTGGGTCCATGAGCCAGCACTATTCAGTTCACCTCCTGTCCAGGTAGGAACAGTGGCTTTTCTTAACTGGCCTTCAACTCAATCTGGTTCTTGCTGTTGTATGTTTCAGCCCAGCCACAGCTCATCCATACCCACATATAGCTAATACATGGCTCAGTTGGAGTGAGTCCTAGCCTAGTCCATCCCACATCTACCCTGATCCTCCAGAACACCAGAAGGTGTTGTAGTCTGACCCAGCCTGGTGCATCAAGTCCCAGTCCACACTTGTGCCAAGGGAGACTACAACTGTAACCCAATCAGAACGCAGCCCCATTCCAGTTTGTGCGCCTCTTAGTGGGAACCTCCACCCTTAGCTCCCCAACTGGGCCTGTTCCCAGCCAGTGTTCAGCTTGACAGTGGTTGCTCTGACTCAGCTTGGCACAGCCCGTCACCTATTGCAACCCCTGCCTTAGACACTGTGGTTCAGCGTCCATGGGCCACACAGACCAGTTGGTGCAGGAACCTAGCTGGGCATGTCTTGTGCTCCATCCTGGTTTTGAATTTTACTTGTGGGCTAAGGTTTGCTCAGTACTGCCTGGTGCGCCCATTCCATTGCCTTTTCACACACTGATGAGCAGTTGGAGCTACTTTGCCCAGCTTGTCCGACCCCCAAGTCTGGACCACCTGTTCACCAGTGGGAGCTATGACTGCCGTCAGTTCTTTAATCTGTGATTGATGGCAGGCTCCTTGGTCACACCTAGTTTAGTTCATCACTACTCCATCTCTTGAAGTAACCTGTGGGGCTAGATTTTCCGTAGGGTTTGGCCCACACATCCCCCACAGAATTTTCCCCTGGATATGGTTCTCTAGCGTGTTTGTTGATGGCATGGCCCTGTTTAATGTGACCGCTCTCCGCTGGGTCAATTTTGTTTATCGCCTTGTCATCCACTTAGACCAATGGGTATTGTGGTCTAGCTTTATCCTACCCACCTCATACTAAGTCCTCACGCAAACCAGTGGGAGCTGCAGCCTAGTTGGGGCAACTCCCCATAACCCCACCAGGCGTGCTCCCTTCCCGAGTTCCCATGCATGCAAGTATGTACTGCAGGCTTGTTCAGTCTGTCCCACCTCCCATTAAGCTCTGGTACTTGTCAATGGGCATTGAAGCCTAGTTCGACCCAACCAGCCTACTATCCAGCCCCCCCCCCACACTGATAGGTGCCTTTCTGTTTAGCAACCCCTGCCCTTATCCTGGTTTTCATGCTCTTGAGTGGGAGTAGTTAGCCAAGAGGGAGGTGCCCACTATCTCCCTACTAGGCCACTCCAACTTCTGGATTGTACACTCTCCAGGTGGTTCTGGCATTAAACTTAACAGAATTTGCCCCTGGTGCCAGTCTCTGCCATCTGATGATGTGGCAAAGTCCTACCAACCCTTGCCCACTCTAATTTTGCTTGCACCATTTGGAACAGTCAGCCCATTCAGGCCCTTCCCCGATCTAGTTCACATGAGGCCCACAGGTGTTCCCCTCACCCGTCTCAGCGTTTGCTTTCAATGCTGTGGCATAGTATCTCTGCCTCCTGTAGACCAGTTATTGTAAGAGCCTAGGTTGGAATGACATGTGCTCCATCCTGATTTCTATTCTTTTTTTTGAGAGCTCAATTTTGTTTGGCCCTGCCCAGTCTGCCCCCTTCCAGTTGCAGCTTGGCCCACTCCACATCCTGTTTTAGGATGCTCTTTGGGTGATGCTGCCTTGACCTGCCCAGAATGCCATTGGTTCATTTACCCATAAGTAATGGCAGGTGCCATGGTCACTCCTAGCTTAGCCCCTCGCCACCCCAGCTTGCGAGCTAACCTGCAGGACTTGTATTTCCACAGGGTAGGCCCACACTTCCCCCATAGAGTTTATGCCCAGACCAAATTCTTTAGCGTGCTGGTGTCTTGACCTTGCTGAATGTGACCAGTCCACTGCTCCACCACCCAGTCAAGTAATGGTGCCCTGCTAGACAGGCCCCCATCTATAGCTTTGGTGTGGACCGGAGTGTGGCAGTCAGTGATGCTCTATGCTAATAGCCCGTCTTTGGATTCCTAATTTGGCTGGTGATTCAGTCTGGCAAATAGATCTTATGGACACTCCCCTCCAAACCATCTGGTCTCAGTCCCTACGCTTACCCAAAAGTTCCAGGAACCTGCAACTGGGAATTTCCCAGAATTCATCTCTCATATACATTAAAGCTGGCAGTATTCATAGGAGTCCCTAAGCAGCAATTTCATATCCCAAAACCCCAAAGCTTGCTGCTGGGCAGCCAGTAGGCAGAGCCTGGCACCATTTGGTGCACTGGCCGCCCAAAGCCAAGGACTTAGTCACTGCCTTCCAGCAGTGGTCTTGGCCTGCTGAGTCCCCATTCTTGGATCTGGCCTGGCAGGGGTGTCCCCCAGGGTCGCCACCCCGTGGGGGGCTGCCAGCCACCCCCAGCCCCAAGGCCCCAAATTCCGCTGAATGGATTCTAACGTACAGCTTAGGTTGAGAATAGCAAGCCTTCAGAAATGTTGTATTTAATATTGGAGTAATTTATCTGCTGAAGAATCATAAAATCATCTAAATTGGGACTTTCTTGAGCAACATTTAAGAATATAACGTAATGATTATTGTCCTGCATAATCATGTAATTCAACCAATACTATATATAGTATTTATTTATATTTATGTTTATTTATAAATTTACATTATATATATTGCAAATGCTTGTGAAGTTTAAGTGGTAAAAATGTAGATTTGTTTATTTTCAATTAAATCTATTTTAGGTATAGCATGCATACAGAATTTTATATTGACCAATGTACCTTCATTCTCAGAAAAACATTTTAACATTCTTCATGAATTAGATACTGCTACGTCAATTAAAGTAATAACCGATCCTTTAAAGTAACCGTTATGTTAATTTTGAGACTCAAGGAAGTGAATCCCCTCAATCATGCAGTCAGTGGACAACAGTCATAAGTCAGTTTGTTCATTCGGATATTAGAGTCATGTTCTTCCCATGCTTTGATAGCCTTATAGAATAGTTCTTCATGTGTAATATTACCTGTTGGTTATAGTAGCTGATTCCTTCGGCCTTTTAGCACAATCCTATTGAACAACTTTTTGGTTATTTTAATTAGAATCCACTATTTTTATGATAATATAATTATGAAAGGTACACTCAGGAATTGGCAATAGCTTATCTGGTAATAGAATAAAATGCTGATCCTTAATCTAGAAAAACTCAGGATGTTCAGTTATGAAACACCTTTTCAGTGATTGCTTAAATTGTGAACTTGACCTTTAATGAGTGTTAAACAGGATTTTTCCAAATTTAATAAGGAGTTTTATATTATAATAATTCAAATTCAAAGTTATGAAGGATTTAACAATTTTAGTATAAAATAGCAGAGTCTGTTACATATGTATGTTGATGACTAGCTCAGGCTAAATTTTGCACAACTTTGGTTTCAGAAATTCATTTGAGTTACATCCAATTTCTGCTTTAAGTATCATTCGTAAAAGAAAATGAGTAGTCTAAAGTGAGGCATAATTGGGAACTTCACTCTCGAACACTTTTTCTTCACTCTGTAAGAGCAACTGTAACTGAAGAATATTAAGACTTAGAAATTGTAAAGGGCAAAGAAAGTGTAAACTTCTGTTTCACTTCCTCTCATCTACTAAGTGTATGAAATAGAATAGCTAGAATTATATTGTAAGTATTGCTGTTTGAAATTGTATACATAAATCCAACGGAGAAAATAATATTGACATCTATGTTGTGCTGCTAGTTAAATTAGCATCTGAGCTCACTTACACAGATATAATTTTGAATGGAAACTTTCACTGAGGATAATGTGTTAAATGATCTAGCTTCTCAGACAGGTCCTCTTTATTTGAATCCCCAGTTTATGCCTGCCTTGTTGTTTACCCTAGCCAGGCTTAATGCAGCCACAGTATTATGTTAAAACTAGAATGTAGCTTTCTTTCTCATGACTCCCAAAGAACATAACTGTAAAAACTGGAGATTTGGGATTAAACACATGATCAATGCTGAAGGTTTGCCAATGAGACAGTATTTCTATGGGATAAAAGATGATTAAACATTTATGTAGGGGGCCTGGAGCAATGGCTCAGTAGATAATTTGTTACCTTGAATGTTCGCCATATGGACACCAGTTTCTATCTCGGCTTCTCCACTTCCCATCCAGCTCCCTGCTTGTGGTCTGGGAAATCAGCAGAGGATTCCCCAAAGCCTTTGCCTCCTGCATGTGCATGGGAGACCTGGAAGAAGTGTCTAGTTCCTGGTATTGGATCAGCTTAGCTCCAGCTCTTCCGGCCACTTGGGGAGTGAACCAGCGTACAGATCTTCCTCTCTGTATCCCCTACTCTCTATAAATCTACTTTTTCAATAAAAACAAATAAATCTTTAAAAAAAACAGAATTTATGTAGATAACAATGAAAGCACATTCCTAGGAAAAATAATGTAAATAATCTCATGCATTGTTGGGAGCCACCTCATTGGCAGCACAATGGACTTGTGAAGATTTACAAATGACATCAAGACTGGCGGGGAGAAGGGTGGGGAGAACAGTGGGGAGTGGAGGGAATTTCAGAAGGGGAAGGAAGAGCCTACTGCCTATTAACCAATGTTATAAAATAATAATAAAAAATAAAATAAAACAAATTAAAAGGAATACATTAAAACAGAATACACATTAATTACTCACCATTCCTAACTGGCTTTTGAGATTATTTACATTGATCTGGAGTTTGACATTTTTGAGTGTCCTTTAGAAGAATGAGTTTTCCCTTGGACTCCCATCATATTCCAACCACACCCACAGTAGAAACCTGGTAAGTGAATAGTCTTCATTTTCAGTGCATGATGACAGTTGTGTAGGCATTCTGACCCTTGATGGGATGGTGATATCCAGTTGCCAGGAGAAGAGTTAAGATATCTCTCCAGAGATCGGATCACTAGAATGATGTACTACTGTAATAATAGGGGGGATGTTGGGAGGGGAAAATAGAGTGGAAGAAAAGAAAGGAAAGGGAGAGAGGAAAAGGGAGGGAGAGAGGAATCCTTATACCTGCAAAACTTTTATGGAACGTAACAATAACAATGAAAAATGTGAAAAGGATACTGAAATACTGATACACTAGAAAGGGAGATTGGGTCAGGGAAAGAAATCTTCTGAAGTGTTAAGTGACTTTAGGTGATTAACACATCCTGATGGTAATGCATTTTTACTTTATTTCTTAAGTTATCAAATTGTGTCAGTTATAATCAAAAAGTATATGTGGGCATGGGGTGAGCATCTGGCTGAGTGCTAGTAATGATGGTTAAGACACTATTTAATGGGCCTGGCGCCGTGGCCTAGTGGCTAAAGTCCTCCCCTTGAATGCCCCGGGATCCCATATGGGCGCCGCTTCTAATCCCAGCAGCTCCACTTCCCATCCAGCTCCCTGCTTGTGGCCTGGCAAAGCAATGGAGGACGGCCCAAAGCCTTGGGACCCTGCACCTGCATGGGGGACCTGGAAGAGGTTCCTGGTTCCTGGCTTCGGATCGGTGCAGCACCAGCCGTTACAGCTCACTTGGGGAGTGAATCATCGGATGGAAGATCTTCCTCTCTGTCTCTCCTCTTTGTTTAGCTGACTTGTAATAAAAAAAATAAATCTTAAAAAAAAGACACTATTTAAAAAAGCATTTCCCATATTATAGCTTTTGTCCCAGCCACAGGCTAGATCCTGAATATGGGGGATGAAGCAACAGGTAATGTTTCTCTCTCTCTGCCTTTCAAACAAATAAATAAAATATTAAAGACATGGATGTCTATTTCCTTAAAGCAGTATCAGATATTTTTGTCCATTTGGCTTCTATCTCAGAGGTGAGGGAACTTTTGGCCTTTGGGGTATAAAGGTGTGGAAAAGAATTTGTTTTGTACCTTCTAAAATAACCACATGTAGGGCTTCAAATTTAATAAATCTAGAACAGGCTAATATTTAAATTCAGAATTCTGTATGGTTCTTCCAAGTGGTTCTCAGCAGAAAAAAATCCCACGGTCCTTTAAAAATGTTTATTTCTGATATATGTGGATGATAATGTGCCTGTAAGGCACACTTATGTATTCTTACAAGTGACCAGACTAGAGGAAAGAAAGTGACATTTGAAACAATTACAGGAAAAACTTTCCCTGGCACTAAAATACACATTTGTATTCAAACCTACAGATTGTCATAAAAATGATAATATCCCAAGCATCAGTAGAAATACCTGCATTGACTGGAAGGTTTAAAGTGTTTTTGTTTATTTGACTTAAAAAATACGAAAACCAGATCTTGAGTTTAAATGTTTAAAGTGCCCCCCCACACACATACAATCTCTCTTGCTGTGGCAGAATCTTAATAGGAATCTTATTACTGTGAACAAATCAGATGAATCCAGGAGTTTTCTGATAGCAAGGGGAATGGAGTGAGTCTGAGCCTCATGCTCCTGACCTTCAGTTCACCCTCAAGTCCTGCTGAAACATTCCAGTCCTGTACAAGTTTCCCAGGAAGGCAACCAGACCTGTATCTTTATATTCTGGTTGCACATGAAACAGTCTGTCCACCCTACACCAATGAAGCAAAGTATCTGAGAGTTTAAATTGTATTACAGTTAATCTCTTGTATGCATTTTTTAGTGATTTTTCCGCGTGTGAGTTATCTGCTTCTTGGGGATGCAAAGGGATCAGAACGCCCTTTGAAAAGCCTGTAAGTGATTCTATATTCCCTGTAGAAGAGAAGACACATCTTGGGAAGGCATGGCTTCTCCATGTTGAGGTGTTTCTGTATGGATTGACCTAGGTCAAATGGAGCACATTATGACAGAGCATATTTTAGTGCAGGGGTGAGTGTTGTGGTACAAAACTTATTCATTCATGGGGACTTCCTTGCTGTAGAGATAGAATTCTGATACCAATTCTTACACAACAATCAGGAACCTAACTCCAAAATATGATCAATATATTAGCAAATATCTACTGAATGATTATTACCTAACACAGCTTCCTAGGCAAGGTTAAACCTACACCGAGAAAACTCATGTCGAGGTAAGTAAATGAATTCCCTGCAATCAGACTGCTAATGCTAATGGTACAGATAGTCCAGTGTGGATCCAAAACAATACTGTAAATAAAGGTTGTTTCTATTTTCTGAAATTCTGAATGCTCTGGAAGGTTACTCCAGAAAAATAAATACGGAACTCCTATCCATGATAAAGGCAGAGATGCTATATAAACCTTTGCTAATTTTTTTCTTTGCTTAATTTTAAGAAAAAAAGTACTCATCATAGTGTTGAGGCTGGTAGATAAGTTAATTTGCTGGGAAGTAAGTGAGGAACATGGAACTTGATTCATTTTGAAATCCAGGGAAATATCTGTATTTAACATTTGTATATAGTTCACAAATTTTTTTTTCTTTTTGAACAAGCTCCTCAAGTGGTCAATTTTATAAGACTTAGGCATGATAATGCATTCAATATTCAACTCTGGGTTAGTATACTGAAATAAAAGGAGCACCATGAAACAACGTCACCAGGCTGTGACTTCCCCTCTACTCCTGTCTCCTTTCTTCTTCCTCTATGATTATTCTTTGGAAAAGTCATTTTGCATGTATGAAGCAAAAAATCATTTGTGAATCATTTGTTTTATCATATTCTTACATTATACTTAGGTTCCAGTTCAATCAGATCTGTATGGTTTGTACCCTCAAGGAAAATCAGATATAGTCATAGTAATCTGACCAGGAACTCTAACTGGTTTTGGTTTTCACTGACATTTTCAGTCAGTCAGATCTACAGTTTCCAACTGTGAATGTACTTTCTTTCCTAGCTGGCTTCCTGCTATTAAAGGCTTAGACCTACTATTTCCAATAATAAGGATACTTTATTACATAGACATATGCCTAGGGCAGTATATGTTCATCTTAATCAATTACATAGATCTATGATATACAAAAGTGAATGTTACAGACTTAAAATTCATACTCCTATCTGCTGTGACTTTCTATATTAGATTATACAAGTACCTAGAGGCTAATGCAATGAATACGTCCAAAGATTTGTTGCTCAAATAAATTTTTTACAATAGCTTTAATATCTTTGACTTGATTTATCAGGATACTCTGCATACAGAGATCTGATCATTTCTCAAATGGCTGGAATTAGTTATCATTTTCACCTACGGCCTCTTTTAATTAGAAAATTAGCTACTCTTTCCTTGGGGATAAGAGGTAGGGGTACCAAAGGAAGGGAATGAAGTGCAAAATTGTGCATTTATGTTATCTATTTGCTAATGAGCTGAAGCCATGACATTTCCCAAGGAAAATGAAATATGCAAATGAAAACCATGACTGAAGTAATGCATTTATATGTATGCAGAGTGTCTTTAGAAATTTTTAAAGTGATTTTGTGCAATATTCATTTTAGGCATATTATTCGGTCACATGATATTACTACAAACAATTGTTCAAAATTATAGTTGTTCCCTGTGAGTCTGTGCGGAGCCCTGGTAGAGGCTCACCGGAGTCCAGCTGAAAGGAATTTGTGAAGTGTTATTAAACGTGTTCAGCTCCACAGCTTGAGATTCAAAAGGAGTTCTTTATTCCTAAGGACCCTTTAATAAAAAGTGGCCTTAAGGCCCCAAATTCCATAAAGATGTTGAGGTTCTGTTCCCTTTTTTAAGAGTCCTTCACAGATTTTCTGAACTTGGGCTATTACAAAAATTCCTAAGTCATTTCAGACTTCTAGTTTCACCATTATCTGGCTTCATACAATCACTCTGATTTGTCAAAGTGACACTTTTAAGGTTTCCGTAAATCATATCCTACAATTCTGGAACAGATGACCTTGACCTAGTTTTTATTAGAAGCTGCTCCTTCTGTGTGACCCTGAAAGATAGGGAAAGAATTCTGTACTCCTTTATGGTAGCCTGTCCCAATAACTGAACAGAATTTTTCTTCTGTTCTTCCCAAATGATATAAAAATAACACAATTGATCATCAAGCAATACATTATGCATAGAATTCTATTTAATTTAGCACTGAATGTACAACAAGTAATAAGATTTAATGTTCGAAAAATATTTTTTTTTCCTTCCTCTCTGTACAGGGATGAGAATAAACTTAGAAGAAGTTAAATAATTAACTTAGGAATTGGTGTCTTGGCAGCCATATTCTGCATGCTGGGCTACTTGTGGTTCATGTGCTACCCATATGCAAATAAGAAAAAATAGTTTGCCTTACTAAAGGCACTAAAATTAACAGAATATAAGCATATTCCCAGATAAAAAGGCACGTCTGTGCCCTCTGCAGGAATGCTTGATGTGGTAATGTAGGAACTGTGACTGTAACATAGTGTTCCTTTAGATGTGTTGACATTAAGAGGTCAAGTGCCGATAGAACAGCTCTGTTTGCGATGTGGAAACAACTGTTCTTTGCTCTTTAGTTAACTGTGCAGTAAACTCTGAAATATTTTAGCAAAACCTACTCTTATTATGCATGCAAATTCTCTGGGTATGTTTGTTCTGTGAGTCCTGCCTCAATAGTGACTGCAGCGACACATGTACGGTTCCACTGTGTTTCTCTTGAGGCCAGGTTTCCTCTGTCGCTCTGTAGTTCCTGATCTTGAGGACAAAAAGAATTTTAGGAAGGGAGGTAGCAGGATATAAATGAGGTTGTGGGTAAATACAAATCTTGTCACTGAGTTGTTTTGATGCCTTTTCTTTAAGTGGAAGAATTTGCCTGATCTACAGGCTGCAAAAGAGATGAATGTTGCCTTTGAGGCATGATGGTTAGAGACAGCTTCCTGTTGTCTAAGTCCAACCGCCAAGGAGTTCAGTCACATTCTATCCGCCACACTCATCCTCTGAGAGGTTACTAAGAAGTCCGTCTGTTTTTCTTTCTAGTAATAAACTGTTCAATTTTCATTTCTTGGTGAAATAATCAAATCGTGCACTTGTTTCATTGTTTTGGATCTATTTTTCTGTCGTGTTCCATCTATGGTGGTTATATATAGTGCAAGACTTGAGTAGAATGTTAGAGTTCAACTGACGTCTAAGCTTTCATTTATAATTGAAGAGGTAGAAACCCACAGATAGTAAGTTCATACCCCAAAATGGAGTGTTTATTGGGAAAGTATAATCAAAAGTAGAACATAAGTTTAGTGACTTAAAGCATAATGTTTTTCTTTTTTACTTTACATAGCTGTTGCTAGATGAGTCAGCTAAAAACATTTCATTTTTTTAAAAGAAGCACAATGTATTTCTAAATAAATATTTATGGTCTCATCAATACTTTATTACCTCTATAAAACATATCAGCATAAACAACTTGATTGTACCTTACCCTTTATTGTATGTTCCTAACTAGTAATCACAATCTGCATTACCAAGGAATTGTTTTTTCATCACACGGAATTGATCACATGCAGGAATCAAAGGCATTTTCATTGCAGCTTGACACATCACTCCCTTCTTAATGCTTGTGTAAGTAAAGAATCCCATCTGCATTTCAGTCCAAAAGCTAAACCGATTTTGCAACATACCAGGTACTCCTCTAGATTGCCTATGACTTTGGAGGCATTTTCATAACTAATGAAGAGTCACACTACAGCATGTTTGAGAAAATTGAAACCTGTCTAATGTGGCTTAATTCGGGGCTTAGGACTTTAGTCTTGCAGTTTTCATTTTTTCCTAAATTTATGCATCTGGAAAGCAGAGAGAGAGGAGTAAGGGGAGAGAGAATAAATGAATGACAAAGATAGAGAATTTAATATTCTGCCTGCTGATTCACTTCTTCAAATGACTGCAGCAGCCAGGTGTGTGTCAAGCTTAAGCCAGGGACCAGGAACTTCACTGGAGTCTTCCAGATGGGTTTCACAGGCCCGAGTATTGTGTGACAGATACCTCCCCAGGTGCATTAACTAGAGCTATATCTGAGGTGGAGTGAATGTGTGGCCTTACAACAACACTCCTGTATGTGATGCTGGCTTCATAAGTGGCAGCTTAATCCTGGTCTCCAAAAGTAAGTTTCATTCAGTTGTAAATTTTATTATGTTTACCTATTTCTTATATTCCACATATGTTGTAGGTTGCCAGTTAAAAAGTTACACTTTCTGGGCCCAGCATGGTAGCCTAGTGGCTAAAGTACTCGCCTTGACTTCGCCAGGATCCCATATGGGTGCCGATTCTAATCCTGGCAGCCTTGCTTCCCATCCAGCTCCCTGCTTGTGGCCTGGGAAAGCAGTGGAGGACAGCCCAAAGCCTTGGGACTCTGCACCACTTGGGAGACCCGGAAGAACTCCTGGCTGCTGGCTTCGGATAGGCTCAGCTCTTGCCTTTGAGGGTGCTTGGGATGTGATTCAACAGATGGAAGATCTTCCTCTCTGTCTCTCCTCCTCTCTGTCTGACTTTGTAAAAATAAGTAAATGAATGTTTTGTCTAAAAGGACATTTTGAAACTCTCACATATGTCTTACTTCCTTAATGATCATGCCCTTGTGGAATTCTGTATTGTTTCATTATGAGTACATTATAGGAAAAAGGGAACTCCTCAGAATTTCAGAAATGGAAATTAAAGGAAGAAATTTGCCTACCAGTGGTGCCAATCATCAGAGCGTTTCTGTGAAAAGAGAGTTTTTCCTATGGGCTTGCTCATCAAATCTTCCTAAGTATGGTTGACAGTGACATCAGGCATTTTTCATTTCTACTGAATTGAAACGGAATACTGATGGATAACATTTCAATTGCTTGTACCGTAGAAGAAAGCCATTTGTTATAAGTTAAGGTAGAAAGACTTGAAAGGATTCACACATGATGTGTGATAATCTCTCAGTTCCCTTAACCATATATTAGAATTTTAAATAATGAAATATCCATGTTTATTGAAAAATGTCAGCTGGGATACCATCTTACCTAATTTACTGAGTTTGCAAACAAGATCTCAAAGGAAAATAGTGTGAAAACTAATACTTGTGTGAGTTCCAACACTAGGGTAATTTACAAAATGAACAGTGAAAGTTGTCATTTGGAATCATGTCTTAGAATCTTCATATTAGTGACAGTTTGTATTGTTTTCTGAAAACCCAGAGGTTTTTTTTTAGTTGTTAAAGAAATGAAAGTGATGTGAAGAAAATTCAGTACAAAAATCATGCGGTTATCATTTCTTACCAATACTAATCATTGCACTAATTTCATTCTTGGTTTTATATACATACACACACATATATGTGTGTAGATATATGTATATATATATGTATATATATGACTATATAAATATTTATACACACACATACATATTCACCCAATAGAATTAAAATTTACCTCCATTTTAAAATTTGCGCATGAATATTTATATTCATTGTGCCTTTGTCTCTTCTTTTGCTCTTGATCATTGTACTTCTGGTTAGCAGAGTCTTCTCCGTGGGGCAGATTTCCAAATTGTGTCACCCACAGGTCTACAGTGCAATTTTACTTATTGCAGTTGGTACACAACTTTTTGCTTATAGCCACTTGTGCCACAACCTCCAGCAAGTTCCAAGTCTGGATTCTTATGTTAGATTTCCACCGTGTTATCCACAGCCCCAGCTCCTGGCTCACTACTCTCCACCTGCTGTGATACTGTGTTGAGGCTGCACCGTTGTCTCTGCAACCTTTATACCACTTTCAGTTGGAGCAGGTCCCAGGATTAGGGAGACACCAGGTATCCTATATAATTAGGTTGTTGGTGGCGCTGATCTTGCCAGAACCTGTTGGACGTTAGGTCTGGGTGCCACACGAACCTATTTTGACTGATACGATGCCACAGTTGGTATTATTTTCCTGCGGGACCAGTGCAATCCACTGAACTTAGCGAGTTCTCGCTAGCGCAGCACATGCGCAGTTCACTGTTGTCCCCTGCAGTCCTAAAGCTGTTGCCACAGTGTGCAAAATGGTGCCTGATGTGCCACTACTTCAGTTTTTGATCTGCTGGCCATCAGGTCTGAGGGCTACCTCTGACTGATTTTCTGCAGACTTTTCTGCAGATTTTTATAATAGTAAAATGCTTCATAAGGAGTCATGATTCAATCAGTCTGTTATTTAAGTGTGCCCCAACATAGCGAGTACATACAATATCAGGCAATCCAGTATCCCATTGTCTACATATTCCCAACAGTTTCATTGGGAGTCCATCTTTGATTTGGAAGCAGAGATGCATATTGCATTGCATCCCCAGATCTGGATGTGGTCATCTCTATTACTCCATCACTATACATTCCCTTAAATGAGAAACTACAAAATAGACTCAACAACTGGTATGAATTAGAACAACAACAACAACAATATTATAGCACCATGGAGCCTCTGAATAACTAACACATAGGTGACAAAAAGAAAGCACAAAAGTCTCTTGGGTAAATTGATGCCACCGTGCAATTCATGAACCAGTGATGATTTTGACAAGAGAAAAGAAAATATTTGGAAGAAATGAAAATAAAATCAAAATCATCAAAACATGGGATTGAACCAGAAAGAAAAACAGTATGGAGTGGGTTATTGAACTTACAATTCGCATGATGGTTTCTTTACATTAGAGTGAACATACAGTATTTGTCCATTTTGGGTTGACTAATTTCACTGAGCATAATGATCTCCACGTGGAACCATCTAGTTGCAAATGGTATAGTTTTCTTCTTTTTAATCACTGAGTAATATTCCATGGAGTAGATGTACCACAGTTTCTCTTTTCTTTTTTCAAGATTTATTTATTTGTTTATTTGCAAAGTCAGAGGAGGAGAGACAGAGAGGAAGATCTTCTGTCCGATGATTCACACCCCAAGTGACCGCAATGGCCAGTCTGTGCCGATCTGAAGGCAGCAGCCTGGAACCTCCTCCAGGTCTCCCATGCGGGTGCAGGGTCCCAAGACTATGGGCCATCTTCGACTGCTTTTCCCGGCCACAAGCAGGGAGCTGGATGGGAAGTGGAAATGCTGGGATTAGAACTGGCGCCCATATGGTATCCTGGCATGTTCAAGGGAAGGACTTTAGCTGCTAGGCCACTATGCTGGGCCAATACCACAGTTTCTTTAACCATTTTAATTTTGAACAGTTATTTGAGGGCCACAACCTGGGTAGGAGGAATCCAATTACTGGAAACATTGGTGCTCATGCCCTTTCATCAAGGTTCTCATTTCTCAGAAGCTGAGGTCAAGAGCTGGACACGGAAAAGTTAATCCAAACAAGGTATTCATAGAATATTACCAGTATCTTAACATTGGGTAAAAATATTTCATTATTTTTCAAGGTGCTATTAAACATAGCATATTTTATTTAAGATATTTCTTAGTGGGGCCCGGTACGATAGCCTAGTGGTTAAGGTCCTCGCCTTGCATGCGCGGGATCCAATATGGTTGCCAGCTCTAATGCCGGCAGCGCTACTTCCCATCCAGCTCCCTGCTTGTAGCCTGGGAAAGCAGTCAATGATGGCCCAATGCCTTGGGACCCTGCACTCGTGTAGGAGACCCGGAAAAGCTCCTGGCTCCCAGCTTCAGATTAGCTCAGCTCCAGCCATTGTGGTCACTTGGGGCGTGAACCATCAGACAGAAGATCTTCCTTTCTGTCTCTCCTTCTCTCTGTATATCCGCCTTTCCATAAAAATAAAATGTTAAAAAAAAATAAAAAAATATTTCTTAATGCTGGTCTTCCTGTTGCTTTTGGTTTAAAAGAATATGAAACTGGCACCTGCTCTGTGAGACAATTGCTGGAGCCACTGCTTGTGGGGCTGGCATCCCATAAGGGAATTGAGTTGAGACCTGGTGCTCTCTTTTAGAATTGATTCCCCGCTATTTCTCTTAAGAAAGCTGTAAGAGATGACCCAAGTCATTTAGCTCTTGTACACCATGGAAGACCAAAAGAAGTTTCTGGATCCTGGCCTCAGATTGGCAAAGCTCTGGCTGTTACGGCCATTTGGGGAGTGAACCAGCAGGTGGAAGGCCTTTCTGTCTCTTCTCCTCTCTCTTTGTAACTCTATCTTAGAAATACATTCATAGATCTTTAACAAATAGAATGAAACAATGATCTATAATATTTTGCATTCAGTATTTAAGTTAACTTTTTGCATATTAATTTATTTGGAAAAGCAGAGCAATAAAAAAAGTGGGACACGCACACAAACACAAAGAATCTTAAGACACTAATGTTCTATCGTTTGTGTATCTATTTTTAAAGTTTTTTTCAGCCTACTTCCAAAAATGTTATTCTAAATCCATCTGCACCAATCCTGACAACACTCATAAGGGATGGGAATACTTGTCAGTTACTTCTAAGTTCTCCTGATGATAGTTTAACAGCTTCTAGGCTGTTCTTTACAGCCCCATATACTCTGACATTGTTAACCAAGAAATGTTATAGCAGAGAATTAGCTAAATTAACATTTTTCTCCTTAAAATTGGGCTGCAATCAGAGAGCTCTTTCTACTGTACCTTAAACTAGAGTTTTCTTTCATGTTCATTTCAAATTCTACCCTTTAGTGAATGATGTTACTCTGCCTTACTACTCTATATTATCTACATCTTGTCTCGAGATTGTCACTCCACACCTCTTTATGTTGTCTCTTCTCTTTTGGGGTGAAATGCTTTACTAAACTAAAAACATTAACTGATTTCTCTTGAGATCCATTGTACATATTCTACAAAAATTGAAAGTGACATACTTGGTCCAAACTATTTTCATTCAGCATTCAGTGGCACACAGATCTCCTAGTACTACTGTGGTCTGTGACATCATCTATTCTCTTCCTTTGCTTCACACTCATAATTTTAGTGCCACATTAACATCTGGTGCATCATATGAAGAACATGTTCAGTGCTTTATTTTAAATAATGCCTATAATATATAGAGTAATATATTTGTATTCAGTCTCTTTTTCACAGGGCTATTTTAATTCTGAGTATTTGTCTTCCTTAGTTCAGTGAGTTTCAGTTTGACTTAGCTACTGTGTTTGTTAAATCCCACTGAACTAATTATTTTTTGGAATTGTGTTTTACATAATTGGATTTGCATGCATACATACATGTGCATGAACATGTGATAGAGTATTAATCTAATAAAGATGTACTGGATGTGGGCTCAGTTATACTTTTCTCTACATATATAACTATAAATATATAAAGTAACTACAACTTTAAAAATATATCTCAAAATTTAGGTTACATTTGCATTTAGATAAATTTCGAGAAAAGCAAGCAGTTCATAATCTATTCAAATCATTAAAAACTTGGTATTTTATGGCATACATTAACTGGATTCATCTAATGCTGATTTCATTTATAATGCAACTTCTGATGACACAGTTAATTTTTCCCCAATTTTAATGAGCCCATCTTGATCAAAGTATGTCAGTGTTTGATCTATAACAAGCTCTCCCAGTTCTTATTGGCTGAAAACATTTGACAGGCACTATTTCCGAGGCTACAGACCTAGGTGTTGCCTGCGTGTTTATTGACTCTTCCTACTTTGAGAAAATAAATTTTTGTTGAACCACGGCCTTGTCCATTTCTTTACCAATCATCTGTGGTTGAGTTTATGCTACATTATCAAATTTGAGTAATTGTGGTATGAATTGTGTGATCCATTAAACCTAAAACATTTATGATCTGGCACTTCACAGAGAAAGCTTATGTATTCCTAGAGTTGCTATCATAGGTCTCCCAGAAATAGCAAACAAAATTAAGCTATAGTAGGCAAGAAATTTTTAAACTTCTTGTGTCACAAGTACTGTTATTCCATTCATTATAACAAGTGATAATGTTAGATCAAGAATCAGTCTGTAAAGAATTTATGTAAAGGTGACAATTTCTTACTTCTCCACATGAGCAAGGTTAGGGCTAGAGAAGTAGTGATTTGCTCATGCTGACGCAGCTTAAAACATATTCACATGTGCCTGACCCAGAAAATCCTCATTTTCAATAGTAATATACCCTCCCATTTTTTCTTTGTTCTCTATACTTGCAGTTTAAAATTGTGAACAACGAGTTCGCATGTACAGCATAGTACAACCTAGAAATAACATGGACCTCCGGTTTGTTTTTAAAGATGGATTATAGGTGAAAGTCAGAATTACAGAGAAAGAGAGGGAAAGACAGTAACATAGTCTTCCACCTGCTGGTTCACTCTCTCAGTATCCACTATGGTAACAGCTGGGCCTGTTCAGATGGGAATCAGGAGCTTCATCCAGGTCTACCATGTGGGTGCAGGGGCCAAATGGCATGAGCCCATTCTTTGCTGTTTTCCCAGGGTATTACCAGGGATCTGGATTTGCAGTGGAGCAGCCAGGATATGTACCAGCATCCGTATGAATGCCAATGCTGTGGGGCAGATCTCCTTAATACGCCACTGTGCTGGCCCCTAATACATTTGGATTCACTTATACTTAGGTTACACTGTGATATGACCCAAATCTTTAGAGAACATATCTTTTCTACCCTTTATTCATGAGTCTATCTCACAAACAGGGTTGATGAGTGATATAGATTCTGTAAGGCATTTTCATTGCATCAAATCATTGCAAGTGCTCAAAAATATATTGTTCCATTAGTGTTATTATTCTAGTTTGTAATTTATTGTACCTTCTAGGCTTCAGACATCTTGCTTATTCTTTTCATCATTTGTTTAAAATCCCAAAGCAATTTGTCTTTACTTTCACCTTTTTAGAACATTTACTGTCATATAATTACAATATTTGTTTTTAGAATCTTGTAGGTCCATTAACTGTTTGGCTTCTGGGTTCAGCTTTGTCGAGCCCCAGCCACTGTGACCATCTGGGAAGTGATCAGCAGATTTAAAATTCTCTCTCTCTCACCCTCTGTAACTGCCTCTCAAATTAATAAATTTAAAAATCTTTGAAAAATTAATCCAGTGTGTTTTTTGTTTTTAACCATATTAGTAGAATAAATATTTTATTCTGTGATTTGATTTAAAAACTATAAGAAACCACACTTATTTTCATTCTTATTGAATGATACCACAGGATGAAGGCATATGATAACTGTGTGTGTAAAATTCTTTGATTTTGCTCCCATTATGATATTAACTATGATTTTATATTTGCGAAATGATGCTGTATTTTTATTTCTCTGTATATGAGTTTAAAACTGATTCCTCTGGTTCCAATGGCCTAATTTAAATACTATACAAAATTAGCTTAGTTGCAAATGCTCATGAAATTAACAATGCCATTCAATGAGATGATTGACATATATTTATTATATGAAGTGATAATGTACAGTACATTTTCTTTAAAAATATTTATTTTTTTAAATATGAGGGCTAGAAACATACAGAAAATAAAAAGTAAAACTTGCATTTGTTAATTCATTTTTAAAATGACTTCAATGCCTAAAACTGGGACAGGGACTACACTTGATTTGAGAACACAGTCCTGGATCCTAAGGTTTTGCCAAGAACTAAAGGAGCCATCACCAGCTGCCCTTCAGAGTTTGTTTGAGCATGAACCTGGAATCATAAGCTAAGAGTCAAAGCCAGGATCTCACTCAGTTACTCTGATGCGGGATGCAGCGTCTTCACTTATTTCTAGATTAACCCAATACTCTTTCTTTTTTTTTTTTTTAGCTTTTCAGAGTACAGAAGTGAGTACAAAGAGAGAAGAGGAGGAGGAGAGAGAGCAAGAGAGTCATTCATTTTTTTTTTCACTTGAGAAAATGTGCAATGAGAGCAAAGAATTTCATTTGCAAGCATGTATATGATTTGGTTTTTTTTTTAAGATTTATTTTTATTGGACAGTCAGATATACAGAGAGGAGGAAAGACAGAGAGAAAGAACCTTTGTTTACTGATACACTCTCCAAGTAGCCGCAATGTCTGGAGTTGATCTGATCCAAAGCCAGGAGCCCGGAGTCTCCTCCGGGTCTCCCACACGGGTGCAGGGTCCCAAAACTTTGGGCTGGCCCTGACTGCTTTCCCAGACCACAAGCAGGGAGCTGGATGGGAAGCGGGGCTTCTGGGATTCGAACCAGTGCCCATATTGGATTCCAGCAGGTACGAGGTGAGGACTTTAGCAACTTGGCTACTGCACTGGGCCTGTGTATGGTTCATTAGATCATCCAGCTGTTTACTTTCACTTTGACTTGTTCCCAGTTATTTTGATGTGTTTGAATCACCATTTAGGAAGTTAGTTTCATCTTAATAACAATGGCTATTTTTTATTTAGAAAAATGACTATGTGTATGCTTAAGTAATTCCTTTTAATATCAAATATTACAAAGAGCAGAAAGGAAATCGCACTTAAAATTTTAGTTTCTTGAGATTCCCCCATTGCAAGCGTATACCAAACATAGCTCAACTGAACTTGAGCTGTGGTTATGCAACAAGGTGGAGGAATCCACCATGGGGGGAGGGTTTGGGGAGGGGTGGGGAGAACCCAAGTATCTATGTAACTGTGTCACATAATACAATGTAATTAATGAAGTTAAATAATAAATAATTAAAAAAAAAGAAAAAAGCCACACCTATGCAAAATATTAATAAATCTTAGCACACGTACGGAAATAACCATGCCAAAATGAATGACCATTGTAGAGCCACACCTATACCGTGTACATGTATGTATCTCCACTACAGACAAGGTCCTTAGAAAATCATGGCATATTTTTTTGATACAAGCCTTGTGTTCAGAATGTATTACAGCACTGTAGCAGAACATGAGCCAGTCATAATAATGACATAAGCAAGAATACATACAAAATGCTGCCCATACAACATTATCAAGGCATTGGAAACACACCAGAACATACACAGTCTAGACTCCAAGGCCCTATCAGCAAAGATTTGAGCAATTCTTTCAGGATTTTTCTCTGCCAATGAAATCATGAAGCTAATGTTAAAAGGAGAAGAAACTTAAGATACATGAAGTATATAGATTTCAAAAACCAGTAAGATTTAAAAAAAAATGAGGCAAGCAATATCAGATTACCAACATTGTATCTTATTTTGCAACATTTTGAAACAGATATTATCTTCCATTTATTAAACTGCACATAAATACTAAAAAAAAAATTTTTAGTTTCTTTTCTAAATTGCTGGCAAGAGACACAAAGCTGTAAGTATAAAGTCATATTCATACGAGGTAATGCTGCCTTTAAAGGAAATTTCCAGTACAAATACAATCTCCCTTAGTTAATAATTTTAGTAGGTGTCTTAAATGCTTTTTTTTCTATTCTAAAAATCTGAATACGTGTAAAATATTCTCATGGTCACAGAAACTCAATTAGTGTTGCTATTTACAGACACACAATCATGTGACTCTGGATTTAGGTCTTCTAGGACTTAGCTCTTTGGTAAAAAAAATCATTCATTTTATTTGAAAGGTAGATTTGCAGAAAGGAGGATGAAGAGTGAGATGAGAAGAGCAGAGAGGAGGGGAGGGAAATACCAGTGAAGAGAGGGGAGGGGAGGGGAGATGGGGGGAAGGGAGGAGAGGGGAGAGGAGAGGACAGGATAGGGGAGGGGAGAGAAGACATCTTTCATTGCTAGTTCACTCCCCAAATGGCCACGAAGGCTGCAGCTGAGCCAATTTGACATCAGGAGCAAGATTTCCCTGGCTCTCCCTCTTGGGTGTCAGAGTCAAAGAACTTGGGCCTATCTTAGCTGCTTTCCCAGATCAAAGAGAGCTGGACCAGTAATGGAGCAACTCAGACACAAACTGGCACTTTTATGAGATGGGTGGTACAAGAGAGGATTAGCTTGCTATGGCACTGTGCTGTCCCCCAGGACTTAATTCTTGATGACGTAAAAAGGATATAATGACTTCAGTCCTCATGGAGAAACAGTTGGACTCATCTTTAGGAAAACTAAGAAAATAAATCTTAGTGGGACAACATAGAGTTTAACCTTGGAAGACAATTTTGAAGATACCTATTTGAAACTGTATGTGTGTGTGGAAATCTAAAATCTGGAGTAGAGAAAAGTTCTCTGTAGAAATTCATAGCTACCTATTGGCGAAATATGAAGTACTCAATTTGGACAGGACTGTAGAATCGGACCTAGATTGTTTTCTGCTGTTAGATTAGGCGTGGAAGCTATGCAAAGAACCCCTGTACCACATCTGGACGCACCTTAACTAGAAATAGCATGGCCTAAGTTACAGTCTAGCCATAATAGATTCAGTCTAGAACCTTGGGAAGCAAGACTCATGTATTTGGGAAAAGCACAATCTAAGCAAATGATTTGGGGCCTATAGTGCAATACTGAGTGGTTGAGATTTATAACAAAAGTGATGAGGAAACTATGTCTTGTAACCATGTTTCTATTCATTGGGTCAAAATGATGATAGTGTAAATTAAGATGACAGAAAAAGCCTATGAAACTATTTATTGAAGAAATTGGGCGTCCTATGATACTGTGGGCTTCTAATATTTTCCCATTTGTTCAGATTTGTTCAGGAATGGAGTGAGTCAGCTCCTAAAGGTTAAGAGCAAAATCCCCCATTTGCAGGCTTTGTTAAATGAAAGCAGTCAGAACAGAAGTGAAAGCCTTTCAGATTTTTGCATAAGGAAAGCATTTTCATTGAGGTCCCATATGAAGAGTATTTTGAGGTTGACAATTAAATCATAAACACAAATTGGCGAAAATAATGAAGACTGTCATTCAAGATAGCATCCTAAATCTTTATGTTCTTGTATCTGATATCACCTTTTGAATGTTGCTGTTTTTAATCTTTAACCTGGTGTAAACACCTCACTATAATATTATTCAGCCTCCCAACAAGTTGTCAACCCCAGTCACCATGCACAGGGAATCAAGTAAAAGCATTTTCCAAGCAGAAATTCATCAGAATTTTCCATATGAATCCCTCCTATCAATATATGAATCACACTCTGTATTTTTGCTCTTTGTTAATTCAGTTGCAAGTGTAATCAAGAAAGATACCTTAGACTTGCATTCCTTGGAAATGCCAGGTTGATATGACCTGTACGTAAATGCTTATTTCAGTACTCTCTACTACAGGAAGATAAGGGTTTCATTTATTTATTCACTGCTCTTGGAACTGTAGAGCATGAACATGTTAACAGTTTAAGGTTTTTGTTTTGTTTTGTGTTTGGATCAGTTATTTAGTTGTCCTCAACGTAAGTTTAAAATTCCCAGGGAAGAATTAGGTTAACCTGATTTAGCCCCTTTGTCCATTTACTGCGTTTGGGCTGATCCAGGTGAGGGCAGGTGCCTTTCTGCACAGTTTTACAGTGATTCTAGCAGACAGCAGTGAGAGAAGAAGGGAATTATGTATTTCACCGTGTAACTCATTTTAATTTGGGGTTGGGTCAAATCAGATGCTATATAATTCTCCAGGTTTTTTTTTAAACCTCTGCTTTCTGTCACTTCTCTGTTTGCCCAACTCTTTGGATGTAATGCGTGTTGTTTTCTGCTGTCTTTGGACTCATCTCTCTCCTGAGAATTCTGACATTTTTCCCGATAGTTTTTTCATGAATGTTGTTCCTGGACTGTTGTAGCTGTTGAGAGCATCTCTTTGTACCACTTCCTCATTTCCAGTTGGATTCCAAATGATGAAAGGAACCGTGTAATAAACATTGTGCAATAGCCTATAAAACTGTCTAGAACAAGTTTTCAGTTTGTCAGTTTATCATATCATTCCAATGGCATTTCTTGAGCATGATGCAAGTCTATTAGGTATGAAAAATAAAATAGCTTTTTTCCTATCCTTGTACAACTTTTACTCTTTTTTTAATGTGCTTTTTAAAACAATTTTATTTTGTTTTTATTGGAAAGTCAGATATACAGAGAGGAGGAGAGACAGAAAGGAAGATTTTCCATCCAATGATTCACTCCCCATGTGAGCGCAACAGCCAGTGCTGCGCTGATCCTAAGCCAAGATCCAGGAACCTCCTCTGGGTCTCCCACACTGGCACAGACTCCCAAGGCTATGGGCTGTCCTAAATTGCTTTCCCAGGCCACAAGCAGGGAGCTGGATGGCAAGTGGAGCTGCTGGGATTAGAATCGGTGCCCATATGGGATCCCGGGCATTCAGAGCCAGGACTTTAGCCACTAGGCCATGCCGTTGGGGCCTTTAATATGCTTTTGAAAACAAATTATTTGAAATGCAGACAGGGAGGGAGAATTTAGTGATTGATAAATAGATAGATCAACCTTCTATCCACTGATTACTCTCCAAATGGCTGTGGCAGTTGGAATTGGGCCAGGTAAAAAGCTAGTAACTTGGTAATTCATGCGGGTCTCCCATGTGCATGGGATGCGGCCAAGCGCTTGGTTCATCTTCTGTTGCTTTCCCGGTTACATTAGCATGGAACTAGATCAGAAACAGAGCAGCTGGGGCTTGAACTAGCACTCTGTTGTGGGGGTTAATAGGATGGATGCCAGCAACCTAAATAGCAACTTATTGTGCTGTGCCATAATCGCCACAGTAAGCTTTTTGTCTTGTGGAGGGTTCAACTGCTTACCAAAATTCACTTTATCCCACATATAATAAGGAGTGAGATATATTGAAGTAAGAATTAACGATAATGATTTTAAATGAATAATAATGATAATGGTGACTCATCCGTGAAAAAGTATAGTAAAGAATGATATTATGCTCAGGTCCTAATTTGAGTATTAGAGGAAGCGTGGTAGAAATGGTGCTGTGATAAGAAGGACCAGGAGGATTAAATATGAACACTTTAAATCTTTCAACTTCTGCAGGAGAAATATCATGTGCAAAGGTGATGCAGTTTAAGGAAACATAGTGTTTTCAAGGGGCACATATTGTGTAATGAGACTGGAAATGTAAATAGACTATTTTAAGTTGTAGCCTTGGGCCCATGATCAGGGATAGTCACTTAGAGTTTTGGTGGGAAGGAAACGGGTCAATATTGGATAACTAATTAGTTTTTAACCTGTCATATCAGTACCACAAAGTATGATTGAAGCAGAGCCCACAGAAAATAATAGGAATCAATTGATAGTTATTTCAAATCACCTCATTTAAAAGAGTAACACTTTAAGGTTAGCAGGATTGGATGTAGAGATGCTTTGTACTGTCTCACTATTTGAGGTTATTAATTTTTATTTTCTCTTTTTTTTTGTATCATATGTACAAATCAACACTTTCTCAAGATCTATTAAAACTACCAGACTTTGTGGGGGGAGGGTCGTGGGGAGGGGTGGGGGGATTCCCAGAGCCTATGAAACTGTCACATAATGCATAATAATTAATAAAAAAAATTAAAAAAAAAACTACCAGACTTTGAACAGACAAGGGAATTTGTACAATTGGAAGGGAGCATGTGGAAAGGTTATGATGCATATTTTGTTTTTGTTAAGTCATCAATGAGAAGGGGGAAGGAAATTTGGTACTTTTGGCCACAGAATCTGTGACTGTTGATGTTTCACAGGAATCTCCTGGGAGATAAATATAGTCAAAGGAAATATTTATGATAATCATTTATAGAATTCTGTCCAAGTATGAATCCTTTTGGCACTGTGATAGAAGAGTATTTAGACCTGAGTGTGTATCTGCAAGACTAACTAATCTCATTCTTTCTTTCCTGCATCTGCTAACCAAAAGTATCTCCATCTTTCGGGAATCCGTTGTACTGAAATTCGAATGGAAGGGCCAGAAAGGCAATATAATGTCCTTTGTCAGACTTCTCCTGAACAGAAAACTGACACATCTACATGGTTTTGACCTTCTATTCATTTGCCATTCAATGAGGATGTTAAAATACCCACAAAAACATCCTCACAAAATGTTCAAGTTTGTCAGTCTGGCAACAATGAAAATAGGTAACATATTGGCTATTTGACAAATTTAAACATTTACCCTCAATAATAACAATTAGGTGACAATATTAAACAATGATATTTCCTCAGGTAATTTATACTGTTGTACACCAGATGAAAGAGTCAAAGTACTATTAAGCAAATTTAGGTAAATCAGATTCTTAGGATTATTTTGAGATTTCAATAACATATTTTACATAGTCAGGTATTTACTGTTTATATACCTAGAAATAACTTGCTAATCTGTAATAAATATTGTATCATAAATAGTATATTGCAGGTATATAATTCAATGAAAGGTGAAGAAGAAATTGTGCATTTTTCCTCCTGTGTGTTTCATGGTGACATAGTGATCAGTTGGACTTTTTTTTAATCTGCTAAGAAAACATGCTTTTTTAACATCATATTTAAATGGCAATGCTTTTATTATCTTTGACATAATTACATTTCTATAGCTGCATAATTAGTATTGCTTTATTTAAAGTTTTATTTTGCTTTCTTTGACATTTTTCTCTCTTTTCTTATTACAAAGCTGTATTGCTGGCAGGGAAGATGTTCTGTTACAGAGTTATCATCAGTTTCTTTCCTGAGTGAGGAACAGTTCCTTCTGTGTCATTCCCTGTGAATGGCAGGGTTTGCCTTGCAAAATACATGCACAGCTTACATTCAGATCATCTCTAATTCGTTTCTCTTCAATATATTTAAAGTGGTGTCTGCTTTTATTGGAATTGTACTTTAGCTGGCCTAATTCTTTCCATGCAAATGCTACTCTTCACAGAATTTTAATTTCTTTGACCAACAAATTTTTCTTGGAATAGTTAAAGCTGCTAGCTTCTGTTTTAAAACCGGGCAGTGCAATTTGATTATAATTAACATCTTGAATTCAGATGGAAGTTCAGTTTTATATGTTTGAAGAGTTAGTTGGTTACATTTTCCTGAGCATCTCAGATGCTGAGTGATGGTTAATCCTCAAAGTTTCTTGGCAATTTGACTACTACACATCTTGCCTTGATAAGAGTCTGAACTTGTTCCAGTTGACCCCCAAAATAGAGGAACATACGATGCCTGTACATTTTTCACCACATTGGGTCTCTAGGGTATCATGCAAGGAGCATCCCCCATCTCTGGGTGTTACTGTGGTTTGGTGGCAAGTTGGGGTCCCCTCCCCCTCCTCAGCTGTGGGATACAGGAGAGAAAGAGAGTTGAAACAGTTATCCCATCCACCTTCCTCCATGCCTGGCCTTCCCCACCCTAATCTGAGACCCAACTAGGCTTATATCCCTATCCGTTTTATAAATAATATTAAAAAGAAAACCTTTTTCAAAAAGAAAATATTCTTTCCTACAGAGGTAGAGTCCAATTTTATAACAAACTATGACCGCTTAACACTTTTTTTTTTGGCCAATTTAATTCACAATCTTGCCCAATCTTGCTCATCCCCTTTCTTTCTAGATATTAATGGCAGAGGGAGGGGGCTGAAAAACTTTCATAAAATTAATCATGAATCTGCATCTGCAAAGTGTCTATCCACTTATGAAAAACTTTTCATGATATCAGCCCATCTCTCTTGAACAATCCAGGAACATATTTAGTTAACTCAAATTTAATAAGCAGATCGTAAAAATAAACTTGGTTGTTACAGTGATTGTACATTGCTATGTACCAAATAGTGGCCAAAAAAAAAAAAAAAATCTGATGGCGCAATGGTGTTTCACCTTTCTGGAGTTGACTGGGCTGGCCACGGTGGCTCTGTTTGCAGATTCCTCATGGAAATGGTGTGAGACAGTGAGGAGGCTTATGGTTTTCTTTCTTTTTAAAGATATATTTATTTTTATTGCAAAGTCATCTATACAGAGAGGAGGAGAGACAGAGAGGAAGGTCTTCCATTGGTTCACTCCCAAAGTGACCACAACGGCTGGGAACCAGGAACCTCTTCCAGGTCTCCCATGCTTTGGGCTGTCCTCAGCTGCTTTGCCAGGCCACAAACAGGGAGCTGGATGGGAAGTGGAGCTGCTGGGATTAGAATCAGTGCCCATATGGGATCCTGGTACGTTCAAGGGGAGGACTTCAGCCACTAGGCCACGCTTGCAGGGCCCAGCTGGTGCTTTTCAAAGGCTTTCTCTCTTGCATGCCTGGCAGTTAATGACAGCTGTTGATTAGGAACTAACCCGAGGATTCTGGCTTGAAAATATATAGATGACCTGTGCATGTTTGTGTTTACTCACATGATGGCGACTAGATCCCGACAGCCAGCACAGAGAGGGAGAGAGAAAAGCATAGAGACAAGAGTTTACTCTGTCACATGTTATGTCCTGCTAGGACCGAATTTTCTTTCTGTCATGTCCTATGATTGAGTCTGTCACACAGTGTTTGGGGCAAATGACTTTATTATGCTTTTTTTTCATTGACAAGTAGTAATTGTATATATTTTATGGTGCAACATGATGCTTTCAGGAATGTATACCTCAAAAACGAGCAAATCAGGCTTATAAACATTTCATCACCTCATATATCTATCTTTTTGTGGTGAGAATGTTTGAAATACATCTTTTTGTGATTTTGAACTATACAGTACCGTATTATTAAATGCAGTGACTTTACTATGCAAATCGATCATCAGAACGTATTGCTCTTGTTTGAAACTCAGTACCTTTTGACCATGATTCCTCTTTACCTTTAGCATAAACCCTTTCAAACTCTAATAAACACTGTTCTACTTTATGTACATATCAATGACTTTATCAAATTCTGCATGTTAGAGAATCATGTGATTGAGAAGTGGAAAGTTTGTGTCACAAGATGAACTGGCAAAAGCAATTGTTGTGGCCACTTTAGGAAAATATAATGTGACACATGACACCCTCAGATCACAGAGTGAAGCTAATAATATAAGCTAATTTTTATTGCATACTTACATGTTTGGTGATGGCCCGTGGTTTACATAACACCATCCAGATTTTACAGCATCCGTCCATAAACTGTGGGTAATACGGTTTTCCCCAGGTGAAAAATGAAAAACAAGAGCTAAGCAAGTTTTACAAGATCACAAATGCTTAACTGCTGGTACAGAAGCTAGGGTATGAACTTCTCTTGGATATTGCTTTTCACTGGAAAGCAGAAGTAGATGGGGAAAAGTCCGGTGTTCAAATTTATAGAACCAACTGTTTAGCCTTATAACCTTAATTTACTTATTTTTCATCTGTGAACCTTGGAGGTTCAAGCCTAAATTCTGAAGAGTAATGCCACACTTCTAGGATGAAGTTTAACAATGTATACTATTTAAGCAAGTGTGCCTTTTATAATGCTGTAATATAATGATTGATCAAAATTAATGTTTTTAGTCTCATGCATATTTTTCTGATAATTTCTAGTCTTTAAATACTTTAATAAATAAGAAATATCAAATTCATTCTTCTTAATTAAAGCCTCATATTTCACTCTAGTAATTTCCTTAATTTAGAAATATTAGGAATGATAATTAAAATAGCTACATGAATGATAAATAAAATATGTTTTCATATAGCAACTTCTCACAAATATTTTGCATGGAATATATGGGTTTAATTACAGAATTTTCCCCTACAATTGCAAATAAATGTATCAAATTAATATATAATTATGCATTTATGTCAATTGGTGTATTTATGTGTTTATATCTTTTATACATTTGATATATACACTAAACCATGCATATGACTTTTGCCTTGATACTTCCTAACTGCTTGGAATATATGTTTTGCAATGTGAACCAACATTCAGCCTAAATCTGAATGACTTGAAACGAAAGAATTTGGTTCATTTCTTTCAGATGTTTTTCTCATATGTGATTCAAATATATGCCTGATAAATATTTTTTGAGTTGCCAAAATTTTAGATCTGAGATGAAGCTTAAAGATGATTTGTGTTCTGTATTAAAAGTATTTATTTATTTGAAGAGGAGAATTAAAAGAAAGAAATAGAAAGGCTCTTTCATCTACTGGTTCACTCCTCAAATGGCCAGAACAGCAAGGACAGGGCCGTGCTGAAGCCGAGATCCAGGACTCATGAGGGTCTCCCACATGAGCTCTGGGGGATCATCTTCCACTCATTCCCCAGGAATGTTAACAGGCAGATGACCAGCAGAGCATCCAGGACCAAAACACCTTCTTCCGTGTTGGATGCTGCTATAGCAAGAGCAGCCTAACTAGATGCACCACAAGGCAGCCCTAGGAATTACTGTTTTAATTATCACTAAATGTCATGTTGCTAATAAAATTTAAAATAACCAAGACCTATCTAAGACTTAAAATTTGATCTGGCACTAATCTAAAACTCATAAAGATTCCTGTGCCTTTCTGACATTGCAAAATGTAGTTGCACTGCATCTTGTCCTGGAAGTGGTCCAAAAAATGTGGAAACTGTTCGGCTGTCTTATAAAATTATTGGGGTTAATTTAAAATTTGGTTATATAAATGAATGAGGGGTCAGAGATTGTGGATGGCATACATATTATTACTCCAACCTGAAACCTGAGGAAAATTATCTAATTTTTAAAAATTTTTTATGGTTTCCTGTATTAGAATCTTCTTATCTTTTAAAATAAATGCTTCAAAACAATAAATTATGTTTTATCTGTATGAAAGCTTATGCTACATGAAATGATGTAATATAAGTACCTTCATTTAAATGAAGTATATGATAAATGCAATAACTAGAGGAAAATGATGGTTTATTATTCCTACCCAAATAATTTTCATTTCAGATAAATAGCTGAACAGATTTAGATTCTTTATGAAAATACACACCAACAAACAAAATCAGCAATTTTTATGACTTGGAAAAATGTATACATGCATTTCTTAGTCATTGTATTTAAAGGAAAATATCTCACAATGTCTTTGTCATATATGGAGCAATGTGCAGCCTCTCTCATCTACAATGATTCTGCAACAAAATGTGCTCAAAAACATTGTGGCTATGCACATTGTTACTAACATCTAAAATGCTAAGTAAGTGCATTTGAGGTTTTATTTATGTGTATATTGTTTCATATGTAATTATATGTATATTATATGTATATGTATGCATTATGTGATGTTTGATGCATATGAATGTAGGGTGGTTTTATGAAATGCTAGACTACTAACCATAGAAGGGAAACTGAATCCATATCATTATTGCTTTTCACTAGAGAAACAAATGGGAAGATATATCTGGACAATTGCAATGAAATTGAGAAAAAAAAGAGATTCCTTTCTAAATATAGGCTAGGGATTAGACTTCAGTTAAGTTTCTCTGCAGCCTGTATAGCTGGACAGATGTCCAAGTTTCAAGTGGCTGTACTCTTCTAAAAGGAAGAGAAATTACTCAGCTTGCTCTTCCCTAATGGTATCGAAGAGCCCCAAGTAAGGAGCCTCTTGAAATCCAATCTTTGTCATTACCAGATCAAAATTCAAATGCTTTCTCATGATTCCTGTGCATCTTGAAACAAGAAAAAAAAGCTGAGAGCTACCATAACAGTTAGTCATGGAAAAATCAAGAAATGCCCATTTGGCTGTGAGGAGCTCCTGGCCACACAGGAATGAAATTTATTTGTTACAAAGACAATCACTTGATCTTTTTTTTTTTAGTGTCTAACTGCTGTAAAAGTTCCACTTATTACTGTGAATACAAGCACTGAAGAGGAGATAAAAGCAAAGCCTTAAAATCGCTTCTCACCACTTCTGTAGCGGTGAAGATTTTGAAATAGACATTGAATTTGCTGGCTTGTGATTTGTAAGATTTGAAGAGCTAGCATCTTTACTTGGAAATGAAAGAGCAGAAAGTACTGTGGATATGTTACCTGATTCAGGGTATCAAATTTATAGGATACCACATTTGATTGCTTCATGAAAAGACACCTTACCTAGAATTGACCACAACAGTGAATTTGAGGAAAAATTGAATATAAATATGCATCATCTTCTTATTCCCAGTGTCTGGAGCCAGGTTTTCAAACTAGTCTATCATTATATGAAAGAAAAATATGTTCTTAGCATCTAACATATCTTTCAAAGGACTCAGGTCCCCCAAGAAACACCTTGGTATGTATTTGGAGTGGTAGATGCTTATTGATGTTCCCTGATAAGGAAACTTCATTTTATTAACCCTCAACCTCCGAACATTTACAAGATTCTTTTTTGTTTGTTTTGTACTACAAATACTCAACGGCATTATATCCGAGAGTGTTTGACATTACCCATATGGGAAAGGTAACATTTTATGCTTTGATGAATATCTTTTATCTGATCATTCTCTAAGTTTCTTTTCCAGTCTGTTTTTTGGTAAGTGCTTTGCCTGCCAAAATTGATTGACTTGGATCCCAGGCTTTGGTGTGGAATGACATGACTTTTTGTTTCTGTCTTTCTGTAAAATATATAATTATTTAAAACATTAGTAAAGCCAGCTCCAGAGCACACTGATTAAGAAATTCACTCTCTATTTTACCTGTAGTATTCATCCCATCCTGCTTGCCTCCTTTCTCTATTATTTCCCACTGTCTCCTCATTTTATACCATGCCTCTATACTTCTTTTGCCATCTGGAATTCAATGCTCTGTAGTCCCTTATCTGGCTTCCAGAGGGAAAAAAAAAAAGAAAAGATGTAAATAAATATGAAAAATAATGTGATCTATGATTTAAGAAAATTGTAACAACCCATAAAACATATCATTAGCTGTACAAATAATTCTAAGTCATTGAAGGTGGAAAATGTCTGTGGATACAATATAAATATGACAGCAACCATAATTTGGATTAATACTGAATTCATAAAATGTTGGATCATAAAGTGTTCAGAGTATATAGTAATGTGCACATAAATTATGAAAATAAAAATTCCACTAAAATATGTTTAAAAGTTACCAATAGAGAGTTTTTTTGCCAACTTACTTTTTTTGGATTAACTTTTTAAAGAATTAATACAACCTTAATAGATATATCGTTAGTTTTAATTCATTAAGTAGAAAATTAACAGATTTCAAGTTAATTTTTATCATGTAAGTATATTAATAATTTCTGATTAAATTCAAGTTACAACTTTATTAAGTCTAACTTTGAAATTAGCACTCAGATACCATTTTAATCATTTTAGCAAATTTCAGATCCCATTGTCTCTAGGGGGTGCGGTGGTGGGTGGGTGTGGGTGTTGTGAGTTATCCTTAATGTAGTCCGTGAACAATAATAAATAGTGTTGCTATTTTAGCTATGTAACCTACATGTTCTAATTAAAATTTAAAAATGTATCACTTTCAAGTACAGTTGCAGTTATATTGTATATGAAAATATTTTCCTAAGAAAAATTCTGTACAAATGCACTATTAATGAATATTTTTGTGCTTACACACACAAGCATTAACTTATAGCTCTACTTCCTGTGAAATGAAAATAAGCAGTTACTTAGAGCCAGATTATTGAATGATTAAAAAAGGATAAGAAATGTGAAGAAGAGGAAGAAGAAAGAAGGAAAAATGAGAATGGATTTTTTTCTTCATTTTGGGTTTTAGTTCATGTTTAATATTGCTTATTTCCTTTTCATCCTTAGAATAATTAAGTGAGTTAAGTATTAATTCATCCATTTCATGGTTGGAAAAAACATTCTTTGAAAAATTAAGTAAATTTCCTTACGCTATACCCCTATTCATCAGTGTAGTTGCATTTCAAACCTTAGTTATTTTTTTTAAGAAGACTTATTTCTTTGAAAGTCAGAGTTACAGATAAACAAAAAGAGACAGAGAGATACTTCTGCCTGCTGTTTCATTCCCTAATGGTCACAATGTTCAGAGCTGAACCAATCTGAAGCTGTAAACCAGGAGCTGCTTCTGTTTCTCCCACATGGATGCCGGGGCTCAGGCACTTGAGCCCTCTGCTGCCTTCCCAGCCCACCGGCATGGAATTGGCTCAGAAATGGAGCTACCAGGATTTGAAACAGTGTCAGAGCCTGGTGCCACAAGAGGCTTGGTGTGCAATGACATATTACTGGTCCCCCTAAATTATTTTTCAAACCAGTATTGTGAACTGTGTAAACGTTGGCAGTGTCAGACGTTAGACATAGGGATGAACTTTCTAGAGAGAACAAGGAAGAAAATAAAACAGGGCTTTTCCATTTCCTGTGAGGTTTTAGATTTCATTAGTATCCAATGCTGTTTTTTTTTTTACTGTAAAATTATTTAATCACATTATTGATCTGTCACATTTAATAAAGTTGAGTTCTTAAAAATATCTCATAAACAATCTCATTCTTGAAATCTTTTAACTTCCAACTCCCTTACTTGACATTATTTTTATCTTTCTTAAGCTTACTTTGCAAAGGCAATATTTTGTTCACTTGAAAGACAGACAGAGACATACAGAGACATCTTTCACCAACAGAATCTATTCTAAAGTGCCAACAACAGCCATGGCTGAGCAAGGCTATCTGGGTCTCTGTGTGGATTGCAGACACCCAGGTACTTTCTATCCAAGTGGTTACTATCGAATGGAAGATACTGATAGTACCTCAGCATTTATAACTTCTGTGGAGCTTCCTAACACAGCTTGCGCGTGGTAGATCATCATTCATTGAATAGCAAGTTATGCATTGTACTTGCACATTTTCATGGAAAATGTTATTTCTAACAGAAAATCGTTAGTAAAAATGTATTTCAATCATTAATTATTTTGATGACAATTGCATATTAATATATATCTGTTATATTGTGTCATTATATATGAAGGAATATATATAACTAGAGATAATTCTGCTATGCACAGAATTCTTCAATCTAAAACTAATGTACGTTAGGTAAAATGTAGGACCAAATTATTTCAGGGTCTATGTTTTTAATTAAATTTTTTGATGAATATAGTATTTATATATATAACAGATTTTGGTCTATTTTGCTATCTACTATTTTATAGCTGTGTATTATTCCGGTGAACATATGATATTTTGAAAAGTTTGTTGAAAATGGAATGGACAGCTAAGTCAATTTTGTGTATTTTCTATGATCTTTATGAAGAAACTTCATTGAAGTGATTTTTGCACCTTCGAGGATCTTGAAATTTTATAAATTCAGGGGAAAATTCAAGTTTTGCATACCTAAAGCAATTTTGGTAGTTAATGCAATTTTTGTGTTACGTGAAGTAATACAGAATTGTTCTTAACCACTTGGAGATCAGATTTTGAAATGCAGAAATGGAGTTTTTGGTTCCTTGATAGAAAGTGATGTAGTGAATACAGGTTTTAATTATATTTTATAATCCTAAACATTTTTTCAGTTGGTGTGTTCTTATAAGTTGAGTTCCCTTTAAGATCAGCTTTTGTTTGTGTAAAAGTCTGTATAATGGCAATTGGAGCTCATGTCAAGGCCCAAGAGAGGCGCCAAATACAGGAACTAAACACACACCTCCAGAAATTGGAAAAACAACAGCAGAAGAGCCCCACACACAATAGGAAACAAGAAATCATCAAAACAAGGGAGGAAATCAACCAGATAGAAATAAAAAAAACAATACACAAAATCAATGAATAACTGACATTTATGAACCAATTACCATGTTTGAGACATTCAAGTATGCACATCTCTATGCTCAGGAAGAGTAAATAACGATGCTTTGAAACAAACACTATACCACAAGGAAGACTTGTTAAAACATACTAATCAAATGATTAACTCTTTTTTATTGACAAAAGGGAACAAATTATAGTTAAACATAGTCTTAAGAGCACACTGATACTTTGCACTCTACCCAGCCTCCCTCAAAATTTCTTCCTCTTTCTTATTTTTCTTTTGTATTTATTTATTTATTGGTTTATTTATTTATTTACTTACTTGTTTTATTGGAAAGGCAGATATACTCAGAAAGACAGAGAAAGGTCTTCTGTCTGCTGGTTCACTCCCTAGTAGTTGCAGTAACCAGAACTTAGGTGATTCTTCTCATGAGGGCTGGGTCCCAAGGCAGTGGGCCATGCTCTACTGTTTTCCCAGGCCACAAGCAGGGAGCTGGTAGGGAAATGGAGCAGACAGGATATGAATTGGTAACCATTTGGGATCCTGGTGGATGCAAGATGAGGATTTATTCACTAAGCTATCACACTGGGCCCTCTTATTTTTATTTCAATTTTTACAATGACATACTTTCAATACTTTTAAATCACAATCTTAACCCTCTGCTAAATGATTCAAAAGTTGTAAGTAGAAAAAAAATTGTTCAAGATTATAGATAAGAAGTATAAGCCATAATCAAAACCATTTTGTTGCAAATCACAGGATCCCATCCTATTATAAGGCTTACTCCATTGTACTCAATGCAACAATAAGCCACATTTTCTTTACCAGTTATTTATTAGTGGGCATCTGTGTTGTTTCCAGATCTTAACAATTGTGACTTGAACATCACTAAACATGCAGTTGCAGATAACTGTTTTCATTTCCTTTGGATAATTTCCCAGGAGTAGAATAGTTGGTGTATATGGTATTTTAAATTTCTGGTAAATAAATTGTATCTTATTACTAAATCCAATAGCTATGAAAAAACTTAGAATATACAATGTAATCAAACATTTGAATGTTTGAAAAGCAAATGCGTAATGGCATAAAGAAGTCAAATGAGTTCCAAAGTACCAGACATTTCTGCTGTTTCCTAATATTTATACATGACAGAATATAAATGTGGAAACTACCTAGGTGCATCATCACAGGGAACAATTATCCTGAATATAAATTTTAGGAAGAACTAAGTGACACATTTCAGTGTTTTTCTTTGAGTTACTCTGACCCCAAGAGTGAATATCCTTAGAACTGTGATAGGGATCAGGTCTAACTATTCATTATTTGTAAAGGGACAGTGGAGACTGAACTGCTTCAGGCTGTGCAATGGAAATTGTAGTTTAGAGCTGTTAACAACAACAGCAAAAAGTTTGTGTTAACTTTTACACTTCCTATTTGTGAAGCAAAACTATTTCTTTGACTCATCTTTTCACTCACCCCTCCTCCTCCCCATGTCCGTCTTCCTCTCTCTCTCTCACTCCAGCACATATAATATGACATTTTGCATTTTCTAGCCATTTTTTTTGCTAGACAAAATGTTATATCAAAATCTCTTGATCACAGTAAGAGAGAAGTTACAAGGCTGTAAAATGTACAATCATTGACTTAATTAGAGGTAAATTGTGATGTTTCCTCCATTATGAGAGAAAAAGCATATTCATCAGTCTGCAGCCCAGCCCTAGAATTAGATCCTCCTTTAAACTGAGCTGTGTCCTCAAGTCCATTGATTTTTATGTGGAATTATGATGAAATTGTCAGAAATAGAAGCATAAATTGGGAATAGATAATCTTACATTATGCCTCTTGATTCTTGACTTTCATTTTCTTATTCTGGACTTTACATCTTCTTTTTCACCTGTTCTGGGAAATTCCAGGATTATAATTTGATTGTCATCTTCTATGGTTATGGTGGTGATAAATATGTTACAATGAAAGTTACACTTATTCTGTGAATACTTGGGCAGTAACACTATCAACATCAAATGAAATAGTGAAATGCTTATACCTCTACACAGAATGTCTTTAATGAGACATCTACAAGTATAAGTTTATTATATCACTTTTTGTACCATTTTAGTTACATTCATTATGGCATTAAATCAAAGATCTAGAGCAACATGTCCATGTAAGTTATATGATTTTTGTCAAATGGAAAATAGCTATTATTTAAAGAAGATTATTTTTCTAATTTTAATCTTTTTATTATCCCTGACAGTGATAGTTTCATCAAAATTTAGTGTTAACTTGAAATGCTCCCAAAATGTTTGATGTTTACATGCAAAAGAGTGGTAGGGTTTAGCCTAGAATTACTAGCCTAGAATGAGTCAAATAATTCTAAACAGATTTTCTTTCTCTAAATGAACAGCAGGTGTATGGGCAATGTCATCTAGGATTTTTAAGCTTTCTTTGTATTAGAAAATTATCCTGGATCTGCCTAGAGAAATTCTTAAATTGCCTTATGTCATTCTAACAAAAATAATACACAACCAACCAGGTTTTCAAAATACTGCAGAAATTTTACTTCTTGGAATAATAAAATGTATTGAATCTTACTCAATTTTACCATAATAGTCATTTCTTCAAAGCTTACAATTAACAAATCGAGTCTTGAATATAGTATTTATATATATAACACAGTTTGGTCTATTTTGCTATCTACTATTTTATAGCTGTGTATTATTCCGGTGAACATATGATATTTTGAAAAGGTTGTTGAAAATGGAATGGACAGCTAAGTCAATTTTGTGTATTTTCTATGATCTTTATGAAGAAACTTCATTGAAGTGATTTTTGCACCTTCGAGGATCTTGAAATTTTATAAATTCAGGGGAAAATTCAAGTTTTGCATACCTAAAGCAATTTTGGTAGTTAATGCAATTTTTGTGTTACGTGAAGTAATACAGAATTATTCTTAACCACTTGGAGATCAGATTTTGAAATGCAGAAATGGAGTTTTTGGTTCCTTGATAGAAAGTGATGTAGTGAATACAGGTTTTAATTATTTTTTATAATCCCAAACATTTTTTCAGTTGGTGTGTTCTTATAAGTTGAGTTCCCTTTAAGATCAGCTTTTGTTTGTGTAAAAGTCTGTATAATGGCGGTAACGTGTATGTAGGAGTTGGGTCCACCGCAGCAAGTATACCGACAAGGGTGATGCTGAGGGGCATTGCTTGCCGCCTTAGTGGCAATGTGAGAATCCTTGGCTCATTCACTTTTTGTGTGTGTCTGTATAATACAATATGTATTGTGTTACAGACAGGGAAGAAGTGGAACAACAGAGTTTCAGCTCTAGGAGGAAGATGCACGGCAAAAATAAAAAAGCAGAGACATGATAGCATGTGCTTTAGCCCTTAAGGCAATTAAAACGTCAGAGTTTTTGCTTGCTTCATGCTTCCTTTAAGTGGTGAAGAATATTAATTAAGGGATGTGTTTGAATTTCCATAACCATAAGCAGTCAGTATTGCTAAATTAACTGTCTAAAGTCTTCCCTCTCTCAGTTGGTGTGTATTCCCTAAGAATTTTTATGCCACTGTTTCAGAAACTTCCAGTTAGGGTAAATGAAGAAGTAAAAATTTTGCAGATAATACACATGTACCGAATAAAAATATTGGTGTACCAAAACAGTAATATTACATGAAAAATAAACATAAACAGTAGCCTGGATTTCTGTTTATGTGTTTAGTATTAACTTTACTTCTTTTTTTTTCAAAGACATTTATTTTTATTTGAGAGCAGATCTCCAGAGAGAAGAGGCACAGAGAAGAAAATCTTCCATCCAATGGTTCAGTCCCCAAATGGCCACAGTGGCTGAGCAGAGCCAATCTGAAGCTGGGATCCAGGAGTTTTTTCTGGATCTCCCACATAGGTGCAGGGGTCCATTGCCTTGAGCCATCCTCTGCTGCTTTCCAAGGCCATAAGCTGGATTGGAAGTAGAGCAGTTTGGATACAAATTTGTGTCCATGTATGATCCTGGTGCTTAAAGGTGAAGAAGGATTAGCTTGCTGAGCTACCGTGTCTGCCTCAGCAGTAACTTTACTTTGAAAAATATATACAGTCTATTCTATTTCTTACATTGAAGACATCTCTGAAAACAACAAAAAAAGCTATGTATAAAAAATTGCACATTTCTAGGGCTGACATTGTGGTGCTGCATATTAAACTACTGCTTTGCAGTGACTAACATCCAGTACCAAATGACTGTGCTTCTGTTCCTTTCCTGCTGTAGCACCTGGAAAGGCAGACAGGTGAAATAGGCATAACGAAGGCATAAAAATGATCAGCCGTGTGGCTCGGCCACTGCACCTGTGTTGAAAACAAAGAAGGAGTTTCTGCCTTTGCCTTTAACATTGCCCATCCGTTGCTCTGCAGGCGTTTGTGGCGTGAACCATCGGTTAGAAGCATTGGTCCTTCTCCATCTACCTCTGCGTGTTCTTCTCTCTATAGCTCTGCCTTATGTTTGCCTTCAAATACATAACAATTTAAGAATAAGTTCACTCAAAACTCAGAGATTATTAGGAACACTTTGCCTGTACATGTATAATCTTCCCCATTATCAACATCCTACTTTACATGCATACTTTTACTACAATTTGTTTTAAAGAAAATCAGTTTAATATTAAAGTAGTCTAACATAAAACTCAATCAAGAAGAATATTAATTAAACATAAAGGTTTGTTTATGACACAATTATTAAACATACTGAGCAGTTACTATTTAGATTGGAGTAGGGTGTTAAATTTTAGAATATCATAAAATCTTAAATTTCTAAGTGTTAAATTTTTCAGGAAATTCTTTCTCATGGGGAAATATAATATGTTCTGCATATTTTTTAGAGTGAAATTCTAAGGACAATCTAATAGACTACAAATATGATAGAGTATGCTGGGGAAATGCAATTAAGAAAACTGTGGTAGTCAAATATGCAAATTATGCCCATCTGTTGAACAAACCCTTGGGATAACATCGTATCGATGGAAAGAAGTAAATGATTGTTTTCCAAGTGTTCCAGTCATCCATTTTAAGCCTAACTGTGAAGATATGGGTCCTTTCTAAACATTCTTAGTAAGCCTGAATCTTTTCTTAATCTGAATGTTCAGGAACTAGAACAGAATCAGATCCATTTGTTTCACTAAATCTGTACCAAGTTTAAGACAATTCAGTCTCACAAATAGTCTTAACAGTGATTGAGTGAACTAGACTCCTTTGTGGATTGCAGGCAATATCTGCTTCCCAGATAGGCAGTGGTTAGGATGTGGCATTCATCGGTTATAGAAAAAAGAAAACAAACAAACAAAAAACTGGGGTTTTAAGAAGGTCCTGCTTTAAAAATGGCTTTCAGATTGATGCCAGAAATTCTAAAGTTACCATCATTTTGCAAGAGAAATTCACTTGAAGCCACATCTCTCTTTACCCAGATCTAAACAGATGAATTACTAGAAGCGGTATTTAAGAAGAGGTACAAATCCTGAAGGCCAGCAGTGCCCTGGAATGTTGCAAAAGAGGCACTAAACAGAGAAGGCAATAGAGTAGAGAGTCACAGCCAAATCAAATTAATTAAAGAAAATTAATTTATTGAGGATTGCCAACTGCCAGCCAGTCTATTAGCAAACACATCACAGTGGCCACTCCTTCAACAGGCCATGCCTTTTATAGCGTTAGCATCTCAGGGTGCTTGGAGCAGTTGGGTTGTTCAGAAACGTAAAGGAGTGGTCCGAAGTAAGGTAACGTTTGGGGGCATTTCAAAGGTGGTAAGCCATGCTCCTGGAGCTGGATCGCTGGACATGAATGTAGAGGTTTAGGGTAGGAAACACAAGGAATGATTAGCCTTGTCTGTTAGAAGGCAGGGCAAGGGTTCCTCGAATGACTGGTTTTGCTTATAATCATTCTAGGAGCTACAATGGCTAAGGAGCTAGAAGGATTGGGATGTGTCCTTGTTGTGTCACAGAATGTTTCACATTTAGTAAGGATAAGTCTCACAGAAAGGACAATGTGAAGAAGCCAGTCTACTCACTGATAATATCATTACCCAACTTTCCTTTCTAATGGCCTCACTTGTAAGTCATGTCATATTAGTATTTCAAGGTAAATAACTTACAAATTAGTTAAGTACAATAACAATTGTTAAGATAATTTTGTCCTTACATGATGTATAAGGAGAACTCGCCAGTGAGTTAGAAATTTAATGACAATCATTTTTCTTGTATATAAGAAATGTTAGGAAATGCTAAGAGCTCATGAAGTTGACTGCCAGACCAGCAATTGTTTGGCAGTTCTCATTTGCACCAGTGTTTGTTTTCCTGAAGGGGTCCAAAAAGAGATTTAGATAATATCAACAGGTGTTTTCTAAATTTACATTTCTGCACAGCTTGAGCTGGTTAGTGGACAAATGGGATATTGGAGTCTTTCTGATTCTACCCTTTCTAAATCATTGGCAAGCTCTACCCCTCAAGGTACTGAATCGTCTTCGTGCACAACATGGGGATTTTTGTTGGCAAATAAAGCATAAGTGAGTCTTAGTATTTTTTGGCTCACCTTTGTTAGATGTTTAAGTTAGGTCTTAGGATTTTAGGACTCAAAGAAGGAGAGGTGGTATCAAGTTAAAGAAGACTTCCTTTTAGGAAGGACAAAATGGAAGGGATTGAGATAAACAAGAGGTACAGTAGAGCCTGCCTCTACAAAGAAAAGGAATTTGAAACTAGATTCTTCCATTTGAGCAGTGGGAAGAGTACCTTCTTAAGCGTTTATTATAGGAGGTGCAGAGCAGTACAGGGACCCTGATGAGATTTTGGATGTGCAGGAAAGTTTGTGTTCTTTGAGCAGTTTGAAATGTTCCCACAGTCAGGACTTTCTTGAGAAATAAGCACGGGCTTATTTTCCTGAGCCTAGAGGTTCAGGCTCTGTATCTGAACAATATTCATGGTTTCATATTGGATTTAAAACTATCTTTTATGTAGTACTTTTAAAACAAGTTTATGAGTTCATGCAAATTCAGAGGATTCTCAAGAAAAATTATTCCATTAAAGTATAATACTTTACCAATAATTCACATTTAATTGTATGGACATTTGTGATATTTGAGCTTTTTACTACTGAAATTATACATGCTCAATATTAAAACAGATACTAAATATAGAGAGAAATGAAAGGTGAACTAAGTGGAGGGAGCAAGGAACATTGTGCCCTCCTGACAGCATACACTGCATTCCAAAAGACCAGTCTGATCTACCACTCACCCCGCTCTCTGCTGTTTAGCTTCTCCCAACTCTCCCCTACCCCTGCTTCTCATTCCCCCCATACCTTATCTTTGCCCGTGCCTCAACCTCCTCCATGGAGCAAGACCTACCAAAGTTGAAAAGACTTGAAGAAACTCCTCAAGTCTCTGCTCACTCCTTCATTTTCTTGGAATTTTCTCGCCCCTAAGAACTCGCCTCAAGACCCCCAAATTATAAAAAGCCCAACCCGCTAAAAGAGTGAGCTCATATCACATGTTTGCAGGATCTGCACAGCCACCCTCTGAATTTATTTTTGTCTTTGCTAGTAAATCTGACTGGGCTGTGAATCTCTAGCTTATCTCTTTCTCTGTCATATGTCAATTTTCTAACACAGAGAGATTTAAAATCCACCAATAAGCTCAGTATGTAAGATATAGTTTTAAATCTTGTGAAATTATGAGTATGTAAGAAATAGGAAACTAATTTCTTTGAATTAAAATTTGAAATCCATGAATGTGATAAGTTTTTATAAAGTTTATAAAGATGTTTGATGAAAATGTCCTTCCCAATTTTCAAAAATTATTTGTACCAAGATAAACACCTTATTTTTAGTTTTAAAAATTGCTTTTTAAAAAAATTTTTCTTAATGAATTTTTCTGGGAGTATGGATGTGTACATTTTTCAACAGTCGCATAATTTGCTGTACTATTACCAGCATGTAAATTTTAGTATTATGAAAAAGTGTTGACAGAGTAAAAATAGCTTGTTTTTAAGATTTTATTTGAATGCAGAGGGTGTGAGAGAGTGACAGAGAGCCACAGTAGCAGCCAATGATTCACTTCCTAAGTGGCCACAATGACCAAAGCTGAGCTGATCCAAAGCCAGGAGACAGGAGCTTCTTCCTGATCTCCCACGTGGGTGCAGGCCACAAGCAGGAAGCTAGATGGGAAAACAGCTAGAACATGTCCTGGTGCCCATTTGGGATCTTGGAATATTCAAAGAAAGGATTTAGCCACTGAGCCATTGCACCAGGTCCATGATAATGTCTTAAAAAATGTTAGCATATCCCAATATTGCTTAACAGTGAAATCTGCATATTGAAATATTGTTTTTAAATTGCACATATTGTAAAGATTTATTTATTTACTTAAAGTTATAATTATACATAGAGAACTGTCTTCCAGCTGGTGGCTCACTCCCTAGTAGCTACAACAGCCAGCATTACGCTAAGCTGAGACAGGCAACCAGAAATCTCATACAAATTTCCAACATGGTGCCGGGGCCCAAGCACTTGAGTTTTCTTCCACTGCTTTCCAAAGCAAATTAGCAAGGAATTGGATTGGAAGTGTTGCAGCTGGTGGTTCAATCCATGATACTATAATGCCAGTCACCACAGGTAACATAATCTTGATTAGCAAATACAATATAATGAAAAATAAATGTGTTCATCTATTACTCAAATGCTGGGTTTCTTGAATAAAAATCTTGATTTAACATTGGAAACTATATCTCATGGATTTTGATTTTTTTATTAGTCTCATGTCTTCAAAATACTTTTCTTATTAAATTCTTCAATAACTCTTAAATCATACAGTAGCATCATTTTCTTCAAGAAGATTCTTTATTTTCTTTTACATTTCTTCAGCGATATATTAGTCATTCAGTACCATGTTACTTAACTTCAGGTGTTATAAATTTCTATTTTTCTTCCTTTTGTTGATTTCGTATTGTGGCTTTTCATTTAAGGGATGTACAGCAATTGTGTAATGAAGACTAACATATCCAGATGTAAGGATACAATGCAGTGTGCATCTCTGTTTCCAGACTAAAGATGAACTCCCAATGAAACTGTTTACTGTATCTTGACAATGGGATTCTGGACTCTGCCATTGTCCATGTCTGCAATAATGAACATATGACTGTGTATGAAGAACTATACTTCAGTAGTAATATAGCGCAACTCAGTGGGTGGGGGGAGGGAATTGGGAAGTGGATAAGAGTAATCCCAGCGTCTATGGAACTATATCATAAAACGATAATAATAATAAAAAGTAAAATTTAAAAATCTTGATCTAAAATGATTTTGATGAGTAATGCAACCTATAAGTAAAGGAGGCAAAGTTTTCAAGCTGTGAAATTTTAAAATTTTGGCAGAGAATTATTTTCTGTGAAAAAATATTATTGAATCAGAATTCAAAATATCTGCCTCTGTAAGTCCTTTTCAAGCTCTAGGTGCTGCAGCACCAGCACACAAAACAAAAAGAACCTAGGTTATCCTGCTGAGGAAAACATTCAGAATGTTGGCACACAAAGAGAGAAAATGCTGCTGACCCTGTACATCCAATGCCTGGGTTTTCCCTCCTTAGATTCCAATCTCCATCATTTCTCTGAAGCTGAGAGAATTTTCAGCATTTATATGCAAATGAATGCACCCAGAGTAGTCACACTATTCATTTTCCATGTTCTATGCAAGCCAGAATTCTGAAAGGTACCCAGTAGTTTTACACACAACACTATCACTGAATGTAACTAAAAGCAGGCCAGTGGCTTCACATCAGCTAGCATTGTCCACAGAGACTGTGATATGCTCTCTTGGATGGTTTGGCTTTCTGTTTATTAAATGCTACCCAGGGGTCCTTTTTTGGATTTTGTTTGTTTCTTTGGTTGGACAGTTGGCTTTTTTTTTTTTTTTTGATAGATGGAATAGTAGTGAGGCAGAACACAAAGTGTGAAATCTGTTTTCAGTTATGCTCTTCACATCATACGAAATATATGACATAGTTGACATTCGAGCTGTAAGATAAATTGCAAAGTTCAATCCTATTTGGGGTACAGTGAAATTTTTCCTTTTTTGTCAGGGCAATTAAACTGTCTCTCCAATGAGACTATTCTGTATACCTATCAACTTGTTTTACTCTTCCAAGAGTAATGAAGGTTCAAATGTGATACATTTTATAATAATGGAACATAAAAGGAGGGGGAGAAGAAGAAATTTACTCCTTTTAAAAAAAATTTTCCTTCTCCCAATTCTTTAGGTAATTACAAGACTCTTGCAGTGCAGATATCTTCATTATTTATGCAAAACGCCATCTGCTGGAAGCATATTTTCTAAAGCTATAGAACCTTCCCATGAAGCTAACTGATTTAGCCAAAGGGAAGCTTTGTTGTGCTCAAATGCCAGACTTTCCTAGGGTATCCCAAGAGCTCAGTTTCTAAGACACTAAGATGGAATTAGAACATATTCTAGACACCGATTTGATTGTATTCTGCTAAGATTCTTCACAAATGCTGTAGGACATTTTTTTCTGATTCAGTAAATTATTTCAAATTTCATCATAAGAACATTTCGTCCAGTGATTTGTGAAGCAGAACAAATTGAATTATTGTGAATAGCTAACTAGAGATCATTTATTCAATAAGCATTTATCAAGTTTTTACTATTTGCCATGCAGTTTGTCTATGTTCTGAGGACACAAAATAACTTACAGGTGCATACATGTATTTGCACACACATAAATCTTACCCCTGCCCTCTGTGCTTGTGTTGCCACCTTGAACATTTTGGAAGTGATAAAGCATTTCATTTTGTTTCGCTTGATTTTTAAAAATAATATATTATCTTTTGTATTTAATTAGCCCTTCTTATAAACCATTCCCTTTTTTTCTTTCTGCTTAGTGTCATGTCTGGTATCTACAATTTATGAAGCTTTGTTCTTTCTGAAATATTAAACAGTGAATAATAAGAAACCATAATTGTGTTATTGCTTGCATCTCTACAAAAGATGTTGTGTTGAAACTGCAGTTTATAAATCCCACAATGTAACATAAAGTTTACTTAGCATGAACTTGTTGATAGACGTATGCTGTGACATGCTTTTTTATATTTATGAAGTAATATAGATGATATTTATTATAAATCTATATATTTAGATATACATATTAATATAAATTTATGGAATATGTCAAAAGTATATTACATAAATTGTGTAACTCATATGCATATTAATTATTTTATCTACTTCTAAGTTTTAAAAATTTACTCCATTTTTGTCACAAAGAAATCAATGATTTTTAGTAACTAGACAAAAAAGTGTACCTGTTAGGAAATGTTCACTATACTCTAATGAATTTTCTTACACTTCAAGTTCCTTTGTACCTAATAGGGGCTTTGTGGTTAGCTGAATACATATGTTAAAGTTCAAGAAGAAGCAATGGAGTAATGTTCATTATTAGCTGTATAACACTATATGAAACCTGGCTGATGCTGATTCTTTAATACATACAGTATCTTGTGGATGTGGAACCATACTGTTTCAATCTTGAAGATGCCTTCTCTAATTGACTTAAGAAACTAAGAATGAAAATAAAATACTCAAACATTAACAGAAAAGCAATCTTGTGGTTTAGTGTTGGGCACAAGCCCACTACTTTACGGAGATGCACAAACTACTTTCTCTGTGGATGAGTCATGTTCTAAAATTTCATTTGCATCAAACTTGCCTAAAATTTAGTATATTTTATCTTTTTATTTGTATAACATTTTAAATAGACGTTGAGGAATTAAAATATGATTTGTTCACACTAAGTCTAAAAACAATGTTATGTAAACATCTGATTTATATCCAGAATGTAGGTAGTTGTATTAATTAGAGAAAGCAACTTCTAGACTTTGCTTTTTGATTCAATCAATGTCAATGAATGTTTTTCATCTGCCTGACATATTGATAAACACCCGTATTAAAGAAATGAGCAAGAAAATGGGGAACAGCTATCCTTTCCCTTAAATTACTAGGCAAAGTAGAGAGAAACAGGAGTATGAATAACAATAGCATAAAATACAGGATAAAAGTGATTGCAGGACTCAAGGCAATATTAGTACAATTACTTCATCTTGAAGTGCAGACAGGTGGTTAGGAAATGAGAATAAATAAGATGTTGGAGTCAAATCTACAAAAGTTTAGCTGCAAAAGATTTACCTCGAAATTCCCATGTTGCTCAGGATTTAAAGATCATGTTTAGTTCGAATTAGGCAGTAGAAATTATTTGAATTATTTCTGTCATGCTACTCTGAGGAATTTCTGATCAGTGTTTTGTGTATTTAGAATATGTTTAGGACCTCTTGTTAATCCAACATCATTCTTGATCTTTCATTATTGTAATAGCTTTGTATCCACTGCAGCTCTACCTCATGCCGTTATTCTGTGGAATGATTGTTGGCATACTATTTCACATATTTTCAAATATTATAAGATCAGAGATGAAAACAATAGTAACCAAGTCCAAATAAGTGATTTCCACATGAAAAAGTCTGCTCATTTGATGAAAATAGTTTGAGAAACCAAAATATTAGCTTCCATTTTATAACTTAAAAAATTTAATAGTGCTAGCTTGTACAAATGTATATCCATTTGCTCTGTAACAACCTGTATATTCCTTATAAATGTTTTTTATTCTAGCTCTTTATATATTTATCTCAGATCATGGAAAAAACAAAGAATAATTTCAGCAATTTTCCCTTTATCAGTGGCAATAAGCCATAGAGGAAAACTTAGAGAAGAAAATATACATTTAACCATTCCTTCCCTCCTGGCTGCTTATGTACAGTTACACAGTATTATCTCATGTTGAAAATATGTTTTTAGGTAACTTATTTTTCATTTTTAAAGTGGACCTACATATGGTGTCAAGATCAAGTTCGTAGTCCTAAGAGTTCATAATCTTTTCTTTTCATTTTTTAATTCATATAGACTCTATTTTTGAATTTGTGCTAAGTGGAGTTTGGTCTTTTTTTCTTCTTGGATAGAAATAAGGCATGTTCTTAGTTCTTGGAACCTCAGACATACGCTTTTCTCCTTTGTACTCTCTGCTTCTATCACATCGGAGTAGCTTTTCAACTACTTCTCCTGTATTCAGCATTCTATTGTCTGCCACTTGCTCTATGATAAAGACACCCTTCCCCTGAGTAGGCAATGCAAGGGGGCTATGTTCTACTGCTGTTTCTGCTGTCACTGAAGAGATAAGCATGGATATGAATCAAGGAGGATTTGAATATGTGTGATGATTCAGGTAGGAAAAGACTGTTACCGTAGCACTTCTAGGTGTGCACGCTACACATTTAGCAGACAATCTTTGGATGCAGTTATCCCCCTTCCGTCCAAGTACTGAGTGCTGGAAATTTGCAGTCCCTTTGAGGCCATTCATCTAGCATGAGATGTGGTAAAATGTCATTTAGAAGGAGATATTAACTTTCCCAATCCATCTGGGACTGAGTTTTCATTTTGTTTTGGAACCTGCAAGTTATGTAACAAGCCACAAATGGAAATTGTGCGAACTGTAAAATTAAATGAGATGAAATGAGAAAGAATTCAATAAGATGCATATACAGTGCCTACCATAACCTCTGGTGTAGAAAGAACCAGGTTCTCAGAACGGTTACTGCTCTTTCCTCAGCCTCATTCCCTTTCTTTTTGGCTCATGTTGACTAAATGACAGGATCTAAATTAATAAATATACATTTCTTACTCCAATCCACTGTAGGTCACACTAACCTGCTACTCTAATTGGAAGCCACAACATCAGTTTTAAAGGGAAAATGGCATTACTTATTGGATTAAGTTAATAAGGAAGAAATTATCTTGCCAGAGTCATTTTTTCCCTCAGAATAAATGTGGCAGTTAATAGAAGGGGTAATTTTCCTTATTTTTGTCCTGTGGCTAGACACCTTTCTTCAGTTTGTGTTGCAAATGGAGAAAGCAAGAAGTTGAAAAAGGTCTCAGGGCAACGAACTGAACAAGTAGACTTCTTATCACAGAAATCTGTGCATGTTGATGCACAGTCAGCCCATGTGCATGCCTTCGCTGGGGAACACTTTCCCTTCACTCAGTTCCCTTCACTCTATACGCTTACATTACAACACATGGTAATTTCTCATTAATTTACCAATGCTGAAAGTACTCATTGGAAATGAACTGCTGATGGGTTTATCCACACTGTCTTGCTCAGGTAGTCAATATACATTAACCCTAGGAAATAAATTGATATTCAGCATTTCAGACCTATAAAATATTTCTGATTTATTAGTGTGCTTGAATTATAACTTAGTAAAGTCTAAAGTCTTTCATTACTTTTTACCAAAATAATTTTCAATATGTAGTTATTAGTTTCTGCATTCAATTAAATTATACTCAATACATTTGTCTTTTGAATACATTTAAGACATTCAAGTTAAAGTTTTTATATTTTAGTTTCATAAATTCATAATATAAAATATACTTTTCATTAAACTTATGTAATATAAACATATTATATAATTAAATAGTGCCAAGTTGTAAAATATCATCAATAATAATGGCATTATTTTAATTATTTTAAAAATAAAAATAACGTAAAGAAAGTATACCTTTTGTTAGAATTAGAAGTAGTAAGTTCTAAAATTAAACATGGATATAATTTTTGACTCTAATATATAATAATTTGTGCATATTACATAAACTCCTTTTTGCTGATACATAGAATTTTAATATCTATCTCGTAAGATTGTTGTAAGTGTAATAATATACTTAATGTTTGGTGTAATGAAAACATTGAACAAAAGGAGTTGTATGATAATTTTTATTGGTTTTTAAATAAGAAATATCGCAGGCAAATATATAGACTTACCATTACTTGGGGATTTTTCCATCTGTTGTCTTTTGTTACAGCAGATACAATTTAATCTTTATTCAACACAATTTAATCATATACTTTATGCTGATAAAGTTCTGTTGTAAGAGGTACTGGCCTGCAGAGAGCCATTGTAAGTTGCATATCAGTGTATGTTTACTATTATTCTGTGAGGAGGATTAGTGTGTCTACATTAAGTTGCTTGTCTTCTTTGAGTCCTTTTTCTAAGAGTTGCAGTAATGTATTTCTATAAAGCAGGTGACAGCTAAGGCATTTGGATCCTGGTTATCTGCATGAGAAACATAGATTTAGTTCCTGGCTATTGCAGGGATTTGGGGCTTGGACTAAAAGAAATCAGTCTGTCCTTCGTGGTCTCTTGGTCTATCAAATAAATCTGTTATTTTGAAAGTTCATGCAAATGTGTATTATGCAATAATTTTAGCTGCCGTTCAGCTTTTTTGTGACGAAATAAATATGTATAAGTTCAAATTGTGAAGTTATTGAAATATGCTTATAGAAGAAATATTGATAAAATATATTTGAAATGTTGTGTGCCCTCTCTTCACAGAGTTTTATTTATAATTTGTTAGAAACCATTGAAACATTTTTCATTGCATATGGAATATTTTCATAATCACAGTGGTTATTTGTGACACTAGAAAACAAAGCTGAAGACTCATTCTGTGAATTTACCGTGTTGTATCCATATTTTGAAAGTTTTTGTCTAATTTTCAATTTTCAGAATATTTTCCATAGCAGACATCCAATACTTTATTGAAAAAGACACAACGTCTGTTTCTATGACTTCAGGTGAAGGGAGCGAACATGAATACACCTGTTCAGTCTCAATTTAAGACCTTAAGATTTTAGTATATACCTTCACACGCAATGCATTCCCATCAAGCATAAGAAAAATAATTTTCAGAAAGACATTCTATGTTCACAATGGCCAGAGCTGAGCCATCCTGAAGCCAGAATCCAGGTGCTTCTATTGGAGTCTCACTGATGAGTCCCAAGGCCTTGAGCCATCCTCCACTGCTTTCACAGGCCACAAGCAGGGAGCTGTATTGCAAGAAGAGCATCTAGGACACAAACCAGTGCCTAAATGGGATCCTGGCACTTGCAGGGGGATGGCTAGCCAGTTGAGCAACTGTGCCAGACCCATGCTGATGTTAATAATTACAGAAGAATAAACAAGCGAAACTGAAATGTAACATTAATAACTAAGTTTAGCAGGAAGTTCTCTAACTAATACCATGAGGCCATTAAGATTCTACTTTTTTTCTGAACACAAAAATGTCTCATTCCTTCTATAATTTTACTCATTTTTTCTTTGTTGGCTTACAAAGCATAATGTATTCAATCCAATAAAATAAGGTCAATTAGAAATTAGTTTCAGGTATTCCAGAAAGAGATTTTAGACAGGCTCATGCTGAAGGAATGCTCATATATAAGCAGTCATGGAGAAATGTCTACACGTAAGAGCTCGCAATACTAATGCTATAAATATTTAGGGAAAGAAGGGGAAGACTGATAAATATTTTCTTTTTAAATCACTGTACGCATCAATATTTCTCTGCCATTGAAGGTTTTATTTATTGGAGAATTTATTTGGATGACATATATTAAGTCCAAGTTCATTTTTTTTCACCTACGAGATAAATGAAGATGTCTATCAGAACTCCTCCATTCCTTTCTACTATATTACTAGTTTGAAACATCTTTGATTAAGAAGTTATAGCTTCTAGCACAGCTTGTAATTTAGACTTTCATCTTACAGACATACTTTGTTATTGGTACAAGGCTAGTGAGTAGATAAAATGAAGCAGTGTTTTGTTGTTGTTTTGTTTTGCTTTTAATTATCGTTCTGTAAATAGTTGTGTCAGGTCAGTATTTTTAATATATTGTTTAAATTCAAGAAGTGACTCATAGCACATTTTATTTTAACTTGCATCCCAGGGATAACTTTCTTTTTGCAATGAAGCATGAAATATTTGTTAAACAATTTGAGTGACACCGAAGGAAGAAAAATATAAAAACTCAAAAAGAAACTCCTTTCATGAGTAACCAGTGAATTTGGTGAAAATGATTTTGTGTTTCTGTACATACATAGATAAATTAAACCCCAACTAGTTTGTGAATTTATCCATCTGTGTAGTCTGTTTGATTCCCAATTGTTAACATCAATCCAAGACCATTTATTTTATATCCCTAAGAATGAAAGCAGTGACTGATTTGGCTAATGAAGACCTGAAGAACGTGAAACTAGAAATCATTAAGTTTTACCAAATTCGCTACCTAATCAAAGCAATTTATTTTTCTTTTTTCTTTTTTTTTTTTTAAAAGATTTTATTGTTATTGGAAAGCCGGATATACAGAGAGGAGAGACAGAGAGGAAGATCTTCCATCCGATGTTTCACTCCCCAAGTGAGCTGCAATGGGCCGGTACTCGCCAATCCGATGCTGGGAACCAGGAACCTCTTCCGGGTCTCCCACGTGGGTGCAGGGTCCCGAAGCTTTGGGCCATCCTCGACTGCTTTCCCAGGCCACAAGCAGGGAGCTGGATGGGAAGTGGAGCTGCCGGGATTAGAACCGGCGCCCATATAGGATCCCGGGGCTTTCAAGGCGAGGACTTTTTAGCCGCTAGGCCATGGCGCCGGGCCCAATCAAAGCAATTTAGAAACTAAAAGCAAAATTTAAACCATTCTCCCAAGACAAAACTATACATGCTTAGAGGATTATTTTTGATTTAGACAATCAGAGTGAAAGAAAGAGACAGGGATTAATCTGTCATTCAATGGTTCATCCCCAAAATAGATGTCATGACCAAAGCTGAGCCAAAGTAAAACCAGGAGCCTGTGGCTTCATCTGAGTAAACCTCCTTATGGCTGGCAGGGACTTAGGTGTTTGAGTCATCTTACCTTCCTTCTCCCAGGTCACTAACAGGGAGCCAATTTTTTCTTTTTTTTTTTTTAAGATTTATTTATTTTTATTGGAAAGACAGATATACAGAAAGGAGGAGAGACAGAGAGGAAGACCTTCCATCTGATGATTCACTCCCCAAGTGACTGCAATGGCAGGTGCTGCAGCAACCCGAAGCCAGGAGCCCAGAACTTCCTCTGGGTCTCCCACATGGGCACAGTAACCTAAGGCCTTGGGCCATCCTGGGCTGCTTTCCCAGGCCCCAAGCAGGGAGCTAGATGCGAAGTGGAGCTTCAGGGATTAGAACCGACGCCCATATGGGAGGGATCCTGGCACATTCAAGGCTAGGACTTTAGCCGCTAGGCTACCGTGCCGGGCACAGGAGCCAATTTTAAGTGCACCAGCCAGGACAGGCGCCGGTGCCCTCGTAGGGTGTGGTATTACACAGTGGCTAAACTTGCTACACCACAATGCTGGTCCCAAGATAGCTTTTACTTCATAATTTGTATTTTAAAAATGAAAAATAATCAAAACTCTATAATTGAAATTTCAAACTTCTTTTATCAAGAAATTGAAAGGGATGGAGGTGTGTTGATTCGTTATGTCATGGGCCTGGATTTTTTTATTTTTGTGTGTGTTTCATTCTTTAAAAATAGGTTTATATAAGTCAAACATTTAATAAACTTTCTATATACAATTTTAAACATATTTCCCATCTACCCTTTTTCTTTTTTTTCTTTCAACTTTTGCAATAACATAGTGCAATATATGTTGCAGTCACAGCATAAATTAAGAATTCAGCATGGAACAATCACTGTTCCACAGGGGTGTAGATAATAAATGGTATGTGGGTCTTGGGACAGGAACATCACTTATTAGAGGACTTAAGTCTTAGCTATGATCATGCTTCAGATTCCACATTCCTTTAAACTACGGAAGGTGGTGGGAGATTTCTCAGCTACTCCTGTTCCTACTACCTACCTGGGTGATCTAGAGTGAGTTCCAGGGCTCCGGATTTCAGCATGGCCCAATCTTGGCTATTAGAATTACCGGGTGAACCAACAAATTAAAAATCTCTGCGTCTGTCTCTGTGCCTTGTCCCTTCAAAAAATAAAAATTGGGGTTTGTGCAATGGCATAGCAAGCCGAGATTCCACCTGCAGTGCTGGCATCCTGCATGAGTTTCAGTTACAGTCTTGGCTGCTTCATTTCCCACCCAGATCCAAGCTAACTGCCTGAGAAAGGACCTTTCACCCAAGTTCCTGGATTCTGGCTTTGGATTGGCTCATCTCCAGCTATTGTGACAGCTTGGGGAATGAAACAGAATGGAAGACCTCTCTTCTATGTCTTTCCTTTGTTTCTGTCTCTGTGTAACTCTGCCTTTTAGTTAAAAATGTATTAGGTTTTTAATTAAAAGAAATTAAAAGAAATCATTTTAAAATGATCATGTAATGAGTAGAATCAGCTGTTCAACTCACTTGACTGTAAGGAAGCCAACAGTGCATAATAAAGTTTTCATGACCCATAGAGCACCATGAATGCTTCTGGAGCCATCCATCTTCCTTATTTACAGCCTGGTGCACCATCACACTTTCCTTGACATCCTCTTCCTAATTCCCAATAGCTTCTACACATCAGGTGTCGTGATTAAATGCATGTGTGTTAATGTATTTTGTTATGACTATTATGAATCTTTGAATAGATGCAATAAGGTACCTTTAGAATATTTAGTTGACTGAAACTCATTTTTCATCCTGATCAGTGAAGACAGATGCACATCTGTCAACAACTCAGATAAATGGTGGTAAATTCCTACAGTTATATCTGAGAAGGGATTGTGTGCTGTTTTCTTAGCTAAGAGTGCTGTGATCAGTTTTCTGTATGCGCTATTCTGGGAAAGGAGGTCAAACTTTTCTTCACATTTGCGTTACAGGCCCATATCGCAGAAGGACGGAATATTCTAACCTGCTCAGAAGAGGCTAGTCTCTCTCTCTCTCTCTCTCTCTCTCTCTCTCTCTCTCTCTCTCTCTCCTCCTTTTCCCTCCCCTCTTTCCTCTTCGCAATCTATCTTTCTCTTCTTGTCTCCCTCCCTTTCTCTGTCAGTGTTTCTATATTTGGTTGTGTTTGTGCACAGTAGAGGACGCTAGAATAAACTAGTAACATCAACCGTGAAGTATCAGGGACTGTCTTAGATCCAAACAGCTAAATGTTTTTCCAAAGTCAAATACAATTTGTATTGACATTTGGGGTAAATAAAACTTTATGAAAAGCCACTTTAAGTACAAAAAACTCCTTCCATATAGTTTGAGCACTTTATAGGCAGAATAATCAAGTGACTAAGAAAGGAATATGCTGTACAGTATTGAGGTGGCAATGCTCTTTATGCTGATCAGTAATAAGGAAGAAGCTGTAATACACTGAGTATGTCACAGCCTTTCAACCTCGTGGATGAAATAATAGAAAACTAATACTCGGGCCAGAGTGTTTATAAACTGGATTAGGCTGCTGCTGGCGATGCTAGCATCTCACATCATGGCTCTGCTTCTGATCCTGGTGATTCAACTTCAAACCCCATTCCCCTTTAATGCGCCTAGAAAAGCAGTGAGAAGACAGCCCAAGCACTAATGGCCTCCACGCTAGCCTTATCTCAGTATTTGAAATGCACATTAATGTAGCTACATATTGGCAAAATTACCAATAAGAAAATAATGCTGCAGGGGATACACATAGAGAAACACCTTATTCTGGCATTTCCACCCAAATTGTGATTTGTCACCAAAACTACTATCTTAATATTTCAATTATTTTTCATAGCATGGTTGTATGTTAAGTAATTAATGTGTTCTTAGAAACACATGACAATAGTTTTCTTAAATTGAAGTATATTTTCCAGTAAAAATAAATAGTAAATGAATAATTTAAATGACATTAATATCTGTAGTTGAGTCCTTTCATATTTTTCTATCCTTTAGCAATAGAATTTCCATGTTCAACTGGAATGCTTATGCAAATTGATATAGAAATCAAAACAAAGCATATAACAGAATTCCTTCAAACGTGAAATATGAAGATACACCTGAAAAGGCATTCATTTTACACAGTCTTGCTGAAGTATTTGATGATGAGGTACTTTTGCAGCTGTCAGTAGAAGAGCATCAAATTTAAATGGCAGTGGAATAGAAAGAAGGATTTAATAGCTGCAAATTTTTCCCCTGGCGACTTTGCATATATAAACAGCAGACAGAAATAAGGACATGCTATGAAGATTGTAATCTCACTAAATACTCTGAATATGATACATTAAGAAAAAAGGATAAATTAGCTATCTTAAAAATATGGAAAGAAAAGTTATGAGCCAAGATATCAGAATGTTATTTGTACTCTTTTTTTTTTTAACAGTAGAAGTGTTTGGATGTTTGTTCTGCCTGAGAACTCATTATTTTAAAGCAAAGCTTACTTGGCTAAATTCTGTAGAAGAGACTTACGTTATTCTCAAGTGGAATAAACAATGGCAATAACAAAATGGCATTAAGTCATTTGTTTGAAAGATACAAACTGTCTTAACAGATAAACTCCTTTGATCTTCCTGACTATTTCTATGCCATTACCATGCTGTTTTGAACACAATCTCCCTATAATGGTCTGAACTCTGAAAATCCTGATGCCTCCAGCTTTTTTTGTTGTTGTTGTTGTTGTTTAAATTTGCTTTAGTTATTTAAGTCTCTTGTGTTTCTGTAGCAATTTTAGTATTTTTTTTAATCTAAAAAGAGTGTCATAGATGTTTTTATTGGGATCACATTGAATAGCTAAATTTCTTTTATTGGTATAGACATTCTCAGACATTAATTTTAGCCATCCATGAAAATGATAGATTTTTTCAGTGTTTTGGTATCTTCTATTTTATTCTTCAGTGTTTCATGATTTTCATCATAGGTATTCCTCACATCCTTGGTTAAAATTATTCCATGGTATTTAAATGTTTTGGCAGCTATTGTGAGTGGGAGCAATCTTACAAGTTCTTTTTCAGTCGTGGATTTGTTTGTGTACATTAAGGCTATTGCTTTTTGTCTGTGGATGTAATATCCTGCAATTTTACCAAGCTCTCCTGTGAGTTCCAATAGTCTCTTAGGAGAATCCGTTGTACTCGTATGCATCTTTCATGTCATCTGCACATAGGGATAGCTTGACTTCCTACATTCCAAACTGTATTACTTTGATTTCTTTTTCTTTCAGTGGTTCAAGTTAAAACTTTTAGGAGACTATTGAATAACATGTGAACATGTTTCCTTGTTTCTGGATCTTAGTGAAAATGTTCTAACTTTTGCTCATGCGATATGAATGCCTGCTATGCATTTTTCATATTTGCATTTATTGTGTTGAGGAATGTAACTTCTATAACCAGTTTCCTTAAGGCCTCACCCATCTATAGACAACTAAATTTTGACAAGCAAACTGAAATGAATCTAAAGGGAATGGATAGTCTCTTCAAAGAATTGTCCTGAGGGGGAAAAAAGAATCTACGTGTGAAAAAGTATGAAACAAGCCCCTACCTTGCACCTTATACCAAAGTCAACGTACAGTGGATCACAGATCAAAATCTGACTGGATAACATCAAATACCTAGAAGAAAGCAAGTGAAACTCTATAATATATAGTCACAGACAATGACTCTTTGCTCAAGAACCCAAGAAGCACCGGTGATTAAAACAAAAGTAAACAATGAAATTACATTAAGCCAAGAAGCATCTGTTTTGTAAAGAAAACTGTCAGCAAAGTGCAGAGGCAATGAACAGGATGGGGGAAAAATCTGCAAATCGTGCAACTGATAAATGATCAATATCCATGATTAATACAAAGCTCAGGAACTTGATCAGTAAAATCAGTAAAAACAAACAAGCAATGGAAGGTTAAAAATGGCCCAAGGACACAAACAAGGAGTTTTCACCAGATGAAACACAAATGTCCAAAAGACACAAGCAAAATGTGTAGGTTCACTAATCATCAAGGCAATGTAGAAAAAACCACAGTGAGATTTCACCTCACGCCAGTTGAAATGACAATCACACATACTAGTGAAGTTCAGCTATGGTGTTACGCTCATTTGGGGAGTGAATCATCAGACGGAAGATCTTCCTCTCTGTCTCTCCTCCTCTCTGTATATTTGCCTTTCCAATAAAAATAAATAAATCTTTGTTTAAAATTATTTTTATAGAATAGACTTTTGAAAAAAATCAAGTTTTAGTAGCTTAACAATCAATTGTTATAGCTTGCTCTTTTAATGTGGGTTTTCTATGACATATGATCCAGTTTTCCCTGTTATTCGTTTTTGCACCTTTGCTCATCTGCTTGAGCCTTGCAGATAGGAATAGAGCACTCACAGCGGAGGCACAGCTATGTTCTTAAAGATTTATTTATTTTTATTGGAAAGTCAGATATGCAGAGAGGAGGAGAGACATGGAGAGAAAGATCTTCTGTCTGTTGAATTGCTCCCCTAGTGGACCCAACTCCAGAACTGAACCAATCCAAAGTCAGGAAATAAGAGCTTTTTCCGGGTCTCTCATGTGGGTACAGGGAGCCAAGACTTTGGGCCATCCTTGGCTGCTTTCCCAGGTCACAAGCAGGGAGCTGGATAGGAAATGAGGCCACCCAGATAAGAACCTTCACTCCATATGGGATCCAGGCATGTGTGAGGTGAGGACTTTAGTCACTAGGCTACTGTGCTGGGCCCCCAGATGTTTTTTAATGCATAGCTGATAAAGGTATTTTTTTTTTACCTGTACAGGAAGCTCATCTTTTTTTTTGTTTTTGAGCATTCCTTATTTCCCAGGACAGGATAGTCTATTTTCTTAACATTCTAAGATTAATTAGCTTGTAACTGTTTTATGCTTTTTAACTCGTGTACTTTGTCTGTATCTTGGCATTCCTAGGATTAGCACCCATGAATGTACCTTTAATATGCAACAATTACCTCACATATATGCCATTTTAATTCAGAGTTATCATATTTGCTTTGCCTGATTGTCAATACTATTTGGTATCTGATTTTTCTAGTGTGATGTTCATTGCACAAGAAAATGGCATATAAACATGTCTTTCTTGGAAAGTATACTTGAAAATCCTACAAAATGTTTTTTTTTCTTTAATTTAAAGGAGAAAAGGAATTGTTTAAAAACATATTTGAAAACATATTTCAAAATATCTTTGTGGACTTATAATACATCTCTGTTGCTTCGATGACATTTTTAAAATCTGTTATCAAGAAACACTTTGGTTCTATATAATTTTTTTTAAAGATTTATTTATTTTATTACAAAGTCAGATATACACAGAGGAGGAGAGACAGAGAGGAAGATCTTCCGTCCGATGTTCCACTCCCCAAGTGAGCCGCAACGGGCCGGTGCGTGCCGATCCGAAGCCGGGAACCTGGAACCTCTTCCGGGTCTCCCATTTGGGTGCAGGGTCCCAAAGCATTGGGCCGTCCTTGACTGCTTTCCCAGGCCACAAGCAGGGAGCTAGATGGGAAGTGGAGCTGCCAGGATTAGAACCGGCGCCCATATGGGATCCCAGGGCGTTCAAGGCGAGGACTTTAGCCGCTAGGCCACGCCGCCAGGCCCGGTTCTATATACTTTTAAAGTACATAAACACACAAGACTGCTTTTTAATATCTGAACATTTCATTTTTTTATTCATTTATTTATTCATTGAGAAGTACTTTGGTAGTGCCATTTAGTGAATCAAAAACCCAAGAATAAAAAGATACCAGTTTTGTTAAAAGCAAAAAGTTGTAATATTTTACAGGATAAAATGGATTTTCCTCTCTATCTTACATAACATATTTTATTGTTTGAAAAGTTATATAGCCCTAGCATGTTTTTCTTTGTTATGCATTTCATAACTTTTAAAAAGCCAGAACAGCTACGTAAGGTGTAACTATTAGAGAGTGACTGGTTAAACTTGCTTTGTGCAAAAATCCCGGTTATAACTTCATTACATTCCCAGGATGTATCTGAGATAAATAGCTCTGCCTAACGTATGTGCCAGCCTTCCTTAATAGTTTCAGACATGCAATCACTCAAGCATGTGGGAAAGAAAGAGGGGGTTATATTAGTAGGATTGTTGGTCTTGTAGGTGAAACCTTAAAGGATTCTCAGATGAGTTCAGCTGTGAAAAGGCTGTCTGACACAGGATAACATCAATCCTGTAGTGTTTCTGAATGCAGAAAGTAAGTAATAACCTGCACAAAAGTGAGAATATTACAACATATATACAGAGAATAATTAAGGGATTATAAATATTTATGTTTTACAGATAGAGAATGATAATATGTTAATAATTTTGGGGGCCCGGCGGCGTGGCCTAGTGGCTAAAGTCCTCGCCTTGAAAGCCCCGGGATCCCATATGGGCGCCGGTTCTAATCCCGGCAGCTCCACTTCCCATCCAGCTCCCTGCTTGTGGCCTGGGAAAGCAGTCGAGGACGGCCCAATGCATTGGGACCCTGCACCCACGTGGGAGACCCAGAAGAGGTTCCTGGTCCCCGGCATCGGATCGGCGAGTACCGGCCCATTGCGGCTCACTTGGGGAGTGGAACATCGGACGGAAGATCTTCCTCTCTGTCTCTCCTCCTCTGTGTATATCTGGCTGTAATAAAATGAATAAAATCTTTAAAAAAAATAAAAAAAAAATAAAGTTCATGGGGGGAAAAAGTGGAACTAAAAAATGAGCTTATTTGGCATAAAGGTGTCTTTTTACAGTACACATTTCCATAAATTTTTGAAGTGTCCATGTATTGTTGGCCTTAAAATATGATTCCGGGTCTGGTGCGATATCCGCCTTTCCAATAAAAATAAATAAATGAAGCTTTAAAAATAATAAAATAAAACATGATTCCACTCAAATAAATGATATTTTTTCTTTTATGAGAGCTTTTTGAAGTAATAAAAAATAAAACAAAACTCCTTTATTATTATTATTATTATTTTATTACAGTTTATTAGGCACTGGGGTCTCCCTTCTCCCTCACCAAGTTCCTTCCCCTCCCCACTGATCCTCCCCTCCACTCTTACAATGGGTGTCTTTCATGAATTTTCACAAATCCATCGTGCTGCCACTGAGGTGTCTCCCAACGGTGTGGGAGATTATCAGCCATTTTGCTGTGAGTCTATCCTTGTACTGCATGTATGGGAACATCTCTCTGTTTCCACCTATGAATATACTTCCATTATGCATCCCCTTAGGTACAGTCCACCACAGGGAGAAAAAATGGTGAGCCTTCATTCCCATGGATTGAACAAACATGTAACTAAGGTACCATTGTGATACTAGGGTGGTAGAAGAGTGTCCAACATCTTCATGTAGGAATAAATGCCAGCTTGTGTCCTGTGTGGTACTGATGAAAGTACAATAAGGCCTAGATCATTGTTACTTATGGGCAGTAGCAATAACAGTGATACAAAGGGCATTGACAAACTCAGGTGAATACAATCAGTCTGTTATGGAGACAATCATCTTATGGATGATTGATGAAAGTATTATATTGCAAGATCTTATTATGAAAGGCACAAATAACTACAAAGTGCAATAAGGCAAAAGCCACAGATTTTACTTGGATTTGACATCATATTATTATATATTAGAGCAAACATGATATCCGAACTTTTGGGACTGGCTCATTTCCCTTAGCATAATGGTCTCCAGTTCAGCCGTTTAGCCACAAACAATTGTATTTCATTTTTTTGTAATAGCTGAGTAGTATTCCATAGAGTAGATGAACCACGGTTTCTTTTTCTAGTCCTCTGTTATTGGGCATGTAGGTTGATTCCATGTCTTTGTGTTGATTGTGCTGCAGAGAACACAGGGGTGCATGTTGTAAATTTCTTAGCTGACTATACAATCTGTTTCACATAAACTTTCTATTATGTGTGCAAAACTAAGGACGTCAACTCTGCTTTACAAAATGTGTTACTTATGTTCGCCTTTGTTAAATGAGGTGTACCTTTGTGCCTCCTGATAAGAATATTTGCAGCCATTTTTTAGCCTTTCGTTCCTTCCTGATACATCCATTTACGTATATATACAGATAGATACACATGTATATGTATGTGCTATATGTGTTATATAGGCACACAAATATGTGATATATATACATAGGTTCACAGCTTTATATGTGTATTTTATATATATGTATAGGATACATGTATCTATAGTACATATTTAACCTGTTCTTCACTTATTTTATCTCATTCCATTTAATCTGTCACTCATCAATTTCATTTCAGTGACCTCAAGCCTGGATCTAGTGTACTTCTGCCTAATCTGCTATATGAGCTGCAGTGCTAGAAGGGGTTTTAGGACAGGCAAGATGGTTGGAAGTTAACTTTCTGTTAGATTTCCTTGTGATTATCCACTAGTGTGAGAATATGAACAAGATGCTTGTATCTTCTTTCTGTCCTTTCTCTTACTCATGATCTAAATGTATACAGTATATGAGAGTAAGCCTCTCAGGCCTGTCACCTAGTTATCTCCCCTTTGTCTTTCAATACTCTTTGGCTTGCACAAAAACTACACTTTAGAAAATGTTCACCTCCTCTAGTTTCCCAGACACACTGTGCCATTTTATCCTCTTTGAATTTCTATACTATTTCTGACAGGAATGCTGCTTTCTTTCTGTGTGTTCAAAAATCCCTGTTTTAAGATACAGTTAAAGCTTTGTATGCTTGAGAAACTCTCTTTGGTTTTTCTGAGTTCCAATTATTTTCCTTTTTTTCAACATACATCTGTTAGTGGAAATGTTGCTTTTATCCTCCTGATTTGTCTATCAGACCAGAAGGTTTTTTTTTTTTTTCTTTTTCTGAACAGGGATGGACATGTCTTTCATCTTTTTTTTTTTTTCCTCACAGTGCTTAGGACAAGAAAGGCATTCAGTCAAGATCCCTTGGGCAAGCGAAAAAATTAAAAGACATGAATAAATGCACTGAAACTCTAACCTGTAATTAATATAATTACATTTCATTTAAAGTTATCATAAGTAAATATGGAATAATATGAATAAGTAAATATAGAATAATAAATTTGTTTTAAAGTTTAAGAATATATTCTGAAATTAAATATGAATAATTGCATCATGCAAATTTATACTGATGCCTAGTATGTTTTAGTTTAAAACATGAGATATCTGATACAGCAGTTACGATATCCTTCAGAGGGCCTGGCATGACGGCTAAATCCTCATCTTGAACATGCCGGGATCCCATATGGGAGCATGTTTGTGTCCCAGCTGCTCCACGTCTCATCCTACTCCCTGTTTGTGGCCTGGGAAAGCAGTGAAGGAGGAGCCAAAGCTTTGGGACCCTGCACCCATGTGGGAGACCTGGAAGAATTTCCTGGTTCTTTGCTTTGGATCAGTTCAGCTCCGGCCAATTTGGTGACTTGAGGAGTGCCCTAGCATATGGAAGACCTTTTTCTCTGTCTTTCCCTCTCTATACATAACTACCTTTTCAACAAAAAATAAATCTCTTGTCTTTTTAAAGAAGATATCCTTTGGAGTATGAATGTTCATACTCCAAAGGTTATCTTCATACTCCTTAGGACGACTTCCTTGGGTCCCTTCCTCCCATTGGATTGGATTCTTTGCTAGTTACTTTCCCAGTTTCGTAGATATCTGAGGAATAAGCCTGTAGACAATCTCTCTTTGTGTTTTGGTCTCTGCTTTTCAAGTAAAAACAAAATAAAAAGTAAGGAAAATAAAATAAAAATAAGGCTTCATTGTAAGTGCAAAATAAGAATGTTTCGAACATATGTGATGTGAAATCTGCTTTTGCAAACTCAATATTCATCTGTATTACTTAAATTCAAATTTATTATACAGCTGGCAGTTTCAGTCAGGTAAATATTTTCTTAAGAGACACTTTACAGGTAAATCCTACACCTCAATGCAAAAATGTTAGGAGAGTGGAGGCAAGCATGCAGTCAGTTAGAACGTGGTTAACACATTTCTGTGTTGTATTGTAGTACTTGGGTTTGATGCTCACTGCACCTCTTAAATTAGCTTACAGCTACTGCAGATCTAACGTGGCAGTGGTAACGGCTCCTGGAATTTGGTTACTGACTGCTCTATGAGAGACATGGATTGAGTTCTTATGTCCACCTCCGGATACCATCCTGTTGGGATTATTTGGAGATGAACCAGTAGATAAGAGCTCTCTGTCTCTCTTTTTTTTTGGGGGGGGGGATTTATGATTGCTATTATTTTATTGGAAAGTCAGATACACAGATAGGAGGAGAGACAGAGAGAAAGATCTGTCCGTTGATTCATTCGCAAAGCAGCTGCAGCGGCTGGAGCCGAAGCCAAGGGTCCGGATACTCTTCCAGGTCTCCCACATAGGTGCAGTGTCCCGAGGCCTTGGGTCATCCTCCACTGCTTTCCCAGGCCACAAAGCAGGGAGCTCGGTGGGAAGCTGAGCCGCCGGGATTAAAACCGGTGCCCACATGAGATCCCAGTACATGCAAGGCGAGGACTTCAGCTGCTAGGTCAGCACGCCTGGTCCTGTCTCTCATTTTCTTTCAAACAAATATTTTTTGAAGTTAAAAAATAAGTGTATAATCTAATGAAACTTGTAATTCCCATTTACAAATCTCTATTATGCATATCTTAAAAGTAATGGACTCCATGAACTATGAAGCTAAAACAAAGTTTTTCAAGGTGATATGGATGTTTGCAGAGTTTGTCAGGAAAAAAGCATAGCTTTCAATGTTTTGAAGCTATATTTAATTGTTCACTGTGATAATGTAAAAATCATCCAGTAAAGGAATTGTATTACAGGAGTGTTACAGGTGCATCATGGATTCTAGCTTTTGTAATAAGTAATTTTGGAGATATGTTGTAGTTTTGTTAAGTGACAGTGTATAGCTGCTAATTGAGAAACTGACACTTTGAGTCTGAAAATATTTTCTCAGCATCAATTATGATTCAACATAGATTTTATGGTGAAGCTCAACATAATAGATACTAATTTTGCTGAACATGTACTTAATTCTCACAAGGTTACAGAGGGATTTTTGTGGGGTTTTTTGTTTGTTTTTTGCAATCTTTAAGTATACTCTTGATCAGTTTTTTTTTTAGGTTAGAGTGAATCTTGCCTTCGTCTCAGGCATGCACAACATTACTACAGGGAAAACAAAGAAACTAAATTTATGAATCTTCTCTGTGTACCACAATCACCATCTCAATTTGTTGGCCTTTTAAACAAATATTTAATATTAACCAATTAGATGATGCAATCCAGTTGAAGCACTGGAAACAGCAGTGAAAGAAGTCCTTGCTATCACATAAGACCAATAAGCTTAGTTTGGATATGCCTGTTTTTAGTGCTTTAAAAGGGGTTTGCTGAAAATCAACAATGCTATTTTCTATTATTTTTAAGTGTTCTATGAATATGCTGTGACTGAGTTCAGCAAGACTGAATTGGTTCTGTAGAAAATATACAAACATACAATAGTAGAAGCAACCAGCTGCAAAAAGATATTGACATAGAGGCAGACATCTGGTAGCTGCTATTCATACTCCAAGAGGGTGTTAGCAAATGCAGAGAAAAAACATAGAAAGATGACAGAGGTCAAGTCCCACACAATTAAGGCATGGAAAGGTTATCACTAAAGACTCCAATGCTGAGATTTGATAGCAATGGCAAAAGCTATCAAATTCGACTCATACTCCCCAGGTCCAGAAGCAATTTTCTTTCTTTTGTATTTTGTGTGTGGAGGGAAGCAATAGGACATAAAGAATAAGCATTTGATTTCACAGATTGGCCATGAGATTGAGACACACTGAATCAAGATAAAAATGACAGAATTTTCATGTCAGCTTTTTCTCTCGCAAATTTGTTTTCTGTAATCTTTGTAATTTGTGAGTTAGCAAAATTACACTGTTGCAAAGTAACATAAAGTGAACTCATCTATTTTAATTATATGTTATTATCAGACTAGACTGAGATATTTCTATTACATGCTGCTCTGTGTCTGTCATAGACAGACACAAGAGCATTATAGGAGACTGCATATATTAAGGGCAGTTGTTAGCAGTGAGAGAATGCATTCTGATTAATGCATCCTTCTTTCAACACTGCAGTGGATGCTAGTGTTCTGTGCCTGGATTTTACTTTTCTTTTTGTCTCTGAGTAAATGTCTAACAACAAACATATTTTTCAAACCAAAAATAGTGCAAATTACTGAAATCCCTGAGAAATCATTTTAAAATGTATACACCTTTGCCTGTGCATTGAAGATGCTGCTTCAGAAATGTGGATATGGCCTTTGCATCATTAGTGTTGTATCTGCTGAGGAGACAGAATTGATAACTGTCCTATAAAATAGCATAATAGCTGGTGTGGTGTGGTGTGTGTGTGTGTGTGTGTCTTTATGTATGTGTTAGCTGTATTTCCCTGTGGACTGCAGGAAAATCAGTTCATTTTAAGGAGTTTTTAATCTGTTCATCAATAATTTATTTAATCCTTCCTTTGTGTTGGGTAACAAACTATGAAGCAAATGCTAACACCACATAGGTATTGCTTGATGGCAAGACGATGGCAAACAGAATTTATATTAATCAGGAACTTACCTTTTTAAAAAGATTTATTTATTTTGATTGCAAAATCAGATATACAGAGAGGAGGAGAGACAGAGAGGAAGATCTTCTGTTCGATGATTCACCCCCCGCCCGCCCAAATGACTGCAACAATCAGTCAGTGCCGATCGGACGCCAGAAGCCGGGAGCCCGGAGCCTCCTCCAGGTCTCCCATGCAGGTGCAGGGTCCCAAGGCTTTGCGCTGTCCGCCACTGCTTTCCCAGGCCACAAGCAGGAAGCTGGATGGGAAGTGGAGATTGCAGGATTAGAACCGGCGCCCATATGGGATCGCGGCAGGTTCAAGGCGAGGACTCTAGCTGCTAAGCAACCACAGTGGGCCCAGGAACTTACTTTTAACAGCTCATTTTTTTTTTTAAAGATTTATTTGTTTAATGGAAAGGCGGATATACAGAGAGGAGGAGAAACAGAGAGGAAGATCTTCCATCCCATGATTCACTCCCCAAGTGAGCCGCAACGGCCAGTGCGCGCCAATCCGAAGCCGGGAACCAGGAACCTCTTCCGGGTCTCCCACGCGGGTGCAGTATCCCAATGCCTTGGGCCGTCCTCGACTGCTTTCCCAGGCCCCAAGCAGGAAGCTAGATGGGAAGTGGAGCTGCCGGGATTAGAACTGGCACCCATATGGGATCCCGGGGCATTTAGGGTGAGGAATTAAGCCGCTAGGCTATGCCGCTGGGCCTGAAGAGTTCATTTTCAATATGGTTTATTAAGTAATAAAGATAGATGGATGGATAGATAGATAGGCAGACTGACATACTTCTGCCTCAGTATCTGTATCTGAGTAGTTTTTTTAAACCTACCACCCACATGGGGGTTCAAATAGCAGGAATTCATTCCTCACAATTCTGAAGGCTTAGAAAGCCATGTTGGAAACATCGGAGGATTCAGGGCCTAATGTAGACTTGTTCTTTTATTTTTCAGATGACAGTCATACTTCACATGTCAGAGAACAAGGAGAGTTCAAGCTTTTGTGATTCTTTTTATGTAAACAATAATTTCATTCTTCAAAATTTCCCCATTATAGCCTACCTGTGTATGTGTGTGTGAGTGCATGAACAATGTTATTTCTAGCATCACAGGTTTTAGGTTACATGACTCATGAAAGATTAAATACACAATAATTAACATATAATTAACAGTATTAACACTTCACTGATAAACACATATAGCACATGAATTCTTCCCTTTTAAATTTTTTCATTATTTTCCTCTCTTTTCACTGAAATTTCATTTTTAATTGGCAAACAATGGTCATATACAATTATAGGGTACATATGTATAGGGTACCAGCATGTCTGATCTATGTTTATACTGTGGAATGATAAAGTCAAACTAATTTGCACATCAGTCATTTTACACAGTTTGCAACAGCCAAGCTATAGAGGTAACTTCAATGTCCATGAATGTGAATGAATAAAGCAGATGTGTTGTACATGAAAATTAAATACTATTTACCTTTGAAGATGAAGAAACTTCAGCAAAATTTCTATGCATATATTGCATGTTATATTTTCCTCATACTCTTGCAAATATTCATTTGTGTCTTGTTTTGTACATGTAGCAATGGAAAACTTTAAATATTCGCAAATACTGATTTACAATATGTAAATCATGTTATTTTGGTACATATTGCGATTTTCAAATTTTAAAACCCTCTCAAACATCCTTACCATCTTTGAGATGAAGTTATATCATTGAATGTTCCATTCTCAAGTTGTGTTAAAGTGAACAGATTTCATGTATTTTATAGGTAACCGTTAGAAAAGATAACCATCTTTCCTTAATTCTCTTTCTCCCTACCTCAACTGTCTTCCTTATTCCCTCTTATATGTTTTTTAACCACTTTAAATCCTGAGAGTTCTTCCAGATTTATGGCTTTTTGTTAAATCACAGATTTTCCAAAATTTCCACATCAGAAGCAGGTTTTCTTAACAGAAGCATAATAATAAGTGTATATATTATATTCCTTCTGACATTGAAATATTTTTCCCAAGCGAGAAAAAGGTATGTCATTATCCCTGTTCTTGTAACTGCAAGGCAATGATCATGTGGTGTGTGCTGTTTTTACTCCCTAATTTTAGTTTCCGAGAGATGCTGTACTGTTTGTTAACTTTGCTTTATGTATTTAAATCTTGCCTCAAATTGAAATTGGTTTTGTGTTCTGCCCAGAATAACCTCATCTCTGAAAAAGGTTTATTTTTCTTAGTTATACACAGCACGCAAATCATCATAGAAAATAATTATTTATTATGCTTTACTGTAATTGTGTTTTCTCCCTCAATATCCACTCATTATTTTGGTGGCATAAGCTTTATTTTTCATTTTATGTCTAGGTTCCAGTGGGTAAATCTTAATAACTGTACTTTAAAAAAAATCACCACATTTAAATAACAGACTGATGGAATTATAACTTGTTATGAAGGACTATACCATTGTAACATAATGGGGAAAATCAGTTGGGGCATGGGAATTTAGGGAGAGAACCCCAAACCCTACATAATTGTATCATAAAATTTTAAAAAAATTACCAGAGATCAAAACCCAGCTTAGAATATGTTTTGAGGAAAATTATTTGGTTCTCTTGTCCTTTTTATTCCATTGGAAGCAGCTTCTGCAGTGATGTTTTCAGTTAAGATTAATTTGTGTTTCTTTCCCCCTCCCCCGCCACAGTTTATTGATAAATGAAACAAATAAATATACCTTGGATTCAGTACTAAGCAAATTCTTGCTCCTTTTCCCTACTTGGCTCCTTATACCTATTACTTCTAAGTTCTGTCTATCATCAGTTACTTTTCAAATTTTATCTTTGTTTCTTTGTGGATTTGTATTTTTGCTAAATTCTGTGATATTTCATTTATTATAATGAAATAGCCAGCTAAATAATGTGACATGATTTTTCAGATTTGGTTCACTTTATATGAAAGATAGAGTAACAGAGAGGGGGGGAAAGGTGCTAGAGAAAGAAATATTGCACCAGCTGGTACACTCTGTGAGTTGCTGCAGTGGCTATAGCTGAGCTGATCCAAAGCCAGGTCAGGTGTAAGGAGCTTCCTCTGGTTCGCCAACATGTGTGCAGGCGCCCAACAGTTTATGCTATCCTCCACTGCTTTCCCAGGCCATAAAAAAGATACTGAATTGGAAGAGGAGAAGCTGGGCATGAAGCAGAGGGCGTACGTTTTGCAGATGCCACAGGTATGTCAGCCCTACATGTTGTGGTGTCTGCCCCAATGATATGACATATTAAATGATGTGGCTGACTACTCCTTGTTCTTAAACAATCACACTATTGATATTTTAAGCCAGACAGTTCTTTGTTGGTTGGTGACTGCCTTGTTCATTTTGGCTTAGTTAGCAGCAAATAAATTATAAATGATCTGTCAGTAGTATTCCCTCTTTCTTTCTCAGTTATGACAATTAAAAAAACTGGTTACTCATTACTATGTCAATTAATTCCATAATGATGTAAATTTTTGCTGATGGTATGTTGGAGCTTTCAATTGACTGGGATGATACTCTGCTGGCTCTGCCTTCAGACCAGAGAGAGTATACCTAAGAAGCCGTTGAACTTGACTGGACAATAAGATGCTGGACTCTATGTTTGGTATACGCTTGCAATGGGGGACTCTCAACTGAACTTGAGCTGTGGTTATGCAACAAGGTGGAGGAATCCATCATGGTGGGAGGGCTTGGGGAGGGGTGGGGAGAACCCAAGTACCTATGTAACTGTGTCACATAATACAATGTAATTAATGAAGTAAAAATAATAAATAATTAAAAACAAACAAACAAAAAAAACCTTTAAATGTGTACTGCAGGGGAATAAATACCTCCAGCTGAGCACCACTCACGTAAAGATAATCATTTAGTTCTCCAACCTATGGAAATAAGGCCTTAAAATAAGATAGAAGATGGTTTCTGTTTGGTGTCTTTTGTAAGCAGCTCAGTGGAGAAGTGAATTATTAAAACACTTGAAAGGGAAGTTTAAAATGTGAGTCTTTTAACGATTCAGCATATATTGTGTGTCACAACATGTGATGATCACTTTTAATACATGATGAATAATTCTTAACATCTGCATAGTTGAAATGCTAATAGAGTATGTGGTATAATGTGTTGGATTCAAAGGTTTTAATTTGGCTCTAGACTTACTTTTTTCAAAATTTATTTTTTTATTGCAAAGTTAGATATACAGAGAGGAGGAGAGACAGACAGGAAGATCTTCCAATGATTCACTCCCCAAGTGGCCGCAACGGCCGGTGCTGCACCAATCTGAAGCCAGGAGCCAGGAATTTCTTCCAGGTCTCCCATGCAGGTGCAGGGTCCCAAGGCTTTGGGTCATCCTCGACTGCTTTCCCAGGCCACAAGCAGGGAGCTAGATAGGAAGTAGAGCTGCCAGGATTAGAACCGGCGACCATATGAGATCCCGGCAGGTTCAAGGCGAGGATGTGAGGCTCTAGGCAACCACACTGGGCCTTAGACTTGCTATTTTAATTGTATTTGTTATTTCTGAGTGTAAGTATTTGAGTGTGTATTTCTCCAGTGTGTGTAAGCTCACATGATGTAATATTCATATAACCTTTGTGTTTTTACTTTACCAGCGCCGTTATTTATGATTTCCTTAGAAAGTCTGCATAAGTTTTTCAGAATTTAAAAACCAAGTATTCGTTTTTCCAGAGTTATCTGCTATGGATTTTTTTGTGAAAATATTATGAAAAAACTAAGGGTATGGATCCTAATTCCTAACTGTAATCTCTTTCTTCATATTTATGTCTGATAAATGGGAAGCGTCATATGTAGTTCTTCTTTGGTAAAAGTGGTCTGATGCTGAGGTCTTATAAGTACTTACCCAATGGTTTCTGAAAAAAATAGCAGAAAATAAAATGGAAAGAGCTTTCAAACATCACATCATATTGTAAAATTAGGAAGGCAGTCAGGAAGAAAGATGGGGGAAAAGTAATGGAAGATGGAACAGAGGGAGGAGAAAACGAAAAAAGGAGTGGAGATTTGACGATAGAAAATAGAAATGATGATGCCAGATGATCTGGAAGCAAAATTGGCTAGGTTAGAATTTCATAGAATTTCATTTATTAGTTTTATGTCTGAAGGAAAGCAATTTATTGTTAATCTTAAGTAATAAAAATTACATTATCCACACATGAAAAATGAAGGTATTTTAGAATTTAACTTCTTAGGTCATCTAATTATACAGTAAGTTTATTGTAACAACCAAAGACATGACACAATGTACTTTAAAAAATACAAGAAAGGGGGTCTATTGTATGATCAACAAAATGTGATCAGATAGAGCATATTTTCTGCACATTATTTCTTGAGAGCCTGAAAAAAGTCTAAAACTCCTCTAAAACTCTAATAAGCGTGTGAAAGTCTGAAAAAAAAATAAAATGAAAGTAAGAAGGGAGAAAAATCTCTGTTGGTGTCTGATTTCAGCATAATAGATGGACTTTTTTTCACTCTGTGAATCTTACCTCATTAAATTTAAACCATTCACATTTTATAATCATGAATAACAATGACCTCTAAAACTTTAAAACTCTGTCTTGTTATTGTCAACGTATGTACCATCATCGACTGAACCTAAGTTTCATATCTCATACATTTGCAATTTTACTACCCAAACTGAATTCAGAAAAAAGGCATACTTTGTACTATAACATAAATTGTCGCTGAGTGTAACGGATTCTTGTAATTTGCTTTAAGTGTTTCAGCATCAACTTTTGAGGAGTAAACAATGCCTTTAGTCTACTAGAGAATAGTTACAATATTAGCTAAACCTCTCCAGATGTTTATGTGCTTCCGAAGTAATGATTAACAACCATCAGTGAAAATGAAATTTCATTTTAGTTTTTGAATTGTTACCTTTGTCCTTGCCTGTAACAGCTCTGTAATGGATTCTGCTTCTCATTTTTTCCAATTATGTCCATAATGCTAATGCCTTTAGGCTTCAAATGTCCTGTGAATCTTTTTCTGACCACCTCTTCAGGCAGTTATTACAAAGTTCAGCCTCTATTACTATACACCATTTGTTGCATCTGCTCATGCTTGGCAGTGGTTCTAAATACTGCTTAACTCTATCTTGCTTTCCGACATTGCCATTCGTTCCTTGCCTTTATTCCTTTTATTAACAGGATATAATCAGTTCTATCTGTATTACTCTCATTGAAATTATTATGCTGAATCTGTTACTTCCAATAACTATACAGTAATTCATTCTTGAGTGATAGTGTAACCTTATAATTCATTCTTTCAGAGAATTAATTTAAACAGTTAATGTATTCATATATACATGAGAAAACAATATGTTTCAATACAACAGTGGTACTTTTATGCAACATATTAAAATGTGATTAGATTTCTATTAAAAATAAGATAATTCTTCTAATGAGTTTTTAAAGTTTACAGATAAGAACTTGAGACTGAATTATGTACAGTTGGGAAATAAGGAATTGCGGTGTTGTAAATATTTTGCTCTTAAGGAATTTTCAATGTTTGATTTGTGTTTTATAAAAGTTTTAATTTTTTAAGTAAACAAGTGACATATATGATTTGGAAGACAGTTATGCTATAAAACTGGCATACATTTCATAATATTCAAGCGGTATTAACATATCTGTCTTAGTAGGCTTTTATTTCATTTTGGTGAAGACATTCAAGATCCTTTCTTCCAGTTTTTATTAAGAAAATGTGCAATGTGTTATCTTTTTCATTGTCACCCTACTATGCAACATAAATTTTCATTTTTAATTAAGATTGTGAGATTTTGTCAACGTTACCTGTGTTATTATTTTTGCTTATCTGCGTGCTTGTTTTTCATTCTAATCGCTGCATCTCTGCCCTATTTCTCCTTTGGGCCTGCATTGCACCCCCATTTCTGTCAGAGACAAGTAGTCCTCTGATGAAAAGTTCCTTACAAATTCCATACCTCGGGCTAATATTTAGTCTACCTTGTGAGCACTCAGTGTCTATAAAACCAAAGAATACCTGCTGGGGAACTCTATTCTGGGATTCCAGTATTTTTGTCGGAATCATTGTAGGAAGATCTCTTACTCTATCAAAGGGTTGACTTCTTCAGTGTAAAAAGTAATGATAATGCAGTCCTTGTTTCTTACATAGACAGGTTTCCTTGTCAGAAGTGAAGCATGAAATTTACCAGAAGGAAAGCTATGATAAAGTTATGGAAAAAGTAATACCTCCTGTGAAACTGTTCAAGCAAAAATTTTAATGTCCTATGATACAAAGAAATGTAATTCTATTAAAAGCCACAATCTCATGTGTGCTTCCTGTCAGAATCCATTCTGACAGGAATTTATATGACTGCTATCATATCTTAAATTCATTTTAATTCCTACTCAGTTTTCTCACTGAATAGATTTATAATTATATTCTCTGACATATCCAAAGTAAAAAGAAGTCTTTTCAGATGGGGTGTACGAAAAGAGAAAAAAAAATTGGTCTGCAGCCCAAAGGGAATGGTCAGAAAGGGGAGAATACCAGTCCTTAAACTTCAAACTTCTCATCTTTAGCAACACAAATTTTGTTTCTGTTATTATGTATCTTAGACTACTTATAATGTATACTCACATGACAACAAAATGCCACAAACTAAGTAGTTTACAAACTACCGAAATTAGATCCTCACAGTTCTGGAGACTGGCAATCTTGCAGCAAGGACCAAGTGTGCTCACATGGGGCTGTGCTCCCATGGGCTGTGCTCACATGGGGCTGTACTCACATGGGGCTGTGCTCACATGGGGCTGTGCTCACATGGGCTGTGCTCACATGGGCTGTGCTCACGTGGGGCTGTGCTCACATGGGCTGTGCTCACATGGGGCTGTGCTCACATGGGGCTGTGCTCTCTTGCGGCTGTGCTCACATGGGCTGTGCTCACATGGGGCTGTGCTCACATGGGCTGTGCTCACATGGGCTGTGCTCACATGCGGCTGTGCTCACATGGGCTGTGCTCACATGGGGCTGTGCTCACATGGGCTGTGCTCACATGCGGCTGTGCTCACATGGGCTGTGCTCACATGGGGCTGTGCTCACATGGGCTGTGCTCACATGGGGCTGTGCTCACATGGGGCTGTGCTCACATGGGCTGTGCTCACATGCGGCTGTGCTCACATGGGGCTGTGCTCTCTTGCGGCTGTGCTCACATGGGGCTGTGCTCACATGGGCTGCGCTCCCATGGGCTGTGCTCACATGGGGCTGTACTCACATGGGGCTGTGCTCACATGGGGCTGTGCTCACATGGGCTGTGCTCACATGGGCTGTGCTCACATGGGGCTGTGCTCTCTTGCGGCTGTGCTCACATGGGCTGTGCTCACATGGGGCTGTGCTCACATGGGCTGTGCTCACATGGGGCTGTGCTCACATGCGGCTGTGCTCTCTTGCGGCTGTGCTCACATGGGGCTGTGCTCACATGGGGCTGTGCTCACATGCGGCTGTGCTCACATGGGCTGTGCTCACATGGGGCTGTGCTCACATGGGGCTGAGGCCTTGTGCCTGATCCTGGACAGCCCTGTTCTGTGGTGACACAGCATGGTAAAGTGAGAGGTCCTTCCAGTGATTCCTCTGTAAAAGTATTACTTTCATTCATAATAGTTAAGCTTTAATGTACTGACAATTTCATATAGGCCCTGGCCTCCCAACAACACCATTTGTGGGCTTAGGATTTCTGCTACAAGAATCTGGTGGGGGGTGGGGTGGGGCAATTTGGTCTTCTGTACTACATTTGTTACTTAGTTTGTTTTATGGTTATTTTTGTTCGACTTTGAAATTTTATGTTTGATATTGTTTGCATAGCTGAGAGGGATGCATGCCCATGTGGGCTTCTGATTAGGGTGGGGAGGGTCAGGTATGGAGCAAGGTGGGTGAGATATGTTTCACACATTTTTTTCTCTTGTGTCTGCAGAGGAGTGGGTCTACTGCTTTCAGTCAGACTACATCCATGCTTGGGGATGCAGGACGGTGTTTTGATGATACCCTAGGGACCCTGATCTGGGGTTGTTACTTAAGTGGTTTTAATGGCCCGGAGACATTGTCTGTTTCATTGCGCCAGGGTTTAGAAAATCTTTCAATAGTGCTCCACAGACCCAGGGCCAAGCTGTAAAGCTTGGCCAGGAGAATTGTCCAACCTGTTTTGCTTTCCATCTTCAGTTGAGGCAGTTGATGCCCCCTGCTGGCCTAGATGAGCTGACTGTCATGGCCCTCAGGTGATCTGGACATGCTTTCTGCATCACAAGTATCAGCTACTGAGGAGACCCAGTCACAATACATTTACTTCAAGGTAGGACCACACATCCTATGATTTCCCCTTTGGCCAGAATCTGAGCACAGCAGTCCAATCAGGGAGTTCCCCAAGAAACCTCACCTGGGGTGACATCAAACTTGGTTCTATGTGTACCAGCCACTGCATGGTCAAGTTTGGTCTGTCACCTATACCAACCAATGCACTTATTGATCGATGCAGCTTGGTCAGTTTTACCTCAGCCCCATATATCACATGAACCCATGAGTGCTGTGGCCCAGCCCTGCCAACCAACTGCAGACCCAGTCATAACACGTACCAGTGGATGCTATGGCCTGATTGGTAAACACCCCCCCTCCCCCAATAACTCCCAGCAGTCATGCCTCTAGCCCAACATCTTGTGCCTGCCCGGGAATACTCTGGTCCAGCCTGGCATGACTTATACCCAGTGCTGACACTTGCTAGCTAGTGCTGCAGCTGAGCTCAGCTTGCCTACACACCTCTGGCCCTCATGTGCACCAGTGGTTGCAGCAGCCTGGTCCTGCCTGGCTAGCCCCCAGCATTCATGTGAACTGGCAGGTGCAGCATTCAAGCTAGGCCAGGCCTGTATCCTTTTTTTTTTTTTTTGACTCTCATTCATGCCAGTGTGAGTTGGGAACTGACCTTCCCTGGCTTGCTAAGAGACCCAACTCACACATATGATAGTGGGAGCTGCAGCTCAGCTGAGTCTAGACTATTTCTAGCCCTGGCTCTAGTGCTCACCAGTAGGAGCTGTACCTAAAAAGGAAGTTCCCCAAATTTTCCTACCAGGTCTGCTTCCAGCCCTGAATCCTGAATGCACTATTGGTTGCTGCTGCCCATACTGATATGGTCAGCCCCCAGTCCTGTAACTCACCAGTGGTTACTGTGGCTGACTTGCTCTCTCACACCCATTCCAGCTCTCATCAATAGGTGTTGCATCCACAGACCTGACTGTTGTGAGTGGGTGCAGACATACCCCCCATCCCAGCTTTTTAAGTGCCAGCAGATCTCCAGGCAATTTCTCCCACAAGGGCAGGTGACTTACCCTGACCCAGACACACCCTCCAATTTCCCCTCTCTCTGTCTCAGCTCGCTCACCTACCTGTGAGTTCAGTAGCCCCTTTCTTCCATGGAAGACCCCAGAAGTCATTCCCTCCTTGTCAGATATGCCCTCAGCTGCTCCCCAGACCTCCTTCTCCTGGCATTGGGCAGCACTTCCTCCTGGGGACATGGTGACTGGGCCTGGGGTTCCCCACCTTCCCCATTATATTGAAGATAGAAGGAACAGGAGGAGGAAGAGAAAGAGAAGAAGAATGGGGGAGGGAAGAGGAGGAAGTAAGGGAGGATGAGAAACTGGCATAATGGTATAATTAACACAACTTAACATTAGCCACACCCAGAATGCCTGCCAGCTACTGGCTGCTTTTCTCCCAGCAGTGTAATTCTTGCCTAGGTACAAGGCAACCTAGACAGTTAACTACATCTGCGGGTTTCATAATTTCAAAAAGAAAATGTTTTAGGAGTCTGCTTTATTTCCATCTTCAATAATCTATAGTAATACAGCATAGTTATCTTTAAGCAGTGAGAAAATAGTTTAATTTTAGTATCTGAAACAATAAATGATTTTTCCAAAATATCCTTCGAATTTCTTGCATCTTACCCAAAATGCAGAAGAAATACAGAAGAAATACCAATAGAATATTTTTTATAAAATTCTGTATGAGGCTAATGGCATTGTGAAAAGTCTCTTTTCAAATGTACCCTCAAACTGTATTCATTGCCATTTTAAAACAGAGCAACACACATTCCTGTATGTCTTCACATAACAGTGGTGTCTTTATGTTTGTTTGCTTGTGATAATTCCTGTGCTCTCTTGATCTTCTTTATTAACTCTCTAACTCATCTTTGTCATCTGTCTTCTATATTTTGTAAGCAGATCTGACCCTGCATCCTTCTCCTACTCTCATACACACAGACCCCTTAGATTCTGAAACAATCTTGATTAGACACCTGAGTAAAATTCTGTATCAGTGAACTAAAAACTTCCAGAGAAGTAGCCATGTGTACTATTTCAAGTTTTGTTTTGTTGTTTGAAAGAAAAGAATAGAATCTCTGGGGAACAGTGGCCATTGAAAGAGGAACAGGTTGATAGAGGAGGCAGTGCAGGATGAAGGATAACTCTAGAAATGAACTTATTTCAGGTTGAACATCCAATCCCTTTCCATCATTCTCTTTCTAACAATTTTCTACTCATTTTCAAATTTTAGTCTATGGTTTACTTTTCCAGAAGAAATTTTCTGACATCTCACCTGTTCAGGGAGATACAATTGATATGGACATATTCTTGTAACAAACTGAAATTCTAAGATACTTTTTAAAACAGTTGTTCCTTTGCTCACCTTTCTTTCTCATTGCTTTTTTTAGATTTTATTTATTTTTTATTAATTATTTTGCATTATGTGACAGTTTCATAGGCTCTGGGAATCCCCCCACCCCTCCCCACACCCTTCCCCCCTGGTGGATTCCTCCACCTTGATGCAGTATTACAGTTCAAATTCAATCAAGATTCTTTCTTTGCAAACATATAGCAAGCATAGAGTCCAGCTACTTATTGTCCAGATGGGTTGAACAGTTTCTTGGGTAGACTATTTTTGGTCTGAAGTTAGAGCTGGTAGAATATCATCAGTGTGGCCGAGCGGTCTCATTGCTTTTTGTGAAGGCAGGATTCCTGTTGCCCCGTTGCTTATTGTGGAAAATGCAAAACTTGCTACATATTTCTTCCATAAAAAGAGCTTAGCAAAATGAAGTTGCACTTTCTAGATTCAGTAGGTCAATACTAGACTATGACTTGATCTAGCTTGTGATGTAACCCATTAATCAATAATTCATGAAAGACTGATTGCATATGATCACCTGAGATTGTTAATATCCATCTTATCACTGTTTTTACTGCTACCCATGGGTAACGATGATCTAGTCCATACTGTACTCCCATTTGAACCACACAGGTCATATGCTAGCATTAATTTTTTGCAGGAAGATATTGAACACTTTTTTTGCATTACCCTAGCATCACATTGATACCCTTGCTACGAGTTTGACAACACCATGGAGATGAAGACTCCTATTTCATTTTATTTAAAAACATGATTTAGCTTATAGATGCATGAATATCTCAAGTGATACGACATTTTCATTGCATCTAATTTCTTCTCTCTACCTTAACGGCTCCATGTTGAAACTCCTGGTCTAGCTTCCTTGTAAAAGAACCAGGAACATTGTGACTCAGCCAAAACCAACTTCAGACATGTGAATAATAATATGTTTCCTATGTCTGAACTATTTTGAAGTTGCTCCTATGTGGCAGCAGGGAACTCCCACAAGGAAGAGTACAGGCCCTCCTGAGATAGCACCAGTTGAGATCCCATTAAAAAAAAAAACTAAATGAAAGGTGATAAATCTGCAGTTTTTATTAGGGGTAACTTACGTAAGGACAAGCATTGTAGCATTTAATCTCACAGAAACTAACATCAGAAATGGTATAACCAGATATCTGCATTGGATCATGCTTAAATTTATAGGAAGGTTTAAAGAAATTGTCTCATTGAGGTGGACAGTTTATTTTGCTGTTTTGTGGAAAACCCTAAATCTTTACTTATGATACTGTGAATATCTCATCTTGCTGATGTGGGTTCAATCCTACAGGAAAGATGCAGCTAGCTTAATAACAAGGTAGTAAAAGAGATTTTATTTCTTAGAACAGAGAAAAAAGGGAGCATGTTAGGGACATACTAAGTCCCAGTCTTGCCAGCCACAGTGTCACCTCCAGCTGATTACAGCATCCTGGGAAGTACAGGAGAAACAACTTTAAATGGCCCCAGAATCATGAGTCAATATAATGATTATTGTTTCAAGAATGTATGAAATGTGAACATTTGTTTTTCCTCAGCAGAGAAACAATGTTCTGTTGTGTTCGAAGCACTTGTCAGGAGTTCCCAAGGCATAGCAATAAAAAACATTAATTAACCTTCTATTTACTTTTGATAAACTTTGATCTTCATTCTCTGAATAAAACCTACCCTGAATTCCCATATGAATACCCACATACACCTATGAATTCTACTATTGCCCATGCATCCCATGCATACCTATTGCTTCTATTTCTTATCAAGATTGATATTTTCTAAACTCTATTGCCTTAATTCCAAATGTGAGAAGGAAAAAGCTGAATAACTGGTATGACAGAAACGTTTCTAAGATGCTTTATGTTAGATGCATAATGTATTTTGATTACTTTAAAATAATATCTCTTCTTTTTAAATTAGATATCTTAGATATTAAATTAGATATCATAGAAAATACATTATAGGTTCAAGGACAATGAGTTGGAAGCTCATTGATCATGGCATGCTATGGGATTCTCATGTAAGGTTTAATGATGCTGGATTGCAAGGCTCAATAAGATGAGAGGAAGCATAGTAGTAGAGTGTTGCCAGAAAGATGTATGAGGACTGTGCTTTAGAGATCTTTCAATGTCAGACTAACATGTTTAACATGGATTCCATAAACAAGAGGAAGTCATTGCTAATCTTTCAAAATAAGAATAAAACAATCTAACTACATTTAGAAAGATAATTCTAGCCACATCTTAAAGCATGAAAGCAGGAACTGGAATAATTCAACTAGAGGACATTTTCCACAATCCAATTGAAAGATGATTATGTCCTGCATTTAGCTAAAAATACAGGTGTGGGAGAATAAGCCATGGAAACAGAGGAATGCCTTTGTAAAGCAGAGGTTCGCCACCGTCCCATTCCAACATGCTTATCCAACAAAGAGTATACCTTCAGGCAGGAAGAAGAGCAGCTTCCACATATTTGATGGAAATGTAACTTCAACACCCACTGTCTATTTTGTAGTCCAGTTAGCAGTGGACATCAAAATTCAGAGAGAAAAATTATACCATAAAATTAATAACAATGTTAAGTGAAAACCTAAGTATTATGATCATGAAAAAGCGATATCAATTCAAATGTGTGGAACTGTCCCTTATATTGATCAACAAAAATAAAGCAATACACATTTTTTTAAGATTTTATTTTATTTTTATTACAAAGTCAGATATACTGAGAGGAGGAGAGATAGAGAGGAAGTGGAGCTGCTGGGATTAGAACCGGCGGCCGTATAGGATCAAGGCGAGGACCTTAGCCACTAGGCCACACTGCCGAGCCCCGCAATACACATTTTTTTGTCATGATATAAGATGAAAATATCAGGACTGTTACTGCAGACTAGAATATTTTTTTTGTTTGTTTTTTCTCTTTTTTTTTATTCATTAATTACATTGTATTATGTGTCACAGTTTCATAGGTACTGGGATTCTCCCCACCCCTCCCCAAACTCTCCCCCCATGGTGGATTCCTCCACCTTGTTGCATAACCACAGTTCAAGTTCAGTTGAGATTCCCTCATTGCAAGCATATACCAAACATAGAGTCCAGCATCTTATTGTCCACTATTTATAATTAGCATTTCTTAAATAAAGGAGTAGGTCCGTAGGTTTACTCATTGTGGAACTGGGTAATGCAGACATTAGTATCTTGCAGTTTTTGTGAGCAGTGTTCTTCTCCAGATATCAACTTCATCCTTAAAGTCAATTGTCTGTGTCCTATGACAGTAAGCTAGGTACTGTCATGCAGATGGATGATTTACACATTTGAGGATGCCATTTTGAGTAGTGTACTTAATATTTCACACTTCAGTGATGCCCAAAACTGTTTTTATAGCATTTAGTGATTTTATTTTTTCGAGTAATGTTATTTATGAACCAAAAATCTATCTTGGCAAGGCTAGACATTCCAGAAACCTCGCTGGAAATTGTCCCAGTGTTAATTTTGTTTAGGGGAAAATTCTTAAAGGATGATAAATGCATTGTAATATAATAACCTTATCCTTTCATCTATCATGTTGTTAAATCAAATTGCAAGTGCTGCATTAATGTGATGAAATGCCTTCTGCTTCCTTTTTCTTTAAGTCATTTAAGAACTGAAATCAAATGAGAAAATTGGGCTTGAATAAATAAGACTGCAAAATATTTAATATATATGTATCCACCAGTAAATTAAAGACAAAACATTGCTCATACATCTTTGAAATAGAAAATTATGCACAGCATATTAAATGCTGTCTTGCACTGCCCTAGCATCATATAAAGAAAGTAACTGACACTTGGGTCCTGATTCTTTATTTATTTATTTTTAGCTTTTCTGGTATTCTGTATCAACACTGAATATTTGGATGAGGATTTAGTTCCTTACATTCACAGATGTATCATAAAGAAGGGAATGACATTACTTGCAGTACAGCCATCACCTTTCATTGTGCATACCCTTGTACACTGAAGACATTGTAATTAGTACTTCTCCATTTTGAGCCATCATTTAGGGAGAAGTATTATTCAAATGTTGACAAACAATAGGCTGTGGCAAAAAAAATCGCTCTGAAAACACTCATTCTTTATATTGAAACCCTTTTTTAAATGCTGCTCTCTCCGCAGGGAATAACAATGGCAGAGTTTATTATTTACACTGGCATCATACTCTGATAGAATGCTGTGATGCTTCCCAGGAAATGAGTTAGGTCATAACCCACATATGTAGATTAGACAAGAAGTTGCAAACCAAAAAGAAACCCCTGGCTGTACCGTGAATTTATGTTAAAACATTAGTTGTAATCTGCAATGCAGATATGAAAAAAAAGAAAACTGACATTTAAAAAGCACAGGTTTTGGAGTCGAATTTGCTTGTGTTCTAACTACTGTGTTGCACACATTAGTCATATGACCTTAGGTAAGTTAACGGATCTCCCTAAGGTTTCGGTAAAGCATAATTCATGTAGATTTCATAAGGCTTATGTATGAGGGTTAACTGAGTCAATTAATACATTGAACGTGCCTTGAACACAGCTTAATGTAGAGAAAGGAAGATATAGATATTTATACTCTTTCTCTCTTTTCCTTTATTTGACCCTCATAAAGCAGGAAATAAACTTTCCTGTTGCTATGAGTGGTGCTGCCTATTTATAAAGTGGAAAACAGCACTGAAATGATCACTGATTGTTGAATGGTTTTTTTATTCTTCCTTTGATCTCAAGCATATTCCTACAATTGAAAAATCATCCTGTGTACCCTACATTGAATATAATAAATCAGAGTTCATAAATAGCTAGGACCTCATACAGAACATATTTTAAATTTTTTGAATAATAATAGTGAGACCATTTTTAATATTGTACCAGTAATACTAAAAAAATAAAGCCAGAGATAATAGAGTAAAAGAATGAAATTTAAACAACTTCATCTATTTTGTATAAAATTTATCTCCATGTAAGAAATGCAGTGTTTAATTTTATGAGTCATTTTAAAGGTTATGAGTGAGTGAAGGAAACCCCTATATTTTTAGAATTATTGCCATGTTTATTCACCTTGCGTATATGGAAATCTCATTGGCCTTGAGTGTGATATGTGCAGGGGATTGAGTATCTTCACTTTAAGTTACAGTCATCTGCTCTTTGTGCAATTGGCCACCAAGGACTCCATTCATTCCTGTTTGTCCTCAGCAAACTTTCTGTTATCGCTTGGACTAACTCCACAAACATGTCTGGCTCTGTTTCCAAATATCAGTAATTCTATAGACAAAGAGCAGAGAGGAGTGGCGGCATCACCAGCGTGTAACTCTATTATAGCTGATGCGTTTTATTTAAAAGTTGAGTTCCTCTCAAAGTTGAACATTTACCAACATACACTGTGTTCTCTCTGCTGTAATCAGCAGGAAATTTACACACATATCCATCTGAATTCTTGCCTTTTACTTTTGGTGTCTAGGTTACTGGAATCTAAGATTTATCATTCATTTAGACCAATTAACTTTTCATTATTAAAATGTTTTACAGTAGTTTCTTATTTTATAATTGTTTCAGAAATAGTGGAAAGTATCTTTATTACTAGTTGATACACATGTGAATTTTATCAAATATACTAACTTTAAAGTATGAATTTAAAGTGTTTGAAGATACACAAATCGCTCCATATGGTTAAAATCCATTGTATTTCCATATGCACACTCATAACATTTATCTCTTTTTCTGTCTACAATTTATCTACATTTAACATATTTAGGCATTTCATTGCATACTACTTTTATTGTGGTAAAATAGCACTGCTTTTCTTGAAAGCTTTTCTCTGACATTTTCTATTGTCTCAAAACATCATGTTATAGCTGGTTTTTGTGTTCCTTCTTTGTTACATTCACTTAATCTTTCATTTCTCATCACTTTTTCTTTCTTTTTTTCTTATTTTCCGTGAGCCTTAGTAGCTGACTAGATCTCAGACCCTGGAGAAAGTTCTAGAAATAAAAAAGTAAACCAAAACATCCAGAACACTGTTTTTTAAGACCCTTTTTATCCTTCTGCTTTTCTTGAATCAGTTCTCAGTGCTTATCTAGTTCTTTTTAAGCACTAGGTGAAAGGATAGATAGATAGATAGACAGACAGATTTTTGCTGGGAAGGTGGATTTACAGAGAGAGAAGGAGAAACAGACGTGGACAGATACTCCCCAGGTTGCGGATACGGCCGGAGCTGAGTCCATCCAAAGCCAGAAGCAAAGAGCCTCCTCCAGGTCTGCCCTATGGGTGCAGAGTCCCAGGGATCTGGGCAGTTCTCCACTGCTCTCCCAGGCCACAAGCAGGGAGCTGGAATGGAAACGGAGCCGCCAGGACAGAAACCAGAGTCCAGAAGGGATCCTGTGCACGCAAGATGAGGACTCTAGCCATTAGGCTACTGTGCATGGCCCAAAAGCATATACTTTTAAGTTAATTTTGGCCGCTTCTCTTCATCTTGATTATTCAAACAAAAAAGTCTTTGCTTTTCACTAAGGGATTTTAGTTGCAAAAAGAATTGAAAACACACATTGGCCATAATGCTAAATTTGTGAAACAGGCATCATAATTTCATGCAGCCCATTGTTGATTTCCTTTTATATTCTCAATCCTCATAATTTTCAAAACAGCCCACATAACAAACTGTGTATACTTGTTGAAATAAAATGTTGAATACAAAATCAGCACTTACTTTATGCTAGGATCTGACATAAATGTTTCCAGGGTTAAAACCTATCACAATAGTAAATTGTAAATGTTACTGTTACTAGTATTTTTATCATTGCCCTCATCAGAGCCTTCCATTTATCATTTTCGGTGTGGATTTTAAGAGAATACATAAAACTAAGCCTGACAGTAAAGACAATTTTAAGCCATTCAGTATATGAAACCAATGTGGTCTTTTATTTCCCAGATCTTACAGCATATCTACTCCCTATTGAGCTATCTTGGATTACCTTTCCTTAATGATATTTTAAAGATGTATTATTTTATTCACCTTGCCAGTCTTTCTTTTAGAATTTAAAAAAAAAAATCTCAATTTATAGGGCCTTGCACAATAGCCTAGTGGCTAAATGCTTGCCTTGCACAAGCTGGCACCAACATGGACACTGCTTCTATGTCATGGCTGTTGTGCTTTCCATCCAGTTTCCTGGTTGTGGCTTGAGGAAACAGTTGAGGATAGCCCAAAGGTTGGCACCCTGTGTCCTCATGGGAGAACTCGAGGAAACTCCTGGCTCCTGATTTCAGAAAGGCTCAACTCTGGTCGTTTTGACGACTGGTGGAATGAACCAGCAGGCGCAAGATCTTTTTTTAAAAAGATCTATTTATTTTTATTGCAAAGTCAGATATATAGAGAGAGGAGAGACAGAGAGGAAGATCTTCCATCCAATGATTCACTCCGCAAGTGACAGCAACAACCAGAGCTGTGCCAATCTGAAGTCAGGAGCCAGGAGCCAGGATTCTTTCTGGATCCCCCATGTGGGTGCAGGGTCGCAAGACTTTGGGCCGTCTTCAACTGCTTTCTGAGGCCACAAACAAGGGAGTTGGATGGGAAGCAGGGCTGCTGGGATTAGAACCAGCTCCGATGTGGTATCCAGGCACATTCAAGGCGAGGACTGTAGCCACTAAGCCACATTGCCGGGTCCTGGACGATCTTTCGCTGTATGTCCTCCTCTCTGCAAATATGCCTTCTCAGTAAAAAATAAATGCACATTTAAACAAACAAACAGAAAATCTGACTTCATAAATGAGATCTGGAACAAGATTTCATGTTTTTTTTCCCCTTTAGTTTTAGTGTCAAAATTATACTATCTCAAAAAAAAAAAAGTCATTTCTCTTCCTAACTGCTAAAATAATATACAGAATTATTTTGAAATGTTTGTTGGTATTTCTCAGTAAAATATTCTGCAAGAACTTCTTCAACCATATCTAAACTTCTATATCTATTTGATCTGAACAATGGGAGAAGGGTAGGAATGCGGCTAACAGAGGAAAGGGCAGGGGTGGATTGCTAATTCCTTAAAAATTCTGATATTACTTCCCCTTTCCCTGTTATTTCTTTTAACCATAACATCCATCTATGCACTCTGTGAATTTTTGGCCTTATGTTTTCCTTTGCCTAAAATGAGATACTTATGCTAAACTAAATTTCATTCAAATATTTGCAGGAATTTAAAATTTTTATTTTTAATAATGTATACCTACTGACATAAGTATGTCATTGTAGACACCAAATTTTTAAACTGTGATGTTTTTAACAATTAATTGAAAAAGTGTCTTCTTAATAAATTTTGTCTATTGATATTTATTCTAATTGAATCCTGTTTTATTAATTCCAACATTCAGCACTCAACTTTATTTAGCCTATTCTTTTTCTTTATAATTAGAGATTTTCCTCTAATTTTTTTAACTTTTATTTTAGCTACAGATTCTAAATTATCTAATTGAATTTGCTAGCTTGAATGGTGGTATGTACTTATTTTTCCTACCATCATTTAACCTAATTAATTTCAACATCTTCCGGTCTCCTGTAGATTTTTTCCTGTATATTTTGGGCACTGCAGCCAGACTATATGTTGATGACATACCTGTGACTTTGGGTAACTCTATATAAATTTGCTTCACCATCATTAAATGAAGAAAATGAATTAAAGCTACCCCATATTTTAGTCAGGCCTGAATATATTTCCCATGCAGTAAACCTGTGATAAATGTGGAATAACATTGTTACTACCTCTGAAACATATATCATTTAGATTGTTTTACTTTCCTAAATTACTGCTCTTTTTAAAAATAACCCTCTCTCCATGTACCACAGATATATTAACATGAGATATTGTGCAACGTTTACTCTATTTTTCAAGCTATTCATTATCATGCATGTCATTTATTTAGATAACAGTAAATTTATTAGTCTTTAGTTAATTTGTATTCCATATGAGATTGAATGACATTCAATAGCTTTTGGTGATATCTTCTAAGAATTATTTCCAGAAATATCTGTTGCATATGATTTTCTTTTTATTTTATTTTAAGATTTAATTATTTTATTGTAAAGGCAGATTTACAGAGAGGAAATACAGAGAGAAAGATCTGCTGTCCTCTGTTTCATGTCCCATCTGGCAGAAACTGTTGGAGCTAAGTTGATCCGTAGCAAAGAGCCAGGAACTTCTGGGTCTCCCACACAGCTGTAGGGGCCCCAAGGCTTTAGATTATTCTCTGCTACTTTCCCAGGCTGTTAGCAAGGAGCTGAATGGGAAATGGAGCAGTCAGGACACAAACTAACACCCACAGGGGTTGCTGTCCCGTGCAAGGCTAAGAATTAGCCACTGAGCCATCAAGCCAGGCTCTGTGTGTGATTTCTAAAATGTTTATGCTAGAATAATCTTTTCTAGCCTCAAATTTTTTTTAAGATGGAAATAACATTCCAGGATTAAAGGTTTTTTTTTTCTACATGAGAAATATTGTCTTCTTGTGTCCACTGATATTGTATGTATAAATGATGAGTGATTCTTATTAATTTTTGAGTTACATCTTTAAGCTATTTTAAACCATTATGATTAAAATTTTGGTTTGATATTTAGAAATTGAACATACTATATGGAGGTATGATGTTTTTAAATAAACTATTCTTATTTGATAGTCTATGAACTATTCAAGCATATTTTAACTCTAAAATACTGCTTTTATTTGTGCTTATGATAATCTCTATTGAATTCATCTTTTAGTGACTCATAATAACAAATATTTCATTTCTACAAATATGTATGTTATTGGATCTCTACTGGGATATTTTGCCTTCTAGGGGTGCTTGTAAATGTGGCTGTCATACTTGGTGATATTTTGGAATCTCATGTATAGAAATCAGGGAATTTTTAAGCACAATATAAAATACAAGACAGCTCCAAACCATAAAAGTTACACAAAATATTGCCAAGGTTGAGAAATCCTGATTTATGTGTACCTTTAGCCTTAATTACTAGCTCTGTGAATTTCTATTTCTATTTATGATTATGTAGTTATAGGCTCAGATTTTTCTCCTATATTACAGAATTCTTCATGTCTTCATCCATTTCCCTTAGTATTCTGCAGATATTTATTGTTTAAAAATTTCTGTTCTGATCAACTAGTTTTGGTTCCTATAATATACTTTTAAAAAATTTAGACAAGAAAGTATTCTCTCTCTCTCTCTCTCTCTCTCTCTCTCTCTCTCTCTCTCTCTCTCTCTCTCCAATTCTGATGATCAGATTCCAGATCTAAGAGTATACAGTGGAGAAGTTTGAGAGGAGTGGCATTCTGGAACCTCTTGCTCAGTCCTGCAGAATACAGTGTGGATTGAAGGAGTCCTCTGGTTTTCCATTATTGGCATTGACCCATTCCTTTGACCCATCTTCTCCCCAATGCAAGTGTCTCTGACACTTGGAAATTCTCAGTATCTTCATCTTATGCATTTATCTGCTGGCAAATCCATATTTGCTGTGATATGTCACTAAATGAGTCAATGGGAGAAGCAGAAGTAGAAATAGTATTCAAACTACACAGTTACAACATTACCACAGGGGCACAAAAGGTGATCCACTAACTGGTGTAGAGAAAGATGCCAACCAGAACACCTTCCTACAGCTTAGCTCATGCGGGCTTTCGAATTAGCTGTGTCCCCACCTTTTTTTTATTTGCAATTAACAGTATGTAGTCAAAACATGTAAGCAAAACACTTGTTATATTAAGTGTAAAAATAACTGGATAGTAGGTAGCAACTACTGCTAAATGTAAAATGATGAAATATACTGTCTTGAAATATGCAGAGAATCCAACAATTTCACTTGACCCTTTGGTACAGCAAGCAGAACTAAGAGAAGAAAGATTAGGAAAATATGGTCAGCATATTAGAAGTGTATCTATGAAATACTTGGAAATCTGCTCTGTGTATATTGATAGAATTATAGAAAAAGAGTAGTAGCTAGAAGGTCACATCACAATTCCCTCCAAAAATGTTAACAATCACTTATTAATTCATGTTAATTCTGTTTTGTAAAAATATATTTCCAGAAAACACTCATGTATTCATATATTCAGTTCCATTGACTTTTATTTTAATTAGGTCAAAATGATGTTTTACCTGAAATCTGATATTGGCCTCCAAGTTGTTTTTCTCCTCTGATCTATTCATAGCTCTGTTTTTATGTTTCACACTGTCACTTGTGTAGTCTTTGTGATATGAACATTTTTCCATGTCACTTGATTTTTTTGTAAAATCTTTCAAAGCTTTCCTTTGTCCTTAAATACAAGCTCTTTTTTTAATGCAATGAAACTTGTTATAGCCCTTTGTTTTTCTGTCCTTACTTCACTTTGTCCCAATCACTTTTAAAACCCTGGATTTATTAAGCTTCCTTCACATACAGCTTTCTTCCCTGGATTTTCATATATTATTTATTATAAACACTGAGTCCCTTACTCACCTCTCCTGGTAATGTCTTGGAGTCTATGTTTAAATACCCAAAGAATTGCATGATGAAACAAAGCACATGGTCCTTTAAAATATTTATCATATTGTAAAGTGTATTTCACTTATTTTTCAGCTTTCACTAAAGCTATATAAAGTATAAGATTTGTGAATGGGAGTGGGGCAAAGTCTCATTATAACATGAGCATCCAGTTGGTTGGCTACACCATTTCTATGTTAAGTGAATGAGATAAATGAAAGGAAAAAACAGCAGAAAAATGCTTTCATGCAATAAATATACTGTTCTTGCTTGCTTTTAATCTTTACAAACATGTGCTTCACTGAGTAAAGAAGAATAACAAATCCCGAGAAATTTCATGGTAAAACCTGTGCATTAAATACTTATTTCCTATCAATAGTACTTTATATTACCTTTTTATTCATAGTTTTTATCTTTGGAAAAGTGCACTCAAATGGTTTATTCAACTGGAGCTTTACTTTTATAGTGATGATTCTGTACTTCATAACCACAGTGGAAGATCTCTTGAGGCCACTTCTAAAGTAGCTCACTGCTTAAGCCCTAGTCACCACTCAGAGATAATTATCCTTGTGATTTATGTCTCACACAGAATCTTTGCTCAAGATAACCTTTCCCATTGACTTTTATTATATAACTGTCAAAATACCTTGATTTTGGCGCCTATGCATGCCTCTATGGATTCTACTTCGGTTTACTTACACATTTGATCATTGATTTGACTTTTCATATGTGGGTCAAAGCATTCCACTTCTATTTCCTTTATTCTGGACAAAATTGTGAGTGATATGCTTTGATTTTGGTTGTTGTAAACTATTTTGTTTTTCTGTCTTTAAAATGCCTAGCCTGTTAACACTCTTAAAATATAAACACTCACAAACTTTCAATATAATTTTTAAAGATCTCATTCAAAACATTTTAATCTTTTGCTGAAAAATCTACACAAAACTAAGTCATGATTAAATAAAATGCTAGATTTACATATAATACTGAGAGGTTAATACAAATCATTGTGCTATTTGAGTAAGAAGTATTTAAAGTAATAAGGCAATTCATGTTCCCCAAAGGAATAATCCTTGCATTCATGGCCATTTTCCATCAAATAAAAGAAAATGTCTTAAACAAATGTTGTAATAAACAACATTCGAAGAAACAATGCAACGCAGTTACAGGTTAGTTTTATGTGCAATATTACTCAATTTTACAGTCACAACATAAAAAGACATTGCAGAATGCCATAAAAATAATCTTGCTCTGTGTTTTACATTATCAACATTGAAATTTTTTATCTTATTTTTTTCTTTCACATTCCAGAAGTTATGTTTATGTGTTCAGAATAAGATTTTTTGGTGACAATCACATTACATCAAGGCTGTTTATCAACATGACCCCCACGGAAATTAAGTGATTTAAGGAACGTCTTTTAAGAAAATAGTGCAATATTCAGAAAATAAGGCAAATAAAGTTATATCTAAGTTAAATATGAGTATTTGCTTCCTAATGCAATACTGTATTCTAAAGGATTGCACCTTTGATCCACTACAATCAAAAATAAGAGCAAAAATGTTACACTACTACTTCCTGTATTTAGATACCTGTTTTATAAAATGATTTAGCATCCTAATTGTTATGTATTAAACTAAGTTTTTTAAAGAGGTGTTATTAGTAGGTTGCATGTTAATTTATATTAAAATGTCTTGTTGACAGCTTGTAGATTCATATATCATTGATTAGGAGCCATGGGGAAGACAGATGCATTTTCTCAATATGATGTATAAAACTTAAACACTGTTTCCTGTGGTAGCAGTTTGTTTTGCATAGCAAGAGGAAGAATTTTGGTTGAGGTTGAATGTCTACATCAGACTAAGAGAGCTGATAAGCAGCAAAGACATATTTGTATAATTTATTTCTTTACTTTCTGCTATCAAAGATAAATCAACTCTCTTAATCTGAAGAACAAAGTTATAGATTTCTTATGAGAGTGTACAGATGAATCATCTCTTACCATTAACTACATAAAGAAATTTGATCATCACTACTGTTTTAGGAAGCATATTTAACAAAACAAAAAAGAGACAATGGCATTGTAGTTATTTTCTAAAACAAACTGTTTTTTTTAATCAACCTAATATACTGATCATCACTGTTAACTCTTAGAATTCAGAAAATCTGACATGTTGTAATTTGTGAGTCAAAAGAAAGATTAAGTTATCATAACTTTGTTTCTTAAATACAAATGTATTATTGAATTCCAATATCCATTATGGGTTATTCATCAATTATGCATCATTTATGATATTTGGCCAATGTTTGTTAACATTATTATAGGTACACCTATATTCATGTTTGTGCAATTGTAGTTATTGGCTTCTATTTGTATTTGGAAGAATATATATACAGAAATGATGTAGAGGAATCGACCTATAAATTCCTGATCTTTGAAAAAAGTCCTTGGAAAAATTATATTTTGCTGATAGTATGCTAACCAAAATGTCAGAATCTTCCTTTGAGTGAAAATGTTCAACCTCTAACTGCCAAATTAGGAGAATTATCTTAATTTGGTAAATTATGTCAAGCAAAAGCCAATTACTGCTCAAGCATATAGTTCTAAATAGAGTACTTCATTTTGTATGCATGCACATATGGCTGGCATTTATTTTTGCTAGTGGTAGAAAAGAATTTTCTCCAAAATTGAGTACAATAAGTGCTTTCAACACCATTATAGTACTAAGTCAAACTTTGGCTATCTTAAATTTATTATTCATGGTTAACTGTTCATGTGAAACCACATTGCTCAGGATATGGTGTTATTTGCAATTGGTCTGAGACTCAGCTTTCAATCTAAAGTGATATGAGAGCATTAGACACAAGACAGTCACTTACTTGAAGAGTGAGACCTAACAGCTGCTTTGCACAAAAACATGCCTCTCCATGGGTCTTCATTGTTTTTCACTTGTACTTGGGCATAAGACAATCTTTTTGTGAATACTAATATATCCTGTTGTGAAAAAAATGTCCTAGAAAATTTCTGTCTATAGTTATTTGGAATTGGAGAAATCAAAAACAGTCTACATAAATGACAGCACTTATAAATTTAGAAATGTGTGAAAATTTGGAGGAAATTATCTTGAATATGAATGACTTTGTTTTTGATATCTTATGTAAGAGAACTTGTATGAGGACTTAATACTATAATAATATCTTATTAGATGTATTTATTTCTCCAGTAAATGGCTTTATACATAGAGAAGTAAATTCAGCTTTCTGTAACTCAGGTCCTTGTGCTTGACAATAGTGAAAAATAGCAATATTTCCAATTTTATAGTTTTATGTGTAACATTTTGTTATAAGTATTATCAATTTTTTTCTCAAGTGTTTTCTAAGTATCTAAAGGTTTTTATATCTAAATAGATTTAAAATGAAATATCGTAATACTTTGAAAGTAGACTCCAACACTTCACAGTAAATCACCCCAATGCCAATATCCCTATTCATAATAAAAATCAAATACAGTCCTCTGGAACTAATCAAATATAATATTGCATATTAGTTTAAAATGTCTACATGGGAGCAAATGTAAAGCCTAGCATTTAAGCTTCCATTTAAGATACTCATGTCTCTCATTGGAATATCTAGGCTCATACCTGACTCCTACTTGTTATTCCAGCTTGCTGCTCTTGCAGATCCTCAGGGGCAGAAGTCACAACTCACTGGAGTTCCTGCCACCTGTGTGAATGACATCAGTGAGGTTCCTGACTCATAATTTAGACATGGCAATATCTCTCTGTCTGTTTCTCTCTCCCTCTCAAATATAAAGAAAAATAAAAAATAAAATGGTCACACTGTCCTATCTTACAAATTATTTGTCAAATAGTAACATCTACCATTGGCTTCACATTTACAAGGGAAAATAAAAGATTACTGTAATATTTGTTGGAAAGTAATGATATGACATTTTCACCATGTGTTTTGGCTAAATTACCATCTTTCTTTGCAAATATGCAATGGTGTCCCCTCGTTAAATTTTATGTGACCCTGGGGCCAGCATTGTTATGCAATGGGTTGAACTACCTCATGCCTCATCAGCGTGCAGTACCTGTGCCAGCTGATAGCCTAGGTGTCTCACTTTTGATCATCTCCCTGCTAATGCTCCCGGAAAAACAATGGAAGGCAGTCCAAGTATATGGGCCCCTGTGGCAATATGGGAGATCCAGATGAGCTCTTAGCCTCTGGCTTCAACTTGTCCCACCCCAGCCTTTGCAACCATTTAGGTAATGAACCATTAAATGAAAGATCAATCTCTCTGTCTCATTCTCCCTCTCTCTCTGCAATGTTGGTGCTCAAATTAATGAAAAGCTATAAAATATATCCAATGACACCTTTCCAACTGGCAAGGTTCGCTGTTAGCATGCAGTTTTTTCCCTGTGACAGACTTTCCTAAAATGTACTAATGCTGATTTCTGCTCCTAGCCTCTCAATTCAGTTGAGCATTAAATGAGTCCAGAGGAAAGCCACCCTGGAATAAGATCATCCACAAACTCAAATGTAACTAGATCTTGAAGAGTAAATTTGCCAAGGGCAAAATTGGCTGGCCAAGATGGTTAAATTGTATAAAAAATTCAAGTAAAAGTATTTCAAGCAACTCAGTAGGTGAACTTCCAACCACTTGATTTGTATCTTTCAAAAAAATGTACTATTAATAGTGTAATTGTCTAATACTACATAATTGCAATTTATACTATATACTATTATGCTATCACAGGATACTTTTAACAGTATTCAGAAACAATGAAATGTTATCTTCTTCTTAGAGCATCCCTTCACACTAAAGTGTGATTTAAATACACGAGTATTTAGACTAGAGGGAATTTTGACTTTTGCTTAAGATTATGTTTTAAGGATTGAAAAACTAACAAACAAAATCTGGTTTTATCAACAAAATTTTCAATAAAATATCTACTAGTAGAATGAAATGGCTTTTTCACTTCATTATCCTTTACAATTTCACTTCTAAGAAGTATTCTCGTGTGTTTATTTGGTGTCCAGAAATAAACATGTTTTTACCACTCCTTTGTGGAAATAAGCTTATCAGCAAATCCTTGGCATTTGAAACAAACCTGTATGAAGCTAAAGTTATACTATTTGTTTTGTTGAAATGTTGACCAAGGGGCCCAGCACGGTAGCCAAGCAGTTAAAGTCCTTTCCTTGTATACACCGCGATCCCTTATAGGCACTGGTTCTAATCCCAGTGGCCCCGCTTCCCATTCAGTTCCCTGCTAGTGGCCTGAGAAGGCAGATGAGGACAGCCCAAAGCCCTGCAGCTGTGTGGGAGACCCTGAAGAGGCTCTGGGCTACTGGCTTTGGATCAGCGTGGCTCCGGCCGTTGCGGTCACTTGGGGAGTGATCAATAGACAGAAGATCTTCCTGTCTGTCTCTCCTCTATATATATATATCTGACTTTGCAATAAAAATAAATAAATCTTTTAAAATGTTGACCAAGAAAATATATTGTCTGGTCATGCTGAAATAAAAGAGTTATTCTGTCCGTCATGCTATCTAGTGTTTCCAAGTTGCAAAAAGCACAAAACAAATAAATAGAAGTGACAAGATGCACTTAGCAGTGCATTTCTTAGCTATAGCTACTTAGGACGTACTAAAGTAAACAGAGAATGACTTTATATATTGCTACTGTTTGGGCTGCTCTACTCATGTATTTATTCAACAAACATGCATGCACATAATTCTATGTGTCAGATATCAAAGTGTGATTATCCTAGATTACACAGGTACTGATGTCCTCTCAGTAGACTTCAGGAATCCTTTATTAGAATTGTACTTTATGGAGAATGGAAATGATGGAGGGTCCTTTCATCACTGTTTAATCTTGGGTGTTTTTTCAAGTATAATGATGTAAAAGGCGAACTGATTTAATGTATTTCACAGGCACCATTCTGATAACCATGCTTTCATCCTTTTGTCTATGCCTCTGTCACTACTTCTGAATTCTTCCTTTCATTATTTCCCTGTAATTTTTTTCAGAAACATAATTTTATGTTTATAATTTCAGGATTAATATAATTACTAACCATAGTATTCAACAAAATAAATAGAAAGATCACAGTTCCACCAAAATATGAAGTATTAGTATAGGGATCAATTAACTCACAGGATGTCAATTTTATGCCTATACTTTTATTTGTATTCTATATTAACTAATACATATCATAGAAACCATATTTCTTTTTCTTTTGGGGGGCTGTAGCCCTTCAATCAATCAGCCAAATGAATTCAATTGTAGCCATTTTGTTGCAAAAGAGGGTTTCTTCCTGTGTATATATGTGGCTGATTTATTTCCAATAGTATATATGTATATAGATAGATGCATAAGTATAGATGATAGAAATAGAAATAGATATAGTTAGATATATAGACAAGTTTATCACATATCCTTTATCTAATCGTCAGTTGTGAGATATCTGGAATCATTTCATATCTTGGCTACAATGAATTAAGCTGCAGTAAATACGGGGATACAAACAAACTTTGTGTGCTGATTTTCTTTTGTTTGGGTAAATTCCTAGGAGTGGGATGGCCAGGTCATATGATAGATCTAACTATTTGAAAGAGTTGCTAAATCCAGGAGACCACAGTTTCATCATCCAGATCTCCAACATGGGAGAAGGGCCCTTGCATGTGTGCCGTCTTCTGCACACCCAGGCGGTGGTCCAGCTAGAACTTGAAACTGAACCCTTATGCAATGCTTGTGTCTAAGGCAACAGTGTTAGCAGCTATACCACAATATTTACCCTCTTGCCAAATTCTTAACTGGGTTTTCTTGTTGATGTTGAGTTTTGTGAGCTCTTTACAGATCCTGAATATTAATAATCAGTTCCAAAATTTAGAGATATTTTCTCCAATTTGGTCAGTTGCCTCTTTATTTTGTGGAGTGTTTTTGTTGCTCATTTTTTCCCCCAACAATGTAGAGGCTGTTCAGATTGATGCAATTCCTTTTGTCTTTGCATAGGCCAGTGTTTTGCAAGCATTTCCTCAATGTTTTATGAAATAATTGGATATTAACAGGTCATTGATTTGGGCCCTTGATTCATTGTAAAATATTTTTGTATGAGGTACAAGCTAGGGATTTTTTTCCATACTTCTGCTTGTGTAGGCTCAGTTTTCTCAACATGATTTGTTGGAGAGACTCTCCTGTCTCCAGCTATTGGGTGTATCTCATTTGCCATTTAACAAAGATGAGTTGGTTTCAGATGTGTAGATTAATTTCTTGGGTTTCTACTCTGTTACATGGGTCTGTATACCATTTTTGTTAGTAATCGGCTGTCTTGCTTAAAAACATGATTGACTTTCGCTACTAAAGGAGAAGTTAGATGAGGTAAGAATCTTTCACTGGAGCTATGTAGCTTTCTAGGAAGGACATTGCAGATGAAGGCACTTCACCATTCACTTTCAGTGGACTCTGAGAATATCTGTGCTAAAGCAAGTGCTTGTCTGTACACGCAGAGGTGCTTCAGAGAGCAGATGAAGACCACAAACTCTTCTTGCAGAATCCCAGACTATACAGAATTGTACCATAAAATTCAAAATTTAAAAGAAAAGAAAAACTCTCCTTGCCACCGCTAAGTGGAATTGTCCATTGCCAGTTTACACATGATAACTGTGTTAGTATATCTGATATGAAGAAGAATCCTTATCATTATTCAAATTCTATGTTTATCAGTGTTTCTTCTGGTAAATTTACATGGTAAATTTAATCAATCTTTCTGCTTGTATTTTATATAGTAAATGTTCAGATTTATAGCATATTTCCCTTAATCCTTTGAATTTATTCTCTTTAAAGACTTGAATACCTTTATTATAGCTTCTTTCAAGTCTTTTTATTACAGCTTCTTTGAAGTCACTTTAAAACTAAAACCAATATTCATTTCCACTTGTAATAACTACTATTGAGGATTCTGATTATTGATCACAATTCAAATTTTTTTTTTGCATTTGGTTAAAAAGGGGGATTTATAGGTGGTTCATTTTATAAATGTCCAACCTGAACTCTAGTCTATGACACAATTTACTGAAAAGGTTGTGTAACACTGTGCTTTATATGTTTGTTGGAAAGGAAAAACTGTGATGGGGAGATAGCAGAGATAGGGAGCCAAGAAGACAGCAAGATAGTGAGAGAGATATCTTCCATACACTGGTTCACTCCCCATTAGGTCAAGTGGCAGGGCTCCTGAAGGTCAAAAGCAGATTGTAACCCCACTTGAATTTCCCCCATGGATGATAGGGACTACAGTATTCCACTACTTTCCTACGCACTTGTGTTAGAAGTGTGACAGCCGGGACTTTAACCATTATCGCTCACACTGGGTGCCAGTGTCACAGACAATAAATTAATGAACAATAACACCAATCCTGGGATTATTATTATTATTATTTCATTATTTGGGATTTGGAATGATGGCCAGACAGAAAGATCTGCCATCTGTTGACTTGCTGCCCAGGTGCCAGATAAGGTTGTTCCTTGTTGAAGACAGGAGTCCATATGGCAGATTCAACAACTGGGCAAAATTGGGAAAGCCAGTTTTGAAGAATTTCCTTGGATTCTCCCTGCTTTGTGCATCTTATATTATTTATAAAGAAGTGAAGAAATCACAGAAATGCATTCTGGGATAGAGTAAACCAAGACAGGAAAGCTGAAAAAGAGACATTTCTACTTTCATCTTGTATTCAGAGATGGAGCAGCCACTCTTCTTTATTTCTGGCTTCTCTGTAGCCTGGAATGGGGAGTGATTACATGATACTACCCTCCAGTTCAAGAGCAGGGGGTTTACGACCTGGGGAAGGGATCATTTGATTGACAAGTAGGCAGACTGTGTCACATGGGGCAAGAATATTATGGCTTCCAACTCTAGGTTCTACAGATGCTTGCTAACTATCTGTCCCATTTCATTCTCTGAGATTTCTGACCCCTTAAATAGGCAAAGCTTTAAAGAAATATATCAAATGTGTAAAAGTTTGTAGAAAGTGAAAAGTCCTCACTTTTCTGACATTAGAAGTAATGTATTTACTCTAACTTTTTTGAATTTTTTGTGTACGGAATCTGATAGATACATCATAGTTGGTGTAGTAAGGCCAACCTCCTGTAACTACAAAACAATTCATTTATAGAAAGCTGTCCATATATAGAAGCAAACTAGTACCCCACAATGCTTAGAATGAATGATTTCCTTGAAGTCACCATTGTTTTTTCACAATAAACTCCTGAAGATTTTTGGCTTTTACAATCTACTAGACATGGCAAACCCTAGACAGAAAATAGCAATTAAACCGTGATTATTCTACTTTACTTTTCCATGTACTTTCCATAGATAAAATATATTTTCTATATTTAATTGTTACACTTGAGATATACAAAATGCACACACACATTCTTCTTTCAGAAAGAAAACTAAACTTTTCATTTTTTTCTGATACTCCTAGAAAAAGGTAAGTTTTTAAACTTGTGCAGTCATTGAATTAGTGACAGATCTATTTTCTTTTTAATAAATACCCTTTTGGCTAAAACTTTATATTGAAAAAGAAAGATTAAAACATTTTCCTCTTTCTTTTTTAAATGTGGGAAGATACACTGCTGCTTTGGTATTTCCAGAGAAAGAGAAGCACAAAAGATGCTGTTCTTATGATTTTTCTGTTAGATCTCTATAGAGATTTTAAAAGGCAAATGTTAGGGATAAGAGCCCATGCAGAGGCAAGGTATCATAAAGGACATGTTTGACTCCAGGCATGCAGCAGCTGTGAAAACATAATTTCTGTTTCAGATAATAGTGTAGATCATTACTCAGACACCTTAGACAGCACTGCCTATTATAATGAACATAGAATTTTTGAAAACAACAAATTCTTAATAGAATGCCTTTTAAATTCCAAGAAGTAAAAAAATTAACTTTATGATTTAGTAAATATCTTGAGGAGGACTAAATGATTAAACAAAAATAATTTTATCATAGGAATTTTATTAAATTATGAGAGTATTGTAATTTATTGCAGCAAATCAATACTATTTTCATGTATCTTAGAAGACACCTGGAAAAAGATTTCTTAGAACTTGAAAATGTTCTATGACTTTTAAAAATGATATAGTTTAACCACAACCTATGATTAGCTCATTGACATTTCAATTTTAGTTTATATACAGGACCGGCTGCTATATACCTTAAAATGGCTATAAGGTACCATTCAGCTGTCTCGTGTCTATTTCATTTTAGTATTTAGCCATTTGTTGTGTTGAAGCATAATTTTGATGATCTTGGCAGATTTTAGGATAATCTAGACTGGCTTGTAACGCTAACAAGACATTTGTCGACAATTAAGGTGCAGAACATTTTTTTGGGGGGTGGGAAAAAAATCCTTAACAGGAAAATCCTTAACACCATGGTGAGGAGTGACTATCCTTTGTGTCCCACCCAGCGAGGCATGAGCCAATCCACGCCATCTCTACTTGCTTTTTTTTTTTTTTTTAACATACTGGTTACTCAAAACCATGTCAATTCCATAATGTTGCAAATTGCTGTTGATGTTATATTGGGACTCTTAATTGACTGGGATGATATTCTACCAGCTCTAACTTCGGACCAGAAATGGTCTCCCCAAGAAACTGTTCAACCCATCTGGACAATAAGTAGCTGGACTCTATGCTTGGTATACGTTTGCAAGGAAAGAATCTTGATTGAATTTGAACTGTAATACTGCATCAAGGTGGAGGAATCCACCAGGGGGGAGGGGTGTGGGGAGGGGTGGAGGGATTCCCAGAGCCTATGAAATTGTCACATAATGCATAATAATTAATAAAAAAATGATATAGTTGAAAGGGGAAGAAGAGTTAGGATAGAAAAAGATTGCTTTAAGTCACCGCCTTGATTTTCAGGAATAATGGCCACTGAGGTACTATGAGATATACATGCAAACTTCAAATTGAGACTGAAATTACATTGTACCCTCTTCAGACTTCTCTAAGGGATGCAACACTTTGCAGTTATGTGTTTCCTCCATCACTTACAGAGCAGCAACTCTTGGGCTATAGTGGGATACAGTGAGTTCGACTTTAGCTTCCATTGTGTGTGTGTGTGTGAAATATTGTTATTTGTTAATAATACATATATTATTAACAGTAATTCTAGAAGCTTTGCAGGATAAGAGCTATATAGAAAACTTCATGAATCATTTTTATACTCAACATAGCCACTAAGAATAAGCTATCTCCACTTGCATGTATAATGCTTCCCTGAATATTAAAATTCAAAAAAGATGACTCCATGTCCAACAAACAAAATCCCCTTTATTAAATCTTACCTTGCATACAAAAAAGTATCTATTAGTTGGCATTTTATTGTTCTTTGATTTTTTTCTTGGACTTTTTTTTTTGAGTGCATAACACACATGTGTATACATTCATGATTAGAAATTGGCTGCTTTTAGCACATTGGGCAATTGTATATTTGTTTAAGTATTTTAATTTTATAATTCATGTACACTTGATAAATAACAATAATGTTTTTAATTAATATTATCACCCATTATGTGAAAAAGATAATACACAATTGCCATTCCAGTATTTCATATGCAACTGCTTAAACAAATGGTGACTCAACCAGTCCATCAATGTCATCTGATACACAACACTGCAATACAGTAGCTCATGTACCCATTAATTTAATCCTTAGATGAAATCTGTTTAGATATAGAATGTTAAACAGTTTTCATCTGTTGTATCTTAGGTGTATGTGGATTTTCATAGAATAAAGCCAAAATAATTTACTCCTCAAAAAACTTGTGAAACAGAATGACAGATTTATCATTTCTATGGGAAACTTCATGTTTGATTGACCAAAAAAAAAATATTTTGACATGTGCAAATGCAGCATGGACTCTCTAGCAGCGTCAAAAATAGGCTAGTTTGTTTCATTGCTGGTACAACAAGGTGCTCCAGTGCACTGTTTTTGAGCTCCTCTCAGAAAACCAGATCAATTTTCAAATTACTCTCCATAAGCTGGTTAGTCCCAAGTTTATTATGAAAAATGCCTCTGATTTTAAGACTTCATACCTGCAAAATCCAAGCAGGTGAATTTTGTACTTTAGATTTATAATTCTTTTGGGTTAGAAAGCTTAATAAAATTCAATGTAAATTTTTTATAACTGTCAGTTCCATAAATAGCTCAAATATTTTAAAAGAGTAGAATAATAAGCTTATAGTTTTATGCATGTTTAGTGGTAATGAATGTCAGATTATTTTATCCCTGCAAAATTTGAAGGAGATCAGCGTTATATGATGAAAATAAAACTGTTAAAAATTTGAAACCACTTCATAACCTGATAATGTTTGGACAAAATGTTTAATAGTGTGGAAGCCTCTCATCTCTTGCAATATATTTTACTTCACTAAAACATATTATTTCACTGAGTTTTCTGAAAGTGTGCTATTTTTATTACTTCCAAGTTATAGGGAAGAAGAACAATTTTGTTTTTTCCCAGGTGACTGAAATTTGATTTGAAATCGCAGCAGAGTTTACGCTGATGAATAGCTTTTCATTGAACATGAATAAATTGAGAAATTCAGATTAGTCAGCCACTTTTCTTCATAATTTAAATTCCAGAGAAGAAGCATTTAGTAAAAATAGAACACAAAGGGCTGTGCGGTTGATGAATTGCACCTGATGACTAGCTGAATTAATAAAATTATTAATGAACTAGACACCAAAGCTGGTTTTCAGGATATCTATAAAAAAATGATTGTTTTAAATAAACAAAAAACCAGCATGGCATCAAAAAAGAGCAAGTGCTTTGTGAAGCTAATATGCACACTGATAAATTAGAGACAGATGTAAGCTATTAAACCCACATTTTTCTCACCAGGCATTTTTTTTTTTATTTTGCTTAAAAAGTGGTTTATCTACCAGATATCATCAAAGATTAAATTAAAAAACAGACGTTATTTCAGGAATATATTATTCTTCTAAGATACATATAAATGTGTAGATATCTATGCATGTATATGTGGATGCATACATATACAGATATAAGATTTGAATTATATTAAAATGTATATAAATACTGAATGCATATAAAGGCACCTCAAAATGTTTTGGTAAAATAAATTTAAAAAGACACATTCATTTGGTGTTACAAAGGTTTGAAATCCATGAATAGTTTATTATGGGCATTTTCCTTGAACATTTTAGTAGTCTTCCAATAAGTATATATGTATTTTTAAAGTATTTTGCTTTTCATGGGGATTGTCTCTTTAAAATTTTCAAACCTCTAATATGTAATTATGATATTTTATTCATATGCACATAATTATCTAGGGTTTGCTTTAGTTTTACATTAGGAGATGTATTGTCATTGAAATAAATGTTTAAATATATCTCCTGTTTACATGCTCTTCTGCGTCATGTTGTGCTGACAGTAAATTTGGTCATGGCTTCTCAATAATGTAAAAGCCCCTAAATCTTTTAATGTTAATAATTTACCATTTAACAGCTAACCAGAACATTTTACTAGCCACATTTTCATATGAGATTATTTTTTAAAAAGTGAGTTATTTATTTTCTACAAAGAAGTTTCTTGCATTTCATTTTATGATTTTTTTCATTTAACTTTCTTATTTTTCTCAGCATTTAAATCTGGTTTTATTGTGTACCTGCAATTCTATTTTAATTTTAGAGATCTTATGAAGACAAAGTTTTAGCTATTATTAAATTCACGATTTCAAGTTTACTACATCTATAAGTTTAGCCTCTCTCTGAGGATAAATATTGAGTCAAGTGATTCATAAGCAACTCTTTGTGAATATAAATTAATATTAAATGAAACAAGATTAATTTAATATTTCTTTCAAAGCCAATACGTTAACTTAATAACCCTGTTGCATAGTAGAATCTTGCAAATTGCACAGATAAGGCTTCTATGTCATGCCTGGGATCCTCTGATTGAGTTACCTGAGCTTTCTCTTTCAAGTATCAGACCCCTCAAAATCAGTTTTATTCAGTCATATTTACTATGCTGTCTATTGCTACTTTTGTTCCAGAAACTTAGATGCAATTGTTTTCCTCCTTTACTTATTCATATGCAGTCTTGACCTGTTCAGGTTTAACTTTAGCTCATACAGGGCATTTTCATATACTTTAGGTGTATGCTATGAAGTATTTATTATTTTTGTAAAAATTAATCCTAGCTTATTCCAAAACCCATGTTTTCTGTCATCTTGTTATTCCTAAAATCTTTAAACCTTCTGGAGTGTCCTGGGGCCATCCTCTTTAGTTGCTAATTTATCAAAGCTAGTTCTTCCATGTTCATACATGTATTCATATAGCTTATATATATGAATACAAAGATTACAGTATTATTCTCTTCTGCATGAATGTCCACTGCCATGTAAATCAATATTGCTGTATCTGTGAGTTGCCAAACTCACTGTACAATTATATCCAGATTATTAAGGACAATAAGTGTTTTCTTTTGCATTGTACGCAAGCCACATAGGTAACTTTGGTCATTCTGAAAGTCTTATATAGACTTTTGTCCTGGAACACACTAATTTAGATGTTCCATGAAAGACTTTTATTAAAGTAAGATTGTTTTTTATTTTATTTTGTGACACAGTTTCATAGGCTCTGGAATTCCCCATCCCCTCCCCTACCATCCCCTCATGTTGGATTCCTCCACATTGTTGCAGTAGTATATTTCATATCCAGTCATGTAAAGTAAGATTTTGATGACAGCATCAAACAATCAGTGCAAAGACCAAAACGAGTTTATAAAAAAGTTTAGTGTATCAGGAGACAAAATAATCATTCTGAAAACCTCCTGTCTAGAAGCAATATCGGTTGAGGAAGTGGTAAATAGGCAAGTGAATGGTTCAGCAAATTTACAATCATTTTAATTTGTAACACCTGAAGTATGGGACATTTGAAGACATTGAGTGCTAAAATCAATTTGTAGATTTCATAGAAATGAAAATCTAAATATGTGATAATAAGTGTTATTCGCTCCATATTTATAATGCATCAGGTTTCTTTAATAATAGAGAAACTATATTTATACACTAAAATCCAGATACAATTTGATCTCCAATTCTAATCAATCAGGTTTCCAGCTTTAAAAATAGGAGTAACTTTTCTCTGTCCTTGATTTTAGGCTGTTAGGTTTTGAACTCCATTTGTTTGAATTGTTGCTAAAATATTTCATTGAAATATGAATTCTAATATGCTTTTACTTTAGGTTAATATTATGAGAATAATGTGAAATTAAATAATTGTTACGTTTACAAAATGATAAACTATAAATACTCTTCAAAGAATAATTTCAGTCTATTTGTAGCTTAAAAGTAAGTTTACACATCACTTGAATATATTTGCATTTGTCCGCATCAGAATAAAAACTTCCAGACACACTTTATTTTACATGTTTTTTGAAGATTACGTTGAAGTGAATTCTTCAAAAATACATTTTGTTTTGAGATGTTTGACTTTGGTCAGTTCAAGTAAACATTGTTGCTCTAACTTGTCCAGTCTTTGCAATATTCCAAGTTGGTTTTCAATGTTAACTTTCACTGCATGCCTGCAATATAAATTCTATACTTTGAATTTAGAAATGGTATATGAGATGAAAACTATGTTTAAATGTGTAAAAGCAAAAGCATGTGTAATAGAATTGTGGCTTATTGGGCCATATTTATTCTAGTCAGCTTTAAATTCCTTTAACTATGTTGACAAATACATGTAAGAATATATACTAATAAAAAGGTTTCAAAATTCTGTAATAGTTAAAGAATGTCTCTGAATTATATCTATCTCAAAAAATGGGATAATTATTGCTAAGTAACATGTAATACATTTTTAAGGGTAATATTAAAAATTAGTTAAACTGAAAGGTTTATTTACTGTGCAGGAAAAACATAAGAACAAAAAAACTGGCCTATATAATTTATATACTTGGAAGGTATGTTAAAAAAATAGAATATAAAATCACTGTTAAAGTAGGAGTCAGAATTAACAAAGTATTTTACTAAGTAAAGTTTATTATTAAACTAGCATCATGAAACAATCAGTTAAATTTTTTCTTCCTTTATTTTCATTTTTCCCTCTCAAAATTGATGTATTGATTTATTGACAAATATATGTGTGTGTATGCATGTATGTATGTATATATTGCGTACTCACATTAGAACCAACCTACTGTTTAAAATTGATTAATAAATCCTGCTTAAAATTATCATTTCCTGGGTCTGGCGGCGTGGCCTAGCGGCTCGCCTTGAACGTGCCTGGATCCCATGTGGGCGCCGGTTCTAATCCCGGCAGCTCCACTTCCCATCTAATTCCCTGCTTGTGGCCTGGGAAAGCAGGCGAGGACAACACAAGTCCTTGGGACCCTGCTCCCATGTGGGAGACCTGGAAAAGTTTCCTGGTTCCTGGCTTCGGATTGGCACAGCACCGGCCGTTGTGTTCACTTAGGGAGTGAATTATCGGACAGAAGATCTTCCTCTGTGTCTCTCCTCCTCTCTGTATATATGACTTTGTAATAAAAATAAATAAATCTTTAAAAAATCTATTTCTTGAAGCAATGGCCAATGAAATTTTAAAAGAAAAGAAAAGAAAAAGGTTAGCAAAATCATCTTGTGGATAATGTGGCTTAATATAGGAAAACTAAGCGTGTTGAGGGATGACTTAGCCCTGTGATTTCATGAAAGATGTTTTTGTTTAAAAAGGAAAATACCCATTCACTGAGTGTTTGACTGTAGTGAATTACTTTGTAAATCTTAATCATCTTGTTAAATACTCAGGGATTCTTTTTAGTGTTCAATGCCAGATGCATAAAAACTACTCCTAAATGTTAGCTATCAATAGACACCTGACTTCAAATCCTGAAGGTGCTTTTGAGTATCTTGGGAAACTCATTTTACTTTCTGGCTCTTAATATGTTTATTTTAAAACATGATGAAGTATTTCAGGAGTGTAGTAAAAATTAGAAATTATGGGTAAGTAAAAAAAAATGTATAAAAATGTTAGTATACCTGGCACTGATGAACAACACTGTAAAATAATAAAGACTAGAAATACCGCAATACCACTGGCCTAGCATGGTAGCCTCTCCTTGCATGCGCTTGGATCCCATATCGGCACCAGTTCTAATCTCAGCAGTTCCATATCCCATCCAGGTCCCTGTTTGTGGCCTGGGAAATCAGTCAAGGACAGCCCAAAACCATGGGACCCTGCACCCATGTGGGAGACCTGAAAGAGGCTGCTGGCTCCTGGCTTCAGATCAAGCTCACCCCCTGGCCGTAGCAACCACTTGGGGAGTGAATTAACAGACACAAGATTTTCCTTTCTGTCTCTCTTCTCTCTGTATATCTGACTTTCCAATAAAAATGTATACATCTTAAAAAAAAAAAAAAAAGCAGATTCCCAGACTGACTTGCTTCTTTCAGCCTTTGTCAAACTCTGGTTTTATCAGTGTTTGGACAATTAACATAATATCTAACCATGTTCGTCTCTTGTTCGCTGTAACTCTCTTTTTTTTTTCAGTTTTTTTTAAATTTATTCATTAATTACATTGTGTTGTAAATTCATAGGAACTGGGATTCTCCCCCCACTTCCCCACACCCTCCCCCCATGGTGGGTTCCACCACCCTGTTGCGTAACCATAGTTCAAGTTCAGTTGAGATTCCCTCTTAGCAAGCATATGCCAAGCATAGAGTCCAGCATCTTATAGTCCAGTCACCTCCAGCTACTTATTGGGGAGACCCTCTTTGGTCTGAGGGCAGAGCCAGCAGAGTATCATCCCGATCAAATAAAAGCACTAACATATTATCAGCAACAATTAACATCATTATGGAATTAATTGACATAGTATTGAGCAGCCAACATGTTAAAAATAAATGTGATTTCTTAACCACATTCTGTGACCACCCCATTCACATTTCCATTTTAGTTTATATACTGTATGTGACATAACATCCATAACATAACATGTTATGCATAACATCATATCTTCTTAAATTAAGGCGAACATGTGGTATCTAACCCTTTGGGATTGGCTCATTTCCCTTAGCATTATGGTTTCCAGTTTGGCCCATTTGTCCACAAAGAACTGCGTTTTGTTTTTTTTAATAGCTGAGTAGTATTCCATGGAGTAGATGAACCATAGCTTTCTTATCCAGTCCTCTGTTGATGGCCATTTTGGTTGTTTCCATGTTAACCTAACCAAAAATGTAGGAGTCCTATTTGAGGAAAACTATAAACCACTTAAAAAAGAAATTGAACAAGACCTCAAAAGATGGAGTAACATCCCATGCTCCTGGATAGGTAAAATCAATATCATTAAAATGTCTATATTGCCAAAGGCAATATATACATTCAACGCAATTCCAATTAAATTGCCCAAAATATTCTTCATGGAACTGGAAACAATGATCCAAAGGTTCATCTGGAAACACAAAAAAACACGAATAGCCAGAACCATCCTGAAGAACAGGAAGTTAGCAGGGGGAATCACAGTTCCGGACCTCTGGACATACTATAGGGCAGTGGTTATCAAAACAGCCTGGTACTGGCACAAAGATAGAGAGGAAGATCAATGGAGCAGAATAGAAACACCAGACGGGAACCCACACAGACACAGCCAAATAATCTTTGACAAAAGGACAAACGATAATCCTGGCAAATGGGAAGGTCTGTTCAATAAATGCTGTTGGGACAACTGGTTGATAGCCTGTAGAAACAAAAAGATAGACCCACATCTCTCACCATACACCAAGATCAAATCTAAATGGATAAAAGATCTAAACCTACATCCAGAAACCTTCAAACTTTTGGAAGAAAATGTTGGAAATACTCTGCAAAATCTAGGGGTAGGTCCCTACTTCCTAAAAAGGAGTCTCTTTCTTGCTATAGTTCTCTCTCTTTTTCTCTTACCCTCTTACTTTCAAATAAATAAAAGCAGGTGAAGAACTTTGGCCACACATTTTAACTTTTATAATGAAATTAAGGATTTATACAATACTGTACTCACAAGTGTAAAAAAGATTATGTTATTAAATTTCTCTAATTCATCTCCCTTCTGGACTTCATTCTTGCTGAAGATCAAATTTAAGTCAACTGAGGAATTCAAAGTCTCTACTCTCTAATAAACTAAAGATTTTTTTACATAGCAGAGTTTGTTTAAACTAAATGTTCAGTTTGTTGGATTTCTCCTGCATCCTATATTCCTCTTTTAAGTGGATTTTGAGGATCTAGATGGCAGGTCTTCTACTGCATGAACAACTTGGCAGAGGTTAATTGTCAGCCTCCATATGAGATACTTTATATATCTTTATATATAAAGTATATATAAATACTATATGCTGCTATAAATAGCTGGTCTGTGTACTGTGTTGGTTACCCTAATGATATCAGTGATCCCACTTTGTCATTTGGTCAAATGTAATTTCCATTGTTTGTTTTCCATCTCAAAGTTTGTACTCATGTCACTGGAACCCAGGTATCTGCTCATGATGCTCTGCCAAAGTACTTGTACAATTCCATTGCTGTTGCATGTCTCCAAATGTATTAACAAGTGTAGTCTCTGTGGCCATCTCATTGTGTTGCTCTGAGATTAGATCTGGGTGGGTTACTAGGCTAGAGCTTTACATCTCCAATCACTACCCTCCTTCAGCTGCCAGTTTTTTCACAGTTCACCAAAACTGAGGATTATTTGTAAAATATGTATTTTTAAAATTTATTATTATTATTATTGTCATTATCATTTTATGATAGAGTTCCATAGGCTCCTGGGACTTCCGTTACCCCAGCTCCAATTCTCCCCCCCCCAACTAGTTCCTCTATATCATTACTAAAGTATAGTTCTTCATACACAGTCATATGTCCATCATTGCGGGCATGGACAATGGCAGAGAGTCCAGCATCCTATTGTCAAGATATTGTAATCAGTTTCATTGAGAATCCATCTTTGTCTGAAAGTAGAGATGCATACTATATTACTTCCTCACATCTAGGTATGTTAGTCTCCATTTCACAGTTACTGTACATTCCCTTAAGTGAAAGGTCACAATACAAAATCAATAATAGGAAGAAAAATAGAAATTTACAATGCCTGATGTTAAATGACATGTTACTAGATATGACAGTCTCCATTACATGGCTATTGTACATTCCCATAAAAGAAAAATCACAAAACAAAATCAATAACAGGAAGAAAAAAGAAATTAACAGCACCATGTAGTTAAATAACATGCTACTGAATGATTAATGTGTCACTAAAGAAATGAAAAAGAAAATCAAGAACCTTCTTGAGTAAAATGATGATACTATATGATCTAAGAGTCATTGAAGAATTTAATCTGAAGAAAGTGTTTTCAAGAGATGAAACTAGTAGAAAACATTAAAACCCATGTGATATAGTTTCCGCTGATTTTTGTTGGTGAAATGTGTCTCTTCTAGACAGCCAATAGATGTATTTTATTTTTAATCCTGTCTACTAATCTATGACGTTTGATTGAGCTTAAGCCATTTACATTCAGGGTTAATATGTATGGGTGGTAATTTAGTCCTGTCATTTTGGAAATAAGTTGTTCATTGGTTTAGTCTTCTGTTGTCATTTTACTGGGATGTTCTTCCCATTTGCCTTTGGTTTTGTTTGGTGTTATTCCTCTTTTCTGTCAAGAGACCATCTTGAAGTATCATTTGTAGGGCAGGTTTGAAAGAAGCAAATTCTTTTAACTTTTCTTTACTGTGGAAGAATTTTATTTCATTTTCAAAGACAAAAGAAAGCTTTGCTGGATATGTTATCCTAGGCCAACAATTTTTTTTTCTTTTAGAATGTGGAATATGTCACTTCCTGCCTGTAGAGTTTCTTGTGAGAGGTCTCCTGTGAGTTTAATTGGTATTCTTTTATATGTCAATTGATTTTTTTTCATGTGCACATTTAAGGATCTTTTCCTTATGTTCAATTGAAGAGAGCTTGATGATCATGTGTTGTTGTGAAGATCACTTTTGATCAAGCCTGTTGGGAGTTCTGTGTCCCTCCTGGATCTTGTTTCCCAATTCTTTCTCTAGATCAGGGAAATTTTCCTTTATTATTTCATTAAATACATTTGCAAACTCAGCTTCTCTTTCTGCAGCTTCTGGGACTTCCATAACTCTTATATTTGGCTTCTTAATATTGTCTTTAAATTCTTGATTACTTTTTTTTTTGGCCTGATCCAGCTCTGCTTCCAGCTTTTTGTTTGCTTCGCCCTGATGACAGGAAATAACTTCCAATCCTGAGATTCTTTCTTCTGCTTGCTTCATGCTATTTTGGAGACTCTCCACTGTACTTTTAATTTGCTCTACTGTGTCCTTAATTTGATATATCAATCTTGATTTGCTTTATTGCTGCTATTTCTTGTATAACATATTCCTTAAATTGTTTGAACTCTTGAATGTGCTTCTCATTGTTGATCAGAAGCTTTATAATGAGTTTTCTGAATTCTATGCCCCCCGTTTTCTCATTTTCTTCCTCAGTTAACTCTGAGGTTGGCGTAGAGTTTTGCTCCTTTGCAGGGGAGTCTTCAGTAACATTCATTGTGCCTTTGTCTCTTCTTTTGCTCTTGATCATTGTACTTCTTTCATCAGATTCTTCTCCTTGGGGCATGTTTCTAAGCTGTGTCACGCACAGGTCTACAGTTCCATTTTACTTATTGCCTTTGGTACACAGTGCTTTGCTTGCAGCCAATTGTGTCACTCCCTCCAGCAAGTTCCTATTCTCTGTTCTGAAGTTAGATTTCCACCATGGTTTCCACAGCCCCAACTCCTGGCTCACTGCTCTCCACCTCCTGTGCTATCATGCTGATGTTGCAGTGTTGTCTCTGCAACCTTTCTCCCACTTCTGGTTGGAGAAGGTCCCAGGATTAGGGAGACACCAGGTGTCTCTCTAATAGCTAGGTTATTGGTGGTGCTGATCTTGCCAGAACCTGTTGGACTTTAGGTCTGGGTGCTACATGGACCTATTTTAACTGGTACAATGCCACAGTTGGTATTATTTTCCCTTTGGGAGCAGTGCAATCCACGGAACTCAGTGAGTTCTCGCGAGCTCAGCACATGTTGTCCCCTAAAGTCCTAAAACGTTTGCCACAGTATGCAAAATGGCACCTGATGTGCCCCTACTAGAGTTCTTGATCTGCTGGCCGTCGGGTCTGAGGCTACCCTGACCTGTTTTGGGTGTAACCTGTAGAATGCCACGTTGCTGAAGTTCACTGAGTCAAAAATAAGTTCACTCCCAGTTCAGTTTATGCTCAGTCCTTTCCCTTGCCTTTGCCTCCTTATGCAAAATGACCCCCAATTCAGCTGTAGGGGGCTGATTGGCCTGTGAAATCCACCCTGTTCTCGCACTACCCATATGGGATCTGCTGCTCTGTCTCTGCTCATGGTCAAATCAAACAGACCAGCAGGATGGACAGTTCTTTGTCTGGGTTCACCACCCGAGCTCCCAGTGAAAGTCCCTTCCCACCTGGTTGCTGGTGGAGTTCCGGCTGCTGGTGGAGTTCAGAATGCAGATTGCTGAATGCCACTGGATTATCAGTCACTGCAACACCACAGCATTGTTTTCATTGCTTTTGTGTGTCTGACAGTCTCCAGGTACCCCTCTGATGTTGTTCTGTCCGCTCCTATTTCCTGGAATGTGTCTTCTCTGCTTCATCCTGATTGAATGGTTCTCCGTCCATTTAAACATGTCCTTACCCTATTCTGCCATCTTGATTCTTGATTTATTTATTTTTACTTGGCAGATTTATAAAGAGAAGGAGAGACAGAGAGAAAGATCTTCCATCTGCTGGTTCAGTCCCCAAGTGGCTGCGTTGGTTGGAGCTGAACTGATCTGAAGCCAAAGGCCAGGAGCTTCTTCCAGGTCTCCCATGTAATAGCAAAGTCCCAAGTTTTTAACACATCTTTTACTGTTTCCCAGGCTGCAAACAGGGAGCTGGGTTGGAGGCAGAGCATCCAGGACACCAACCAGCACCCATAAGATATCCCAGCTTGTTCAAGGCAAGGATTTAGTTACTAGACTATTGTACTCAACCCAAGAGAAATATTTTTAATTCACTATTTCTTATACTGACTTCACCTAATCAAGGAAAAGAAATCACAATCTATCTATCCCAAGTGAAAGGTTTTTGAAAATAATCTGTTTTTCAAGAGTCTTTCTAGGAAGATAAACTTCCTTACAATTTTTAACTTCTAGGCAGAATTGATATTTTTCCAAGGTCAGAAGACCAACCGATTTCTAGGATGGCCACTTCCAGAGTTAACAATGCCATCTGAAATAATCTTCCATATGATTTATTTTTTGACTGTCTCTTCACAAAGAGACATAAAAGAGCATATGCATTTTATTTATTTTAATGATGATTTTAGTATTCTCACTGAGGGATATGATTTTGGAATAAATAGTGTATTAATAAGCTGTCTGCTCCCCATATGCATCATGAGTTCATATTTAGGTGGATGCGTTGTTGGAGGGATGACTTGTTTGAATTTAACTTTTTGGTATACTACATAGTTATATTTGTATATGTGTTAATTTCAGTAGTAAACTGAACTGAGAAAAAACTGAGAAAGCCTAATAGAAGGGGCAGTGAAATGGTGCTGGATTCATGAGCCCCAGGGGTGGGAGATCTGTCAAGGTTTGGCTCACCTGGCCCTGGCCCTGGTTCTTGGACATGCCTGTGAGCAAAAATGGAAGAACAGTGGACATAAACGCTGATGTACGTGGTGAACATAGTCACTCATTTGGTACTGCAGTGAATGAAGGAATCCAAAGCAGTCTGAACAACTACCTCACCTAAGGATGACAGCACAAATATGGGTGAATGGTGACTTGAGGAAGACTACGTCAGTCAATGGACACTGGGAGGGTGTTTCACCCCTGTGTCAGCAAAGTTGACAGCACTTCTGAATTATCCAAACCACTTGGTCAGATTCCTCAGAACATGCACTGCATTGGGACCCTGGGTTGATATTGGGTGGTGGTTCCCCATCCTTGGTTGCTGGTACATTTGGAATGCTGAGTGTGGCTTTCCCCTTTTTCTCACCCCTTCCTCCAGATACAAGAAGAAATAGAAAATTTGGAAACAATGTTTTCACCCAACTTTCCCTAACCCTCAATTCTTCCCACCCTGGTCAACCATGTAATCAATATCAAAAATAAAAAATAAAAAAAAATTATGTCCTGAGAGATACCAGCGTGAAGAAAACTCTCCTACCCCCACATTAGCCATGTGACTTGGCCACATTTTGCTGTAACTTCCTCTCTCTGTAACTCTGCCTTTCAAATAAAAATAAAATAAATATTTTTAACAAGTAAAAAATGATATATGCAAAAATATTTTCTTTGTATGTTAATAGGATCATGTATCAAGCAACAATATTTAATCAGTAATGAATTGCATATTTAGTAGTGGTTCTAAAATATGGCATTTAGAAAAGAAAACTAACTTTTATTATTAGAAAAAAGCTAAAGAAGTGACATTAGAGTGAAGCGAATATTTTGTATAGCTATACAACAGGTGTCTTAACTCAAGTGTTATTACAAGACTTGTATGTTAAAAATCATAGACTTATTAGTAAAGCATTGCAGTAAGTGAGGAGTAATTTGTAACTTAAGAAAGAACAGTCTTGATTAATTTGATGTTGCATCTAAAGTACAGTCATCTTCCAGGCCTCACATTTAGTCGCCATCCACTTACTGATTCATCCCAGTTTTTAGCACTGTAAGACCCTTCATCATAAGTATATTCACAGATTACACTTTGTAGTTTTCATACTGAATTTTTTGTATTTTCTCTATTTAAACATTTTTAATAATATATATTCTTGCTGTGTTGTTGTTACCCACAATATCTAGAAAAGGGATGTGCTCTGGCCTAAGAGCAATAAGCTAGACCACAATAGCCGATATATGCAGTGGTCTAAACCATCCAGCTTTGACTATGTATGCTCTGTTGTAGTTACACCAGTGCGATTCGTGACTGCCCATTAAAATAATAACAACTGGAGTTTTGTATTTAAAACTTTGCATATATCTGTAAATATACATGCATAAACTACAATGTAAATGGAGGAATATGAACAAATCATTGTATCTGCGTGAGATTTTGGAGTAATTACTATTTTACCAATGTATCAATGTTTAGTCTGTCTAAATCTTGTAATATTTTTTGTTGTAGTTTAAAAATGCAGATACTTTTCTGGGCAATTGCGGAAATGTTTGTAAGCTAAGTGTCTTTCTTCTTATGTTTTCACCATGTTTTTCCATAGATGAACTGACTTATTGTAGCTTTTTGGCTTGGTAAGTTACAGGGTAATGTGGTAGTTTAAAAATACTGGCTTTTGATTTTTGTAGGTTTTTTTGTTTGTTTATTTTGCTGCTGAGGGGAAACAAATTCAACATTGTCCCACAAATTTATTAAGCTTGTGCCAATATTCCTTCTGAGATAGCTTTGTGAGTGTATTATAAGCCGTTAAAAAGAGAGATTTATAACAGTGACTCTGCCAGACGATTTCCGCAGGTTCCGTAGCTGATTCATCAATAACTAATGAAACCAGACCTATGTCTTTTCACAAATAAAATTCTTCCTCTTTTGTGGAGACAGGTCAAAATATTGAAAAAGCCCTGAACTCACTAGTAGAAATGAAATAGATGGTGCTGACATCTCCATTGGCTTAATGAGAGCATGGCAGCAGAGTGCTGCTGGATGAAGTGTTTTGTCAAAGTGTTCTGCAGTCTATTTTTGGACGGTGTATGTTGCCTTTTATATTCATCCTACCAAATAACAGGTGGAATGCAGCAAGTTCCTGAGTACAGAAATAGAAACAACAGGAATGAAAGTAGCTTGAATTCGGTCAGCACAGAGGCTTGCCTGAACCTCACCAATTCTTTGTCTTACCTTAGACCTGGTTCTTCTTTATTTTTTGAAATCTTCAGAGACTCTTATTAAATGGCATTATACCCTGTTTAAATGATTTCTTTAATGATTTTGTTGCATCCTCCTCTCCACCCCAATGCTGGAGTTCTCAGGGGTTCACAGGGTATACAGCTTGGCTTGATCATTCTTGTGGGCAGTTCCAGTAAAATTGTGAGTGTTGGCTTGAAGAGACTTTAAAATTACTAAAAGTTGTATTGCAGTTAGCTCAAGCTCTAATTTATACTTGAAGATAGAAACAATTTAGAAGGTGCAAAATCAATACTGCTGTAATAGTTTGCTTTTAATGGCATGTGCTTGTTTTGAATCTGTAGGTAAATGTGCCATTTTTATGAGTTTTCATTGGACTTCTGTTATGCTTAAGTGGGATCATTAGGTTTTAGACAAATATGATTAAAGATATGAAGAGTTAAAAAGAATAAGAAGTATTTAATACATAATGACAATCTATTTTGGGCCAAAGTTTGAAAATAACTGTTTACTGATTATAGACACAATAATATAGGTTTTGTGCTAAATGCTTAAGAACTGTTTTTTATTTGTCCATGGCTTTTTGCAGTAAGTCCTCCTCTTGTTCTTATTCCACAGAAAAATAGCAAGATGCATAGACAAGTTATATTGGACCATCTTGTTCCTCTGGAAATTGGATATGGGCTAAATTGTTTTTCACCCTAGATATATGACTTTTCTTTACTTTTTTAAGAAGTTGTATTTATTTTTAATTGGAAAGGCAGACCTACAGGGAGAAAAGAGACAGAGAAAGAAAAGCTTCCATCTGCTGGTTCACTCCCCAAATGGCTATCGTGGCCGGGGCTGAGCTGATCCAAAGTCAGGAGCCAGGAGGCTATTCCAGGTATTCCACATGGGTTGGGCCATCCTCCACTCCTTTCCCACGTCACAAAGAGAGAGCTGGATGGAAGTGCAGCAATTGTGACTTGACCTGGTACCCATATAGGATGCTTACACCTTCAGGAGTAGGATTAGCCAACTGAGCTACTGCAACAGCTCAAAATATATGATTGAAATACTTACTGTTTACAAATAGCAAATGATTATAATTAAAATACAATTGTTTCCCTTTGAGATTTGCTGAGTTCCCACATTCTCTGTTTCTCCAAGCAAGCACAGATGATCTTCGGTAGCCCCAAACGCAGTGCTTCACTTTCCTGTTTTGCACCGCTTGATATTGCTATCACTTTGGTTTTCCTTTATGTTTCATTTGATGGCAGCTTACAGAGCTTAACGTGATGTGTTCTTTCATTTCTACCTGTGCCAGGATCTCATCACTTCTTTTGTAAGAAGTGCTGACCTGCTTTATACATTTCTGTATAAAGAAAGGTCTGGGAGTTTTGTCTCCCTGATCACTTCACTTTCCATTTACAGATCCTCTGCCCACTGCAAAGTCTGACTTGGTTCTCAGGAGATAATTGCATCAACTTGTTGGTTCTGGTATATTTTTCTTATTTTTGTTTTCAGTTAAACATTTTTTCTTATTTCGATATTGCTGTTTGTGCTATTTCTGTCACTTGGTAAAGATTCACTGGGTATGGATTTATTATAATCACTAAAGTTGTATCCTGTTTTAAATTTTGCAATTGTACATACAGAAGATAATTCTTGGTAGTCAAATAGATGCTTATGTGCCAAGCCTTGTGTTTGGTGTTATTAGGAAGATATTGTTTGACTTCAAGAATACCTATGGATAATCAAAAGATAGATAGATAGATAGATAGATAGATAGATAGATAGATAGATAGATAGACATGCTCACCTCCTCATGTCAAATTCAGAGTAAAATTGTCATAACTTATTACAACGTAAAGCAGTGGGCTTTAAACTAAAGATGGGTATAGCTGTTCATGACAGAAATGGAAGACATAAGCTGTTAAATTGACAGAAATATCTTTGAAAACAATGAAAAAAGAAATTCAAAAGTTCATATGTTAGGATTTGAATTTAGGTTGCATGGCTCAGTAAGACAGAGCTGAGAAGTTAGATGGGTCAGAAGTATTAAACTGTTACTATCGTTCCAAGAAGGTTAAATTTTATACAAGTAAATAAATAGCCAGTGAATGTTTAAAATTCACAGAAAACTTTTTAACATCTAAAAATGCATAAAAATATATTTTCCATGCACTGATTTTAAATTAATTTTAGCAATATTATTTCCAAGTAACTGAAGTAGTAATATCATTACAGTGAAAGGAAGGGAAAACTGTTTTTAAAACTCTGCTTACTTCTACTAAAAGTAAAAGTAACTATTTTATTATTAAGTAATTCTTGGGTTTTTTAGAAGATTTATTTTATTTTTTATTGCAAAGTCAGATACACAGAGAGGAGGAGAGACAGAGAAAAGAATCCTTCATCTGTTGATTCAGTCCCCAAAGCAGCATTGACTGGACCTGAGCCAGTCTGAAGCCAGGAGTCCCACACTTCCTGCAAGTCTCCCATGCAAGTGCAGGTTCCCATGGCATTGGGTCATCTTCGACTGCTTTCCCAGGCCACAAGCAGGGAGCTGGATAGATAGCATGGCTGCAGGGACATAAACTGGAGCCTATATCGGATCTTGACGTATGCAAGGCAAGGACTTTAGCCTCTAGGCCACTGCGGTGGGCTCTATTAAGTAATTTATTTAGATGTTGTCATGTGATATTGGCATTCTGAGATACAGAGAAACACTTAATTTTTGAGTATTGAACCATATCAAAATCAGCTGATTCAAGTGACTGGTTCAAAGGAGGTTAGGATACAGTATAGATGTGCAAATATACCTGCTGACATGGCAATAATTAGATGTTTCAGTGTGTTCTGACCACAAAACTGATGGAAATATGCCATTGGAGCTGATGTGGTATGGAAGTTTACATGTGGTTGACAACAGCATTTATTTTTTGGTAAATTCTATGAAAATGGATGTGAAAGGAAAGATCAGAGGAAGAACAAGTGAAAGATAAATAAAGGAGGAATAAGATAAATAAGAATAAAAGTAGGAAATAAAAAGTGGACAGGATTCAGTTGGGAGTAATGTGTTTTAATGGTCTAGGGCCCAGTGACCAATCATCCACAGTAACCTTTCCTTGTTTCATGAAGAACCAGAGAAAGCTTATATATTTAAGGGGTATGATTTTTTATTTCCAGATATTTAAAGAGCATTTATAGGAAAACATGTACAGTTAGCATTTTATTTCCATATCATTTTCTATCACTTGAAACCTTCACATACATATATTGCATAAACTTATTACACGTTAATGAAATATAGAACACCCTTATAAATATAAAAATAACATATTAAGACTTTAAAATGAAAAAGATAAGAAAAAAGAGAGCAAATGCCAAAGGAGAAATTATTTTGAGATGTAGAGAGGGGTCACACATGCGAATTGCTTTTCAAATATCAAGTATAAACAACTGTCAGAATAGAGTGTTAGTTTCCAAAATTAACAAGTCACTGAGGACCCTATGAAGGATACTAAACAAATCTTATGATTAAAGAAAAAAGTTGACAAAATGCTCTTGAAAATCTGCACATAGCATTAGTATGTGAAATCTTTCAGATATTATTATGTCTTTTACAAGACTAAAACAAAAATAATCCATAAATACAGCATGTTGAATATCACCAAAGTAGTACAATTTTAAGTTCTTGTACAAGGAAGATATAGAGTGACCCAATTATAACTTGTCTTATTTTGTAGCAGTTTAAATACATTATTTGTTAAAATAGCATTCTATATTTGGTGATATTATTTCTGTTTATTTTTTCATAATTTGTGTGTGAGTATACTTTCAGAGCCAACACACACTGTAAACTGCCACTGATGTCATAGCTAGGTTAAGAGGAATGTATATGTATCAGACTGTTCCTGGAAGAAGTTATGTGCATGTTTTCCATGTACTTTGTGAAGGGGCTACACAAAATATAATCCATCCTTCTTCTGAAATGCAATCACATATATGCAATATTTCTACCACAGAAAATCCACGTGAGACACATAGTCTTTGAACCCAGTAAAAATATTCACACAGTCAGTCTCTAACTCAAGAATCTCGGGAGTGCAAATATTCACTATAAATTAAATTGTGAGTCTGGATATTGTTTCACTGAATAACCAGCAGTTAACAATTGGCAGAAATATTCAAATTAAAGCATTCAGATGTGAACCAATATCAATCAGTCAGTGTCGGCAAGCTATACTAAAGCTCTGGGCTACTATTTCATGAACATGCATGATAAGAAATCAGGTATTTTTATTAGTAAATGAAAGCTATATCAAAGGCAAGCTGTATGGAAAAAACAGCAATACAAAGTAGTTATTGGGTTATAACTATATTGGTAATGTCAATAGTTATATACATATATATATGTAATTGTTCTAAAGTTTAAGACGAACGAGAGTTGAGATATGCAAAAAATGTTATTCAAGAAATATTTGAGGATGATAAATATTGAAAATTAAATCAGTATATAGAAGTCATGGGGTATCAATTATTAATGTGAGGTTGTAGCTATTACAGTACATGGACACCATGTATTACTTAGAGAAGAAACACAGGAAAATTCCTTTTTATCTTCAACATTTATAAGAAAACTGGTTTATAATTCTTTATCCATGAAATAATTTTAATTGGTGGATTTCTATATACATCCCTCATTTTACTTATATATTAAAGGGTTAAAAAAAATGTGGTACCACTTAGGCTGCAGCCTGCAAAGCCAACATCCCATATTGGGACTGATTCCAGTCCCAAGTGCTCCATGTTTGTGGAAATATTTTATTTCATCAAATGCAAATGAGAGCTTTGCTGGATGTATTATCCTTCGTTGACAGTTTTTTCTGTTATAGAATTTGAATAATGTTACTCCATTATCCTCTGGCTTGAAGGGTCTCTTCTGAGAAGTTGGCAGTGATTCTGATTGGTTTTCTCCAATATGTTATCCGGTATTTTTCCTACTGATGCAATATTTTTTTTTCCTTTGTGTTCAGTGGAGGGGAGCTTGACAACAATATGTCTGCATGAGGTTCTTGTATCAAATCTGTTTGGGGTTCTTTGCCCTTCCTATATTTGGCATCCCCTTAATTTCCCAGTTTTCGCAAAACACTCTTTTATAATTTCATTGAATACCTGCTGCATTTCTATAGGGCTGATCAGGCAAGCTCTCACAGCCGTGGCTGGAGCAAGTGGTGCTAAGGCACATCAACAGCTGTGGCTTTGTGTGATTGGGGATCCTTACTTTTCTGCTATTTGTTGTCTGGTCCCCGGGATCCTGAGTCTGCTTCTCAGGTGGTCATGGTTTCTATAGATGCTCCATATGCAGAATTACCCTGGTATTGGCAAACTCAGTTCTTGCCCCCATGTCCCTGTCTCAAATGGTCTATTCCCCAAAGGCCCCCTCCCCAGTGGGATGCCCTGCTCAGTCAGGGGGAGCCTGGTCAGGTTCCAGTGGGCTTATCCTCAGGTTTGCCTTCCTTCACCAGTATTTTGTCAGGTGGGTTCCTTTGCCTCCCACTGTCTCCTTAGGGAAGCTCCCTCCAGGGGTCTCACGGTATTGGTTCAAAACTCACCAGGCTTGTATCTGTGGCCCAGAGCGCTGTCTATATTCACTCCCCTGGCCTGCATGTTGCGATCCTGAACATTTTCAGAAGCTCTTCCTCTCCTGCATGGCACCTGCCTCCCTCTGGTGGACTCCAGGGAGCCTTGGTCACCTCTCCTGGCAACTTTGCTCTTTCAGCTCTCTGTTCCACTGGATCCTGTCCTAAGGCTTTCTGCAATCTCAGCTACACTTGTCTTCTGCAATCAACCATCTTGTCCTCTCCTCTGTATTTTGTGTGCCCCACTCTAATCCAACTTTCTGCTCATGTGCTTGGGAAAGCAGCACAGAATGGTGCAAATACTTAAGCTCCTGAAACCACATGGAGAGATTCAGGTGAAATATCTAGCACCTGGCTTCAGCCTAGTGAGCCCTGACTGTTGCCATCATATGGGGTGTGAAGCAATGGATAAAAGACCTAACTCTCAGTGTCTCTCGCTCTCTCCCCCTCCCTATAACTCTATCTTTCTCTCTGTAACTCTTTCAAATAAGTAAATACATAAATAAACCTTTTTTTAAAGAGTAGCCTTGATTTCCTCTATTCCCTTAAAAACTAAAGTTACAACTTGAATTATTTTCATTGAAGAAGTGCTTTATACAATTGAAATTAATATCATTCAAGTATTTTTTTATTTTACTGTAAAAACATTTGCACAATATTATTGTTTACTAAGATATCAAGTATTCATAAAAACTAAGGGATATATCATGCTAAGAAGCTCTGTTTATCTCATTAAATGTTTATTTATATTTAAGATATATTTATGTGAAAGGCAGAATTACATGAGAGAGAGTGCATGCATGAGAGAGCACAGGGCAGATCTAGGGCAAAGGGTATCAATACCGTAACAAGATAATTCATATCTTTCTTGGAGGCTCTAGCTACAGAATTGCCAGAAACCTTGTTCTATCCAAATCGATTCAGCTTCAGAAAATCATCAATATGTACACCAAATGAGATCTTAAGTACAGTTCTGTAGACATATTGGAAACTAATTACCTCTATTTTCTCAATAAAGTCTGCCTTTTTGCTGCTTCGATGCATCTGCCTGCCCTCTGCTCTTTAAGCTGTGTGGCACCATCCTCTCTTGAGAAGGGCCTCTTTTATTTCTGCTGTTGATATTTGAAAAACCTATGTATTACACTGACATGTTTCAGAGTGCACCTCCTGTTTTTAATGCTCCAACAGATACAAATGTTTGTTAAAATATGACACATGAGGATTCCAGAAAAAAATAGAATTCTGCAAAACTGTGATCTAAAGAGCAAAGTTTAGCAGAAAAATTTAATTGAATGTAAACCATGGAAAGTCACAAAGTATTTTTGTCAGAGATCCATACTAAAAAAATAGGTTGAACAAAAGAGGCAGTGTTCTTTAATAGGAAACAAGAAAACTTTTAAAATATTTAATCTATTAATATTTGAAAGAGTGATGAGAGAGAGTATCTTTCATCCTCTAGATCACTCCCCTAATAGCCATCTTCCAGCCTTTAGTTCACTCCTCAGATAGCCAGAGCATGCAGGACTAAGCCAGGCTGTAGCTAAGAGGCTAGAACTTCATTCTGATTTCCCAGATGGGTGCCAGAATCCTGAGTTACTTGGGCCGTCTTCTACTGCCTTCCTTGCAATTTTGGTTGAGAGCTAAATCAAAAGTTGAATAGTCAGGATTCAAACTGAAACTATGATATGGGATGTCAGTGCCCCATGCAATGGCTTGACACTTCGCAATACAATGCTGGCTACACAAACAATAATCAGCATATAGAAAATATTGGGGGTGGTGGTGATGTGATAGACTAGTGGCTAAAATCCTCACCTTGCATTGCATATAGTTTGTTTTGTCCAGGCTGCTCCTTCCCATCCAGCTGCCTACTTGAGGCCTGGGAAAGCAATCAAGGATGGCCCAAAGCTTTGGAATCCTGCATGCACATGGGAAATTCGGAGGAAGTACCTGACTCTTGACTTTGGATCGACTTGGTTCAGGACATTGTAGCCACTTGGGGAGTGAAACAGCAGACAGAACACCTTTCTGTATCTCTTTCTCTCTGTACATCTGCCGTTCCAATAAAAAATATTTTTCCCCTCTGGAAAGTGTTGGCAGAACAATTAAATTGCTCTCTGGGATACACACATCACGCACCAAGACCTCTGGGTTTCAGTTCCAAACCTCCCATGTTGGAAAATAAGATTGGATTCCTGAGTCCTAACTTCTTGGCTTTAACTTGAACCAGTCCTGTGTGCTATGGCCATTTGCAGAACAAACCAATGAGCAGGAGAAAACACTTCCTCACTCTATCTCTCAATCTCTTCCTCCTCCCTTCTACATTTCTACATTTCAAGTAAAACATATAAATAAATATTTTTTTAAAATCCTAAATATGAAAGGAAAAAGTCATGTATCTGAATTTAAAAGGGGGCCATTAAGATCTTTGAGTTGTGTATTTAAGGGAGACTACAGAATTACAAAATAAGTGTTTGATTTTTCATTCCTCACTTCCTTAGACCCAAGGCTCTCCGTTTGATGATAAGGGCTGTAAGAAGGACTGACTGGTCCTCCAGAGCAGCTGTATGCATTCTAATTCAAGCAGTGGCAAAAGAGAGTTGTTCTTTCTAGGATTTCTAACACAAATTCAAAATTTTATAACTCAATACTCATTTTTTGGATTTTTATTAAGAACATATATTTCCCAGGAACTATGCCTATCATACAATTACATAAGTGATTCCTGTCATGGTGATGGCTGTGGCACAGTGTATACAGCACTGTGTCCATGGATAATAATTCTCTTCCCAGCTCACCCAGAAATTTAAACCATAATGTAACAAAGATACTGTATTGGCAATAATGCAAAATTCAGTCCCAAGAACACAGATTTTTAAAAAGATGTTTGCTGGTCTGATTTAAATTGGAATGTAATCATTTTTCTCCATATGTATTTTCTAAAGTAATCACATCTTTAAAAAAAAAAATCTGTGTACATTTTGCCCGCATTCTGTTAGAGGATATGAGTTTTGGTGGATTTTTTTTTTCAGAGATCATAGCAGTAATCATGAGAGGGTACTTCAAAACAGTCACTGACAAATAAATTGAGAGAGAATTTTATTTAGGTGCAAAAGTATTTGAAATTATGCATGCTTTTTAAACAAAATGTGTTTTCCACGAATTTTATGAACATAGCTTATACAAAGATGGTGAATAAAGGACAAGGACGAGGATGGATCTCCTATGCAATAATTGGAAGAAGGGCCTTAGAGAATCTACCTCAGGTCAAGTTGTAACACAGTTTCTCAGTACGCTCTTAATGAAAAGGAAAGAGAGAAAAACGTCTAATGCTAACTTATAATTCAAAACTTCATTGAAATAATTCCCAATGGCAAAAAAATGACTATGATAGTAAAGTTTAGACATTTTTTCAGCTCACAACCTGACACACTAGCACATCACTTAGTAATCATTTGATACCCTTTGTATTTAAAATATGTTGGGTTAAAAGGTGGCTACATCCCTCAGGCAAATTTAAAGTACAAGTAGGAGCACTAATGTAGCTTCTATTCCCTATAGGTTTTTTTTAAATATTCTTTTGCGTTGGGGAACTTCTACTCTGAGCAGTCATGTTCCAAGAAACATGCCTCTACATGTTAGCCATTTCTTGTCTACATGTAGTGTTTTACTTTACTTCTCTTCCTGGCACCAAGGTAAGTTGCAGGCAAATACATTAGCACATATATAACTTAGGTAAGCATATTTGCTAATGAAACAGCTACTTAAAAACAGCCCTGCCAGCTTAATTCTTACCACAAGTACAAAATCCATTACATGCTGGCTTAGGCAAGGAATGCATTATCTACTGGTCGGCTCTTGTCCTCAGCCAAATTTAAGTAATACTGTGGTGGTCCAGAGGCTAAATTTTTGCCTTGTATATATGGGGATCCTGTATCTGCACTGTTTGTGATCTCAAATGCTCCACTTCCCATCCAGCTTCCTGCTTATGTCCTGGAAAAGCAGTAGAAGATGGCCCAAAACCTTGGGGCCCTCCACCACTTGGGGTGCTTGGTTCCTGACTCCTGTCTTCTGATTGGCTCAACTTTAGCCATTGAGAAACCTTGAGGAGTTAGCCAGTGGGTGGAAGAACTTCCTTTCTGTCTCTCCTTCCCTTTGTAAATCTGTGTTTCCGAAAACAAGAAACAAATGTCTAAAAATATCTTACATTTCTCCTGCTATCACCAGTTGATGCCTGTTAATTTCCTGATTTAGCTGAATAACAATATTTTAAGAGATACATTATTTTGTGAGAATTGTAAAACATGTTATTAATCACATAATTGTATGAAGGGGATACCAAAAGCATAAGCACATTATAGTATGGAACTATTATTAACACTCGATTTTACTGACATATAAGGGCTGATGAAGAAAACAAGAGTGACCAACTTAAGTCATAGCATTAAAAACACCTTTTCATTTTGGGGAGAAAACAAACATCTCTCTGCCATACAGTTTCAAATTTTCTAGAGCTTCTTAATGCACGTAGTGTAGCTTAGCAAGAAAAATAACATTGTTGATGCCATTTTGTCTGAAGGTATTGGAATCACTTGTACTGGAGAAGCCCTATTTCTTGCTCCATCAACTTCTTTTTCTGCTGTCCATTCACCTTTGGCCCCCACCCCCCGTCTCTCAAATCTAGATCTATTCCCACACTAGAGCCAGTTGCAACAGGACGATGCTGATGCTAGGGTTTCAATTTGTCTTGCATATACAACTACTTAGCAATATTGACTGAAACTCTTTCATTCAAACTAGCTTGTTTCCTTCATAAGACAAAGAGTTTTCCAGAAAGGCAAGTGCCAAATATTTTAAGGTACTTTCAAATCCTTTCTTTTTGAATTAGATTTTTAAAAGTCACTATGAAGGTGAAGCATTTGGGACAACGGATAAATGCCACATGGAAGGGTGTAATTCATGGTGGAAAGATTCTTCTACACTTTTTTTTAAGATCTATTTATTTTTATTGGAAAGGCGGATATACACAGAGGAGGAGAGACAGAGAGGAAGATCTTCTGTCCTTTGGTTCACTGTCTAAGTGACCGTAACGGCTGAAACTGAGCCAATCCGAATCCAGGAGCCAGGAGCTTCTACCAGGTCTCCACAAGGGTGCAGGGTCCCAAGGCTTTGGGCCATGGAAAATCCTCATTTGAATTTGGATTCCCAAGTTTCTGCATTCCCAGGCCACAGCAGGGAGCAGGATGGGAAGCAGGGCGGCCGAGATTAGAACCAGCACCCATATGGTATCCCAGTGCGTTCAAGGGAAGGGTTTTAGCCACTACGCTAACATGCTGGGCCAGTCTTCCACTCTATTTTTTTTTTTAAGATTTATTTGTTTTTATTACAAAGTCAGATATACAGAGAGGAGGAGAGACACAGAGGAAGATCTTCCGTCCGATGATTCACTCCCCAAGTGACCACAATGGCCGGTACTATGCCGATCCGAAGCCAGGAACCAGGAACCTCTTCCAGGTCTCCCACGCGGGTGCAGGGTCCCAAGGCCTAGGGCCATCCTCGACTGTTTTCCCAGGCCACAGGCAGGGAGCTGGATGGGAAGTGGAGCTGCCGGGATTGGAACCAGCATCCACATGGGATCCCGGCGCATTCAAGGCAAGGACTCCAGCCGCTAGGCCACACCGCTGGGCCCCACTCTATTTTAAAAGGAACTGTTCTTACAAGTTCTCAGCCATGGAATTGTTTGTATATATGAGGGTCATCAATTTATGTTCCTTGATTTTCTACTCTGCTATCTTGTTGAACTCTCTTATGAGTTCCAAAAGTCTCTTTATTGAGTCTTGGTTTTTCCAGATGGAGAATAATGTCATTTGCAAACAGGGATATTTTGACGTTATCCTATATAATTTTTTTTAAAGATTTATTCATTTTATTACAGCCAGATATACACAGAGGAGGAGAGACAGAGAGGAAGATCTTCCGTCCGATGATTCACTCCCCAAGTGAGCCGCAACGGGCCGGTGCACACCAATCCGAAGCCAGGAACCAGGAACCTCTTCCGGTTCTCCCACGCGGGTGCAATGTCCCAATGCATTGGGCCATCCTCAACTGCTTTCCCAGGCCACAAGCAGGGAGCTGGATGGGAAGTGGAGCTGCCGGGATTAGAACCAGCACCCATATGGGATCCCGGGGCTTTCAAGGCGAGGACTTTAGCCGCTAGGCCACGCCGCCAGGCCCAATCCTATATAATTTGAATTCATTCAGTTGTCTTTTCTTGCCTAATAGTTCCAGCTACAGCTTCCAATGCTATTTTTGTTAAAAATCCATCCCACTTCCTCACCCATTCACTAGGGCTCTCTCACTTTGCTTCTGCTTGTGTTTGCATTAAAAACAGATGGGACCCTCACTTCTGTGACTTGCTTCACTTCCGCCTCCCCCATGACCATTTCCCACCTGATTGCTAGAGGAGTGATGATCACTACTGGGCTATCTTTTCAGTGTAACATCATTCTGCTACCTCTGCTGCTTCCCCATGTTTGCAGGCCCTCTGGTTCTTCTCTCTGCCATTGGCTTGCCACTCCCAAGATCCTGCCCTCTCTGCTTCTCTTGCACTAATTCTTTCCCATTCTCTTTAATATGTTCTCATCCTACTTGCCCATTTTGCTGTTCCCCTAAATATTATTTTAAGGTTATTTTTCTTGAAAGATTGTACAGAAAGAGAAGGAGAAAGAGAAAGGTCTGTCATTTGCTCATTCATGCCCCAAGTGGCCAATCTGGGATGACCCGAAAGCTGGGACCAAGGAAACTCTTCTGGGTCTTCATGTGGGTTCAAGGTTCCAAGGACTTGGGCCAACTTTCTCAGCTTTTCCAGGCTGTAAGCAGGAAGCTGAATCAGAAGCGGAGTAGCCAGGATACAAGGCATCACTCGTCTGGATGCTGGTTCCACAGGTGGAGGATTAGCCTCATGCACACTATTCCAGCTCTATAAATGATAAGTACTATATGATGATACTGATATATCAGTTTAGTGTAGAGAGATAGTGGATCAGTGATAGTATTTACTACATCTGCAGTGTGGAATTTAAATTTACCTTTGCACTGCATTTCTGTTGCAGAACACAGTTTATTTTAAATATTTTAATGTTGGCAATGGTGGCACAACCAGAAATCCTTCAATAATCTATAATGCCATACATTTTTCCCATTAATTCATAACTGATTAGTAGAACAAGACCTTAATTTCAGCTACACAAATTACTGAAGTAGCACATGTTGACACCAGAAAACCTGCAATGTGACATTTTTACCCTGATTTTGTTACATGAGCTGGTGTTTCAGGAGGTCAAGGAATGGTAGCCAATGTTAGAAAATGATGTGCCTGGGAAGTCTTCACCTGAGATTATCACGCTTCACCTGTAGTCCTCATGATCATAAACAAGACAAAAAGAGCAGAATTTCCTTTCAAGCAGTAGGACACCTAGATATGATCTAGTTAAGGACTGGAAGCATGTGAATATACATTTGACTGTACTACTGCTTAATAAAAGATATAGAAATTAAAGTATTCTTTGTGTGATGTGAGTCACTGATTTTCATTTAAAGAAAAAATAACAACAGTACAGAAATTGTAAGATAGGCCTACCTCTGCTAATAGTAATTGGATATTCTGGTATAGGGTGTGAATCTCCACTTGAGCCTTCTTTTGATGATGATGTTATATTGTTCTTGCTGCTTTTGTCAGTAAAACCAACAGCCCTGTCTGCCATGCTATTATCAAACAGATTTTCAGCCACATCACCTTCTTATTAAGTGTTATTTGCCTATTCTAATTTTAGCCTAAGCAAAATATAATTAGAAAATAAATCTTCTTCTAAACCTGAAACAATCCCTAAGCCAACTCTAAATGATTTTGGAATCATTCATTATTTAGGATTATCCACATTGCTATTACTTCCCAATTACATGGCTGAACAAAGAATTTAAATTACCCTGTTGATAAGTATAGCTTATTTAATCATTAAGGCATGGGTTGAGTTGAATTAGCTCTCAGAAACAGATCTCTTATTCATAAAACTCTTACAGACAATAACCAAGATTTTTGGAAAAATGTGTGAAATATTAAAGGTGTTGTAAAAAGACATTGATCTCTTTGAATAATCCTTTTTTTCTGGAAACCATAAAAATTGACAGTTTTACTTATTCTATAAGATGAAGTAATTATACTTCATGAAATTTGAAGAATCTTAACTATTATGACTCTATTGGATCCTACCCACTATCTTGAGTAGTGTTCCTTTCTGCTTTTCTTATACTGCCCATAAGGAATTATTTCTTAAACTAAATATGTTGGAAAAAGTGCTCAATTTATGATTTGATTATTGAATATTTGAATAGAATTCAAATGTCAAATTATAGCACTTCAACCAGTTTGTGGAGGGAGGAATTGTAAGCTAAGAGTTTTTGTAATTATTACAAAAACATTTTTAAATTATACCTCATGTTTTGCATAGATTCATTTTCCATGAACTCCTTAAAGACTTTTTTTATGGGTGTGGCGCTGTAGCCTAAAGGCTAAAGTCCTCACCTGCACATGCCAGGATCCAGTATAGGCACAGGTTCATATCCCGGAAGCCCTGTTTCCCATATAGCTCCCTGCTTGTGGCCTGGGAAATCAGTCGAAGACAACTCGAATCCTTGGAACCCTGCACCCATGTGGGAGACCCAGAAGAGGCTGCTGGCTCCTGACTTCACATCAGCTTAGCTGTGGCCATGGCAGATTCTTGGAGCATGAATCGGGATGGGAGATCTTCCTCTCTGTCTTTCCTCCTCTCTGTATATCTGACTTTCCAATAAAAATATATAAATCTTTACCAAGAAAGTCTTCTTTTATGCATGAATTTCAAATATTTTGCAGTTTTTTAACTTCCTCTATTTTATTTTAAATTCATTCAAATTGACGTGCTTTAAAGCAAATATATTCATGACCATTAATAGATATTTAAAGCTGTAAGAATTTTTATAGTTTGTTAGAGAATATCATGAAAAATAAATATCTTGTAGTTTTGTTTCAAAGTACATTGATGTTACAGCAAATGATAATTTATCATAGCAGAATTGTAATTATAACGACTACTCTTTATTCTAGACCTAGATTTAAATTTTATGAGTTTCAAGATCTTGATTGATTAATTTCTGGATCCTCAATTTACTCACTGATAGAATGGGGATAAGAACATACTAAATCAGCTGTGGTTGCTTGCATCAAAAGAGATAATACTTACAAGAAGAATGGAGTTCTAATAACAAAATAAGATAACTTTGTTTCTTTTACTTTTGCTGATGTTATTGCATTATGACTAGAAAGAAAAGTATACAGGATAATATACATAAATCCATGTATATCAGACCTCTCATACAGAATACACTCAATGATCATTCAGTATCGTGATTAGCATAAAATCCCTGGAGTAGCCATTTGGCTAAGAAGATAACAGTTAAGGTGCTCATGTCCCATGTGAAAATGCCTGGATTGCATTCCTGCTTTCTGCGGTTGCAGACACTAGTCGGTGGGGGTGATGGTGTCAATGAATGTGTTCTGGCCACATATTTAGGAGACGTGGGTTAAATTTCTGGCTCACTTTCATTGCATTATAACTGATCAACCATAAAAGGGGAGCCTTCCTCCCTCCACCCACAACTCTCAAATAAGCAAATAAATAAATAAAATTGGAAGATCTTGTGGTAGATATTCAGTTATCAGGTTCTTCTGTTTTCCTATCTAGCACACAAACTGCTCTAAAGGCCAAAAATAATAGTGCCATTATCTTCTATGGTAACAAGCCAAAAGTTCTTATCTCATACTTGTCATGTCTACTCTATAAGTTGTACATTCATAGTAAGAAGCACAAAATAATAAACATACTGGAAAGCTATGTGTTTTCATTGCATGCTTTCTGATTTGAATAGGCCTGTGAACTTTTCTCTTTGTTTCGAGCTATTTTACAATCCTGAACATGGGAGATAACTGATAGCCAGACAAATTATCATTTTCTATAAGCATGAAAGTTAAAAATTATTTTCACAAAATAGTTACTTCTATGTTCCCTGTGGAACACATAGTTTTGCATATTGTTTTCACATTTGTTTCATTATTATTGTATGTGTAGCTGGAACTGAATGAAGAGAATCCCTTATTATAATATCTCATCTCTTCCAACATTGATGAATGAGCAACCGAAGTCTTCAAAACTTGTTCACTTTAAATTTCTATGAGAATCATGTTTGTGCTCTATTCTAAAAGTCATTCTCTTACACACTCAGTATATTTTAGCTACTTTTTCTACAAGAAGCATTTCTCATGTATTAACTTTAGAAGCTAAATGCACTACATACTGGGTGCATGATATCCTTTTAAATGTTCCTGAACAAATATGTTCAATGCACAGGAGGACATGACCATGAATGTGGTTAAAATAACAAGTGCAGAATCCAAAGTTGTGTGACTATTGGCAGGTCGTTTAAATGTCCTCTTCCAGGAAATGGAGATAATAACCTCTCCTTCACAGGATTGTTGTGGGGTTGATCATAGTAGCAGAGAAAGGCTGTGAGCTTTCTGTACTAACAACCTGGATGGTCTGTGCTTATCATTAGTACAGAAATGCAGTGTCTGTCAAGGAAGTTCATTTCATTGCCCAACAGTGCTAGCACTTCAAATTTGTTGCTCTATTCCTGATGATTGTAACATGCCTGTCCTGCCTCTTTTATTTGGCACTATTTAGTTTTATTTTCCACATGACCATCATTCACATTGTGTATATAGCTTCTAGTTCTAAACTATCTTCTGCAAGCTAAATATAGTTCCTCCTTTATCTGTTTTCATGTGGCACATTTCTCAGGTTCTTGCCTTCCTGGTGCCCTGCAGTTTGTAAAGGTCATCTTCAAAATACTGTGCATGGAGCTCAATACCAAATTCTAGCTGTGATCAGAGCAGAAATGTGATGCTGAACTATCACTGATCAGGACACAAGTTTTCAGGAATGTAGCCTTACTTCTTCCTATAAACTTATTTTCTAGGGATAAAGTAAATAAGAGACCCAATTCCTTTTGGTAGAAATTGCATAATTATGTCTTATCTGTAGTAAATTGTACCACTCTAAATTATTTGTCTAAGGACCAGCAATATCTGTGCGTGTGACCTTATTTGGAAATTGTGTCTCTTTAAATATATATGGATCTCAAAATAAACATACTTGACTTAAAATGGACCACAAATGCATACACTGCTGTCCCTGGAGGAAAAGGGATAGGAAGACCTGACACTTACAGAAAGGCCAAGGGAAGATGTGGAGTTGTGCCAGCACAAGCCAAGAAATGCCAGAGCCACCAAAAACTGGGCAGCAGCAATGAGCTGTTCTCCCCTGGAGCTTTAGGAGCGGTGTGGCTCTGACAACACCTGAACTTCAGACATCTCTCCTCCAGAACTGCCGAGACCAATGCCTTCATTGTAAGCCATCAATTTCATACCACATTTGCCCAGGAGCCCTGGAAAGGTAATCCATTGCACATGCATTCTGTCAGCCAGCAAATAGCTTGAAGGATAGCATCAGCTTTCTAACTTCGGAAGTTCTACTTTTGTTGCTTCTAAAAACGGTTGTAGAATAAACTGGTTTATATAGACAAAGTGTCACTCAGGTTTTTTTTTTAAGATTTGTTTTATTTTTTTGTTGTTGTTCTTGCAAAGTCAGATATACAAAGAGGAGGAGAGATAGAGGGGGGGATCTTCTGTCCGATGATTCACTGCCTAATTGACTGCAATGGCCGGTGCTGCGCAGATCCGAAGCCAGGAACTCTTCCAGGTCTCCCACACGCGTGCGGGGTCCCAAGGCTTTGGGCCATCCTCAACTGCTTTTTTTTTTTTTTTAAGATTTATTTATTTTTATTAGAAAGTCAGATATACAGAGAGGAGGAGAGACAGAAAGGAAGATCTTCCGTCCACTGATTCACTCCGCAAATGGCCACAACGGCTGGAGCTGAGCCGATCCGAAGCCAGGAATCAGGAGCTTCTTCTGGGTCTCCCACGTGGGTGCTGGGTCCCAAGGCTTTGGGCCATCCTCTCCTGCTTTCCCAGCCCACAAGCAGCGAGCTGGATGGGAAACAGGGATGCCGGGATTAGAACCGGCACCCATATGGGATCCCCGGCATGCAAAGCGAGGACCTTAACCACCACGCTATCGTGCCGGGCCCCGCCCTCAACTGCTTTCCCAGGCCACAAGCAGGGAGCTGGATGGGAAGTGGAGCAGCCAGGATTAGAACCGGAGCACATATGGGATCCCAGTACATTCAAGGCAAGGACTTCAGCCGCTATGCTATCATGCCAGCCCCACCCTGTTGATGTTGAAAGATTATTTGTTTATCTGGAAAATAGAGTTAAACATAGAGACAGAGACAGAGACAGAGACAGAGAGAGAAGAGAATCTTGCATCTGCTGCTCACTGCCTGAATGACAGCTGGGCTGTGCCACGAGAAAACTGGAACTGTAAAACTCAGTTTGGGTCTCCCATGTGGTTGGCATGGGCCTAAGTACACGTGCCACTTTCCACTGCTATTCCCAGATGCCTTAGAAGGAAGAAGGTGCCAAGGTGAAAAGCCAGGGCTTAAATCAATGCTCACACTAAATGCTGACATTGATGTTGCAGACCAGTTACCTGGGTGAACCAGTGTCATTTACTTCTGTTTAGCATCCCTTTATTCCATAAATACATTGAGCACTTAAAACGCATTATTATTCATTATACTACATGAAAGAGAAAAAAAAATAAAAGGACACAAATCCGTATTCCAAAGAAATTTGTGCTCTAAAGGAGGGTACATGGAAAATAAACCGTAAATTCGGGAGTTTAACTAGCAACATAAAGAAAGCATGTTATTCATATGAAGCATGGTGATTATAAATGGCATAGTAAAAGAATGCGACATTTGAAAACAGGTTATGATTGCATCATGAATCCTTATGAATGTATTGAGAAATTAATTCAAAGCAAAGGGAAAAACAAGTGAAAGGTTTAAGTTAACATACAGAAAATTTGTCTAGGACACAGATTATAATTCCAGGCAAATAGTTTAGGAAACCAAGGGATCCCTGGACTTCACTATGAGTGAAAAAGGGAACCATTAGGGTGTCTCAGGAGAACAGTGACATGAACTGACTGTTGCTCATGTAGTTGCTTGTAACCCCGTTTGTGTGATGATTTCCTGTAGCAGTATGCTGTAGCATATGGATTCTTCAGAAAAATGTTTTAATATACATAAATTTAAATATACAAGGAATACAAAGTAAATTATGTCACAAATTTGAGAGTTTAGTATGTGTGCTAAACTAAAAATCTGTCAATGGTTTTGTAAAATGTAATTGTTAATTAATAATGGATATAAATATCTGGGAGCATTAATGTGATATGAAAATATCTGTTGTTTGATTTGGTGGCCAAAACAGATGCTGTTTTGGCTACAGTGGCTTATTGCCTGTATTCATAATCAATGAAAGGTGTCTATGAATTCTATACATGTTAATAACCATTGCTTTACTTCAATATTACATTATTACACTGTAGAATCAGAAGCACCAATGGTCAATCTGTTATATTTAACCAAACTGGTATATGCCAATTTAAAATCAAGAGGTTTTTATAATTATGCGGCTTTTTCAAAATGTAACTGGAAACCTCTTGTGATCTTAATGTTTACTTGTTGAAAGGATTGCTTTATGTTGAACTTTATTCCTATATGTTAAGTCTGATACAGTTAAAAATTAAGATATGGAGATAGCCAGAATTTTAGTTTCTTATAAGCATAAGTATAAATACATCTGTATTAAAGTCATTTTTCTCTGTATTTATTATTTACACCATATGTAGATGCCTCAATAAAGAATCAATTGTTCAGATTCTGTTAGATATTTACTAAAAGCTATTTCTATTTTAGCAAGTTAAACACTTATATGGGGCATATACCCATTTAATTTGATATAAATTTATTCTCAATTTGTAGGAAAATTGGGTAGAAAGTAATTCCATTTAAATTTTGTCAATAAAACTATTTGCATGACAGTATCCAATTATGATGCAACACTGAAATGATCTAATGTTGGAAAAGGATGGTATGTGTACAGATTTATACTGAATCTTTCTTCCTGTGGATATTAAAAAAAAAAAGAAAAAAAATGAAAAGTACTTGAAAAGACATAGTACAATTTTAAGTACATAAGCATTATGTTTGGCTTAAAAAACACCAAAGCTGAAATTGAACATAATGTATCCTAAAACATTAGGGAAGTTTGGGGGTCCTGTTTTGTGTTTCCTGACAAAATGTTGAAAAAAGGGATCCGTTTTTAAAAATTTTAATAAATTAAATAATAATCCCCCAGGACATTGTAATAACCTATTTATCAATAAATAACAAATTTTATAGACTTCATCAAAACAAATCACTTCGAGAATGTGCTACAGCACACTACAGTTTATATTGCAGAAGCTGAAATATATATCCCACTTACGCATGCTCAATGCTGGCAGTGGATTAAATGTGTGATGCTAAAAATACATTAATATATACTCACTTGATTGTGATGTTCATCCTTGGCACTGTTCACTTGCGTTTCACCCATTTTAACACATCTGTATACAACAAAGGCAATATAGTGTGCAGCTTTTCTTTTGAATTCACGTATTTTTACTGCTTTGTAATAGGCATTGACCTAAGTCTTGTCCTTGCCACAGGCTGCAAAAGACAGTTATTTGAAGGTTTTTCTTTTTTCCCCAAAAAAATATAATAAGGCACAGCCTGAGAAAGAAACTGAGGACCCCTCCCTTTACAAAGCAATAATCTTTAAAGAATAAATCACGTTGATGACAACAGAACACTGTGATTCCTCAGAAAATTCTATAATAAAATTTCATATCATTCCAGATTCCTATTGATATTAGAAATAGAATCTAAGAACTAAAATTTGGGACTGTAACATATGAATCAGCTTAACATTTAAGAACATGCATTATTAAAAAGATGCTGTTAAAATGTCACATTGTAGGAGCTACATTAGCATTGTTTTAAAGGTTGGCTATATTACATGTGTTTTTAGAATTTCAAGGAATCTATGAAATCTAATGTTACATGTATATATGCATTGTTCGTATTTGTAAGCATGTTTGTTTTCTACTTGAATGTATATGCATATGTATACTATATATGTGGATGTGTATATATATACACATATACATATAGGATTTGTATGCATATATGCATGAGAGGCATGGAACTCACATGCACACAAAAGGGGTGATTGAGAGAAAGTGAAAGAGCAAAAGAGAGGAAGAGAGCAGAGGGAGAGACTACCATTTTGTAATAACAGACAGTTATTGGTCCTGCCTAGCTCGTAAGTGGACAGAGTGAATGTAGTGATTTTGTAAATTGCTTTTATAGTCTAAGAATCAGGAAAATACAGGAAAGCTTTTCTACTACTTTGCTGAAAGTGGTTCTTTGCTGGATCCATATCCTATTTCCTTTGACCCCTTCAATAGGGTGTCTCAGCTGCTCTTTGCTTTCATGTCTTATCTCATTTTATCCTAACAACTCTATAAAGGCACATATTATTCTCTCCAGGTTGTGGGTGATAAAACCAAAGGATTGAATGACTTATATAATGGCACAAGGCAGTTCTTTCCACTTTGACAGTGCTTTGATTTCCACAGCGTTTTCAGTATTTGTCAATGGAAAGGGAAATTGAGGACTGTCTACAGGGGAGTTGAGATTATTTATTTTAAATGTGAATTTCTCGTATGGATCCCTATTCTGTCAAATAGAATCCTGGAATAGGTATTGCTTATAAACACCCTAGGTGAATATCTTGCTTATTTAAATGACAAGGTCATGACAGACAATAGATGGACCCAGATTTTCGATGGTGGTCACTGCCTAAAACCTTGCTTCTGCCAAAGATGTTTTGGTATCAGGGACATGGGCATAAACCAGAAACTTTCAGGAATGCAGGCTCACAGGTGCCACAGCTTTCCTGGTAGTCTGCAGATAAATGATGTATGTGTTAAAGTATGAGAAGCACTGTCTTGACAACTTTGTTCAGAAGCCATTCCTGCTTGGTGTTTTCCTAACTTATTTGGTAAGAAGAGTAACCCAGAGCACATTCTAGTCCTCCTGCGATAGATACTGCTGCTCTACACCTGGGGGTTGTCTGGATCCAATGTGTAGATAGCTCCCACAGTGTTTCTTGTCATTAGATAAATCTGAAAACACTACTTCAGTTGTGCTTAGCACGAAGTATCTGAAGTGGCCTTATTTATTTTGAATTTTGTAGGTTGCTGTTTGAGATACAAATCAAATCTGAGCATAGTTTTATTTGTGCAGAGACACATAGTGGGCAGATCATGGGCACATGATTTCTGGAGACACGTAATAACAGTTATTATATCTGGTAATAACTTCACTTATCTGTCCCTCAAATTCTTTTTTTTTAAATTAGCATAGTCTTCATATATATTTTGCTGGGTTGTTATGAATAATGAGTATGTTTTCATGAAAACACTGGGCACTGTTTTTCCCCTGAGATTGTCTGAATGTGTCCTGCAAATATGCAAATGCTGGATGCTTGACCCTTGGTTGGATGATGTGGAAAGAAGATTACCTGTAAGAAAGAGATGGAACCCAGTGGCAGGCAATGGATCATTGGGGTACTGCCCTTGGAGGGAGCTAATATAGCTCTTGTGGAACCCCAGTTAGTTTCCCCAAATGGGTCCCCTTCTGCTCTTTGATTTTCTGTCTCACTCCTGGTTCTTTCGACACTGCCTGATGTAACAAAGAAGGCCCACATCAGAGCCCAAACCAAAGTGGCTTTCTCTACTTCTGACTTCCTGTTTTTAGAATTGTGAGTGGAATAAGCTTATTGTCTTTAAAAATACTGAGCTTTACATATTTTATTATGCCCTTCATTTTTGAACCTGCACCTTTCTGACAAAAGTTAGATTCTTAAAACTTGGAATTGAGACTAAAGAAACTGTGAGTGTATTACAGAATGGGTCTTACTTCAGTGCAATGACTGCTGGCAGTCTATCCTTCTGGTGGTTGAGCAGAATAAATGACCACTTTTGTAAACACCTAATAGCACCTTCTTTCTTTTAAAATATACTCTGTGGATCAGAAGCAGACTAGCTGAAAAACTATCAGAGAATTGGCCTATTCTACTCACATATAAATGAGGAATTTTATTTTAAGAGAAGTCATGCGTATTTCTATCCTTGGGGAGCTGGGAAGAGGCAATGCCAGAAATAAGAGTCATTTTTCTGTTTTTTTTTTCATTGCAACCAACTTATCTTCTGGCTCATGAGAATATTGAAACCAAGCCCAAATGAATTTTGCTAATTTTAGATTTTCTGTTCTCTTATTATGATCTTCAGAATCTGGATCCAATAAAATTAAGTTTCTCTGAGATGCCTGCCTACTCCACAACTTGGGCAGTGTTAATCATATGCTGTTCCATATCTAGCATTGATCAATTGTAAACTAATTGCATATCTTTTCCTCTTTCATTTGATACTCCTGGAAAGCAGTGACCTTGAATTGTTCTATTTTTTAAGTGCCAAATCATAGGGTTTGTAAAAATAATAATAATATGTCATCTTTAAAAATAATATTCCCACTTGTTTTGGCAAGAGAAAAGCAAAAGATCTGTCACTAATGGGCCTCATGTTAACTTCATGCATAAGATAATCAGGATTTAGGCTGTGATGCCAAGAACATGTTCCAAGTCAACCTGGGGGCTCAGCTGTGACTTGCTGCTTTCCTGGCTACTTCTGCTTCTGGCTGTAGGAATCAAGTTAAGCCTTCCCAGCTGACCATTCTGAACAGGGGCTTGCTTACAAATTCCAAAAACACAAAATAGGACTGAGAACAGAAGAGGAAATCTGAAACACCGCTTCTCATTATGGGTACTTGTGTATTCATTGGCCTATCCACCTTGTTGTTTGTTCCTAAATGCTTTCAACCAGGGACAGTCTGTGAGGTCCATTTAGCAAAATTAAATGGAAGGTACACCTGCTAGATCAAACAGCTAAAATGCATAGTAGACAGAATGATAGCACAGCTGATTTGCATATATGCCACTGCATTTACGTATATAATCCTTTTGTGTTTTAATGGCTCCATTTTTTGTATTTAAAGAAGGAAACACAGAGGCTCAAAGACTTGACCTTGATCTCAAAGCCAGATGTTTCTAATTCTAACGCCATGTTTATTTTTTTTTTAATTCTAATCTATATATTTAGAATTAAAACATAGACAATCCTCTTTGTTTAGCTGCCAAAACAACAAGAAAGGGGTGGATATAGAAGAAGAGAACTCAGAACTCACGGGACAAGTATAGTGTCATTTACAAATGGCAGGGCATATTGAAAAGTACACAGGTAGCTCTAAAACCCATGAATATCTTGCATGTTGAGGGTGGCAACTTTGTGTCAAAGTAACAAAATTCTTGGTATAACAAATATGAAATAAATAGTTGAATTGTTTATGAGGGTTAGCTTAAAAGGTTGATCCAGAATTCTGGTAAATAAGCTTTACCTGTTTTAAAAAGCTACAAGAGATACTGCATAATTAAGCTTAAACACTAAAATTCCTGTTAATATTTAAGAAAAGGGAGCAATCAGTCCTATTCCAAGAGCTATTTCTCTAAATTAACCAGGAACTCTATCTGTATTAAGTAGTTTCCTTATGTTATTTTTTTGCCAGCAGTTTACTGATTGACATGGACAGTGCTCATTCAGCAGGCTTGGTTTTGGCAACATAGAGCCTTTAACTGGCTTCGGTTAATTGGAATATTTGAGGAAAAAACACCCATCTTTCTCATGTTAAAAAAAATGACAGAAAGTATTTTAACACATTTTCTTCCTTCAACTGTTTTGTTTTCAGAATCATTCTCTGCTCTGATTTTATTACTAGTTCTTGTTTTAGTTGGGGCAGAGAGGTGATTGGTTATTATGGAGAGCACACAGATTTTCGAATCAGGTAGAATCAGATCTAAAGCACTGTGACACCAGCTCACAGTCATGCAATGTTAAACAAAGGGCTGTGCCGCTCCAAGGTACGGTTTTCTCATTCTAAGATTGACAGCAATAATAACAACTATACAGAGGGGTGGTGAAGAAAACTCCAAATTTTGTGCTACCAAAATATAAAGCATGCAGTGTAGTAGGTCTGTAATAATTGAACTGAAAACTAAAAATGAAAGAGTTACTGTCAATACTTGCTTTTCAGCTTTAGGTCAATAAGTACTTAGAAAAAGTTTGTGTCAGGGAATTTCAACCCTGATATGGAAAAATTTCATCTGTCCCTTACAAACAAACAATAAGCAATACCATCTTTATTATTCCTCACTCCAGCTATGTTGACATGATTGCAGAGAAATGAAAGTTTTCTTATTCCTTTTTTGTTTTGTTTTGGCACCAGACATTGGCATATATCGGGAAAGCAAAGGCAAAAATGCCAGGTTTTTGACAGTTTGGGGATGCTTGTTCTTGTCTTTTAATCTTGTCCCAATCATTCCCAAAGACAGTCTCCTTGCAACCATGAATATATATATGTGTACACACACACACACACACACACACATATAAAACCATGTAGTTCAATTTCCAACTCCTATTTTTCTCCATGAGTTTCAGAAAATTGAACCCTAGAGGCTTGACTTTATTAACCAGTGGTAATACTGCCATGGAAATACTATCACACACCCTGTCACTCAGGCCTTTGTCAGGCACCAGTAACAGCAGCAAGCATATCCATGTAAATCTGACTTGGGTCAAAGAAAATGACCATAATAATGGGTAGACCGTCAGTATCTTCATAGAAAATCTGAAACAAAGCTGTTTGTGTATAAACATTTGCATTTGCCCTGTAAGTTATTCAAAATTAGTCAGTAATTAGTCCAGACAGAAGCAAGTTAGAGTAGTAGATGCCTGATAACTTGTTTATTTAATGCAGTAAGTGGTACCTATCCAACACATGTGACTTTATTCTTATATCAAAAACCTGACAAAATTTGTCAGAAAAAAAAGTCACTGAAAATATCTATTATTCAAGCAAGTAAACATTGCTTGTATCCTTATTTAATGTAGCATCGACCATCAGCTTGTTCACAAGTCATCTGCTCTCCAGCCCAGTGAGAATACAATCATCTTTTCTCTGAAACAGTTTTCCGGAGGCAAGAAATCAAAATGCAATAAAAAAGAAGTTGCTCGTTGAAATTCTCTTTTCAGCCTCCTGTTTAATTTCTTAAGGGATCAACTTTGCTTATCCCTTAAAGACTATGACAACATGTTTACATTCTGCTTTTATTTGCCTTTATGCTAGTTGATATCTGATACAACAGAGTGCATTGCCGTGCCTTTGCTCATCCTTTAGAGATGGTGCGCTAATCCTGTTGGTGCAAGAGGTGCTGAGCTTTTTAAACTAGCAAATCTGGAGAGGACTCTCACAGCACAAGACTGAGTTAGGAAGGTCTACTAATTTATGTTTAAGTAACAAAATCAGAAACTCTACCAGGCCTTATTCACTTAAAATTCTGCAGCTTCATCTATTTTGTCACATATAAAGATTACTTACTTTTTAAAAGCTTAAAAATATTCTAAAAAATATAGTACATGTTTTATCCAATCCTGTTCATTGATTGACTATTCTAAATATATTGCATATCTGCTATTGTGAATAATGCAGCAAATATGGGATTACAGAATTCTGTTTACACACATTGATTGCATATATGTCTAAGAAAGTGATTGTCACACAGTGGTTATATTTTTGAATTTTGAGTATCTCATATGTGGAATCTGAAAAGTGAAATTAATAGAAGAGACTAAAACAGTGGGTATCGGATTTGGAGAGCAAGGCAGTTTAAAACATGGTGATCAAAGGATACATCATTTTGATATGTCCAAGAAATTAATTGAACATTCTGGTGACTGGTTGATACCAACATTTTAGATATTTTTCTTTTTTTATCACTTAAACTCTAAGTTTTTTATTGGAAAGTCAGATTTATAGAGAAAGATATTCAATCCGCTGGTTCACTCCTTAAGTGGCCACAAGGGCTGTGGTTGAGCTAATCCCAAGTCAGAAATTTGGAGCTGCTTCCAGGTCTCAGGCAAGTGCAGGGTCCCAAAGACTTGGGCTGTCCTTGACCACTTTCCCAGGCCACAAGCAGAGAGCTGGATGGCAAGTGGAGCAGCCAGGATCCAAACCAGTGCCCATAGGGAATCCCAGTACATGCAAAGCAAGGACTTCAGTCACTAGCTGACTGCGCTGGGCCCTGTATTTTCAAAAATTGCTAAGAAAGTAGGCTTTAAGTATTTTCACCACACATATTTATTGGTCAATTTAACAACACAAAATGAGTGTATATGTAAAATGTGTATACTATAAATACACAATTTTTGTTTTTCTGTTAAAAAATACAGAATTTGTAATGGTCACCGATTTACAACAATAGCATTTATGATATTCTTGCATGTATTATGGGTTTAGGCCTTGATTTCTGTCACGAACTATACTGATTGTGCAATCCACAGCAGTTACTTTTTCTTGTGAGCAGTATCTTCATGCAGTTTTATTACCTCTCTCAACTTCAAAGAGCCTAGGAGTTGAGCCTACAATTATAAACCATTTCTATCTGAGTCAGCATAACCAGTGGCTGTTTCCTTAAAGAAAATATTAATCATGCCTAATAAAAGGGTAGTGTTTCTGAATAGGTTTAACTAAAAAATTTAAAGTTTTTCCAGGAGTTGAAGAGTAATTTCTGGGGATAAATCCAGGAGGGAAAGTTTAATCATGTCAGTTGTGATTCCTGTTACAGTATTTCTCCCCGTAAATTTATGCTTAGCATATATTTCGTAGAAGTCACATGTAAGGTACTATGAAAATAAATGGTAGTGAAAATCTACAGAGTACGTCTTATCAGGTATTATTTGAATCAAAATCTTTTTCATCAGCCTTTTGTTTTATTAGGAATGGTCCTGGATATTATTGTGTCGCTATCACATGGAGCCCTATAACAATACTGTAATGTTGGTGTAACCATTCGTGTTGCACAGGTAAGATTGGTTAGGGACGTAAAGTGTCCAACCTTAGATAGTAAGTGGCAAAGTCAATTGTTAAAACTCTGGCCATCGTAATAACATTCCTTCTATAAAGTATGCTGACAACAAAAATGATCCATGTGACAATAGAAGTTAAAACCAAACAATTACCCACTCATGAACATTCTTGTTCATATAGCATGCTCTCACTTGACAGTTTGTTGCTTGTGTATCTCCTTGTCCTCCCCAGATACCCCAAATGTGGGCCTTCATCAGCATTCTTCTGTTATGGTTCATGATTCATCCTCTAGGGAAATCACACTTTGTGCAAATTTAACCCTTCCATCTAAGGAAAGCAATGGAGGTTGACCCAAAGCCTTTGACCCTGCGCCCAGGGAGGAGAGCCAGAAGAGGCTCCCAGCTTCAGATAAGCTCAGCTCTGGCCAGTAGACCAATTGGGCAGTAAATCAGTGTATGAAATATCTTTCTGTTTCTTTCTTTCATTCCCTCTGTGAGTTTGCCCTTTAAATAAAAATAAATAAATCTTTAAAAAAATCCTTATCAAAAAAGCCTATATTAGTTTTTGTGCCAGGAAATCATGTGTATAAAGGAGGTCATGGATTGGTGAACAAATTACAACAAAATGTACTTTTCTAAAATTTCTTAGGAACATGTCCTAAACCAACATTTTGGGTCTTTCTTTTTCTGGGCTCTGAACTCCATAGTGTTATGTGTAAGCATGTGACTTGACTGATAAAAGATGAGTAGAAAAGAGTTCCATGTGAGATTCCAGGTGGGAGAAACAATGTGGGGTGGCCTAAAGGAGCCCTTTCTTCTCTTCGGCTGCTGCAGGATTCTTGATGTGGCTGACACGATGGCACTGAGAGCCTACACAACATTTTCTGCTTTTGACATCTGCTGTTAAAATCATTCTTGTGCTTTCCCCAAGTACAATAACGATGGCACAAACACATGCTAGTAAATCAGAAATCTTTTGATATTAACAACTTTTATTACAAGTAATTAGAAAACTAAAAAAATACAGCTTTGCAGAGGTAGCTAGGTACGAGCAATTCACCAATCATTAGAATTCAATGGCTGTAAAACTTGAAAGACTATTTAGCTCAGCATCTCATCTTAAATGAGGAAATAGTCACTATAAAATATCTGTGACAGTGGAACATTTTCCTTGCATTTTAAAGCCATACACTTCTTACTCTACAATAATTCCACTGAAGAACTGCCATTCCTCCCACATGCACTTTCTCTCAGTGTACTCTAAATAAAATTGTTTTTTGCAGCACACATTGAAACAGATGAGTGAAATGGACTGTGATTAGCAGAATTTTTCATTAATGGATATTAAAACTTCCATTTTGTTGAATTAATCTGATTTTTCAAGTATGAGCCACTAAGTAGCATTAATCTTTCAAGACTGTGTAATGTGTGCATTGCTCAGGATTAGTAGAAAAACAAACTAAAAAGAAATTATCCCAATCTTCAGAAAACCTTTATTCCAAAGATGATGAAGAGAGACAATTTCCATAAGAAACTCTTATCTGTGCAGCACTATTTAGGTTTGTGTAAAACTGGCACCTTGGGAACACCAAGGAGAGACTATTTCAGCAAATATATCCCTAGGAGGCATTAATTGAAATGATATTTGAAACATTATTAGTAGTTTTCCAGAAATAAAATGGAAAGAAAATTGAGTGTGTAAAGACACAGAAAAATAACATAGTACAAGGTAGACTCAAAGAACTGCATATTATCTGGAACATTTAATAGACTATAAGGGCAGTGTCTAAGTCAGGAGCAACTTGTAATCTATATGAAGGCCAGGTATAAAATAATTTTCCTAAATGCATTGAATGACTCCACTTGCATGTTTACTTTGTAAATATTTTAGAACACGTACATTTGATAATGTTTTAAAGCTCTGTGTATTAGTTTGAAAGGCAGAATTGCAAAAGGAGAGCAAGAGATCTGCCCGGTGGATGCCAGGGGCTCCAGCTCAGGGGCCATCCTCTGTTGCTTGGCCCGGGACATTAACAGGAAGCTGGCTTGGAAGCTGAACAACCTAGATACGAACCAGTACCCAGAGAGAACTATCAGAGATGGTGATCCCAGTTTTGATAATTTTATTGTATTGACTTGAACTAAAGATAGAATTTTTCAGATAAATAAGCATGTAAACCTGATTACAGATATTAATATTTTGGCTTTTTTTCTCGTTAAATTTTGTGTGTATATGAAAGCAAGGGGCAGAGAAAAGTTTCATTCAATAAATCACTTCTAAAATGCACACAACTTAGATTGAATCTAAAAGCCACAAATTAAACCCAGGACTCCCTCATGTGTGACAGAAACTCAGACATTTGAACCATTGCTGCTGACTTTTAGCGTCTGCATTAGCAGCAGGCTGGAATTAGGAGCCAGAGCTGGGTGTAGAACCCAGATACTAAAATATGGACCTTGACCAAACATATGTACCTTTAGATTTATTTATTTTTATTGGAAAGCCTGATATGCAGAGAGGAGAGACAGAGAGGAAGATCTTCCACCCGATGATTCACCAAGAGGCCTCAATGGCCAGAACTGAGATGATCCAAAGCCAGAAGCTAGGAGCCTCTTCAGGGCCTCCCACATGAGTACAGGGTCCCAAGGTATTGGGCTGTCCTTGACTGCTTTCTCAGGATACAAGCAGGGAGCTAAATTGGAAGCAGGGCCACAGGAACAGAAACTGGCACCCATATTAAGATCCCGGTGTGTGCAAGGTGAGGACTTTAGCTGCTAGGCTACGATGCTGGGCCCCTAAATATGAATTCCTATATTAATACATTTAAATGTATTAAGACATTTTATACAAATTAATACATTTTAAATGACATGATTAAGAAAGCAACAAAACCCATCTATTTGTTGTCTGGAAGAGACGCATTTCACCAACAAAAATCAGCAGAAAATATATCGCTTGGGTTTTGATGTTTTCTAGTAGTTTCATCTCTTCAAAACACATTCTTCTGATTAAATTCTTCCGTGGCTCATAGATCATACAGTAGCATCATTTTCTTCAAGAAGGTTCTTGATTTTCATTTCTTCAACGACACATTAATCATTCAGTAGCATGTTACTTAACTTCATGGTGTTGTTAATTTCTTTTTTCTTTCTGTTATTGATTTTATTTTGTGATTTTTCATGTAAGGGAACGTATAACAGCCGTGTAATGGAGATTGTCATATCTAGTAACATGTTATTCAACTTCATGGCATTGTAAATTTCTATTTTTCTTCCTACTGTTTATTTTGTATTGTGACTTTTCACTTAAGGGGATGTACAGTAGTTGTGAAATGGAGACTAACATATCCAGATGTGAGGATACAATGTAGTATGCATTTCTACTTGCAGACAAAGATGGACTCCCAATGAAACTGTTTACTATGTCTGGACAGTAGGATGCTGGACTCTCTGCCATTATCCATGCCCACAATGATGGACATATGGCTGTGTACGAAGAACTATACTTTTGTAATGATATAGAGGAACTAGGTGGGGGGGAGGAATTGGGGCTGGGATAAGGGAAATACCAGGAGCCTATGGAACTGTATCATAAAATGATAACAATAAAAATAAATAAATATTTTTAAAATGACATAAATAACAGCAATCAAATTATAGTAATTGATACTAAAATTATATTAGTATCAATTACATTTAATGTAATGGAAGTATGGACACAGCTGGTGTTGCAGAATGAATCTATTTTATTGTCATAATTTTGGATTTAATGAGTCATATCAATGCTATTATTGCAAGTGGTTAATTGTCATATATTATAGAAAAAATATGCGTTATGTATTACTGTGTACCTGACTTTCATCAGTGCAGTATATATGTATATCTGTAATTTGTGTGCATGTTTGTATCAGTACATAGAGATTTGGAATGGGAGTTTTGTTTACAGAATCTATCCGGTATTTAATTCTGTAATTACCCATTAATTTGCTAATTCTTATGAACACCAAACAAAAACGTAATGTTTTTCCATATGGAACAATGTTCGGCCCTTCCCTGATCCGAGCCATGCACCTATTAACATTCCTAAGACTCCAGAGGTCCGTCTGAGGTCTGAGGAGGAAAGGCATTTGTTAAACTAGGTGTTGGACACAGATGCAGAGGGCTCAGTTTATCACTGGGCATACCTGGGGCATCTCAGAATGAAGGTTAAGACAAAAGAATAAAAATACAACCACAAAGTACTTCCAGGGGGTAGATTGTATTATGGATGCTGTTTAATGGGTCCCTTGGGTAATTTCTATTTTGTTCCAGATATTTAGATTGAACTTTCAAGATTACTCCTTTTTTTTTTACTAATCATACCCTAATACAATGAGATTCGTATCCATTTGTTCATTTTTAAGCCTTTCTCATTACACCGTTCATAATTTATACATATTTTAATGTGTCAGATCAGAATCATCACCATAATCTTGTCAGTTTTTTTCTCCTCACCAGTTTTGAAGAAGAAAATTTTACCAATCAAGAAATCTATGGAAGCATGAAAAAAAAATCTAGCTTTATTTAAAACAAAAAGGATGAGATCTATAAAGTAACTGAAAGCTTGGGCAGATATTAGTGCTATGTAAGTCAAAGTTGTTTGAAAATTCTTCTAGGATGCCTGTTCCTCCTCTAGCCCTTCCTGCTCAGCTAGTGCCATCATAACATGCCCTCAGCACTTTTTATTCCCTTTATCCCGGTCTTTGTGTTGTTGCCTTCTAAGTTGTTTTTTAATCGGCTTCTAGAGATTCGATCCAGTTGTTCTCTTTCACATCTCACAAGAAGTAACTGCTTGAGGAGAGACTGTTGAAGGGGAATGTGTGTTCCTTATGAAAATGATAGAAAATTTAGGGAATTTTCAAGAAAATTGATTGTTTATCAATTGATCTAATTGCAACTTCTATGTGTAGTTTCTTAAATATCTAAGTGTAATTTTGACAACCTTTCACAAAGTAGAAAATGCTGCTTTGCGCTATTTCGGCTCACTGATGAAGTCAATTGAGGAAATACAGGCGTGAATTTATCAAAGTTAATAGATAAATATAAATAATAGTATCACACAATGAGGAATATATATGGGGGTGTCTGAAATGCTGAGGATATCCTTTATATAAACTCAAAATTTCATTAGTGTTTTATTAAATTTAATTATTTATGAGTATTTGGTATTAATAATTATGGTAAATAACATGTGATAGAAACTATTGTGACCTATTCCACCTGAGGTTAATAAGGAAAACAATCACATTATATAAGCTCTAGCAATTTTTTTATTAATAATGTTTGTTTTTATATCGACATCCTTCTAGCAATAATCTGGAACATTATGTATCTGATGTTTGTTTAGAGTTGCTTTTTGATTTCTGCTCACGAGGAATGTTTCATCAAATTCAATACCCCAGGCAGCAGAATATATTGAAGGATCTATGGCAAGTTTTAGATGTAATAGCTTGATCCGTTGTGAGTTTCTGAATGTAATGAGTATTGTAAAATGAGAGAGAGAGATTTTATAAGGCAGAGAAAGCAGACTTGTCATGTAATTAGTGTGGGTGGAAGAACTGATTTAAAATCGCTGAAAATGTATTTTTATTTGCACTTGTATTTATTGAAGCAGAATGAGTAAAATTCAATATATCTTAACTAATTAGGGTAACACAGAGATTATTGTTAAAGGACCTTACTGTGTTACAATTTATATAAAAGGTAGCGTGTATGAGGTTGGCTAAATGACATGTGACCCATCTTCTGCATAATAAGGGCATTGGCAGTGCTTGTGTTAGTACATGTTTCAATTTTGTTGCTCACAGCACCTCCAACCAGGTCACTCAGGCCTATCCCCAGAACAGGCTTGTGATTATTTACAGATGTACACTAATATACTGTAGCTGTGGTGAGGATTTATGCTTTTATATAACTCTCACTGAGTACACTTGAGGTCACCATTGCATTGCATAATATTTTCACAATTGAAAATCAACTTTCACTTCCACATGACTGCTGCTTTCAGCCTTGAAATACATAGAATCATAGCAGTGGTTGCAAGCATCTGTGTAAGGAGCTGACTATGAGGAGGCCACACAAGTCATAGAAAACTTACTTAGTGGGAAAACCAAGATATCTTTCAAAGAAATTTCTGTAGCATAATATACATTTTTAAATATTTAAGTCACATAAAACATATGGGAAAATTCACAAATACAAATTATCAAAATGACTTAATTTTGATGAATTAACACATTTATATGACTACCCCATAATCCAGAGAGAATATTTAATCATTCCCACAAGTTGATTTTCTAGAAGGCAAAATATGTATTTCTAAAGTTCGTTTCCGCATACTGTTTGAAAAACGCTTGTCTGTAATCCAAAACAGAGACAAGAAGGAATTGTATGATGGAAATTGGGCCTTCTTTGTCAAATGCCTTAGGTTCACCTGTTAATCTTTTTCTTATAAAGATTTCATGTGTGTGTGTGTATGTGTGTGTGTGTGTGGCAGAGTTATGTAAAGGAAACACACATGCACACATACACAGAAAGAAAGATATTTACGCCACTGCTCAAATAACCACTTGGCTGCAATAGCCAGGGCTGGGCAGACCCAAAGAAAGAAACTAAGGCTTCTTCCTGATCTTCTCTGTAGAGTGCAGGGCCCCAAGGACTCGAGCCACGACTTAAATCAGCTGCCGTATGGAATTCCAGTGGAATAGGTAGAAGCTTAGCCTACCACACTGTGGTTTCTTATGTCCAGGAAGAAAGTGCCTGACAGAGCATCCTGCATGAGGCTGCATTTGCTTTAATAGTGAGGCTCAGTATGCAAATTGCTCCCCCCAATTGTGTGCACTTTTTCACTTTCTGCTTTTTTTGGAGTATTGTGATTGTTACTATTATTTTGTATGATATGGTTTTGAAGGAGAGATTCTGTACCCTCCACCTACCCTTCTTTCCCCACTATTGATTCTCCCCACTCCCCCCCATATTATTATAGTAGCATAGTCCTTTGCTAACAGTTACTTGTTTAACATTTTGCAATTTAAGTGTATAATGGCATTGTAGGTATAGCAGTGGTAGAAGTATCATATTGTCAAGATATATGTAAGAATTTCATTAGGAGTCCCCCTTTTATTCGGGAGTAGGGATGCCTACTTCAATGCATCTTGACAACCTGATATGCTAGTCTCCATTATACAGTTCATCTATGACAATATATGTATATGCATGTTTACATATATAACCATTTGTTTTATTTCATAAATGTATTCACACCCCTCTTCTTTATTTTCAGCGAATGCATTTAAAAGTGTACTTTCACTTGTTTTGTGGACTCACTCCACTTCTTCCAGTTCTTGTCATTCATGAATCAGGAATGGATACACCTGTGCCCCACACTCTCAAGTTATTCCACAGGTTTTAATCAGTCCTATTTGGACTTAAAAGCTAATTATTTATTATTTTGCTCATGAATAAGTCATCTAATAATTATAAGCTTTAATTTCCTCTTCTGCAAAATAAGTAATGGATTGCCTGAATCATAGAATTCATGGGTAAACAAAATAAGACTATTTTTTTCTTCAGGTTTATTCAATTTTATTGGAAAGGCAGATTTACAGAGAGGATGAGATACAGAGAGAAAGATCTTCCATCCACTGGTTTACTCCCCAAATGGCCATGATAGCCAGAGCTGAGCCAATCCGAAACCAGAAGCCAGGAGCTTCTTCTACGTCTCCTATGCATATGCAGAGTCCCAAGGAATTGGATCATCCTCTACTGCCTTCCCAGGCCACAAGCAGGGAGCTGGATAGGAAATGGAGTAGCCAGGACACCAACTGACACCCATATGAGATCCCAGGAAGTGTGAGACAAGGATTTAGCTACTGAGCCATTGTGCTGGGCCCAAGACAGTAGTTTTCAATGAGGAACAGAACATGACACTTAGGAGTTAAGAAATGCACTTTCCACAAACAGGCACCCATATTCTCACACACATATTCCAAGGTTTCATTGAAAATTGAATCATTTTTCTGAAAATATACCTTGTCCATATATGTTTTGAAAAAAAAGGTGTAGTGTTACCCATTCTTTTTCCTTTTCTTCTACAACCCATACATGTACCATATTCCTTAATATTGTATTTTATGTCAATGCTTATTAAACATATAAATAATGGCAAAAAGAATTTCAGAGTTCTAAAATTCTTTCAAAATTCTCATTGGTGTCCACGCCTGAGGTTCCTGCCCTTGCACAGGACAATCGGGGATTTCAAGATTATCTTCCTGTATACGTGTACAGCTCTGTGTCCAGTTCATGAAACCCCTTTGCTTCTTTCAATAACCTTCCCTACCTAGGGAAATAATGTGACTCTCTCTTGAAAGAATGGGTTCTATAATTCAACTTCCTTGGTTGAAATTTCTTTCTAGCCATAAAACTTTAAAACAAATATCTGGACCTTCTTTGTCTCATTTTTGTGACCTACAGATTGAAAATAACTATGATCCTTACATATGGACTTGTTATGAAATGTTGAAGGGATCTTCTTTAAGTGAAGTGCCATGAACAAGTACTAAACAGATTCTCAATTTTTACTGTTATGATTTTTTTTACCTTAGTCCTCAAGAAAACCCATCATTACATTTAACTACTTAGATTTGACTACTCAAGGCTAAACTTAGTTAAATATAAACTAAGGAAAAATATTTGTGGCCTGACAATTATTTTCCAAAATGTCTCCTGTGGAAGAGCAGTTGAAAAAATGTTAATTAAAGCTTATAAATAAATACATATATAAAATCAGGTAGTTGCCTTTAAGAATTAGAAATATTTATACATACAGTTTAAGATTAAAATCCTTAATGCTGGTATGCACTGGTGCATTTTACAGGGAAAAATGCCTATACTAATTTATTTATACCAATGCTATTTTTCTTACAAATGATATTTCATGAAGTCTGTCCCCAATCTTATTTTTAAAAAATTAATCCTACTCAGCCCCTTTTTTCACACTAGGAAACTGGTAAACTTGGCAGCTTTTAGAAAAATTACATCATTTTCATTTTTTAGTGCTATAAAAGAGGACTCAGCAATCTAAAAATATTGCACAAAATATCTCTGTAGACTTTGAAGTCACATTAACTTATTTCTATAAGTTTTTTAACAACTCTGTTGTTAATATCCCATTCATAAAGGTGACCTTTTCAAATGGTCTTTATCAGTAAAAGATAAATCACCCTAGGTTTGTATCTAGAGTCGTAGTCAGAAACTGTAAATAACCTTATCAAAAACTGACTATGTATATACTATCTAATACTGAAATGGCATTTAATAATCTTATGGAAGATTTGCATATTTTATTCATTTCAACAATCATGTTGGGGACTGTTTTTATCCTTGTTTCTCAGATGAGAAAATTGACATAGAGAGGTTGGATAACAGTCACAATCCCTATTATGAAAGTGTTCTAGAATTTGAGTACATGAAGTCTAATTAAGGCAGTATGTTGTTTTCTGAATTTTTGAAAGCCAGAGGAAGAAAGAGTACTTCCATCCACTGCTTTCCTTCCCAAATGCTCACAGTGCCAGGGGTTCCAAAACTGGGGGCCAAGCACACAATCCAAGTCTTCCACATCAGTGGCAGGAAGCCAACTGCTTGAACCATCACAACTTTCTCCCAGTTTTCTATTAATGGGAAGTCAGAACTGGGACTCAAACCCCAGCAAAGATGCATTAAAAGCACTAAGCCATGCTGACTTCCATAGAGGCTGCACCAGCCTGCAGTCCCACCAGCAGTAGCATAGGGTTCCCTTTTCCCGGCAGCAAGTGTTGTTGGTGGTTTTTTGTATGTGGGCCATTCTTGCTGGTGTTAGTACTTCAGTGGTATTTTTGTTTGGATTTCCCTTATTACCAAGGAGCCTGAGCATTTTTTCATATGTTTGTTTGCTGTTTGGGTTTGTTCCTTTTTGGAGTGTCTGCCCATTACCCGTGCCCATTTCTTGAGTGGTTTGTTTGTATTATTGTTTTGGTTGTTCTGGAGATCTTTGTATATTGTGGAGAGTAACCCTTTGTCTCCTCTGTAGTGTGCAAAGATCTTCTCCCATTCTGTTGGTTGCTTTTTTACTTTGGTGATTGTTTCCTTTGCTGTGCAGAGGTTTCTTAGTTTGATGTAGTCCCATTTGTTTATTTTGGTTTTGATTACTATTGTTTTTGGTGATTTTTTAGGAAACTAGGGCCTACACCTAAATCTTGCAGAAAAAGTCAGTATGGAGAACACTCACACAACTCAAAATCTGCATACTGTATGACCCAGCAATAGCACTTGTAGGAATATATCCAAAACATCTGTTACACGAGAAACCAACATGCACCTCTGTGTTCATAGCAGCACAATCAATAATTGCAAAATCTTGGAAGCAACAAAATGCCCATCAACATAAGACTGGAGAGGGAAACTATGGTTCATCTACTCTATGGAATACTACTCAGCTATTAAAAAAAAAGGAAATACATTTCTTTGTGGCCAAATGGGACCAACTAGAAACTGTTATGCTAAGGGAAATGGGCCAGTCACAAAAGGTCAGATATCACATATTTGCCTTAATATAAGATAAAATGATTTCAAACCTAAAATAATAATAATAACCCAAACAATTGCATGCAGACTGCTGAGCTCTCCATTAAAGCGTCTGCATATATTTTCAGAACATCGTAATACTAAACTCCATAGTAAAAACTACTAAGATTAGCTATCAATGCAAATAAAGAACTAAGGTATTTATTGTTAAAAAGTGTGACGCCTATACTGCATGTAAAATTAACTAAACATTGTTCAGAATATTCCAGTAAATGAGTCCAGACAAAAATAATATTCTTCATTCTAGCTAAATTCATGTTGCTGTATATTGATTTTTTAAAATTCTCTTCTCTATTTTTTGCCAATAAAATTAAGATGCAGTTGTGAAGGGAGCAGTAATAAAAATGGAGAAGCAATTCATTTTTAACAGCATGATGAGTTCAAATTTATCTCAGTACTACAGATAACTACTCACATTCTTTTGCAATTAAGCTTTTGTAAAAGGCAGTCTCTTCATTTATAAAATTGTGATTATGTTCATTTTTGTACATTCTAAGTTCTTGAATTTGGAACATATAAAGTGATTGAAGTAGTATGTGTATTTATAGTGATAAGTGCTTAAAATAAATAAAATCTGGAAAAAAATCATAAAATTGAAAAATAAATAAATTAAGTGATTAGTGTAATATATAACAAATCAGATTCTATTTTGCTTCTCTGGATTTAGAAAAATAAGAAATAAAATAAGAAATAGAAAGTCCCTCCCCTAAGTATGTCTGCTAAAATATGAGAATGTGTGTTCACACTGGAAATAATAATTGTAATAAACAGCTAAAATCAGGCAATTAGAAAAATGGAATAATGCTTGGGGAACATTTCTTAACACTGTCATTGCTTTGTACATTAGGTAAAATAGGATGTTTTATACAGTCAGTAAAGAGATCAATTTATAGTTAATCTATACATGTGTCATTTCTGAACAGTATCCAATTCCATCGTTGTACCATAAATGAAATACTGTGATCTCTATGACATTTTCTCCCCTGTTGATGATGGTTTTAAACTCAGTTATGTGATCAGAATGGTCAATTTGTACCTCTAATGCTATAAGCGTCTTGAACATCCACAGTGTTCAAGTTCCCTTGATGTGAACAGATATGAGGGAGAGCATTGAAAAGAAGGCAGACAATAAGAAAATAGATGAGGAAACCCCAGGACTTCTAACACTGAAGTGTGAACAGCTGAAAGTGGTGGCAGGAGAATTACTGGCTGGCTGTTGGATAGGAAGAAGCATACATGGCTTTTGATGTTTACTATATTTAAATCAGGATTGTTTGTAAATGAGGATAATGGCAATTAAAACCATATATTACCTCATATTGCTATTACATGTGTACCTGTACTAATTGGAAGAACATATTTTATAGTTTAAAATAATACCACTTGCAGTTAGAATGTGAACTGATAATAAAGGGTGACTACCATAAAATACATAACAATTATGTTTAATATTCCACATTAGCGGTGGGACCTTTTATGTATCAGCTTAGTAAAGTCTGGGAATCATCTCAGTCTCCATCCTTCATCTTTTCAAACCAAGCATCATGCTTATTGTCCACACAGTCTGGTTTGCAGAGAAGGCGTCACTGTCTGGTGTTCTCGACTGAACTGCGTTGGGCAGTCATGAGTGAGAAAAAAGAAGAGTGGTGTATTCATTTAGTAGAGCTGGTCTACGTTTCTAATGTTACATTGCTGGTATCGGATGTGACACCCAGTTATCATGGATAAGGAATTCACAGATCCTGAAATCAAATATGTGACAATTATAGATGCCTTGCTGGCTTATTTAGAATCTAGGAAAAATGCTGAATTTATTTTGCTCTTTTATGAGATATTTGTGGTTTTCTTTGTGTGTTTGTATGTGCATTTTACTGTGTTTTCCATCTGCTGAATTGGAAAAAGAGAGTGCATCAAGTCGTATTCACTAATGCAAAAATAGAGGGATATTATTTGAAGTATCAGTGTGAGATTTCACACATGCATGATTTTGGTTAGAGCTAGCAAAACTGTACAGCTGCTTTTACTTTGTAGATTGTGCAGGGTTTTCTATTTTCTTCAAAATTCTCTGCTGATACCGTAAGGCATCATCACCTTGCTTAGAAGTTTATTATTATTGTAATAAATTTTAAGCCAGCATATAGAACGCTGAGGAGCCTTTGTGTGATCATGGAAAACAAATCAGTGATGCTAATATACTTGCATCTGAAGGAGTTCATGATTACAAATGCATAAAAACCTGGCACTCAATGTAAGAGTGAAAGAAGGATGAAAGCTTTCCACTGTTGGTTGTCAAAACATTTTCTTTTTTTTAATTCTCAGGCCTGGAAAATTAGCTTACTGTCATCACAGCAGTCTTTTGCCACGAGAGCCATTATTTTAATTTCTTACTGCAATTCCTGTTGAGAACAGGGTTCCACAGCTTCTTGTTTTACACAAATCAAACGTGATTATAAATATGGTATGTCTTCATGTGACGGATGGGACTAGTGTGAAAAGGGGAAAGGAGATAACATGTTTCTCAAGACAATTACCCTGCCCTATTACAGAAAAGATAACCAGTATAATTTATCTCTTTCTAATGATTTCGCCTTCATTCTGATCTTTTGATGCAATAAGACAAAAATGGTTGTTTAGGAAAAAACAGGCATGAGATTGATTTTCAATGTCTTGTATTGAAGTGTCTCTATGAATTGGGAAAATCATGTCAAATTTATGTTAAGGACATTCTTCTCATTTCATTCAACAACCAGTAACTTCCTTGTGAGTAATTTTGTATTAAAACCATGGTAATAGGTCTCTTGTGGGTTTGGGATTTATTAAGAATACTGATGTATCAGAAAAGAAAGAAAAATATATTTTAAAATAAGAAAATGTGAAGTTAGAAAGAGTAAAATTTAAAAATATTAAAATCATGTCAGCAATCTTAAATCATGTAATTCTAGGAGTTTTAGAAATACATAAAAAATTTTGTGTATTTTTGACAAAAAGTGATAAGTAACTTAAGTGGTAATTTAATATCATTTAAACAAGTTGTGACGTTTACCTAGTAGAAAATCATTTTACTGATGAATATGAGGTAAATGCATTTGTCTTTGGTGGGGTATAATTTGCTATAAAGTAGATATTCTCACCTATTCTAAATTCAAAAGCTGCACGTGCAGTGCCTAAAATTCACCAAACAAAAATGAAAGCAGACAGGCAATTGTTTATCCAAAATAGACATTTTATTCAGAACTGCATAGCAATCTATTGCTTTGACAAATAGCAATCTAGCGTTTCTTGGGAAAATGTTTTACACAAAGCATGTCCAGTCACTGAGGCAGCACTGTCACTTTTCCATTTTGTAAGGGACTCTGGCAGAAAGTACATTACTTGGTTTCTTCCTTTAATCACTATTTCTTTGGTCTTTGATTCTGCCAACAGGAATCAAATGTAGTCCAAAATGTAGTCTCATTACAGACCTTGGGTTACTGTGCTCACATGCACCTTGTGCTGGATTCTAGCTCTAAAGCCAAGGTCACTAGGGATGGCCTTTTAAAGCACTATTTAACAATTTTTCAGAATGAAAATGATTGCCTTTGCAAACTAAACTCTTTTGAACTTGCTTCTTAATGATGATGCTTTTGGATAAGTGGGATGCCTGCCTTGCTTTCCTAGGACTATGAAAGATGAGTATTCTCTGTTATAAAGAGGATATGGATTTAAAATCAAGTTCTGCTGCAGCCTAAATAATAAATGGTCCTGCTTCCTAATCGTCTCTGGAGAAATCTCCAAGTCAGTTATGTTAACGTCATCTTAGTAAACATATTCTGTCTTCTCATTGATACATGATCGACAATTTCAAAATTTCAAAGCACAATTATGTTTTGATCCTAAGACTGATGATACCAATCAAAATAATATTTTAAGTTTCTATTTTATGGAGAACAGTTCAAAGTATCATTTGATAAGTCTATTTTTCTGGTCTTTTTTATTTGTTTCAGATTTATGTAATCATTTGAATGGTTGAAGAGCAGGGCAAAATGGAGAAACAGGGAGAGAGAGACAGAGAGAGAGGGGGAGAGAGAGAAACATTAATTTTCTGCTTCCTTCCCTGAAATGACTGAAAAACCACGTCTGTGACAGGACAAAGACAGGAGCCAGGAAATCTGTACTTATTTTCCTCAAGAATGGCAAAGGCCCTAACACTTGACCTTCTTTCTCAACTTCCCAACCGTTAAGGCATGGTCCTGTACGGAAAGTGGAGTAACTGGGTCATGAAGGAGAGAACCTCAGCATGGGCTACGGGCATCACAGGTGAAGGTTATAAATGTGACGCACAGTGCTGGTCCTGAAAGGCAGTTTCACATTTACCACATGACTTCACTTACCTCACAATACTTTGAGTCAAGTTGCTGTACCGAGCAGGTTAATGTTGAATGGGTCAGTAGAGGAATCTATTTTTAAATATAGTAACTAAAATAATTAACTCTTCTCAGTGAAACAATTTTGATTTCCTTTTACTATTGGGACAGTCTTGCCAGACAAACAGAAATTATTACTTTCATTTTATGAGTGAGTGGAAAGATTCTTTCAAGCCACGCAATAATTAGCAAAAGCTACAGGCTCCAATAAATTCTATATCTCCAGTTAAGACTTTTCAGAATTTTTATGGTTTATGCATTTATACCATGGTTTTTCAAAGAAACAAAGTTCCAAATTTGCCCATTGAGAAATCAAGCTCAAGCTCTAGTCTCTCTCTCTCTCTCTCTCTCTCTCTCTCTCTCTCTCTCTCTCTCTCACAACAAACATGATTAGAGAAATGACATATAATAGTAGGGACTAGTGTCACATTGATAAAATGACATTTTACTTCGCACATTTATTAGTGCTATCCTATTTCAGGAAAAAAAGTGTCCCTTTTTTCTAATGATTTTACTTTTCAATAGGTTTACATGAGAAAAAAATATTCCTGAGGATAAAATATTGTGTCGATATGATATACCAGTAATTTATGTATCACTACTAAGAAAAAAAATTTGCCAGTCAACAGATGCTATTGATTGCAACATACCACAGTGTTCTAGAATTACTAACATGCCAAAACCAAGTTGCCATGATGTAATCCACGAAATGCAATATTATAAAATTGTTTTTTATAGTGGTTAATTTTTCCTTCACTAGTTTGCAGTTGATATGCTTTGATTTGAATGTATGCTTTGATCTTTGCTGGTGAGCATTTCAGCATATCCAATACAATGATTTCTTTTAAGGCCAACTGAAAATAAATGACAAAACAATCACAAAAAAAGTATTTAAAATCATGAACACCCAGCTTCATTTTCCCTAGAGAATGTAAGAATTATCCTTGCAGATCTTCCTGCTAAACTATTTCTTTGAATCAATGTACATTCCTTACTAGAGAATGGATATGTCTGTGTGTTGGTCAGATTTTGAATGGTGAAAATACTCAGTAAGCATGTTATGCAGATTAATCTCAGATTTTCTCAGTTCTTGATAGTGATTTGTCATCAGCAGTTAAATTTTGACAGTGTTGTGGAGTGCCTCCAAAATCTTCCAAATTTGGAGAGTGAAAAGACAAATTTTAAAGCGTTAAAAATCAGAAACTTACATTGAAATGTGCATATGCACAAATTTAGTAATATGCTTATATTTGAAATTTCTATAATTCTCAAATAAAGTAGCCAAGTAATTTATCTTATGATCTTTTGGCTATCATCCTTGACTCTTGTTACACAATATCATATGAAGAGAGATCTAAGCAAAGGATGATTTCCTCAATTGCTTTAATTTTCAATGTTTTCTAAACATATATTTTATTTCATTTTATTTTAGAAATGTCGTTAACACACATGGCCAAAATTACACTGATTTTACCCTTAAAGTCAGTGGAGTCTGACTTCTCCCAACAACATTACCAAGTTTACATTTATCAGCAGACTGAAAGAAGGTTCTGTGATAACTCTTTAAAGTTTGACTAACAGTGAAGATACTCAGCCTGCTTTACCTAATTCTTGTGCAAGATAATGTGTCTCAGAAAAATAACATAATCTGTTGGGTTTCTTGGTAATCAAAAGAAAACCCAAGATTGCAACTCAACACATCAAAAGTCACATAAGAGATTTTATTTTCACTTAACTGAGTTAATTGACAGTGACCATCACCAGAAGAAAAGAATAGCAGCTGCTGTGGCAGAGAGGATGTTTATACTGAATTTAAAATGCCGGGAACAGGGATGTAGCCCTGATTGGCTGGAAGTGCAGCGCACATGTGAATTCAGTCTTACTTGGCTGGGAATGCATGCTTTTCCTAACAAGGCTAAGGGTCTTGGCCTGCAAGGGGAATTTTGAAAACTGTGAAACTGAGCAGGGTGAAACTTTGGGTATAAGATAAAAACCACACGGAAGTGAAACCTGAGCTCTCAAGATGGCTGGACCCACATCAAGGTTGAGTTCCATCCCTATAAATACTATTTTGTACCTTTTGGGTTTCATCATGTTTTGTGTAATCAAGATACATTCTCTACTATAGAAATGAAAAGCATCTAAAGAACTTCACTTTTAATAAAACTTAACCTCTATACAATGGGGCAGTTTGGGAAATGGGACTGAATCCTGGCCAGTTTTTTGTTTGTGTTTTTAATTAGCTTTTTTGGAATTTGAGTTATTGCTGATGTCAGGCACATAAAATAGATAACTATTGAGGCTGATTTTGTTGTGAACAGTAGGTTAAGCTGCACCTGCAATGCCAGCGTCACATGAGTACCAACTGCAGTCCTGGTTGACCTACTTCTGATCCAGGTCAATGACAATGTGGCTTGGGAAAACCACAGAAGATAACCAAAGTATTTGGACCCCTACCAACCATGAGGAAGATTGAGAATGAATCCCATATCCTTGGCTTCCACCTGGATCGACCTCAGCCATTTCAGCCATTTGGGGAACGAACTGATAAAAGGAAAATGTCTCCCTTCTTCTGTCTATCTGCAACTTTGTCAAATAAATCATCCTTAAACAACAGAAAGAGATTTTACGATGCACGGGATAATAACAGCAGTGAGCACAATATGTATTGAGAAATATGAATATGATCATTAATATTATAAAAGAGGGAAAGGAAGCTGGAGCGTGCTGATCACATTTCAAGAAACGTGCAAATAATAATTGACATTTAATTAGTAGTAAAATCAAAGCATAGTGATTCTAAATATAATACCTCAAGTCATTTAAAAATGTACTGAAGGAAATTCAAATTTGGAAGAATTTTGAGGGACTCAATGATCCAGTTGCCAACTGTCTGACGTATTTTTCTCCAACAGTGGCTTAGTAAGCTTGGAGATCATTGCTTATCATATTTGTCACTTATAGGAATCCCTAGTTTTATCAATAAATAAGAGTTATTGTCATTGATCTAATCAGAAAGACAAGATACGGGAATTACATCTGCTTTTCTTCAACTTTGTTTCAAGTATATACATAATGAATTTCTAGACGGGTGCTGGCTTCAAATTTTTTATCCTATTGTGTAATCATGAGATAACTGTCATCAATGTCATATATTTATATATATACATATATATATATATATTAGGCAAAAATTAAGTTGTCCTGAGGGTATAGTTGCTATTATAGATCTAAAGTTCATTTTGCAGATTTTAGTGTAGATGTAATCTTGCATAACATTGTTATAATAGAAAAAAATGCTGTTCCAAAGAACGAAGTTTGCGAATAGTCTTTACCTTGCTGTTTTAAAGTACGTAATAAATATGAGTTGAATAAATAACAAATGTATGAGTATATAAATCATAAGTTAAGACTTGCTTATGATGCCTTAAAAGTTTTCATGACATATTATGAAGGTCATTATGTGTGTTTGCATTTGTGCTTGTAATGTGGACAGTATCTGTATATGTTTTCAGAAGAAGTAAACTATGTATATAGTCTACAAAAATTATTATACTTGCATAAGCAGTTATTATATTAAAATCTCAATTTTATAAAGTTTTCAGTGTGCTTATACATTTTAGAAAGTGGCCATGATGATTCTTATTTTCCATAAGGCAAGTGTTTTTTTTGCTTTGTTTTGTTTTCACAGTGGTGCCAAGTGCTTATGCCATAATAATTGTTGCAATACTAAGCAGTCATTTTCTGCAAGTACATTCTGTTATAAAACATTGAATCACCCGTTTCTACCTACAAAGCAAGATGAACACTTAATTTCCTTTGGGTACTCTATGAATTCATATTTTGGAGACTTCTCATGGCACTCTGGATGATCAGTTATTATAATATTAGATTTTTAGTGTTCCTAAATTTCTTCCTTATCCCTCCCTATCTAACAACTTTCCACCCAGGTTCAATGGGAGGCTGAAGTTACAGTGATGTAATAAACTATACTCTAAAGTATCAACATTGAGAACAAGTTTGCCCATATCTTCAATAGATAATATAAAAAACTTAGCATTATTGGAACATCTAGTAATAGCACTTGTTGGTATTATTTTTACGAAAATTCAAAATTTTAGTGTCTTAAATTTTAGTTTTAATGCTATCTTTGAGCCTCAGTGAAGATGCGTATTTACGATTTGGGACAAGAATTTTAAACATAAAATGAAACTAATATACATGTATCTTGTTAAAAAGTATAAAGTGTGATTTTTGACAACTGTATTATGCCTATTACAATATTTTTAGTTTATGAAAAGATACAGCTCCAAAATATTTTTAGACTAAAAATTGCTTATTTTTTGTTGGGTGCTGCTTTTTTCTACTTTAAAAGGCTTACAAAAGAACGTTCAAAGGTGAGCAAATTATATTGCTGAGGCTGAAGTTACATTCAAATCCTTTTGCAATCACGATTACAGCCTTAACTCTCCCTGAATGTGAGAACTTCTTTAAGTTTTTGTGTGAATTCATTTGATTTGTTAATAACGCCCTCTTTAAAGGTGTAAAGTCTTGCCAGGACATTTATATTATGAAAATTATTGCACAAATTTGAACCCAGGGTCCTTAAACAAATAAACAAAAGCCATAAAATCTTTTCAACGTCTTCAAATGATTTCCTTATTAGAGTGTGTGTAGTTTGGTTACTGCATGTTTCATGAACTTTACTCCAATCCTTACAGACAGGAACCCTCCACTTGCCTAAACATTTATCACGGCATTAGTGCTGTTCCTCCAAGCCTATGAATCTGGAAGGGGACAAAGGCTTGGGTGGGTACAGATACAGGTCTGGCTAAAATGAAATGGATTCACATCCCACTTTCTACTGTAGAGAAAGGACATCCCTCGAACTCCCATTGAAAGGACAGTGCTCCAGGGGATGGGATGTTTGCTTGCTTTGGCAATAGGAGCGGCTGAAAAGGAGAGTTGTGCTTTTGACAAATTTTTTAAAAACTATAGGAAACAAACTCCCAGGTTGTATAGCAGCAATGGTGGTTTAGTCATTTACTGTTTTTTTAATGAGGGAGATATGTATATGAAATTATAAATAAATACAGCAAATTTTCGTACAACCATGTGAGTTTCTGAATGTTCCATCATGGGATTTCATGTTTTACTATATAAGTCATCCCTTCTTTTAGCTCTTAATATGTGCCCTTAATGTACCAAACTTATTCGTAAATACTTTTGTACTTATTTTGAAATCGTGTCCTAATTTTTGTTTTATTTATCTATCTTAGCCATGAATTTCTCTTAAGGAGTTTGAATGTGACTTAGAGGTGTGAATAAGATTATAATCTGTTGCTTAATATGCTGCTAGGATTTTTTGGAGCTTGTTATTTTATTTTTAAAAATAATTTTAGTATTAATGATGTTTACACAGTTGATTATGGTTCGGAAGGGTTGAGGGTTAGAGGAATATGTGTGAGGCCATTATTTCTGCACCCTCCTCATTTTCTTCCTATATATGGAGTAAAGGGAGAGACAAGGGGAGAAGCCACAGTCACCTCCCAGTGGCCTCAGTACCTAGGGATTGGGAACAGCCATCCAATGTCATTCCAGGGTTCCTGATGCGGAACATGTTCTGAGGATTCTGTTCAAATGTTCAATACTTGAGGAATGTTGTCTATCTCGTGGATCCAAGATAAGAAAACTCTTCCAAGGTCCATGGGCTGACATAGTCCACCTTAGATTTTCCATTTGCCCAGAAATTTGCTGTCAAGCTTTGCTGGGCCAGTTGACCAATTTTTTTTCACTATTTCATGTATCCTGATTTCACATTTTACACAGTAGAGATTTGTTGATAGAGGAAGATTGACAGTTCATCAGACTGTCCTGAAATTATACTTGGAAAACATTGAGAAATATTCCTGGTGACCTCAAAGGAAAAAGATAAAACAGAATTTCTTTACCAGATTACTAGAGAATAAGAGGATGGCTTCACCTGATCGTTTCCCACCAGAGGAGTTATTTCTGAGCAAACAGCAGGACTTCCTGTGCCTGTGTGTTTATGTGTGTGTGGTGATGACACGGGGTGGGGAAGGATATATGCATGTATGCACAGACACTCATTATCAGTCTTTCACATTTTGCTGTTTCATCCCCTGTGCTTTACGCTCTTGATTGGCATCTTTTTTCTCCTGTTTGTTTGTGTATTGCTTATGACATATTGTACTATATGGAGTATTTCCTTTCTCAGCATGAGGAGATTAAATAAACAACAGAAACACTGGCTTTCAAGGAATAACTTGATCATCCACTCAACCATAGGGTCTTGAATGCTATTTCTGTATTAGTGCTTTTAAAAAGAGTTTCTGCAAGGGTGGGTGGTTGGCACCATGTTGTAAGTCACTGCTTGGAACACCCACATCCCATGTCACAGCACTTGGTTCAGTTCCTGGCTAATCTGCTTCTTATCCAGCTTATTGCTAGTATACATCTTGGGAGGTAACAGATGACTCAAATACTTACATACTTGGATCCATCCTACTCACGTGGGAGACCTGGATGACATCCAGGCATTCTGGCTTCATCCTGGATTACTACCGGATGTTGCAGGCATCTGGGGAATGAACCAGAGAATGGTTATTGTTTAGTACAATGCTAAAAAAGCAATACAGAGCTTGGCATAATGACCTAATGCCTGAATTCTCACCTTGTAAGTGCTGGGATCCCATATGGGTGCTGGTGCATGTGCTGGCAGCTGCACTTCCCATCCAGCTCCCTGCTTGTGTCCTGGGAAAGCAGAGAAGGATGGCCCGAACCCATTGGTCTCTGTACCCACATGGATACCCGGAAGAAGCTCTTGGTTCCTGGATTCAGATTGGCTTGTCTCCCAGTTGTGGCCATTCAGTGAGTGAACCAGCAGATGGAGATCTTTTCCACCATCTCTCCTTTGGTCTGTAAATCTGATCTGCCTTTTCAATAAAAAAATAGATTAATTTTATTTTTTTAAAAAAGCAGTAAAAATAAGTTTGAAAAATACCATTAAATATTGCAGATAGTTTAATAATGCGTTTCATTATTTCTCATACTAATCAGAGGAGTCAAAACAACTGGTAATACTGACCACATTCATTCCAGTTATTTAACATCTTGCCACATTAGTAGAAAAAAATCTGGGCTCTAAAAATGATTATTTGCTCATAAGTAAGTTATATGAATGCAATGCAAATCATAATATACTAGTATGTTTTGTACCTTATTTTAGACACATAAATGAAAATATTAAAAGAGAATGGAAAAGATATTCAAAATTTTTATGGCAAGATTTTGTCTTTTTAAGTTTTTTTCTTGACTTGACACCAACTGTGTTATGTTTATGAGATCTATATATGTGCAATATATAAATATCAAATTCTATTTATTAACACCCCATTATTTCAATACATTTAGCACTCTTATGTCCTGGGAAGCTTTAGGATTTTTCTAGATTTTTTTTGAAATATGTCATAGACCATAGTTACCCTACTGTAACATAGAGCATCCAAACTAATTTGTAATGATAGTATTTCAGTGCTTTTATCTAATTTTTCTCTTTGAAGTTTCTAGTGACCACTATTCTACTTTTTTCTTCTCTAAGATTTTTTTTTTAGAAGCTTTGACAAATAAAGAACATGCAGTACTTACCTCAATTCCTGGCGTATCTCATTTAAAATAATATCCTCCATTTCCATCAGGCTGCCTCATATATTGTTTTTTTTAACAGATGTATGATATTCCATTGCATTTAAAAACCACGGTTCTTCTGTTCATCTTGTGGTAGACACATTGGTTGATTCCATATCTTGATTATGATGGATGCTGCTTCTAATCCATTTAGAGACCAAAAAAAATCTAATGTGACAAGGCAAACAGTTACCCTCAGGGGTCATATATGATGCATAGTTTGGATAGAAAGCTTAAGAAATCAGAGAAGAACAATTTCTGGGAACAAAGAAGCTCCAAAAACACTTTACAAATAGTGAAAATTTTACAGGAACCACAATATTATCATAGATAAAGAAGCCAAAATAAAGGGGAAAAGATATTTCTGAGGTGAAGATTCTTTATATTGGTTCAGAACTGTAGGTTCAGAATGTATTGGCTCAGAAATAACAATTTAAGAGGAGAAAGATATATTTTAAAGTCATACGACAAGGCTCTGTGCTTCTTTGTTGTTTTCTTAAGGAGAAATTATATGAATTGTTTTGGTTTGGATTTTAACATACTCACTCGTGGCAAGTTACTGACACTTTACCAGTGATTACTCAAACAATATGTAACCTATGTGTGTGTGTATGTGTGTGTGTGATAGAGAGGAGTGTGTTCTATTTCCCCTTATAGACACGTCACTTAGTTTAACAAACCTGTCATGATTAAACAAAAATACTCTTGCAATCAACATATTTGATTTTGTCAGCTGTTCTTTGGCACATTTGATTACATGTACTGATAGCGTCCAAGTATCCTCATTGCAGTACTTTTTGGCTGTACGGACTCTAAAATTGTTAAATTCCAAATGCTTTTGAAAAGTTCCTACATAGCTGGAAATTTTATGCCTGTTCTTTACTGATTTCCATTTGATGACATTTTCAGTCACATTCTATAGCCGCATAAATCAGTAGACCACATTCAGGAACAGAGTCAGTGTACCTCCTTATCCACTTAAAGACATCATCTCTTGTTAAAAGATCTGTGATATTATATAATGTATATGCAAACACTTTGGGGCCATTCTTCTATCACAATTCAAACATGTCAACAAATTTTTCATTTCAAAAGGTGATAAGTGGTCATTGTAAACCAAGACCTAAGAAGCAGTCAAATGCAGGGTTTGCATCTTTTGATAAAAAGAGAAAATTCCCATCCACTGATTCACCCCTAAAAGGCCACAATAGCAAAGCTGAACCTGGCTAAAACCAGGATACGAGCTTTATCTGGGGCTCCCATCTTGGTAGCAGAGATCCAAGCGTCATTATAGATGGCACCTTAAAGCCACTATGCCACAATGCTGGCATAAAATGAATCAAACATCTTCTTGTTTTGGTTTTCTTCATTTTAAAGGAGGAGGGAGAGAGAGAGAGAGAGAAAGAGAGAGAGAGAGAGAGAGAGAGAGGTATCAGTCAATCTTTCATCTACTGATTCATTCCCGGAATAGCCATAAAGGTCAGGGCTGTGCCAGGACAGGGCCAAGAGCCCAGAGTTTATTCTGTTTCCCACATGAATACAGGGGCCCAACCTTCTGCTGCTTTCCCAGGTCCATGAACATGGAGCAAAATTAGAAGTGGAGTAGTCAGGACAGAAACTGATGGCCATATGGGATACTGAGGGTTGTAGGTAGCAGCTTAACCAGTTATCACAACTGGTTAATACAGCATTGAATTGAATAAAGCATTGCAATAAATTTGTGGAAAAATTAAATTAAACCTATGTTTACTTAAAAAAATTTTCATTTTAGTGGATACTGTATGCAAGTTATTTGAATGTTTACTCTATTTTTCTTAAAATAAGAGATAATGGTTTCATGAGTGGCAAGGAGCCTGAAATGTAATCATTTCTTTTAATTAGTATATCCATCTGTTCCAGTATTTATTGATTCTGTAAAATATTCACACTGATAGCAAAATGTCTAATTCACCAGGAAATTAATTTTCAGGATGATAGTTTTATAATTGTTGGGAGCATTAAAGTGTCACTTTATCATTTCTGCTTGCTTCCCAATTTAAGGTGTAAAGATTCCCATAAAGATAAAAAAGCAAGCTGTTTATATTTTTAAAGCATAAATAATGTATATGATAGTACATTTTCATCCTGCATTTTCAGTTGAGCTAGGGCAAAGCCCTTTGTGTTAGCTGGTCTATTATTTATATGTAAAGCATGTTTTCTTTTACAGTTTCAGACAGATAAATATGAGTCTTTTTGAGTGGCAAGAACTAGCAGTTTAAGCAGTTTAAGCTTGTCGCCCTTTGCATCCCCAGATTCTTTCTGTTTTCTGTAATGCATTCCTAATGTATCCCCTTTTCCTCTTGTGTCATGATTGAATTAAAATGTGCCGACGGCACTGCTTTGAATGCCAATACCTCCCTATTAAATGCATGGTGCATACACAGTACTAACATTCAGATTTAGACTAATAAAGGAGATACTGCACTTTATCCTCTAGTAAAATCGTTATTATTTCTATTTTTACCTTGGAACTTCATGCTCTTCTCTGATTTTTGTCCTTTGTGTACTGTTTCACTACCCTGTGCTAACAGCTGTCATAGTGATGATTTTAACTAATTTGTTAGAAGATATGTTATCAGAATGTTAGAGTTTCCTTAACTTATCATTTAATGGATGCTGTTCCCTTTGCATTTGGATTTTACGTAGAACATAGGTGAAAATTTGTCTTTCTCCTCTATTTCTATTTGCTGTCTCCTCAGTAGTTCTCTCTTCTATCATGTGTTTCCCTGCTTTTTATTCCCACACATTTGGGACTGTGATTTTTGAAAAGAATTATATGCACTAATAGAGGGGAAAGGTTAAGTATTGCATTATTTGGCATGCGCTGATGTTTTGTTAGTATATCCACTGACCACCGGTGTTTTCTAGAGGTCACTGACAGCAGCGCATTTAACAGTTAGTTTCAGAATGACTTTGATTTGCACTATATTCATCTGAACACTGAGAGAAACCAATCTTAATGTAACCAAGGCCAAGTCAAAAAATGACTGATACCAGCAAAGAGATGTACAGCTGGACAAAACCTTTCAGTCTTACAGCTAAAGAGATTGAGGCAAGGGAAAACAGATTGGTGCAGAGTATTATGTGTAATCCAAGATCACATAATTAGCAGCAAGGCCAGAATTAAAATACAGATGCCCAGCATTGATGCTTACACTCAAACATGGGAGTTAGTGCACCAGAATCATGCAAGAAGAATGGTGTGAAAACAGAGGGACTTGTTTCCAAAGTTCCTTCTGCCTGAATGCTCAGGGAGGGAAAAAAAAATGCCCACAGGTGGTCTCGGGATTTCATTCCTGCCAATGTGTATTTTGATTTAAAAAGAGTATTACCATGTGTTACAATTTCTCTTACTGCAATCCCTGCATACATGGCCCAGAGAGAATTTGCCATCTGGTAGAGTCAAACCATCAGAAGGTCTGGAATGGCATGTCTACCTAGATCAGATCAGTCCATTTCAGATACTTAGACATCACCTTAAGTGGAAATGCTGAGCTTGGAGCCTTGCCAGCGTCATTTTTCCTCTCCAGAATTGTCGTTTGAACTTTACTTAGAGTGAAGAAAAGCAGGATCTTAAGAGAACAGCGGCATTCATGCAAATACAAATAAATAATTGTACACATAAAATGTATAATCATACATTCTTATAGATGAATTGTATAATCGAGACTAACATCCCGAAATGTAAATATTAGTGCTGTATGTGTCTCAACTCCTGAATAAAAGAAGGATTCCCAATGAAACTGTTAAATGTAGCTGGACAGTATGATACTAGACTGTCTACCATTGCCAACACCTACAATGCCATGATACACTTAGACAGCAGAATGTTGGACTTGTAATGTTGTTGAAGGACTATACTGTTGGTAATACTACGGGGGGAAATGATGGGAGCAGGAAAATGCTGAAGGAGGAAGTGGAGTTAGGGGTGGGATCATGGAAAATAATAATAATAAAATTGGGGAGGGCAAAAAGGGAATAAAAAATGCCCACAGGCAATGAATAAGTTTGTAATTTTGAATGTTAATTTTCCAAACCCAGCTGTAAAATACTGAGAAAGCTTGTGAAGATTTTTATTAAATGATTTGGGCTTCTTTTCCTTTATTTTAGTTAAAAACTTTATTGTCTTTTAAAGTCTCTGTGGAACTGAAATAAATCAGTGAACTTTCACATTTTCAAAAAAGAGAACATTCAAAAACTTTAAAACCCAGTTGCAAAGGAAAAATCTTTAAAAGTTGTTGGCATATAACTGATTTTCAGCAACAACACCAAAAACCTGCTCATATCAGTGACTGAAAGTAGACATGGCTGGACATTGAACAACCCTAAGATTCAGCAAAATGCAGCCTGATGATGAGTAGTCTGAAAAATGTGTTGTTTTAATGATCTTAAAGGAGATCTTAAAGTAAAATCATCTATAAAATTTCAGATAATTATCACAAGAAAGAAGAAACAGATATTTCTGTTAAAAAATTAAAAATATAATGAAATCATTTTAGGAGACAGATTTTGAAAGGTTAATCAAAAGAGAATCACAGGGAGCAATGTTACACGGTCTATTTCATGTGTAATTACATAGTATTTTACTTATCCCCTGTGAAGTTAGGAAGAAACCAGATTACCATTTACTTAGTGCAGGTATCTAATAATATCAACAGTGAACACAGAGCTAGCAAGGGTTATTTGGAAAGATTCTTTCTAATGCTAAGAATATGACTTCGTTAATGATTTTTTAATTTATGGTTTAAAATATAAACACACAGAGAGAAATCTCCCAATATTTTATTGTCTAAATGACCCAAATGACCTTTAGCTAGCACTGAGATTGGAAAACTGGTGGGTAGCAGGAATCCAGATACTTGAGCTGTCATCTGCTTCCTCCCAGCATGCACAATATCAAAATACTAAGATTGGGCCTGGAGCATTAGCCTAGCACTAAAGTCCTCACCTTGCATGCACCAGGATCCCATATGGACGCTGGTCATTTTCTGGCTGCTCCGCTTTTCATCCAGCTCCCTGATTGTGACCTGGGAAACCAGTAACGGATTCTAGCAGAGAGAAGACTTTCTGTCATTGGCTTTATCTCATTTGTTGAATTCATGTAATTCAAGTTTAATAATATTGCAAAACTTCAATTTTCTAAAATTCTGAAATTTATAGTATCATAAATGTTGTTCACAACCAAGCTAAAATCCCTATCAAATAGGAGAAATAAGGTTGAAACAAGTAATTTGCTCTATGCATCAATTAATGCTGAAATCCTTGTAATCTATCAGTGAACAAAACTACTGGAAATTGTCTATAATCATAACAATGTAAAAGGAGTTCATTGTTATAATGTGGTAAGTGCTGTGGAACATAAATGAATACACGTGCAATAAAATACGAAAGCTTCAGTAAGTCATTTTCATTATGGGTTACATTTGTTTTAAATCTTATTTGCAGTACTACTATCATGGGTACTTTAAAATTAATATATAAAATAAAGCATGTTTCAAAAACTTACTGAGATTTTGGTTTATAGTTAATAATTGTTGTGCAACTTCAGGGACCTTTTTTTTAAACAAGAACATTTTTACTGCTAAAAATAAATTTAAGCTATCACAAGTAAAAGGAACCTTATTTCACAGTATTTTGTCCCTTGGTAGAAATGTGCATGTGCAATAATCCACTGGAAATCCTAATGTGAATTCTACATCATATTTGCATCAATGATGTAGTACTTTATTGAAGCCACTTAGTACATATTGAATTTACAGGTTTGGGGTTTATTTAGATCTTCTTCTCCTGATTGTCATATTGTCTAAAGAAAGGAATGGAGTGAAGCTTAAAATGCTTGGCTAGTGTTGCTCAAAACTCCAGGGGAAAATGAAGGCCTTTATAAAGTGGTTTAGGGAGGCAGTGTTCCCATCATTACTGACAGTTTAATTGGTGGCTGTATATCTCCATTCAGACAGCTTCAGAATGGTGTGTGTGTGTGTGTGTGTGTGTGTGTGTGTGTGTGTGTGCATGTTTGGGTTATTTATATGCCATATATGTATATGTATATACACACAGAGATAGATGAACAGATAGAGAGATAGATAGATAAGTAGAAATACATTTGCACTCATGTTATGTGTTAGCAAAACTTGTCAAAACCTTTCATTGTTTCGATTCAGAAACATAAGCTCAGTGCACACGATTCAGAAACATAAGCTCAGTGCACACTATGTTCTGGAAATTCATGGCAGAACACTCTAAACCAGAACTGATACAGAATTCTATACAACCTGAAAAATGGATGTCTTTAACTTGGCATCCAGGGGATCAGAGAAAATTTCCTAAAGTTAAATGAAAACACAGCATGCCTCTCCACTGTATTATTACTATTACTATTATTATTATTATTATTATTATTATTCCTGAAAAGAACATGCAATGAAGAATGTTGACAGTATTATTCTATTACTGTTAGCTTAAAAAATCCTGCAGAACCACACTGAGCCAGTTATATTCTGAGTACGTTGGCATGCAAATAGAGCTTGGGATGGTGTCACATTCCTTCATTTTTTTAATTTTAGATTATTGCAGACATTACAGTGACTTTGGATTTGGCCTTAAAACAACAGGCTGCTTTGCATTGCTGTGAATTTTTTAGTTATCTAAACATTTTCAGACCATCATAGGAACCTGCAAAGATAAAGAGAAGCTGATTGGCCCATATTATCTAATGGGGAATAAGCAAGTCAGTGAGTGCCAAGTATTTTCTGACACCACAATTCAATCCAGTGAACATTTGTGCAGAATTGAGTATACTGCTTGAATACCTGCAATTGTAGTCAAGAACTCAAATGCCTACACTGAGTTATGAAACACGAATCTGGAAAAATTCTGAGAAAAAAAATCACATGAGATAAAGTTTCACTCTGGAGAATACTTATTAGGTGATTATAAAAGATCTTAATTACCATCATATTTATGTACATTTTACCCTTTATCAAGAACAGTTGAAAGTTCTTTTATTGCCATATTTCTGGCTATGCTGTCGTTAAAGTTTATTAGCTCATTAAAATTATAAATGTATTAACATATACTTTAATAAAATTGGCCCCTTAAAAACTATTTCAGAAATTTTTTGGATCTAATATGCTGTTTCGCCATCATTTTACTCCCATACAAGAGATGTAGAGAATAAATAGAGTAGAATCTAATTGAAAAAATCTGATTCCTGTCATTAAAATGTCTTTTAATTCCTCAGTTCTGAGCAGCTGTCACTGATGGCCTTGCCTTGCGCAGGAAGGCCTTCTCCCTCGTAGTAGGAAGAATACTTGTTCCATGTCAGAAGAACTAGTGTCAAACTAGTGAGCTGTCACTTTTCTGATTTGCAAATTTTAGCAAATTAATACTTTGATATTTTTCCCTTTTGTTAAATACAGTATATGCTTATCCAAATGTTCAGTTTTTCCAGCTGTTCTTTCTGTCCTATCCCGACGATCCCCTTGAGTGTTGTTACCATAGCCCTGCAGGTTCCTCTTAGCTGCGACATTTCCTGAGATATGTGCTTGTCTCTGAACAACTTCTTAGTGCTAGGAATTATTGTCAAGCGCCTTGTGAACTGTTCCTCTATTATGCTTTGCCTCATATTTCCCTTATGAGTAGAGTGGGGTTAAGTATCAGTAGGAGATCTGAAAGAAAAAAAATGTCCTTTTCATCAAATCCCATTGAGGAACCATACTACCAACATTATGTACAATTGTTGGTGTCAATATGATATGTGAGTGAAGAGGTATTTGCTAGCTGGGCTGTGAAGCTTTGTTTCCCTTTCCAGTCTGTCTTCTATAAGCAAGTTACTCAGCACAGTCCGCATTAAGGGAAAAGAGCTAAGCTTGATCACATGAACAGGGGACTCTCCATTAATTATGTGGGATTCTTAAACATGAAAAATGTGCTTCTTCTTCTTACTTATGTACATGGTTAGTTCATAAGACTTGTTACCTGGCTGTTGTTTGCATAGTTGACTGAACAGGGAGATACAATTGTGTATAATACATGAGTTCTCACTGGTGACTGATCCTCTAATACATATCTTTCATACCGTACCAGTTAGATCATTTCAGTCTACTCGCTGCTTATCTGAAAAACTATTCCTCAAAAGTGAAGATCTGACACCTGTGATTCCCCCAGCCAATCAGGGACATGATTCTCTTACACACACACACACACACACACGCACAAACACACACGCACACTCACACGTACTGTGTATTGCCTTATCTTCATTGTAACATGCCACCCCTCAAGAAATTGCTTCCTCAGTGACAGATGAACATTTATTTGGATTTCCTTTTGCCTTTTAGTTTCAGGGAATACATTCATTTCCAGTGTTACTTAGGTCAGCATCTTTTCATCTTGCTCCTCCTCAGTGAGAATATTTTATTCATTTGTTATGTAGTTCAATTCAGATTTCATGGTCTATATTTTATGCTGGAATCCCATCATGTTTTAAAGACACACACACATAATTTTTTAAAATGAGATATAATTTGTTCTCTGTGTTGTAAAGCTGTGTAGGTATTGGCAAATGTGTATCATCATGCATCTCCCATTTCATAGTTTTAAAATCTTACATAGTTTGTGCAATCTCCCATGTTCCAATGAAACCCTGATAGTCACTCATTGTTTAGCATCTCTATAACTTTGCCTGTGGCTATTTCAAATCGGTTTCTTCCTCTAAGCCATGTTCATTAATCCATGTCCTTGTATGACTTGATAGTTCATTTGCTTTTACAGCTGAATAGTTTCAGTGTATGAATGTACTAAGGTTTATTTGTCTTTTCACTTTGTGAAAGACATCTTGGCTGAACCCAATTTGAAACTGTTACGGTAAAACTGTTATTAACATTTTCCTTTTTAGATTTATATGGATTTGTTTTCAAATCAGTTTAATGAATAACTAGGAACATGAATGCTAGAACATATGCTGAAAAAAACTCCCTGTTGCCTTGAAGATTGCCAAGGTGCCTTTCAGAGTGGATGCACCATTTTGTATTTCCCATTAGTGAGCATGAGTTTCCCCTTGTTCTGCATTCTTGCTAAAAATGGAGTTTTCAGGTTCTTTTGTTTGTTTGTTTTAAAATTATTGTAGGTAGAGAGTAATGGTTTAGTGTTTAATTTGCATTAGCTTAAAGAAAATATCAAGCATATTTTCATTTTCTTAATTAACAACTGTATATTTTCATTTCTGAGGTAGCTATTATCATTTTCCTATTTTTTAGATGGCTGCTTTCTACTTTAAATGTTGAAATTTTAGATTTATTTACATTCTTGAGATACAACTATTTGATTAGATATATGCTTTGCAAATATGTTCTCCCAGTAAACATTTTACTCTCTTAATAGTGAACCATCAGTTTTCTTCTACATTCTTATATGGAAGTTTTATAATTTCAGCTTTATTTATTTAGCTGTACACTTCTTTTTTGTTAGTTGATGCTTATGAAGGCTGTGAAATCTGTGTCTAATTTCTATAGAGCATTGCCTTGTTTCCCCATAATTTGTTAAAATATTACTACTTCATTGAAATGCATTTATTCCTTCATCAAAAATACTTCCTGAGGTTTTAATCCATAAAATAACAGTATATTTTCTGCCTGATAGTATAACTCGGAGTAAATTAAGTTGAAAGTGACTAGTGTAGAATCTCATGGCAAAAACTGGTTAAGAATAACTTGAAAGTTTAATTTTAACAAAGTAGGATATATAGGCTGGCTTTAAATTTTTTGAAATTTTTAAGTAAAGTATTTTCTCAATTACTTCTGTCATTAATTAAAAATTATTGAAGTACATAACACACGTACATTATATGTATACCTATGTATATGATTGTCTCTTAAAAGTAGATTCAAACATAATATTATTAATTATGCAATTGTTCTTTGGGTCATTTTCTATCACATTTCTTTTATAAAGGGCTGTGAAACAGTTTAGCATACACTAACAGAATGATACTAGATATTTTACCCTTGCCAATGCCTGTGATGCCATGATACGCTTAAATAACAGAAGGTTAAACATGTAACTGTTGCAAAAGACTATACTAAAGTAGTAATATAGAGGAAAATGGTGGAAGGGAGAAATGGGGAGGAAGGTAGACAGGGAAGAGATGAATCCCTATACCTATAAAACTGTATCATGAAAAATAATGAAGATGATGATGATGATAGTTGAAAATCAATTATCTAAATATGTAACTTAGATAATTTTATGTATAATGCAACTAATAATAGTCAATTTGATTAAAATTGATTAGAATTTATAGTTAATTTTATTTTATTGATGTTTACATAAATGTCAGGGGGAAACAACCTTTATAATCCTCTGCTTTGACTTTTCAATTTTCTTGAATTGTGATTTAAATAATTAAACTGTGGTGAGGAAATTAAAGACCTTGAGAAGGTGAATTTAGTATAATAGACAAAATCCTAAAAGAAAAGATGGAGAGGGGAGGTGCAATGGTTCAGTTGGCTAAACCTCTACCTCCAAGCGCCAGTATTCCATATGGGACCAAATTCATGTTCTGGGTGCTCTGCTTCCCATCTAATTTCCTGCTTGTGGCCTGGAAAAACAGCAGAGGATAATCCAGGGCTTTTGGACCATGGGGGCACATGGAAGATCCAAGAAGGCCTCCTGCCTCTTGGCTTTCTGTTGGGTCTTTTCTGACTATTGCAATCATTTTGGAAGAGAGCCAGTGAATGGAAACTCTTTCTCTTTGTCTCTCTTGGTTAATCTGCCTTTCCAAAATTAATTAATTAATTAGTTAGGTAGTTAATCAAAAAATCTGTTTAAAAAGAAAAAAAATGAGAAGAATAGACAATGTAATATTGGAACCAGAAGAGCTAGGGCATGAAACATTTTCCTTACTTACCTAACTGACTCATATGTGACTCCTGTAACATTAGTTCCTATTTTTATTGCTCAAAACTATAGCATTTTCTTAACTTTAATATTTCTCATTCACAAACTTCACATCAGAGCCCTGATTGAATAGATCATGGTTTCATTCTAGGAACAAACATGCGAGCAATAACCATGGTGAGCTGTGCAGTGTATTTCAAAAATTTATTTAGAGTGTCATTGACACTAAACATCTATTTCATGCTATTAAGTAGGTATATTTGAATGTGTTGCATACATATAATGAATATTAAACATGTAGATTCCTTCCCTTAGAGAATACATAATTTAATGGACATGAGCTATAAAAATTTTGATAGCAGCAAAACATGGAAATGTATTCACATTTTCATTCTCAAGAGATGTCAGAATCATCAAGAGGTATCTGATTTTGTTGGTGTCATCTTCCAACAAAACAGAAAACATGAAATGTTATCCTCCTGAAAACACTCCTCCTTTCTCAAAAAAAAGATGATTATTTTACTGCGATCAATTATAATTTCCCAGTAAATGACTGGGGTGACTTCTAAGCCACTTGCTAAAGTTACTTGCCAGACTTGCACATTGGAATTCTGCATAACTGCAACTGGTTTTATAAGAGAAAAGAAATCATCATTCTCTCAAGAGAATCCTTGGAGGGACTCCATTGAAACAGTTCACAACTGACAAATGGTCAGGGAGTTTGGAAAAGTATGTGGAGGAGAAAATCCAGTTCCAGTAGGCAGCCTGGCATAGTACAGCATTGCAAACCAGAAAGGGGGATAATTCTGTTCATGGCATGATTCCTGCAGGTGCTCACACTCTTGGAATTGTAATTAAGTATTATAGAGGGAGTGTCTTCTCATTGAGATTCCTTAGTACTAAGCTGCGTGGACCCTGTTCCAATCAGATATTCTGGTGTTACCCTAAAATAACACCTTAAGCCTATCCATATTCAGAAGGTCATGGTATATATCTAGCCTCTTTCCAGCCAAATAAATGGAAGTTTTCCAGTGCCACAAGGCTAAGCAAATCCACAGAAGTTATTTTGTGAAGAGAGTACAGATTGATAGAGCAAATTCAACCTGCCAAACCCAGAGGGCTGAATAGGAGCTAGTAGCCAAAACAGGACAAGGACAGTTCTGCTGAGGAGCAAAGCTCTTAATGATAAACTGGTTAACGTGAAGGGAGCAGGATGAATCTGCAAGATGTCTGAAGCACACCACAAGAGCATGGGATAACACTGACTTCAGTTACTCAGATATCTGGGGTGCATTTCAAAGGACAAAAAGTAAAAAAAAAATTAAAAAGCAGCGTATTTCTGAAGAAAGTATGCGTAAGAGAGAGCATATCTTTGTGCTCATTCTTGGCGTACATATGGTTTGTATCGTTCATGAAAACCCAGTCTATTCCAATGTGATAACAGAAAACTGGTTCAAACCCAGCAGTTAATGGATATAAGGCACATCAAGGGCCCTTGTTGTTAATTCAGTTAGCAAATACTGACCTAGGGAAATGTATATACTTTCTCCTATACATGATTGCCTATCCCATAAAGCAAAAGCACGTGAATAAATTCAGTGTTCCTGCAAGGTTCAGTAAACCAGTTGAACGCATTCCTTATCCCTGAAACAAAGGGATTCACACTTATATTAAAAATATGGAAGGTAAAAATGTTTCAATTGAGATCTTGTGTGTTAGAGTTAGCTAGAGCCAAATTCCAATTACTATTTCTTCTCAAGTCCAAATTATTAGACTGAAATGAATTATGGTAAGGGGTGTCTACACTAAAGAAGTTAGCAAATTATGCAAGCAGTTATTTTTGATTTAAGGAGATAGTTATTAAATGTTTCTTAGATCAGCACTATGCAGATCTCCATTATTTGTACTGGTGGGATAGGGATAAGAATATAAATAATCAACAATGGGAAGAAAAGGGTTTGGGCATTTAAAAAAGGGGGAGGGTATGGGGAGGGCTGGGGGGAATCCCAGTACCTATAAAACTGTGTCACATAATGCAATGTAATTAATAATAATAAAAAAAGAAAATAAATAAGAAACAAAATATCAAAAAAAGGGCTTTGGTTTGAATTCTGGCTTTTCCATTATTTAACGAGTATAAATAATGATGTCATTATCCAAATTCTTTATACCCCCGTCTCTATCATTTTCTGATATAATAACTATTAGTACCACCTAGTAGATTTTCAGATTTTCAGGGTGAACACACACACACACATAAATGCTCACAAATGAAAGACAGTCGATTTCAGGTACTACTATTGGAACTTTTACATTTTCTTCTTGTATGTCTTCTAAGTTTCCACATGAGTAAACTTCAAATCATGTTAATGCTCTGTGGAAGATGTTTTACATGGGAAAAATATTTTTAAATGGCTATGAAAATCATACAATCTGTCAGGCCATTTAGAAATAGGTAGCATTCTAATTCTAGCTATTTGCTGTTACTACACAGTATCACAGAATGTACAAGCCAGCTAAGAGAGAGCTCCATTTGCCAAATTGAAGTAACAGGAGGTAAATGGTGCTGCTCTCCTCCAAAGAGTCTGTGGATTTAAAAATTGCTTGGAAGCATTGGGTTTGAGGATTTTTTTTTCTTTTCTTTTCTTTTCTTTTTTTTTTTTTCCTATATGGTTCACAGTGCCAAGCACGGCAGTCCTAATTTTATCCTGGGGCCTCCATTCAATACTTGCTTGGAGAGAATAGTGCCTCCAACTGTGCCTTTATAAGCACTGCCAAATATCCAAGTTTCGTTTTCCTGTCGTAAAGAATATTCTCTATTGAAGATCTATGAAGCCTAAGCTGTTTACATCTTTTTCTTCTTTTGGAACAACCGGACTCTTGCATCAAAGTGAAAGTATAGATTAGGAGTGTGATTTCCAAAAGATGTATTTTATTCCAACATTCAGAGACTAGGGAAACATGAAAAATTTGCAAATATTGTGAAATCTTCAGATATATGCAAGGCCATAAACATAATAATATTGAAACCAACAGCAACACAGAAAAATAAGCAAGCATATAACAGAACAAAGAAAAGTTGCTTTTACTTAGTGAAAATGCTTATGTACATACACACTCACACTTTGCTTGGGCACATTTTTGGTCATTGAGGTATACTGCACTGAAGATATATAGAAAAAACTAACGCATGTTGGCACCTTGGAGAACAAGTCACTCGCTCTGCAGGAAGTCTTCCCATGGGGATAGTGTCTGTGCTATTCAATCCAGGCTATTTTCATGAGGACGGTTAAATATCAGGCACATTGAAGTGATTCATATGTGATTGGGCATACATTTTAGAAACTGAGCAATAAAATTGTGAGGGCTTTCATTAGAAAAGTGATAAAAGTGTCCTTCCTCAAGAGAGGGAGTCCTCATTGTAAAGCAAGCAGCCATAAAAATTAGTTTTTAGTGAATTATGTTTTTTCTAGATCTTTGGAGAAACATGTCTACAGCCAGAGTTTTAGATTCTGACCTTTTTAGTGAGCTGTACCAAAAATATTGGTTGTCCTTCAAAAGAAAAAGTGTCCTTCAGAATTGACAAAAACAAAATCCAAGGACACATTCAATAAGCTCTTCACAAGTCTAGGAGCAAAGATTTGCCTCTAAGTTCCAGGAGAACTGACATTTTGCTGAAGGATTAAGAAACGTATAGATGTTAACACTGAATTATTAAGTGCTATCTCCAAAATGATTTCTGAAGGAAAATCTCACTTTACTTCATTTGTTTTGTGACACCAGCAATATCAAAAGAATAAACAAATAGGTTGGTAATAGACTGGTCTCATTAATCCAGTGGAATTGGTCATGACGTGTTTTCATTATTTCTTTAATCACTGAAAAATGTTTTCTCTCCCTATTTCTCTAGGAGAATATTTCAGTTAAAAACTGCAGGATATCCATGAATTTTATGTATTAATTGCATTTTGTGAATCATATCAATATACCTTTTAGCTCTTTTGTATCTTGACAGGTGTTTGAAATGCACCTTCATAATGATAGGAATATGCAAAAGGAAATACATATCCTCATAGTGCTTAGAAGGATGCAAAAGTAGTAAGCCATTGCATTCATTTGTGGTAAAAAGCAGTGGAGAAATGGAACCAAAAATCCAGTGGTGCAGTGGTATAAGCAAAAAAAGAGGGCTTCTCCCAGGAGAAAGAAAAAAAATGATAACTTAATTAAAAACCTAATCGATTTCTTGCTTTGGAGCATGAAAGGTGAGGCATCTGACCATGAAAAAGCTATGGAATGTTTTTTCGTTTTGATCAATCACTCTGAATTTTATAAGGCTAGTAGGCAAAGAGAAAAACAACCCTGGTTCCATTGACTAACACTGTTCAGCCCTGTAACACAGATCCCCTTGCATATGAGTTGTGTTTTCCAGTGATGAACACATGTAAACTGAAAAAAACAAGAGTTTCTGAAACCCAAAAAGCATTTGTGTGTGTGTGTGTGTGTGTGTGTGTGTGTGAGAGAGAGAGAGAGAGAGAGAGAGAGAGAGTGAGTGAGAGAGAGAGAGAGGGAGGGAAATCATAGCGTTATGTGTAATTTTCTAGGCAACACACATTATTGCATGTGGTGGGAAACATCTTTATATACTTAATTGGATTTCTCTGCTTCTTAATTAAAAGTTGCAATTCAAGTCCACTATTTGCTAGATTAAGCTCTCAGCTTAAGGAAAGTTGTGGGGAGGATTTCAATATATTTACAGTTTCATTGGAGTTTTCATAAATGTACTTTGACAGTTTGATATTGGGTTTTGTACCATCGGCTTTATCTACAATACCATATTACACCTAAATGGCACAATGTTGGACTTGGGACTGTTGCTGAAAGATGGGGGAAATAACAGGGGAAATGTTTGAGTGTGGGAGAATGGGAAGGGAGGAAGAGAACAGGGAGGGAGAATCACTATGCTTACAAAACTATATCATGTAAAATAATAATAGTTTAATAATAATAAAGAAACACACAGATTTAGCATTGGAATTTGATATGTAGAACACTGACCTAGGCTACGAAATGTTAGCCCTTACTTTATAATCGGTACTTTTGTGAGTTGTTTGATGTTTCTGAATTTCATTTCCACTTTTGTAAAAGGATGGTAAATAATGACACCAAATTATTTGGAGATGTTTGGAGAGAATCAAATTTGCAAAGTTTGTAAAATAGTGGTACTCATCACCATGCCATGAGTAAAAGAAGACCTTATGACAAAAAAAAAAAAAGAATACAGTTATCAGAGTTGAAGCTGACATAGACTTGGAATTTTTGTGTTTTTTTTTTAATTTTTCAGATCAACTTGAATTTGAAATATGCATTATTTGAATGAAGCAATCATGTGTACAGGTAATAGGTACTGAACTGACAAGTTGGCATAGTATGGTCCCTCCTCTCAAAAGGTTCAAAATAAGACAGAGGGTGAAAAATATTTAAACAAGACCCTGTTTTACAATCAGCATTAAGTTAAAGCCAGCCTGTGGTATAAAGAAATTCAAGAGATACAAAGGAGAGTAATTTTGACAAGGATAAGCACTAGGCAGAGAAACTTTCGGAAATGTCTTTTAAGTTGTACATTGGAAACTAAAAAGGACTTTTCTCCGTGAAAAATAAGAGAAGGACATTTGTTACAAGATAGAAAAAAAAAAACCCAGAGCGAAAAAAGAAAAAAAAGTGTAAGGATTTAAGAAACATGTTTGGTGTGCTTTTATAGTTATGTTCTCTATTCTTAGCTGTAATTCAAGGATTTTAGTCATAAAATTGGCAAATAGTGGTGGTCTTTGTGCTTTGTGAGCTAGAGATTCTGAGTACTTCTGACATGTTTTTAGGCATCCCATTATCACTCAGGTCTGTGGCGTTACTACACTCCACAAAATAGAGTACCTTTCGCCCACCCACCTTTGTATAAAATGGCCAATCTCTGAAGACTATAGGGCTTCCAGAGGATATTTTACCTAATTGTGTTTATATTTAAACTAATAACAATGTTGATGTGTTTTATTATAACTTGTTTGTGGCATATTATATGCAATAATTTGTCATATAATACGTGTTTCCTAAGTTCTAATACTGAAGAAAATTAAATGATCTTCAGAGTTCACCAAACTAGTAAATAATAGACCCGGTTGGAAAACTTCCTACTTCTGGTTTTGCTTTCCATAATTCGTATTTTTCTTACTATCTGGGTGCTTGCTTTCCATATTGTTTCCTTATCCAGTACAGCATTTAAAGACAATCATACACAGTTGGATCTGGACGCTTATTTCTTAAGACAAAGGGTGCAGGATTTTTTTTTTTCTTTCTCTACTGTTGATAAGTTGAGTTTTATAACCTGAGTACCTGTGTCATCATGAATTGCATAAAACTTTGACAGAAGTAGAACAGTTAGATTTTTGCTGAATTCACACAATTCTTTGCAGAACTTGACCTTGTTACATATAATAACATATTTGGATACTTAAATTATTTGTTACAACTTATTGTCTTGATGGTGGATTCCTTTTGCTCATTTAGCAGAATTACATTTCCCTTAGTTAATGTAAAAATGGCATCAATTTTTTTTCCTATGCTGAAGTTTTAAGAAAATGAGGTTAAATTTCTACTGTGTGCTCCTGACATATTAATATAAAATACTCAATAAAATACTGACAAAGTGTCTACAAATAAAAAGACAAATCCTTTTATATATCATATGCGATGTAGTCACCAAATTAACTGATTAGCATAGGTAAACTAAAAACAAGTCCAAAGCATGTATGGGCTTACAAATTAGTGTATCGATTATGAAAACCCAAAAAGTCCCAAATGAAAGATGTAAAACCATACTTAGCCCTTGTGAAGCATCTATATTGTTTAATACAAAGACAGATTTTAAGACCATGAAGTTAGCAAAACATGAAAAAAAAAAGCTAACGTTTCTGAATAGGGTACTTCCACCTAAGTACTTGTCACCCCTTTAGAACTGTGTCGTAGAAATCGGCTATGGAAAACCAGTATTGCAGATGATCCACATAAATGAATTTTTCCTAATAGAATGCAATTGATTATTGTCCTATGGATAGAGCAGTCTTGCAAATTTCATGAATTCATTTCATGAAATGCATAGATACATTTTTAGGTCAAGGATATGATACACACTCATGAAAAAGGAGATCATTTATAATTCTTTTCAAGACAATCTTCATTTCTGACAATGAAAATGCATGTGCATTCTATAGCCACAATTGGGAAAGGTAATGCAGTTCTTGTAATGGGGAAAAGGAAAGAAGAAAAATATGTAACTTGCCCCAGTGAGAAAATGAATCACAGAAATTGGAAAGGAAAGGACCTGTTATGCATTGAGGACTATCAACACACCATTGGCCCCATTAATGACTTATATAAATCAACTCATGATTATTTACAATTATGAGTCATGATTTTAGCTATTTAAATGTTACTATGTATCAATAGTTCTCCAATCCTAGCATGCGTTGGAATCTCATTGATGACTTGTTAAGATGCTGACCAGTGGGCTCCTTTTGCAGAGTCTCCAGTTAAGTATTCCTGAATTAAAAATCAGAATTTGCATCTCTAGTGATAATGATGCCAAAGGTCCAAAGACTACTAAGATCGGCAGTGTGAACTGTGCTAAGCTAGGCTGATTATTGCAACACCAAGAAAGTTGTACTTTATGTTGGTGAAAGATACCCATTTTAACACCTAATCAGCAGCCCACACCTATTTTAGAATCATTTTGTAAAAAAAAAATCACTAGTGTTTTTACTTCCTCTCATTATGGCTAAATAAATCAATCCTTGCATCTTTGATTTGGGTATTAAAACTGGTAGCAGTTTCTATTAAGTGACATGATGAGGACTAGATATGTATCCTAGAAGACAATCTAAGATTCCGTCTAAACTAATCAGCTATTTAATTACTCCAGTGTGTGAAGTTAGCCTTCAAAGAAAACTCACCTGGGTTGAGAAAAAAAAGCTTTCATAGACAATTACAGAATGTGCATGATATCAGAATGGGAGAGAGCTACTGTTGGAAGAACAGTGTAAATGCTGAGCGGTGCAATCTGAAATAAACATCAGTGAGCGTCTGCTTTACCCAAGTGAGAGTCCTCAGTGCATAACAGTCCTTTCCTTTCCAATTTCTGTGATTCATTTTCTCACTGGGGCAAGTTACATATTTTTCTTCTTTCCTTTCCCCATTACAAGAACCGCATTACCTTTCCCAACTGTGGCTATAGAATGCACATGCATTTTCATTGTCAGAAATGAAGATTGTCTTGAAAAGAATTATAAATGATCTCCTTTCTCATGAGTGTGTATCATATCCTTGACCTAAACATGTGATCATTGTTTTCCTTTTGTATTCTCACATTTCATCAGAAAAGAGAAAGGAAATAATATAGGCAAGTCCTGCCATTGGCATGCTGATAATGAGAAAAATAGAAGTGGAACTTTCAAATACTTTTTCAAAGCCTTTTGTGAACCTATAAACCATAAGGTAAATTAAATCTAATTTGCATGCAATTTGTCATGTATTTAGAGGTTGGTGGCAATTAAGAAATGCAATTTACTTTTAACACTGCATTTCACTTTTATGTACATTTTTAAAAAGCATGAAAATAACTCAGCTGTAAGCATGAGATGACCATGGTGCCCTCTAGTGGATGAACCAAAAACTTGAAGCTGTAAACCATGTGTGTATCTGTGAGCTTTTCCTAATTTTGTACGTATGGTTTGACCTATATTTAATTCCATTTTAAACATATAAAAGGTAAACAGTTTGCAAAAGGAGCAATATCTACTGAAAGAATCTGCATCTAGAAGATAGGTTTACTTTTTTTTGTCTTCTTCCCTTCTGCTGTTTTCTTTATTTTAATCAATAAACCCTCAATTCAGCATTATGAAGTATTTATAAAATTTGGGTGTGAAAGCTGAGACTATAAATAAAATGTGTTGTTATCAATTTTAGAGCCATTTAAGAAGTATTTGTTTTAGTACAGAAAGTTATTTTAGCCAAAGGCTAACAGCCTTTCCTCTTCATCTTCTTTCAAAATGACTAGTCAGAAGCTTATACCAAGTTCATACCAATTTTAACTAGTCAGTGGTCAGTAATTACTTGGGAAGGAGATAAAGCACCTGTCAGTGTAGTGATCTTTACCTAGGATATTGTTTTTGTGAATGCGGTGGTATTTTGAGAGTATTCTGTCACTGTATTCCTTTTTTTTTTTTTTAAGAATTGTTTGTTCTAATTGGAAAGTCAGATACACATAGAGGAGGAGAGGCAGAGATGAAGACCTTCTGTCCAATGAATCACTCCCCAAGTGACCGCAATGGCTGGTGCTATGCTTATCCGGAGCCAGGAGCCAGGAACTTCCTCCAAGTCTCCCACGCAGGTGCAGGGTCCCAAGGCTTCGGGCGGTCCTCGACTGCTTTCCCAGGCCACAAGCAGGGAGCTGGGTGGGAAGCAGGGCCGCTGGGATATGAGCTGGTGCCCATATGGGATCCTGGTGCGTGCAAGGTGAGCGCTTTAACCCTCAGGCTACCGCACTGGGTCCACCATATTCTAAATTATGTATTAATAGTGCATATTTTATTTAGATTTTTCTAAAGTAATTTTACATTATTAATATTATTTTAAAATATCCACAGTTATAATTTATTTAGTTTTTGTTAGAGATTTTTATGAGACAGAGCGAGGGAGAAAGCGATAATAGAGGAGGTTCCCATATACTGGTTACTTCCGCATGACTACAGTGGCCGTGGCTAGGCCAAGGCCAAACTAAGATCAGGGAATACAGTCAAATGACCTAAGACCCAAGGGCTTGAACCAACACCTGTTGCGTCTCAGGGGCTGCATTCAGTGGAAGGAGAAATCAGACAGGTGTTAGCTCAAACACAGGTACTTCTTATGAGTTCCAGGTGTTTCAAACGATGTGTTCATTGCTAGGTTTAACACAATCCATTTGTTTTTAACATTTATTTTAATATTTGAAGGGCAATGTTGGAGAAAAAGAGACAGAGTGAGAGCAAAATTCAAGCAGCCGCTGCTGAACCAGAGCCCATATGTAATGCTGGCAGTGCAGGTGGCAGCTGGATGAGCTGCCGCATCCAATTCCTGCTCCTTTTGGTTCTCTGATGTTTATATCATTGCTCAATAAACAGTAGTTCAAATACTTTCAGTGTTATGATGCTTATACCTTGTAAATGATCAGATAAGCATTTTATCCTATATTTAATATATCCATGCCAAAATTATTACAAAAAGAAATACAAAAAAACCACTAAAGAATACATAGAAAACAGTTGCAATACATAGAAATACCTTTGCTGTTAACTGAGGTGAGCCACCAAGAAATATCCTACTTTCAGTGACTTTTCCCTTTGGGTATGCAACTGCTTTGTATAACAGAATGTACCATAGATGCGTGCAGTAGAACTATTAACACCCCTGGTGTTTTTATATATATATATATATATATATATATATATATATATATATATAAAATATATTATATATTATATATATATATCCATCCATCCGTATGTTTTTAAGCTCACCAAAGGTTGGTATGCATGTCCTTAAATAGAAAATTCTGTGAGTATTCTTCGACACAGGAATTGTAAATAATGGAGACTGGTGAATTTGAGTATATGAAGGACATTTTTAATATAATTTCTGATACCGATTCTAGCTCATTCTCGGGACTCAAATGTCACTAAAATAGTCTTGGATTTAAACTTATGCTTCAGGGTAATGTGCAATGGTATTAGCAAGTTATTATGTTCAGTGAAGTAAGTCAAACCCAAAAAGATGAATGTCATATGTGCCCTCTGATAGAAGACCACATTCATGTAACACAGAAAACAAAAAAAAAAAACCTAAAATGTAGACTAGCACTTGAAAATATGATGCTAAATTTTCTGTCTTTGTCTATGCCTGAAATCTCATGCTGTTTCTAAATAGCAGAATATTAAACTTACAACTGTTGTTAAAGGACGTTACTACAGCAAAAAGATGGTCCAGAATGGTTGGAGGGAGAAATCAGCTAGGAGAAAGGCAAGGAGAGAAGGGAATCCTACAAAATCTCCCAACCAAAATGTGTCATGGAAAATGATAAAAATAATTTTTTAAAGATTTATTTATTTTTATTGCAAAGTCAGATATACAGAGAGGAGAGACAGAGAGGAAGATCTTTCATCCGATGTTGCACTCCCCAAGTGACTGCAACGGCCGGTGCTGCGCCGATACGAAGCTGGGAACCTGGAACCTCTTCCGGGTCTCCCACACAGGTGCAGGGTCCCAAGGCTTTGGGCCATCTTCTCCTGCTTTCCCAGGCCACAAGCAGGGAGCTGGATGGGAAGTGGAGCTTCCGGGATTAGAACTAGCACACATATGGGATCCCGGACACTCAAGGCGAGGACCTTAGCCGCTAAGCCATGCCGCCGGGCCCTAAAAATAATTTTTTAAGGTTTATTTTTTTTATTGGAAAGTGAGAACAGAGAGGAGGAGAGAAAGAAAGGAGGATCATCTGTCCGATGATTCACTCCCCAAGTGGCCACAATAGTCAGAAATGATCTGATCTCAAGCCAAGAGCCAGGAGCTTCTTCTGGGTCTCCCACATGGGGACAGGGTCCCAAAGCTTTGGGCCATCCTCGACTACTTTCCCAGGCCACAAGCAGGGAGCTGGATGGGAAGCAAGACTACCCAAACTGGCACCCATATAGGATCCTGGCACATGTAAGGCAAGGATTTTAGCCGCTCTCTACCACACTGGACCCAATAAAAATAATTTTTAAACAAGAAACTTCACCAGAATAAAAAGAGATTAAAATAGTTGCCAGTGCTCATTCTTACCAATTCATTTGTAAAAAATTATGTTCAGTTCCAAAGTAAGTCCATACCTAATTAAAGGAACTAAGTTTATTTTAAATATTTTAGTTTTGGGTAAAGCACTAATCCTGAAACAGAAGGAAACAGCTCCAGCCTTGTCCACAGAACCAGACATCAGGCTACGGGCTGTGTTTTCTTTCTTTCTTTCATTTCAAACAACAGAAACAGTCAAACAAACATGCCAAATATTTAACAACAGAGTGGAATGGTTATTGGAATTGCCCAAGGCACTGATGAAAGAGTTGCATCACAAATGCCTGGATAATATAGGCAGGGAATAAGGATTATCAAGTCATGACGTTCTTCTGAGGGTTCCATGAGGCAACTTAATCTAAGGAGTTTTTGGCTCAGGAAATGTTTCAAACTGCTAAAAGCAATAATTGGATTGGCTCAAAAATTCTCCTCAGTCCAATCACCATGTTTTAGTTGACAAACGGAAGTGTGGTATTCCAGTTTTACAGAAATCACTTGGAATATGTGAATTCAAAAGGGACAACTGTCAACAGGCACAAATAGGAAAGGATAATAAAGCTGAAACAACGAAATCCCTGCTACATCCCCATGCCTGTCTTCACACACACACACACACACACACACACACACACACACTTTGAAATTTTACCAGTAGTCTCTTGAAAAACATGCAGTGATCTTCTAAAGTATTCAAAATAAACTTACCTTCCCAAACCAAAGTGTTTTTAAAGCCATTCAAACTTCATATTGCAGTATCTCTCATATAGCAGCAGTAAACTTCTGAATTATTTTTCTGCTTATTTTATAACCTTACTGATATTAGGCAACTTAGGAAAGCACATCAAGTGTGCGTGGATAAGGTTAAATTCTACTGTTCAGGACATAGTTGTATAGCAGCTTTTACATATGTTCTATGACATGCATTTTTTTCCATATCATATTTGTTGTTGTTGACCAAGGATTAGACATGAGAGGCAAAAACAGTACACAAACATGATAAAATGCTTCATCCTTAAAAGAAAAGGAGGGTCCGGCATGCTAGCCTCACTGATAAAGTCCTCACCTTGAATGTACTGGGATCCCATATGGACACCAGTTCCAATCCTGGTGGCCCTGCTTCCAATTCAGTGCCCTGCTTGTGGCCAGGAAAAGCAGTTGAGGACGGCTCAAAACCTTGGGACCCTGCACCCAAGTGGGAGACCCAGAAGAAACTCCTGGCTCCTGGCTTGGAACAGCTCAGTTCCAGCCATTGAGGCTGCCTGTGGAGTAAAGTATCAAATAGAATATCTTCCTTTCTGTCTCTCCTACTCTCTGTATATCTGCCTTTCCAATAAAAATAAATACATATTAAAAAAAAGAAAGAAAATGAGGCCTAAGCAGGGAGAAATGGAGTTATCTGCAATTTGTATGTTGATGTGATGTAACTAAACAACCAAGCACTCAGCTATTATTAGTAAGCATATATTTTAAACTTTTATATAACCTTTATATTGATTAACTTGCTTTGAATTATAGGCATTCAAGACCACAGATTTATATAAAATATAAGGATTTGTATCCATTTTATGATAGGCTTTCAAAGGTAATTTGCATACCTCAAATACAATTCTGACTGCTAACTCTAAAACCTTAGACTGTGAACTCTTTTGGAAATGGAGTATTTACAAAAGTAGATAGTGTAAAATGAAGCAGTAGGATTACGAGCATTGGGTCTAATCCAAAAAAGGAAGGAAGGAAGGAGAGAGGGAAATAAGGAAGGAAGGGAGAGAGGGAGGGAGGGAAAAAGAAAAGGAAAAGAGAAAGAAAAGCCCATAAAAGAATGTGGAATTCTGACAGAAAAGCAGAAACAGATAGAATGGGCAGAATCAAGAACATGAGGCAGAGAATTGACAATCATCTTGAAGTTGAGAAACTTGAAGCTAAAACAGGAAGGTGTTGAAGGGGAGATATGGTGCAGTATGCATTTCTACTTCTGAATAAAAGCTGGACTCCCAATGAAATAGTTACATAAATCCTGACCCTAGAATGCTGGACGTGATACTATTTGCTCTATCTATAATATCAAGATACATTTAAATAGAAGAATGATGGACTCAGGACTATTGTTGAGGAACTGAATTATTGTTACAGCATAGGGGAAAACAGTGAGGAGGAGAGGGTGCGGACGTGGGGAAAATCCATGAGCTTAAGGAACTATATTATAAAAAATAATTTAAAAATAAGTACAAATTTAAAATAGCATAAAATAGATGAATCTTGAAACAGACAGTTCCTTCACGCTGTCAAATGTAGCATGGTCATGCCTATGTTTTCCCTTTTGCATCTCCAAAATGGAGAGAAAATAAAAGGATGTTGTGTTAAGTCATAGCATTGTTACACATGCTGCCATTTTCCTGCTCTGGTCCTCTGGAAGTTGCAAATAACAAATGTTTGCCATTTCCCAAGAATCAGTTGAGATGCTAACCTTAGACTCTAAGCTAAGTGAAACACCAGATAGACGCTTTAAATTATGTCCCTTGGGCAGTTTTTATTTTCTTCATTATCATTCTTAGGACAATGAGGGAAATAGTACCTTTTCTTTTATATTTTATGCACCAGTTGATGATGCCAAACAACCAAAGTTACTGTTAATTTTTGTTTTTCCTTCCATTTTGGTTTATTTTTACCTCTTCATTCTCTTTGCCAATGTCACTTACGTTAATTGTCCTCTGTCAATCTATATTTCCACACTTTATGTGTTCTTGATTGCACTCTGTCCGATACAGTATACATTATAAGAGAAGACGCCTTATCAGTAGTACACAGCCCTCCAGAATTTGATAATTTACAGTTACAGAATCTAAGAGATATGAAAGCTAAAACCAAGGAAACATAAGAGTTTCATTCAAACCCTTAATCTGGAAATAAATACGAGACAAGGAACCCAAAGTTCAAACTTTTAATTCTGCAATTTACTGTAAATACATTCTGCATGTACTTAGCATTATCTAAACTATAAAACTTCTTATTTAAAAATCAGACATCAGAATATTCAACTGAGTATCCAGGAAAATATTTCAAAGTTTAGCAATTTAGAAATTTTAAAATGATTAAAATGATTGTTTCCGCGCACGAATGATAGTCACATGACCCGCAAGAGTCAATTCAACCTGAAAAAGAGTTACATTTATTCCCAAGACAGGGTCCATGCACAAAGGAAATGTGGCTCATTAAAATCCTTTCAAAGACTCCCAGTGGAGAAGTGTGTTTTGCGATCAATATTCTGTTCCTCTGTACTTTAGTGAACCACAATTTCTGTGCAAAATATGCTTGATTTTCCTTCAAGGTGTGGATTCTTTTCCCATGACAGGTATTATACTTATGATTATTGATAATTCTGCTTAAAAACACAAGTTGCTATATTTTTAAAAGCTAGTATTTAATGAATAAAGGTAAACTTGACATTTTTAAAAATGAAAGAAGAATAGTTCAGTAATTATGTATTCAGGTGATTGTTGTACTTTAACGAAGCTAATAGCAGAAGTTACCCAGCTGTGGGTGTTTTTCTCTGTTGAGACTTTCTAACCCTGCAATTTTCAGTTGGCCTGAGTCTGTAGAAGCACTGTTTCATGACATGATCTCAGGAATACGTCTCAGGCATCAGAGATTGCAGCATAAGAGCAAGTGTGACAGCTGAGTCAGCACCCAGAAGCCATCAAAGTGCTGGAGAAAAACAGGAAGCACTCACCAAGATACAGGAATTAGGAAAGAGCAAGAGTGCTTCGTTGGGCACTTGTTTACTGAGAAGACAGAGATCTAGACATAGAATCAACATCCCATTACCATAATACAGAAATGTGACTGTGTGACTCCAGATATGTGACTGAGTATCAGAACTGGGAGGGTCATTTAGTGTGTGGGCTAAGGCAGTTTATTTCAGTCTCCAGGTTTTGGTTTCCCCATCTGTATATAGCGATTACATATCATCCACCCCATGAATATATAAATGAGGGGACCAAATTAATTGTAAGAGAATATGAAAATATCTGATTTTAGTAACTAACCAATAAAGAGTAACTATAATTTTCATGTGATGTTTCTAAACACCTCTATTATTTTAAAATATACAAATATAGTAGTCCTTCCTGATCCACGGAAGTACTTTGCCATACATCACATGAAATGTTAAAACACCTGACCAAAAGCCTCCATGGTGTCTCTTCGCTTCTAAAAACCATTGGGTAGTCAAAAACAGATTACACCAATAAGCTTTTGGAGCTACCTGTGTGTCCTCATTTGTGCAGATAAAACACAAAATGGCAAACAGATTTAAAGCATCGAGTACACTTGAAAGTCAAGACAACACTACAACAAATCATTCACTTTAAGCACACAAGTGTTGCCATTCAAGCATCCTCAGACTTCACCTCGCTTGCCTCCTTATATTTTGCTTCATAAGAGCCATACAGCATTTGCCTTATTATCTATTTGGGGGGATAAAAAATGGTAATGTGCTGTATGCTTTTTTCATGCTCTCATTGTTTATGTGATATGTACATTTTGCATTAGTATAAAATAATGCTTTAGAAATAATTATCTATAAATATATAGGAATATGTATTATATATATTGAAAACATCAAAATCAAAGTCTTTATGTTTACTTCTTGATATCTAATGCATGTGTGCATCTGATGGAATCTGTGCATAGTCAATGCTTGGAAAAGGAAGATGCGAAGAGGAAAGAAAGGTGAATAGATCAACAAATGGGTGGATGGATGAGTTTGGAAAAAAAGAAAAAAAAAAATGGGTGGAAAAAGAAGCACTGTGGCATTTCAGTTGGAGTAATAAATATCTGTGCTTCAGCCTGGATCTTATTTTAGTTGTTTGACCTTAATTTTTATACCTGAAAAAAAAACAAAACAGAGAGAGGTGGTAATAATCACCTCATGTGTTTTCAAGATTAAATCAGATGTGTGAATGTCCCATTTCACAATACCTGAAATACAATGGGCAGTCCATAAATGTCAGTTGCTCCTCTTTTGCATGCATGGCCTGATTTTACCTCAAAGGCAGGTTTTCAGTATTTTCAAGTTGCAGTTGAACAGATGATTTGAAGGTGGGGAATGACACAGTTCCAACTCAGCACATCTAACTCCTGTGCTGCTTCTTTTGGGAGTTTGCCACTGAGCAGGCGCTGTTTTTAACCTCACTGTTTGGATGAGCTCATCATTAGAGAAAGTTTCCTTCTTACAGTCTACTTTATGCTACCAAGAGGTGAAAGAGATGTGGAAAGCCAGATGGGGAAGTCCCTGTAGCACTTGACAACACTCTCTGCAGATTGGATTGCAAATAAATCTCACAGAGAAGAACCAAAATAACAAGTGAAAAACTAGGTTTTTTTTTGGTTAATTTTAAATTATATAAATTTTAAAGTAAAAATAGTTTATCATTCGTTATTTGCATACAAATAAAATCAATACATAGTCATATTTGAGTAGAAAAATAATATGTGACCATTAAGAAATGAGAGTATATTTTTCTCTTGAGCAGATTAAGGGATACTTGGCACAAAAGGGACAAACAGAATTCCTTGGCAAGAGAAAAATAAAAGATGATAATGTCACTGACATAATTAAGTAAAACATTACAGTCTGACTAATCACAGGAGAAGGTAAATGAACATGACTAGCTGGGAGAGCCTCGCACTGGGAGAGGAATGAATACTAAGTACAGTGTCTAACTCTTTGAGGGAGATTGAACTCAGCAATGATTAGTCAGTTATAACTTAGCCAGGTTTTTATAAAACAACTCTTTTCGTCAAAATTCTTGATATTCCTTTTTCTTTGCTAGCATATAAAATGAATTCTCTATTTAAAAATAAAGATGACTTCACTCCAGGCTTATAGAAAATAATATGCTAGGTATACAGACTCCACTGGCTTTTACATTTTTTCCTTTTTCATGTGGGTGTCAAATCTGTTCTGAGAATATGACAACTTTTATTATGCCTGAGGTGCATTTAGTATAACTTGGAATAATATGTCCTAAATAGATGTTAAAAAGTTTTAACATTTATGAACAATATGCATTACATATGTTTATCTTTTTCACAAAGTTGAAACAAGAAAGTGAACTAACATTTGAATTTATATAATTTTTGATGGAGCCTTTTCCACATCCTAGTGTGTATGGGGAAACCATAATTCTTAAAATATTGCACGGGAAATTTGGAAGACAGAGTACAATAAAAAATAAGGATAGATATTTGAAAAAGTTCCAAGGATATTTTTTCTTTAATTAGTGGTTTATTAAATAACCATTAACTGAAGATATAATCATTTGCTCTTTAGAAGATCCTACCAAGCTGTGGCAACTATCCAATCAGCTTCTGTGTCATCATTGAGTCACACTTTTAAATAAGTCATCTCCATAGCCTGCAAATGTGGACAAGTACATCTGCATTCCTCATACCAAAAATGGAGTCTTGTTGGTTGACTTCTCGTCTTACCCTGCATCCCCACTCTTGGAGTGGCTAGGTTAGACCCAGTCTAACTCTACAGTCTCCTATGTTCCCCATTGTTTCTATAACTCAACTGTTATTTTCGTGAACCTGTTTTTCCAATTACTAATACAAAAGAATGTGCTGGTAAATGAGATGTCAGTTTCATAGATCCTACCTTCTGATGAAAATAATAAAACACACATAAAGAAGGCATTTATGATGAATGACAAATAATGTATTGCATCCCAATAAAGGACATGGATCAGCAGATAAAGTTCGACTAGACACTTCAGTTTAATTATCTTCGTTGGGTGTAAATGTTTTCTTATTTTTGGTAAATACACATACTTGATCTGCACACCTTTCCTCTCAGCTAGCATAAAATGTTTATATGATTGTTTATTAGTAGCACTGATATAAAACAAATAAATCCTAGCCTACTTTGTGTGCATAGATCTTCCTTGTTAGGAGCATCTGGGAATCCGTGCAGAATTACAGAATATCTCTGTTGAAGAATTCCAGGCATACTTCACATAACATATAGTTACTTGACTTTCTCTTCAAAAGATTCTTCTTGGGACTTTATTAACAATGACCCAAAAGCTTTGGTAGCATTACATCATTGGGTATAGAAAAGGAAACCTGACTTGAAGTGTAAAAAGAAGCAGATGGCAAAATGTGTTCCATGCACACATATATAAGTTTTTTTTTTCTTTTCTTTCTTTTTTTCTTTTCCTTCTTCTTTTTGTCTCTTTTTTTTCTTTTTGGCCACAGAATCTGCTTTCTTTCTAATCCAGTTCAGTATGTTCTAAGTAAGCTACTATTTCTGAAAGCATTGAGCATGCAGGGCCAAAGTTTCTAAGTATGGATTCAATGGGCGACAGGAAGAAAATGACGTATGTTAAAGATCCTGAAAAAATGAGGAGGCTGAACTTGATGATTGCAAAGATTCTCCCCAGCCCAGACACTCCTTGCCTCTGGTTTCCACAAATGTGACACAGAAGTAGTCCCAGACTTGGTTCTGAGCTCCCAAATGACATCACTGTTTTTCCTCTCATACTTTATTTCTCACTTATTTTATACAACTTCTGTTTCAACCTTTGCAGCCTGTTCCTCAAACCTCATCCCTATCTTGTTCAAGGACTGCAGCTACTTTTGCTTATGAGCTGGGTTCCTTTATAGTCACACAGATGAATTATATGAATTATGATTAAAGGCATCCCCATCCTAATTAGTCATTCTAATGGCAATTTTTTTCTTACTGATTATTACTTTGTGTTTGGAAGATTTCCTCCTTTAGATAATAAAAGCTGTTTCTTGGGAATGAAAATACTGACAATAGGATTTGTTTGGTGTGTTTGGATGTGGACTGATAGCGTTCGTTCCCTGATAAATGAAAAGGCATGATCGATGGAACTGAATAGAACTCCCAGAAGTGAGCCCACACTTACACAGCCAACTATCTTTGAAAAAAGAACTGAAAATAACACAAGAAAAAAATCTGACTATTCAACAGATGCTGTTGGACAATTAGATTTCTGCTTGCAGGGTCCCAAAGCTTTGGGTCGTCCTCGACTGCTTTCCCAGGCCACAAGCAGGGAGCTGGATGGGAAGTGGAGCTACCAGGATTAGAACTGGAGCCCATATGGGATCCCGGGGCATTCAAGGTGAGGACCTTAGCCGCTAGGCCACGCCGCCGGGGCCTCAAATAGCAGAATGTTGATCTTGTGATGGTAACTGGGGCTACACTACTGTAATAAAATGAGAAAATAATAGGAGAGAGGACAGGGAGGTACAGGGAAAAATCGAAAAATCCCTATATCTATAAAACTGTATCATGGAAAATTATTTTTAAAAGATTTTAAATATAAAATTGAATGTCTTGAGATACACCTTTACCTGATTTTTTAAATACTAATGATCCTGGACACTATCTTGCTGTAGATTTTTACCCACTAACTTCTAGATTAATTATAAAAAAAAGTGCTTCTTAAATTAGGACTATAAAAAAAGAAAGCCAGTAAGACTAAAATGTAAAATAAATAAATAAATAAATAAATAAATAAATAAAAGGCAGGTTTGAAGAAATGCAGTGAAAGTGGAGGCCAAAATAAATCAGTCTAAAGACAAGAAGAGAGGAGGGATAAGTCCACGAAGCAAGGGTCAGATCAGAAGCACATGTCAAAGATGTTTACCCAGAGTTTCCAAATCAAAGACCTTGATGAAACTGTATGTGCATATTAAATAAGGAGGTATGAGCATTGGGCCTGATGGTTAAGATGTTGATTAAGGGCCCAGCGCAATAGCGTAGCGGTCAAAGTCCTCGCCTTGAACGTGCCAGGACCCGATATGGGCGCTGGTTCTAATCCCTGCGGGCCCCCATCCCATCCAGCTCCAAGCTTGTGGCCTGAGAAAGCAGTTGAGGTCGGCCCAAAGCCTTGGGACCCTGCACCTGTGTGGGAGACCCGGAGGAGGTTCCTGGCTCCTGGCTTCAGATTGGCTCAGAACTGGCTGTTGCAGTTACTTGGGGAGTGAACCATCAAACGGTAGATCTTTCTCTCTTCCTCTCTGTATATCTGCCTTTCCAATAAAAATAAATAAATCTTTAAAAAAATGTCAAGACAGAGTTCTGAGATCCAGTTCTTGGCTATAATCTCTTTCTCCAGTTTTCTGCTATGAAAGAGATGAGGAAGCAAGCCCGACTTTGTGGACATGGGGAATCTTGAGTACTTGCTGATCTGAAGCAGAAAACAAACTAAGACTTCAAGAGAACAAGTCAGAACAAGGAGCAGGAAGGAAATGAGGGCTGAGATGAAGTAAAAGGAATAAAATGAAGCAGGATGTGAGAGTAGTACAGACCAGCTGTTGCAAATCACAACATAAAAATGGCAAACATCTGTTTCGTAGGGGATACCTGTCACACGTTGTCTTAATACAGTAAGAAGTGTGTGACTGGATTAAGAACACACACGTGATGGCAATAATCCTTAACTGGGAAACTGGGATGTTTACTGTCAAATCAAGGACTATTTAGCAACTTTTGGGGGGAATCCAGGAAAATAACCAGGGTATGGTTGGTAGTAAAAAGGAGATAATATTTCTGGCTTATTTTTTCCCCATGTGACCAACAGTAGCCCTTTTGACCTTTCTTGAAACAACTTCAAAAAAAGTAGTTGTAAATCTTTGATAGATGAAATAACTCAAAAAACGTTTAAGTAATGCCATTGACATATCACCTCACTGATTTTAGATACTCAGTTGCTTAAAGGCAAGCTATCATTGTGGTCATGAAAGCCGGTTTTCTCATGTTGTCATAGAGTTGTGTGCTACATGAAAAGTGAAATCTTTGTGTTTTGTTTCTTATGGTGTCAAAACGAAGTTTGTTAAGTGCTGTAAGTGTGGGAACTATTCTAGTTTTAAAAATCTATATATCTATCTACATCTAAATATCTATCTCTATCTCTATATATATATCTATGTGTATAGATAATACTGAAACAAAAGTCCAGAAAGGCTAGATAGAAAATGTAAGAAGGGGGGAGAATCAAGATGGCAGAATAGGGTAAGGACACGTTTATACAGACGGAAAAACATTTAACCAGGATGAAGCAGAGAGGACATATTCTAGGAAATAGGAAAGGACAGAACAACAGCAGAGGGGTACCTGGAGACTGACAGACACAGGAAAGCAGCGGACACAACGGAGTGGTGTTGCAGTAACTGATATTCTAGCACGGCGATCTGAACTCCACAGCAGCCGGAACTCCACCAGCAACCAGGTGGGAAGGGACTTTCACTGGGAGCTCGGGTGGTGAACCTAGACAAAGAAATTTCCGTTCTGCTGGTCTGTTTGATTTGACCATGAGCAGAGACAGAGCAGCATATCTCAGATGGGCAGTGTGAGAACAGAGTGGATTTCACAGTCCAGTCAGCCCACTAGAGCTGAATTGGGCGCCATTTTGCGTAAGGAGGAAAGGGCGAGGGAGAGGACTGAGCATGCGCTGAGCTGGGAGTGAGCTCATTTCTGTCTGGGTGAACTGCAACGATGTGGCATTCTACGGGTTCCACTCAGGGCAGGTCTGGGATAGCCCTCGGATCTGAAGACCAGCAAATCAAGAACCTTAGTGGTTGTACGGCAGGTGCCATTTTGGGCACTGTGGCAATAGCTTTGGGACTGCAGGGGACAACAGTGAACTGCGCATGTGCTGATCTCGCGAGAACTTGCTGAGGTCCGAGACTGCACTGGTCCCGCAGGAAAATAATACTGACTGTGGCATCATACGGGTCAAAATAGGTCCGTGTGGGACCCAGATCTAATGTCCAACAGGTTCCAGCAAGATCAGCACCACCAACAACCTAATTATATAGGACACCTGGTGTCTCTCTAATCCTGGGACCTGCTCCAACCGGAAGTGGGAGAAAGGTTGCAGAGACAATGGTGCAGCCTCACCATGGTATCACAGAAGGTGGAGAGTGGTGAGCCAAGAGCTGGGGCTATGGAGACCACAGTGGAAATCTGACATAAGAACCCAGACCTGGAACTTGCTGGAGGTTGTGGCACAAGTGGCTGCAAGAAAAGTTGTGTACCAACCGCAATAAGTAAAATCGCATTGTAGACCTGTGGGTGACACAGCTTAGAAACCTGCCGAAAGAAGACTCTGCTAACCAGAAGTACAATGATCAAGAGCAAAAGAAGAGACAAAGGCACAATGAATATTGCTGGAAACTCTTCTGCAAGGGAGCAAAACCCTATGCCAATCTCAGAGTTAACTGAGGAAGACATTGAAAAATGGGGCACACAGAATCCATAAGACTCATTTTAAAGCTTCTGATCAACAATGAGAAGCGTATGCAAGAGTTCAAACAATTTAAGGAAGCAATAAAGCAAATCAAGGCTGGTATATCAGAAATTAAGAACACAGTAGAGCAAATTAAGAGTACAGTGCAGAGTCTCCAAAATAGAATGAAGCAAGCAGAAGAAAGAATCTCAGAATTGGAAGGTATTTCCTGTCACCAGTGGGAAGCAAACAAAAAGCTGGAAGCAGAGCTGGATCAGGCCAAAAAAAGTATTCAAGAATTGAAAGACACTATTAAGAGGCCAAATCTAAGAGTTATGGGAGTCCCAGAAGGTGCAGAAAGAGAAGCTGAGTTTGCAAATGTATTTAATGAAATAATAAAGGAAAATTTCCCTATCTAGGGGAAAAATTGGGAAACAAGTTCCAGGAGGGGCACAGAACTCCCAACAGGCTTGATCAAAAGCGTTCTTCACCACGACATGTGATCATCAAGCTCTCTTCAATTGAACATAAGGGAAAGATCCTTAAATGTGCACGTGAAAAAAATCAATTGACATATAAAGGAATGCCAATTAAGCTCACAGGAGATCTCTCACAGGAAACTCTACAGGCAAGAAGAGAATGGAGTGACATATTCCAGATTCTAAAAGAAAAAAATTTCGGCCCAGGATAACATATCCAGCAAAGCTTTCTTTCATCTTTGAAAATGAAATAAAATTCTTCCACAGTAAAGAAAAGCTAAAAGAATTTGCCTCTTCCAAACCTGCCCTACAAATTATACTTCAAGATGTTCTCTTGGCAGAGAAGAGGAATAGCACCTACCAAAACCAAAGGCAAACGGGAAGAACATCCCAGTAAAATGACAACAGAAGACTAAACCAATGAACAACCCATTCCTAAAATGACAGGACCAACGTCACACCCATGTATATTAAACTCTGAATGTAAATGGCTTAATCTTAATCAAGCATCATAGAGTAGTAGACTGGATTATAAAACAAAACCCATCTGCAAATTAAGAGTACAGTGGAGTGTGTCAGGAGACACACTTCAACAAAGATTAGCGGAAACTGTATCACATGGGTTTTGTTATTCTCTGTTAGTTTCATCTCTTCAAAACACTTCCTTCTGATTAAATAATTCAATGACTCGTATATCATACGGTAGCATCATTTTCTTCAAGAAGGTTCTTGATTTTCATTTCTTCAGTTACACATTAGTCATTTAATAGCATGTTGTTTAACTTCATGGTGTTGTTAATTTCTTTTTTCTTCCTGTTATTGATTTTGTTTTGTGGCTCTTCATTTAAGGGGATATATAGTAGCTGTGTAATGGAGACTGTCATATCTAGTAACATGTCATTTAACTTCAGGCATTGTAAATTTCTATTTGTTGATTTTGAATAATGACTTTTCATTTAAGGGGATGTACAGTAGTTGTATAATGGAGACTATCATATCTAGTAACATGTCATTTAACTTCATGGCATTGTAAATTTCCTCTTTTCCATTGTTGATTTTGAAACATGACTTTTCATTTAAGGGGATGTACAGTAGCTGTGAAATGGAGACTAACATTCAGATGTGAGGATGTAGTGTGGTATGCATTTCTTCTTCCAGACAAAGATGGACTTACAATGAAACTGTTTACTGTCTCTCGACAATAGGATTCTGGACTCTCTGCCATTGTCCAGGCCCGCAATGATGGACATATGACTGAGTATGAAGAACTATATGTTAGTAATGATATAGAGGAACTGGGGGGGGGAACTGGGGAGGGGATAAGGGAATATGAAATTGCACTATAAAATAATAGTAAGAATAATAAAATGAATTTTAAAAAATTAAAAAAATTTTAAAAAAAGAAAGAAAATGTAAGAAGGAACATTTAATTTCCTTTAACAGAACTTATTTCTGCTGAAGAAATTTATTTTCTCAAATCAATATGATTAAGAATAATAATATATCCAACAATTTAGGCATACTTAATACCAGCGTCTTTGAAGTGTTTACAGGAGTGTGTGTGTGTGTGTGTGTGTGTGTGTGTGTGTGTGAAGAGATGCATATGCATATTATACATATAGACATACTTTTTTGTACATAAGTTTACCTACATGCTTTTTCTATACAATGACATGTAATTGATAGTTACTGTTGCCATTCTCGTTTTATAGCAAAGGAAACAGACACAGGGTGATTAGGACACTTGCCTGAACTAGTAGAGTTACCCAAGTGTCACTCCTCACCTTTCAATAATTATAACATATATTTTTTTCTTTACAAATACTATATTTAATTTGTATAGATCATAGATGCTGATATTCAAATGGTAGTTGAGTTGCCTCATAAATATCATTCAATGTTAAACAACATAGCAAAAAAACAAAACGTAGCAAAAAATTTTTACCTATAAAATACCCAGATGACAACCATCCATGGCATTTACACCTGAATTAACAATTTCATGTGTAATTGTTGACCTTATAAAATATCCTAGATTGGAGACTTGCTTGATGGCTCAACTGACTAATCTGCCTGCCAGTGTTGGCATCCCATATGGGCACCAGTTCGTACCTAACGCCCACTTAACAGCAAATAACCTGGAAAGCAGTGCAAGACGGCCCAATGTCTTGGGACACTGTACAAGTATGGGAGACCCGGAAGACGCTTCTGGCTCCTGGCTTTGGGACAGCTCAGCCCTGTTCACTGTGATCATGTAGGGAGTGAATTAGCAGATGGAAGCTCTTTCTCTCTATCTCACTTTCTCTCTATAAATCTACCCAATAGACATACCTAAATATATTGTAAAAAGCTATTTTCTAGTTTGAATGTATATAAGCTTTTATTCACTGAGCATACAAAACAGAATTTCTGTGGCAGGTGTAGTTGTGTTTTCAGACTAGCACGGATTTGTGATATTTTCATTTTTAAACAACATAGGCGTTTGGCTAAATTAGCTTGCCTCCAGTATAGAAGCATTATCCAGAATATGTTCATTAATCTTCATTAATTGAATAAAGAAATAGCATTTCTCTGAGTCCAAGCACCCATTACATCATTTGAAATAAATGTGCATGTTTGACTCGATACATTTTTCTCAAAAATAAACAGTAACACAGTTGCAAATAAATCATATCTGTGTTTAGATACACCTTGTTTTCTGAGAGACATCTGGAGAAAACTTCTGATACATTTTCATTTTTCTCCTGCTTTTCAACTGTCAAATATAAAAAAATTAATTTAAGATGTTTTACAAAAAAATTTCTAAAGAATTCACAATGTTGCTGTTGCTTAAAATGTGCATTCTTTCCAAATACTAAAACAGTTTGGAGTTTTGTGGTCATAACTCAACAGTTTATTAAGATTCTCAGGTTAATAGAGCAAGATTATGTAAGATTAAATATTAAAAATCCAAATATTTAATTGCATTTTAATTAGCAAAACAAAACAAAAAACTTCTATGGGTAACTGGGAAAATTACTATCAGAAGCTGGATGTAAGAAAAAATTACCACAATGTACATACTGTAGTTTACTTATTTATGAACACTAATTTTGTCATCTAGAAAAGCCGTTTCATAATGGCTGGTTGCTATTATACAACTTAGTTGATCATTAGAAAAGCAGTAGAATTTTTGTATGACATATCAATTTAGAAATTTCTCATTTTTTTCAGTTATTATAATTCCTATTTCCTAATTTATCAATATTTTATTAGTACCAAAGCAGCATCTTTCTTACATTTGGAAATCAAGGGAATAATAAACAACTCAATATTGTTTTTTAAATTAATATTTTCTGTAACAAAATTTTTGTATACTATATTATAGAAAATAGAGAACATAAACAGAGTATGATTCAGTTGTTATTCTTAAGACAAAAATTAATGAAGCTAGCTCTTTTTAGAAATGTGATGAAAATAAATATTCCTTAGACAACAGCGCAGACTAGTGGCAATAGCTTTAACAACACTTTGACTGCATTCCTTACATGAAGATACGAGGTTGTGCTAAGTTATATATTTAATTAGTAATTTTATAATACCATAGAAGTTTGTGGAAATGCCATAGCCAAATATATATACCCATTATTGTATGATACCCATTATATCCCAAATATCTTAGAAATTATTCTCACAATGATGGATGTAAAAATTATGTACTGAGGGAGAAAGTGAATTCAAGCCTATCTTCTGGAGATGCATGTTTCTGAGATCTGTATATTTTATATTAAGTTACAGTACAATTGATCCTTGACCAGCAAGTCTCTGACATTATGAAAAGTGACACTTCTAAATAGTACCATAATATCCCTTTACAGATAATAAACTTTGCTGTGTGTCAGTTCAATTTATATAGTGCTCACATAATATTTAAACATTATTGCCCCCAGTTTTAAGTGTTTTGTGTGTGTGTGTATGTGTGTGTGTGGTATGTATGTATTTCAATCCCAAAAGCTTGAGTAATTGGAAATAAGAGTACTTCCTTGGCTTTGAAACAGTTGAGATATTTTTTAGAATTTTCTCCTGATGATTTAAATACAAGAACTATCTCAGCAGATCATTTCCAAAATTATCAACATGTTGTTGTGGTCTCTAAATCATGAATAAATATTGTTTTCCAAAAAAAAATGTAATGACACCTTATAATATCATCTGGATCAGTGGAGGGAATAGCATTCACACTTTGTAATTCACAAGAGATTCTCCATAACCTAATTACTTTTCTAAATATAATTAGTAATTGGTATTTAATAAAAGTATTCCAAGACTGTTAGCAAAAGGAAAACAGAATATTAAATGATCCCAAGTGGATAGCGTCATGTTGAAAAGGTTGGGGCATTTAAAAATTATCTGTTCCTACCAAGGTGAAAAAGTTCACTGTGGTCTATGATCTAAAGGGATGTTAACCTGAATTCCAGTCTTGTTCTTAAACAGCACCCCAATCTGGTTGGAGGCATTGTTGTAGGACCTTCAAACTGGTCCCACTCACCCCACACACAGAAAGCCAATCACTGATATCCAGGTGCTGAAGAAAGCAAGCATTTGTTGCAAAGTGCAGCATACGTAGCCTGGCAGCTACTGCATAATTCCTGGGCTCCCCAAGGAGTTAGGATGAAGGTCCTTTAAAATGAAATTTGGCCTACAGGTGCATATTGAGCTCCAGTGTGAGTTCCTGGTTGGTTGGTGAAGCTCATGACCTTCCTTTGATTGAGCAGTGATACCATATTATTTAGGGAATTCCAGTGGACTCCGGTTGGCCTGGGAGCCACATGAATATAGCAGTTACATTTTCTCAAAAATTCCCCCAGATGAAGTCCTCCAGACAATACGGCCATCAGTATTCTTGTCTGCTAACAGCACGTGACTCTTTCAGGGCTGGTTGTGTCCTCCTCAAGTCAGTAATTCCCGTTGATAAAGTGCAGGCCTGAACACCTCGTGCGAATGCAAACGGACTGGAAACTGGATCCTGTTCTTAACATTACCGGGATTTGGTTTCAACCTTCAAAGGTGTTTGCAGCCTTGTATTATTTACTGTTCCTGCAACTCCAAGAAAGTTTGGCAGCCCTCAGAACTTAATTTCCTAATTTGTATATTGGGTAATATTTTTGATTTAACACTGTTCCCTGTTGGTGACCTAAGGGGACCAAATATGTAAACAATGAAAAATGGCAAATGAGAACAAATTACTTGATTATTGAAAAGGCTACATTCACAGAGTGAATTCATCACTGTTTATTCATACAAGGAATGCTTTAGGATTCCAGTTTACTTTTATTTTATGTGAAAAGATCACAACTATAGATATCTGGGATCTCATTTGTAACATGAAGATATATCCTTAAAGAAATGGAGCCAACCTATAAAATTAGAAGAAAATACTTCATTGTTATACCATTGTTAATATGAAGGAAAATTAAGTAGCATTATTTAGGTCATCTAGAATTTAATAATACACTATCATATCCTCATTTTTATTATTGTAAGTATCCCCTTAAGTGAAAAAAAAAAACAACTTATTCCCCAAGAAATATACTCAACTCACCACAGCAGTGACAGGGAAGATATCCCTTCTGTATGTCCATCCAGGGAGTTACACCCTGTAGCTATCAGGATGTCACACAACAAAGTCTTCTGATACCCACAAGTTTCCTTTCCACTATTTAAGATTTTCTTTCCAAGAAAAGTTGTGAGTTGACTTGTTTATTGATTTGTTTAGTCTAGCAACAGAGAGACTGAGATGAAGATTGAGAGGGGTTATCTTTTACTAGTTCACCCCCCAAATGGCCTCAATATTCAGTGGTGAGCCAGACCAAAGCCAGAAGCCACACCCAGGAACATATGAGTCTTCCACATGTATGGCAGGGGCAAAAACACATGAGCCACTTTCATTTTTCTGTTTTTTTCCAAGACACTATGAGGAAGCTAGATGGGACGTGAAACAGCCATGACACAAACTGGCATCCATACGTGATACCAGCATCTCAGACAACAGCTACCTGGAGATTCTGAACTTTTATTCCTATTCTGCATAGCATAAGAAATACTCATTGATTAGATTGAGAATAATTTTAAAATCAAAGTTGGCACAGTTTCCAGTAAAAATGCAACTGTTCTTCAAGAGCTCATGTTTAAAGAAAAAAGTTTATTTTGGTTCAATACATTTTGAAATCCGTGCACTTTTTCCCAATACACATTTTCTATGAACTTTTAGATGATCTGCTCTGTTCAAGATTACAAAACGATTTGCCCCTAAGTAAACTTAAAATTAAATTCTCTCTTCACAAAAGTCTTTGTGATAATCTCCTATGTGTTTCTGAATTATAATTGGTTCTGTGCAATCATTTTGATATTCATCCTCTAAATACAACAGCCTTTGGAATTGTGCCATGGACAGACAAAAGTGACTTGAAATGATCCAGGGAAGATTTTTCAAGAGCAGTGGCTTCATCCTTCCCTGGGTTCATTACACTTCTTGTCTTTTAAGTTATGTTGATCTCCAAATGGGAAGAGAGGAAGAGAAACAGAGTGTGTGTATGTATCTGTCTACTAATTAACCTCCCAAATGTTTGCAACAGAAAGTGCCGGCCATGCCACAGTTAGGAGCCAAGAACTCTATCCCGGTCTCATACATTGGTAGCAGAAGCCAGACAGGTAAGTCCACACCTGCTGCATCCCGGGATTCGTTAGCTAGAAGCTGGTTTGGAATCGGGGAGCTGGGACTCAAACAGGATTATGATACAGGATGTGGGTGATTGCATTTGCTGCACCACGGCATCTACCCTCACAGGAACTTTCATGAAATGGTGTGGAAGATGGGATCTCAAGATGTCTTTCTTTCTTTCTCAAACATCACCCTGTTCCCTAAACAAAACAAGGGATGCCCTGCCTTTCAAGTCCAAAGTGATGTTTCAGTCACACTGGCTATGTGATTGGTATATAAAATATTTATTTAGTAATGACTTACATGCAAATCGCAAATTGTGCAAAATTACTGTGATGCTTAACACTAGAAGGCTGTAGATTCTAAATTTACATTTTCTCTAATTTTTGACCAGAAAATATTTTATTTCATATAACCTGATCGATTAACAACTGCATGTTTCCCGTGTCCTCTTTTTGGGTACACACCAATCTGACTGAAATCGTGAAGTTTTTGATGACTCTCATACTGGGATTGTTCTTAAAGTGAAGTTAAAATTTGGACAATATCAGTGAAAATTCAGTGATTTTTTTTCTGGGAATCTTAGACAAAGCTTTTCATCTGTTCATACGCTATGGAGATTTGAAGATTTGTTTATTAATATGTTCATCTTGAAGAAAACAAAGATCTCTTGGAAGTTTTGCGTCATGTTTGCAACAAGCAAAATCACCAATCCTTAAGCGCTGCATTGTAACCTTTTATTTAGGTGGACTTGGCTGAGGTTGGGTGACGTCACAGGGAGTGTATACCTTGTTATTGGTGCCAAGTCTCGCATGTCTGGGTGGCCTTCAGTCTTGCAGTTCTTGATGTGGGGATTCCCCATCAGTTCTCAGTTCCATCTTTTCCCTCCCACAAACAGCACCATCTTGGTCAGTTACACTGTCAATGCTAAAAAAGAGCAATTCTGTTCACAAGTCAGCCTGTTATCTTTCCTAAGGGTCCTAATAAGAATCTCTGCATAAAGCTGCATGGCAGTGTATTCAGGGTGTAATTCTATGCCGACATAACATAAGAGCTTTCTGGATTCTGTGAAAACGTCCTAGGGCAATTGCTTCCTGCACAGATGCTCTGTAGAGCTTCCTTTAACTAAACGGACAATCTCTAGTGCTTTATTAGATTACATTGAATCATTAATCTACTTTGTGGCTTCATTTCTAGGTCTTCCATCTCCCAATGTCTCTTTATGCTGATTCCTCAGAACTGCATTATGGTAGGGCAGAAATGGAACAAGCTTTTAAATTACACATAGAGAAATGACCCCTGTAGCAGCTGCACAGGTGCAAAGGGGGTTAAAATTGCTCTTATCTTTTATCTGCCTACAGGGTCTTATTTGCTGGTGTTTAAATCTCTGGGAAAAAAGCAGTTGGAAGTTTAAGTATTTTGCTACCTTTGCTGCTGGATTCCCGCTGGGACAGTGCCCTATTTCTTACCATTATTCATTGTCGGTCTGCCTTTAAATAGCAATACTTCTGAGGATGATTGTGTAATGCTGCAGATGCTGCTTTGCTTGATCTGGGAACACATTCCAGAGATGCTGTCACTAAAGATGTGTTTCTAAGAAGGATGTTATTTTGCCATGAGGAGATGAGATCACACATTATATTTAGGATACTTAGAGTAGGCAACTGTTAATGGGTTACCATCTAGATCTAAACTTCATATTTTATTTAAGCTACATTACCCTTACTGAAAAACTTTGTCCTAGATGGCAAAATTTTTCAGGAAAGTGCTTAATCATTTCATGTATATGATCATGCAAAGGAGAAAAGCATAGTTTCAATAAAACTAAACCAGTAAGTGACATTTTCAGCTCAGTGATACTCAGCTGGGGTTACTAAAACTAATTCTTGTTCATTAAATCTTAGTGAAACGTATAGAAACACTATTAAGGTGATTGTGGGATTTTGCTGCCTGCCTATTCCTCAGTTTTAGACAGTAGCAAATTAAGTTCTTGCTATAGTTGGTCAAAAATACATTATACTTTTATTAATATCTCATTTTAGATCCCTGTGAGTGGGTTATTGACCTGCTAAGAAAACTGTTCTGTGTCGATAAAATCTGAAAGTCTGATTCTTCTTGGCCTGATTTTCCTAGAATTGCATTTCATTGAATTTCACATTTGTTTTCATTTTATTTTTAGTGTATTCAAAATTAAATGTGGGAACTACAGGGAAACAGTCTCCGTCTTTTGCATAATTTCAAACTGTCTTGAGATATAAGTACATATTTTTCTCTGACTACATGTTTTGTGTGTGGATAGGAAAAAACAAAATATCATTTGCAATTGCAAACTCTTTTCTCTCATCGGTTGTATAATGTGTTGTGGATTGTCTAAATGTGTTTTTCTTCTTGAGAAAATATTTTTTGTTTTTACATTCTTATTTTGCAAAAGTATTGAAATACATTTACATTAAGTAATTAGACACTTAAATGTATTGCTCTTAAAAACAACAAATAGAAATGGTGAAAGAGAACAATCTCACCCACATTATAGTGAATTTAATTAGTGAGAAGGTGGAGTGGTACAGCAACAGCTTTTAAACTGATTATTTAATTTTCAAGTGGTGCATATGATTCTGTGTGAAACTGAGATGGAAGAATGCATTTGAATTTGATTAAACCCTTTGAAAAGCAGCATGGCTTTTAAAGTGTCACTTTTAAGTGTTCTCTATCATTTTACATTTAACATGCTTTCCTGGTTTAGTTTTCTCTTTCCTTTTCTCACTTGCAAAAGAACTTTCCCTTGCAAGGAAAGAGAATGTTTAAGCCATTTTAGCCTAAGACCAGTGAATCAGAAAGAACCTAAGTATAGGGGTTCCATAAACAAGCCCCAAGAAACCAATTTGTAGCCTCTGGTTGCTAAGTAGCCTGCTGCTGGTTCTCCCACCAGCCTTGGGCAGTCTGCTAATGGGAGAGGATTACCAAGGCTTATTTTGGAAAAACAAGGGCGGCTAAGCAGTGATTGCATCCCACATTCTGTGTAGTGGCAATTAGGTTGTAGTGATTTGGCTGGGTGTATAATTGGAATTCTCAGTATGAGGCTTGAGCAGAAGCACATCTGCTCCTAGGATACTCTATTAGATCTATCTAAAATATTTGACCAATTATTAGAAGTATTATGAGGTTATTTATTCAAAACTGCAAACAGAAGCAAAAAAAAAAAAAAAAGTTCCCAATGTAGAGGCATCAAACAGCAAAAACTGGCAGAATTGGGTTCTCTGGTCGTCAGTGTAGTTATTTTATCAATCCCCTGAACCAAAAAGGATTCCTCATATCTTTCCTTGCTCTGATTCTGCATGCAGCTTAATCACGCATTGAAGTGACTTCTGTCCTTCTCTTCTTCTATTCCGATTGGACCCACACTTCAAAGCAAAGCTATTTTTTACTGAAGACTACGTGAAGGTCCGTGCAATTCTGATTGCAATACACTGGGGCTAAAGGCAATCTAAAGTGGTACGGAGGCTGCTGGATTTTTTTTTTCCCAAGAAGTAAAATAATTCAGATTGCGAAGCTCAAATTTCAAACCACAATTGTTCATACTCTTTGTTTACCAAAAACATATAACACTATTTTGTCCACCGTTCTTGTCTTGAAAATTTGGCTTCTCTATTATCCACATGACAATACTAAAGCAATTTCACTTAATCTGAGAAATTTCCTCAAATTAGAAGGGGGGTGAAAAAAGCATATTATCCACATAATACAATACCAATTCTTCTTCTTTTGTTCTACACAAGAACAAACAGAGTCAGATTTAGTAAACTTTTCTTACACAGAAAGAAAAAAAAATTAATCCAGGAATTTATAACTTTTGTTCTTTTAAGAAATTACCTATTTATATGAAAGTCAGTTATATAGAGAGGTTTTCCATATTGCTAATTTTCACTCCCCAGAAAATTGAAGCTACCAGTGCTGGAACTTACCTAAACCAGGAGCCACAAACTTCATCCAGGTCTCCTGGATATGTGGCAGGACCCAAACATTAGGACCATTTTATGATGCTTTTCCCAAACCATCAGCAGTGAGGTGGGTTGTAAATAGGGCAGCCAGGACAGCAACGGATGCCCCTATGATGCCTATAATACAGGGAGCAGGCTTATCCATGCTGTCACAGCCAAGTGTTGTTGATGTAAGAAACATTTATTCCATGTGAAGATTAAGCTATACGTGGATTTCCAGCAGTAATCTAGTAATTTGTATTACTTACTCAATTCCCCTTACTTTTTATGATAAATTTTACTTTATTTCTGTATAAACATATTGTCAAACTTTCAGGGAAACTGAGGCATGAGTCATTTAAGAGGCAGAAGAAATTTTTTGTGCTGATTAAAGCTTAAATTAAAAAATACAAATATTAGTTTTCTTGAGAGTGTATCCCAAGGTCTTGCAAATTTCAAAGGGCTTTGAAAAGACAGAAAAACTGGGAAGGGAATTACACAAATTCCTTACCAAGAATTTAGCTTTGTGCATACAGGGTAGCACAGTGTCTTGTAGATAAGGGGTTGGCTAACTAGTGAGTGCATTAAATGGTTCTCAGGAAGGGAGAAGAAAGAGACAATTGCAAAAAAAAAAAAAAAAAGTTACTGGGAGAGACAGTGTCTGTAGGATGAGACTACCCAGGTAGCTAAGAACTGTAGTTCCCATTACATTAATAATGGGATGTAGAGAGTTCGGGGCCTAGCAGGACCTCAACTTATGCTGGAAAAGTAAGATACATCTGCATAGAGTACCAAGGCCTCTGATTGCCTGAAGTTTTGGAATATGACAATCCATTTTAGATAGATAGATAGATAGATAGATAGATAGATAGATAGATAGATAGATTATAGTTGCCTGAAAACTTTAAATTTTCGTGAGAAAATTACGAATTATCTCTCTTTTAGCATAACTTTATTTTGACATAGAACAAAACAATTGGAGCGAGGATGCAGATAATTAAAATGTCAGGCTTTACATGGGAAATTAATCCTGCCCTTTTTTTAAAATATTTTTCTGTTTACACAAATGAGAGTCAAAAATTGTCAAGATATTCATAGGATACACACTTTGATTTTAGAAATGCTATAGAAGATTTCACAGTCGTCTGACAGTGCAGTCATTATTTTATGAGTAGAATTTCTGTCCTCTAGCAAGTCACATTATGGAAATAGTGAGAATCTGATGATCAGCAAACCAGTGTCTATGCCTTATCTGTATGGCAATTGAGAAGAAAGACATCATTTTGGTCAGTAGTTTTTAGTGATACTTTTTTGTTGCTGTTATTATTTTTTCACCTAGAATAATTTAGATAACAATACGTGTTTTGAGTGAAGACCAGAGATGAGGACTTATAGTTAGTATAAGGGAGAGGTGTAAAGGACCATCATTGAAAAAATCATCTCAGTTAAGTCCTCAAGATTAAGGTGGATATTTGGTATTGTAGTTAAGATGCCAGTTAGGATGCCTGCATCCCTCCTCAAAGTGCCAGGTGTTCAAGTCTTTGTTCTGTGTCTGATGGCAGTTTCCTGTTTCTATGTGCTCTGAGAGGCAGCAGGTGACAAACTCAAATCTTTAGGTTCCTGTCTCCCAGGTGGGAGACCTGGATTATGTTCCCAGTCCTGGTTTTGTGGAAGGAGTCAGGAGGTGGGAGTCTCTCTCTCTCTCTCTCTCTCTTCACTCCCCACCCCGTTCTCTGAATAAGAACAGTGACAAAGGGTGAAAAGGAGGAAATAACCAACATAACTATGTTTTGCCTATGAGCTAGAGAACCAAGAATTTCAAAAGCTTCTGATTTGTGCAAAAGGGCAAAGCGTTGAGGTGTAATGGTATGCTTTATATGTTTTCTGTTCAGATCACAATTTAATATATATCAGTTATATAAAGTGGGGCATAACAATTTAATCTCTTTGCATATCAGTTTCTTATCTTCCAAATGGTGATGATATTAATATCTTCCTCATGTGATTGCAGAGTGACTAAATAACATATTTTAAGCATCAAGTTCAGGGTAAATGTTCGCTGAATGGTATTGGTTGTTAGTATTCACTGAGACAGACAAGGCAGGAATAAATTGCTTAGGTAAATGTGATTGAACATCTTTTTCTTTCCAAATTGAATCAAGGACATTTTTGTGACATCCGTGTAGAAATGTCCAATAGTAAACTTAATATTCAGGTCAGGGAGTGTTACATGAGTATATTTCAGATTTATTAGTAATAGCTCAATATTGATAGTTTGGCTTTGCATGAAGGTGTTGTGAGGAACAGTATAAATTAAAAAGTCCTAGGGCTGGTGTTTGATACAAGAGGTTAGGGTGCCGCTGGCATACCGTATGAGTGCAGGTGCGTGTCTTGAATGCTCCCTTTGCAATCCAGCACCCTGCTAATGTGCATCAGAAGGCCCCAGTGGATGACCCAATAACCTGGGACTCATTAGGAAGATTCAGACGGAGTTCCAGACTCCTGACTTCAGCCATATCATCTCCAATTTAGCAATAGTTACATATATATATAACTATAACCTTCAAAAAAATAAATGTTTTTAAAGGGAAAAGTGTGAAAGATGAAGTCCTCAGAAAAGCAATAATGACATTCAGGGTCAGTTACATGAAGAAGCAAAAATCAAAGTGATTGAAAAAGAAAGACACATGGTGTCATGGAAGTTGGGAAAGAAGTCAAGACAGCAACAATAATTGATGGAATCACGTTAGATGAGGCAGAATTACATGTTGAAATCTATATTCAAACTTTCAATATGAACATCAGTGGCAGCATTAGATATATCAAGATCAATAGGAAGAATCTCTCTCTCCCTCCTTTCTCTCTCTCTCTCTCTCTCTCTTTCTCTCTCTCTCCCTCCTCTCTCTCTCTCTCTCTCTCTCTCTCTCTTCAGTTCATGCCTTTAAACTGGCCTAACATATTTGTTTAGGCTCTTGGCTAGGGATTGAACCAGCTGATAAACACTGCCTCTCTTTTTTTGTTTATTTCATTTTATGACACAGTTTCATAGGCTCTGAGATTTCCCTAATCCCTCCCCATGCCCTCCCCCCATGTTGGATTCCTCCATGTTGTTACAGTAGTACAGTTCATATCCAGTCGTGATTCCTTCACTGTGGGCATGGACCATGTGGAGAGTCCAGCATCTTATTGTCCAGATAAATTCAATAGTTTCATTAGGAGATCATCCCTGGTCTGAAAGCAGAGCTGGTAGGATATCATCCCCTCCAATGAAAAGCCACGACACAACTTCAACAACAATTTACAACATCATGAAGTTAATTGACATGGTATTGAGTGACCAATATGTTAGAAAATACAAGTTCTTAACCACATCCTGTGACTACTTCATTGACATTTCAATTTTAGTTACACCTTAAAATAGCTATAGGGTACTATTCAGCTGTCTTGTGTCTATTGCCTAACTAGACGATAATCCTAATTTAATAGTCTTAAAGTACAAATTATCTCTTAATAAATTACCTTTTAGCAAACAGGCTTTTGGGTTATCAAAAAATAACTTTTTATAGTGTGAAGTTTTATGTCAGAGGAAGATTTTAGGATTTTATATATATGCACATGTATTTAAACATCGACTATAATGACTTATATTAAGAAAATATATACCGCTGTTTGTAGTATTATAGCATTAATTTGTCAATTTCATTAATATGTAACCATCCATTTTTACTGTTTTGCTTTTAAAAAGTGATCAAATGAAGAACATATCTCATAACTACCAGATACTATTAGTTAAAATGTGTTCCATTTTTCCTTTTAGGGAAATCTTGAGGAGTTTGACACTTTCCATCTTCCAACCAGTAATCATCTTTTGGGGGAGGATACATTTTGGTAAGTTTCACTCACTCATCTTTGTTTTTTGAGATTTTTAGTATAGTTAAGTTTCTAATTTGTCATGAAGTAGAGCAAGAGAAAAATAAAGGGAAGTAAACTTCACTGCTTGAGTGATCACAACATTAAGTTGTGATCAGGATTGTGATTTGCCATTGCGCTTATAATTGGAATGTTATTAAATCCTATCGAGACAAAGTTAAACTTATGTACAACAAGGACATTTTTTAACTTTCTTTTTTTTTTTAAGATTTATTCATTTTATTACAGCCAGATATACAGAGAGGAGGAGAGACAGAGAGGAAGATCTTCCATCCGATGATTCACTCCCCAAGTGAGCCGCAACGGCCGGTGTGCACCGATCCAAAGCTGGGAACCTGGAACCTCTTCCGGGTCTCCCACGCGGGTGCAGGGTCCCAATGCATTGGGCCGTCCTCAACTGCTTTCCCAGGCCGCAAGCAGGGAGCTGGATGGGAAGTGGAGCTGCCGGGATTAGAAGCGGAGCCCATATGGGATCCTGGGGCATTCAAGGCGAGGACTTTAGCCGCTAGGCCACGGCGCCGGGCCCTAAACTTTCTTTAAATCTGTACTCTGCTTATGCCAAGTTTGTAGGATCTTTTGCTCATTGATACCTGGGTGCACTAGTAATAGTTAAATGAGCATCCAAGAATAAATCTGAAGTCACAGAACTTAATAAATTCTATAAGTATCAGTTATGAACAATCCTTATTTTTCATATTGAGTTCGGATTTTCAAACTAAACAATTATTGGACATAAATTGTATGCCATAAAACTAAATGTATAGTTTCTTTTCACTTTAATGTATGATTTCTCTGTTACCTATAAATTGACATATCAAAACACACACACACACACACACACGCACATGCATTACTTAAAGTACTGTGAGTGTTACATTAGGTCACGATTAATTATTTGAGCTATCCCAATTCACCTAAAGTATAGTTTCGAGATAAATTCTCATATTCTCATTTCTGATCTTAAGAGTTCCATCAGCACTCAAGTACATGTACATTATTTATGAAATTGTGTAAATTTACTTTTATCTTTATGTCTATATGATAGTTAATTCTAAAAATATGTGCAAAAAGCAAAGTATGAAAGAAAATAGATTTTTATGAAAGTTATACCTGTAGTAGAATTTTGGGAGTCACAGTGCCAGAAATTCTCTTTTTCCTGATTTCAAAAGAGTTTTTAATGCTAATCAAAGAACCAAATACTTGGGAAAGGTCCCATATATCAACATGGGATTTCTGTGAATATATCTTACAAGCTTGTAGCTATTGATTTACCCCATTTGTTGTCACTTTGTGCTAGAAATCCTTAGTGATGGATAAGCTTGTGAATTTTTCTCCATGGTATCTTCAGAAGTGGGTTATCAGGTATTACATTATTAAGAGGACAAAAGGAGGAATAAGTGGTCATAATAGAATATAATTCAACTAACATGGTTTCTAGCATGCTTGCTTCAACTGTTAACTATTTTTTTTTATTATTTTTACTTCATTAATTACATTGCATTATGTGACACAGTTACATAGGTACTTGGGTTCTCCCCATCCCTCCCCAAAACCTCCCCCCATGGTGGATTCCTCCACCTTGTTGCATAACCACAGCTCAAGTTCAATTGAGATTCCCCCATTGCAAGCGTATACCAAACATAGAGTCCAGCATCTTATTGTCCAGTCAAGTTCAACGGCTTCTTAGGTATACCCTCTCTGGTCTGAAGACAGAGCCAGCAGAGTATCATCCCAGTCAATTGAAAGCTCCAACGTACCATCAGCAAAAATTTACATCATTATGGAATTAATTGACATAGTAATGAGTAACCAATATGTTAAAAGTAAATGCGAGTTCCCAGCCACCTTCTGTAATCAATAGTCCTGATGCCTATTTTTTTTTCCTTTGGGAGTTGACATTTCATTAGTCAATCTCCAGTTCGAGTATGACACCAAGCACGTGGCATATGAAGTAACAAATTTAGGATCTGCCAAATAAACCAATTTCCAGTAAATCTTTAAATGTGAAAATATTACCATTTACTGATCTCATTTATTTAGGGCTTCTTATGATTCCGAATGTAATGCTTCTGAGACTATCATACATTTGGTTCCTTATTTTTTGTGTTTTTTTGTTTTTTCTTATTTTTGTTTAGTAGAAAATTTCATAATCTCTACCACATGAAAAAACAACACATGTACAAATGTGTATATACACAAACACACACAAATATATATATATATATATATATACACACAAATGCACACAATGAGTGTATCCTCTTTATTCACAAGTCCTATTACTGCAGATTACATCAATCATTGATAGGAATTTTTTTGAGATTTCTGTCTGTACAGATATTTTTCTTTATGTAAGTAATATAATATAATAATGATTTAATTGTTGTACTTTGTAATGTGTAATACACATAATATAGAGGTGATTTAAAGCAGAAGAGAAGATGTGTGTGCATTGTAAGTAAATACTTCACCATTTACACATAAGGCATTAGAACATTTTCAGATTTTGATGTCTTGGGTAGGAAGGGTGATATCAATGGCTTTGTGTGCATCTCTTCATGGAAACATTGTGTGATTTTTTTCCATAACACTAAACAGTTCATCATTCACAAATTTCCCAAGTATGACAAAACCAATAAGAATGCACATGTGATATTCTCGCATTTGACTGTTAAACACATTTTGATACTTCAGTGCAAATCTGGTATGGCCAAAAAATTGCTTGGAAGGTGCTTGATATATCTCTTCATCGAGTTCCTCTTGTTAGTGAATTAGGAATTTATTCTTTCCCTGATATATGTTATCCATTTCTGTTTCTCCAAAACTTCACTGCTTCAGTTTTAATACCAAACAACTACTTTTAATTCCATAATGAAATTTATGATCCATTTACTCAACGTATTTTTAATTACTGAAAAATAAAACGGTGATTACTTTCACATGCAGGACATGATGAAATTGTTCTATGATATTATGAAACTCTATGTATAGTAGGCATCTTCCCTCAAGCGTGAAATTTTCAAGAATCTCACTACATATTCCTATCAATGGCCAGAGTGAGCTGATTTAATAGAAGGAATTACCCATTTTATTTCTTCTACCAAGGCCACATCTTGAGAGGAATGTTTCATTATTGCAGACAATACATTCCCTGGTTTGCAGACTGGCTTTAATGGTATGTTAAAATCGATTGGAGCTATTTCTCTGTCACCTGAGAAGTACTCTAGGTTTCGTGGTGTTTTTATATTTCGTAACTTTCTCACATCTTCTTTTAAAGTTGGCATAACTAAACCAGGTGTCTACTTTGCTTATGAGACCACAACTTCCTATTTATAAAGAGATACTTCTGGTAAATATGTAATGTACCTGGAATCCAGGCCCCACCACAATTACTGTGTCCAATTTATGACTGCTATGATTGTGGAATTACACTGAAACTGTGGGTAACTTCCACTTTGCATATTTCAGTCTAACAGGGACACTTTATATAGAGAATATAATGTCCCCTTGTGAAGGCAGGTAGCTGTTCCAACAAATGAATTCAGATCATTTCATAAAAGAAGCAAAAGTATTTTTTTCATATAATAAGGATGTGTATATATGTATATAATAAGGGTGTGTATATATGTATATAATCTCACATATTATATATAACTATATAATACACACTATTATATACATAGCATGTATTATCCATATACTATAAATCATATTTATTATAGTATGTATTATATATTTGCTATATACTATATATTTATTATATGGCACATATTATTATAATGAGACATTGATATATAATAATATTACAAAATTGTTATAATACATGCTATAGGTATAAAATATAATTAAGATGTATAATAATATATTATCATTTGGAATATTATAAATTTATGTAATATATTATTATATATAAAGTTTATATAATATGTTATATGTAGAATATATTATATATAATTGTATTATATATATACACACACACACACACATATATATATATACAAAGAAGAATTACAGAGAGAGAGAAAGGGAAATAAAGACAGAAAGATCTTCCATCATATGTTTCACTCTTGAAATATCAACCGTGGGCAGGGCTGGGCCAGGCTGAAGCTAGGAGCCAAGAGCATAATCCAGGTCGACCAGGTGGGTGCAGAGACCAAGTACTTGCACTGTCTTCTACTCTTTTATCTGATGCATTAGCAAAGATCTGGATCAGAAGTGCACCAGCCAGGACATGAACCAGTGCCCATATAGGATACTGACATTACAAGTAATGGCTTTATCCACTGCACTGGAATGCCAGCCCCTAATGGTATAATTTATATATATATATAAATATATATGTATGTATATATATACACACATACATGTATAATCTATATATGTGTACACACACATATATAACCTAGCTTTAAAATATTATAGATCTCTCCATATGTACTCTCTGAAATACATATATAAATATGTAATGTGTATAATATATATTCTCTGATATAAGACAAGCTTTGTGAAGAATACAAAACAAATGGACATATAGGTAAAGTATATACATATGTTCTCATAGATGAACTATATATATCTCATAGATAAATTATATATAATCTATATAAAGATGTATCTATATAAAATTGATACAATATTTGAAAGCCAGAGTAACAGAGAGAGGGAAGAGCTCTTTCCCCATCTAGTTCACACAAATTTGCGACAGGCAGGAATCAACCACGCTGAAGCCAGGCAGACACTCCATATGAGTGGAAGTCACTGCGCCTGTATCAGGTGAGCTCCCAAGATGTACTTGTGCCGTCATTTTGTACCATTATCTGTTGCCTCCCAAGTGCATTAGCAGGAGTTTGGATGAGGAGCAGGGGCAGCAATTTATCTGATAATGGATTGTGGCACTCCCAGTGACAACCCACTCACCACAGTGCCCACACTCATTGCTAAATCCATTTCACTCTGTGAGGATAGCTATTTCCTGCCTAAGGATAACCTTATGTAGTGTTAGGAATCATTGATAACATAAAATTACAAAAAAAAAATCAACGGGTCACTTCAGATGTTTAAGTGAAGGTGTTAATTGACGAACATCTCTGTGGCTGTTTAGAGCTGAGATCTCTTTCCTCTGCTTCTTGGGGCCATGTACAGGTCAGTAATTCAAGATGTGATCAACTTCTTACATCCTTTTCATTTAAACCAAATAGTCTCCTCAATGCTTCCGCCTCTCAGAAGCAGTTTTAGCATGATTGCCTTTGGGACTTGGGAGGAGAGGAAAGTGTGGGAAGGAGTACATTTCGTTGCTGCATGAATGGTCCTGGCCTGCACTGTTAGCTACTTAAAGCTGCCGCTTTTCCATCAGTACAGTGGCTCCTCAGAACCACTACCAGTCTCCTGAGTTGTGTTGCAGCAGGCTTGTGGGTGCAAATGAGATACTTCCCTGAATCTTATTGCTGAAGCCTTCCTCAGCATGGAGACCTGCGCACTACCCTGGGTTCTTCAGTTATACTTGTGTCTGCTACCCTCCTTTGCTAGGATCCTTTCTCAACGTTAGTATTTCTTAAAAAGTTGAGTTGTTATGTACTCCAAATGTTAGCCCAGGTATTAAATCTCTGCAAAGTCTCTCAGTAGTCGTGCTGTCTGACGTAGGATGAATATATCTTATTCAAAATACCTAAGCCTAAAGGGGGAAAAATTGTAGCACAACTATCCACAAGGTAGTCTTTTACTGCTGGAGGGAGTGTGAGTTAGTTCAAGCACAGTGGAGGTCAGTATACTCACAACTGAAAAGTGATCTACCATAGGATCCAGCTGTCCCAATCTTGGGAATCTATCCAAATGAATCCATATATGAAAAAGTACCTGCATCCTTATGTTTATAGCAGCACAATCCACCAGAGTAGAGTTATGGAAACAACTCAAATGCCTATCAAAAGAGGAATGCTTACAAACTATGCCACATTTATTGCATGGAATACTTCACAGTCATTGAAATGAAGTGGTTCTAACTGGAGACTATCATGCTCAGTGGTGTAAGCCAGACTCAATTGGACAAATACCAAATGTTCTCACTGATATAAAGCAAGCTTCATGCAAAATGCACAACAAATGGGTATATAGGTAAACAACGTATATACATATATTGTCATAGATGGATTGCATTACTGAGACTATCAAATTGTGGAGTGAAGATTTGGTGTTGGATAAAAGGAAGACCACTAAAGATATATCTTGACAATTTGATACTGGAGTTTCTACCATAGTCTGTACTAACAATGCCATGATATACTTAAGTTGCAAAATATTAAACTTATAATTGTTACTAAGGAACTATACTACTGTAAAAATATGGGGAAAATGGGCATGGAATTCGGGAAAGGAGAAAACACTATATCTACAAAACTGAATCGTGGAAAATAATATTAACAACTCTAAAACAACATTAAAATTTTAAGGAAAGAGGTATACTAAATTGAACAGAAAGGATGTAAATTCATAGCCAGAATGGGTTTATTTAAAGCAATAAATCTGGAGAGGTGGCTAACTACCCATGTGCACCAGGGCAAACATATGATAGAATTCTTGCAGACTGGGACTTGTAAGGCTTTGGGAAGCTGAAGCTCTTGCGGAGAGTGCATTTGGCAGTGGTAGTAAACAGTGTGGGCACTCAGCCACATAGGCAGGGTGTTTCTTTACTGAACTGGCTGGGGAACATAGCAAGGATTCCTGGCTTCGACTTGGCCCAGCTGTTGTGAACAACTGGGAAGTGAGCAAGTGTGTGGGTGATTGTTGCTCTCTGTGTCTCCATCTTTCTCATCTGCATTTAAAATATATAAAATACTAACATTTTGAATAATTAAAATTAGTTATTTTAACTAAATTATGTATTACTACATTTGTTATATCCAGTACATCTTACCACATTGTAAATGCAGTTGCTACTTTGACGACACATTTGAAAATAGGTCTTAAAATAACTTAAAGTATATTAAGTATTATCAACATAAAGATAAGAGGTAAAGATGACTGAAGATGAATACATTTAATTATAACCTAAAGTATGCCAATTAAAACTGCCATTATAAAAAAAACATGTGCTTTAAAGAGCCACAAATATACAAATAAAATATAACTGTATGATTGAAGGCATGTTGAAAACAATGCTAAAATAGTATACTTCAGAAAAGTGCCCATTGGCGTATATACTGTGAATGGAAACAATGTCTTGCTTTATTAAGTGGGCTTTATTTCTTACACAACCTTGATTGTAAGAGGAGAAACTTTGTACTTGTGCAACTCTTTAACTTAGGCCCTTATTTTCAAGACAGGATAGAAATCAGGTGCAGTAGCTAATAAGAAAGTCCTCTTAAGGTGCAAATAATAAGAGAAGGAATGAAAGGGTAGGTGTTTGCTACAACAGTTAAGATGCATTTGCAAAAGCTTACATCTCACCGCCTGATTTGGAAATCCCATTCTACCCTTGATTCCAGTGCCTGCTAACGTGTACATGCTACACAGAGGGTGATGGGTGAGTGGGATTTGGTCCCTAACGTCCAGGTGTGTCAAGCTGTTAGCTCCTCTCTAATGCAAGGATCTGTCCAATGGTCACAGCAAATCTCAGTCTCTCTCCATGTCAGTCTGCCTTTCAAATCATAATAAAAAAAATCTTTAATGTAAAACCTTTCAGTATAAGTAATAGCTAAAATTTTTCTGCTATGTTTTTATCATTATAATTTTGAATAAGTATATATACTTCTACTACACTATTGTTTTTCTGAGACAGAATACAATTGTATCCAAAGATAGCATAATATAAAGCCAACATACAGTTTTTCTAAGGCATGAAAAACACTGAGGCATAAAACATGTTAAAGGAACGACCTAATTACAACCATATAACTCAGTGGGTTGTTTTCTTCTCTATACTAGTGAATTATTGTGAACAGAAAAACAATTAATGGAACACATTAGTTTCAAAACAGGAATTCAGCATTTTGGCTTTCATTTATACCACTTTATTCATCCCAGTGGCAAAAATAAAATTAGTCAAAGTAAATCTTAGCTTGTAGTCCATCCATATGAACAGCAATGAATTAATTTAATGATTTTTTCCTGTAATTTAAAATGAAATAACACTGTGTATAATTTGTGTGGGTTGTTTTTTAATCTGTACAGTACAAATGCCTTTTGGTCCTGTTTGCCCTTCCTGTTATTTCCTGAAGTATGCAGCAAACATTAGATGGAAAATGATTCTCTACTACTTTTCTTTAACAATGATTTCAGTATATACTGTATTTTGCCTTAAGTTAGAGTACCATGAATGACAGCAGTGTATAACAAATTTGTAAGAGTTATGAGACAAGGGCTTGGTGCAAAGGTTCAATGACTAAATCCTCACCTTGCAAGAGCCAGTATCCCATATGGGCACTGGTTCTTGTCCTAGTTGCCCCACTTTCCATCCAGCTCCCTGCTCATGGGTTGGGAAAGCAGTAGAGGAAAGCCCAAAGTCTTGGGATACTGCACCTGCCTGAGAGACCCGGAAAAATCTCCAGGCTCCTGGCTTCAGATTAGCACAACTCTAGCCATTGAGTTTGGGGAGTAAACCAGTGGATTAAAGATCTCTCTGTGTCTCTCCTTCTCTATGTAAATATTATCTGTTTCCAATTTTAAAAAGAAAAAAAAGAATTATGAGACCAGAATTTCCTTAATTAATAAATATTTATCATCAAATGTAAATGCAAGTAAGGAAATTCATATTTCCAAGTTCAGTTAATCCTGTGACACTTGTGTCATGAAAGATCTAAAACCTTCTTATTTATCTGCCTTTATCACATTTTATTTAAAAAATAAAAGAAAATGAAGGATTTATTTATTTTTATTGGAAAGACTGATTTCCAGAAAGAAGGTTTTGCAGATAGAAGTCTTCCATCTGCTGGTTCACTCACCAAACGGCCACAATGTCCAGAGCTGAACTGATTGAAGCGGCGAGCCAGGGACCTCTTCTGGGTGTTGCATGTGGGTACAGGAGCTCAAGCACTTTGTCCATCCTCCACTGCCTTCCCAGGACATAAGCAAAGAGCTGGATCAGAAGTGCAACAGGTGAGACATGAACTGGTTCCCACTGTTGGATTTTCATTTTCAGGTTTATTTCCCTAGTCACAAGATGAGCTCTACAATGGCACTCAGGGGAACAGTGCTATATAAGAAGGATCTCACACTTGTTTGGCATAGCAGTTAAGATGCAGGTTTGACAACCCACATCTCATCTAGAAGTGCCTCGGTTCAATCCTTAGCTCCATTGCTGATTTCAGTTTCTTACTTCCTGGTGCCGGTACTCACGTGAGAGATCTGCAATTGGGTTCCCTTGTTTCCTGCTTTGACCTTGCCCAGCCCTAGAAATTGCACAATGAATTAAGGTACAAGGAACAACTGAAATTCATATGCACTCTAATTTCTCCTCTCACCAGTTCTAACAATCACCAGATCCTAACAATTTGATGATGACATTTCTGTTAAAATGAATGACTTTGGAAAGTCTACATAAAGCCAACGTAAGTTATTAAAGCTCAAAATGATATTCTGAGTTGGATGAAGGATATCACTGCATATGCCTCTGAGGATCATACTGTTCTGGGAGTTCTTTGTAAGTCACAGTGTGAAGGTTTTGAGATGCAGGACTCTCATCAACATGTTTTGAAAGATAAACACTTTTAGGAACAAACTATTCCCTAAGGATTAATTCTGCTAAATCTCAAAATACTACATTTTTATAATAACTAAATAATTTATCATTAGTTTGAGAATACAACAAATAGACAAATAGAAGAGAGATTCTAGACAGGTGCAAGTTGACTTTAAAGTGGTTGATTATTGGGCCTGGTGCCGTAGCCTAGGGCTACCTTGCATGCGTCAGGATCCTGTATGGGTGCCACAGCACCACATCCCATCAGCTCCCTGCTTGGGACCTAGGAAAGCAGTTAAGGATGGCCCAAGGCCTTGGGACCCTGCACCCGCATGTGAGACCTGGAAGAAGTTCCTGGCCCCTGGCTTCAGATTGACTCAGCTCCATCTGTTACAGCTGCTTAGGGAATAAATCAATGGATAGATCTTCCTCTCTGTCTCTCTTCTTCTCTGTATATCTGACTTTCCAATAAAAATAAATAACTTTTACAAAAAAACCCCAGTGGGTTATTTAATAAGAGTGCCAGTATGATTGGGTTTATTTAACAAGTGTGCTAGCATGATTGGTTTTATTTGATTTCATTTCTCATACATATCAGTTAAATGATTTAAAGGTTAAATTGAAGGAAAGGCTTCAGAACTTTTGAACCAAAGAGTATGAAAATCTCAATATCAGTTAGCCACGGGAGATATGAAATATAATCTATAAAGGAATGTTTGATAAATTGAAAATCAGATAAAAGCTGTTACTTATAAAGTATTTCTACAATTCATAGAAATCAAAAAGGAAATTTAAATAACATATTTGATACATATGTTTATATATACATATATATCTTACAAATTCCTGTATAAAAGCATGTTAGTAATAAGATAAAATGCAAAGTAAGATATAAAAAAAAATCCTGTGGTCATCAGATTGGCGAAACTAAAAATGGCTGACATTGTTATTAATTGTCAGTGAACTACATCTATGTCAATTCCATCTTTTTATATATTTACTACTTTGCATTCTACTATAAGGAAAAATCTTTCTACACAGCTGTCAGTCCATCTTATCTATATAAACACAGGAATGTCTTTATTCAAATATGTGCAGCCTATTATTCTAAATGGATGACTATAAATATATTTTATAACCAATTTTAATTTCACTAGCACATTATAAAGTGTTACTTTCCAAATTTTGTCATGAAGAGAGTAATCGTTGTGATTTACATATATACAAATCAGCCCAAATTACATTTGTGTTTGAGGAAATGACATTAAGTCTTTATCAATGACATTTGTCTTTATCTAGATTGAAATACTGAGCTTGTAATATTAGGCTTCCAAGTCACAGGATTGGATAAAGATGGATGGAGATGGTTGTAAAGTCCCTAAAGTCCCACTTGAGGCAGGTGGATGTGTCCAGTGGACACATTGTCAGGTAGCTGCTACTTAGAGAGAAGTTGATGGCACACTTAGTATGAGGTCCCAAGAGCAGTAGATCAGGACTTCTGAATTTTCCCAAGGAGCAAGCATGCAATGAAATGTTTCAAAAGAACCTTGTAGTGTCTTACACATATTTGATAATGTTCTCCAGGAGCAGCAGTAGCTGCTGGTGGCTATGGCTGACTCTACTTTCCCCTTCTTTTTGTTTCTCCTTGCTCTCACCTTCAGATATTACATGTAAAATACTTAGAGTTTATTAGCTTCTTTGCTGATACAGATTTTAAAGCTCTCAGTGATTCTCATTTCAGACTTGGGGCTGGTATTGATTCTTCAGTATCCATATTAAAATGCGAACTGCCTTTATATATCTACACTGCACTGTACAGCCTCAGAGCCCAGTTGTCAGGTGATGCAGTTCCATTTTAGATGGCTCCCATGGGAATTTTCAAAAAGAAAGATGATTAATTTTAGTGTGAAGTGTTTTCAACAAACACATTGACTTTTAGTTATTGTAGATGACTTTGTCCAACTGCCATGATTTTCTTAACTACTAAAATATTTATCTAGGGTAATAACAATAATTATAAAATTTAAGTCGGCAGCTGTTACTGCACATATTTTTGTTACTGACAAATTCAATTAGAAGCATTGCTAGTTAAAGCCGAGAAAAAGCAAGTAATCTGCAAAGGTCAGTTCTGAATTATTGTTGCCCATAATCATTTCCCAAGCCATTAAGCCTATAAAATCCAATTGAAACTGAAAGTCGTAAAAGTAAATTACAGAAAAATCTGCTCAGGTAGGTGGTGAGAGCTCCGTACATGTGAGTAAGACATTTGTCTACAGAAATGACTTCACCTGGATTATACACAGTGGAACTACTCCAGTGAATGTAATGTGGCTATTAGCATTTACAGGCCACATATCTCGAAGACATATTCATTATTCAACTCCAAGTAATCCAAAGAGGTGAAATGCAGCTGCAGCAGTTTCTAAAGCCCCACAAAATGGGGGGTAACAAGTGTCTTTAATTCTCAGGATTAAATATATTACCAACAAGGCATTTAATCATATCTTATATCTTACAATAGACGTGCATGACAAAACTTTAGGAATATGTCTGCATCATAATGCTCTATAAGTGGCTTTAAATGTATCTGTCCATTCCAAATTACAGTGTTTCTCTCTTTTATCCTATTCTCTTCTTTAGGATTTATTTATTTATCTGAAAGGCAAAGTTACGAAGAGAGAGGGAGACAGTGAATCTTTCACTTGCTGTTTCACTTCTTAAATGATCACAGTTGCTGGTGCTGAGCCAGGTGGAAGCCAAGAGCTTGGAATTCCATCCAGGTCTCTCATGTAGGTGCAGGGGCCCAAAAATTCACAAGGAAAAAAAAATGAATGAATGAAAATACAAACAAAAATTCAAACCCCCTCAGATGTAGCAAAAACAGTATTGAAAGGGCTGCTGATCTTGTATTTTGAATGAAAGTTGCCATTTATCAGCAAAAAAAAAAAAATGGTATTTGTCCTTTTGGGATTGACTATTCACGGAGCATAATGGTCTCTAGTTGGGACCATTTGGTCGCAAATGGTAGAATTTCATTCTTTTTAATGGCTGAGTAGTATTCCACGGAGTACTTGTACCATAGTTTCTTTATTCACTCCTTCTTGGACTGGTATCTGGACTGGTATCCATGCATTTACTATTGTAGTCTGTGCTGCTATGAACATACAACTACAAATCCCTTTCTCATATGCATATTTCATTTCCTTTGGATATATTCCCAAAAGTGGGATTGCTGGGTCATACAGCAGATGCTCCGCCATTTATATCAACTTCACCTTTAGCTGCCAGAAAGTTCTAAAAGTAGAGCAGTTTCCTTTTCTTGTGATGTTGTTACTCATAAAGGAAGCAAAGGCTTATCTATATAATTTTGAGGACTTAAAAATAATGACTTATGATTTAATAAGTAAGACATGAAATTAAAACAGATTATTATGTTTACAAATAGAATATTCATTTAATTGCTTTTATATGTTAGTATGAATTTCATCTTGCTCCATAGTTTCTGTAATCATTTTCTTTTTTCCTTAATCAGCACAGGGAAGGGCACTAGGCTTAGGGTGAAAAGCCTGATGTATTTTCCTGGTGGTAACTATGAGCTTGCAGATGTCAATGAGAATTGTCTGTGTGTTTTCATTCTTTTAATAAAGATGACAAGGACTTATTTTAGACATGCTAACAGCAAGATGAATAGCAGTGACCCTTTATATACTGCTTTATAACTGAAACATTACATTTACTTGAGAGGTGATTTTCAAACTTTTCCTTCATGCTTTTCTTTTCTGCTAGAAGGTAGCTTCCATGCAAAGACATTTTTTTTAACCACTATTACTGTCACAGAATAATTCCTGAAAGCAAAATACCCATGCCTATCAAAATGGAAGTAACTATTAAACTTGCCTGCACCAAAAGGAAAACACTGTTCTCTGTATTGAAAGACTTTCAAATATAAGCCTGCTTGAACAGATATTTGTGTTTGCTGGGATAATGACTTACAGACTAAACTCTAAGATTCAACACAATGTGTGCCACCCATCAAATAAATGAGCAATGAGATGAAATTACCACCTGGAAATTATCCATGTGAGTTTCAAAATCAGAATGAATTATATAAAGCATGTTAATATTTTATTAATTCTGGAATTTGCTATAAAAGCATATTCACTACAGCACAGATTTCTTTAATCATGGATGACTCTGTACCATGGTTGCCAGTGTTGTGTCGCTAGTGTTCATGTTTGCTGACCTTTTTTTCCTAATCTCAGTAAACAGGTAGTAGAAGCAACAAGATTTTAATTTCTTTCATATGACTTGAAGGTAGTACTCCTTCACTGTCAGCAGTACTTGCTAACAGTGAAGGCATAATGCTTTGTTGCCATTCTATTGTATTTGATCTACCAACATACACATGAATATTAAAATATGAGTTGAAGCAAACATTTTTTGTCTCTGTATTGTATTAATTTTTAAATTCCAATATGACAGAAGGTACCCAAGTCTTAACACCTCTTTAGAAAATAGGCTACTAACTCAATTCCATGGAAAAGAAACCAAGATAGATATTAAATAAATTCAGTCAAACCAACCAATGTTTTTGCATTGATATGCTTTTGTAATTGTATGAGTTGTGTATAGATCTTATTATGTGAAATAAAAATTGTTTGGAACATATTCAAGGGCCTGGTAAATCTTTTAGTTCAAGAGAAATAACCCAATCTATATTATTTTTCTATTAAAATAACTGCTTTCTTGTGTTAGTAAAGCAATGATGTTGTCATTTGTAATTTTATAAACAAATAACATTTTAAAGTATGCTTAACTAGCATTATAGTCTGTGTACTAACCAGATGAATTTTTTCTGGTATTGATTTCTTGTCTGAAATTACTTAACAATACAATATTCCTGGTAAATTTACTTGCTAAACACTACTTAGATGTGTTGTTCTTATTAGAACTATTTCAGTGTTTTGAATACAGTGAAATATATGAAAAGTCTTGAATCTAAAAAAAGCAAAGTTAATAGTGCTATGTTGTTTCTGGTGCTGAAATTTCATGTAGACATGTGTGATCTTAATGTAGCAATTGGAGATTCAAATAGAATAATCTAAAACCTTATTTTACATTCCGTTACTTTCCCAACATTTCTATATTTATGCATATTCATGGAAAGGAGTGGTTGGGATTTAGTGGTCATTCTGGTGTGGAAATACAACCATTATTGAAAATTCAACAAAAGAATTGCCTGAGTGCTATTTCTGCCCCCATTGACTATAAAGCCATGAGCCATACTCTCACATTCCACAAATCCTCTCCATCATTTTTTTTATTTTTTAAAGATTTATGTATTTTTATTACAAAGTCAGATATACAAAGAGGAGGAGAGAGAGAGGGGAAGATCTTCCATTCAATGATTCACTCCCCAAGTGACTGCAATGGTCAGTGCTGCGCCGATCTGAAGCCGGGAACCTGGAACCTCTTCCAGGTCTCCCACGCGGGTGCAGGGTCCCAAAGCTTTGGGCCGTCCTCAACTGCTTTCCCAGGCCACAAGCAGGGAGCTGGATAGGAAGTGGAGCTGCTGGGACTAGAACCTGCGCCCATATGGGATCCCGGGTGCGTTCAAGGCGAGGACTTTAGCCGCTAGGCCACGGCGCCGGACCCACTCTCTATCATTTTTTTAAAAAGACATTAATAATATTCACAGAGCAGCCACTGCTATTTAAAAGGCATATTTTCCGAATACCTGCAATGGTCATATCTGGACCAAGCAAAAACTGGGAATCTAAATATCAATTTGGTCTCTCAAGTGGGTTGCAAGGACCTCAAATATTTCAGCATCAGCTGCTACCTCTCAGAGTGTGAATTAACAGGGATCTGGAATTAGAAACAGAGCCAGGACCCCTTAGAGGTATCTTAACTACTCCATAGCATGTGCCAACTGACTGCTACCTACCCTTGATTTGTATGATTTGATTGTCATATAAAGATTGTGCTGGACAATGTATTCTACTAAGTTCCGATTCCCAAAATAGTTGTATAAGGTCTTAAATGCACACTTAAGAAGTTGAAAATACTCACAATTTTATTAATGTTTTAGCCAAAGCTGCCATCATGGTTGCTTATCAGGCTAAGCCTCCATCGGCGGCACCAGCATCCCGTGTGGGGACTGGCTTGTTTCCCGGCAGCTTCCACTTCTGATCCCATTCTGATTCTAAGAATGATATGGATTTACCAATATAAAGTAATGGGGAATAGATAGACTTTCAAAGAAATCTATTAGCTTATAACATAATATTTAGAGTCATCAAATAGAGTAATTAAATTTGTGAAAAGAATCGATTATCACTGAGACCAGAGCTACAAGGAGTACTGACATCTTCAAGGTTACTGGATCCAATATGGAGTAATTGAAACTTTTTCATATAGCTAGCAAGGCATCAATGGAAATTATTAAATAAAGGGCTAAAATGATCTAATCTTCACTGCTGTTATCTTCATGTTTTTCTCTTATCTATATCTTTGAATGTTTAATCTGAGAGATTTTCAAATCTGAGAATCAAAATACCAGGAAATTGTTACATGCAATATTCATTGCATGTTTCCTTTCCATTTTTATGAGCTTATACAAATAATTATGTAATATTCTTGCACATATGTGTGTGTACATTTGTAACATTTGTACATGCCCTGTTTTTCTTTCATAGGTTGTTAAAAACTTGAGGAAATTTAATATCGTTGCTCATATATTAGATCCTGATTGAATTTTATTAATTGTGTATTTATTAAGTTTTAGACTTCAATATAATTGTTCTCTTGTAAGAAATGCTGTGATATTTATTGCTATGCATCTATATGTATTTCATATATTTATCTGAGGAGAGCAACTCTCCAAGGACAAAAACTGAGTGAAAGATTATGTATATTTTAATTATGTTGATATTTATGCTGGATACTTTTTCAGAAGGTTTTTTAAAGATTTATTTTATTTTTGTCACAAAGTCAGATATACAGAGAGGAGGAGAGACAGAGAGGAACATCTTCCATCTGTAGATTCACTCCCCAAGTGACCACAATGGCCGGTGATGCGCCAATCTGAAACTAGGAGCCAGGAACTTCTTGCAGGTCTCCCACATGGGTGCAGGGTCCCAAGGCTTTGGGCCGTCCTCGACTACTTTCCCATGCCACATCAGGGAGCTGAATGGGAAGTGGAGCCGCCAGGATTAGAATCAGAGCCCATATGGGATCCCAGGGCTAGTGCAAGGCGAGGACCTTAGCCGCTAGGCCACCATGCCAGACCCCTTCAGAAGGCTTTATAATGCTTTATCAGAGGGCTAAATATGAGAAAAGGACTATGTTATGAGTAATGAAAACAACTTGTCTCTGTTTATGCATATCTGTGTCAGATACTTCCACTAATTCTTAAGCCAAAAGCACAGTAAATGGGAAAGATATATAGAATCATAATTTTTAAATATTACCTTTACAATAACCAGTGAAAAAGATAACAATGTTGAGAACTGTTGTTGCTTGGCCAGACATCATGCCAAGACTAGGGCATTATCAGGCAGCCATCCACATTCCTATTTTATAGGAAAAAGCTACGACTGTTTTCTGAAGAGGACCTTGGTCTTTGTGTCGTTATCCAAACTGAATGACTGTCATGATTCAGGAATAAAGGCTAGCATTAAATTTATCTTCTGGTGGAACGTACCAGTGTCTTCAGGAACTGCTGATTGCATGCTGATGCCAGTGTTGACCTGTGTCCCATTTGCTACCCCAGGACAGTAGCAGTCACAGTCATGCAAAGGCTGTGCAATCAACTTTGAGCCGAATATAAAATTTCATTAAAAAATAAGACATGCTCTCCATGTTTACACCCATCATATTTGATAAACCTGTATTTGTTTTTAAATGTATTAAAAGGCAGAGAGAAAATGAGTGAAGGAAAAGAAAAATGGTACACACGCTCAGAGAGGAAGAGAGAACCTGATCAAGCTGAGAAAAGTTATTTTCACACTAATATCAAGGATGGAAACCCAAAATTGACAGCTAGTCTACTCTTCAGTTAGTTAGTAATTTTTAAACACATCCTCTCCTCTCTACAAAAATAATGGAAACATTTTACAAATTTAATACATTTCAGGGAAAGAATAAATAATAAATACGGAGCTACTTTTCAAATAGATTTAAGCTCAGCGTGACAACTGGCAACTGTTGAATGCCATCATTTATTGAATATACAAATGTAAAAATAGTGTGCTTACTGCAAATTTATTTTAGGAAGCATGAATATTATAAACTTTGGTATTGTAGCACTAGTGAAACTAGTTGCTATTTTTTTAAAATGAAAGTGTCTTAAAACAGTGCTTAAATTGTGTGCATGAGTGAATGTATTTTAAGCTGCAAAGGCTTTCAGACAGCTAGATTGCGTCTTACTGCTGTTGAGTCAGTTTTGGAATTGTGTGTTAAAAAATAACACTATCTACTTTTCCATGAATTTATTTTGACTGTTGGGCAATAACCGATTTTATATGTCTATGTAAAGCAAATACAGGAAACTGACAAAAATAATTTACCATTCACATTGGGAAACATTAATGGTAGGTTGAAATTGTTTTTCAGTCCAAAATATATTAATATATTTACTTGATCAGCAAATATTTTCCCAAATGACTATTTAATTTTCACAGAGTAAATTCTTTATCTTTGAAAATCTATCTTTAAGGTTCATTAGTAACTGTTTAGTGTTCTCCTAATGTAGCTAAACAAACAAACAAACAAACACCTCTAGTTCTTGGAAAAACCTAACAAATAACATAGGCAAATAAATTTAAGGAAAAGAGACTGATGCTGTGGCATGGTGGGTAAAGCCAACATCTTTGATGCTGGCATGCCAAACGGATGCCAATCACTGCTTCTCTTCTGACACAGCTCCTTGCCAATTCCTGAGAAAGCAGAGGACAATTCCTCAATTGTTTGGATCTGGATGACGCTTCTGGCTCCAGCTTTTGACCTGGCCCAACTTTGACACTCAGATCATCTGGGAAATGAATCAGTGATCTAAGGTCTCTCCTTCTACGTCTCTCTTTTCACCTCTTTGAAACTCTAACTTTCAAAAAAGAATAGAAGAAGAAGAAGAGGAAGAGGAAGGAGAAGTAGAAGAAGAAGAAGAAGAAACAAACCTTTTATAAGCAACTTACCTAATTTCAAGGGAACATTATATATGCACATATATCTATGCGCACATATACTTATATATTTCCCCAACAAAGTTAAAACTTGTTTTGTTTCAGGAATTACATTTTTTGTTCTTTTGAGTTCCTAGGTTGCAAGTATATTTGATTATAAATAAATATCTACTGGATTAATCTGTTGGAGCTGGTGTATGGTGCAGCAGTTAAGCCACATCTCAGTATCTGCTTATCCACTTTTACAGTGCTTGTGTCTGAGTCCTGGCTTTACTCTCCTCTCCAATTTCCTGCTAATGTGTGGCTTGGTGAGACACAGGAGATAACTCATGTGTTGGGTTTTTTGTCACACACGAGGGAGACCCAGATTTAGTTTCTTGCTCCTGGCTTCCAGCTGGCTCAGTATCAGTTACTGGTCATGCATAAGAGGTCTCTGTCTTTCAAATAAATAAGATACATAGTTAAAATATTTTGGTAAAGACTATTAGTGTATCATGACTGAAGAAAATCACCTTTAAAATGTCTCAATCATAAACATTTATTTTTTTTTCTAACCAAGAATTTACTGTTGTTGTCAGGCAATAAGTATTTCAAAATTAATTGGGAATCTGTGAGCAAACAAATCAGGTATGCACACTTATTTTTTATTTGGTCATTTTTATGTTAAAAAGGAACCTCAGCGTTTGAAAATAAAATTGAAATTGGAAAAATTAACAACTCCTACATAATAGTCTGTTATGGGGACCAGATGACTTGTATGTAAAGTTCTTAGGAGAGTATTCACAAATAACTTTCTAATTATCAATATTATAATTTTGCAATATATTTAACAGCCTACTTAGTACTGGTGTCACAGCTTATGTTATTATTAACTGAACCTCAGAAATATTATATCAAATTAAATTTTTAAACTTTGTTAATAATAACACTTTGCTTTCTCCCACTAAATATCTCCAATGTTACCCTGGTGCTGCTTTTAATCCAATGCAGAACATTCAATTATGTTCATAATTAGATTGATTAAATAGAGAATCTCAACTCAGGAAAAAAAAGCCCACAATTTTTCCAGTTACTTCCTGTCTTTAAAACCAACTCATGGGCCCGGCGGCGTGGTCTAGCGGCTAAAGTCCTCGCCTTGAACGCGCCCGGGATCCCATATGGGCGCTGGTTCTAATCCCGGCAGCTCCACTTCCCATCCAGCTCCCTGCTTGTGGCCTGGGAAATCAGTCGAGGACGGCCCAAAGCCTAGGACCCTGCACCAGTGTGGGAGACCCGGAAGAGGTTCCAGGATCCCAGCATCAGATTGGCGCGCACCGGCCATTGCGGCTCACTAGGGGAGTGAATCATCGGAAGGAAGATCTAACCCCTCTCTCTCTCCTCCTCTCTCTGTATATCTGACTTTGTAATAAAAATAAATAAATCTTTAAAAAAAAAAAACAACTCATGTCATTTTGTAAAATAGAAATTTGCATCTATGATTTTATGAATTAAAGTTTATTCGATGATCTCTTATCCCTGGCATATGAAAACTAAATATTATATTAATTTACTTCCCTTTGTAACCTTTTCCTCTGCCTAATTACTCACCATTACCATTAATCTAATATTTCAGATATATAAGTAAATTTCATCTATGAGGTGTACCCTTTCAATTCATAATATAGAACTAAAATTACTTCGGCCTACAATTAATTTCTCATTTACTTTCCTGCATAATACTGTCTATCTGTAATAGGCATTTGATATGCCACATCTGCCATGGTACATTTATTTATTATTTCTACCTGATTTTTTATTTCTTGATTATCTTATCAATGATTTGTAATTTCATCCCACTGTGGCTGGAAAACATTCATTTAAATCAAATAATAAGAATTTTAGATTTATGAAAGGTTTACTTCCGGTGGAATTAATAGATGAATTATCTTGCAGAATGTCCCATTGTACTAGAAAACATTCTGTTGTGCAATTGTTGTATTCTATAGGATACACTGGTATTCTACAGATGTCTACCAGTTCTAATTACTCCCTAGTGTTAATCAAGTCTATTATTTCCTTACTGATGTTCTACTGTTCCACCCTATTATTTAGAATATTGAGGCATCTGATTAATTTTCTCTATTTAGTATTTCACACATAGCAGGCATGCAAAAGAGGAATTCCAGCCATTTTTCCTTGTTGGCATGAATTGTATTTTGATTGAATTTTTGTTCTATGCCATCTCTTTTAACGCACAGTTTCTAGTTTTATGGAGAATTTTGCTATATGTGTATACATATATATTTACTAATTTACATAATATTTTTGGCAGATGAATATGGTATGGCTGACTTTCGTGGTTTCAGATAGAAGTAAGATTTTTGTTTTCAATGATTTGTATGTAATTGAGTCACTTTTTTGTGTGCTTTCAAGATCTCTCTTTGTCTTTGGCATCTGATAGTTTAACTGTGAACTAACAAGTTGTACAATCTTTGAGAATATTCCAACTTGAATTAATCCATGGAGCTTCTTGGTATGCAGAATATTTTTCATCAAACTTTGGACATTTTTAGCTATTATTTCGTAAAATATTCTTTCTTCCTCTTTCATTATCTTCTCTCCTTCTGGGAGTTCCATCGTATAGATGCTGGCATACTTTGACTTTTCCGTAGTTTTCTGAGGGGCAGTTTACTTTTATTTATTCTTTTTTCTTCTTTTGCTTCAATCAGATGGTGTCAATTGACTTGTCCTCAACTCTGATGTTCTTGCCTTGATCAGTTCAACTGTTGAGTCTCCTTAGTGTATTTTTCATTTCATTTAACTTGAACTACAGTATATAAATTATTTATTTTTTTAAGGTCAGATTCTTATGTTGCTGTTTATTGTTTAGGTATTTTGCATTTGTTTTACTCTTATTTGTAAGCTACTTTAAAGACTTTGTCTAGTGAATGAATGTCTGGCTTCTTCATAGTTTCTTCTGTTATTTTCTCTGTGTATGAAGTAATTCCTTATATTTGTGTGTATGAGATGATATTTTTGGAAACTAAACATGTTACTAATCATAATATGCCAGTATGTGCCAATACTAGCAATAAACTCTTCTTTCTGCAGGATTTATCATTGCCATTACTGTCTGTTGCTATTATTGTTAGCTTGATTAATGACTTTCCTGAATGAATTATTTAAGTCTTCTACTGTGTTCCATATCATAAAAAAAAAATCTCTAAAATCTCTGTCCAACTACTTTAGAAGTTGGAAAACGATTAGGACTGAGTTTGTTAAATGCTTTGAGTGATTAAATTTCCCAGTCTTTGTGCGGGATCTGTTGGTGATGCAGCATTCCTCCAGTATTTAAGTGACAATTGGCTTCAATCCTTACCCTTTAGTGCTTGCTTATATACAGCCACCAGTCTAGTGTAATGAGACATTAGGGGCATCTTGCATCCTTCCTGCATCTGCACAGAATCCTGTGTATGTACAGCCATTTGAGTTTCATGTTGATAAAGAACAAGATACATCTTCTCAAAATAATCTATGAGCATCTGATTATCAAGTTTTTGTTATTAATTTTCTTTAAATAAATAGGAGTTAGTCCTATTTATTTTATATTTCAACTAACTGTCATAATGTTTTTTAATAATTCCTATTTTGTCTTCTGGGTGTTTTTAATCAATTTAATTAATAATAACTTCAAATTAATACTTCTTATTTATTAGAGTTAATCCCAGCCTGAAATATGGATCCTAAAGTTAGATATCTGAAAAATATATTTTCATGCATTTCTGGGAAATAATAATCTTAGAGGTACAATCATAATTGAAAATTATTTTAAATGTCTTACTATATCAGTGCTGGGTGTCAAGTACATGAAATAGAAATACTTGGATATAATATTGAACAAGGACCAGGAAAAATGTTGCAGGGCATGAGAGAGAGATCATGCCAGACAAGTCTAGAATGTAGTAAGAAATCTTTATTAGCCAAGCTTGGTGCAAACCTATTGCTCTAGAAACCACCAGCATGTTCAGAGACTCAAATTCCTAATTACTAGCTGCAGCTACTAGGCAACCATTCACCTGATGATAACAAATTAGCAAATGAAAAGTGCCAATCCAGTCCGAATGAAACCCTGGGAGAAACAAATGGTCCTTAATGTGAAATCCGTCCATTAAACTGAAGATGTATGTTCTAGCTTCCCCAGGAATATTAATTATCCGAACAGACAAACGGCAAACAACCTGGACACATTTACACAACTGTAAACAATTCTCAAATATTGTAGTCCCCATAATGTGCCAAGACAAAACTAGGAGCTGGAAATTTAGTCCAAAGGCCACATTTTTGAGTATCCAACCACTTCAGTCATGATCTGCCGCCTTCTAACTGTTAGCAGGAAGCTGGAATCAGGCTTAAAGTTGGGCTTAGAAACCAGGCACTCTTATAGGATTTGAGCATCGCAACCTATATTTTAACTGCAAAACAAATGTGTAACTCTGTTGTGCACTTTTGAACATCCAGAAAGATTAAATGTTTCAAATAAGAAGATAAGTTTCCCATATTACACACAGTAGAATTGAGTAAACTGCATACATGCAACAAAGAAAAAATTCTCCTAAAAAGTAATATTCTTCTGGTCTGAAAATCATCCTCTTACTGACTATGTTAACCCAGGGGACAAGTAATTAGGAACTGTAATGCTTGGAAGGATTCTTTGAATAGATTGTGGTAGTTTTTCATGTTGTTGTCAAATATCACCCTGAACTGTTTGGGTTCACCTCCAAACTGAGGTTGCTCTGCTGCCATCTGGTCATTGAAATCAGGGTACTGGAAGAAAGTGAGGGGTCAGGCAGCTACTGCTAAATTCCAAGGCTCCTTGAGAAATCAGGGATGAAAGTTCTTGCATATTGAAACTGGGTTGAGCAGTGAGTAATCTGCTCATTTCCAAGTTTCTGGCTGGTCAGAGAGGCTCATGACCTTCTTTAGTTGGTCAGGGATGCCATGCTCCTAATGAATTTATTATGGCCAAGTGGATTCTATTTGGTGAGGCAGGGTCGGGAAGAGGGACACTTAAATGTGGCACTAACATTCTGCTTAGATCTAGAATTCTCCTACCCAAATCATGACAATAGTGGCCACTGATGTTCCTGTCTAATGAAGAAGCCAATGATTCCTTGAGTTCTCTGATTAGAAACTTGTAAGCTCATATGAATCACTCCCTTAAGCCAGTGAATTCCTTTTAATAAAGAGCAGGAAAGTATACCGTGTTCAAATAGAGACAGGAGGCTGGGGCCTGTTTTTATATGATGGTCTGTTTCAATGTTAATTGTAGCCTCAAGGTTACTCAGTTCTAGTCATGCTCACTTTTTTCATCATACACAAGCAACTTTGTTATCTGGAAAGACAAGGTGTTTTATATTAGAACTCATTTTTGTTTTGCATTCACTGTGTAAAATGAAGCGTAATACACAAACAGAGGAGATCTCCAAGCTTTTCTGATTTTAATCTCCCTCTTCCCAGCAAGAGCATGAATATAACAATGAGTCCTATCGGTTACTTTATTGATTCATTTGAAGGATGTAAGCCATACAATTCAAAGGTCTTTGATGCATTTATGATCACGAGACGATTTCTGTCAAATTTCTATAACATTTCACTCACCCCACAAAAGAGAGATTAGTACATTAGCAATTGTTCCGATTCTTCTCTGCACACTGTCAGCCCTAAGGACCCACTATTTACATGTAATTCAACAGATTTGTCTGTTTTGAATATTTTGTATCAATAACACTATAAAAATGATCTTCCAAATACTGGCCTTTTTCTTTTGGCAAAAGTTCATCATGTTGTACCATGTATGCACACTTCATTACCTTCTGCTTGTTATTTTCTCATTTCATGTGTATAGACTGAATAGTATTTAGTTAATATTCATTTGGAATTCCTTTTACATGAAGCATTGTTGAACGCTGTATATTTATCTGTTGGATTGCTTGATTTGGGGTCATGTGAAAGTTTGTGTTTGATTAGACTTGTGAGAGTAAAGTCTTTTTTTTTTATATAATACATACATATTTTCTTTCTCTGCCCCTTGGATTTTTACTTTTTTAGTATTGTATGATAATGTTGATGGAGAAAATGTGTTAATATTTATCAGTCTCCTCAATTTAGGTTAGTGTCTTGTGTTTTATGTTTAAGGCATTTCTCTGAAGTCCGAATTCATGAAGATATTTAATTATTCATCTTCTCTAGATTTTCCCTTGCGTATATGCAAAAGCTATTTTGATGCTGAAACAACACACTGTGCCTGAGGGCTCTCAAAAAATGAACAGTATCTAATGTTGTATTTCTTCAGTATACTTAGAGTAACATGGCAATGAGTTTAATGCAGCAATTTATAATTCTATTTCATTTAAGCAGATGCCAGCTTTCTAAAATCAAACTGTAAGAAAATCACTTTCCTAGGGCCAGATTGGTGGACAGCTCGTCCTGAACAGTCATTCAAAATCTGAGATAAACAACATTTCCCAACACAAAGCTGTAGTGTCCTTGATGCTGTTATCTAAACAAAGAGAACATAAAAGCACATTAGTTGTTTTCCCTGTACACAATCTAGCCAAGTGGTTAGGATGCTGACTTGGAACCCTTCTCCTATCACACTGCCTGGGGTGGAGTCCTGGCTGCACGCCTTATTCCAGCTGTCTGCCGATACACACTCTGGAAGCAGTGGTGATAGCTCAAGTTGATGGCTTATTGCTGTACACGTAGGAAACCTGGCTCAAGTGCATAGATGCTGGCCCAGCCCTGGCTGCTGTTTGGAATAAATAAATCAGAGAGCAGCTCCCTCTGTCTGTCTCTGTTTCTGTTCCTCTCATAAATAACTTGCTTTTAAAAAATAGGTTGGTTATTAAAGTTCAATATTTGTTGAATAGGATTATCTCACTCAATACTGTACTTTTGAATAATGTATTGAGTATTAAACTTAATAGTTTAGTTGACTTTGTAAGGGGGGGGTAAGTTTGTGACAATCACTTTTCTGGAATAAGTCTGCGTAAAATGTGTGTCCAAAGGTAAATTACTTATTTATGAAGATAAAATTATGCAAATGTGAACCCTCAAAGCACACAAATCATGACGATTTCTTGTATTTGTCATCCTTATTTTACCTAGTTTGAGTTTGGTCTTTATAACTCAGTTTGTTCAGGTATTCTCTCAGGCGGATTAAGTCTTTAGCTTTAATCCTCCCGCTTAAGGGGCATCCAATCCAATAATGACGAAGGAGATTGCTCAGTTTGTGTTACTGGGGACAATCCTGTGTAATTTATTAATGAAAACACTCCAGTTAAATGATTCCCTTACAAGAAAAGTATCCAAAGGATTGACTTTAGTGGGCTGATTTCCTAAGCCGAACAATGTCCTTATCTTTGTTTCGTAAGAAAACAAACAGAAGGAAATTGTCCTTAGGAAATTGACAGTAATAAGTCCACTCCTCAAGTCCTTCACAATCCACAAACTGAGGTATTTATGCTTGCAAATGTTACATTTGAATAAAACTGCTTTAATTCGACTGTACTTTGTTAAAACAGAGAAAGTCAAATAAAAGTAATGACTGATAGTATTAAATGTAGAGTGCTTATAAAATGGGTCTCCTTTGTTCATTCATCTGCTAATTTGTTGTTTTTAATGTAATTTTTATTCATGCATATATACTCATATGTATTGTATATTTAAAATACATACATTTTTAGTAACATTTCCATCACCTAGATCATGGTTAGTATCTGTTCTTTTTTCCTCATCTTTCAGTATGCCATTTCTGCAATGGTAATGCAGTCTCAAACGATATTTCCTGTCACTGAAGGGTAATTGCTTTGATTATGGCAAAAAAGGCATAATTTTATTCATAGTTATCTTTGTTTTTCTCTATTTTAGTTACATTTCTGTATGTTGAAATGTAAAAGAAATGTGAATTAAAGGCCCATCATGGTGGCCTAGCAGCTAAAGTCCTTGCCTTGCATGCCTGGGATCCCATAAGGGTGTCGGTTTGAGTCCAGGAGGCTCCACTTCCCATCCAGCTCCCTGCTTGTGGCCTGGGAGAGCAATTGAGGATGGCACAGAGCCTTGGGACTCTGCACCTGCATGGGAAACCTGGAGGAAGTTCCTGGCTCCTGGCTTCAGATCAGCTCAACTCCGGCCGTTACAGTCACTTGGGGAGTGAATCATCAGACGGAGGATCTTCCTCTCTGTCTCTACTCTTCCCTGTATATCTGACTTTGCAATAAGAATAAATATATCTTTGGGCCCGGCGGCATGGCCTAGCGGCTAAAGTCCTCGCCTTGAACGCCCCGGGATCCCATATGGGCGCCGCTTCTAATCCCGGCAGCTCCACTTCCCATCCAGCTCCCTGCTTGTAGCCTGGGAAAGCAGTTGAGGACGGCCCAATGCATTGGGACCCTGCACCCGCGTGGGAGACCCGGAAGAGGTTCCTGGTTCCCGGCTTCGGATCGGCGCGCATCGGCCCGTTGCGGCTCACTTGGGGAGTGAAACATCGGAGGAAGATCTTCCTCTCTGTCTCTCCTCCTCTGTGTATATCTGGCTGTAATAAAATGAATAAATCTTAAAAAAAAAAAGAATAAATATATCTTTAAAAAATGTTAATTAAAATGTGAGATATGCAAATTAATTTTTAAATTCCTCAAGGACATACACCAACTTTTTGGATGCATGTTTGTACTCACTTATTGTCAGTAAAACCAGAGGGACAATTTTTAACTGGACCTCCTTTACAAGAGTTAAGTCAGCCTCCAATGATCAGAGAATACCCTGATATTTGGAGAATAGACAGCACAGTTAATACACACACACACTCTCATATACAACACACGCATATATTTATACATACAACATAAATGCATATATTATGTATATATTATAGTGCATGTATGTGTATTTTTTTAAAAATTATTTATTTTTTATTGCAAACTCAGTTATACAGAGAGGAATTGATAGTGAGATCTTCCTCTGTCTGATGATTCACTCCCCAAGTGACCACAACAGCCGGAACTGAGCCGACCCAATGCCAGGAGCCAGGAACTCTTCCAGGTCTCCCACACGGGTGCAGGAACCCAAGGCTTTGGGCTGTCCTTGACTGCTTTCCCAGGCCACAAGCAGGGAGCTATGTGGGAAGTGGGGTGGCCAGGATTAGAACCAGTGCCCGTACAGGATCCCGGTGCGTGCAAGGCGAGGACTTTACCCACTAGCGCATTGCGCTGGACCCTACATATATACGTATTAATGAAGAAGTTAACTGGTCTTATTTTTATTTTCTTTTTATTTTCCTAGGTTTCAAGAGGTTTTTTTTCTTCTCGTTGTGCTAAAATTAGATTAATCATTCTACCTGTAGATAGAAGACACTCTTTATAAAAACTTGTAACCATATAAAGTAAAAGCCATCTTAGGTTAGACAAAAATAAGTTTCTGTATATTAAATGAACCTTAATTAGGGCTAGTGCTGTGGCTCTGAAGCTTAAGCCTCTAGCTGTGGCACCAGCATTCTGTATGGGACCAGGTAGGAGCCCGGATGTTTCACCTCTGAGCCATTTTCTTGCTTATGGCCTCAGAAAACAGTGGAGGATGGGTTCATATCTTTGGGTCCAAGCAACATGGGATACCTGGAAGAAGCCTTTGACTCCTGGGTTCTGATCTATACAGCTCCAGCCATTGCAGCTATTTTGCAAGTGATCCAGAAGATGCAAAATCTCTCTCTTCTCTGTCTGTCTCTCTCTCCCTCCTTGTGGGTGTGTGTGTGTGTGTGTGTGTGTGTGTGTGTGTGTGTGTGTGTGTATTTTCTCTCTGGAACTCGACCTTTCAAACAGAATGAAATAAATCTTTAAAAAATCGCAACATGCTTTTTAGAGTTTTGATACACTGAGCTGTGCTATTTATAGATGTGTGAATAAAAGCTTTTGTTATGGAAATTCACTGTAGTACTTTTTAATAAGAAAAAAGAAAAACGTTGACATTTTGTGGGCTATTTTACTTCACTAGAAGAAAAAAATATTTGAGAAGGAAACAAAATATAGTGGTGCCATTTTTTTAGGTGTAATTTGGATTTTTACTTTGAGGCTTGTGTTCTGTATGTCTTTACAATGATATTAAAATACAGATAGCATACTGGAATAAATACCAATTGTCAGGTTCAGTATTATTGCACAGCAGATTAAGTTGTCACCAGTTGTGGTGGCATCCCATATGATGCTGGGTTTAGTCTTCTTTGCTCAACTTCCGATTCAATTTGCTATTAACGTGCCTGAGAAAACAGAAGATAGTGCAAACTAGTATGCCCATGTACCCATGTGGCACACCAAAATGGAATTCCTGGCCCCTGGCTTCAGGCTGAGCCAGCCCCAGCCATCACTGCCATTTGGGGAGCGTATCAGCAGATGCATGATGTCTTTGTCTGTCTCTTTTGCTCTGTAGAACCAGCTTTCAAATTAAAAAAAAAAATAGAAAAAAGATGTCAGCTGGTTTCACGGAATGAGTTGATCTGCGTGTCTAAAGGTCTGGAAATGCTTAAACTAATCATCTTAATAAAGATGGAAATTTGGAATTCTTAATGTTATCAGATGCTAGCTTTAGAGAGAGAAATAAAATGCGCACAAGCAGGAATTTAAAGATAATTAGAATAATTTAATAAAAACAATTTTCAGAGCTATGTGCTTTCAGAGCAGTTTTACTTTGTCACATTGATGTTGAACAGCTTATTATGTTTGTTTTCTAGCAGCATTTAGTCATTATGTTTGTGTAATCAATAAAAGCAATTTACTTCTGAAATAAAAATAGTGATATGTTTAGATATAAAACATGGCAAAATAATCTTTTATTCCCAGACACCTCTTGTGAAAGCAGATGATCACATAGATGCCTTGTTATTGACATTTCTTAGAAGAAGAAATAAGTGTCGACGTGATTATAATGAAACTGCTGTTGTTGCAAATCTGTCAGTTTAATGTTCCCCTAGAGCTACCTTGTAGGCTTTCATTACCTGTTACAGTAAATAACATTCCTCCTGTGAAAATGTGAAGAATGAGTTTCAGTGGAACAGTTATCTTCATCCAGTTTGTAATCAGTACACTGAAAAAAAAAAGCATAAAAAACCTAAAGTGTGTCCCATATATTATTACTACACAGGAAGCAAGCTGAATATAAAAATTTGATTACTATTTCTTGAGCTATTATGGAAAACTACACGTCAAAGAATCACTAAATTTGCAACTGAAGGAATTAGTTTTTGGAACGAGTCGTTATTAAGATATGAAAGGTATAATTAGCTCAACATTACCAAATCTAATCTTGGAAATTGGCCATCTAATGTTCATACCCAAGTGCTCACCACATATTTACAGATTGATTTGGGAATTCAATAGCCGTATCGATTAGTTTCATTAATATTCAGCCTACCCATGTGAAAAGCTGTTGCTTGTCCTTGAGGGAGCAAAAGCCTTTCAAGTGACAGTCTAATCTCTGCTTTGGCTCTGCAGCTTTTCACAATGGTACCCCCCATCGACTTCCTTTCTGTTTCTCTCTCTTCTTGATCCACTTATTTCCTGGTTTACTTTGCCATCCCTCTTACTGATTTAGCAAAAGGGGCAAGTATAAGCATTTGAGAATTCCAGGAAATATTTATTATTGTGGCTAAACTATATAGCACAGAATCTGTCCTGTTAACATATTTGTTTTCAAAATATTTATTGATCGTTTTTAATAAATTACAAAAATAGAGGGAGAGGCAGGGAGAGTAGAAGCTTGAATCTGCTGGGTCACGCCTCAGGTGACCATGACGTCCAGCTTTGGGCCACGCTCAAGACAGGAGTTGCTTCTGGGTTTCCAAGGATTTGTGCCATCCTCTGCCATTTTTCCCAGGCCAGTAGCAGAGAGCGGGATCTTCTATCGCAGAGCAGCTGGGACAGGAACCGTTGCACATGTGAAATGTCAGCATCACAGGCAACGGCTCCACCCACTATGCCACAAAGCTGGTCTGCTGTTAACAGCAATGTTAACTGCATGCCCCATTTTTTGTGCAGATTTATTGCATGTGTTCTTCACGTGTGACTAAGCTTCTATCGTCATTACACAATAGCTCTAGACAATGATTTTTTACTTATTTATTTCTTTAAAGATTTGATTTTTTTTATGTGAAAGGCAGAGTAACAGAGTAAGGCAGAGACACAAGGAGCTCTTCCATGCACTGATTCACTCCCCAGATGGTTGCAATGGCCAGGACAGGGCCAGACCAAAGCTACAAGCTACATCCATGTCTCCCAAAGAGTCCAGGGCCCAAGGATGTGAGCTACCTTCTGCTGCTTTCAAGATGCCTTAGCAGAGAACTCGATCAAAAGCATAGCAGAAACAAACCAGCACACATGTTGGGTGCCCACATCCTAGGAGGCAGCTTTCCCTGAAAGTTATTGTACCATGCTGGTCACAGAACTGGTAATGTTCTAAATGATACAATATTTAATGTAAACATGTTAACACAGGTGAATGTTTTCTTCTACACAGGAAATCTGTCCTTTTTATTTATCAAACAATAGTATACACTTTTTAAAAATTTTATATAATATAAACATGTTTAAAAAATACTAGAGTGGGCCAGTGTGGAAGCATAGTAAGCTAATCCTTCATCCAAAGCATCAGCATCACTTATGGGCACAGGTCCATGTTCTAGCTGCTCCACTTCTGTTCCAATACCCTGCTTGTGGCGTGGAAAAGTTGTGGAGGATGGCTCAAGGTCTTGGACCTCTGCACCCATGGAACCAAGTTCCATTTAAAAGGAGCTTCCAGCTTCAGATCAGCGCAGTTCTGGTCATAGTGACCATTTGGAGAGTGAACCAGCAGATGGAAGACTTATCTGTTGCTTTTGTCTCTGTAAATCCACCTTTTAAATAAAAATAAAAATAAGTCTCTTAAAAAACGCTTCTTACAGGCTCAATTGCAAAATACAAGTATTGTTAATTATTTAGAGACTGTGCTTTGATATTTTGCATCTAAATATGGATAAATTATATTTAGAGCAATAAGATTACACTGTAATTTTATGTTTTTTTCCTAATCCTCACCCCCTGACACACACACTTTAAGGAAACCATTCAAAACAACAGTGTTACTCTTCAATATCCTTAGAGGAAACACATCATATGCCATTAAGCCAGAAAGTTCTAATTTACCCAATTTTTTATTGATGGGCATTTAGTTCACTATAGCATTAGTGTATTAATACTGCAATGACACAACTGGTGTATATACTTTTCCACATTTCTCCAATTAGTTTTTTAATGTGGAATTTCTATCGAAAACTTTTGACATTTTGCAAAATTGTTCTACAAAATTTTTTGCTCATTTATGATTCTCAGCAGTTTCATAAAAGAATTGTTTCCTTCAAGCCAGACCAACACTAGATAGAGTTTCTTTGATCTTTGTCCAGTGAGTGAAATTTTAATTACTGAAATGGTTTTAAAGGAGATTTTTGAGTTCCAAAATTCTCCAGTTCCTGCAGCTGTCTTCTGTATTCCCCCCAAAGAAATCAGCCTTTCAGACAAGGAACTGCATTTCTTTTAGTTTAAGAGTTCTGAGTGACTGTTAATACATTCAACCCATGCATCTTGTTTCTTGAATACAAATAATTGTGTATGTTGCTGCGACCTCTTTCCAGAGTTTAGAAGTGTGTGTCTTCTACTATAATATTATCCAAATAAGTAGTATTAGCTAATACACGAATTATATGTGTGTTCCTCATATTAAGAATATTTAAAATATAAAGAAAATAGTGTTAATTTTCTTCAGGTCATTTATTATTTTATGACAGGTCAATGAAGTTTTTTAATAATTGTTCAATAAATGCAAAGATGGCATGTTTGTAAAGTCTCTGATCCATACTTATTCAAATTGTTCAATAAATACAAAAGTTGCATTTATTAAGTTTGAAATGTATTGAGTTTGCATTTATAAGAGTTTGAAAAGCTATTAATAGCCTGATACAAAAGACTAGAAATTATAGGATACAAAGTGATATATCAAAGTTATAACTATCATGTTTATTGGTAGTTACAAATAATGCATAGTTGTAAATATTTTTAAAGATATTTGTGAATTTTTGGCTGTAGCACAGCAGAAGGTGGGGGTTACCAAGTGAGGGCATGTCATCCTGGCCCCCCAAGCATACCATATGCGACAGAGAAAGGGTGTTGCAGAATGTCCAGGGAGGTGGATATGCAGGAGTGGGAGCCACAAAGGGCATACTTGACAGGGGAGGAGTGACTTCTGGCATTCTCCACAGACCAGGCCACTGTGTTTGCAGGTAGGCAAGGGAGCTGAGACAGGGTGGTTTAGAGGGGGAACAAGATGTCTAGGTCAGGTCAGGTCAAGGCATCCATGCATGTGGGAGACCTGATCTGGGCTACCTAGTCTGGTTACTCCCAGAGTACACAAAAGTTGAGGCCTGGGGGCATGCCTGGCTAGGTTGAGCTGCAGTACCCACCCATGACTGTTGGTGTAGGCAGTGGGCTATGTCAGGCAGAGCCTCAGTATCCACTGGAACACAACAGAACAGCATCTGGGCCAGATTCTGTAGGAGACTTGTTGGCTGGCCTCTGTAGGACTGCAGCACCTGCTGGTTTGAGTAAGAGCTGGGGATGGTAATGGAACTCACCAACACCCATGGAATTTTGAGGCTGAAGAAGACCAGGTTGGACCAGGCTACAGCACCCACTGATATTGCAAATGCCAGGACTTAGGGCAGACTATGCTAAGCAGGTCTGCACTTGCCAGAGTACATGAGATCCAAAGCTGGCAGTAGGCCTGGTAGGGGAACTTGGGGAGTTATTCTACCTGACTGCAGCTCCCACGAGTGAGCATGAGAGTGAGGCCTGTTGTCAGGCCAAGCCATACAAGGCTTCACATGTCACTGGCAGGCCAGAGTAGGCCAGGCTGCAATGCCACTGGCACAAACAAGAGTCAGGATGAGTTATGTGGTACACCAGGGTGGGATAGGCTGCAACACCCAATGGTGAGCGCTGAGTCTGGGGATGGGCCATGCCAGGTTGGGTCAAAGCACTTGCCAGCATGCACAGGATCTGAAACTGGGATCAGGCCTGGCAGGGGAACTTTGGGAACTCCCTGTCTAGGCTGCAGCTCCCTCTAGCATGCATAAGAGCAGGGGTTGAGGGTAGACTGGATCGGGCAAGGCTGGCAGCATCCATAGAGATGCATGTAGGCCGGTCCTGAGAGCGGCCAGACTGAGCTAGGCCCCAGCACTTGTTAGCTGCTGCAAGAGCCAGAACTGGTGTAGGATGGGCTAAGCTAGGATATAGTACTGGTCTATTAACATCAGAGCTGGGTCAGAGATGGGCCAGATTTTGCTAGGCTGATACACCTGCCAGCTAGAGCTGGGACTAGGGACAGGTCAAGTTGAACAAAGCCTTGGTATGTGCCAGCACATGTATGGGCTGTGTCCGTGGGCAGGTCATTCTGAGCTAACCCACAACACCCATGGGTATTCAAGAGCCACACAGGATGCATAAAGGGGTTAGCTAGACTGCAGCACAGGTTGGCACATGTGAAAACCAGTGCTGGGGGCAGGCCTGATAGTGGTTATTGGGGTCACCCACACTGGGCCAAAGCAATCACTGGTGTGCATGAGAACCAGGTCTGAGGTGGCTGGGCTGAGCTAGGCCACGGCACTCATTAGTTTCCATGAGAGATGGGGCGAAACTAATCAGGCTGCTGCATCCATTGGTGTTTGCATTAGCTGGTGCAGGCTGACTGATCGAACCTGATACTGCAGTAGCTGACACATGCAAGAGTCAAATCTGAGGTCACTCAACACAAGAATACTTGGGGGACTCCCCTAAATCACTGAATTCAAAGCCAATCTGCAGAAAAAAAATCACAAATGTGGCCCGACCTTGGAGTACATGTACTGGGAATGGGTCTCCTCAGTTGCAGTGGACAGCATACCCAGATGCACTGTGCTATACAAACACTTCTCTGTCACTCAGTGGCTTACAACCACATCTTCAAATAGGTACAAATTTCAGGCTTAAGGATTGGAGTCCATCTCCAAGTGTGATTCCAGCTCTTAGTTATCAGAGATATAATAGGATTTTTTGTATCCTAATATTATTGTTTTATCAAGATATATTTTAAAAATATTTTAGTTTTGATTAATGGGTAACATTTTCACAGGAAAGTGTGTGTATAGTGTTTCAAAGCTTATGGAGAAAGTAATCTGGTTAAATAAGGCAAGTAGAATTTCCATTTCCTAATCTTTCTTTTATGTGTGGTGTGCCTACAAGCTCCTGTCATTTTTATTTACACACACACACACACACACACAGACACACACACACACACATATATATGCTACATAAAAACTGTATGGAATACACTCAAATCAATATGTCATAGGAAACTATCTATAGATATAGATAGATGCAGATACAGATATAGATATAGATATAGATATAGATATAGATTACCTCTATCCAACCATCTTCAATAACCCTTTTGTCCTCTCCTGGTCTCCAGTAATTACTATTCTCAATTCAAATTGACTTTTTTTTTTTAATATTGAATGTCCCTTTGTCAGTCTCTACATGGTTACTTTGTTAAGCCTGAGCCCAGAACAGCATGTGTAGCTAGCTCTGGTTTGAAATGTAATGGGTGATTGCTATTTTCTTCTTTTTATTCCTCTCTACTTTTAAAATTTATGATTTTTTGTGATAAAATCAGTACAAATAATATAAATGAAAAGTCCATTTTCACTCAGTGCTCCTTACTTTGAATTCCTTGTTTTGCTTGCATGTCCGTTCTTCCAGTATGGATTGGCAAACTAAGTCATGCGTGGTTCTGTCTCTGAAAGGGCCATGGAGAGTATTTGGAGGGGAAAGCATGGTTACATAAATGAATGAGCCAATGAGTGAACAACTGTTTGTGCCATTATAGCCCTGGAGTTTATAAGTTGTGTCTAAAATATCCTCAAATCTTCTAATGATCAATCATGCTGATTTTTTACACAAAAGGAAGAAAGAAACCAGGAAAGGACATTTTTATGTGATTACAGCTGAGATAATCACGGCATTATTTACAATAACAGCATCCCATATCAGAGTGAGTGACAATTCATGTCCTGAGTGATCCCAGAAAACAGGCGATGATGTGCTGTGTGTTTGCGCCCCAGGCACCCATATGGGAGAATGCCACTGAGTTCTAAATTCCTGCTTTGGCCTGACCTGGCCAGCCTTCTGGCCCTTTTGGTCACTGGAAGAGTAAATCAGCAGATAAAGGATCTGTCTTACTTTCTCTATGTTATTTTCAAATAAATCATTATTCTTAAAGGAAAGAGAATTGCAGTTATTTGTTGTCTTTACAAACGATCATAAAAATGAGTGCTGTCCATTTTACTAAATAAAAGTTTGCATGGCACCCTTTTGCAGTCTTATGAATACTTTGTCCCAAAAATGCTACCTTAGATCAAGGACAATGTGCTGCAAGGTGATTATATGGATTTTGTTAGGGCCAGGTAGATCTATTTATTGACCAAGATGTATGTAAACACTCCTCCTGGTTCAGTGATTGTAAAGGGTAAAAGGTCAGAGGTTTCTTGGCACAGCTCTGGTTTTGGCAACATTTTCTGTATTAGGAAAACATGGAAACTGTGTTCCCCATATGTTCAGCTCTAGAAACTGCCCACCAAGGAAAGGCCTGCTGTTTTAATTTAGCAAGCTAAGGGGAAGAAATCTCATAAAGCAAATATCGTCACTCATCAACCGGTGTTTCATCAATAATGTCATTGCCTACTATGTATCATGCCTCATGTAACAGAATATATTTCTGCTTGCTATGTGCTGGAGCAAAACAAAGCCTATTTCAAAGGTTCTTACATTATAGCATAATTGCCAGATGACTAATAATAAGTAAATGACACACTAGTAGGTGATAAGTGCTATGAAAATAGAATGCACTACAGCAGAGGTCAGAAAGAACACTTTAATTTTTTCTCTTTATCTAAGGTCTTTCCTTTTTTTGTCATTAGTGTGAGTGTTAATGTCCATCCACATTAAGAAAATGGCAATATTTTGTGTTGGTATATGTTTTGATTTACATTAGTGTTATTATCCATATATGTGGCTCGACTTATGTTTCCAGGTTAAATCTGTGTTTGAAAGTCATCTGTTTGACTTGGTGTGTATTCATTTTTTCTGTGTTTCTGCACTCCATAATTGCAATACCTGCACATACAGTACATTTTACTTATGTAAATACAGTTCTGTTAGAAGTCTAGTTTGCTGCCAAATCCCATGCCTCAAAAAATAACACCATGATCTAGTTTTTGTGTAGATATGCTAACCTAATATTTGAGGGTTTGTTTAAGGTATAGATAAAGATATGGATTTCTTGGCCTTAAGATACTATTTTACTGAAATGATATGGGATTACTATCCAGGATGAAAATGTACACTTGTTTTTCCTGTATCCTGGCTAATTTCAGTATATGTCTTCCCTAAATTGTCATTCTGATGTAAGTCAGCATTTTTATTACAAAAAGATTGAATATTCAGACCTCTTTTCTTCAAGTTGCCTATCAGAATCCCTTACCTAATTACCTATTGGTTTTGCTAATTTTCCCCTGTGCTAGCTTAAGGGAATCATTTGTATAGTCTATAATCTATGTGAGAAAGAGAGAGTAAGAGATTGTCCATCTACTGGGAACAAATCAAATGCCCACAACAGTGGACTGGGCTGGGCTAAAGCCAGAACCTGAGAAATCAGCCTAGGTCTCTCCCATGGGTGACAGGGACCCAGTAACTTGTGCCATCACCTGATGCCTCCCAGGTACACAGGAGCAGCAGGCTGGAATTAAAAGCAGAGCTGGGACTAGAACCCTGGTTCTGAAAGTGGGTATTCCAAATGGCCTCATAATTATTATGGATGTCCACTTCTTCCCTCTGTTCTTTTACCAACATTCCAAGGTGTTCTCATAGATACCACTCTAAAAGCATCTATCAATGCATTTTAATACCGGGCATATTTTTATATTTATATATTATATATGTGCTTGTTCTGTATATTTTTAAAGTAGGTTTTTTCTACACTCAAAATATCATGGAGGTCATCAATTCTAATACATCATTTGATTTAATCTATTAAAATAGTTTTATAGTCGTAATATATCTTCAATTGGTCAGCACATCTAATATCTTCATCATTGTGTTAACTTTTGGGGTAGAAGACTCAATATTGAAATACTGATTTTTTTTTTAACCTCATGACTTGTGCCTTTTGATTTCCTATTTATTAAATGTTTTCTAAAAGGTGGATCACACAAAACTTTCTTATTTGTCATTCTGTCAAATATACAGTTCTCTTTTAACAGATGATTAACAGCTCGTAATACTAGAGTTTGTGATCAAAATGCAATTTTACTTTTATCAATTTCATAAGCTGAATCTTTTGCTACTCTATTCATCAAACATCCTTTTTTTGCCATTGATTTTCACAATATTTTATACATGATAATACGCACTTTTGTCTGAATTATCTGTCTTTCCTCCTCCTTTTTAATATCGGGTCTTTCTTTGTATTATGTCCTAACAGTAATTGTGACAAAGTCCCAGTTCTTTTAAATTTTAATCATAAATACTTAACTATTCCTAAATAGTAAATTATTCCATGATAATTTTTTATAGAATTTGCTGAAACTTTTAAAAAATTCAGGTAAAAATCCAGTAAAGATTGTCTTAGATTTGCCAGTTGCTTTGGAATACTTGTTCTTCCACCTGTTTCGATTTCATTGTTAATTTCTTTTAAGATTTATTTATTTTTATTGGAAAGGCACATTTACAGAGAGAAGGAGAGACTGAGAGAAAGATCTTCTGTCCCGTAGTTCACTCCCCAAGTTGTCACAAAGGCCAGTTTTGTGCCCATCCGAATCCAGGTGCCAGCAGCAAGGAGCTTCTTCTGGCACTCCCACATGAGGGAAGGTTCCCAAGACCTCTACCTCTTTCCCAGGTGATAAGCAGGGAGTTGCATGGCAAGCAGAGCAGCAGGGCCACAAACAATAACCATGTGGGATCCCGGTGCATGCAGTCTAAGATTTAGTCATTTCAGCCATTGCACCAGGCCTGGCCACCCTCAACTTTTGTATATAATATCATTTAGTTTCTTTAAGTTTTAAATTTTTTTTAATTTTTTAAGACATTTTATTTTTATTGCAAAGTCAGATATACAGAGAGGAGGAGAGACAGAGAGGAAGATCTTCCATCCGATGCTTCACTCCCCAAGTGACTGCAACGGTCAGTGCTGAGCCTATCCGAATCCAGGAGCCAGGATCTTCCTTCAGGTCTCCCACGTGGGTGCAGGGTCCCAAAGCATTGGGCCGTCCTCAACTGCTTTCCCAGGCCACAAGCAGGGAGCTGGATGGGAAGTGGAGCTGCCGGGATTAGAACCAGCGTCCATATGGGATTCTGGTGCATTCAAGGTGAGGCCTTTAGCTGCTAGGCCACAGCGCTGGGCCCAAGTTTTAAATTTTAAATGTTAATATTTCTAGGAGCGAATATTTGAAATCCGAGAAACAGAAATGTGAATTTGTTAAAATTTCTCTCCCATTCTTTTTCCACCTTTTAAAATATGAAGCTTTGTGCATATTTCTGGGTTATACACACAAAAAAAATCGCTGAATGTCATACCTTTTTTGAAAATCATTGATATTATTGGTTTGCTCTTTCATTCACAACTTGATTTTGAAAAGAATCATATTCTGTCATATTGAATTCTCTCTGTTCATGAACTTCATTTACTTCAATCTTTGATTCTTTGTATCCTTTAGGGATCCTTCACATCCTCTGAAACTTCATCCTAGATGTTATCATTTCATTCAAATTGTAAATTGGACTTTTTCTTCCTTTTCCTATTTTAACTTTGGTGAGCAAAGTGTATTTTTTTTTTCTAACGGGCTACCCCATAAAGATTTTAGCTTTGAAAGCCACAGAGCCTCTGTGGTCTTCGAAGTGGAAAAGTGGTGGCATGCAGGTCAGTAACAAATGTGCATGATTTATTTACAGTGAAACTTTCTAACACCAGGTGTAGACAAAATTTGGCTTCCAGGTGATGGCTTTCCCATCTTCACCCTTAGAGATTGTAATGGCCTGGATATTTTTGGATATCAGACAATTTTCAATTTCCACTTATCAGTTTTGTAGCCTACGGCTTAACTAAAGTCTTTTTATCATTGGTAGCACTTTTTCAGTATACAACTCCATCATGTTTAAATGATGGTAACTTCTCTGCCTTGTTTATAATTTCATGTCACTAATTCCTCTACTTTCTGCAGTTAATACACGTAGTTATAATTTCATATCACTAATTTCTCTACTTTCTGCAGAAAATATGAAGTAATATCTCAAACAGATATGTCTTAGATCTCAAGGTAATAGGAGTGTGTCTGGAGTGTGGGATGGCTTAAGGTAATAGGAAATGTGTCTAGGATTTTCCAGTAAGCATTAGGCTTATTTTGTGTCTCTTTGTATTTAAAAAGTTTGAATCTCTTCAGATTTTCTTGGGAATTTTAATGAAAAAGGAATGATCTAAATTGTGTCAACTACCCCTTAATTGTCAGCAATGAAAAAAATCGATCCTTAAACTGTGCAGTCTGCTCCATTGCAATAATACCTAGTCTATTGTCTTTACATTCTTGCAATGAATTCCTTTCATCATAGGTTGCTTTATTTATCAGTGACTGGATTCCCATGCTAATATTTATTTGTGATTTTCACAGCCATACGGTTGTCAATGATCTATAACCTTCTTTACATTATCTAGAAGCTTGATAAATATACAAACTACTAAAAAGTGGACATCATCTTCAGCATGAATGGAAAATTGCTCACATAGAATTACTTTTGAGATTGCCTATTTTTAGAAGTATATCATTATGCTATAAAATAATTTTTGCTAGGTATAGCTGTACATATCATTCATTTAGATTTAAATATTCTTTTCAAAAGTTTTAACAATCTTCATTATATTGATTTTCTGATGATTATTGTTGCATCGTATATCATTATATATCAACAAAAAGCAATTTCTTCATAATTAGGTATCTCAAAAAAAAAAGCAGGAAGCACTTAAACATTGTTTTTTTCTGTTGACTTGGCAGTGTGGTTTTGGCTTGCGATATCAGGGAGCTGCCAAGATGTTCACAAGACTTGAACAGAATGAAGCCTTGAGTGGGCCAGAGGATGCCCGGGCGAGCTAGAGATGTCTCAGGCAGCAGATGCCGCCTCCCCTACATGCACTATGTCCTCACAGCGAGGCAGCTGGCTTTTTGTAGATAGGTAAAGCAAAACAGAACTTAGAAGAGCCAAATCTTTTCTAACTTGGTCTCTGAAATAAATGTCTCTTCATCATACTCTACTTATTAGAAATGACTTAAATCTCTGATTTATATTCAATGGAAAGAGATCAACTTCACTTGATGAAGAGATGAATGTCAAGTAATTCATAGGCATGTTTTAAACCTCCCAAAATAAATTCTCTTTTTTATCTTTTTTATGCAGAAGGGGACATTAAGCTGTGATACAGAGTAATGCTATTAAATTTCAGAATTTTTCTTATATCTATTCTTCTCTTAATGATTATAACAGTTTGATGTATTTTAGGTTTCTTTTTAATGAATCAAACATTACCAGCCTCAAGAAGTGCCAGTTTTATAATTTTCCATTTAAATCTTAGTTTGTATTTCCTTTTTTATTCTCTACAATAAGTGAGAACTTATGGTGAATTCTTCAGTAAAATTTCAATGAGTAGCAGAAGTGAAAATGAAATAGAATTAAAAATGCTGCTAGTAACATTCCTATTCTTTTAGGTACATTTGAAATAATTTTCATGTATTAATCCTTTGTATTGAAGAGACAGAGACAGAGGCCTTCCCACATCCACTGGTTCACTACCTAAATGTTCTCAACAGCTGAGGTCCAGCTAGACTGAAACCAGGTGCTCCAGGAGGTGAAGGGAGCCAAGTGTCTGAGCCGCTCAGTGCTGCTTCCCAGTGCTGCTTTCAGTACGTTAGCAGGAAACAGCGCTTGAAAGCGGAGTCAGCAGGCAGTTGCCCTGATATGGACTTCCCAAGAGGCTTCTTAAAGAGTACACCACAGGCACATCTAATTATTTATTTTAATGTTTAAGAGACCTTGTGTGGACAACTCAAAAACCAAATTATTTCTGAAAACCCAAGTTCTGGCATAGATATGTTTGACAATCTCCAAAAATCGTATTTCCTAGCAATCAGGGTGTCCTAGAAGACATTGAAAACAATAAAAATGATGAAAATAAGGCATTTATCCTTAAACATTTTAATAACAATAGTATTCTAACATACATTATGAATCGCATTATAATTTGCATTATGATTTAATGGGAACTTTCTAAAATACAGGGTCAGTGTTGTTGTGAAGAGGGATATAATGATGCTTGGGATATACTCACATCCCATATTGCCAGGCTGGGACTCAGTCCTGCCCTTACTTCTGAAACTTGTTTGTGCTAATGTGCACCCTGGAAGGAATCAGATGCCAGCCGAAAAGATTGGGCTCCGGCCTTCCACGTGAGCAACCTAGATTGCATTTCTAGCACTTGCTTTTGTTGGGCCAGCTCCAGCTTTGGCAGGTGCTTTCGTGAGTGAACCAGTAGGTGGGAAGATTTTCTTTCCTTCACTCCTCCCTTTCTCTCTCTTTCAAATGCATAATTAACCATTGCTTTTTAAAAATGTGCAACTTTAATGCATTATCAACTATAAGGATAAACATTGTAAGCTACCCAATTTCTTTCACTATTATTGTTGTTATTCTCTTACTATCCCAGATGATGAAAGTTGAAACAATAAAGGCATTAATTCAAGTTGTTTCTTTTTGTTGTTGTTGTTGTTAGAAGATGAAATGTAACCATACTTCTGAAATGAATGATCAGCAAGGACAAGGAACTTAAAACATTTTCTAAGCTAAGGATGTAGAGGAAGCAAGCCTGGGGATGTTATTGCATCTGATGCTTGAAAAGTTTGGTGTTAGTGAAAAGTCTATGAAGAAATAGCTCAGAGCTAAATTTTTCAAAATAACAGCTGAAAAGCCTTAGTCTTATAAGGTTTCACATTGCATACGTAAGGTTTCCCTATCCCAAACTATCACTACATACTATGTATTAAATATTAATACTAAATATATATGTATATGTGTATATATGCATATATACATGTATATATACATATAAATAAATATATATATATATATATATATATATATATATATACAATTTACTCTTATTGGAAAGGCAGATTTACAAAGAGAAGGAAAGAGAGAAAAATCTGCCATCCATTGGTTTAATCCCCAAAAGACTGCAATAGCTGGAGTTCAACCAATATGAAGCCAGGAGCCCGAATTTCTTCCCCGTCTCCCATAGAGTTGCAGGGTCCAAAGACTTTGTGCTACCTTCCCCTTTTTTATTAGGCCATAATCAGGGAGCTGCACAGGAAGTGAAACAGCCGGGACATGAACCAACACTTGTATGAGATGTGGTGCTTGCGGGTGGAGCATTAGGCAGTGGAGCCAATGTACTAAATATATTAAAAAACAATTCTAATTACAGCATAAAGAAAAACATTGAAATATTTATAAGAAAAACATAATTTCAAAAATAAAGTTGTATTATTATTAACACCTGAATCAGCCAATCATCTTATAATAAGTAATAAATTATTCAAAAGGCCTTAACCAAGTTTCTAAAAATGCTTTTATGAAGTAACTAAAAGTTTATTTGTAATTATATTTTTAAAAGCTTTTAGAAGTGTCCTGACTAGTCCGGTGTGTGTTTCCACGTCTTTGCTATTGTAGCTTGTGCTGTTGTAAATGTAGCATTACAGATCCCTTTCTCACATGCAGCTTTTATTCCCTTTGGGTGTACTCCTAGGAGCAGGATAGCTGGGTCATATAGCAGGCTTATTCTCAGTTCTCTAAGTGCCCTCCATACTGGTTGTGCTAGCCTGCACCCCCATCATCAGTGAAGGAGGGTACCTTTCTCCCCACATCCAGTCCAGCAGTTATTCCTAGAGCTCTGAATGTAGGTCAGTCTCACTGGAGTTAGGTGGCACCTCAATGCAATGTTACTGGCAAAGCTTTGTGGTTTGTTTCCTCAGCTTAACATAGAATTAAAAACCCAGAAATTGGTTGTAGGTAGAGGAGTTTTATTTTTAAAGTGAAGCAGAAAGTGAGAGAAAGCGAAGAGTTGAATATGAAAGCACCTTGTAGGAGGAATCCCTGAGGTGGGGCTGCCCCATCAAATGAGAGAAAGGGAGAGAGAGAGATCCTAACTCCTGGTTGGATAAACCGAGCTCTGACCATGGCATTCATTTGGGGGGTAAGCTAGCAGATGAAAAATTCTCTCTCTCTCTCGGTCTGTGTCTATTTCTCCATTGTTCCTTCCAAATATATCTATATATCTATATACATATAGATATATAGATACACACACATATATTTGTAATCTGCATATCACAGATAATTTGTAAAAGTATGTAATGCCTGTATATTTATAATTGACATCTGAATGCAATTTACCATTCTATTTTCTTATGTGTTCAGTTTTTTGAGAACTACATATTAAAAATTCTTAAAATATAGTTGTATCTTGAATCATCACTTTGATTTTTTCACTTTATAGAAAATACAGATTGTAAGCTAATCTTCATTATGATGGATGCATATGAATGCTAAGTATATGAAATGTTATACTTAAAACAAATGGGATCAGTGTTTCATGTGCAGCATTGTCTTTAGCAGTGCATATGCCCCATTTGAAGACTACAAAATCAGTATATTCAAAGGCTGATGGTGTCCTGAAGGTGACACCTTCCACTTCTTTTTCATATTCAAATTCTCCGTTTAAATAGTGGGAGTAGGGCCCAGCGCGATAACATAGTGGTTAAAGTCCTTGCCTTGCATGCCCGGGATCCCATATGGTCATCAGTTCTAATCCTGGCAGCCTTGCTTCCCATCCAGCTCCCTGCTTGTGGCCTGGGAAAGCAGTCGAGGATGGCCCAAAGCCTTGGGACCCTGCACTTGTGTGAGACCCGGAAGAGCTCCTGGCTCCTGGCTTTGGATTGGCTCAGCTCTGGCCGTTGTGCTCACTTGGGGAGTGAACTATTTGAAGGAAGATGTTCCTCTCTGTCTCTCCTCCTCTCTGTATATCTGCCTTTCCAATAGAAATAAATAAATCTTAAAAAAAAAAGAGTGGGAACAACTAACTTTATTCAGGGTTTAGTGTAATTCAGACATCTTTCTTATGCCTAGAAGTACAGCTCTCTCAATTGTAGATTAACTATTGAGAACCGTGTCAAGAGACGTGTGTCCTCAAATGGAAGAGTTCAAATGGAAGAGGTGGTGCAAAAAAATACTCTCAGCTGACAAGTGGTTTAGGAGGAAATCATAACTTTAAAAAACATTTCCTCATTGACTCTTACATAGTCTTCCCTCTGCCTGGAGAATTATAGATTTAGAGCATTTATTAAGATTGCTCTTTTATTGTGTAAGTGTGCAATTTTAGAAGTTTCATCTTTTTTTAAAGATTTATTTATTTTTTTACAAAGTCAGATATACAGACAGGAGGAGAGACAGAGGGGAAGATCTTCCGTACGATGATTCACTCCCCAAGTGAGCCGCAATGGCCAGTGCTGTGCCAATCCGGAGCCAGAAGCCAGGAACTACTTTCCAGGTCTCCCATGCAGGTGCAGAGTCCCAAAGCATTGGGTTGTCCTCAACTGCTTTCCTAGGCCACAAGCAGGGAGCTGGATGGGAAGTGGAGCCGCCGGGATTAGAACCGGCACCCATATGGGATCCCGGGGCATTCAAGGTGAGGACTTTAGCCACTAGGCCATGCCGCCAGGCCCAGGAGTTTCATCTTAAGGTCTCTTTCTCTATACCACTGAATTAACTATAATAATTCACAGGTAATCATTGCAAAATCCTCTTGGTTCACAGCATTCAATGAGAGAACTCAACCAGTTTCATTCATTTCATGTTGTGTAAATTGAGTGAGCAGATATTTCCTGTATCAAATAATATGCTAAGGAATTAAAGGTGTAAATAAAGAGAAATAAAAAGATTATCTCCAAAAATACGAATGAAAATATCTTGAGGAAATTTTCAAAGAAGTAGCCAGCCGAGGAATTTTTTTTTTTTTGAAATTAATGGAATAATTAGGTCCAGGTTCAGAGACCACGTACAAGTTCATTTTCATGCATCATCAAGAAATGGCTAAGGAAAAAAAAAATGAAGTCCAGTCTAAACTGAGTAACCCTCTTTTATCAGATATTAATCTAAAATAGAAACCACTTGTGGGGCCAAGCAAAAGCGACTCTGGAAGCAGCTGAATGCATCAAGGACAAGCAAACTTATCCCAAGCCAGGAACATCTAGTAATCTTGGAACACCAAGCAGGAGACCGATTCCTGGTACTATCTCTCCTTCCTGTCTCCTTCTGACCTGACCTTAAACAACAGAAAAAAAGTGTCCCTAGCCTCAATGCTATCATTGCCAAGGTCGAGAAGACACTCCCATCCAGGAATGCTTTAAATGCCTTCAATGCAGAAAATCACACCTGCCCTGATGACACAGTCACAAACTGAGTAGTTGCCTCCTCCCTCATCGCCCACACCTAAAATGTATAAAAGCCCAGTGCTGTATGCCCTGGGCGGCCATTTCCCTCACGGGATCACTCTGCCATACGGAAGCAGTCCGTCAGACTCAGCTTTCTTCCCATGGTCCCCTTTCCTGCTGGAATAAAGACCTGCCGTGTGACTCACGGTGTCTGGCGTTTGGGGTTTGTGGCAAAAATTCCTAACACCAGTGCCATGATTGGGGTACCATATAAAGCACTCCACTTACCAAGTGAGGTACATTTGCTTTCCAATGAGCCTGTACGTAATTTTTTTAATAGCAAAGAAGAAATGCTTTTGGTGAACATTTGGTCATCATTTAGAATAGTCCATCTGTCTATACTTCTATGCAAAAATAAAATATTTAAAGGTAGTGCTTTTATTTAAATTACTACAGTTTTTTCTAAATAATGCATTCAAGCTGTATAATCTGTGCAAATATGTTGTAGATCACAAATTTAAAAATATCCTCTGGTATATTATTTACATATTATTTTCTGCATGTGAAAAATCTTTAGCAAGCCTACTTTTTCTGATTGGCCATAGATAAAGCTGCTTCTATTATATAATTGAAAGCAGATTGTCTCCAGTGGTCACAATGTCTACATTTTGGTGTTGTGGATAAATCAAGTCACAACACATTAAGAGTATTTGCTTTCTCTTTCATTACAGATAGAAAAGCAACTTCAGAAGTAAGGACTTCTGTGGTCACTTGTCAATCTCCAGTGAGCTCCCTTACATGTTAAATATATTAGAGCACACTCATACTGTTGGACTTGCTAGAGAATTGCCAGAAACAAGATCCGGGCAAATGAAATTCCCTTCTATACCAAGCAACATTTTGTTTTCATCAAAACATGACATCATTTCTTAGCTCAGGTGAAATGCTTTTTCCTAAAGTATAAAAATAGCTGTAAGAATCTCAGGTTAGACTCATCTGTGGCTGCCCCAGGCGCCTGTTTGCTAAAGATACCAGGAATACTGCTTTTTCCTTCAAAGCCAAGGAAGTTGGGGTTAAAATGCTAAAGGAAATAAGTTAAAGTAGTTTTCTCAATAAATCATTCCAAGTCAGTTTCTTTCTCAGTGTCATCAAAAACTCTAACAACTTTTGATTTACTATCTATCCAAAACATGTAGCCATGTGCTTGTATAATGACGATGCCCTTCTAATGATAGCTAATGTACACGAGCCTTACTGGAATTTTCAAATTTACTTTCTAGTACCGGTTGTGTGTACCTTGTTATTCTTTATCCTTGCCTTCATTCCAGAACTTGTAAATATTTTATTTTACAAGGCATATGGGCACTTTGCAGTCGTGATTAGTTAAGAATGTTAGACTGGGATTAATTGTTTGGGTGATCTAGGTGTGCCCTTTATAGTCACAAAAATATTTATAAGAGGGAGCTAGAAGAATCAAAGTTAGTAGCAGAAATTATGAAAAAGGAAGCCAGACTCACGGTGTTAACTGAGCAGGGGCTAGGTGGCAAGAAAGGCAAGAGCCGCTGAAATTTGAGAAGTTCCTCAGAACTTTCAGAAGGTAAAAGCTTCTTTGCTGACACATTGACTCTACCAGAGCAAGGCTAGTAGTGCTTTTATGACTTCTCTGACTGTGTAACATGCCTTGGAGCAATATATTGGAAAATAATCAGACATTGCATGATTAGGCACTCAAGTAACTTACATAGATGGAAATGAAGGAATATGAATTTAGATCACTAATGTAAAAGGGCAGTGTGAACATAGCAATATATATCACAACCCAACTGTAGCTGGCGTGGCAGTCACTAGAAACAGAGCTAGAAAAGTGTAAAGGGGATTTCCAAATGTCTTACTAACTTTAACTTGCTTTCTCTTCAGATAGTTGAACTCAGGAATAGCCTCACAAAAGTTAAGCAGGGAATGTACGTACAGAACATAGAATGTTTAGATTCAAACACTTAATGTGGCAAAGAGAGAACTGTTGGAAATGCTGAATACTTAGCTTTCTCTGATTAGATTAGACTTAATTCAAATTTAAGTAAACATTTCTAACTCTGTATTACATTAGTGAAAAATATACAGAATGGTTTCTATGTGTTGTCAAATACTGAAAATAAGGTTCTTTTGCAGTAACACAGTTAAGATGGTACAAAAAATGTTTCAAATGAATTTAAAGATATATTACTTTTGTTAATTGGTCAGTTTCATTATTAGGAGTTGCAGGACTTTATTATCCACTTTTCAAAGAGTTTTACTAATAAAGTTTCAGAATTTTGTTAATAAAAATTAACAATTAAATTTCTGACCTGTCAGTAAAATGCTGTATCTTACTTAAAATTTTAAGTGCATAGAACAGAATAAGGGAAAAATTAAAATTTTCAAATGTTATATTGTTCTTTCCTCTCTAAACATGTCTGACAACAGCTTGGTGGTGCTGCTCGCTCAGCATCCACCAAAAACAGTACAGGGATTCTGGACAAAGTATGTTGAATGTTTTCCTTTGTGTACTGAGAAGTCTTTTCTCTAATATTCTTACAGGATCCAACACAATATAATTAAATCCCAAGCTATGGTACAACTCATTAGTTTTTCTTGCTTTTTTAAAATTTATTTTTATTGGAAAGGCAGATTTACAGAGAGAAGGAAAGACAGAGAAAATGATCTTGCATATGCTGGCTCATTCCCCAAGTGGCCTCAATGGCCAGAACTGCACCAGACTGCTGCCAGGAGCTTGCTCTGGCTCTTGCACATAGGCTCAGGGTTCCAAGGCTTGGGCCATCATTTACTGCCCTCTCTGGCCACAAGCAGGGAACTGGATGTAGAGCAGAGATGCCGGAACATGAACCGGCAGACATATGGGATCCTGGTGCATTCAAGGCGAGGATTTAGTCACTGAGCCATTGCACCAGGCGCAACTCACACATTTATTAACCTAAAATAATCAGAATTGAGTAGTGGAATTCTTCTGCTTCGAGTTTAAACACTTTTCCCATAAAATGAAAAATGTACACATTCTTCCAGATTCATTATCATTAATTAATGTCCTAACTTGCCTTTTCAATTAACCTCTTACAAACTTATCTACATCAAAAAAACCTGATTTCCATTCCGCACTGGCAATGGAATTTGAATTGTGCATGCATTCTACTTTAGACAGTAGGCTGACTTCAATCAGACTTAATCATTTAAACCACTTTGTAACACTTGACAAGTAAATAATATATTTGTTTATGATGTATAACATGTTTTGGAATCTACACATTACAGAAAGTCTAAACTAAGATCACTAACCTATTCAACACCTCAGCTGTGTGGCTGTGTGAGTGGTATGGTACATACAGTGCACTCAGTAGTTTCTAATATGGTAAATCTTAATCTAATGGTCATGTGTTGTGTGATTGATATTTTCCTTTGATCATCTCTGGCCTACATCTAGCCTCTGCAACCCACTTTTAGAAATTCATCTTAGATGCCATAAATAGGTGAAATCATGCAGTATTTTGCTGTGCTTAGAAGAACTTCAGTCTTGTTTATGCATTTCCAGGCCCTTTTGTTAAATATGATCTGTGTACTGTGCTTTTATTTTTCCCTCTTTACATTTTTGAAAATATAATTTGAGAAACAGAACGAACTTCCATTCAGGGCCTTTCACGCTCCAGATAACAGTAGGCCTGGGCCAGAAGGAAGCCAGGAACTCTTCCACATGTTTACAGAAACCAGCTCCTCCATCCCTGCTGCCTCCCAGAGTACAACTTAGCAGGCATCTGGACTTGTGAACCAGAGCTGAGCTCACAAAATGGGAGGTGGACATCATAATCAGCAGGCCAAGTGTCCGCTCCTATTTTCTTGTAGAATATTGAATCTATAAAAATTCACCGTGTGGGAGCAGGGTTGGTGGTGGAGGGAGGGATGAGTAGGGGATGACAGTAGGAGTTGGGGGTGAAGGCCAGCATAGTACCTAGTGGCTACAGTCCTCACCTTGAATGTGCTGGGATCCCATATGGGAGCTTGTTTGTATCCTGGATGCTCTACTTCCCATCCAGCTCCCTGTCTGTGGCCTGGGAAAGCAGGTGAGCGTGCCCAAAGCTTTGGGACCCTGCACCCACGTGAGAGACCTGGAAGAGGCTCCTAACTCCTGGCTTGGGATTGGCTCAGTTCCTACCATTGAGGCCACTTGTGGAGTGAACCAGTGGATGCAAGACATTTGTCTCTCTTTCTCTCTATAAAACTGACTTTCCAATAAAAAAATAAATGAATCTTTAAAAAAAAGTTATTGGGGTAAAATAGCAAATAGAACCTAGCTAGAATTTGCTTGTCTTCTAGGTTGTTCTTTTGATAGTGTCAGCTATTTTAAATAAAAACTGATTCTTGAGTTGACATTGTTTTGAAAAGATATTTCATTAGTTAGCAGGGGGAATCACAGTTCCGGACCTCTGGACATACTATAGGGCAGTGGTTATCAAAACAGCCTGGTACTGGCACAAAAATAGAGAAGAAGATCAATGGAGCAGAATAGAAACACCAGATGGGAACCCACAGAAATACAGCCAAATAATCTTTGACAAAAAGACAAATGACAACCCAGGCAAATGGGAAGGTCTGTTCAATAAATGCTGTTGGGACAACTGGTTGATAGCCTGCAGAAACAAAAAGATAGACCCACATCTCTCACCATATACTAAGATCAAATCCAAATGGATAAAAGATTTAAACCTACATCCAGAAACCTTCAAACTTTTGGAAGAAAATGTTGGAAACACACTGGAACACTTAGGGGTAGGCCCTCACTTCCTAAAAAAGACTCCAGATGCAGTAGAAATCAAGACCAAAATAAACAATTGGGACCTCATCAAACTAAGAAGCTTCTGTACAGCTAGAGAAACAATCAACAAAGTAAAAAGGCAACCCACAGAATGGGAGAAGATCTTTGCACACGACTTAGGTGATAGAGGGCTGATCTCCAGAATATACAAAGAGCTACAAAACAACCAAAATGTCAAAACAAACAAGCCACTCAAGAAATGGGCATGGGAAATGGGCAAACACTTCACAAAGGAACAAACCCAAATGGCAAATAAACATATGAAAAAATGCTCAAGTTCCCTGGCAATAAGGGAAATCCAAATTAAAACATCAATGAGGTACCACCTAACGCCAGTAAGACTGGCCCACATGAATAAAAGCACCAACAACACTTGTTGGCGAGGTTGCGGGGAAAAGGGAACCCTACTCCACTGCTGGTGGGGCTGCAGGCTGGTACAGCCTCTATGGAAATCAGTATGGAGAACATTCAAACAACTCAAATACAACATACCGTATGACCCGGCAATAGCACTCCTAGGAATATATCCAGAACACTTGTTTTATGAGAAACCAACATGCACTCCTATGCTCATAGCAGCACAATCAGTAATTGCAAAGACATGGAAGCAACCAAAATGCCCATCAACAGAGGATTGGATAAGAAAGCTATGGTTCATCTACTCCATGGAATACTACTCAGCTATTAAACAAAACAAAATGCAGTTCTTTGTGGCCAAATGGGCCAAACTGGAAACCATAATGCTAAGGGAAATGAGCCAATCCCAAAAGGTTAAATACCACATGTTTGCCTTAATTTAAGATGACACGATGTTATGTATAACAAGTTATGTTATGAATGTTATATGTTGTGTATAAACCTAAATTGAAATGTCAATGAGGTGGTCACAGAAGGTGGATAAGAAATCGCATTTACTTTTACCATATTGGTTACTCGTTACTATGTCAATTAATTCCATGGTGATGTAAATTTTTGCTGATGGTATGTTGGAGCTTTTAATTGATCGGGATGATAGTCTGCTGGCTCTGTCTTCAGACCAGAGAGTGTATACCTAAGAAGCCGTTGAACTTATCTGGACAATAAGATGCTGGACTCTATGTTTGGTATATGCTTGCAATGGGGGAATCTCAACTGAACTTGAGCTGTGGTTATGCAACAAGGTGGAGGAATCCACCATGGTGGGAGGGTTTGGGGAGGGGTGGGGAGAATCCCAGTACCTATGAAACTGTGTCACATAATACAATGTAATTAATGAATTTAAAATAAAAAATAAATAAATAAATAAATAAATAAAATAAAAAAAAAAACAATTGCAAATAGACCATCACCTAAAATTGCTTCAATAATTTTTCATAAAACTTTCCATTTTAAGTTTAGGAAGCAAAATAAAGCATACCAGAAAAAATAAACTAATCATTTTATGAAGTACTTAAAATTCTTATGTACAATTAAGTAATCCAACTATTACTTTGTTATTCAGTTTTTATAAACTGATAGCAAACATTTAGTCAACTTTTATGTTGCCTAATGCAAACAATAATAATATCAATTAATTTGCATCTTATTTCTACTGAATTTCAAACAAATATGTATTGTATGCTTAACAAATAGATCATGTAGAAACACCAAAAAAAAAAAAAAAAAAAAAAAAAAAAAGAAAAGATATTTCATTAATATACAATGAAGTCACTACATTGGAAATTTGGAGTAATAGGCTCTCTATGTAATGATCATTTGTTGGCATGAAAACTGCACTGTCCGTATGACAACCAGTTTATTGTGACATGACAGGTCAGTTTCTTTCCAGGATATGGTTCTTTCTTTTCCAGGACAATGTAGAAACAAGGGTTCCGATGTCTCATAAACCTAGCAGTTGTCCAAATTTGAATCTAATATAGACTTGTTCTCAATTACCAGAAGGAGGACTCTGAGCAATTGCTCTTACATTCTCTCTAATCCCTGATAAAATGTGCTTTACTGATCCTGTCCATGGAGCTTCTTTGTAATGATCATACTCTGATTTCCTTGTGTGATGTGGTGGTGTGGTGTACCTGCCGTGCTGACAGCTGTGTTTAAAGTAGCTTCCATCCAAACAGATAGAAGTATTTTAATCACAGAATATTCCTTTAAAATGCAAACACACTTAGTATACCCTTGGCGTAAAATTACCAGACGTTACTTTTTAAGATTTATTTATTTCCAGGGTGGTGCACTGACACAACAAAGTAATCATTTGCCCGGTGTTGCAAGCATCTTATATGGGTGCCAGTTTATAACCTGGCTGCTCTACTTCTGATCCAGCTCTCTGCTTACGGCCTAGGACCATGGCGGAGGTTGGTCTAAAAGCCTGTGGTTCTGCACCTATGTGTGAGACCCAGTAGATGCTCCCTGGCTCCCAGAGTTAGATTAGCTCAACTCTGGCTGTTGTGACCATTTGGGAGAATGAACCAGTGGGTAAAAGACCTCTTCTCGTCTTTCCTTCTCTCTGTAATACTACCTGACTTTCAAATAAAAAACAAATAAATATTTTACCAAAAAGGAGAACCAGATCTTCCATCTGCTGGTTTAATGTCCAGATGGAAGCAATGGCAAGATCTATGCCAGTCCATATGAGTGCAAGGGTCCAAGTACTTGAGCCATCTTCCGCTGCATCCCCCAGGCATATAAGCAGGGAGCTGGTTCAGAAGTGGTGCAACAGGGGCTCGAACCAGCGCTGAGCTTAACATACACTAACATGGTGCTAACCCGCATTTCATGGTATTGCATTATGAAAATAAAGAAGCTAATCCTTTACATGACTTTATAGATCCTGTTATGATATTGACTGTGCCTATTTCTTCACTTCCCCTGGGTCTTTTGCAGTTGACTATAAACTGCTTGCTGAATTACACAGTCAAATTTAAACATGTTGATTAAATTCTATGACTTTGGTCCTTTCCACTAGGTTCTCTTTATTTGCTCCCTCAAATACCAAGTGAAAGTAAGGCTGAGATTAAGGGCCCTTTGCTGACATTTCTGTGACTTCTGTATTGAATAGGGTTCCCCTCCTACAGCCTCTTGGGAATTCTCATCACCATGAAAGGAAAGGTGACCTTTACTTCCATTCCCCAAACACGAAGCACAAATAACCCAGAAACCTCTTGGGTGCGCTCTGCTTTTCTGCCAAATTCAATCTTATTTGGACATTAAACATCCTCCACTAGTTGTTTGCTTTTGCCTTTTTCTATTACCAGTTTTAATGAGTTATAATTACATGCACAAATATATTACTCATCTCATGTAGTTTTTAATCACTTGAGATTTACTCAAAACATACCACAGTATTTGTTGCTTAATAAGATAATGCAGATTTTTTTGTGTGAAGTGTACACCTGAGCAATGCTTGTAATAGCATCACTGCTTTTAATCAGATTGGTTCTGTCAAATTCAATTTTGCTGTAAGATGAAACGTATATTTTGAATATCCTAGTAGAGCATATTTTTGCATCATTATTCAAAAGTTGTGGCTTCATGGTTTTATTGAATAACAGGTTTCCCTTAAATACAGTCAAATATCTTTATATTCAAAAGTAGGGTTCTTTTACCTCATGAAAGAACTTGAAACCAATGAACACATGTGCCTTTACACCACTACCACAAGCATTAGAGAACGTTTTTGCTCAATATGTTTTCTATTACATCTTTACATAAAAGTTTCTCAAGTATGAATATAATACAAGGAAATGTGACAATGTTTTAATGTATCTATAATTTATCAGTTGACTTAATGTAGTTTCTATCACATGCTTGCTAAACCTATTTTATTATTTCTCATACCTATATCTAAAAGAATTTTGAACTAGCAATTTCAACTCTTTGAACACTTTCAGAGGGCATTTATTAGTATTACCTTTTGGTGATTTTTGGGAAAAAAATGAACTAAAGCTACCAACATCATTTGATCTCTCATGTTTCAATGAAGCCTAACTTTTAATTGGTTGTGACCTTATAGGACAGTGTGTTGAAACATGGTCTTATGTGTAAAACAAATTTTAACTGCGCTTTAGGAAACTTAAATATGTAGCATTTTTTATATTCTCTGTTAACTCTTTCTGAAACATTCCTGGCCTTGGGAAAATATTCCTCCTGCCTCTGTGCTTCTGAGCTATTTGACCAACTTAATAAGCCTAAGCCAGAAATAACCATCATTCAAATGCTGACTTTTTTCCTATCTGTTAGTCTTCATCATGACCTTTTTGTTTCATTTTTTAAGGTTTTTTTGAAAGGTAGAGTTATAGAGGGAGAAACATATGTGCATCTATCCCACTGTTTCACTTTCCAAAAGACTGGGCAGCCAGGACTGGGCCAAGCCAAAACCAGAATGGCAAAGACTGCAGAACCTGTAGTCATTTGCTTTTCTAAACATGACATAGCAGAGAGCTGGATGGAGAGTGAAGCACCATATGGTTTGCACATGTTCTAGGTGGAAGGTTAAACCATTTGTACTGTAAGGCTGGCCCCTCATAACTTTATAAAATACTAACATGCAGCTCGATGTGACCATTAAATATTAAGTGAACTCAGATGATTAACAGGGCATATGTTTATCAATGATCTATTTTTGCGGAGATCACTGTCTTACTAGCTTAGCCTGTTATGCCAGACTTCTCTATAACCCAATTGTCCAATGTCTTAGAATGAGCTTTATACTGCTGTTCTTCCTCCATGTGATTAAGAGATTAGATTGATCAAAGATTCTTGACAGAATTCTTATATCCAGCTTTTTTTCTAGTTAAAGGAATTCCTACACTTTTCCATAGTGGCTTTAGTGATTATATTCCCACCAACAATATATTAGAGTTTCCATTTCTGCACACTCTTCCCAACATTTGCTTTTTGTTGTGATAGCCATTCTAACAGGGGGGTTATGGCATCTTACATAATTTTTTATATATATTTACCTGATGACTAGTGATATTGAGCATTTTTTGTGAATATTTCTTTACTACTGGTATTTTTTTTTAAATCTGCTTCACTTGAAAGATTTACAGAGGGAGAAGAGAGACTGATATTCCATCCACTGGAGCACTAGACAGAGCTGCGCTAGTTTAAAATGGAGAGGCAGGCGCCTCATCCAGATTTCCCACATGGGTAGAAAGTCCATGACGTTGAGCTGTCCTCCATTGCTTTCCCAGGCCATTAGCAAGGACTGGGATTGAAAGTGGAGCAGCGAGGATTTGAACTTGTGCCCATATCGGATGCTGGCATCACAGGTGACTTACTAACCTGCTATGCTGTTGCCCAGTGTGCTGGCCCAAACCCACTTGTACTTCTTTGTTTTCTTCTTTCATTATAACACAGTATTGCTAATTATATTTAAGAATTTTTCTGCATGATGGAGATGGATAAGCATTGGGGATCCAATCCTCCTCATCCTCCTTCCCATATACCCTCCTGTTATTTGCTCCCAACTTATTACTATGTCACAGTTATTTATTTCACCATTAATTCACCATTTATTATTTGTTATTTATTATTATTTTTTCACCATTTATTTCAACCTTCTGATATGTAAATGTATCGGGAAAGGAAGAAAATAATATAATATGAAAATATTAACTCAAAGTAATAATGGGATTCCTACTGTTATTCTGGAGTAGACGTATGTTGTATTCATCCATTGTTTCCTTGTAGGTTAATTTACCTTGTAGATTTTCTGCTGTCTATTCAAGTCTTTTTTCTGTTTCTTGACTAGACTGCTTTTTTTTTTTCACTGAAGTTCTTTTAGTTCCTTAGATATGTTGGGTACAAAATGTTTTGTACAGCAATATATAAATATATGCCTATTTGAAGGGTCAATAGTAGTTGATGTAAAGATCATTAAGATGACAGCTGGTTCTGTCTGCCCACCCCTTTCCTCTGTCTCAAAAGGTATCTAAGTTATTCCTAGAACACACCATTGTGATTTCAAGGTGCTTGGCTTGATCGTATTAGCTCTTCTACTTCTAATAGCCTCTCTTTCTCATTCATCATTCTTAGTGTCTTCTAATACTGCTCTATTAGCAAATATGTATTGTGTATGTGTCTCTTGTATCACTATATCTAATCTACAACATTATACTATAATTTTTCCAATTGAATATTAAAAGAAATGATATCTTAATATGTGTACATACATGACTCAATACATGTGGGAAGAAAAAAATACATGGATTTAAAAGTGTCTCATTTTCACAGAAATTTCACTGCAGAGGCAAAAATGGAACTTTCAGTATGATGTTACCTGTGGCACAACTGACCCAAATATATATGCACACATTCTAGTTACAAATAGTCCATGCCTATTTCTGACTAACTTGCATTCTTTTCCATATTGGGGCAAAATCACATCTGTGAAATAATTGATTTTTAGCACAGTTTGAAAAAATTTCTAAAAAGTGAGAAAGATAGGTTGTAAATTCAGTCCATTTGAAAGCAATGGTATTTTGTAAATGGGAAAGAAGTGCACGGCTAAGAGACTTAGTATCCATAGTTCCAACCCAGAGAGTCTGTTAATCTGCAAAATATATTAATTCCATACAGAAATAAAATTTAGCTTATTTGAAAAATTAATTTGAAGCAGGTAAGCATGAGCTGCTATTCATTGACTTTGATTAGTGTTTCTACATGTAACTAAATGTGAATTATACTATGAAATATTAAGAAATACTCATCCATTCAAACCAGCCCTGTATTTCATATGAATTGCTCTTCTCTGAGTACTTTCCCTTGTGATTGCTTCCATCTCAAATACAGATTCACTCATGTTCACACAGGTCTTTGAATAAGCCTGTTATATAGGAAAACTGTGGTTCTTTATATTTCATACTCAATTTTTTCCGTATTTAGAATACTTAGGTGAGCAACCTATCCTTTTTTTCCCCTCCCTTTTCTTTTTAGTTTACTGAGTTATGGAGATATATCCAAAAAATATTTTCCCTAATTTTCAGTACTTAATTGTTTTTTCTTATCGTAGATTCAAGAAGAAATTATTTTTGTAAGGGATTAATTCCACGATCTGCTGTGAACGACAAATATTGTAGAATTTCATGTTCAGAAACATAATAGCACTGCTGACATGATTTGGGGGGATGCTATATAAATAGGCTAAATTTGAAAGAGCAACTTATGAATAAAAAGCACATTATCAAATGTGTTCCGTGGAACCTGTGTTTTTCCCAAGTTGGAGAGAAGTTTAAGATGTCACACAAGACCACAAGCTGCTTGTTTTTAAACACTAAAGAGATCCTGTTTCTTCCATATTCTTTCTATTTTTTAACCACAGCATAAATTTTGACTATGATATTTTTGCAATTTTCTCAAAAATAAACATATTCATTCTCACTGCTTCACTTCTGACGGTGAGCTTGTTCAGACAATAAAAACTATGTCTTTCCCCAAACTCTTCTGAATAACAATAATAATAAATGATACATTGAGTACTCACTTTGGCAGCACATACACTGAAATTGGAACAAATTGGAATAATGATGCATTGAAAATCTACTAAAAACACTTGGCATTTGGTTATGCCTTTGTTTCGACAACTTGTGGAAACTTTTCTAGTTAATTTTCAAATCTCCCCAAAACCATTTTTGTTCAAAGAAATACTGTCTCTGAAATAATCAGGGTAAATACTTTACAAATTGAACTCTATTAAGCATAATAACTAGTTTTACCAACCCTCCTAAATACTTTATCAATTTTTTGATTGTGAAACATCAATAACGTGGAAACATTTTAAAATAATACAGCATTTAATTATATTACTTTCCCATTAACCTATCAAAATGGCATAATAATGATTATCTTGGCCAATTCTACTGGTTTCCCGGAAGATCTTCCACTAATGGCTCCCGTAGTTTCCACTGCATCATTTTTCTTGCCAGACTTAGTGTATTTTTAGCCTGAGGAATACCCTCTTCTCTTTGGTCATCGTGAGGTTGATCTCTTTATTTTAACATTTGATACCATTTTCACCATAGTCAGCTTCTCATTTCTAAACTGTTCTAAATATTTTCTGTATGCTGCAATTTTAGGAATCTGTTAAAGAACATCCAGAATATTTTCTTCTAAAATATTTATTTATTTTTATTGGACAGTCAGATATACAAAGAGGAAGAGAGACAGAGAGGAAGATCCTCCATTCACTCCCCAATTGGCCACAAAGGCTGGAGCTGAGCTGATCCAAAGCCAGGAGCCAGGAGCCAGGATCTTCTTCCAGTTCTTCCACCTGGGTGCAGGGTCCCAGGACTTTGAACTATTCTCAAGTGATTTCCCAGGCCACAAGTAGGGAGCTGGATGGGAAGTGGAGCTGCTGGGATTAGAACTGGCATCCATATGGGATCCCGGGCGAGTTCAAGGCAAAAACTTTACCCGCTGGGCCACGGCGCTGGGCCCAAGGTAAATGATTATTAAAAGAATTACAGAATTTATAGATTTAATCATCTTTCTAGTGCATACATTTCTACCCATTCTTTTTAATGACTCCAGTTTCTTCCCTGCTCCTAGTTTAATATTATAATTTATATTAGTATACTCATAAATTTGAATACTTTTGCAAATTGTTTCTCCTCCTTGATTGAATGTGCATGTTCTTCCAAACATAAGTAGTATACTTCTAAAAATTGTAGTGAGATTTTATTGATAATGAAGTCTCATTATTTTTGCAAAGCAATCTTTAAAGTCTTGAATGATGGAAATCACCCATTATCTCATTTTCTCAAGCCAATAATAATATCCTATTTCTTGCTTCTTTACTATAGTTGGAAAACTTTTTAATGTTATTATTGTGTGTTCAAATGCTATCTAAATTTTAAATATTTTTAGTATTTGGTAGTATATACAATAACATCACAATGTATTGTCACATATGTTATGTTTTATTTTTACATTTTCCTTCCTAAATTGGAAGATACATGTCTTTCAACAACGATGAAAAGTTGAAAGAAGTTTAATTTGTACTTTTAACTATTTTACCATTATTTCTAATCATCTCCTAAATTTCATATTAAACATAATTATACCTTTAATTTCTTTCTGTATCTTCACTCTTGTGATTCATTTTATGACATTTAATTATTGAAAATATTCCTAGGCTTATCTAAAGTTTCATGATTATTTATGAGTTTTCCAAGTTAGTTTCTCTTGCATATTTGAAAAATGATTTTAAAGTGATTTAATTTAGAAGAAACTGAGGAATTGTGAGAATTTGCCTGCATCCCATATCCAGTTTACCCTTAACATTAATATGACACATTGTTGCCATGAATAAAGCAATACTGTCACAATTTAACATAACACTTTATTTCAATGTCCTTATTTTTATCTAATGATCTTTTCCTATCCCATGCACCCACATTGCTTGCTTCTGTCTCTTTTTTTATAATTTATTCATTAATTACATTGTATTATGTGACACAGAGGATCCTCTTTATGGAACAATCTCCAGCTGCCCTTGTTTCTGATGCATATTCTGTTTTTGCTGCATACCATTCAACTATTTTAAAGAAAGTTCTGTTTGCTATTTATATTTTCTGTCTCTCTTCATAATATTAAAATAAATGATTACTAGGAGGAAGATTAGAGCTAAAATAACCTTGTCATCAGCAATGATGTGCCTGCCAAGGGCACATTCTGGTATGTGATGTAACTGGCTTTATTAACCTAGTTTTTAACTGGCTATGGTGATAACTGTTGGCTTACTACGTTGTAAAGCTGGCTTTCCCTGGACTCATTCTGCAATCTGCATGTCCTTTGTATCCAGGACGCAATGCTCAAGGCCACATACAGGGAATGTATGATTTTTTGCGTTCTACCCATTGAAATAAAGAATCTGTTAGAATCACCTACAATTCTTCGAGAGAGGGTGCTTATTTGTTCTGTACTACTACTGACTTGGTTGTTCATAGCTTTGACCTCCAGAACTTGTTTTTCACATGATCCTGTTACACACTCCCCTCAATGCAGTTTGTTTTTCATATTGGTTTTTTGAAAATGTTCTTATGTTCTATCAGTGGAAGTTTTTCCAGACTCAATTTGTGTGAATCATTGCCTGCCCCATAACTTTAGATGTCATGCCTGTAAGAATCTCTGAATCCTACACAAAATGCCATTGGAAATCTGTGTGGGAATGATGGGCTTTCTGGTGCCATTTCCCTGGGCCCTCAGATACAGATCACAATTGTGTGTCCTTATACAAATCAATGTGTAGACACGGATCTATAAATGATCACTCTAGTACATTAAGTATAAGTCCATGGTAATGTCCAGTTGAATACACAAAATTTTTTCTAAGTTCTCTTTCTTACTTATTTGGAAAACTCCAGAGAGTGAAAACCCTCGGTCTTACAACCTGCTACTTATGAGTTACTTCATTACATAGTACACATAGGCAGTATCAAAACTGTTAAAGATGTTTTCGGCATGGTGTAATTTACAAAATTGAAACATGATACTTTGGTGCAACTTTTTTTAAGCTATCACAGACTCTGCTGATTTTCAACCTTACCTAACTTAACAACCCTTCCAGTGAAGTGGTTTAACATTATTAGACAATAGATTGTTTTGTTACAGTTTGTTTTACTTATAAAAACAACCACCTAAATTTTGTTTAAGCTTGCCTTCAGTCTGTGACAGAAACTTTTGCACATTTTTACAAATGATCCTGTTGTGTTTTCATCACAAAAGGTTATTTTACCATTGTAAAAAAAAATGCCTGAGATATACCTATTAAGTCATCTGTCCTCTTCTCTGGCCTTTGCTGTTTCGTCTACTGTCTGTAAGTTTGTCTTTTCCAGAATAACATTATAATCATAAATCCTGCTGGCTTTTCACACTGCCCTCTTTACCTTAGCCATTGGAAAAAAAAATTTTTTTTTCTGTTCTTCTGAGTCTTTCTATGGCTTGAATAGTTCATTTATCTTCTTTTCAATTTTTATTTTAATTAAGAACATTATATTTGTGAGATACAGTTTTATAATTTGATACATGTATGTAATGTTCATTTGTCAAATTAACATTTGTATCTCAAATATTATTTCTATGTGGTGTGAACTTTCAGGTTCCTGTAGTTATTTTGAACTACTTACACTTACCTATGGTACTATGAAGTAACAGAATGCCTCCACCTAATTACCTGCTACCCAGACATTGTCTATTTCTTCTTCTCATCATTTCTTTGTATTACTTAGTTACATTTCAGTTATGTGGGGAGCTTGGTTGTTATAGGTTTTGACAATAATGAATCCCAAAAACTGCAGTAAACGTGTTGCAGTAGCGTCGTTGTGTAAAATTAAGTCTGGAAATCAACAGGTTCAAATCCCAGGAGTAAGATTCTTGGTTTATGTGGCAAAAATTATACACCTTTTATGTACACCCCACCAAACTTTACTAAAGTGGCTGTACCATTTGGCATTCTTATTAATTGTTGCATATTTTTTGCTAGAACTTGTTATTGTATTTTGTTTTTCTTTGTTATAAGACTTCAAAATTTACATTGTAATTGAAACTGTCCTGTTGTCAATTGATATTGAGCAACATTTAATATGTTTACCATCTACTTTCTTAAAACCACCAGCCCTGGGCCTGGCTAGAGCCCTTGCCTTGAACACACCAGGATTTCATATGGGCTCCAGTTCTAATCCCGGCTGCTTCACTTCCCATCCTGCTCCTTGCTTGTGGCCTGAGAGAGCAGTTGAGGACGACCCAAAGCCTTGGGACCCTGCACCTGTTTTGGAGACCTGGCTTCAGATCAGCTCAGGTCTGGACATTGCAGTCACTTGGGAGGGAGTCATTGGATGGAAGATCTTCTTTGTTTCTCCCCCTCTCTGCATATCTGACTTTGAAGTAAAAAACAAACAAACAAACAAACAAACAATCAAAAACAAAGCAAAAAAAAAAAAAAAAACAGCCAAGATAGATTTGCCATTTTAAAAAGTGAATTTTCTTGCCAAATTTGCAAATACTTTGCTCGAGCTCTAGATGTTTTGAAACAGTGTATTTTCTATATGATAAACTGATATGTCTTTCCCTTTCATAGATCATGGTTTTAGTTATGTGTCTGAAAACATGGCTCAAATTCAAGAATACTTAGATTTTTGAGTGCCTTCTAGAAGTTTTGGAGAAATAGCTTAATATGTAAATGTGTAAACTATTTTTTAAGATTTACTTATTTTTTATTGGTAAGTCAGGTTTACAGTGAGAAGAAGAGACAGAGAGAAAGAGCTTGTTTGGGGCCATAATGAAAGATTGTTGGTTTGGATGTTCTAATGCACCCCTCCCCATTTTCCAGTGCATTGCCATGTGCTTGTCCAGCATCATTTATTGAAAAAATGCCCTTTTTCTTTCAATTGCCATGTTGATTTGTCAAAAATCAGTTGAACAGATGAGAAGAATTCAGAACCTTCATGGGAAATTGAATGAAAGGATAAGCTGCATAATTTTCATAATATGCTCTTTCCATGACATTTCAAAGACCCCTTTTACTTGTGTAGATCTGTTTTTGTCTCTAGTTCCATTGATTTATGTTCTTTTCTTTCACCAATGACGTGCTATTTTGATTATTGTAAAAATTATCAAATCTTGAAGTGAGTTTATGTGCGTCTTCTGACTTCTTCAGGCTCGTTTCCTGGCACCTTTGACTCTCCATGTAAATGTTTACGATTGATGTGTCATTGTTTCTATCATACACACACACAAATTACTAAGTAGGGTTTGGATTCTACATTTTCAAGAAATCAATTTAGGAAGTATTAACATATTTTGATATGCTGACTTGATTTCTTTTGTAGGTATACCCAGAAATAGAATAGCTATATCATATGGTAGGCTTATTTTTAGGTTTTAGAAGAACATTTATTGCTAATGGCTGTGCTTATTTATATTCAAACCAACAGTGTAGGTAAGAATCTCATGTTCTCTACATTTGCAGAACAGCATTTATTTCCTGAGTCATTTTAATGATAGCTATCTTGACCTGGTTGAGATGACATCTTTCTGTGATTGGATTTCCACTTGCTTCGTGGCTAGTGATATTGAGCATCTCTTCATATACCTATTGGTTATTGGTATTTCTTTTGAGAGGTCTGTTCAAATGCTGTATTTATTGCTACTTGGATTATCTGGGTTTTGTTGTTAAGTTCCTTATATTTTGCATATTAATGCTTATCAGCTGAATACTTTGCAAGCATTTTATCCCTTTTGATCAGAATGTTCCTCTTGATCACTTCATTTGTTGCATGAAAGCGTCTTAGTTTAAGTCAGCTTGTACCTTTTTTGGTTTGTTTTTCTGCTTTTGACCTTTGCCAGGGCTGTTGTCTAAAGAATCAGTGACTAAGCAGATGTTTAAACCATTTCTTGTATGCTTTTTCGTGTTTCATAGCTTGATTTTTTTTCTTTAGCCTGTTGATTTATTTTATATGACTATAGGGAAATACTTCATTTATCTTATTTATACATACAAGTTTTTCTGTGCAGTTTATTGATGAGATGTATCATTCTCCAATTGTGTGATAGTGGGGGTGGTATCCTCCTTTAGGTAAACAAACCAAAAAACCCACTTGTCTGTACTTGGGTAAATGCATTTCTTTGATGTCTTTGATTCTTTTATGTTGTATTCAGTTTTTAGGTGAGTATTATCTCCTTTGCATTCTATAGCCCTGTTATACGTATTGAAATTGGGTATTGTTGTGTTGTCAGCTTTATTTTTGCTCAGGATAACTGTGCCTGTGGAGAATATTTTATATCACTATGTGAATCATAGGATTATATTTGCAATTTGTATACAGAGTACGATTGATGTTTGGATAGGGAGTGCATTTAATCTGTACATGTCTTTTGGTGGTATGGAAAATTATACAATCATGCACACATTCATTTCATTTCTTCAAGTTCTGTAGGTTTTCTGGTAGAACCTGTTCGCATTCTTTGTTAAAGTTATTCATTAATATTTTATTTTTTGTAGCTATTGCTCATAAGGGTTTTTTTCAGTGAATTCATTGCTGTGTAAAAATGCTACTGAATTTTGAGGGTTGAATTTGTACTTAAAATTTGACTGAATTCATTAGTTCTTGTGGTCTACTGGTGGAGTGATTAGGTTTCTTTGTAAAGAGCCATGTCATGTGCAGATAGACACTGTCACTTGTCCTTTTCTAATTGTGTGCTTCTGTTTCTTGCTTAGTGGCTCTAGCAAAATCTTTCAACACTACATTGAGCTAAAAGCAGTGAGTGGACAACCTTGTCTGTTTCTAGGGCCAAGTGTAATTTCAACTTTTCACCATTAAATATGATCACTGTGGCTTTGTCATAAATCATCTTATTATGTTGAGATATGTCATTTCTCTGATTTGCTCAAGGATTTTTAATGGAAAAATGTTGAATTCATTAACTTTTTTTTCTAAATGTTGAATTATTCGTGTGATTATATCCTTCACTCTGTTGGTGTGATATATTACATTTATTGATTTCAATATATTAAGGCTATTTAATTTTAGGATTTCAGCTTTCAAAGAAGGCAAATAAGTCAAAGTAGATAAGTTTATATTTTAGTGGGGGTGAACTGGGAAGTTGGGGAGGATGAAATAAGCAGAAGGTTGGTGGAGACTCCCCAGAGAGGATATTGCTTTCCTTTGATGCCAGGCTTAATTCTGCTGAGCAGCAGACATAGTGTCTTCTTCAGCTTCTTGGTGGAGGCGCAGGCTACAACATGGACTCTGATAAGATGAGTAGGGACAGGCAGAAAGGCTATTTGGTAGGGTTGACAATGCGTTGTCTTAGCAGTTTGGAATGTCACAGATGAGTTTTCTTGAGCTGCAAGCATTCCACTAGCCTGTAGATTATCTGCACAATGTCATCATCAGGTTTGGAGGTTTAGGCCTCAGTGGCCTTATACTTTTAACTTAGTCTGTTAAAAGATTTTATAATAGAATAGTACTGATTATTATCAACATTTTCTGAATCATTAACTGATTTCTGTAGTTTGAACCATTCTTGCATACCCAAGATAAAATTCTCTGTATCGTGGTATATGATCTATTGATGTATGTGGTCAGATTCAGTTTCCTGGCAGTTTGTTGTGAAAATTTGTGTTTACATTCTCACACACATAAGGATTAGTATAACTTAATTTGTGTTCTCACCTGATTTTTATTTCTTAGTAAAGCTGGATTTGTAGAATGAATTTAGATGAATTGTCTTTCAATTTTTAGGTATAGTTAGAGAATTTTTAGCTATTTACAAATTTTATAGAATTCAAGAGATTTTTTTTCTACTGGAATGTATTTTTAATACTGATTTATTTTTGTTTCTGCTCAGACAGATTTTCTGTGCCTTCATAATTCAATTTTGGAAACTTTCAAGTGTTCAGAGATTAATCTATTTCTTCTAGATTGCATGAGTTATGGACATACAGCTGTTCACAATAGGCCCTAGTGATATGTATTTCTGATATCTGTTAGAATGTCCCCTTTTTGCTATTTCTGATCTTGTGTGTGTGCTGTTTTGTTTTATGTTTTTTCCCTCTGTTCTACTTATCTAGGGATTTGTCTACTTTGATTTTTTTAAAAAGAAAAAAAATCCGTTAATCTATAGTTTTTAGTCGTATTTAATCCTGCTTTGATCATCATTTTACTGTTTGTGTGTGTGTGTGTGTGTGTGTGTGTGTGTGTGTGGAGGGGATATTGATTTGTGCTCTAGGTCGTTGAGTTGTATCATCTTTTTTTTAAATGTTTCTATTTTAGTCTATTAATGTAGGCGCTTCCTGCTGTAAACTTCTTTTATAATACTTTTTTTCTGTATCCCTGTCTTTTAGTGTTTCCATTTTCATTTCATGAAAATTATTTAAATATGTGAAGTATGTTTTATCTCTGTATAGTGCACTCCAATTTCTCTCTTTTTTTTTTTTGCTTAGATGATGCATCTATTGATGGAAGTACAGTTTTCAAGTACAGAAATATCACTGTATTGGTATCCTAATCACAGTGTCTGATTTTTACATAAAATTAGATGTTCTTTTTTTATCTTTTTTTAATTATTTATTATTTAACTTCAGTAATTACATTGTATTATGTGACACAATTACATAGATACTTGGGTTCTGCCCACCCCTCCCCAAACCCTCCCACCATGGTGGATTCCTCCACCTAGTTGCATAACCACAGCTCAAGTTCAGTTGAGATTCCCCCATTGCAAGCGTATACCAAACATAGAGTCCAGCATCTTATTGTCCAGTCAAGTTCAACGGCTTCTTAGGTATACCCTCTCTGGTTTGAAGACAGAGCCAGCAGAGCATCATCCCAGTCAATTGAAAGCTCCAACATACCATCAGCAAAAATTTACATCATTATGGAATTAATTGACATAGTAATGAGTAACCAATATGTTAAAAGTAAATGCGAGTTCCCAGTCACCTTCTGTGACCACCTCATTGACATTTCAATTTAGGTTTATACACAACATATAACATTCAAAACATAATATGTTATACATAACATCATATCATCTTAAATTAAGGCAAACATGCGGTATTTAACCTTTTGGGATTGGCTCATTTCCCTTTGCATTATGGTTTCCAGTTTGGCCCATTTGTCCACAAAGAACTGCATTTTGTTTTTTTTAATAGCTGAGTAGTATTCCATGGAGTAGATGAACCATAGCTTTCTTATCCTCTGTTGATGGGCATTTTGGTTGCTTCCATATTTTTGCAATTACTGATTGTGCTGCTATGAGCATAGGAGTGCATGTTGGTTTCTCATAAAACAAGTGTTCTGGATATATTCCTAGGAGTGCTATTGCTGGATCATACGGTATGTTGAATTTGAGTTGTTTGAATATTCTCCATACTGATTTCCATAGAGGCTGTACCAGCCTGCAGCCCCACCAGCAGTGGAGTAGGGTTCCCTTTTCCCCGCAACCTCGCCAACAAGTGTTGTTGGTGCTTTTATTCATGTGGGCCAGTCTTACTGGCGTTAGGTGGTACCTCATTGATGTTTTAATTTGGATTTCCCTTATTGCCAGGGAACTTGAGCATTTTTTCATATGTTTATTTGCCATTTGGGTTTGTTCCTTTGTGAAGTGTTTGCCCATTTCCCATGCCCATTTCTTGAGTGGCTTGTTTGTTTTGACATTTTGGTTGTTTTGTAGCTCTTTGTATATTCTGGAGATCAGCCCTCTATCACCTATGTCGTGTGTGAAGATCTTCTCCCATTCTGTGGGTTGCCTTTTTACTTTGTTGATTGTTTCTCTAGCTGTACAGAAGCTTCTTAGTTTGATGAGGTCCCAATTGTTTATTTTGGTCTTGATTTCTACTGCATTTGGAGTCTTTTTTAGGAAGTGAGGGCCTACCCCTAAGTGTTGCAGTGTGTTTCCAACATTTTCTTCCAAAAGTTTGAAGGTTTCTGGATGTAGGTTTAGATCTGTTATCCATTTAGATCTGATAGATGTTCTAATACTATGTACAGAGACACTTAAAATTATTATAGCCTCTTTTTTAAAAAAAAGATTTATTTATTTTTATTGCAAAGTCAGATATACAGAGAGGAGGAGAGACAGAGAGGAAGAACTTCCATCCGATGGTTCACTCACCAAGTGGCTGCAACGGCTGGAGCTGAGCCAATCTAAAGCCAGGAGCCTGGAGCTTCTTCCATGTCTCCCACTTGGGTGCTTGGTCCCAAGGCTTTAGTCCATCCTCGACTGCTTTCCCAGGTCACAAGCAGGGAACTGGATGGAAATTGGGGCTGCTGGGATTAGGACTGGCTCCCATATGGGATCCCAGGCATGCAAGGTGAGGACCTTAACCACTACGCTATTGTGCCAGGCCCATTATATCCTCTTATTTAATTGATCTCTTAAGTGCTATATATTTAACTTCTCCCTTTTTTACTTGCTTAACATTTATTTAATATGACAAATATTGCTATTCCTGCTGGCTTTTGGTTTCCATTTTCATTGGATATTCTTCTCCATTCATTTACTTTAATCTGTGCTTTCTCACCAGTCAAGTGTTTATGCGTAGGCTGCCACATGCTTCATTTTATCCATTTGACCATTATAAATCTTCTAGAGACTTAATCCATTAATTTTGAAGGTTATTGCTAATATGCGATGTACCAAAAAGCAGACAGAGAACCTCCTATCTACCAGTCTATTCCCCAAATGCCCACAGTGGCTCTCAATGCCTGAGACTGGTCTTGACCAAAACTAGGAGCTGAAAACTCAACCCAGGTGTCCATATGGTTGGCTGGAAGTCAATCATTTGATTCCTTGCCTGCTAAGATTTACATGAACAAGAAACTGGAGTCAGCAACCAGGGCCAGGAAATGAAGGAAGGTCCTCTGACAGACACCTTATGGATGACTAAACCATGAGGTTGTTTCCTGATTTACACTTCCTTGTGTTTTCATATTAGTTACTGTCATTTTGCATGTGAATAGAGGACTTAACTAAGCATCTTTCATTAAACTTCTGATAGTTGTGGATTTCCTCTGATTTTGCTTTTATTGGTCTTTTTTCCCTCTCTTTTACGAATGATTGTTTTTCTGGCTATAACATTATCAGCAGTTTGCTTTCAAAACGGACAAACTTCCCGAAAAAATTGATCATAACTTAAGTTTACATGGGCTTGTACATAAAGATAAATTTATAGATGCTGGTTTATGTCTTGACTGTTGTACTTATAATCCAGTTTTTGGTTTATGACCTATGAAACCAGCAAAGGATGGCCCAAGTCCTTGGGCACTGCTGCCACATGGGAAACTAGGTCGAAGCTCCTTAAAGCTATTTGAGTAAACCTTTGAATGCAAAACCTCCCTTGTCTTTTTCTCTCTGCAAAAACCTTCCTTTCAACTAAAAATAAATAAATCTTTTATAAAACTGAGATAAAGTTTACTGTCTCAAGTTGAGAAGACTTAATGGTAATGTCTTAAAGATGAATTTCATCCACTTTCCTATGTATAGGTTTTTTTCCTTTTAAAATCCATGCCATCTATGAAAATAAGATATGATCCAGGGTCACATACAATTTTTCATAGAAAAGGGGAGTATATTTAACAAATTAAAACTGTTTTCAGATATATCCACATCTGAATAAGCAGGGGGACTAAATGTAGTGATTGGTTTGATCAATATTGTGAGATTTTTTTTCCTCTCGCTTTGGTGTCAGAATACAGGCATCCATAGAAAAACACTTTCATAACTGTTAGAATTGCTGTAAAAGAGAAATGTTTACTTGGACATTGAATTGAGGAAATAAGAATCATTGTCCAAATCACTATGGTGTTTCTACTTAGTTAAACGAGCTAGAATGTATGAAATATGGATCTCATACATTGTGAGACAAACTAGCATCAGTAATCACTCCCAGGACATAATAGAGCACTCCCCTGTCTACATAGACTGTTTATATGTTGTAAGGATTTCTTTATGCTGTTCTTAAAACTGAATTTTTGTGCAGTTGGTAACCTGCTCACCCTCCCAAGCTATTATTCATCTAAGTCGTATGAGATATGTTTATGGTGAATTTGGTTGTCCAAGTCAACCACATTGTTCACTAAAACCTAATTTCAGTTTAGTGAGATCTGTGATATGGCCTTATCACAAGGTAAAGCCACAAGACAAAGCGATGATATTCTGTTTTGTTTGAATTCATTGATACTCTTACATAATTACTACATTTTAGTGCAATTAATACCTTGAAACAATATCTGGAGAAAATTATTTGATAATACTGGCCGGCATTAAAAATAGAAATTTTCCTGGCATAATATTTTTCAAATAACAAATACAAAATAGGAGAATTCCCCATAATCAGATTGCTAAGGATTTCAATAACCAGTGTAATTCCTGGCATTATGTTACAATTTTTTTTTTACTGCCAAATTTTAAATAAAACAAACCTGCCTCTTTTAAAAGTGTACAAGAAATGACAGTGGGTAACTACTGGTTCTAACAAAATTTTGCAATTTATCTGTTTAGATCTTTGGTCACTCTTCTCATTTTATTTGAATATAATCAACAATAAAATTTATTATTTATCATTGAAAATCAATTGTATCCCAAGTAATCTTGAAATAAGTGAAGTAGTAAATGTGTTTCCAACATACACTGAAATGTTCATCAGTAAAATCATGAATGTTTGTTTAGGTTTAGAATCATTTCTTCTGTTCTTAGTATACACCAAGATTCTTTTACCACTTATTGTATTTTGTACTGTACATACTCCTACATATTAAATGCATCATAGGTTAACTTTCACAGTGGGAGCAAGCTGAGAAGGTATGAATCTTATTTCACATACATCATATTTAAAAATTCCTGAAACCCGATGCCTGTGCTCTGTTGAGGAGGATGGTAAAGAGGAGCATTTAATAAGAACAGCTTTTCAATAATAAAGTTTTAGGATGTCTTCTTGCATTTTGGAGAGCAAAATGAAGTCCTTGGTTAGGTTTACTAAAATTCTTCAAACCTAGATTTGAATCGTTGTTACAATTTTTACTAATAGAGTACAGGAGGCTTGGGTTTTCTTCCAATGACTTCAGAATTATTTAACTTGAGAGCAAGATGAATTACATTATTGCTTTCCAAGAGATGTTGCCAAATCCTTTGCCAAATTTGTGCTTCAGTTCTCCTGATCTTCACTGCTTTAACACTTTCACCATCCAAAATGTTAGTCTATGGCAGGTATTTAATGTAGGAAACATTACCCATAAATGCTGAAAATTTGTCACTAGGTTAGGTCTCAGATACAAAATCAATTCTAAAATGAAATCCATATGTACTATGGTCCCACTTTTGTACAACAGTTTTATGAAGGCTTAAACACAATGCAAGCACTGATGTTTTCCTGATCAGTATGAATAGTATGTTGTGTCACTGCCAGCTTTTTGAATAGAGTTCTCTCTGCTGGCGTTTAAATGAAATCATAAAAATTCTGTTGGTCCACACATTTATAAAGCAACTTTAGTTTCTTATTATATGTGATAGGCAAAGTCTCAAACACAATTCCTTAATTCTTCAGTCTCTCCTTTTGATTGATTTCAATTTTGTTTGACTTACATAAAATTGTGATCTGCATTAACAAGTACTTTTGTAGCTGCTACTATTAACCCAGACTGAGGGTTAGTTTCCCAATTTGACCTTGTTTCTGGTGAACTTCTACAGAAGCACTGCTTGCTGGAATGTTTTTCTTTTCAGCCAACGCTTTATCAGTTTCAAGAATCTTTTCATTCCCTGCTTAACTTTTTTATACCTGTTCCTGCCAAAGTGCTATTTTAATCTGGAATGAACTTTGTCCTTCTCATGCCATTTTCTATTTGTAGTGCACTTGCTAGACGTAAGCATGTGTATGAGTCGTGTGAAAACAGAGGCCAGAGGATATGTTCTGCCTAGGGAGGGACACGAACTGTGGAGATATCAGCGCTTTGTCCAAAGGAAAAACTTCCATCAGAACACTAGGAAAAAAGCATGCCAGGACCAGGCTGAAGTCAGGGGCCAGGAGTTTCCTCCGGGTTTCTCAAATGAATGGGACCAGTCCAAGCACTAACGTCATCTTTTGTTGCTTTCTGAAGCACAATAATAAGCAGCTGGATCTGAAATGAAGTGGAGTGGCCAGGACTTGAACCATGTCCATACAGGATCCTTGTGCCACAGGCAGTAATTTAATTTGCTACACCACAACTAAGCCCCATTTGTAGTTGGAAGAAGTCGCGAGCCTGTTTTCCACAAGCTGCACTAACGTATGTTCCCGGTGAATGTGTTCCCTTTCTTCACGTTTGCCTTTGTTTATTACTCTCTTTTGAATTTTACGTTCTGAGAGGGCTGAAGTGTTGTCTCATTGCAGTTTTGATTTGAATTTTCCTGATGGTTAATGATTTTGAACATTTTTTCATACTTTTTGGCCATTTGTATTTTGAAAACTGTTTATTGATGTGCTTTGTCCACTTCCTAATTAGAGTTGTTGTATTTTGTCATTATTTCTTGTGTAGCTGTATATTTTAGGTTCTAATTCCTTGTCTGATAATGAGCTTGCAAATACTTCTTCCCATTCCGTTGGCTGATTTTCAGTCTAAGGCAGATGTTCAGGAACTTTTCAGCATGATAGGCTCCATCTGTCCAGTTTTATTTTGGGTGTCTTATCCAAGAAGCTGTCAACTACTCATGTGTTTTTCTGCATTTTCTTCAAGCACCTTTATAGTTGGGGGTCTTCAATTGGGGTCATTGCTACATCTTGAGTTCATTTTTATATATGGTAAGAGGTAGGGATCGTATTTCATTTGTCTACATATCTATATATAATTTTTATAGCCCCATTTATTCAAGAGATACGCGCTAGAACATAAAGTCTGGAAATCTTTGTAAAAAATTAGTTGGATGGTGTGTATTTCGATAGGGGTTGCATGAAGTCTGCAGATTGTTTTCGGTAGTATAGCTATTTTAGTGATACTGATTCAATCTATGAACAAGGATATTTTCCTAGTTATTGGTTTCCTAAATGATTTAGTTCATCAATATTTCATGATTTTTCATTTAGAGATCTTTTACTACTGTGGTTAAACTCATTTCTAAGTAGCTGGATGTTTTTGCTTATTGTGAATGGAATTTATTCCTTAATTACTCTATCAGTGAGTTAATCTTTCTGTATCCCAAAGCTACTGTTCTTTGTATGTTAAATTTATAGCCTTCAACTTTACCTATTTTCCCACTTGGTTTCTTTTGTTAATATTTCTGATTCTAAAGTGTTGAATAACAGTGGCAAAGGTGAGTATCATCACTCCTGATCTGAGAGGGAATGCTTTCCGCTTTTCCCTGTTCAATATGTTCCTGGATGCTGAGTTGCCACATATAGCTTTATAATTTTGCCGTATATTTCATGCCTAATTTGTGTTGTGCTTTTTTGTATGGGAGTATTGAATATTTCGTGTAGGAGTGCCTTTTCCATGTCTATTGAGGTGAGCATATGGTCTTTGTTCTTTATTCTGTCGATGTCATTCCGACATTTACTGAATTGTGCCTGTTGAACCTCTTGGCATCTCTGATATAAACACCACTTGATTGTGAAATATGACTTTTTGATGTAGTGCTGGATCCATTTTGGCTGGTTCTTCACCAAGAATTGTGGTATCTGTGCTCATTAGTATTTTCCTTCTTGTGCTGTGTCTTTGTTTGGATTTGTCATCACTGTTTAAGTGTAGTGTTGTCTTTGAGTGTCTGAGGGATTCTTGCCTCATTAAAAAGTTTGGAAGAGTTCCCTCCTGTCCAATATTTTGGGATAGTTTGAAAGTGTTATAGTTCAATTCTTATTAAATATTCTGAAGAATTCAAAAATAAAGCCAAGAAGTTCTGGACTTTTCTACTCAGAGGACACTTAGCTACTGCTTCAGTTTAGTTATTAAGGGTCTATTTAGATTTTCTATCTACTCATGTTTAATCTTGACACTTAATATAAATCTAGGAATTTTTCCATTTATTTAAGGGTTTTCAGTTTGTTAACACATGTTTGTCTGTAGTAGTCTCTAAAGATCTTTTGGTTGTAAGTCTTAATTTTCATCTCTAATTATAATTTAACATTTTTTTAAGTTTATCTTTTAAAAGCTAGGTTTTTGTATTGTTTTGTTAGTTTACATTACATGTATATTTTCTCAGATCCTTATTTCTCACATTCTGCAGATTTCAGGTTTTTTAGGTTTGCTTGCTTTTTTTTATATATACTCATGATGCATCAGAAGTAGATTTGAGAATTTTTTTTTGGTACTTGCCTCAAACCTTAATGCTATAACTTCTCCCTTGCCTATCTTTGCTTCATACCATACATTTTGATACATTTTCATTCATTTAAAGAAAGCTCTTGGTTTATTTTTAATCACTTAAATGGCCATTGGCCAATTGGCGTGTTTTATTCCAATGTGTCCATAAATGTGCTGCTCAGTTTTTTTTTTTATTTCTAGTTGTATTCCTTTCAGTCTAAGATCATAGATGGTATGAATTCAATCTTTACTATCTTGAGATGTGCTTTTTTGGGGGGGTCCAGTATATGTTGCATCCTAGAAAATGCCCATGTGCTGACGAGCAGCATATGTATTGTGTACATGTTACTTCAAGTGTTTGCCAGCTCCGTTTGTTTGCTCTGAGCCAACTCTGAAGTATTCTAGATGATCTGTCCAGTGATGTCAAGGGGGTGAAGCCCCACATCACTGCTGCATAGGAGTCTATTTTGTCCTTTGGATCTCACAGTATTTGTGTCCTGTATCTTGGCGTATCTTATTACCAGATTGTACCTTTTAGCCGTGTATAATGTCCTTCTTTGCATCTTTGATTGGAATTTTATTATCTGAGTATAGTTAGTCTCATTTGTTTCCTTCTTTCCAGATGTATCTTCTTCCAGTCCTTCAGTTTCAGTTTGTGTGTATCTTTGTGAAGTGAGTTTCTTGTACACATAATATAATGTATCAGAAGCCTTTTTTTACCCCATCAGCCAAAATCTTTTGGTTGGGGAATTTAATGCATATCTATTCAAAGTTAGTATTGATTAGATAAGCATTAAAACCTGTCATCTTATTGATTGGTTACAGATTGTAGCCACCTGGTAAGTGAGTTTGGCGGTGGTATGTTTTTCTGGTTACTTGTGACATAAGACCAACCTATTGCTGAATTCTCTTTCTGCTTACCTGGGAACAACTTGATTTCCTTTGCTTCTAAAGGATGGCTTCACTGAATACAATGTTCTTAGTTGGAAGTGCTTTTCCTTACAAGCCTTTGGTCATATTATCCGACTCCCTATGGCATCTAGAATTTCTGCTAAGAAGTCTGATGTATGTCTAATTGGTTTTCCTTTATGTACAACTTTACACCATAAGATTCTATCCTTGCCCTTCACTTTTGACAATTTAACAATACTTTGAAGAAAGCGTTTTTTGGTTAAGGGTTTGGGATCCCTTGAGCTTCTTGACTTTCCATGCCCATGTTTCTGTGTGAGAACTTTCAACTATGAATTCATTTAGAAGCTTCTCAAGACCTTTATTTTACTTTTTATTTCCTTTGAAGTTCGCTACAATATCCAGCAACTTAATGCTGCCCCATATTGCGTCATTCTTTTAAGAGTTTTTTTTTTCTGATGAGGTTATTTCAAAATATTTCTCTTTCGTACTAGAAATTGTTTGTTCTGCTTGGTCTGTTCTGCAGCAGAAGCTCTCAGTTGTATTTCATCTTTAATTGACCGAAGTTGGCTTCAGTCAGTGTCAGCAGTGTCTGTAAAGGATACAGTAGTCTGCTCTGTAGCCATTCATGGTGCTAGAGAGTGACTTTCAAGTAAATGAGGACTTTCAAGTATATGCATCCTCAGTCCTCAGTGAACTGAGTGTCCATCACAATGGAGTTTTGAAAAACAGCTCACTATGCTTGGTGTGAAGGGACGTCAAAAGGGCTACCCTCCATTCCTACTGGCAAATGGGTGATGCTGAGGCTTCTGGCACCCATAGCTGTGGCTCTGGACTGTGTGATATGCATGGACCTTCTCTGTGACCTGCTGGGAGAGTGTAAGTAATGCCGCAGCTTCTGGCACCCAAAGCCCTAGTCCCAAGACTGGAGGTTATGAACGACACCTTGTTCAAGTTCTAAACTATGACAACAAGCTATGCAACAGATTTTACATTGGCAGACATGGGTCCAGAGATTTAGAAGACAGACAAGTTCTCCCTTGCTCCCACCAGATAGATTCCAGTAGGTTTGGGAAAAGAGTAGTGACTGTCCAAGTCCTGGTGTTGCAGGAGGCAAGGAAGCCTTTGGCAGGATCAGTGGCAGTTTTGTTGGGGTGGTGTTGGCTACCTGACTAAAGCAGAGCAGTAGCAGATAGAACTCTTCAGATGCTGTGAGTACATGTGAGTGACTCTATAGATTGTGATATCTGCATCAACGATCCAAGGTCTGTTAAGGTGCAGATGCAATGCCCATCCTTCCTCACATACCCCTGCATTCCTACATGATATGTTAGGCTAGTACTGAGGATTGTGCTCTGGGCTCCCAGCATGTGAACAAGGGGATTCAGAGGCAATTCAGGCAAAGGCTGATTCTTTTATGGGCTGCTGGCAGTGCCAGTCCCAAGAAGCTTAAGAGAACCCCTGGGTCATGCAGAATGAATGAGCATAGCACTATGGCTTACGCCGCACACTGCACAGTTCCAGGGTGCAGGGAATTTCGTCTTCATTCTGTACATTTCCCTGTCTCTAACTGATAAAACTTCCGGTAGCAGCAGGACCACATGCTGTCCACTGAATCAGATCAGAGTTCAGCAGTGTCTCTATGAAAGCATATGGAGTCTGATACCTTAGGGGGTGGGAAAGAAGGGACAGAGTCAATGTGGCCCTCCTTTTCAGAGCAAAGTAGTAGCCCAGACCCCATTCTGGATTTGAAGCAATAGAGACTCTGCAATTCTCCTTTAGTTAAAGCTGTCAGAGACTGAGGCGACAGCATCTTCTTCCTGCTTGGTCTTAACAAGATGTAATTTCCCAATCAGGAGCTGATTATTTCAGTACAAGGTTGATTGCAGCATGGATGAAGGCATAACCTTGTCCCTCCTCTCTCTTCACTGCCCTGTCACTCCTACTTCACTGTCTGTTCTGTCACTTAAATATTGGACATGTGTCAGTCCCCTGGGATTATGGCCCTTCGGTTTTCGTGCATCTCTGCATGCCTGAGGGCCATGAGACTTCTTACTAGTCAGACGCCTTGGATTACTCCGCAAGCGTTTTTTTGAATACTGTCATATAAGCTGATTATTTTATAATAATAAAATCATTTTATTTTAGTAGGCTAATCACACTCCACTCTTCTTTATGGTTTCTTCTTAAAAACCAGATACAAGCCTAGCAAGAGATCTTTTCTTTATTGATCTCACCTGTCCATGGCCGCAGTGGCCAGGGCTGGGCCAAGCTGAAGCTAGGAGCTTCTTCTGAGTCTCACCAGAAACCATGAAGCATCTTTCATTGCTTTTCCACAGGCTGTTATTGGGGAGCTGCAACTGAAGCAGGACACCTGGGCCACAAACTAGTGCCCATGTGCAGTGCTGGCACCGCAGAGGGTGTCTACCAGCTGTGTCATAATACCAGCTGCCCATTCTTTAGGATTTTAACGTATTGCTGAAATTACTAATATTGAGCAACAGAAACGACTTGGAGATTAGTCTTAAAAGGTTTGACTAAATGTGGAGTATTCGCCATGAAAACTGTATCTTTGTAAGATAAATGGACATGGCTGAGTGCTGCCGTTAGATACCAAGCACTGCAGAGGAAAGGCTTAAAGTATAGGACTACATGACCTTTCTCTCTGCATTTGGCATTTATTTTCCTCTAATTTGTTACTTTGGTGTTTTCATTAGTCATTTTTTTAATTTGATACACAAGGCTATTTTCCCGATATAATGTTTGGGATAGGGATTGCAATAAGATGAAGGTAGAGCTTAGAGAAGAATGAAAGGAGTAAGGCATATCCATCTCTTCCAGAGGAAAGACAGTCATGATTGAACAGCACTGAAATTGAGAGTAGTATTGATGTGAAATCACAGTGCAGCCCTTAGCTTCTGAAGGCAAGGCTTTCCATGGTAATGAGCAGACCCCTGCAGAACAAGCGCGCTGTAACAAACACCTTGGCCATTCCTACCCTCTTCACATTTTTACCTCTCCATTCAGATCTTTTTTCTGATAAAAATCAAAATATGTCATCTTTGAGTGGCAGGAAGTCACCATGAGAAGAAAGGCCACAGAGACCTTCCAGATTAATGAAGGTGACGATTCCCTAACAGCCTTGTCTTTTGAAGAATGGGATTATAAAATGCATTTTTTAAATGTATGATCAGACAGCAGAGTTACATGAGGATCTGGATGAGAAGCCAAGCAACCAGGACTCAAATTCTTTACTTCACCCTGGGGTGCCGTCACTGTAAGTAGGGGCTTAACCTGCTGTGCTGTGGCTCCATCTTTCTTGGGGATGATGCTTTCACTCATTACAAAGAAACCTTGACAAGTATACTACTCAAATCTCTTTTGTTAGACTCCTAAAACTTGCTGTCACATTCCAAGATTCCTTGTTGTAAACTAAAAAAAGGATCTTTGTAGAATGAGGAACCGTCTATCAGTCTGAATACACTTCTTCAGCATACAGCAATATGTGGCAAAGGGTAGCAACAACTTTTTTTTTCCTAATATTTATTTGTCCATCCACTGGTTTAATTCCTAAATGGTGCCAATGACCAATGACTGGTAGCTAGGAGCTTCTTCTGAATCTCCCACGTAGAGCACAGAGGCCAAGGCCTTGGTTCATCCTTGCTGTTTTCCCAGGCCATCAGCAGGGAGCTGGGCTGGGAGTGGAGCAGCTGCCACTGGAATCAGCATCCATGTGGAATGCCAGCACCACAGGTAGGAGGTTTTAGCCTGGTAAACCACCATGCCAGTCCCAGGTAGTAACAGCTTAATCCCAGTACCTATGAAACTGTGTCACATAATACAATGTAATTAATGAATTTAAAATAAAATTAAAAAAAAATAATAAAAATAAAAAAATAAAAAAAGAAAAAAAAAAATCCTATAAGTGATCATTTTCTTGGTATTTTTGGCTCTTTAACTAAAAACTCCTCCTCTTTTTTTCCCCGAGACAATTTCTGGCTTCACGAGTAAATAGAATCTTCTGAATGACTTCCAAAAATCACGATTTTAATCCGTAATCACTATGAATCTTATCATTTGCCTTATACAAGTGATAACGAGTCAGCAAAAGTACCAAGTTCTGCTTCACATAATGTTATATGTTTGAGTGAAAGCCTATCTTACATAGCAGTGCTCTCCTGGGAGACTTTGCTTTACGATTGTGAAAATCTCTTGGCTGACAATCCAGATGTTAGTTCAAGACATCGCTGTGGCTTTAGAACTTGGGTGGGGCAGTTTTGTGTTTTGAGAGCTCCGTTAACCCTGCCGTGTAGGAAGCTGTTCTCTGTGAAGTCGGCATCTGTGGAGTTTGTCTAAGTGAACAGCAGCCGGGCAGCTGGCAGTGAGCGAAGAGTAGGACTTCCTTGTACAGGACGAACATGCCTCTGTGGCTCAGGCCGGAAGCTACAGCTAGGTTCAGCAGCGGCTCGTTTTCAGGGACTGATATCAAACAGCTCTTTCTGTTGCTCTTTCTGTACGTTTGTTTTTGTAGTCACTTTGAAGAGGCATTCTTTTTTTTGTTTGTTTAGTTCAAAGCACCTGCATGCCACTGAATAATCTAGGTGTTTTAGCCACACAGTGTTACGTGCATCTCCGATATGTTGATCAGAATTGCAGCATGCGTGGTTGTCCACAGAATCATCTCAGCCATTTGAATTAAGTACGAATTCCAAGCTCTAAGGATGAAAATTGAGTGCTTGCATTTCAGCTTCTCCCTTAAAGATAGAAAACACACATTCAAAGTATTTTAGAAATATTTTAAGATAATAAGTTTTGTATACATGGCGGATTGTGGCTGTGACAGCCAGCTTAAGAATACTGAGCATGGCAGAGGAGGTAAGATACATAAAGCCTTCTTAATTCAATTTCTAGTAATTACCATTCAATTGATGTTATAGTCACAGGGATACTACTTATTTGGTTTCACCAAGATGTGTCTTACAATATGGAGGTTGTACATAGATTTCTAGGGGTGTGCTTGTCTTTTTGCTACTGGTTTTAACTTGCTTCATTGTGGCTCAAGAAGATGGTCTGCATGATTTCTGTATTTACTGAGCGTTGTTTTTTGACGTCCTGATTGGTTTTAACATTGATGCGTAACATCTCTGTGCTCTCCAATTTCTTCTTTCTTAAATTCTGTTGATTTTAAAATAATTTCACTACCAACTTGTCACCCACAACTCGACATTGCAAGAAAAATAAGCAGTTCTCATCAGTTTGTATAACATAATTGCAACTTTTGACATCAGAATACATCATCTGAAACACTTTTTTTCAGTCTGGTTTTGGGATTCTGTCTTCTAAACTCTCTACTTCCCTCAATGGTTGTGCCACTGTATTTTCCTCTGCTTGTTCTATGTGCATGTCTCCAAGTTTCAGCAATAAAGCGTTAGATCCCTGGACTCCCTTTATTTATGATTTTTTTAAGTTTCTCCTTTAAAAGGCAGATACAGTTATGCAGAAATATCTTCCATTTACTGTTAGATTTTTCAAATGCCTGCGTGAGTGAAGCTGGGCCAGGGCAATTCCAGGAACCCAAAATTTGATCTACATCCCCCTTGGGGGTGGCAAAGATCCAGATACTTCAGCCATGCTCTGCTCCTTCTCAAGGAACACACTAGCAGAATTTAGCTAGAATGAGAAACGGGGCAGGAATCTGAACCGAGGTTCTTAGATGTCACAGGTAGGCCGCTCTAGCAGGACGTTAACCATTTGTCAAATGCTAGCCCTGAAACTTTGTTTTTCAAATATTTATTTGAAAGACTGGGAGACAGAATGTTAGATCTTGGACTTCTGTATATTGGCTCACTCCCCTGGTTGGCCTGATAGTGTGGCACGAGCCAGGTAAGCCAGTTAACCAGGGAATCCTGAGTACCTGCTTGGGTGGCAGGGTACTGCTTGCTTAGACCGTCTTCTGCTTTCCTAGTCAAAGCAGAAGGAAACTGGTGGGAAATCAAACAACCCAACTGGTACTCAAGACAGTGTGTATGTTTATACTATGATGTAAATCTAAGCCCTCTTCCAAACATGAGTATCTCTGTTATGGTTTCATATGATCCAAATAGCTGTAATACTACCTTCATTCTGATGACTTCCAAATTTATTCTTCCAGTTCCATTTTTCCCCGCTTGAATGTCAGAATTATCTGCCCAATTCCTTTTTTGTTATCTTCATTTGAATATCTAATACCCCTCTTGACATTGGCATTTACATAGTGGCTGTCTTGATAGTTTTTACCTGAATAATCGCTGCCTCCACTTTTCCTATGTCTCAGATCCCAAACCCAACAATAATTCTTCCCTCCTCTCTCAGCACCCCATGTGGATTCTCTTTGTAAATCTTGTCTCTGTTTCTCTTCAAATGCATTCATGTCTCATACTCATTCGCTGCTGTTCCTGCTCTGGTCCATGTCTCACGCATCCTTTCTAGATCATTGCAGTAACTCCCTCAATGTCATTTTCTCATTTTGGTGCCCTTTCTCTGTCATCTCAACGTTTATCCATAGTGATTTGTCTAATTTTTTAGTTAAAATTCTGCATTGGCTTTCTATCACATTTGGGTTAAGAGATGATACAGCTCTTAAAAAAAAAAGGTAGCCTTACATGATGTCATTACTGTCTCATTATTGCAATTTATGAGACTGCCTCTTTGTTATTCGTTACAATCGCCCACTCCTCAGAAAAGCTGGATTTGTTACTGTGTTTTCAAACTGACATGAGAAGCAGAGTTCTCCTATCCAGCGATGTATTCCCCCCAGACCTGTGAAGCGGAGACTTGGCCAGGTCAAAACAAAATGATGACAATCTATACTTCCCAAGTGCATAGCTAAAATCTAACAACTTGAGCCATCACCTGCTTTCTTCTAGGTTGTGCAGCAGACAGAAAAAAAACTGTGATTGAGAGCAGAGTCAAACTCCAAACCCTGGAACTCTGACACATCACAGAGGCATCTCAGGAAGACACGTAAAAGCTAGGCCAAATGCTCATCCTTGCTGCTGTTTTATAAACAATCATGACATGCTCTGTCTTAAGTGCCTGATCTCTCTGTTGACTATGTCTGGAGTGTTCTGCTTCATGTAACTGACTGCTTCATATCATTTAGGTCTTTACTCAAATGTAGCCTTACAAAGGATTTCTCTCACTACCATAGCTAAAATATACACTCCTCCTGGTGCAGTAGCCTAGTGAATGAAGTCCTTGCCTTGCACATGCCAGTAGCCCCGCTTTCCATCCAGCTCCCTGCTTGTGGCCTGGGAAAGCAGTCGAGGACGACCCAAAGCCTTGGGATCCTGCACCCACATGGGAGACACAGAAGAGGTTCTGGGATCCTGGCTTCAGACCAGCTCAACTCTGGCTATTGTGGCCGCTTGGGGAGTGAATCAGCGGGTGGAAGATCTTTCTCTGTCTCTCCTCCTCTCTCTATATCTGATTTTCCAAATAAAAAAGAATAAGAAATAAAATATACACTGCTTGCCTAGGCATTTCTTAGGTTCTCACTACTTTATTTATCTTTATCTCATATAACACAATCACTGTCTTCCCTGTGTAGCTCTACATGCACACAGAATTATGACCCTGTGTGTCCTGTTGTCAGCTCAGCCTCACGACCGGCATTGCCCAATATAAAGCATGCCAAATATAGTTAGAACAAGTGAAGTTTGTATCTACCTGGACTCTCTTCTGTTCCTCATCAAACAGGAGACACAGATTACCGTAAAGTTCAAGAGTGATATCCCAGATCTGTGGACATGAAGGGAGTCTAGCAGGAATGAGCAAGCAGAGGGGAGGCGGTGCAGGGTGATTCAGCATAGGCCTCTAAGCATCAGCTGGTTCGGATCAGGTTTAACAGGCCAGGTCTGTAGGCTGCCTGTCCCTTCTCATACAGGTGTCCCCAGTGAGATCTCAGTGAGGCAGTAGGCCAGCTTAAGGCAATTCCCACATCAGATGCCCACTGGAGCAGGCAGTCAGCAGCGCTGCCAGTGGCTAAGCCGCATAGCCCTCAGTCGGAAAGGGTTATTTTCGGCATCCACTGTATTTCCCAAGGATGCTAGGCACTTAGGGCCATTTCAGTTTCTCCAAGATTCCACCACACAGTTAAAGTCATTCTTGATTCATTTCCTTTCTCTGATGTCATTTTTAAAAAGAAGCTCACATTTTCTCTTTTTGAAAGTGAGATATGTTCCAAATGCCTTCAAGTGTCACGTATTCTTTAACTAATTACACTTTGGCATTTATTTTCACCTAGAAGTTATGTTCTTTAAAGATACAGCTTTGTCTGCTTAGTGAGAAAATGAAAAGAACGTAGAACATGACCCGTATTTGAAATACCGGTGACACACATGAATTTTAGGCTTCTGACTGTGGTAACGTTTTCTAACACTTAAATTTTTGGAGCCTGTAGATAGTTATTTTAATTTCAATTCTACACCAGGAAGAGTGAAGCAGAGCCTGACGGCCCCAAACAGGTCTATGCTGTAATCCGTTGACGGTATGTTAGCACCATCTTGAAAAGAAACCAGGAAGAAAACAAATCCTGGTACTGTACTGAGTAACTTACAGGCACTGAGCATTTCACTAAGGCTGGAGTGTCTGTTGCACTGCCAGTGTGGTTATATTGCTCAGTGGTGGGCTTAGACACTGAGAAAAAAAATCTCTTATAAACTGTACCTAATTACTTTTTGCCCCAAGATCAGTGCCGGGAAGATGCAATGGAGCACATACACCACCAGAGGGCACTGTATGATCTTTTAATAATAAACTTTTGACTAGACCCACAGGAATCTCTAGGACAAAAGCTTAATACAATCTAAGGAATCCCAAACACAGGGATATCTTGCCATTGTCGTCCGTAGCTTTGCTTCATTTTAAAAATGCACATAATAAAAATGATCTTAAAAGTTCAGGTAAAATAAATGTGGCAAAGTCTATTAAAATGTTGTAGAAAGAATGCACAATTATCTCTTAAATGTCACTAAAAGAAATTCAACCTCACTATTTCAAAATATAATTAAAATTATGCTGAAGAAATTTTCTATTGACAGAAATGTAATGTGCTCACTCGAGCAGTGTTAAAGAATGCTGGTCGGAGTACGAATTGGTGTGATTCTCAAAGGAAGCAAATGTGCTGTACTTAAGACTTGGAGATGCTCACCTGCACTCGTCTGTCAGCATCTTCTTACTAGAATGTGTCCTACAGTTGTACCTCCACTGAGACCCTTCGTTACACATGTGAATGTATTTATCCTAACCTTTTTCATGGTTGTAGAGTTGTTGCCATTTTTAAAGTAATTTTAGCAGAGTTCTGGTTAAATGGCATATTAGAATAGTAGTTAGAAACAGGTGGTTCTGAAGTACTAATTTGACGTGTAAAATCTGTTAGGTGTAGTGCTTCGGGGAAACCTTGAAATAAATGAGCCACATTAACAAGTGAGACTGTTCCAGAAGGAAGTTGCAAAGGTGCTTGTGTTTGCTTGTAGGGCTCTTCAGAGTGTCCCTGGCTTCCTGGGGTAGTCTTCCGTCCCATCAAGAACTAGTTCTCACATACTTACTTGCCTTTAAGAAGAAAAAAAAAGGAAAAGGGTTCAGTCAATCACAGATTTATTTCAGAAATTGACATGCCTTTGTTCACTTTGCATCCATTGTGTATCTGCTAAGAACGTGGCCGTTAATCACTCGCTGAGACTACAAATCTGTCTGACCTATGCTTCCTTTTCCTCATCAAGCCCCCGGTAACATAAGAAGACAGCTATAGCCTGGTGGCTTTGTAGGGTATTGTGTGCTTTGAAGAAATAAGTGAGATTGTCACTTTTCCTTTGGAAGGCGCTAAAGAAGCTTCAGATCACTTAATGACTTATAAAATATGACTAGGAGTTTTCCAGGAAAAATGCTGCTGAAATGAGTGAGAAATCCCTTGTAAGCAGAGGGAACAGTGTTTATAAAACGACAGCATCTTGAAAATGCATGACATGTTAGAACAAGTGAGGACAAGTTCAGCATGACTGGAACACAGTGTGCCTGCAGATCTGTGTCTTGAGAGGAATTGCTATCATTTATGATACTTAACATGTAGTAGAATGTGCTATTTGCCATTTAATAAAAACCCTCTTAAGTAGACATTGCTAGCTTTATTATAAAAATAAGGTGAATGAGAATTATCATAGTTTGTTTAGAGTTGTGCAGCCACGTATGGCTATACTCAAATGTGCACCAGATACCATGGCTCATGCCCTCAAGTATGGAAACTGAAGTATGGCAACTCTCCTTGTAGATTCACACAGTGGCCTTGGACATGGTCTATGCTGTCCAGTGTATTTGTTCCATTTGTAGCGAGGAAGAACACAGCCTGGAAGGCAGGAAAGTGTTTTTGGCTCAGCCTGCCTCACACGCTATGTTCCTGTGCAGTCTGCCACTCCGAGGCATTGCCCCTCTGCAGGAGGCCCTCTCTGCGACTCAGACTCCCGGATGTCAAAGTCTGTTCCCATATACACAGGACTAGGGTGGGAACAGCTGCATCACCACTTCCCTGTTGGATTCTCTACATACGGCTGCACTTCTGTAAATGCTTTCTTCAAATGATGAGCTCTCCTCCGATGATCTTAGACTGCCATCTGTTTCCGTGTGGCACCAGATTAGCATTCAAGAAGTTTCTGTCATTATCTAAGTGAGGACTCATAAAATTCTGTTGTAGTAGAAGCAATAAAGAAGGGACAAAATGGACTCCAGAATGAGAAAATAGAAATCTGAATTTTAGAGGGGTTCTAAAGTGGCAGAAAAAATATTCTTTTTAATGTCTCGGTTTCATAAAGCAACTCATATAAGCCTTTCTCGTTCTTTTCGTATCATACCACAAAGGAAAAAAACTCTTATACCAAGTAGTTTCCAGTAATGTTAGATTCCTGGTAGCTTAACATCAGAAGACCACGTTTGGAGGGATTGGATTCCATGACCTGTATTGAGATACATGGAGGCACATTACTATTTTTTTTAAAGAGGATGGCACTGACATCAGTTGGTGGTGCAAACCGGCAACTAGTGCCATGTAGACCCGTAACAGGAGGGCAGAGTGGGGTGCGTTTGCAGGTAAATCAAACTGTAGATTCAGGCAGGCAGTGAGCAAGAAAAGGCCAGCAAACGACAGTGTCCTCACCAGAGCTGTAGTGCAAACTCCCAGGAGCTTGGCAAATCTTGATGAATGTGCACTAGAGTGAATGTAGTGGCGCATCTCTCAAGTGTCTGGTAAGAGCTGTGAAACCACTCTTACACACTGGATTAGAGCAACACCGAGGGCTTTGAAGGTTAAGACAAATTACTGAAGTGAATAGTCTCCTGGCGCATTAAAATTCACATAGACATCCCAGCTCTGAAAGTTCCAAGCCTATGATTTCATCACATGCTCAAATTCTGGTTCTGCCCCCCAACTTTCCACAGCAGCCATACTCTGATGCGTCGGAAAAGATGTAAGAATTTTTTGTCAGTGTTTCTCAAGTTGAGGTACGTAAAATAGGGGAAGCGTAAAGCTCATCAAATTGCATTTCTCTGTTTCCTGCTGAGACTGTTTTTCATGGCTAAGAAAAAAAAATCAGAAAATAACATTATCTGCAATGCTGAACTTGCATTTTGGGGGTTTAAAAAGGTGTCTTGATTCACAGCTCCAAGGATAAGACACAGGAAATGTCTTCATTGATTAACACATGAATTTCTTAAATGGATATGGAATGTTGCACCCAGATGAGTACACTTTTATCAGAACATTTTATTACAGATGAAATATAGAAGGTCCCTTGACTAACACAGATGCTGTGTTAGTCATTGAAGTATAAATTATAGAGGTTAAGACTGTTTCTTTTTCTTAAGCATTTTGAAATATGAGTGTCTAATATGACAGGAAAAGATAACATAATGAATATCTTATTCTTGAGGAGACCCGACCAAAAAAAAAAAATCAATGGCACTCTGTTTTGTTGCAGATAGACGTAAAAAACGACTAGTTCCTGGCCTGTGATATTACAGATAAGGGTGTCTGAGAGCATGCTGGCACCAGCTTTGTGGGACACTATGGAATTCAGCTCCAGGTGAGTTCAGAAAAACTAAATTGGATGGTGCTCCAAGACACAGTGTGTACAATCTTGTTGAGTCTTGTTGATGAAATTCTTGTCACTCAATCAACCCATTTACCTTTTCAAAACACCAAGATGCCTCATTTGGTTAAAAGTTTAAAGTTTTAAAATGTTGTAGTGCTTTTAATGTTAACTATATTTTATTTCTTTCTTCTAACTGTTAAGTGGTGAAATATGAGCTATGAATGGATTTGCTCTTGAAGTGTTAATGCCTGTGTTATTAATAGAGTGACAGATGAAACTTCATACAGTATTTCAGGGCAAGGCAGAATGGCTCTTGGCAGTAGTGATCAAAAGAAAGAACCGAAGTCATCAAGTGTTTGAGTTGTAAGCTTCCTAAATGACAGATCTCTAAGGGCTCCTGGAACCCAAGACCTTGTCACGTCAATGTCAGGTAATTACAACAGCCATATAATCCAGTGGCTCAAAAGAGGCCATGATTTCTGGTTTCAGAATAGCAAGGGGGAGGAGCTTATCAATGCATATGTCAGATACAAGTCTCCCCGAGTCTGCACCTGCAGGAATCCATGGTTGGAAGATAGGTAACTATCCCATGGAGGCTTGGGAATGAAACTGTTACGGACTAAATAGAGTAAGAGAACATTAGCTTGGGCAGTGGAAAATATGAGTATTATTGAATTCCAAAGCATTTTTATGCCATATAAAGCCTGTGTTCTAGGCTGATATTTATCTATATGTAATTCAGATGAGCGTTTCAAAGAATAGTAAAGAAGCATATAGACAGGTCAAATGATATACATGAAAAAAGACATAAGAAATATGTAATATCTATTTGATATGGGACCTAACTGTGGTCACCACAATTTTGAATCTGGTAATTGATATAAGAAAACAAGGATATGTTAAAAGGTTTAACGTGAGAATGCTTCTTAAGTCTATTTTAATAGCATTGAAAATTATTAACAGCCTGAATATGTAATTATGTATAATTTATGAAAGATTTTCTTCAAACTATTTATAGATTTTTAAATTTTGATTTAACTTTTTAAAAATTATTATCATAATTCTATGATACAGATCCACAGGCCCTGGGATTTCCCCTGCCCTCTCCCCAAATCTCCTCCCCCTCCCCACCAAATTCCCCTATACTATTACTATAGCATAGCTCTTCATAAATAGTCACATGTTCCTCATTGCAGGCATGGACACTGGTAGGGTCCAACGTCCTATTGTCAAGATACAGCTAATAGTTTCATTAGTAGTCCATCTTTGATTTGGAAGTAGAGATACACACTGCACTGCATCCTGAAATCTGGACATGATAGTCTCCATTACACAGCCACCACACATCCCTCTTAAATGAAAAGCCACAATACAAAGTCAACAACAGGAAAACAATAGAAATTTACAACACCATGAATTTCTCAAGAGGTTTTGATAGTTCAACAGTCCTGAATTGCTGGTGATTCTGCCACTCCAATCACGATGAAATCTCTCTCGAATCCACTGGCTGCTATAATCCACCTTAGTGTCTCCGTCTGCCCAGATCTTCACTGCCAATCATTGTTCAATCATAGTTGATCAATTTGTTCTATCCTCCGTCTTCTGCCATGGGACCAGGTGTCCTGTGGAGGCTCTGATGTACTGCCATATCCTCCATGTACATTTGGATATGCTGTCCTCTGCTCTGTCTGAGCCACTGAGGAGGCCCAGCTCTGACACATCCACTCCCACAGTCAGCCCATGGAACCTGCAATTCTCTCATGGTTAGGGATCTGAGTCCACTGAGTCCCGGAGTTCAGTTGGTAGGGAATTGCCCAAGAAACCTCATCTGAGGCCATCCCAGACCTGTGTTTGCCAATACAGGGTCCAGCACAGTCTGTCACCCAAATCAGCCTATGCACACACTGGTAGTTGCAATTGCTGGGTCAGTTCTGTCTCCAGATCCATGTTTTATGAAACCCAATGGGTGTTGGTGCCCAGCCCAATGCTACCCACCACATACTTGGCCTTCACATAAACCAATGGGAGCTACAGTCTAGTTGGAGCGATCCACAAAAACCCCCACCAGGCCCACCGCTGCCCTGGTTCCTGTGGTTGCCAGTATGTACAGCAGACTGGTCCTGACTGTCCCACATCCTCTTCAGCTCTTGTACATGTTGATGGATATTGAAGCCCAGTTCGTCCCAACCAACCCCACTACCCAGTCCACACTGGTGCCAACAGGTACCACCATCTGTCTAAACCATGCCTGTACCTGACAGCATTTGGCCCCTGTGCTAGCATCTACCAGCTGATGTCGTGGCAAAGCCCAGCCAACTCACACCAACTCACACCGACTTATTCATATACCAGAAGATACAGTCAGCCCAGCCTGGCTTTTCCCTTATGCAGCTCACATGTAGTTCATCAGATGTTGTCCTGCCCGGCCTGGTCTGCCCCCATCCCAGCTCTCATTCTCACCGGTGGGAGTGGTGGCACAGCAGAGGGACCTTCACAGCCCCCTCACTGGGCCATCCCCACCATCCCCCATGTTTCACATGTGTTGGTTGGGTGCTGTGGCCCAGTCTGGCACAACCCACACATTTTGGCATTTGCCAGTGGGTGCTGTAGCTTGGCCAGGCCATACCCACCCCCAATTCCAACTCACATTGGTGGGGGCTTTAGCCTATCCCATCACTGCCAACCCCCAATCTCGGCTCTCATGTGGATTGGCTGGTATTGCACCCTGACCCGGCCTGACCCACACTCCTTTCTGGCACTTGGATTCACCAGTTGGTGATATGGACTGACCCAGCCCAGCTTGCCCCCGACCTGCACCATATGTATGCCAGTGGGTACCATATTTTGGCCTGGTGTGGGCTGCTCCCCATCTTGGTTCTTGCACTCACCTGCAGGGAGTATGTCCCGACAGAGAAGTTCCCCAGGCTCCTCCATGCAGATCTCTCCCAATGACAGATCTCACATACACCAGTAGGTCCATAGGCCAGGAACACTGGCTTTTCCTCACCGACTCTGACCTATTCCGGTTCTTGTTGTTGGGTGCCACAGCCCAGCCAAGCCTGATCCATACGCAGATACTGCTCACACCTAGCTTAGTGGGGGCAGAGACCTGGCCTAGCCTGTCATATACCTACCCTGGTTCTCACAAGTACCAGTGGGTACTGGATTTTAGTCTGGGCTGGCAATTCCCATACCCAGCCCTCACACATGCAGCTGTATCCAGACCAGACCACAGCCGCTTCCCTGGCCCTCCTGCTTCCCGATGGAGATCACAACCCAGCCAGGCCTGCTCCCCTCCAGAGATCTCACACATGCCAGTGGTTGCTCTGATCCAGCTTGGCGTAGCCCCCATCCTTCTGCCTTTGGATGCTGTAGCCTGTCCTGACCTAGCCAGCCCCCAGTCCCAACTCTCACTGGCGGGTACTGCAACCTGGCCCTGCTCAGTCTGCTCCCATCCCTGGCTCATGTGAACCAGTAGATGTGATACACTAGCCTAGCATGACCTGCACTGCAGCCTGGTTTCTGCACTTGACAGTGGGCTAAGTTCTGCCCAGTCAGCTCCGTTCCAAAACCAACCCACACATTTGCATACAGGTGGGGCTAACTTGCCCAGCTTACCTGACCCCTAGGTCTGGAACACATGCACAGTGTGTGCTATGGCCCAGTAGGGGAGTCTCCCAGTTTCCCTACTCAGCCCACTCCCAGACCCAGATCTCATATGCTCCAGCAGGTGCTAGGCCACAGCCCGGCATAACCTGTTCCTCCTTCTTGGCCTTTGTATGACCTGGTGGATGTTTTGGGCCAGCCTGCCCTACACCCTGATTTGGGATGCACATGCAGGTGCTGCAGCTTGGACCTGACAAGCCTATTCTCAGTCACAGTACCCATGAGTGCTGGCGGGTTCCATGTCCACTCCTAGTTCAGCCAGTCACCACCCCAACTCTTGAGCTAACCAGCAGGATTTGTATTTCTATAAGGTTGGGCCCACTTATCCCTCACAGAATCTACCTCCAAACCTGGGTCTCTTGTGTGCTGGTTAGTGTCATGGCCATGCCTAGTGTGACCTCTCCCCTGTTCCAACATTCAATCTAGTACTTGCATCTAGCTCTGCTAGGCAGGCCCCCAGCCATAGCTTTCATGTGGTATGGCATGTGGTGGTCAGTGATGCTCTGTGCTAACAAGCCCATCTCAGGACTCCCATGTGGGCTGATGAATCAGTCTGACCCATACAGATCTTCCAATCTCTCCCTTCCATACCACCAGGTCTCAGTCCCCTCACTTACCAGCCAGTACAGTGGCTCTGTTGTTAGGTATCCCTCAGGATTCATTCCTCACTTACACATTATGGTGTCTGTATCCATGGATGTCTCTAGGCAATATATCGTCAGCCCCAAGACCCCAGAACTCATCGCAGGCGGCCATTGGGCAAAGCCTGGTGTCTTATGGGTGGCGCAGCCGGGGGTGAGGGTGGGCTGCTTCCTCCTCTCCTCAGCCAAGTTTGGCCGATGAAGCTGATCCACTTCACATGCCCGACCCGCTATGTATAGATTCTTTTTTTTATGTATAGATTCTTAAAAATTATTCAAGCAGTGTATTTACAAGGGTAGTTGTAACACGGAAAAAGAAGCAGTATTTTGTATGAAAAGCTTAAAAACATCTTGGATGGACAAGAATATTAGCATATATAGAAATAAAAGTAATGAATATGATTATGTTAAAATTCCTCTTCTCACTGTCATTATCCTTCCATGAATGGAAAAACAGAAAACTTTTTCATGTTGACAATTAAGCCTGAAATTTTATAACAAGATACATAATGCTAGTTTGTTTAAATAAAAATAGGGCATGTGAAAGCAGTAATTGCTATCTAGTAAATGTGGAAATCTCCAAAAGAAAGGATGAAGTGTGGGTGGGGCTGTCATCCAAGGATAGTTATAAACGAATACTTCTTTACAGTGTTTTCCTAACTGATTTAGTCTAAATGGATAAATGTATGTATTATGTCCATTTATATTGTGCTACATTGCATACATTTGGAGGTATTTGGCTAGTTCAAGGAGTCAGTTTTATACTAAGAATTATAAATTTCAGGAATATTTCTGCATTTGTAACATCTCTTGTATAAGTATTCATCATAAGAAAATACAAGTATCCATCAGATATTTAAATTTAGGTTTCTAGCATGTCTTTCTTGAATTATTTATCTAGCTTCAATGGCATGGGGAAAAGATATACATCGATTTGTCAAAAACCAAACAAACATTCTTACAGAGTTAGATGCCAAATTAACTGCATTCTTTGTTTTCTTCCAGCTTATACAAGGTCAGCTATCAGTGGTCAGGTGTGTAATTGACAAATTCAGCTCCATTATTACCAATTCTAATGTTGTTAGTGCCCACAGATTTCTCTAGGTAATTCATTTACCCCCCTTCACATCTTTTTATGTCTTTGTTGCTGTTATTCTTTGCGTTGTGGGAAATCTGATAGGAAATGACTGACCTCAGAGTTCTCACCCTATGCCAATACTAATAATCCTTGATGAGATATAAAAAATGAGAAATTTTCATATAAATCAGTGTTCACTTGTCATTCAAGAATATATTCCTGGGAAAATTGAAGTAGCTTTTCTATCAGTCTCATTCAAAATGTTTATTGTTTTAAAAACATAATGCATAGTAAAAAGTAGGTGAATTAAGTTAGTATTAGCCAAGAATGCCATTTATTTTTTGCAACGTCTTTTTTCTGCATGTCTCAAGAAAACAGAAATGATGTGAATGGAGACTGAGATCAAGAGCCCAAGCCTGTTTCTTAGGAGATAAATTTTTAATATAAAATATAGCTCAAAACATGTGAAGCATCTACTATGTACATTATGATGCACTAAATGTATGAAAAATGCTCAAAAACATTAATCTTTCTTCCTACAAGTAATTTGTTCACCAGAGGAAACAAACCATAGAAACAATTGCTCCTGAACAGTATATTTATGCATACATACATTTAAACAAGTAAAATGTTAGTGTTTCATGCCAAAGGATGAGGGAGATGAAGCACACATTGTTTGCTGGAGGACAGATCGCTTCTGACCTGTGCTGAGGTGACAGAAGGCTTCAGGAAGGATATTGAACTTACTGCTTGCTTAAGCAGCACGCAGAATGCTGGAAGGAGCAATGGGTGTATAAATCATGAGCCAAAATGTACATACTATGTAGAAAAGGAGAACAAATTTTGAGAAACAACATAGTAATGAAAGACAATACTGGGGAAAAAAAACATAAGGACAAAATTGGTGGCTTTGAATCTAGCCCCTGAGTGTTTTTATATTCCTGTGATCTGTGTACTTTCTTAATAGTGTTACAACTTGTAAAAAAAAAATAGGCATTTTTTCTGACTTGATGTGAAAATATAGAATGTTACCGATTGTTTGATTATTTAAAGCCATCATCAGCACTGATGAAAACTAAACTCTTAAGAACTATAAAATACATCATTTAAATACATTTTCCTACATCATTTAAACACACTTAATTTCTCATCACAAATTCTTGCTTGAAAGTTACGAGTCAATAGTTCTTGCAACTGTTAAAACTTGGTATATTATAGAAAAGAAAATTCTATTTGTAGTAAACTAAATTTGACCTAATGCTGGAAAGATACAGATCAAAATAAACCTTTTATGTATACATATCCTATTTGAAATATATATGTGTGAAATATATGTATATATGTAGCCATCTTTCTCAATAGGTTCCTTGTGTAAGCCCTTATATCTATTGTTTTTTACTAAAGTTTCCTGGGAACATTTATGTTAGCAGCAGTTGAAAAAACTGGCTTCATTTTCAACTCTCAGTGTAATCAAGAACTCATATATATACACATATACCTGTGTGTGTGTGTAATTTTGTCATTTCTCTATTCCATTAATGATTATTTTCAGTTAAGTTATATGAACTTTAAATTCTGATGTGTTCATTCTCACATTTTACCATCCATAGGACTCTATTAAAATGAAAGTTTTCCAAGTCTTGACACTTTGTTCAAATACTTTTGTTTTACTCTTTTCATGTACTGCCAAATTTCCTTCGTTTAAAACATTATGATATGGGTAACTAAAAATGTTTCCTACTGATGATCTCATTCCTGCCTTTATATCATCTATTTTCTTCTTGATTTTATGCTGTTACCATTGCCAGAGGAATTCTTCAGAGATATGGCACTGTCATATAGTTACCCTTAAAAAAAAGTATTTTTCTTACTGAGTTTTAAAAAACCTGACTTCATGGAAAAATACTGGATAAGTAAGAGAATTTTAAAAGCATAGAATTCAAACTTAGGATTGAAGTTGATATTTTGGTCCAAATTTCAGATCACTTTTCCAAAATGATCAGTGGTTCATGTGATGTTAGAGACAAGCATTAAAAAAAAAAAGAAAGAAAAGAAATGCTGTGACGCAACTGTTTGGAGATTGAAAAATGTGAGAAGATAGAAACATAAATATGAGTCAAAGAAGAAATATCATGAATTTTAAAAAAGGAAACTAAAGCCTGCATTTGGTGCCACAGGTCGCCTCCGCCATGTGGTGTCACCATCTCATATGGACACCAGTTCATGTCCTTGCTGCTCGCTTTGTATGCAGCTCCCCACTTGTAGCCTGGGAAAGCAGCAGAGGATGGCCCAAGTCCTCGGGACCTTTCACCCACGTGGGAGTTCTAGGTTCAGTTCCTAGGTTCAGTTCAGCTCAACTCTGGTCATTGTGGACATTTGGAGAGTGAACCAGCAGATGGAAGATTTCCTTTCTCTGTCTCTCCTTCTCTCTCTGGAAATTAGGCCTTTCAAATAAAAATGAAATTTTTTAAAAAAGAGAGGAATGTTTAGAGAGCTCAAAATGTTGGAAAATGATTGATAGGAGATTACTATGATCAGTATCTTTAATAATAGAAAAATGCTTTTAAAAAAAGTGATGTGTAACGATCTGGCTATACAAAGAAATATATTGATCAATAATATTCTTAAATAATATGTGATTCCATTCAAGGCTCTTATTCATTTCATTACAAGGGTCTCGAATAAAAACAACTGAATAACAATCCTGTCCCTAGATCTCTGCCTATAGCAGACAATAGTTTACATTGGAAATTTGTACCCTGACTACAGTAGATATGAACAGATTTGTTTTTGCAAAGTAAAATATGCCAATTTTTGCTTAATATGGAAATATTTCTTTTTTGTTTGTTTTAAATTTTATTTTTGATGTTTCCATCATTGAAAAGGATGCATGATTAGGGTGGCTAGGCTAAAGGAATAGGGGAAAGTGATGACACCATTGTTTCCAATTTTCTTTTTCTTCTTCCTGTATCTGCATGGAATGGGTCTGAGTAGAGTATGGGAGGAGCTGCACCCAGCATCCCAGCCAAATCAGTACCTGGGGATGGGGAACAGCCACCCGATGTCATCCCAGGTTCCCAAGGTAGAGCATGCTCCAAAGGCTGTGCTAAAGAGGTTTTAGTAGCTCTGAGATGCTGTTGATATCATTGCTCCAAGGATGAAGAAATCCTTCCAAGGTCCACGGGCTAACATAGTCCACTTTAGAGTTTCTATTTGCCCAGATACTTGCTGTCAATGATTGTCTGGGAGAGTTGTCCAATTTGTTCTGCTGCCCATCTTCTACTGTGGTACTGAATGTCCTCTGTCGACCCCAGTGGATTGCCTATCTCCCATGTGCATCTGGGCATGCTGTCCTCAACACCATCTTCAGCAACTGAGTTGGCCCGGTTTTGACTCATGCATTCCATGGTTAGACCACAGATCCTGTAATTCTACCCATGTGAACCCACTGGTTTAGCTGGGGAAGGAGGTTACCCCGGGAAGTCCCCCAAAAAACTCATCTGAGCTGATCCCAAACCTGAAATTTGTATGCCCCAGCCAGTACAGGATCCAACTCAGATTGTTACCCACATCTGCTTTCAGATACATTGGTGGTTGGCAATTCTTGAGTCAGTTCTTTCTCCAACCCCATCTCTTACACAAAGCAATGAATGCTGTGGCCCAGCGCAACCCTGCCTACCACATACTCTGCTTTAACATGAACCAGTAGGAACTGCAACCCAGTCAGAGCAACCCTCCATAACCTCCACCAGGTCTGTCACCCAACCCCAACCCCCACACATGACAGTGTGTGCAACGAACTGTTCCACTTTTGTATACATCAGGGGGTGATGCAGCCTAGCTCAACCCAACCTAACCTACTATCCAGCCAATACTTATGCTGGTGGGTGCAAATGCCTGTGCAGTCGGATTCAACCTCAGCCCTGATTCTCATGCTCAGCAGTGGGACCTGCAGCCCATCAAAGGAGGTGCTCACAGTTTCCGTACTGGCCCACTCCCAGTCCCAAATCTTGTACTCTCCAGGTGGTTCTACAATCTAGCTTGACAGGACTTGTCGTCATACCCAGTACTTGCCAGCCTGTTCTTTGGTTCTCATACATACTCCAGTGGATATTGTTGCTTATCCCAGACTGGCTCTCCTCTTAAATCAGCTCATATGCAGGCCAATGGGTGCTGTAACCCTGCCTAGCTTGGTCTGTCACTGGTACTAGTTCTCATGCTGATCAGTGGGAGCAGTGGCACAGTTAGGGAGCCCCTGCTGCTCCTCCACCAGGCTTACCTCTCCCATCCCCCTTCCCATTTTAAATGTGTTGGTGAATGCGAAGGACCAATGTTGGGATGGCCTGCCTCACCTTGGCATTTGCAGGAAGGTGCTTTAGCTTGGCTCAGCCTGGCTTACCCCCAGTTCCAGTTCATGCTGGTAGGTGCTGTAGCCTACCCTAATCTGGACTGCTCCCAATTGCAGCCCTAAGGAAAACTGGCTGTTGTTGTGGCTAAACCCTGCCTGTTCTTCACCTTGTTCTGTGTGTTGTCCTGGCTCTCAGATCTATCAGTGGGTGTTATGAACTGGCCCAGCCTGGCCTGCCCTGTGACTTGAACAACGTATATGCTGGTGGGCTCTGCAGATTGGCCTGGTTTATTTTTGTGCTCACCTGCAGGGAATATGTCCTGACAGAGGAGTTCCCTAAGCTCCTCTGTCAGGTCACCTCCCAGTGGCAGATCTTGTGCACACCAGTGGGTCCTTGTCCCAGTCCGATTTGGCCTACCTCCTGTCCTGGCAGGAACAGTGGCCTTGCCTACCTACACCCATTCCTACTGTTACTGGTGAGTGCTACAGTATGGCAACATTTCTATCTTACCTTGTAATGAGATGAATATTGTGACTTTTTTGGTAGCATTTCGTCAACTCACACCTGTTTTAAAATTAAGTGAATGATCACTGAAATTTCTGATCACAATTCCTGCTTTTCCTTATATAACAACATCTATCATATGTACCATTTTTGTACCTCATCTGCAACACCAGATAATGAAGGTGCTGCTGCTCAATATCAGCCATTGCAAAACCCCAGTAAACATATCGAACATGCAGACAGCTTCAGATCCTATCAGCAGCAGCAAAATACTACACTGAGTGGAAGCTGATTTTCAAGACTGCTGTGCTTCACTTAAAATGCCTTGTATGAACTGATTGATTAGATTTGTATTATTATAATGAAACACCCAAAATCAACATATGGGAAAAGGAGGTTTATTGAGAACCTGGTGTTGGCATTCAGGAATGTGAGACCAGATAGCCCTAATGGTCATTCTTAGGTGAGAGCCTAATGGCTGCTAATGTTACATCATGGCAGGAACAGGTGAAGAACGGAAAAGAGATCACATGTTAAATTGGAAGCCAGAGCTTGACAAGCAACCAGGCCCCTTTGCTACTTTTCATAATGATTTCCGAAGAACCCACTTTAAAAGCATTTCTTAGGGCAAGGGCCTGGATGGCTGGAGAATCGCCCAGAGGAATTCTTCCATTAAGGCTTCAGCACCTCCCAACACTGCCAGTCAGAGGATCAAGTCACCTGCATATGAATTTGTGGATCAACAAATCATTTTCAAACCATAGCATAGCAGGAAGCGTCCTATTTTACAATCCACAGAGAGGTAGGTAGTATGCCTTTCTTTGCATGAATCCCACAGAACCTTAGCTTTTCAAGTGCTTGTTGAAGAGTAGATCCTAGCTTTTGAATGCAATTCCTTTTAGAAATGCAAAGAGAAATAAAAAATCTAATTTCTCTGAGAAACTCCTTTTGAAAGGATGTGATTTCCTGCTCACAATTCAGCCACGTGCAACACTGAATCTGTAGTTTGTATTTCTTTTTCCCTTTATTACAAGAGTTCAAAGAAAAAACAATACGTACAGAAGGCAGATCATTTGTGCCTGCTGGTACATTCCAGCTTACCGTGGCAGTGCCAACCTGAAGTCAAAAACTAGAAACTTCATCCAGATCTCTGCTGTGCAGGACAATGACCCAACTACTGGAGACGAAAACTCGACCCCAAACACGTCAGTGAGGGCTGTGGGTTTCCCACACAGAATTCTAAATGCTGCGTCAGGACCAAGAGTTTTCATACAGTAGGTTAGGTTTACTATGTAACACTTCAACTCCTCGATACTTCACTTCTAATCTCGTCCTCTACTGTGCCTTTTGAACAGATCTTAAAAAGCAGTAATAAAAAACTGTTCCAAACGCACACCCTATGTTTCTTCATGAAATTTTCTATATGAATTTCTCAGGAATCTTTTTTATGGAATTATCAGTGTGTTTTGAAATGGCTGAAACATTTTCTTAGCTAGGTAACTTGTTCTAGATTTCAAAATTGTCCCCTTTGTAATATGTGGCTTAAAATCAAGTGGCATTAAGAAACTCAGAGCCATGGCGTTTTATGCCTCTTTATGTTGTGTTCATGTATAATGGGAAAAAGTCAGCTGTTTTATGTTTTGATACTTCCCTTCATCACAGTTTCATAGTTTTGCTCTCACATGGCAGGTTGCTTTCTCAGCCTCTCTATTTCCTATTGCTGAAATGAACGCTTTGCTCCTTTTGTGATTCAATCTCTGCTTTTCCATAAGTACAACTCCTTGTATCTGCTTCCCATCTGTTTTACACCTGGGGAGATATTGTTGATTTTTGTCCTGTCACTTTTAGTAGACTTCCTTTTGAAAAAATTCAAGTGTAACTGACAAGTTATGAGAAAAGTCCTTTGAACACCTCAATGTCTTTCACTCAGACCACCTGTAGTTAACATTTGTCTATGATCCACTTTACATAAACACACGTGTATGTGCAGGATGTCACTTCTATCTGTGATTTTTCTGGCAGCTTTCAAAAGAAGTTGCAAATATCACAGCCCTTCTGTCTGTGCATATTTCATTCCTAAATATTCTTATAAAACTGCATTATGGTAACTAGTAAACATAATATTGAGATCACAACTTTGATGAATCCGTTAGTATTATCTCTGTTTTTTTTTTAAATCAATAAACTCAGTCCTTTATAGAATTATTTTCCTTCAAGTGAGCTCCAGCCTAGAATTTTGTTATAATAGGCTGTCATACCTATTGATTCCCCTTTGGCCTCAAATACTTCAGCATTCCTGTCTTTCACAACAATGTCATTTTCAAATGTGCAGTAAATTCTGTAACAGTATATTCTCATTTTAAGTTTTTTTATGTTTTTAAATTTTGTTTATCTGTTATTTTTGTTAGTTGAATATCATTTATTTTGGTCATAATAATTTCTTAATTATTCTGTTATTGATTACAGAGGGTTTTCCTCTCTGAATTGCATATGTGTTAGCTTAGTCTTTTCCAGTTGTTCTTACAGTTGTCAGCTACTGATGTAAAGTTTTGCCCTAAAGATTAAAGAGCCTTAGCTCTCTACCTTAAGTTTTGCAAGTTATTTATTGGCAGGAGGCAGCATGTGCTCCTGTCCTCTCTGCAGTTGCCTGCAGCGTTAAGGACTAGCCTGGTTCCAAAGCCAGCAGGAACTCCAGAGATTCAGGCTTCCCAGGTGGGTGACAAAAGCCCAATTATTCTCGCCGTCACAATTGCCACCCGGAGTCTGCATTAGTAGGAAACTGGAGTTGAGTTCAATTCCCCTGGGAATTGAATTCAGATATTCTGATATTAGATGCAGTTGTCTTAACTGCTATTCCAAACACCCATCCCTACCCCTCTATTTCTGTTGTAGAGTAGGGACTATGGTTAATAAAATCAGTTGTTGATATTCCAAAATCCAAGCAAGTGAAAAAGGTTACAGGTCCCTTCATTAAGTATGTAAACTTCTGGTAATGATTCTTCCAGAAATCTAAAGATTGCTTAATTTGTTTTCTCCATGTAATTTACTACATAGGACTCAACGGATTCAGGAAAGAGGTGGTGAATATAAGGTAGCAAAATAATAACCAACTATGGGAGAGAGAATGCAACCTTAGAATTACACTTTTCCCCCCTTTTTTGCAATTATGCTTTATTCTACCTTTCTGAGTGTTCAGTTCTGCATAGCGGGCTGTTTATAACCGTGTGGGTGATCTGACCTCTTGTGGCTGCTCTGCACTGGGCACGTTGCTGGCAGTGGTTCTGACCTCTGTGTCATGGATACCTTCTCCACTTCCTAGCATGCCCTGCAGTTATTGAAATCTACACAGTAATTACGCCTCTGGGACCACACTGCTTCTGTCGGACCCCTAGCCTTTCTGCTCACTGTGTGGTAACCAGGAGATTGCTGAAGGTCTCTGCACTTCTATTTCCGTACCTGTAAAATGCAGATGTTAAGAAGAATGTTAAGATTATGAAATGATTTTGCCAAAAAATACAGTAAGCTAGTATTCATTCCACTGTGACCATTTCTCTTCTATTTGTGCTGTGTCCACTTTAGTTTTCTTACTCCTGGAAGTTGATTTTATTTTTACCAAACATTATTTTGTCATTTGTTTTAGGAGAGAAATGACCAATGAATTAACATCCATGTTTAATTTACCAATTGTTTCTCGTCTCGATAAGTATCAAGGCTTTGAACTTTTTTCTTAGTTTCTCTGCCAAACTTTGCTGAGGATTAAAAATCCTAGTGTAATTTGTATGTTCATTTTTAACAACTTTTCATGTTAAGAGAAAGAAAGGATGAGGACTTTATTAAACGCCCATGTTAATTCCTGGATTTCTTTATAAACAAAATACTTCATTCAACCTATTTTACTAAAAATTCTCAGATTATTATCTTAGAGATATTGATTGATGATGTTTTGAGAGAATTTATGTTCAGGATGATTTATGGATGCATTCCCCAAATTCTGTACCATTACAAACATATTTTTAACAGGTGTATCCTATTAACCAAGCAGAGAATCCCTCTCTTCTGTGCACAGATATTTGTTATAGAAACCCAGTTATTTAAATATTTATAAAATGAGAGTTGAGAGCAGCACTTTTGAAAAGCGGTTAATAATGAACAGACATCAAGGGAGCAATCATTATAACAGCAAAGCGCTTTGCAGCTCCAATAACTTCAGTGGTGCAGAAGCAGGCCATCAAATTTAATTAAAAGCAGTCAAAAATAAACTGAGAAATTGAACTGTAAAAGGCTGTCCTTTGCCAGAGCTGAAGGCAAAAAGAAAGCCAGAAAGAGTCTTAGGAGCAGTAAGAGAATTGATCAGGCTTACAGCCTGCAACTTGTAATTCGCTCTGTCAGATTTTAGTATCAGTTAGACAAGATTAATAGAGCAATCACTGATCCTCTAACTGCAATCCTCCTTCGTGGTACCCCTTTTATAGGCTGTCATGATAGATGGAAGTCTGCACGGGTCAAAATTCCAATTTATCTCTGTATTTGATCACTTTTTAAATAATACCAGCATCTGCATTTGCTGGACACCAGCACTCTCCTGATATTTTAAAATCAGAAATAAATTTATGTATTGACAAACTGTAGTCCTCATTTGCAAAGATGCTTACTTCCTTTTTACTCAATAGAACTTTCCCTGGTATGAGCGTAGGACATCTCCTCCTACCACCAGGGCCTACCATAGTGAAGTGAATGATAAATAGAAGATACAAAAATTGTTGCTTTAAATGCTCAGTTGCATGTGGGTCTGCAAAAGCAGTATCACAAGGACAGAAACAAGTCACCCTCCATCATTTTATTTTATAATAATGTTCTTTCATGAGGCTAAAGCCTCCCTGTTGTGACCTTATTATGTTTTTCAACATCAATAAGAAACAGATTCTTTGGAACTGTACACAAGCCTATGAAACAGCAGGGTGCTCAAGCAAAGGATCAATTATTGTGTTCTAAAAAATTTTGAACTTGAAATGGTTATAGTATGGCCTTTATTCACAAGAAGTAAACCAGTTGATTGAAAAAAAAAAACAGTGAAAATAATGCAGGCCACATGAAGCTGAGGTTAACCTTGATTTTTCTGAGGTATTTCAAATTGACGCACAGTGTTCCTTTACAGAGCAAGTGTTCAAGACACTGAAACGAAACAGTGAGAGTCTGATTTAGTGTCTATCACCAACTCAGATCTTAATATGTGAGACATTTTACTACTCTTCCTAAGCTTACTAATATCACTCTTTTATGGGCTGAATTCCACCCTCTTTATAACTTAAGTAAGAATTCCTGATTCTGAAAGAAGCTTAGAGATCTAGACCAGGATAGTATCAGTAGAGTGTTTATGTTATAAATTTAACAGATTATTGCACTTATTAAGTGCTCCCTAATTTGTGAGTGATTTCATGCACATTATGTCATTGAAATAGCATAAATCCAAATAAGATGTGCGTTAAAAGAGGGATATATTAACAACACTATCATATTGAAGGAAGCTTAAATAATTGGCAGCAAGTCACACAAGCACCTGGACCTAAGTAAAAGCCCTGAGCTCTTCCTGTTAGTATTTACCAAAACTCCCAACTTTGAAAATGCAGCTCATTGAGCTGTAACACACTCAGCAATACCAGAGTATATAATTTCCATCTGCCACATTCAGGTGGCAGCTTTTCATTTCTGTTGAAATGGGAGGCACATGGATCAATGGGCCTTTGGAGAATGGAAACCTCTAAGTGTGCTTCACTTGAGTTGACTCCATGGCCAGCCAGAGGAAAGGGAACAAAAAGCTCTTAAGGGGGCTAACTGCCTGAAAAGATTTTTGGAGAAGGGAACTCTCCTGCCTTCGTGGGTGGAGACTTTGCTACCTGAGGGGAAATCCGGGTAAGTCTCTGTTCACTGGAATTGACTTCAATAATTGAACGTCGAGGGAACAGAGTCTTGAAAGTTGTCAGAAGCTGTAAAAATTTCAACACTAGGATCATGAGAAAAGGGAGTAAATTGAGGTAATGGATTTGTAAGAGTAAAAAAAAGAAAAAGTTGTTGTGAACATATTGTTTAGGAGTGAGGAGCTTAGGGATCAAAAAAAGTGGGTAAAATTGAAATAATAGGAACCTTATTGATACAAGTAAACCTTATAATCAATTAGGTTATTTTAGCTTACTTAAGCTGGTTCTAATTGCTTCACATCAGCAAATAACATACGGTTAGATAATATTTCACCTCCTCAGCATCAAGGTTGGCATAAAAAATTAAGACAGTAACAGTAATAGTAGATTCTCTTTCACTTACAATGAACTTACACCCTCATAAGCCCAATATAAATTGATAATATTCCAAGTTTAAAAAGAGCACATTTAAAACAAGTATTGCTAGTCTGTGGCTTTAGCCTCTCCTTGGAATATCAGTGTCCCATATCGGAGCACAGGTTATCTTCTAGCTGCTAGTTCTGATCTGTCTCTTCCTTCTCCTGTGCATGGGAAAACAGCAGAAGATATTCCAAGTACTTGAGTATGTCGGACTTGACGATGGTGCTCCTGACTCCTGGTATCAGTCTTGCCCAGATCTGGCTGTTGCAGCCATTGGTGGGGGTGCAGGAAGGGTAGGGATGGCTAAACCAGTGCATGGAAGACCTCTTTCTCTCCAACTGCTTGATTCTACTTTTAAAATGTTTGTACCACAGTGCAAGGTGGTGTCATGATCAAGTTGGCTAGCAGGACAGCTAGCTACCCAGTTATCAGAAGACTACATCCTGTTAGGTGTCAGAATTTCAGAAAAAATAAAAGATTCAAAATTGTTAAGTCTAGATTCATTTATAATGGTGCTAGGTTGTGAGTGTGAAGTTTTTCTAAGAAGTACCAAACATTGTATAATATATATAATTTAATAAAAATATTAACTAATAGTTAATCATGTAATATTTAAAGCATAACGTGTTCAAACAGCTTGTCCAATAGAAACAATGTAGCAATATAGTGTCACTATCAGGAACAACTAGCTAACACCAAAGCCCTCACCCTAACAATTTTAAGTTATTCTCTAACAATAGAAAAAGTTGTCTATATTCTCATTCACTAGCTTAACTTTTTTATTTGTGTTTAAACATAAAATTGACAAGCCCAAGAATTTGAGAATTACAAAAAACAAATGGTTATTGCTTACAAGACCCCAAAATATAAGATAAAGCCTATTTTTTCTTAGAGATAATGGGAAGAAAACAAATTTTCTGTTTTTCCGTTAGAGTCTAATAACACTGATCTTATGTAAGAATAATGATGGTTGTGTTGTACGTACAATAAAATTTACACTGCTTCTTTAAACATTGACTTATGCTGTCACCACCAATTATAACCACATCTTACAGTTTTGTTATTGGGTTATTGGAACATTGTCTACAGATAACCATGCTCATGTTTATAAATAAATGCAGAATTGATCTTCCAATATTTGTGAGTTCACTTCCTTGTTCAAATATGTTAGTAATCCTAATAGCATTAATTACTGAGCTTTTTGGCCATTTGTGAACAAATACAAAATGATAAAAAATTACTTCACTCAATAGAATCAACTAAAGCTGAGCAAGGCGGTAATCCTCCCTTTTGTTCAACTTGCATCCTGTGAATTTTCTTTTGTGCTATATATATTTTTTCTAGTTTCTGCTTCCTAGAGTATTTTTAAGAGCTGTCTGCAAATACAAGGCCACAGTGTTTCAAACCTGTGATGTGCCTTACACAGAAAATCAATTATGATAGCCCTCATTAGAATATTAGTTTTAATTCCAGTAAGTAGGAAATCAGTGTTACTAAACAGCAGTGTATTCAATATCACTAAACAGGAGCACAGGCGCCCCCAGGTTATATACTGATTGACAAAAGACTGGCGGAGACTGGCAGGAGCCTATTGTATTTCTTCTCTTAAAAGATGCACTTGTTGGCAAGGTGGAGAGAGAGCAGAAGAGGCTGTTGCTTTGCTGGATTTTTGCACAAACACCTGAAACAGTTGGGGCTGGGCTAGGTGAAATGCAGGAGCCAGGAACTCCATGAAAGCTCTGCTGTGCATGACAGGAATCCAAGCACTGAGCCTTTGTCCGCTGCCTCCTCAGTGCTTACAGCTGGAAACCAGATCAGAAATGCAGAGTAGCTAAGACACAATGTTGCCTTGCTACAGAATCTGAATATTCCAGTCCGTATCCTGGGACCCTGCACCCTGTAGGTCCAGCTGTTGCAGCCACTTGGGGAGTAAGCCAGTGGATGGATGAGATTTTTATATCTCCTCTCTGTATATATGCTTCTTCAATAAAAATAAATAAATATTAAAAAAAATTCAAGGAAAATGCATCTGATCTTTCATATCCTTTTTAGTTGTGTCTTTAATTATTAAAAAATGAAAAGGATGGGGATTTTAATAAGTTGAAAAATACGGAGTTATATGGAAATCTCATGTTGAAGTGTCTTTATCCCATTTGTGAGGTCTATTCTTGGCTATCATCACAATGCATTTTAAGTTTTAAAATGTATTGAAAAATCAAAGTGGCATTCGTTCAAAATATCTGCTTTATAAGAATCCACATTTTTGTTAAAAAGATGTGTTTATTTTCATTTGAAAGGCAAGCTTTACAGAGAGATAAGAGATGGAGAGGAAGGTCTTCCATTTGCCGGTTCACTACACAAATACCCTCAATGGCTGGAGATGAGCCAATTGGAAATCAGGAGGCAGAATTTTTTTCCTGAGGCCCCCAAGTGGACACAGGGATCCAAGTACTGGAGTTATCCTCTGCCAATTTCCCAGGCTGTAAGAAGAAAGCTGATTATTCAGAAGTGGAGCAACCGGGACACTAACAGGTGTCCATATGGAATGCTCACATCACAGGTGGAGGATCACAGGTATGACCTGCAAAAATGCACATTTCTTTATTTAGAATGTTATGAAAATACTAACCAATACTAAGTTAAGAAAATCTTATATCACTTTTTAGTATGCATAATACTGGCAATTTCCCCCTACATGGATACATACAAACACAGTCAAATTATTGTTACTACCATTTCCCACTTTTTTACTTGATGAACTATGTCTTGGAAAGCTGGGTACGGCCTGGGGCTGTGGCATGGCAGGTAAGCTACCACCTACAACCACTAGCATCCCATAAGGGTGCTGATTTGATTCCTGACTGTTCCACTTCCAATCCAACTCCCTGTGATGGCATCTGGCAAGGCAGAAGCTGTGTCTGTGTGGAAGGTCAAGAAGAAATGCTTGGTTTTGGTCAGGCCCAGCTCCTTCTGTTTTGCTGTTTGAGAAATGAACCAGCAGATCAAAGACCTCAGTATCTTCTTTTTCTCTCTCTCTCCTTTGTGCCTTTACCATACGAAGAAACATATCCTAAACAGGTTGGACAGTTTATTTAATTCATCTCACAGTTAACAAGCCTTTATTTTTAGCACAAGGTTAGGCTTTGATTCATGTTATAAGCTGCTCTTTTTAGTAACTGTACTATTAACATATCCTTGTGTTTATTATAATTTTAAATATCTACTCTAGTCAAGCAACTTACACTTGTTATTGTTTAGGATAAAAGCTTGCAAGCAGATACAAAATTATTTAATTAATCTCTGTGCCTCTTATCCTACCAAATTGTCCAGCAGACACTCCTGGGTTATATTAGCATAAAAAGTAGATATAAATGCCCCTCTATCAATAGCCCTGCCAGCTCTACACATTTCGTTTCAATCTGTCAGTTACATGCAGTTGTATTTCAAAAATAATTCTATATGTTGTTTAGAATTTTAAACACTTACACGCTGAGGAAAGAAATCCTGAAAATACTATTTTAGCATAAGACAAACCAGTCTTTAGAGATTAGGTTTTGGCCAGCACTGCAATAAATACAGATTTTTCATTATAAATTATTTTATTTCCAACAATCAGTGGTTGGGAATAACAAAACTGCAATACATCTAGGCTTATTAAATAAATGCAAAAGAAAAAAAGAAGATTGCAATGAAAATAGAGAAAAATATGTGCAGTCTTAATTTAAAGTTAGCAAAACTGCATTAACTGAGTATGTATCATTCGTGACTATAACAAAATTTCTTGACTTTTACTTTTTTTTCAACTAAATGATGTCTTTTCATTCCATAATATAAAATTTTGAGATATTTACCAGTGACAATAAATTCTAAAGTTGAACTGTTCTACTAATATTCTAAATATTTACAACAATGAAGAAAGGAATTAATGAACTGGTTAGGATCACTGAATCAAATTTTGGCCTGCCAAACAGCAAGTATTTCCCACAAGAAGAAATCCAAAATGATTTGTTACTGATGTTTGCATAGTCTTGGCTTTCTTCACATCGCAATTCAACATCATTGCCATGGTCTATTCCCTTCCATCTGATCTGCAACCTGAACCAAATGACTTTGTTAACTGAACTAGATTATTTATATGCTGATCCTGAATAACTTACAATTATCTTTAACTTCATCTCTTCCAGGGCTCTGATATATTGACAATAGTCAGGAATTTGAACCAAGAAGCAGGTTGTTCTAGAAATAGATAGTAATGGATTATCTTCCTAAATTCTTAAAATTTCTATTTTAAAGGGAAACATAAATGAAGTGATGCTGTAAGTAACTGCCTCACACATTGCCCTAAATACTTTGCCTCTTATGTTTATTTTTTTAATTTCATTTTATGACAGATTTTCATAGGCTCTGGGATTCCCCCAACCCCTCCCTGTGTCCTCCTCCCACGTTGGATACCTCCATATTGTTGCAGTAGTACAGATCATATTCAGTCATGATTCTTTCATTGTGAGCATGAATCATGCATAGAGTCCAGCCTCTCATTGTCCAGATAATTTCAACCATTTCCTTGGGAGACCATCCCTGGTCTGAGAGTAGAGCTGGCAGAATATCATCCCCTGCAATGAAAAGCCACAACATAACCTTAACAACAATTTACAACATTATGGGGTTAATTGACATACTATTGAGTGGCCAATATGTTAGAAAATGCAGTTCTTAACCACATCCTGTGACTACTTCATTGACGTTTCAATTTTAGTTTGTACACAACTGGCTGCTATACACCGTAAAATGGTTATAGGGTGCTAGTCAGCTGTCTCGTGTCTATTGCATCTTATGTTTAAATGAAAACTGAATTCTACTGAGTAACATGACATAGACAGACATAGATATCATAATTTTACTTTGTCAAATTCCTTACACATTTTACTGTAAACATGTATTTTTGTTAAAGTCAATGATTAATATCTGTCTAACTTCAGTGCCAGAAACTGAGGTTTTTGCATGATGAATTTCACATGTCACATAGTTAATGACGTTTCTGTCTTCCAGTAGGTTACTAGGACATTTCAAAACAAAGTAACAATGGTTCGGCAAGGCATACAGGAGACAACGATGATATGGTTCCTAAACTTTTTGGCATATAATTTCCTTTATTTTTTTTCTCTTGTGTATGTGATTCTTCCTACGAAATTTAACCCCCCCTTTGAAACTTAGTGAGATAAATTGTCTTACTTGGCAACTGTCATGAAGTCAGCATTTTAATAACTTTCAATGGCTAGCCAATAAACAGAAAGGAAAGGCTCAACTAGATAACATATTAGACAATACTCTACACCTATGTAGAGAAGATAGTATGGAAATTGAAAATGAAACCAATTTCACGCAATTTTACGAGAGAGGAAAGAAGAACAACATTTTGAAGTTATTTGAAAGTGGAAAGAAAAAATCACAATGAAATTTAGAAATCTTGAATTAACTTTTTAAAAGATTTATTTACTTTTATCAGAAAGTCGGATTTTACAGAGAGAAGGAGAGACAGAAAGATTTTCTGTCTGCTGGTACACTCCCCAGTGGCTGCAACAGTTGGAACTGAATTGATCCAAAGCCAGGAGCCAGGAGCTTCTTCTAGGTCTTCCATGTGGGTACAGGGTTCCAAGGCTTTGGACCATACTCAACTGCTTTTCCAGGCCACAAGCAAGGAGCTGGATGGGAAATAGAGCAGCCGGGATATGAACCAGTACCCATATGGGAACCCTGTGCAAGACAAGGACTGTAGCCACTAGGTTACTGTGCAAGGCCCCTTGAATGAATGTGGCTGCCTAGTGTCAGAGAAGCCCCAGTCCTGATAGAATGTCCATTGACTAATCCCTCCTCATCTTGTTTCCTGAAGCTGTGCTCTTGGTTGCCTTCTCCCTGGTATTGTATTTTCTGTTGCATGGAAGCAGCAACAAGATGATACACAAATCAAGACAGCCACTGAATGAACATTGTAGTTAGAAGGATGAGAGTAAATTGTACCAAGTACTTAGTTAAATTTTCCAGTTCAGTTTTGACAGGTAGAGTGAAAATAGCTCTACAAAATTGCTCTATAGTAGTGAATGCCTTTAAATAATGTCTTGTTGCTACCCATGTCTATTTGTCATATATATGTACGTATATTTAATGAACTGTTTTCTTGGGGGTAGGGGGAAGGAAAGAGATTTATTTCGTTGGTTTGATTCCCAAATGGCTTCAATGGCTTGGGCTGTGAAAGCCATGAAGCTACAACTCTACTGGGTTTCTCATGTGGGTGTCAGAATCCTCAGCATTTGGGCTGTTTTCTGCTGCTGGCCCAGGTGCAATAGTAAGAATTTCATCCAACATCATGGGCAGTAGCCCAAAGCACTGGCCCTCAGTTTTGGTTTTTTGGGTTAGTCCCACTTTGGGAAGGACACTGTCTTTAAAATGAGAGAAACGTGGCTGTTCAGCACTGACTCCTATAAAATAACACAGAATAGGGCAACCAAACTGACATCATGTGTTTAACTTAGAAATGCAGTAAGAGGTGAAACAGGGGAATTACTATGGGAGTTCTGCTTGGCTGTGTATGCAGTGTGTCTAATAGGGAAAGACACGTATATATTTGAGTTTGGTAAAAGTCTGATTTTTGTCATTCAGTTGTAGAATTTCTTCACTCAATCTTAACTACTTTCTATAGTGTAAGCTAAATGTGACTTACAGAGAAGTCTAAGCATCCTTCCTTGCAGAAAACATTTTCCAAATTAAAAGGGGAGATGTCCTTAAATTCCTTCAACTTGGGTATGAAATTGTTTTTACTGGATTTCCTGATAAGCCTTCACCATGCTGATTCTAGTACTGTCCAAATGTGACAGAAGTTGAATACATTCATTAGAACAATGTTGGTATTATTTTCAGCACACATTTTCAATGGGAATACTTTGGTAATTTATAGTCATATTCTCTGCTATTTTGTATTAATGGCATTTGGGAATCACTGATTCCAAGAACCACATTGAGGGAGTCAGCAAACCATCCTGTAATTTAATAAAAACAATGAAATGCAATGGAACACAAGCTTTTCTGGTGTGTTTTGCAGAAGTTAACTGAGCAACTTCGTTTCTGTAATAGGTTGTCCTTCTTTCTCTAATTTGTCTTTGACTCTAGTTCATCCATCATTCCAGATTCAACTTGTTACAGTGGATTTGAACTTTAGGCACTTGATTTATCAGTGACAGCCTGTGGAGCAAATGAACAAACTTAGAAGGCAATTTTTAGCAAAAGACTTCTGTTCAAAGAGTAGAAGGGCGAACCCTTGGAAATCAGCTGGGAGGGACTTCTTCAGAAAAAAAAAATGAAGAGAAATGATTGGGTCAGTTGGAGGTCAGGGGAGTTATCCATTATGCCTAAAGGGAAGATAATACATGCTCCTTTAATAATACCAATTACTTAGCTGGTTAACTAATCCTGCTTTATCTCTTGTTCTTCTAAGTTCTAAGTGAGGATTTTAAGACACAGGACAAGTTCTATCTGGGGACTCGTCAGCAGGGAGTTGCTGGTCTTCACCATGCTCTTGTCAGGGACAATTCTAGTCACCTTGCCTTTTGGGTAACATTAGCAACAGAAATTGCTTTTTCCCTGACTCCCCTCCCCTCCCCTCCCCTCCCCTCCCCTCCCCTCCCCTCCCCCCCCCCTCCCCTCCCCTTCCCTTCCCTTTCTCTTCACTTTTTTTTTAGATTTATTTACTTTAATTGAAAAACCAGATATACAGAGAGGAGGAGAGACAGAGATAAAGATTTTCTGTCCACTGATTCACTCCCCAAGTGGCCACAACAGCCAGAGTTGAGCCATTCAGATGCCAGGAGTTTCTTAGAACAATAACAATCACATTTAATCTAAGCATTATTCTAGATGTTTTCACATGCTACTTAACTTTTACAGAAATCCCATCTGTATTCCTATCTATAATTGAACACACTTAGGCCCAGAGAAGTTGAGAAACTTCTCCATAGTGTAACACAAGTTTGAAATTGAATTGCTTCACAGGCCCTAGCACTTACAGCAGTGTGCTTGTGGAAACTAGTTTTGGCAGTCTCTAGGGCTGGACATCAAAAGTCAATATTCAAGTACATCTTGCAACCCAGTTTATATTGATGGATGGAGAAGGCCGATGCATGCTATCAGGCTTATATTGCAGAAGGTCAAGTAATAATGAAATAAAACTGTTTTTCCTGTATAACTTGTCCTTCAATACATGTGAGTCTATGGTCAAAAGATAAGATAGTGTAATATTGATTTCTCAATCTCTTTTTGGACAAGATATTATGTGTGGAACAGCATTTTGAAACCTGTGCCATAGGATATAGCTCTGGGGAATGTCAAGTGTTCACAGTCAGATGGCCAAACAGTTGGAAACTTGACTTCGGGAGTGTTCCAGAAATGTTCCCCCATATAAAAATCCATAATGCGTATCACCTCAGTAAAGGCTAAGGCTATGGAAGATTCCATTGTAACATCTGTCAGAATTTAAGCCATTATTGTCTCAAAATATTTGATCTTAAGACAGCTCCCCTTCACCATCTGCAACAAGTACAGCATGTAGCAGTATTATTTCACTTTGGAAGATGCTGATGCTGAAAAGGATTATTTATCTCTCCTGACTGGCCAGTGAGAAGCCACAGAATTTGTAAGGAAATGGGCGGTTTTGTATTGATTGTTAAATTATATCAGCTGCATATCAAACTTTGTGTTTTTATAACATTAGTACCGCAATCCAAACTTCTTTAGGAAATCATTTTCATTGGAGTTTTACTATCATGTTTTCTGTTAGTGACCAAGAACTTAGTGACTGATCACGTATTAATTTAGTGTTGAGATAAAAGCTAGAAACACGCTCCCAAATGACAAGGTCCTATTTTAATTACACAGCCAGTATTAACCTTACCACTGGGATTACTTTCAATCTGCATTCATAAATAAAGGAAGCATGAAAGTAAAGAAGTAAGATGAAGAGAAAATGTCAATTTTTAAGAAGCATTGGCTAATGCCTGTGTTTTCACTCTGCCCTATGAGATTTAAAATATTAACAAGATGTTAGAAACTGCTTCCTTACTTGCCGTGTCATTGAGTCATGTTGGTTAGCAATCAAAAGGAGCTTTTCAATTAGGTGAGTCAGGTATTTTAGCTTCTTGCCTCATGTTTTTCTTACTACATTGTTTACCAGCTTGCCTTTTCTTTTGGCCACCAGAGGGCGACGAAGACTTGTATGTTATGACCTGGCATGGCTTGCTGATGATAGCATTTAATATTATTCAGCTGTCTCTTAGGGAATTTGACCAAATTATTTTTAGACACTGATAAAGCAAAGCATGAGCTATTGGGGAGTGTTATGGCATTTCAAGCTTAAATTTATATGACAAGAAGAACTTTCTACAGTCCAGATAATCCCCAGAGATATAATAGCATTTACAGCATAATCAAGGTTGGAGTTTGACAAGGGGGACCTCTACCGCATGATAAATGAATCAACTCGCTAAATTTTCAACAAATGTCTTATTTGAACGCTCTAGTTTGCATATTTTCACTTGAAGCAAACAACCACAAGTGCCTTATTTGTGTAATTTAAAATGACAGTTTTTCCAGAGGGGCTGACCTGCTCAATAGTAATTTAAAAGATAAAAATTTGTATTTATTGGATTTCACCTCAACTTGTAAATATACATTGATGGCAATTCATGGTACTTGAAGTATTTGATATTTTTTTCCACTGATAATATTTATTGCAGACATATCAGTTCAATTGCATATTATTGGTTCTATTTTCTTATTCCTCTCACTTGATATTTTTGCATTTATGGAATAACATGACTTTTGTTTTATTTTTAAGCCTATTGATTATAATAACATACAATGGCCCCATGGAAATGACAGGAAGTAACAGACAATTTTTATATTTCAAGTAAAAATGACCTAGTCATTTTTATAAATTTAGCTTACCAAATGTGCTTCTATTGAACAATAACTCAACAGGAAAATTTTAAAGATGGTCTAATATATTGATAATTTGTCAAAATTATCAGTTTTGACATTTTATTTAAGAAGTGAAATGTAATCCAGCTACTGTATTTCCTATATCTTACTTCATATTTTGAATGATAGGAAAGTTTTAAAATGTAAAGATAAAAAGTCAAAAATTTTTGACTTGTGAGTGAAATGAAAATTGAGACAACAACATTTTATATTGTTAGATGTTGACCTCATTAAAGTTGTATTATATATTATAATATAATATTTAATACTATTATAATATAATATTTAATATGTATTATAATATAGTATTTCCATGTGTTTTGATAGTTGTATGGTAACTCACGTGGATTGTGGGAGAGTACGGGTGTCATCTGGAGTTTTAGATCCATGCATATGTGTTTCTAGGTGCCTTGTTTTATACTGTAGCTAATGGTTTTACATATATTTGCATTCCAGCAAGTTTAGAAATGCATTTAAAATGTAATCATAGTCTTAAATATAAAAGCTCCAGTAAGCTGGAAGTCTTGCATTTACATATAAAGCACCAAATGCACTCTTACATTGGACTGGTGGTTTTTCAGCTCTTGAACAATGTCATTTCTCAAGAAACAATGGTTGTCATAGCTATCAACGTTCACAAACAAACGAAAACCAAGAATGTCCAGGGAGAGTACTGGCTGATATATGTTATCTAGACAATGAAGCCAAGAATAGGAACAGGATTAAGAGCCAAGCAGACAGGAAATAAAAGAATAAAATGTCAACAGAAAGGGAGTTAGCCAAAAGGCAAATCTGGAAATGAAGCAATGAAATGGAAAGCAGACGCCACACCAGCTAGGTCATAAAAGAAATGATTCCTGCAGGAATAAGAGCTACTCAAGGTGAACCTATTGTGTAGTCTTTATTGGGCTAAAATGCGTTGAAATCACTAGTGGAGTCACTAAAATTGTTCAACCTTCATAACTCTCCAGGATTTATTCAGATCATTAATAATCCCATAGTTTCACACTAGAATTTGAAAAGCAGTTAGCTTTAAAAAACATGTTTTATATGTGTAGCTATATTGACATGGAAAAATGTCCACAATATAGCACTCAATATAAAAAAGAATCCAAAGCAAAATGGAGAATATTTTTGTAAAGGAAAACTTAATATTTACATAGATATGATTTTTTAAAAGCCATATGTAAAGCCACCAAGACAGTTAAACTAGCTACAACTAGGCAAAATATTTTATGATGAGTTTTCAGATTAGATGAGAAGCAATGTGTCTCCATACTTTTGAAAGTCTTGCAAAACTAACATCAAAATAAGACTAAGCTCTAATTAAATGTTTCTGACCAGAACAGTTTGTAACCTCAGTTTTCCTAGGGATTCATTAACAATTTGGAAGCATTCTGGGCATGGTTGTCTCCAGGGGGAGGAAATGATTTGGGCATCTAATGGTTTGAAGTGCATGTCACACCCAACATTTTACAATGTACAGAAACATCTCCGCCATAACAAAATATCCAGCCTGAAATGCGGATGTTTCCCAATCTTGGATTCTCTAAATGAATATTAAAATGAACACGTTTGTAAAAGGTAACTTCTGGGGCACACTGTGGTGCCTTGCAGTTAGTGCACTCAGAACCTTCAGGGAACTATTTCCATCAGTTCAGAGGCTGCAGAATTTCCCTTAGTGCTTCCTGTTGCACTTAGTGTGAAACTTGGTGCTTGAAAGATCAGCTGCAGGGCGTTTTAAGAAAGAGTAGAAGCAACCACAGCCCTTAAAGGTATTCTAAATTATTTTAAGAATAATATTCCATGTAAGATGACCTTGGAAAATATGACAAATACCTGTAAACACTTTTAAATTCAATGGACCAAAGAAACTTTTAAATGATTAAAAGGTGAAATTGTTTAGTTCATAGATGCTTTTAAAATGTAAAGTGAGGTAACACATTATAAATGGACTAAAACAGGGGAGAGAGTTCTTGGCCATACTTAGCTCTGGTAGGAGTAAATGGAAATATTTAGAGTCTTACCAAGTTGGTAGGGAAATGAATGTCTCAAAACAACCTCTAAAAAACAAGTATGTTTCATCTCAATATGTTTTATTTTAGGGGTTTCTTGAAAAAGAATGTCTTAAACAGACTTCCAAACACATGTGTATAAATGTTCACTGAAATTTGCTATGCATATTTTGAAACATTATGTAAGCATTAAAAATTTAGCTCTGTAATGAGAGGGTAAGAGGCCAAGAAACGACAACATGAAAAGGAAAATGCTGTGTGATAGTTCTTCAATAAAGACACATGGTTTCAAAAGCAACTTTCAGATGCCCTTCTTGCTAGCTTTATATTTTGTGTTAGGAAGTGTTGTAAGTACTATATATGTGACAACTTAATGCGATAGACCTATGAGGTAATCACTATTCTTATATAAAAGCTGAGTTGTAAATTTGACCCAGCTGCCACAGATTTAGGATGCTATTAACCCAGGGTTGCAACCCAGGCATTCTATCTAAAAGGAACTTAGCCTTTGCCTTGAACACTCCAAAATATTGGACTATTCCTTTGAGTCATGGATAATTTTCTTCTTCTGCATGTCTTCTACATTATGTATGTTTTATAAGGATTACTACTTTTAAGAAAACTGTAACTACCTGTTAGACTTCAAAATTCTCTTGTGATACAAATATTGAGTCAAGTCTATTGAATATTAAGTTTGCACCCCCCCAAAAAAGGTAAAAATCAACAAAAAGAATGTCCCTAAAGCTCAAATTTATATACATCCAAGTCAACTTTGTCAATTGTCTTCATTAGTTCATTAAAGTTTAAAAGGACCATAGGAAAAAGGAAAGCTCACAGTATTAAGCTGAGAAAATATAAGTTATTTTATATTGGACATGTTTTGTCTGTTAAGTGGCTTCTCATTTTCTCCAACATTTTGCAGTAGTGTCTGAGAAGTGCCTTAGGTTAAATCAATGTGCTTTCTAGGTTTCATGGTAATGCACTTCAGGAGATGTTGTAACCCTTTTGTAACTCTACTAAATGCCTTTTTCCCAATTGACTTTTTAAAATCAACTAGCATTTATATATATATGTAAGCGTTTTAAAAAAACATCAATACTTTTTCCCATTCCTCTAGCAATTTTAGTAGTTTTTAAGTCTTTCTTACTAAGTTAAAAACTCAACCTGCAATCTAATTTTATATGTATTTATTCAATTGCCGAACCTTTCTCTCTGAGTGGGGAATGCATACTAAGCAAACACTTTACAAATGTGCCATCCCAGGCAGAAATTGTTCTACTTCATTTAATATTAGAACAACAAAATATGTGACTCAACAATGAAAAATCATCAAACTCACACTTCTTCTCAAGTAAGAAGAAACACCTGAACTTTTAAATTTGGTTTTCCTTTTTAATCCTAGCAAACATGAGAAACGCTCCATGTCATCATCACTCTGCCTTTTAAATTAGTTTTTTAAAACATAAAATTTTTTGCACTAGTGGTACTGATAGGACATTGTCTTAAGATATGATGATACAAACTTTAGAATTGCTTAATTCAATAGGTTTAGACAAATCAAGGGATACACCCCATCCAAGTGCTATGCTGAAGTGATCAGAAAACTCCACGTTTTTTAAAGATTTATTTTACTTTTATTGGAAGGTCAGATATACAGAGAGGAGGAGAGACAGAGAGGAAGATCTTTTGTCTTTTGATTCACTTCCCAAGTGACTGCAACGGTTGGAGTGCTTTCTCAGGTCACCATCAGGGAGCAGGATGGACCACAGAGCTGCCAGGATTAGAAGCAGTGGCCATATGGGATCCTGATGTATGCAAAGCAAGGACTTTTAGCCACTAGGCTCCTGCGCTAGGACCGAAAACTCCAATTTTTTTTAAAATGCCATTGGTTTTGTTTTGAAAAGCAGAGCTGTATGGAGAGAGCTGTCATTTACTGGTTGACTCCCTCAAAAGACTTTAACAGCTGGGGTGGGGCAGGGCCTGGCTGAAGCCAGAACATGGAAATGGAGCCATATCTCCCTTGTGGACAGTAGGCAGGGAGTACTTGAACCAGTGCCTGCTGCTACCTGAGTAATGCGCCTGCAGGAAGCTGGAGACAACACTTCTTCCCAGGTACTCTGATGAGAGATGTGTGTGGGCCTAGCGGAGGCTTAATCTGTACGATACACCTATCCTTAGGGGTGTTATTTTCTTTCTTTTTTTTTTTTTTAAAGATTTATTTATTTTACTACAAAGTCAGATATACAGAGAGGAGGAGAGACAGAGAGGAAGATCTTCCGTCCGATGATTCACTCCCCAAGTGAGCCGCAACGGCTGGTGCACGCCGATCTGAAGCCGGGAACCAGGAACCTCTTCCGGGTCTCCCACGCGGGTGCAGGGTCCCAAAGCTTTGGGCCGTCCTTGACTGCCTTCCCAGGCCACAAGCAGGGAGCTGGATGGGAAGTGGAGCTGCCGGGATTAGAACCGGCGCCCATATGGGATCCCGGGGCGTTGAAGGTGAGGACTTTAGCTGCTAGGCCACGGCGCCGGGCCCAGGGGTGTTATTTTTATCTTGACATCAATGATATACTGATTGTATCCCCTTAGAACTAGTATTTGCATTATTAGTGCATATATACATAGAATCTTGTAGCTTTAAACACGTATTTTTTCCTTTCAAGAATGTTTAGAGTAAATGAATAGTAACTTTGTGGTATGTTTTATTTTTGAAAAGATACTTTTGACTAAATATCCGATTTGACTAAATGTAAGTAAGTGTAATTTATGGAGTTAATTTTTGTATGTAATTATGATGTTTGTATATGAGAATGACAAGGATATTTCAAAATGTGAAAAATAGAAGTAAAATTCTATGTCAGTGTTAATAGCTTTCAAGTCCATACTTGTCACCACAAACTGAAGTACCTTATACATTAGAATAGTTATTTGAAGAAATACAATGATTTTTGCTTTATTAAGAATATAATGTCAAGAGCTATTTCTGTTACTGTGATATAAATTGAGTTAAAAATATGACTTTCAAAAGTTAAACTGAATTTGGGGTGACACTATGTTTGCAAAGTAGATGAGTACTTGCTGCAAATAGATTTAAAAACATACGTGTGTATAGTTTGGCAAAAGCTTTTAAAAAGGTGCAGTGCAAGTATGAACTAAATTTCCTGAATTCAGACTCAAGAAGGTGTTATTGAGATGGTGTGCTGCCATTAGGAATGAAAACCACCGAGTAGATCACAATGAATATTAAACAGAACATTGATAATGTATGCCTCACTGATTTGAATCTTCAGAAATGTGATTTAAGCACACTTAAAATCCATGTTTATGCATGTTAGTTAATGAACTAAATAAAAATATGTGATAGATTAAAGGCACTTTCAGGCTTCCTGCATCAGACATTAAAGTCTTACTTTATTTCACCAATATGTATCTTGCCCACCTATGATACTGGTCTTTTTGGGTGAATAAAACTTAGTGACCTTCTTTTATATCATGTATTTTTCAAATTAGTTTAAGTCTGTTAAATTTTTCTGACGTTAAAAGTTAGGCTTTATCTCTTTATCTCTTACCTATATCTTAAGTTTATCCATTGTGCTGGTAGTTTTTCAGAGCCCTTATCTACACTCTTGCATCTAGTTTGTTAAAGATAATTAAGAGATCATTGATTCTGTACATGTGGAAACTGAGGCTGACTATGATCATTTGTAGTGATGCTCTTGAGAGCACACACTTAAGACAAACTGTTCAAGTAGTCATACGCTAATTGAGGGCTCAGAATAACAAACTTTATTAAAGGAGTCCAGATATTTGAATTCTAAAACAACGGTGAGTGTGAGTGTTTGGCACTACAGTTGACATGTTCATGATGCCTAAACGGTGCAAGTCTCAGCTTCCCATTTACGCTTGCTGAGGCCTATCCTGGAAGGTGCTGGAGATAGCTCAAGTACCTGGGTCATTGCCACCCAGACAGAATTATCTCAATGGAATTTTAAGCTCCGGCTTCTGGCTGACCGATCTGTGGCTCTAGCAAGTGTTTGGAGGGTAAACCAGCAAATAGAAGATCTGTTTGTCTAATCTCTATTTGCCTTTAAAAATGAAGATACAAAAAACTTAACCAAATAATGAAGCAGTTGTAGAACACGTATTTCTTTTGTCATGTAACCCCGACCCATGTCTGTTTGCCCCTTTGATGAAATAATCACAGTTACCATCAAGTAGAGAATGCATGACAACTCTAGACAAGCGATGCTCTCCTTATGAGCATCTGACGTTGAAAAGGCTATCTCATTTAAGGTAGTTCGTCAAAAGTTTAGACTGGAAACATACTCAGGCTTCAGAAAGATAAATTTCAAACTACTGACCCAGACACGTGGTTTTGCCTGATATTTTCTGACACAGAGCAGCTTCTGATGCATGGAGAGGGAAGTGAGATCATTTAAAAAGAAGCAGGCTATGCTTCAGGAGGCATGAACTGTAATCAGTGCACCTGCAGGGCTGAATTGTGTTGGGGCGACACCATGATTTGCAGATGATCCCAAAAGGGAGTCAGGGGCCTTACGACAGAGTGGCAACTTTTACCTCTCCTGTTTGTAGATTGTGATCCAATGATCCTATTAGTTGATTAAACATTTTGAAAGCTGAGTAGATTGTTATGATCAAAAGCAACTTAGAAAGCAGTTGCTCTGACACATATTCAATGAGAAGCACTCATGATGGTGCTGCATATTAAGTGGTTAGGTTAGAGAGTGAAGACAAATCCAATGAGAACGTTCAAGCGCATTAACATTTCCAAGCAGTCCTGAACCCAGGATAACAGTGGAAGGGAGAAGAGAAACATGTTTAATAAAATGTCTACTTCCACAAAAATAAGTCATGTTGATCGGTTCATCTTTTTTTGTATATGTTTTCGTTCTTTCAGTAAGTTCTTTGTGAGATTTTGTCTCAGGTATTGTGCTCTGTGCTAGGTACATAAAGTAAATGTGACAGAACTAACCCATGTATTATAAGAGAAACATCTATTATCGGACATGTAATTTATATGCAATGGAGAGCTAAGTGCTTCATGAATATTTTCTTTCAAAGTTGAAACTCCATTTCTATGATTATCTAAATTTTACTAATGTGACAACAAAGGCACACAGGTATGCAGAGAAATTTAAATATTGATGTGATTAAATGTATTTGTGGTGAAAGAAGCTTAATAAGTGGTTTAAGTCCTGGTGTGATGTCTCAATGGCTAAATCCTCATTGACCAAGTGCTGGCATCCCATATGAATCCTGGTTTGTGTCCTCGCTGCTCCACGTCCCATCCAGTTCCCTGCTCATGGCCTAGGAAAGCAGCAGAAGATGGACCGTATGCTGCACCCATACGGAAGACCCAGAAAATGTTCCTGATTCTTGACTTTCAATCAGCTCAGCCCCAGCCATTGCGACCATTTAGGAAGTGAACCAACAGATGGAAGAGCTTTCCCTCTGTCTCTCCTTCTCTCCATAAATCTGATCTGCCTTTCCAATTAAAAATAAATATTTTGAAAAGCATTAATATTTGAGGAGTACTAAGTTTAAAAGAAAACAAAAAACAGTGTTACAGGTTATGTGCTGACTATTCTGCTTCCTGCAAATGCATCTAGGAAGGCAATAGAAAATCGTTCGGGCATTTCCCCCAAACACCCACTCACATGAACACCTTGGATGGCTTTTGGATTTTAGGTCCTCGTCACCCACAAAGAAGCCTTAGATGGTTTCTGGCTCCTGGTTTCATCCTGGGTCGGAACTGACTGCAGCTATTTGGAGAGTGAACCAATTGTTGGAAGATTTCTCTGTCTTTCTGACACTCTACCTTTCAAATTATAAATCAACACTTTAAAAAGTAATACTGATGAATTGAATATGTTTTCTTTGGAAAATCAGAGTGTGGGTTTTAGGGCTTCTGTTTCTGGAGCTCCAGGAAAGTGCTTGAATATCAACTCTGAAGCTAAACTTTGCAGTGCTACTGTGAGCAACAACATGAGGTGAGGCAGACAATGTTAAAGACCATGTGCTCAGAGCTGACTTTGTGGCTCAACTGGCTAGTCCTCTCACATCAAGTGTCGGCTTCACATTTGGGGGCCAGTTTGTGCCATAGCTGCTCGAATTCTCAGTCTGCACCCTGCTTGTGCATGAAAAAGCAATAGAGGATGACCCAAAGCTTTAGGACCCTGCACCTGAATGGCAGACCTAGAAGAAGCTCCTGACACCTGACTTCAGGATTAGCTCAGTTCCATCCATTGTGGCCATACAGGGAATGAGCCATTGAATAAAAAATCTTTCTGTTTCTCCTTCTGCCTGTAAGTCTGCTTTAAAAAAAAAAAAACGAAATATTTTTTAAAAAGGAAATATGTTCCAAAGTATAACTTATAAGGTTCACAACAAAATTTGTTGGATTTAATGGTATCTGAAATACTAGAACAGGTTTTCTTCATTGTGCTTTTTTAAAAACAATTATTATTTCTTTATTGGAAAGGCAGATAAAAGGAGAGACAAAGAAAAAGATCTGCCATCGGCTGATATACTCTCCAAGTGGCCACAACTGCCGGAGCTGAGCCAATCTGAAGCCAGAAGCTAGGAGTTTCTTCTGGTGCAGTGTCCCCAGGCTTTGGTCATTCTCTATTGCTTTCCCAGTCAAGCAGAGCTGGATGGGAAATGAACCAGCTGAGACACGAACCGGTGCCCATTTGGGAGCTTAGCTGATGAATGCAAGGATTTAGCCACTAGGCTACCGCGGCTGGTCCGCTCATTTTCTGCAATGTACCTTTTCATTATCATTCTTTAAAGTTTAAGAAGTAAGGACTAGGATTGGGTGATCTTTAGGATTGGGTAATCAATGTTTTCCATATTAAACTCTGTATTATGTTATAGCATATGAACTCAATGAGATCAGCTTTGTTAGAAATTTAGCTACGCGTGTTGCAAATATCTTTCCACTCTTGTGGAGTGGTATCCTGTTTTCAGATTGCTGTTTGAGATAAGCTTCATCAGTTGGTTTTGTAATAGCAAGGTTGCATGTATACAAAACTGCAAAATCAGGTGTCTTTGTTAATCCTTTTATCTGCTCTTAATTTGCGTGTCCTAATGTCTTCATCACTGTAAACTACTTCAATCTTGTTTGAAACAAGCTGTAGTATACTGACTCAAATAATTGGGTTCCCCACACCCACCAGAGAGACTTGACTTGGGTTCTCAGTTCTGGGCATTGGCTTTGCCTAGTTCTTGTTATTGCATACATTTTTGGAATTCACCTTGTAATTTGGGTGGGAGCTCCCTTGTTCTCTTGGTCTTTGCCTCTCTTTTTACCCCTCAAACAAAAGAAAAAGTCAATGAATACTAGTTAAGAAATTTCCTCTCAATGAAGCTATAGTGTTTAGTGCCTTATATTTAAATAAAAATAAGCTAGCATATTTATAATGACCTGATCTGCTTGACTCTATGTGCCTAGCATTATTTTGTACACTTGTTAAAGCGCTGGCTTGTATGAACATACTTGCTAGCATATTTAGACTAATGAGGTAGGGTAGAATTCAAACTCAGAAAGGGTAACTAGGTGGAGAGATTGGTTTGTTGATTAAAGTTTATTTCAAAAAATACTGTAATGAGTATGAAATATATTGGGGGCATTTAGTTGCTAGGTGCTTTCAAAGCACAGGACAACATTTTAAAAATCTTTTAGCTTGTGTAGAAATTCAAAGTGTGATTTTGCCTGTTAGTGAAAATTGCAGTTCATCTAATTGTGTTAAAATAATCCCATGTTTTATTCAAGAAGTAGGATAGTGTTTGATGGTGTGGCTGTTCTTTTAGGAAAATTGTGACCTCAATTTACCACCTAGAAGTGGCAAGATTTTCTTTGCAAAGACTACTTAAATTTCCTGCAAAATCAGAGTTTTTACATAAGTATATATGTATTTAAGGCAAATGCATATACATAAACTTAACCTTTTTGGTGACATTAAACAAATCATCAAATGAAGAAGGCACTAATTGGTTGAATCAAATCATTTTCTGCCTATGATTACACATCTTACACAGCACAAAGATTACATACATATGAATGAATGCATATGCCTCATTTGGGCTCCCTTGCAATTTAAATATGCATGTTATTCTAACAGTTTTTCTATCTCATGCATTTTATTTTTCTAATAGTTTATATGGCAGTGTACTTGACTATTTTTAACGTTTGCATTTGATACCAGGATAAGAATAAAATATTCTATAAAAAATTGCTTTCATCTTTGTTGAAAAGACACTGTTATTTCACTTTTCAGTGTCTATTGTGCCAAGTTGGTGCAAAAATCTGCATTAAGTAATGTTTAAAATATGCAGTACCTAAATACAGTAATTAGTAAATACGACTTTTGTGTTTTAATGTTAAGACATTGTTTGGCCTCACACTTGTGTAAATGATTTCTTATGCCCTGTTTTCGGCTTCTCCATTTTAAGTTGGATAAGACAAAAGAGTAAACTGTTCTAGATCCAATGAATACTGTAAATCTTATTAAACTAGTTGCTGACCAGGAATGCTTAAAGCATTTCACCTGCAAATTTGTCATGAATTCACCATTACAGCTGTTGAGAAAAAAAGTTTCTGATCTCATGTGTTAAGAGATCATTTGACCATTCTGAAACATTTTTTTAAAGATTTATTTATTATTATTTTTTTATTACAAAGTCAGATGTACAGAGAGGAGAGACAGAGAGAAAGATCTTCCCTCCGATGTTTCACTCCCCAAGTGAGCCGCAACGGCAGGTGCCCGCCCATCCGAAGCCAGGAACCAGGAACCTTTTCCAGGTCTCCCACGCGGGTGCAGGGTCCCAAAGCTTTGGGCCATCCCCAACTGCCTTCCCAGGCCACAAGCAGGGAGCTGGATGGGAAGTGGAGCTGCTGGGACCAGAACCGGCGCCCATATGGGATCCCGGGGTGTTCGCGTGGCCTAGCGGCTAAAGTCCTCGCCTTGAACATTCTGAAACATTTTAAACTATGGGTGTAACATTTGAAAAACAGTTGTTAATTCTCCATTAGAAATCATTGTCTTAGTGAAAGTTACATCGTTTCATGAAACTGTGGTATTGCTCAGTAATCATCCTCACAATTTATTTAAGATAAACCTCATTCATAATTATGTAAATTTGCTTTAAATGTCACTCTGACTTTTTTTTAAGATTTATTTATTTTTATTACAAAGTCAGATATGCAGAGAGGAGGAGAGACAGAGAGGAACATCTTCCGTCCAATGATTCACTCCCCTAGTGAGCTGCAATGGCCAGTGCTGTGCCGATCCGATGCCAGGAACCAGGAACCTCTTCCGGGTCTCCAGTTGGAGTGAATCATAAGGTTGGAATATTCTATTTTTCTTTCTCTGCAACTGCTTTTCAAGTAAATAAATTTTAAAAATTCTCCAGTTGGATCTTATTTCAGTTTACATTGTGTAGATGTAACATAGAAAATAAGCAATTTACACAGAGTTGTGAATTGTATGCTTGCAAATTTGTAACTCTTATCTGTGGGTTTAATCAATAATGTGAAGGAGATGGGCATTTCTATGCCCAGTCTGCATCAGGTGTTTGCAAGTATGCATGTGAGTGTATGAGAGATATTGATTTCATTATTAGAAAGTGCTTAGTGCCCAGAAAGGAGGAGTATCAATAGCCTGTATCATAAAATCAGACCCACAGAGGAAGAATTGTTCTGAAACTATTATTGCCATCATTGACACTCAATTCCAAAGATTGTTTATGGAAAACTACAGAAAACTCTGGAGATGCAAATTTAGTTTCTGCTCACATTCAGTCATCAATTTTTATTATTGTCATTTAGTAAATGAATCTCCAGTTAATTATTTTTCTAATATGCTGTTGGAAGTATTTCCCATTATAATCTAAATAAATGGCAACTGATGTCAGAATTGCATTATGTTTATATTTGGAAATGTATTCAATTATGAAAATTGCTAATATTTCTATTGAAGCCCAAAGCAACTACTTGTTCTGGATTCTCATTTAAAAATTCTGTAACTCATAAGTCACTTAGATCCTTAGGCTGATTTCTCTTCAAAATGAATGATGTCAATTTAATTTGATGGCTTACATTCTTTTGTAAAACACATATAAATCTCGGTGGGTTTCCCTGCCAGCATGTCCCCCAAACCACTGCATCTGCAAGACCACTGGAGACAGTCTGATTGAGCATGACTGTTTATTGCAAACCTAGCACAAACTTATATAGACTAGGAAAGGGGAAGGCAGAAGGATATTCCCCGACAATCTCCCCACACAACAATGACACTCTAATTGGCTACACGGCATGGATATCACTCTGGACCCTCCAACCAAGTCACAGGCCGCTTTCAACATCAACAGCTGGCATATTTGCCTTCAGGTAACAGGCAGGTGGGTCATGAGTCATGTATAGCACATAGGCTGGAAGGTATGCCTCAGGTCACATTCAGCACATATGGCTGGCATGTAGTTTATGGGTCATATTTGACTTTGTAGAGTTTCTTATTAGGGAAGTCCCAGCAAGCTCTTTCAAGAGCAAAGAGACTGGGGTGCAGTCCACCACTCTTGCCTGCATGACCAGTGAACAGGCCAGGTCCTATGACATCTCACATAGGCTAAGCAGGTAGAGATCCAGGAACAATCTCCCACATATCAATACTCTGATTTGTATGTTTCATTACTGGTCATGATAGATACTACATGCCAGTACACTAGGCCCTCCTACTTATGTTAATGAAATAACACCTTCAGAGTAAACAAGAGAAACCTGTTCCACTTTCGCTGTTCAGAAAATTCTACTTGAACACATTTTCACCTGAGCTAAAGAGTTTAAGATGAAAGATACGTGCTTTACATGCTACCAGAGACTTACTCTACTTTTGTGACTATTTTCCAAAAAATGTATCTCAACCCCATGATGTCTTTTATCTTCATTAGTGAAGGAATGAAAACTAAGAGATCAGGAAAGTGCTCACATCCAGTATGCATGTTTAGTAGAACTTGTAAATTTCATGTTTTGTATTTTAATGTATGGGCTATATGCTTCAGGAAGAATTCAGCTCCATTCCTGTGTAAGCTAAAGTTTCCAGGAAAAAAACAAAGGACGGAAAATGTAACCTATCTCTGTAAACAAATGGATGGGCTCCAAGCTTTGTGGCCACCTAGTTTGCAGCAGATGAATGGTGACAGACTGTGCTTTTAGCTACCCATCGTTCATGTTATGAGTTTCAGCTTCTACCTACATGCCACATAACGTCAAGAATGACAGGCTTCCCATTATAAGTGAAAAATGACCTTATTAATCACCATTGTGATATACTCAATTTAAGTTATTTAGCATAATCATAAAATGTAGCAAGTGTATAAATCAGTGGGATTTTTAAGGAACTGAAATGCCCTGAGTACAAAATTGGACTTTAGCTACTTCTACTACTTTATATTACAATTGGTTAAAGCAAAAACTGTATCAATATCAATCATTTCACTTCAGTGCAGGATCTTGGGCTGGGATGGCTGTGCCTCACTTCCCTTGCATTGCTACAGGTTTCTGCTCAGGTTTCCCATTGTGCCAGTTAAGATTTTTTTAGCTTGTACCTTCATTCTTTTACTGATACTAACTGAAACTTGAGATATATATTGGTATCAATATATTTGCTTGGTCTCTTGCCCAAAGACATCCTTAGCACAAGAATGAGTACTCATGAGGAAAGAGAATGATTTCCATTTCCATGCCATACTTTTCTCTTCCACAGCCAAACCTCAAATTGTTTTTTAAAGAGTTATTCATTTATTTATTTTATTGGAAAGCCAAATTCACAGAGAGAAGTCGAGACTGAGAAAAAGGTCTTCCATCCACTGGTTCATGCCCCAAGTAGCCACAATGGCCACAGCTGAGCTGATCCAAACACGGGAGCCAGGAACGTCTGCTGAGTCTCACAAAAGTTGTGAGCTAAGGGGCTGATTAGCTCTCTTGTTAAGCTAAGCAGTAACAGAAAATGGGCTTGCAGCTAAAAACACCTGGACTGATCCGACTCAGCTGCATCCTATTGTCTACCTAAAGGCCTGGGGAGGGTATAAAAGGAGTGGTAAAGGGAGCCTTGAGACGGACTGCTGCCATCACTGGTCTCCGGTTGGTGCTTCATCTCCAGACCCTCTCTCTCTCCACGTTACTGGCTCCTCTGGTCAGAGCAAACACCACATAACATGGGACATAGCACGAGGGACAATCTGAGGAACCCCTGGACGCTCGAAGGTAAGTTTGTTTAGAATTAAAAGTTTTGCAGGAGCATAAGTGATTTCATCCCCAGACCTCTCCATGTCCTGGGGCATGAGGGATATCTGAGGGACCCCGGAAATCCAGAGGCAAGCTTAGAATAAAATATTTTGCAGGGGCATACGTAAAATTTATCATGGGGCAAGAACTCACTAAAGTGCAGACAATTAAGGGAATCCGAGATCTGCTCCAGTTTCAAGGCACCAACATTAAGCTTAAGACCTCGCAGAAGTTCGTTGAAACTGCGACATATCCCCATGGTTTGCTCTGCTTGTAGCCACCTTTTTCCTCTGGCACTTGGTAAAAAACGCTTTGTCATCCCCTCAGGCGGTGGTGCAGCCTTTTCTTGAAAAATTACCCGTAAGAAGGGGGAGGGAGCCGCAAACCAGAGTAAGAAGACAGAGGGAACCCCAAACCAGGGTAAAAAGGGAAAGGGAGCCACAAATCGGTGCAAGAAACAAGGAACTCCAGACCAGATTAAGAAGACAGAGCGGACCCCAAACCAGGGTAAAAAAGGAACCCCAGACGAGGATAAGTTTGGAGAAACTGGCAAATAAGATTTGTAGTCTTCTGAGGAGGAGGAGGAAGGGGAGGAGGATTGGAAGTGAGTCTTCTGAGGATCCTTCTCACCCCCCCCCCAGCATGTGCCCATAGAGCGAGTGCCACCTGTGCTGTCAGCACCATTAAATCTGCTGCAGCTGTGAAAGATTTACAGGAGTAACTTCTGTGTCCTCCCCTCAGCTGAGGCAGGAACAGGGCAGACGCACTTCTGGGGCTTGAATTGGACCCCTGCTTTTTTGTTCCCTTTCAGCTGTGGAATGTGCGGTACAGCAAGCGCAGGAGCAGGGAGACCCTGAGGCAGCTGTTCTGGTTAGGTGCTTTGCCTTCCCGGTGTTTGAGGTAGAAGATCAGCAAGGGCAGAGAATCAGGCAACACGTGCACTATATTTTAAGAACATAAAGAATCTGAGGGACATTGTAGCCATGTACTGCCCTTGGGCCTCCTTAACCCGTTTCATGACTGAAGCCTAGGTACCTACCAACTAGACCCCACCCATTGTAAGCTTGGTTGAATGCTTTGCTCTGATAGCAATTCTTGGGATGGTGATCTTGTTAGTCAGGCCTTCTATTGCTGACAGCTGGCTGCTTTTAATTTCTCCAGACTTCCATTACCTGACTCTAAGTTTTCTGTAGCCTGCTCAACCACTTTTTAAACATCTTTATAAATGATCAAGAAGAAAAAGTCAAGGAAAAAAATGATTTTAGAGAACTTGTTCTCTAGGCTTGCAAATTGTACCTTGGAAGGTCTTTTTATTTTTTGGTAATGTTTAGCATGCTAACTTCATCTGCATATACATGGCAACTTCTGGGAATTTTAAACTCAGATTTTTGTCTCTTGGAACTCTTAATGTTTCATTCGTGGTATTTTCAAAAATGAAATTTTGTTACACATAATTTGGCATAGAATTAAACTCTAATTCACTATTAAATCATTTCTAGGTACAAGTTGAATTAATGCGGTATTCATTGTATAAAACATTTTTATATGCTGAAGTAATTCTGGTCTTTTCGGCTGGTCAAATTTCTCACTGCTTTAAACTAATTGGTAAAAGTTTTGTATTGGCTTTAAAAGTATTTGAATGACTTCATGTTAATAACAGTCTAATCTAGAATGTGTTACGAAACAAGACTTGTTGTTGTTGAAGTTAGCATATGTCGTAGCCATCTTTAAAAAGGCATCTAAGAATTCAAAAGCTTCAAATTCTACAGCTTTCTGTGGTATTAAGAGGCCTCAAGAATGCCAACGGGTTAATCTCCCGTTTTGTGTGGAGACAGTAGATCTGAATTATATTAAGTTTATTGCCAAATGGAGTAAAATTGTGTCGTGTCAAAATGTTGTATACATCCATGGAGTTGTGAAGGTTTAATTTTAATTTGCACGCGTTTAATGATTTAGCTCTACAGTTGTATCTGGTTGCTCATTACATATTCTTAGGATGGTTATATTACTGGGAAGACAAATTTAGATCTTCAGCTTGATGAAGGAATTTCACAGCGGTGATGTTTTTCTCTTAGGGTCTTGGTTCAAGACTGTTTCCTTCATTGTGTTTGTTACTGGTTTCTGGTGAACACTATTAAGCTTGATTGAGAATTTTTTTAGTCTCAAAGTGTGTCTTTGTGCACACATGTGTCTTAACGTGTCTTTTCTACAGTTGTTTAACATTGTTATGTTACTGTTGATCAGAAAATATTGTAGCTTTTGTAAATGAAGTTTAAGGTTCCTATAAGAAACATTTTAAAAAGTGGGTAAATTTATTCATCTGTTGGTCTCATCAGCTATCTGGATCCTCAGCTGCAAACACAGGTCACATAATTTGCATATCAATAAGAGCAGGTTGTCTTGAGGCATGGCAATACCTGGAGTCTGAGCCACTCCCAGAGCTTTCTGATAGGATTGTAAAAATGAAAACTGATTTACTTTGAGCACTAAGACTACTAATTAACACAAATTAGCAGATTTCTTTGATTTATAGAACCTAAATTTAATAGGCTGTTTTAAAAATATTGTTGCGTCTCTATATACATTTAAGTTTATTAATCTGTACTCCTGTCTCATTTCTACAGGCAGTAGACCTTTGGGATAAATGTTTTGTAAAGCTATTTGACAGTTACCACTTTGTACTGTCCCTGTAAGAGTAAGCAACCTGGTAGCTCAGATGTAAGGCCCTGCTTTAATATCCTCAAGGCAAGGGCATAGTTGAAATACCAAGATCTTAAGAACATACTAGAAAAGCAGAGGGGGGAATATACTACCCTTTGTGAATGTCTTCATTTGGCCTTACTCACCCTAAATTTGAGGCACGATTAGCTAAACCCCCAGACAAAATGTATCTTGCTTCTCCATTTAATTATTTCAGATTTCAACATTTTCAGAATTGCATTAAACCCCCTAAACTTTTCATTGCCAACTGCAATTCTGACTCTGGCATAACGGTGACCTTCGTAGCCAGTACTACCGTGGCCTCGGCTGCCACCTCCACAGCAGCAGTGATCCTAGAACGCACTGCAGCTACCGCAGAAATCTTGAATAAGCTTGCAGAACAGATGGCCCGAGTTAAGCAACAACAGAACTCTATTGATGAACACGTGCCGGTTATGTTATAACGGCGGGCAGAGGAGCAGTAGATACTGTGGGATATGATCTAGGCCTCATTAAGTGACAGCTGTACGAGTGCTGTGTTTCCCAAGCCCGGGAACGACTGTCTGCCTTTTGCTACTACACCTAGATACTCCTAGCCATGGAACAGGGCTACCAGCCTCAAGTATGGTTTACACAGCTGCAGCAGGCAACGTGTTGAATGGCAGCCAGTGACGGGTAAGATGGACCGGGCACTGACCAACCTAAGACAGGGGCTCCGTCATGCTATGGAGATTCCCAATGGTGGGTAAGGCTGATGACCTGAGAGTCCACAACCTAAGACAGGTGCATTCAAGTGTGCTTTACAACAAAAAAGGGGGGCCTGTTGTGGGCTAAGGAGCTGATTAGCATTCATTAAGCTGAGCAGTAACAGAAAATGGGCTTACAGCTAAACACCTGGACTAACCCAACTCGGCTGCATCATACTGTTTACCCAAAAGACTGGGGGGAGGGTGTAAAAGGAGTATTAAATGGAGCCTTGAGAGACTGCTGCCATCACTGGCCTCCTGTTGGTGCTTCATCCCCAGACCCTCTCCCTGTCCATGTTACTAACTCTGCTTGTTGGAGCACCCAAATGGATGTGCAATCCCAAGGCTTTGGAATGATCTCTGCTACTTTCCCAAGCCACAAACAAGAAGCCTGGAAGGAAAGTGGAGCAGCCAGGATATGATCCTATGCACATATGGGATCCCGGTGGGTGCAAGGTGACAACTTTAACCATTAGGCTACCATGCTAGGCCCTCATTGCTTGCAATCACACCTTTATTTAGATGCAATTTAGAAATACATATATCATCACTAGATTATATATTAAAGATTTAGGAAAGATTCATAAATCAAGGGGAACACTGAAGCGTGTTTTTGAAGTTTTTGTGCTTTGTTTTTGGTTTTAAAGAAAATCCCCAAAGAAGAAAACATTAGAGGAGGGCACAGAGATTTCTTTGTTCAGCCAATTATTGCTAGGTATATTTTAGTGCTGTGATGACACTGGGGTTATAAGAATAAGTAAAGATTAAGTCTCGAAGTATATGGGATGAATAGTTTGATACTAGCTCATTCCCCTGGTAAATGTGAAATGAAAGCTGCTGAGGCTGTTCAGAAAGGCATGCCACGTGGTGTGGAAGGACAGGATTATAAGATACAGTGAATCAGGAGTTTGAGGAAAGCACAATGACGCTAAGTCTGCATGTAAAGGGAAAGTGGAAAAAGTTCAATAAAGGAAAAGGAATATACAACAGGAAAAGGCCAACTGTGGCAATGTGCTAATTACCCAGAATTAGGAAAGTGTGTCTGAAGCAGAACGAGCTAAGGGAGAATGTAACAGCGTATTGGAGAAGGATAGCAGAGAGCTATGTATGGAAGAGGGAACATAAAAGCTTTTCACTGTGAGGAACTTTACTTTCCATCAAAACTCCAGGATGGAAGCTGGAACAGACTCCAAGGTAGCCGTAAGAAAGCCAGGCCTCAAATGTTACTGTAAGAATTTGGAATATGATAGATGCCAATTTGGAGGTACAGAGGCAAGAAGATTGTGTTGAATATTAAGAAGTCAACAACTGAAGAGGGCATGCTGAGAGCTGAAACTGGTTGCTTTGTTAAACTTTTAGATTTATTTTTCTAATATGAGACTTGATTATGCTGAAGTGCATTGGAAAGTATCAAAAGATGGCCAACACTCCCATTGTGTACTAAGTAGATCCTTCCCCAGACTTTACATCATGTTCAGTTCTCTTGTGCGAAAATCTACAAAAATTGGATTTTTCAATGCTGTTTAGGTATTGTTAATCACATTATAGATACAATATGTATATACATGTGAGATACATACAAGCGTATATAGTAGAAAAATTCCCTTAACTTGATACTTTGGTGCTGACAAAAAACCTTGGAAATTTTTCAGCATAGTTTTCCTCCTTGTAATATTGAAACATTTTCCTTAAGTCCCTATATGTTCCTTTATCTAGATGAACTCTATAATGCAGGCAAATGTCCCGTGAAGTAGACATACTATGTGTCTACTTTTGAATAAAAGGTGGATTCCCAATGAAACTTAAATATATCATCAGTAAAATGCTGGACTTTTTACCATTGTCAGCACCTGCAATGTCAAGAAACCTAGAAGTATGATGGACTTGGGATTGTCAAAGGACTGCACTATAATAGAGGAAAACAGGGGAGGGAGGGATGGAGAATGATAAAGTGGAAATCCCAGAGCCTAAGTAACTGAATCATGAAAATACTAATTAATTATCCATTGATCACCTTATGTACCTCCAAAATGTTTAGAGAATAAATAAGAATAAGCTAAAATGCCCTTAATTTTCTTTTAGAAAAGGGAGCATTTTGGTTCTTTCCCTTTATGTGTACTATAGTAGTGACCAGAATAGTTACTTAGAACTAAAACCAAAGTAGTAGAGTATTGAGCAAATAGACAGGTTTTATTTTTTTCCATTAAAAATGTCTGTCTGAATCTGAGAACAGTTCATGAAATCAGATTAAACGATTTCTGCTTTGTAATCGGCCCTTCTAGCCTTTGGCTTTGGTTATGCCCTTTGCCTCTTGTTGCTTCATCAACTTTAATCTTCATATACAGGAAGAAGAGAATGAAAATTTGAATGTATATTTTCTGCTTTTAATAAGTATCAGGAATCCCCATTCAGCAACTTCTGCTTGCATTTCACTGGCCATTTCATCAAGCATAGTTTTATCTGTTTTGAAGAAGTGCTTTTTTTTAAGATTTATTTTATTGGAAAAGCATATATACAGAGAGGAGGAGCTACAGAGAAACAACTTCTGCCTGCTGATTGACCCACAATGGCCAGAGTTGAGCAGATTCAAAGCCAGGAGCCAGGAGCTATTTCTGGGTCCCCCATGAAGGTGGAGAGTCCTAAGGCTTTAGGCTGTCCTTGACTGCCTTCGCAATCCACAATCAGGGAGCAGGATGAGAAGTAGAGCAGCCAGGATTAGAACCAGTGCCCATATGGGATCCCAGCTCATGCAAGGTGAGGACTTTACCACACCAAGCCCTGTTTTTTTCTTTTTTCTTTTTAATTTTTATTTTTTTATAATTTAGTTGATTAGGGTACAAAGGGTCAAGGGCTACAGGAAAGTGCGTAAGACCATTGTTTCCACACCAATATATAAATGCTTATTAAATGATGGATGTGCAAACCGAAGCAATTAAGTGCAATTTTCCATATAATAAACTTTCAATTTCTTTTAATCCCTTTTATCTGTTGAAATAAGGAAAAAGGAATACTCATTGTCTGTGTTCAACATTGGAATTAAGAAATAGGATATTTACCATATAAAGCTTTCTATTTAAATTTATGGACTCATTAAATCCACTACAGTGAATGAAGGCTGGAATTATGCTGAAGCATATTGATAAAACTGAGATGTTATGATAAAGATCTGAACTGTTCTAGTCACATTGATATTAAGATTTTGTGCCAGGGTACGGAGAGTCCAGACACATTACTGTTGGAACCCCTGAATTGTTCAACTATATATGTATATATATATTTCTCAAATAACTGTACTTAGTCACCTATACCCAAAAGGAGCTTGGCACAATAGCCTAGTAGCTAAATCCTCACGTTGCAACCTTCGGTATCCCATATAGGTGCCAATTCATGTTCTGGTTGCTCCACTTCCCATCCAACCCCTGCTTATTGCCTGGGAAAACAGTAGAGGATGTCCTAGAGCCTTGGGAACTTGCACCCGTGTGGAAGTCCCAGAGGAAGCTTCCTGGCTTCAGATTGGCTCTGCTGCAGTCACTGTGGCCACTTGGAGAGGCCATTTGGGAAGTGAACCAGTAGATGGAAGATCTTTCTGTCTAACCTTCTCTCTGCAATTCTGCCTTTTCAAGAAAAATAAATGTTTTAAAAAAGAAAACCCTAATGTTATCAAATACAAAATCTAATTGTTACAAATATGCAGGTAAATCTAATAGTTCTGAAAATAATACCTTGGTTTTGACATGGAAAATACATAAGAATATATATAGTGTGTACATAAAAAAGAACAGCCTGTGTGTTAGTAATGACTAACTGAATAACAAATTCCACACAGTGCTCACACATTTTAAAGTATCTTCATGATTTCATACATTACTTTCTATCTTATGTATGCCTTTTAATCCTTAACTAATATCTAAGTGTCTAAAATACTGATGTTTTGATAGCCCTTCAATAACAGTTCATATCATCAGCATCTCCAGTCCTGGTAGAGTTCAGCTAAATCTGGATTGCAGAGCAGGGAATACCTTCATAAGTGGAGATAGAGGGTTAGTTGGTCTGAACCCCTGATGAATTTTCTTTTTCTTACCAAATTTTTGGTAGTTGCTCAAAATATAGCTTATGAAAAAGCTCTAATCAATGATTGATCATTAGATTTACTGCCTTCTGTGGATTTTTTTCTTGTGTTTTAACATTGGAAAAGTACACATATTTGTGAGTTACTGTGTAAAGTTTGCATTTAAGTATACACTTAATAATGCCCTAAAAGTCTTTATCGCTTAAAGTTTTAACTTTATGGTGAAAAATTCTAAATAACCTATCCTAGATTTGTAAGAGATTCAGTTCAATAATATCTGAAGGTGCCATTGTTTGCAAGAAAAATCATGAACTGCTAATGTCTAACTTAATGTAATTTACTACATTAACCCAAGCAGTTCTGAGGTTCTTTGCTATCTGCCCAGGGCTGGAGGAGAGGGGAAATGGGCAGAGGCATGAAGAGTCATACCTGAATGACAGTCACTGGACCTCCCAAGCTCTCCAGCATGCATTTTGGACAGAACCCCTCTTCCCAAAAAGAAAGGAATTTAGCTGGTACTGGGAAAGTCTAGAGGTTTAATTTGCAAGCTAAAGCTTGGTAGAGGCCTTTAAGTGTAATCAGTTTCTGATCTCTTAGCTGTGGCCAACTCTGAGGCAGTATCCAAATTTCTTTAACCTGCCATCTCTGCGTTGGTTGGACCTTGCTCCATTTTTATGCCAGTCATAGGGCAACGGTGAAGGAGGCCACTGAGCTGTGCAGGCTTCATACTCCACAGATAAGGGTCTGGGTTAGGGTTCTCTGTTACAGTCTAAATTTGTTGCAGGACATTTGGCACTGGGATTCAATTCCTTCTCATTTCTCTGCGAGGAATGTATCTCCCTCCATGCTAAGCTCTTCAGAGCTGTAGGAGGTATGTCACAGGCTAGTTTTTCTTACTGCTTTAATACAACTTTTCCTTTTTTTTTTTCTTAGTATGTTGAAACAAGTCACTGTGTGATCCCACCCACCTTCTGTGGCTCTGGGAAAGTGATTTAATACACCAGTAGTTGTTAAAACCAGTGGCTCTTGGAAAGATAATCCTGGGCAACTTTACTTGGACACTATGTTGCTCTGCTCTCCCACGGAAGTTTTAGATACATGGGGACACCAAATTATATCTCATGGCTTTTCCCCATCTTTCTGCTTCTCACTGCCTGCTATATGGATGTGATGACTTCAAATCAATGTAAAGTTACCTGTTGTTGAATGTTCTGATGGAAAGAAAGGCCACATTTGGAATTCCATGGAACATGAGGAAAGAGATTCAACATGATTTGGGCCAATGGAAGTGATATTGTATTTCAGTCATCTGTTTTCTCTCCCAGAAGCTAAGTAGGAATGTTTCTATAAACCACACTGCTGTCATTTTTAGGGCTTTTGCAGGACGGGCTTTTGCGATTTTTCTACTTCTGTCAAAACAGGAGCTTATCTGTGGGCCTTGAAAACCCATAGTAGCATCTTCTCATATCCTCATTCTAAGAATATTGTACAATCATTTCTGGCAAAGTGGATATGGCAAGACCCACTCAGGCCACAGTCAGCATGTTGTGTAATAACTTTGCACTTTGTGGCTAATTAAAATTTTGTTTCCTTGATGAACATCTCCCCAATACCGGACATATACCCTAGCCCTTGGTAATGACCATTCTACTGTTTCTGAGCTTGACTATGAGCTTTTAAGAATGAGTGGTGTCGTGTGGGTATTTGTATTAGAGTGTTGTCTTTTTTTGGATGAAGTAAAAACACTTTCCTGGAACTTTTACTTGTTAGTATGCTATTGGATATCAGCATAATTAAGTGGTTTCAAAAAATGCAGATTTTTTAAAATATACATTAGGAGTATTTATTTTACACCTGGCTTTGACTCGATAAAATCAAGATGATGAGTCTTTCTTACAATCCTGCTTTTCCCATTATATATCAAGATGAATGCACAAGCTCTGTTTGTCTTGTCCTCACCAGTGCCTAAATTAGAGTGAGGCAATGACTATTAGATTCCATTTCTTGATCAGATCAAAAAGTCATTTTTGGAAACATTGACATTTTACTTGCCAGATTTCCCCATAATGTCTCACAGTTGGTATGTGTGGGAAAGTAATGAAATTTTCAGTTAGAATTGAAGGGAATGAGTGGGTAATAGGAAAGTAAACATCCTACTCGGTCCACATTTTCTAGCTGCCCTAGCTAGTGTAACAATTTTGTTAGGCCATTTTTTTTTGGCAGCCCTTGGAATGTTCTTAATTTTTCTCAGTTTTTGTGAATTCATTGTTTCTGTTCATTAGAATTGAGCTTTTATGAGAACTGGGACCTGTGTGATATTCAAATAATGGAGTTAGATACTCCATAAATAGATGTTGGCTTAATGATTGTACAAAAAGCATTTACAAATATAGTATATTCTACATTCCCCTGCTGATAACACTTTTTACTCTTATAATATGCGTCCATTCTTTATCCACCTGGCAAGAAAAATTAAGAAGTTAAAGTGTCTATCCAGAAACTTTCTTTTGCTCCAGAAAACACTAAGTCTGCACCATTGTCTGAGTTCATCTTCATTACATTATACGGAGAACTCGCTGCGTCCAATGGGACATCTAATACCTTTTTGTTCTCCTTGACCAGTGACTTACAATGACATCAGCAGCTTCTTGCTCGTAGAAAATGTGTAGCCATGTGCAAATGTTTTGTAGCACAAGCCTTCAGGAATATTTCATCTTTTAGGACTGGGCTTCTTTGGGTTTCCTCAAGATATTGTAGCCCTAGGCTTACTGGGCAATACAAATGGTCATCAGGATTTTCGCAAGTATCTGGAAAAGAAGACTGCTTTGTTTTTTCTAACTAACCCATAAAATCATGCTGTGTTGCTCCTTCCCCATTCTAGTAGAGACCTAATCCTGTGCTGAAAATGGAGCAAGGGCTATAGGTGTTTCTTCTCAATGGGAGAACTATCAAGGTCACATGGAAGTATTTCTTGTGAGATGACAAACATTCTTGCAGGGATTAGGGCAATCACTATGCTTTAATCTACCTTGTGGTTAACTTTCCATACCTCAGGAGTTTTTGCATTGCTCCTGTTCACTACCCATTTTTTTTCCTTGAAACAGTTACAGGTGCAAGGGCTGAATTTAATTATTAAAATGCACACATGTAGATAAAACTGTTTGCCTTTTCAAAGTTTGACTCCTTAGATATTCATGTCAACCTGAACATCTACGATGTTCGAATACATAAAATAGAAGCAGAATGGTTGCTAACACATTACACCTTGGATAATCAGGCATACTTTCCATTGTTAGATCAGGATCACATCTGTTTTCTAGAGTTGTCCTCTGATGTCTCTTTGCCATATACTGTAATGATTCCTTTCTCTAAAATGTTGGTTTTTTTGTGTAAAAAACTGTTAGCATGTCCATAGATTTCAGAAGTTGAAGATCATTTTTGTTTTCATTTTATACTATCTACACTGTTTTCTTGTTGACCTATTCTGATTTTCCAAACTTTTCTGAAGGGTGCATATGGTCTTTGTGAGCACAGCATTCCTGTGCCATGTCTTGGACACTCCTGTCCTCTCTAAGGAGGACCCTGCGATTGCAATGGACAGGCCCAAGTAATTGAGAATCACTTATCTGAAAAACCCTTAAATCTGCAAAGTCCTCTCTTTTGTATGAATAATATATTCATCTGTAGCCCCCTTGGTAAAAATGGCAGAACAAACTCAGACTCTTCAAATTTCTATTAAAACGTAATGCCCATACATATCCTCAGTATGCCTTTGTGTTTGAATGGTTCTATAAAACATTGCCTTAGATCTTTCCTAATTATTAACAAAGGGCTTTTGTTACTCTTCTGTTCCCTTATTAACAAGAAAAATAATTAACAGGAAACAAAACCAATAGAATCTTAAAGTTGGGATAGCATTAAGTCAAACTGCTGCTGGAGTTCACAGATGTACTTGGGGTACATGCTTCCTCATAGTAAGGCAGGACATAGGCACATGACTGCATTTAGTTATGTGTTTATGTGATCAGGAAGAATCAGCTAAATGGAACCAATGGGTGACAGAAACCATCAAGAATTCTTATCAGACAGTGCAAAGTCTGCCCTTTTCCTCTAAGTCCTCTGTTAAAATTCCAGCTCAATCCCAAATCACTCCTCCTTTTTCAGCTTCTCATCATCTGCAGACTTACTGGAGACCGAGGAGACATTCAAGCCAAATCTTTGAGCTCTTTTAGCTTACCCAAATAAACTGAGGGCTTAGTGCCAGATTTCAAACTTAGGCATCAACAAAGGATTTCTATCCACTTGGCCTTTCCTTTGAACATTTTGCTGACTGACAAGTGTTCTAGGCCCTTGCACTTCCATTCAGCATTGTTGATTTCCATTCAGGAGGGAAACACTGAGGTCTTCATACCTCCCACCCATGTAACTGGTGCTAGTAGTATGCTAAACATTCAGACTGGAATGCTGCTTAGCTCTACCTCTTGGGTTATTAATATTACTTTCATCCTCCTCTTAGATGCCTAAAAGGCTCCCACAAATGACGTCCTCAGAGTTCCTAAATCATCTACCTGCCAGCTAGCCTGAGTGGGTACCATGTTTAGGTAATGGGGTAAATGTTACTGTTGCAGTGGTGTGGCAGCAGATGTTGATAGGCAATACTGTTACAGTATTACAAAAGGCTTCCTTGCAGAGAAAATTTAAGAAAAACCGTGAGTGATGACAGATGCTGAAGTAGAACTGTACTTTCTGAGAGGCAGGAGAATTATCCAAAGAGAATTTTAAAAGAATATGAAGATGTGCCTGTGGAATTGCTGAATTCTGCATCTTAGCCCTTTTCCCAGTCTCAACAATATCAGATGTGGTGTTTTGTAAGGATTCCAAGTCCATGGCTGATGACTGGGGAGACAATTTGTCATGGATGGAAATTGTTTTGCTTCTGTGTAGTTAGACCTAAGATCAGCCAGATGCTCCTCTGTGATTATTGAGTACCATTTCAATTCAATGGATTTAAATTAATATTTGGAAACAATTCTAGCTGAACTATGTCATCTAGTAAAATGTGCACTGTAAAATACAGCAAATAATGGAGGTGCCAGGGATGGTGTGGGGGAAGAAAATGAGAAACCTACTCTAAGCATTGAGCATTCAGCTTGGCTTCCCAGGCACTACTAACAGAATAATTTTATTGACCATTATTTTTGCTGGATCACTTTGGAAATGCACTTTGGTACTGTTCAACTTCAATTGCTTTCCTTTGGGTATTGAAAAGTATGATCTGGAAAATGAGAAAACCAAATGATGGGAAAATTTCAGTCTGTGGTTGAATGATAAATAGATTCATTTTAATGCTGGTAATTCAGGCTGCCTAAGAGGTCAGACAGTACACAGGAGACGATGATTTTTTTATTCTAATATTTTACCAAATATTTTGATTGATGGTTGCTTAACTTAGAAAACAGCAGGTGAAATGGCTTGGTTGGTACAAGTCAGTGTATTCTTTAGGTTCATAATTTTGAGACCAGCAGTGCTGATTGTGGAAACCCAGGAGTACTGTAAATTTCTTGCATGGTATTACGAATACCAAATGTGACTTGCACTTGCCTTGTTCTCCTGGTTCAATACCTTGTTAGTCCTTTTCCCTACCAATGAATGTCAGTTACCAGGGATATTTTTTCCCTATAACCTACTGTTTACAAACACATCTCTAATTTTTTTCTTTCAGAACAATGAAATGTCAATGGTTAAAGAATGGGAAAATGAATTTGTATTAAAGTGTTCAAAGCAAGGGAAGGTTAAACAATAAGGTTATCGTAAGTCCAGCTTTTTTTTAAATTGGAAAGTCAGATATACAGAGAGGAGGAGAGACAGAGAGGAAGATCTTCGTCTGATGGTTCACTCCCCAAGTGACTACAACAGCAGGTGCTGCGCCAATCCGGAGCGAGGAGCTCTTCTGGATCTCCCATGTGGGTGCAGGGTCCCAAGGCTTTTGGCTGTCCTTGACTGCTTTCCCAGGCCACAAGCAGGGAGCTGGATGGGAAGCAAGGCCGCTAGGGTTAGAACCAGTGCCCATATGGGATCCCAGTGCATGTAAGGCGAGACTTTAACCACTATGCTATTGCGCCGGGCCCTAGTCCAACTTTTGTGTGCATCATTTGTTAAAGTACAAAACCATTCAGGTGGGACGTGGCTTGTGGTTTGGAGGGGAGAGGCAGGGGGTAGAGTACAAGGCACCCAAGTGGCAGCGACAACATAAAGCCATGTACTGCCTTGTTTCCATGGGAAATCTGCCATTTGACATGGAACTTAAAATGGACTTAATGATGATTCTCAGAATCTGAAATGTCATAACAAAAACATTTCTTATTCAGAAAGCTTACTTAGTTTAGAATGTCAATTATATGTCCAGAATTTCTGCATTAAAGCTCTTTGTAAGAGAAAATGTCATAACCTTCTTTTCCCATCCTAATTCAGGTAAGTCTCAAAGAGCAGAGAATGTACAGTTGGCAGAAGAGCAGTTGGAACTACAATTTCAGGTCGACAGAAGTCATCACAAAAACATCAGTGATGAGAGAAGTTGATGGTAGCATTTCAGTGTTAAAATAGCTGATAATCAGGTCCTCAATATGTTAATGAAAAATAAAAATGACTGTCATGAGAGAAAAATGACTGTCGCAAAGACTGTTCTCATATTGTTTTCTTTAAATGTCTTTCATTATCCCATTTAAAAATGCATACTGAAGGGGCTGGCATTTGAACTAAGGAATAAGATGTCCTATGTCAGAGTACCGGGGTTCAATTTCTAGCTTAATCTTCTGACTTGAACTTCTTGCTGATGGGAGGCAGCAGGGATGGTCCAATTAGTTGAGAGCCTGATGAGCACATTGTAGGACCTGGCCTTGGTTTTTGCCTACGGGTTTACTCTTAGAGGCATTTATCATGACAACCAGTAAACATATGCACTTTTCCTCTGCTTCTCACATTTTGAAAAACATGTAATACTTTTCAAAAGTAAATAAATTTTTCAAAGCACTGTTGAATAACATTTCACTTCGCTGCTGGAGAATCTCCATATACCTTTGAAACGCAGCTAATGACAATTTGTGTAGCATTCACATGTTCACTAGAAACAGCTCTCAATTCAGGGTTTCCAAATGTGTCTGTAAGAAATGGCATTTGACTACAGACACTACTAAGAGGAAGAGTTATTGCTGACTTAAACTATTGAAAATGAGTAAGAATACCTAGTTACATTTTTTTTCTTATTGATTGCATTGCATTATGTGACAGTTTTATAGGCACTGGGATTCCACCCACCCTCCCCCCATGGTGGATTCTTGTTGCATTACCACAGTTCAAGTTCACATGAGATTTTAATTGCAAGCACTTACCAAGCATAAAGTCCAGCATCTTATTGTCCAGATAAGTTCAGTGGTTTCTTTGGGAGACCATCTCTGATCTGAAGGTACAGCCAACAGAGTATCATCCCAATCAATCAAAAGCCCCGACATAACATCAACAGTTTATAACATTATGGAATTAACTGGTATTGAATAACCAGTATGTTAAAAAATGCAAGTTCTGAACCATATCCTGTGACTTCTTCATTGACATTTCAATTATTAATTTATATACAACCAGGTTCTGTACACCTTAAAATGGCTATAGATTATTATTCAGCTGTCTCATGTCTGTTTTAATTTTAGCATTTAGCAGTTGATAGCGTTGAAGCATGATTTTGCTGAACCTGGCTGTTTTTCGGGTAGTCTAGACTGGCTTATGGCTCTAACAAGAAATATGTCAACAGTTTAGGTGAACAGTTTTAGGAGGGGTGTGCAGAGAAATCTTCAATACCCCAGTGAGGAGTAACTAATCTTTGTGTCCCACCCAGTGAGGTTTAAGTGCATCCACGCTGACCATTTCCTGTCTGATTCTAAGCTTTCCTTGTTATTTTCTATTCCGGATTTTTTGTTTTTTTGAGGGATTTGGGGAGCGATCCTGATGGTCATTGCGAGGGACAGTGGGGACCCAAAGTCAAAACCAGGCAAGGACCAGAGAAAGTTCCCCTCCCTAGCCCCGAAGGAAGTTTACTGTTCTTCTGTTTCTGCGGACCGCTCAGGGCTCCTGGCTGTCGTTCCAATGACGTTGGATCCTGCAAGGCAGGATTTGGACTTCTTTCATCCCCTGTGGAGGCTCCAGATGGGGGTGGGTGACCTCAGAGTTCTCAGCCTCTGAAGGCACTCCAATTCCCTGTGGTCTCCTTGGAAGTTGGGATGTAGTCCTTGGTGCTCGTACTGATAGTCCTTGGTGAGGATCTGGGAGTCTTCAGGGTTGGGAAACAAGCCTCCTCCTGTCCACCTGCTCCACTTTGGGGTTCCCCCTACCCCCCACGTGCATGACCTCCTGTTAAGAGGTTGTTAGGATCGCTCCTGATTCCCCTCCATATGCCTTTTTAGTTTACTATTATCTAATGCTGATTCAAGTCTGTCTATGATCCTGATAGGTTATGATCCTGATAGTTTATACTCCCCGTCTTCCTCACACATTCTAGGGTGATGGAAGATTGCTCTGCTCTCCCTTCCCATTACAGAATAACATAGGGTATTAAAAGTATATTAGGTTTTACAGTTCTTTGATGTAGATCATAAGCAGTCTGACTCACATTGAGTGTTTCATAGATTACATCACATTATCTTATTGCATGTGATACAGGCTGTTTGAGGTTGAAATATTACAATATATAGGTACTATTTTCTGGATTGACATCCTTTCATCTTAAATTAAGGCAAATGTGGTATTTAACCTTTTGGGATTTGCTCATTTCCCTTAGCATAATGGTTTCCAGTTGGGCCCATTTGGCCACAAAGAACTGCATTTTGTTTTTAATAGCTGAGTAGTATTCCATGAAGTAATTGAACCATAGCTTTCTTATCCAGTCTTCTGTTGATGTGCATTTTAGTTGCTTCCAAGTTTTTGCACTTATTGATTGTGCTGCTATGAACATAGGGGTGTGTGTTGGTTTCTCGTGTAACAGGTGGTTTAGATATATTCCTAGGAGTACTATTGCTGGATCATATGGTATGCAGATGTTTGAGTGTTCTCCATACTGACTTCCATAGAGGCTGTACAAGTCTGCAGCCCCACCAGCAGTGGAGTAGGGTTCCCTTTTCCCCACATCCTTGCCAGCAAGTGTTGGTGGTATTATGTATGTGTGCCATCCTTACTGGTATTAGGTGGTACCTCATTGTTGTCTTAATCTGGATTTCCCTTATTGCCAGGAAACTTGAGCATTTTTTCATGTTTGTTTGTCGTTTGGGTTTGTTGCTTTGTGAAATGTCTGCCCACTTCCTGTGCCCAGTTCTTCAGTGGCTTGTTTGTTTTGGTGTTTTGGTTGTTCTGGAGATCTTTGTATATCCTGGAGATTAGCCCCCATCACCTCTGTAGTGTGCAAAGATCTTCTCCCATTCTGTGGGTTGCTTTTTTACTTTGTTTCCTTCGCTGTACAGAAGCTTCTTAGTTTGATGAGGTCCCATTTGCTTATTCTGCTTTTGATTGCTAGTGCTTTTAGTGTCCTTTTTAGGAAGTCGGGTCCTACACCTAAATCTTGCAGGGTGTTTCCAACATTTTCTTCTAAAAGTTTGAAGGTTTCTGGGTATAGGTTTAGGTCTTTCATCCATTTAGATTTGATATTAGTGCATGGTGAAACACGTGGATCTATCTTGTTTCTGCAGGCTATCAACCAGTTGTCCCAACAGCCTGTATTGAAGAGACCTTCCCATTTGCTTGGATTGTCATCTGTCATTTTGTCAAGGATTATTTGGCTGAATCTGTGTGGGTTTCCTTCTGTTGTTGCTATTCTGTTCCAGTGATCCTCCTCTCTATTTTTGTGCCAGTAACAGGCTGTTTTAATAAGCACTGCCCTATATTATGTCCAGAGGTCTGGGACTGTGATTCCCCCTGTTAACTTCCTATTCTCCAGGATGGTTGTAGCTATTCGTGTGTTTTTCTGTTTCCAAATGAACCTTTGTATCATTTTTTTTTCAATTCAATGAAGAAAGGTTTGGGTATCTTGATTGGGATTGCGTTGAATGTATATATTGCTTTTGGTAGTATAAGACATTTTAATGATACTGATTTTGCCTATTAAGGAACATGGGATGTTTCTCCATCTTCAAGTCTTGTTCGATTTCTGTAAGTATTTAGTTTTCTTCAAAAAGGTCTTCTACATTTTTGGTTAGATTTATGCCTAGATACTTAATACTTCTCTCTGTTATTTGGAATGGTACTTTGTGATTAGATCTTTTTCCATCTTGGAGCTGTTTGCATACACTATGGCTGTTGATTTTTGTTCATTAATTTTGTACCCTGCCACTCTACCAAATTCTCGTATGAGTTCTAGGAGTCTCTGTATTGAGTGTTTTGGTTCTTCTATGTAAAGGATCATGTCATTTGCGAATAGTGAAAGCTTGACTTCTTCACTTCCCATTTGAATTCCTTTCTTTTTCTTGTCTTATGGCCTCTGCGAGCACCTCTAGGACTATGTTGAAAGCAGTGGTGACAGCGGGCATCCTTGTCTTGTTCCAGATCTCAGTGTAAAGGGTTCCAGTTTTTCTCCATTCAGTATGATGCTGGTGTTGGGTTTTTCATATATTGCTTTGATTACGTTGTGGATTGTTCCTTCTATGCCTACCTTGGTTAGGGTTTTTAACATAAAGTAGTTTTGGATTTTGTCAAAAGCTTTTTCTGCGTCTATTGATACTACTATTTTTAGTTTTCAGTTTCTGAATGTGATGTATCACATTCATGGATTCCCGTATGTTGAACCATTCCTGCATTCCCGGGATGAATCCTACTTGGTCTGAACTGTTTCTTTGAATTCTATTGGCTAGAATCTTGAGAATCTTAGCATCGATGTTCTTCTCTGTTAATTCTCTATCCAGTTTAGGGATTAAAGTGATGTTGGCTTCATAGAATGAATTTGGAAGGGTTGCTTCCTTTTCTATTTTGAAGAGTTTATAGAGGATTGGGGTTAGCTCTGTTCGGAATGTTGTAGAATTTTGTGGTGAAGCCATCTGGACCTGGGCTTTTCTTTGTTGGGAGATCTTTTAATCACTGACTCTATCTCTGCTTCAGTTACAGTTTTTTTCAGGTCTTTTGTTGCCTCTGAGGTAAGTTTTGTTAAGTGGTGGGAGTCTAGGAACCTTTCCATTTCCTGGTGGCTTTCTGATTTGTTGGAGTACAGTTCTTCGTAGTAATTTCTAATTATTTTCTTAATGGTTACAGTGTCTGTTATGTTGCCTTTTTCATCTTTGCTGCTAATTCTCACTTTCTCTTGTTCTTTGTCAATTGGGCCAGTGGGGTATCTATTTTATTTATCTTAAGAAACCAGCTTTTTGATTCATTAATTTTGTGTATAGTTTTTTGACTTCCATTTGACTTATTTCCTTCCTTGTTTCGATAATTTCTTGTTTCCTATTGTTTGTGGGGTCTTTTCGCTGCTGTTTCTCCAATTCTTGGAGGTGTGTCCTTAATTCCTGTATTTGATGCCTTTCTTGGGCCTTGACATGAGCACCAATTGCAATAAGCTTACCATGTAACACTGCCTTGGCAATGTCCCACAAATTTTGGACTGTTGCATCTGAGTTCTCATTGGTTTCCATAAATTTTTTGATATCATTTTTAATTTCTTTAACCCATTGTTTGTTTAATCGCATTGTTTAACCTCCAAGAGTTTATGTATTTCCTAGGCATTTTGAATTGCTGATTTCCAGTTTATTCCGTGGTGGTCCGAGAAGGTACATGGTATGATTCCAATTTTTTTTAAAGTTAGACTTGCTTTGTGTCCTATCATGTGGTCTATCTTGGAGAAGGTGCCATGCACTGCTGAAAAAAATGTATAATCTGCAGCCTTAGCATGAAATGTTCTATATATGTCTACTAAGTCCAGTTGTTCTGTTTGAGCTGTGTAGTTTCTCTGAGCTTTTGTCTTGTTGATATATCCATTGGTGTTAATGGGATGTTCAGATCTCCCAGGATTATCATATGTTCATCTATATCTCCTTTTCAGTCTATAAGTAATTGTTTCATGTAGCTGGGTGCATCTGGACTTGGAGCATAAATGTTAAGGATGGTAATCACTTCCTGATGGATCATTTCTTTCAACAATAAAAATGTCTTTGTGTCCTTTTTGATGTTTGTCACGTTGAAGTCATATCTGAAATTAGGACCACTACACCAGCCTTTTCTCATCCAGTGGCGTGAAATATCTTTTTCCATCCCTTCACTTTCAGTTTCTTAGCATCTTTTCTGGTTAGATGTGTCTCTTGTAGGCAGCAGGTAGTTGGGTCCTGTTTGATCCAATCTGTTAATCTATCTCTTTTGACTGAATTTAGGCCATTTGTGTTAAGGGTTAAAATTGAGAGATTGATTTTGTCCTGCCATGCGCGTGCGCTTTTGTGGGTGTTGGTGTCTGATTATCTTACCTTGCGTGGGTTCTAGTGGGGAGGTCTTCCCATTTGCCATGCTTGCTTATGGTTTGCTTCCTTTTTCTCTGGGAGTAGCGTATTGCTGAGGAGATACTGTAGAGCTGGTTTTGAGCTGGCATATTCTAGTTTCTCCTTGCTATGGAAGTATCTAATTTCATTCTCGAACACAAATGAGATCTTTGCTGGGTACATGATTCTTGGTTGACACTTGTTCTGTTCCAGGATTTGAAAGACTTTTTTCCATTCCCTTCTTGCTTGGAGTGTCGGTTCTGAGAAGTCGGCAGTGATCCTGATGGACCTGCCTCTAAATGTAAGCTTGTCTCTGCTTCGTGCTAGTCTCAGGATTCTTACTTTGTATTCGTTGGAGGGGAGCTTGATTACCACGTGTCTGTGTGAAGATCTCTTGCGGTCAAATCTGTGAGGCATTCTCTGGCCTTCCTGGATTTGGACTGGATTCATGTTCCAAGTGTTTTGCAAGTTCTCATGTATAATTTCATCGAGCATTGGTTGTATACCTGTCTCCACTCCTTCTGGAAGGCCTGTGATTCTGATATTCGGCTTCTTGATGTTGTCATTAATTTCCTGTAAAGCCTTTGTGGTTTTGTTCAAATGTATCTCCAGTTGATTAATAACCTGCCTGCTTTCATTCTGGGAATCTTCCAATTTGGATATCTTGTGTTCTGCAATAATTCTGTTGACTAAGCTCTCAACTCTGCTTCAGGTCAAGGATCTCATTTTTGACTAATTTTGTTTCTGTGATCATGTGGTTTTTGAATTCCTTAAGTTCCTCCCATCATTTTTCATTGTCTCTAAAGAGTCTTATAATTTTTCTGAACTCGTTGTCTGATAGGTCGTCAATTTCTTCATCTGTAATCTTTGTGGTTTACCAGGACTTTTGGTGACTTTTTGTGGTGGCACTGGCTCCTTCCTCTGACTCATTTCTTTTCCTGTGACCTTGCCCCATGTGTATGTGATAAAAGTGTATTGCTGACTTCAAACCCTTGACCTCTGCTGCCACCTAGTGAGATGCCTGAGGTCTTGCTGACTTAGAATTTTTTTTCTTTGTGGCGCCTACTTCTTCAGTCTGTGGTCTTTAAAACCGGGCGATATTTATGGTAGCTTTTGAGTGTCCCTTCTGTGGAGTTCTTGTGGCCCTGGGATTGGTGCTGCCCAGTGTTGGAGTTCCAGTTCCCAGGATCGCCCAGGCTCTTTGTTTCTGTGCCTAGCTGCCCTCTCTGGCCCGTCTGCCCAGAGCCAAGCCTGCCCAGAGCCAAGCCTGCCCAGAGCCAAGCCAACAGTTCAGGCAACTTTCACCATGTTTTCTCCCAAAATCCGCTAGCCCATCACCTCCTGCTAAGGGCGGGCACTTCCCTGTGTTAGCCACTCACTGAGGTTCACTCGCCTGATTTTGCTTGAGTGTCTGCAGTCCAGGGCTACCTCTTTGTCCTTCTCAGGTTGCTGATCCCAGTCTTTGGCGTTTGTTTTGCCGCCGTGTGCCGCCTGTCTCAGTCCTGGAGGGACTGGGGGGTTTCCCACAGTGTTCCTGGTGGTTCTTTTCATCTCGGGCTCACTTCTGACTGCTCCCATCCCTAACTTTTAGGAGCCTCGCTTACATCGGTCTAACTCTGTCGGCCATCTTGACGCCTCCCTGGTTACACTTAAAAATAAAACAAGCAAACTAATTTTGAAAAACAGGAAAAATAAAAAGCAGCAAAGGTCCAAAAGGCAGAACGGCATTAATATAGGGAAAATTTGGGAGCTAAAAGAGCTACAGAAAATCTGCTGGACTAGCTTAATCAGTCTAAGCATTAAGCAGCATTTACTTAATGATATAGCCTACCTCCTCAAAACTGTATATAAGACACTAGTCACACAAGCATACACACACAAATGCACCAAAGCAATGAATGAAATCTGTTTAGGTATATTGAAGCCAAAATAAAATGTTATTTGGGCCTCAACGAAATAGAAAAGATAGTTAATATAAAAAAAAAACATGTTAGCTTCAATTTAAAGATGCATTGTAATGTGCTTAGTTATACTGAGAATGGTGAGATGGAAACTGTCAGGTTTTGATTACCAGATGAGCAATCGATAAATTATTTTGAACACTCTAAATTTTTTAGGTATCGTAAGAATTTGAGGTTTTGATGTTTCCAAGCATAGAATACAATTCAAGCTCCTGTTATTTCCTTGTCACTATCAATCTAACTGCCAGCAATTATTCTTGATCTTCAATCTGACTGAAACAAGATGAATTTGGAAAACCAAGGTATTCTTGAATTCAGAATAATCCAAGAAGTGAGGAATTTTCCATCTGCTCAAGCTTATCTCTTGAGAGAATTTTATCTCAAAGTTATGTCTTGAGCTAGGGACTTTTGGTCTCTTAACCATGCCAGAAAATGAGTGCTTGACATAAGAGCCCTCACAGGGTTTCCTTGCTTCAACTAGGGGATTTAAGTATTCATAGCATTTGTAATGTTCTAATAAGAAAATTACCTGCTAACTAGGCCCAGCATGATACCCTAGTGGCTTAATCCTCACCTTGCACTGGGATCCCATACGGGCACTGGCTCTAATCCCAGCAGCCCCCCTTCTCATTCAGCTCCCTGCTTGTGGCCTGGGGAAGTAATAGGGGATGGCCCAAAGCCTTGGGATCCTGCAGGAAGAAGTTCCTGGCTCCTGGCTTTGGATCAGCTCAGCTCCAGCCTTTGCAGCCACTTGTTTAACATGTAGAGTTTCCCCACTCTGTTGGTTGTCTGTTGGCTTTGTTGATCATTCCTTTGTTGTATGGAGGTTTCTTAGTTTGACATATCCTCATTTGTTTTGTCTTACACTGCCTGTGCATTTCCTAGAAAGTCTCTGCCAATGCCTGTATCTTGTAGAGTGATTCTTATTTTCCTGTTGCAGCTTGATGGCTTCTGAGTACAGATTTAGATACTTGATCCATTTGGAGTTGAATTTTGTATATGGTGAAATGGAGTCTTGTTTGTTCTGCATGTGGCTATCCAGTTGTTGAACAGCATTCATTGAAGAGACCAAATTTTTCCTTGGACTATTTGGGATTACACCAGCTTTATTTTTATACCTCTGGATAGCTTTGACTATTTGTGGTTTCTTGTGTTTCTGAATGAATTTCAGCAGCGTCCTCTTCAGCTCTGAGACAAATGCTGTTGGGGTTTGATTAGGGTCGCTTTGAAATTGTATATTAGTTTTAATAATATGGACATTCTGATATTGACTTTACCAATACAGGAACACGGTATATCTCCATCTTTGGATTTCTTTTATTTCTGTTTTTTAATGCTTTACGATTTTCGTCATCAAGGTCTTCCATATTCATTGTTACAGTTATTCCAAGATAGTTAAGGTTCTTCTCCAGTATTTTGGGACTATTCTTACCAATTCCTTTTTTAGCCATGGAGTTGTTTGTGTATACCAAAGCGCTCAATTTATGTTTATTTACTTTGTACCCTGCTAACTTACCAAAATCTTATCAGTTCTAATTGTTTGTTCCTTGAGTCTTGAGGTTCTCCTAGGTATATAATCACCTCATCTTCAAAAAGGGATAATTTGATTTCCTCTTTTTGGTTTGAAATTTAATTTTTTTCTCTTGCCCAATAGTTCCAGCGAGGACTTCCAATAGTCATTTGAACAGCAGTGGTGAAAGTGGACGTCCTTGTCTCATTCCCAATCGTAGCAAAAAAAAAAAAAACTTCCAATCTTCCCATTCAGTATGATGCTGGTGTTGGCTTTTCATACATTGCTTTGGTTGCGTTACATGTTCATTCTATGCTTGCTTGGAATTTTTAGCATGAAATGGTATTGGATTTTACCAAATGATTTCTCTTCATTTCTTGAAATGGTCCTATGGTTTCAATTCGTCATTTTGTTGATCCAGTATATCACATGTATTTGTGTATATTAAAACATCTCTACATGCCAGGAATAAAAATTACACTTGGTGCAGAATGATTTGTCTGTTTGATATATTCTTTGATTTTGTTGGCTAATTTGTTGAGGATTTTTGTATCAATGTTCATCGGAGATATCAGTCTAGAGTTACTTATCTAGAGTGTGTCTAGCTGGCTTTAAAATTGGAATTTTATGACCACGTAATGTAAGTATGCAGTCTCGAGTGACAGAGTAATAGATGCCTGCATTAGAGTATGAAAGTGATCAAAGGTTCACATCCCGGATAGCAACATGAAGCATTGATAAGTTCTATGGCCTTAATGGTTTTCTGATTCCTTTCTGGAAAGCTTTCATTATAATTTTCCTTACATTTCTCACATAAAATTTGGTATGAAATTGTCAGTGGCACATTGTTATATATGTTCTTATGTGACTAAATTGATAACTTTCTGAATGATTCTTCCATTTTGAAGATCATGTATTTTGCAAAAATATGCATAACAAAGTATAGTGATTTCTCCTCAATGTTCTCTAGATAGCATGTTAATTAAGAAAGTGAAAATCCTCTTTAATACCATAGCTCACAAAGCCTTTAGCTTATTTACCCACAAACGAAGGTATGCCAGATTCTCAGTCTTTTCGCAGTCCTCTGAATGTATCATCCATAAATTGTTTTTCATTATTAATCCAAATTTAAATCAAAATTTCTCCCAAGAATAAGTAATGAAGAGGAAAGGAACTTTGGAATATTTGCATCAAAACTCCCTCACGTACCTGAGGCTGATACTTTCCTGAGAGTTTCTGCATTGTTTCTGTCTTACAGGAGAAATTAAAAATGAACATGAATTATCAGTCACTTGGAAGATGCATAACTCTAATTACTAAGTTTATATTCATGTCATCATTACATCCTGAATATTACCATGATGAAATTCAAATGTTCTATTCCTATTATAAACATTTACAATGATTGAACTAAGGAAATTGTGTAGCTACTTTGAGCAATGAAACTATGAACTTAAATGTTTACCAAGCAGAATTTGTTACTTCACTGAAACAAGGACCATTTAACTTACATAGGAAGCCTGTGCTTTTTGTTAATATTGGCATGTTTAAGTAATGTCTGCAATGTGACAAATGAGCAAAATCCTATAGTTTTCTGGGGTGACAAATTGCATGGAAATCAGACATCATTAATAGAAAGAATGCCAGCAGTTATTCGCAATTTTTGACTTGAAGAGCGTTATGCTGTTGCAATAACCTAGTACAGTTTATGGTAACTCATGGTTCCCACACAGAATTTCTATAAAGCAAAAAAGAGGTACTAAAATAGTAAGAAAATCACGTTAATGGTAACCGTTTCCCAAAATTAGTGTGGTTGCACTGGTTTTCATCTAATAAGTCTTAAGAAATGCAATGAGCTCATATTTGTCTTATTGTTAACAATGTGTAGGTGGTTTAACAAGTGTTTCCACATCATGTGTGCTTTGTTAGATGTTAACAGTTTTTTTCTAAGTGGCATCATTAAAATAGATTGCTAGGTGCCCTGGGGAGACATTCACAGTTCTGTATAAATGTAAGTGAAAATTCACAGATGTTACCCAAAATTTCTAAATGTATGCTTCCTTCTGACGTCCTAGTTTAAAAACAGATTTTCAAAGTATTTTCTGAGTTCTTGGTGATTGATTCATTAAAGGAGGGGAGATTGAAGGATGGAGAGATGGAAGTTTGATCTTAGAATGATCTGTATAGACTATATGGAACTTCGATTTTTTCAAAAAGCTATAGCATTAAACATTTTGATAAAATGCTTTTTGTAGCTGTAGAATTAATTTTTTTTTTATAAAAACAGGTTGACTAAATCTTTACGCCATAGGTGAATTTGGACTGCAACTACCCACTCAACTTTGGAATTTAGATGCACAGAATTTTACCCATTATTCTTTACTTAAATTCAGTACTTCTTAGAATATGCCTGGTGCATCTCTGCCTTCCTTTGATGGAGGAATATCACTGAATGAAAAGTTTGATTGTGGTACTGACCAGCAACCGTAAATGCTAGTGATCCTAGGGAAACTACATAGGTAGTTTTTAAAACTGAGATAGTGTAAGAGATGTTGATACACTCCGCTTCAAATTCCAATCTTTGCTGTATTCTATTTTTCAAATTGTGAGTTACGAATATTTTTTAATTTTGAATTACATGATAATTTCATATAGACTGATATTCCCCCACAAACTCCCACTCCCCGACAGATTTATCCCCATTTTACTATACTGGTGTAGTCCTTCATAAGGAAGCATAATTCTAACAGTCTGTTAATTAAGTGTATCCCGACATTGTTGGTACAGACAATGTCAGACAATCCAGCATCCCATTGTCTGCAAATGTCCAACAGTTTCATTGGGAATCCATCTTTCATCTAGAAGCAGGGATGCATGTTGCATTATACCCCCACATCTGGATATGGTAGACCTCAGTACTCCATGATACATTTCCATGATTAAGCCATGGAACAAGGTCAACAACTGATAGGAGTTAGAACAGCCACCACCATAACAACCTCAACAAATCAAAGCACCATGAAAAAAACACTCCACTGAGTAACAACACACGGGTGACTAAAAGGAAACACATAAGTTTCTTGGGAAAAATGATGCCACCATGTAATCCATGAGCCAGCAATGAATTCGACAAGAGAAAAGAAATTATTTGGAATAAGTAAAACTGAAGTAAAAATATCAAAACACATGGGATACAGCAAAAAAAAGTATGGTTTGGATTATTGAACTTACACTTTCCATGCTAGTTCCCCTATATAAGTGAGAATTTAACGGTATTCTGTGATTGACTCCTTTCACTAAGCATAATGGTCTCTAGTTGGGACCACCTAGTTGTAAATAGTATAATTTCATTTTTCTTAACAGCTAAATCTATGAAGTAAATTTACCAGTTTTTATAACCACTCTTTGGACGCATGTCTGGATTGTTTGCATGTCTGCTATTCTAGATTGTGCTGCTGTAAATATAGGATTACAGATCCCCTTCTCATATGCGGATTTAATTTATATTGGATATTCCTACGAGCAGGATAGCTGGGTCATATGACAGGTTTATTTCCAATTCTCCAAGCACTCTCCATACTGATTTCCACAGTGGTTTTACTAGCCTATACTACCACCAGCAGTGAAGGAGGGTGCCTTTCTCTCCGCATCCATGCCAGCAGGTGTTAGTTGAGTTCCGAATGTACGTCAGTCTCACTGGAGTTGGATGGTACCTCACCATGGTTTTCATTTGTATCTCTGGCTAGGGAGCCTGAGTGTCTTTTCCTATGCCAGTCACTTGAATCTGTTCTTTTTCAAAAGTCTTTTCATTTCCTTTGCCAAGGGTTGTGTTTTTGTTTTTTACTGTCCGTGGGTTTCTGAAGCTCTGTAAATCCTGGATGTTAGTCACCTATCACTTGCGTAGTGTGCACAGTTTTTCTCCCATTCTGTTGGTTGCTTCTTCACTTTAATTGTTTCCTTTGCTGTATAGAAGCTTTAGTTCGGTATAGTCCCATTTGTTCATTTTGGCTTCGATTGTTTTTACTCTTGGCATCTTTAAGTCTTTCCCTGTTTTTATATTTTTGAGCGTGCTTCCCATGTTTTCCTTTCAGTTTGGTTTCTGTGTGTAGATATAGGTCCTTGATCCTTTTAGAGCTGGTCTTCGTATAATGTGACAGGTGTGGGCCTTGCTTAAGTCTGCACGCCGCTATCCAGTTGTCTCAACAGCATTTGTTGAATAGCCCAAGATTTTTGCCTAGATTGTTCTCAATTTTCTTGTCAAAGGTTAGTTGACTATGCATCTGTGGGCTCCCTTCTGGTGTTTCTGTTCTGTTCCACTGGTCTTGTGTTTCTGTACCAGTACCAGACTGTTTTGATAACCACTGCTCTGTAGTGTGTCTTGAGGTCTGGAATTGATTCTTCCTGCTCTGATTTCTGTTTTTCGGGATAGCTTTAGCTATTCATGGTCTTTTGTGATTCCAGATGAAAATGACCATATTACCAAAACGATACACAGATTCAACACAATCCCAATCAAAATCCCAACAACATTCTTCTCAGAAATAGAAGAGTTGTGAATTTTCTTCATCAGTGTCAGAAGCCAGTGTTCTAGCTAATTTAAATTAAGTAAGACCATAGAAGTGTTCTTAGGGGCTCATGGAAAACAGCAACTATTCAGAAATATCTTGACATATTCAGTGACTGCAGTTTGCTTCATAGAAGCACAATAAATAAGTCATGAAACCTGATGTTGTCTTTTATCCTTAGCCCAGAAAAAGCAAATATGTCCACTTACACACCACTAAATTATTACCCAGGAAAGAATTCAAATTTCCCCAAATTTAAATGTAGTTCTTTTTCACTTTTCAAAAGTAAGTTGCTAACAATGATGGCTTCCTTCTCTGGGCTTGTAATCCCTTCCCTGCATTAGAGTTCATAAGTAAATTTGTAACCTCTTTTCTGCCTTTGTGTTTCCCTCAGAGGATTAAAAGATTCTTTTTAAGATTTACTTATCTTTACTGCAAAGTTAGATATATAATTAGCAGGAGAGACAGAGAGGAGGATCTTCCATCCAGTGATCCACTCAAGTGACTGCAATGGCTGGTGCTGCACTGATCCAAAGCCAGGAGCCAGGAACGTCTCCAGGTCTCCCATGTGGGTGCAGGGTCCCAAGGCTTTGGGCTGTCCTTTTACTTTCCCAGGCCACAAGCAGGGAGCTGGATGGGAAGTGAAGCTGCTGAGATTAGAACTGGCACCCATATGGGACTCTGGTGTGTTCAAGGTGAGGATTTTAGCCTCTAGGCCACCACGCTGGGCCCAGAGGAATAAAAGATTTTTAAAAGCAATTACGATACTCTCAAAATCAGATCTTGTAGAGCACTATTTGCAGTATACTGAGAGTATCACCAGGCATCTTTAGTTTCATAATAGATGTTCCTCAGACTCATGTGAAGTCCGTTAAATCTATTTATGTGACAAAAGTGTTTCTAAACATTTTGGGAGAATCGAATATCATTTTAAGAGTATACCTAAGGAGTTTTATTAGAATCTTTGTGATTAACACCTCTTTAAGGTGAAATAGTCTAATTTTCTAAGTTGTGATTGTTCTATATTTAAACAGGGAGATGATTGCTATAAGGAGAAAGCTGGAGCCAGTTTTGTGGGTAAAGCCACTTCCTACAATGCTGTTAGCCCGTTTGGGTGTCAGTTTTGCCCAACTGTTGCATTTCTGATACTGCTCCCTGGTAATCACTTGGGAAAACAGCAGGTTATGACCCAAGTACCCAGGTCCATATAACATAACATATGTGGGAAACCCGGAAAAAGCTCCTGGGACCTGGCTACAGCTTGACCGGGTGGTTATCTGGAAAATGAACCGGCAGATGAAATATGCCTTTTTCTCTCTGTCTGTCCCATTCTCTGTAACTCTGACTTACAAAGACTGAAGAATAGAACAGAGAGGAGGGTGAAGGGAGACCACAGTGCCAACTAAACTTATAGAAGATGTATGTATTTAAATTTTTTTATAACAACTGGCTTTGTTCCAAATGACCTAATATTGAGGCTCATATAATTTGGGTTTTTAGCAGGAAGGCTAAATTTTAAGAACATTAATTTCACATAAGAATTTTATTAAATAAGAATACTGGCTTACATGTGCTAACAAAGACAGCTTGCATATCAACTAAACAGTCATGATGGAGCATTCTAATTGAATGTGAAGTGTTAACCCAGTAATTGAAATTTCTGTTATGAAGTTTTTATAAGATTGAGTTCAAAATCAGTAGTTTCAAGATTTATACTATAGCATGTTGGGACCAGCATGATGGTGTATCAGGTTAATCCACATGTAAGCCAACACCACTTAGGGGTACCTATTCATGTCTCCACTGCGCCATTTCCAATCAAGTTCTCTGCTTATGGTCTGGGAAGCTCTGGGGGATAGCTCAAGGCTGTAGTCCCGTGAACTCATGCCGGATGCCCCTAGCACCTTGCTTGAGCTCAGCTCAGCTCTGGCTGTTCAAGTCATTTGGGGAAGTTAATCAGCAGATGTAAGACTCCTGTTTGTCTCCCCCCCCCCCCCGCCCTTTCTGTAAAAATATGTCTTTAAAATAAAATAAATCTTTGAATAAAATAACATAGAATACATTCCTTTTCCCCAAAGCTAGGAACACCCTGTAATTGAACAAAGCATTCTTTTCCAAAAGGCTGAAGTTCAACCTTAGAATCCCTGTCAACACAATGGTTAAGAAATCGCCTAATTCATTGAAATTGTTAGTTTGTATCTAATGAGAAATCTCTAAATCAGAGCTCCAGTTTTCTTATCTTTAAAATTAATGAGTTAATTTTTCTTCCCCAAATCCTTTTCTATGAATAACTATGTGGATTTGGGGACATCAGTTCACTGTTGCTAACTTTATTTTCAGCATCTGTAAAATGAGGTTATACCAAATTGCTATAAATAAATTTCCCACTATATCATTTTTAATTTTATCTGAAGCCCTCTATGCTGGAAGTTTTTCTATGCTAATCCTTGTGCTACTGCAGCATACATCACTTACTGGTCACTTCCTAATGTTCTTCTGAGTCACTAGGTCCAAACCCTGGCTTGGTGGAAGATGGCCATAATAAGGTATGATTGTTTCCAGAGTAGAATGAGAAGGTTGGCGTGTTCCCAGGTGTTTTCCATTCTGTTTATATCAATAACTATCCCAAGTACATATTTAAACACACCAACTATTCTAAAGTGTAAGAGCAGAGAGGTTAAAACGTCGGAAGGGATAGTTGCTTTTTGTCAGACTTCTGAGTGCAATCAAGCACATACCCCTTATGCTGGCTAAATGCAGACAGCGCATAACTTTTGTGTCATATTTATTGTCCACTTGAATCTACTGGTAGCAAATGGCTTACAATTATGATGTCTCTAGAGCATCACAAAATAGTCTTCTAATGACAAAAAAAGTCTTATTACTGAAATGAGTTCTTTGATCCAGGGCCTGTGGCTCTCTACAATGACGTGGTAGCACAGACCGTAGACGACACTTACTGAGTGCTTAAGGGCAGAACGTGTGATGTCCTGATTGGTGTTAAGGAGTGACTCTTTTGACATAGATAATGATTCATAGTAGGAAAATAATGTGATCTTCATATCCTCAGGTGGTTTTTTTATTCATTTAAAATTATTTCTTTGATTTTTTTCACTTCCTGTAGAGTATTTATCAACTGTGCTCACTTAAGAAATATTCCTGCTCTTTCTTCATCCAGAGTTTTACTTCTACAAGACAGATACTAAATGTGATTAGAATGACTTACTGCCATATTAGCTCCATAATAAATATCTGTATGGCCCGTGAGAGGTGTCTGCCTGGAAATAGAAATTTCAGACATTTCTGCTCAGAAGGTAGCCAACTTCTGTCTGCTGCCTGACTGAACTGCTATTTACATTTTGTATAATATAGGCAGAAAGCAATTTTAATTTAATACATAAATGTAAAACTTCAGCTTCCAGTAGCTGTAATATGGACTCTATGACTTTATTTATTTATTATCAGCAAAGCCTGCGTCCTGTGAGCTGTGATGGAAATGTGCCATGCCTCTGCAGTGACTCTATTAGGCTATGGGAGAGGATGAAAATAGTTTGAGATAAATAAAAAAGCAATTACCCAGGCCTGGGAAAGATACCACACATTTATTCAGCAGACATTAAGCTCACTCAGGGCTCCATTTCAGAGAATGGCTTGCTCTTTTTGCATTTTTTTCTGATATATGCCAAGTTGAATGAGAAGAAGCAGAATGATGCCTCACACCCTGGCAACAGTAAGTCATAACATTTTGAGGACTTGAAAATGCTGCCGTTAGGAGAAAGACAAAAATATGAAGATGCCCTTCATTCAAATTTCAGTATTAAGCACTGAGGGCTAAACATCTGAAAACCTGACAGCCAATTGTAATAACCACTACCAGGTAGGTGTATGCATGCTTTTATGGAGAGAGGATGATTAGTCAATTTTCAATTTTGAGGGAAGCAATCAAAATGTCTTCTTCCAAAGTAAGACTGATATTGATACATTAAGGAAGGAAAAAGGGTGTGATGTGATGGCTTGGTGGATAAACCCTCACGTTGCACTACCAGGATCCCACAAACCAGCAAATTGTCCTCAGGGTGATAGCATTGCATCTGCTGGGTTCACATAAGGGTGCTTGTTCATGTCCCTGCAGCCCTGCTTCCCATTCAGCTCCCTGCTTGTGGCCTAGGAAAGCATTAGAGGATGGCCCAAAGTTGTGGAACCCTGCACCAAGTGAGGCGCTAAAGAGGATCATGGCTCCTGGCTTCAAATTGGCTCAGCTCTGGCTGTTAGCAGCCACTTGGAGTGAGCCAGGAAATAGAAGATTCTTCTCTCTCCTCTCTGCTTTTACAATTTTAAAAAAAGCTCTTTTCAAAAATGAAGGTAAACAATATATAAATTATTGAAAAATTACTACTGCTTCAATTTTTCATTGGCATGAAACTCAATTCACAGTATCTATTCTATTCCCCCATTCTGTTATGTTTTTTGACCCATGACCATTCTTTTCTTCATACTTCACTTATCAGGAGACCTGTTCTGTTCCTATTAAGTATTGCTGTTTCCCATAGGGGCATGCATTCAAGAAAAAGATGTGCAACAGCAAATTGAATGTTAGGGCAAATCAGGTGAGAAATGTTGCCCTGCTGTAGTAGTTATCTTAGAAAATGGGGGCAATGCTTACCAAGTCGATATAAACATTCTCTCAACAGTTTCAAAAATACCTTTTGTCTTTGTAATTTTTTCTGTGGTGACTGGGAATTGCCACTGGTTGCATTTTGTCCCTTAAGCTTTTCTTCTCTTGCTGCTCATTCTGCTAATTCTTTGTGGCGAAGATTCTGTTTGTTAGTCCATAAACTGGGTACATTTATTTTTGACTTTTTTTTCATTGATTACATTGTATTATGTGATACAGTTTCGTTGGAACTGGGAATCACCCCACCCCTCCCCTCGCCCTCCCCCCATGTGGAATGTTCCACCTTGTTGCATATCCACTGATCAAGTACAGTTGCGAGTCCCTCTTTGCAAGCATAAACTAAACATAGAGTCCAACATCTTATAGTCCAATCTAGTTCCTCAGCTTCCTGGGGAGACCCTGTCCGGTCCAAGGGCAGAACCATCAGATTATCAACCCGGTCAATTAAAGGCTCCAACATACCCTCAGCAACAATTAACTTCGTTGTGTAACTAATAGTTATAGTGTTGAGTAACCAGTATGTTAAAAACAATTGCAATTTCTTAACCATCTTCTGTGATCACCTCATTATCAATTCAGTTTTAGTTTATACACAACATATAATAAACAAAAAATAACATGTTTTATATAACATCATATCATCTTAAATTAATGCAAACATGTGGTATCTGACCTTTTGGGATTGGCTCATTTCCCTTAGCATTATGGTTTCCAGTTTGGCCCATTTGGCCACAAAGAACTGCATTTCGTTTTTTTTAATAGCTGAGTAATACTCCATGGAGTAGATGAACCATAGCTTTCTTATCCAGTCTTCTGCTGATGGGCATTTCGTTTGCTTCCATGTTTTTGCAATTACTGATTGTGCTGCTATGAGCATAGGGATGCATGTTAGCTTCTCATAAAACAGGAGTGCTATAGCTGGATCATACGGTATGTTGATTGAGTTGTTTGGAAATCAGTATGGAGAACATTCATAGAGGCTGTACCAACCTGCAGCCCCACCAGCAGTAGAGTACGGTTCCCTTTTCCCTGCAACCTCGCCAACAAGTGTTGTTGGTGCTTTGATTCATGTGGGCCAGTCTTACTGGCGTTAGGTGGTACCTCATTGATGTTTTAATTTGGATTTCCCTTATTGCCAGGGAGCTTGAGCATTTTTTTCATATCTTTATTTGCCATTTGGGTTTGTTGCTTTTGTGAAGTGATTGCCCATTTCCCGTGCTCATTTCTTGAGTGGCTTGTTTTGACATTTTGATTGTTTTGTAGTTCTTTGTATATTCTGGAAATTAGCCCTCTGTCACCTATGTCGTGTGCTAAGATTTTCTCCCTTTCTGTGGGTTGCTTTTTTACTTTGTTTCCTTCGCTGAACAGAAGCTTCTTAGTTTGAGGTCCCATTTGTTTATTTTGGTCTCGATTTCTACTGCTTTTGGTGTCCTTTTTAGGAAGTCGGGTCCTACCCCTAGATCTTGTAGAGTATTTCTGACATTTTCTTCCAAAAGTTTAAAGGTTTCTGGATGTAGGTTTAGATCTTTTATCCATTTCGATTTGATCTTAGTGTATGGTGAGATGTGGGTCTATCTTTTTGTTTCTGCAGGCTATCAACCAGTTGTCCCAACAGCATTTATTGAACAGACCTCCCCATTTGCCTGGGTTGTCGTTTGTCTTTTTGTCAAACATTATTTGGTTGTATGTGTGTGGGTTCCCATCTGGTGTTTCTATTCTCCATTGATCTTCTCTATTTTTGTGCCAGTACCAGGCTGTTTTGATAACCACTGCCCTATAGTATGTCCAGAGGTCTGGGACTGATTCCCCCTGCTAGCTTCCTGTTCCTGAGAATGGTTCTAGCTATTCGTGGTTTTTTGTGTTTCCAGATGAATCTTTGAATCATTGTTTCCAGATCTGTGAAGAATGTTTTGGGCAATTTGGGATTGCGTTGAATGTATATATTGCTTTTGGCAGTATAGACATTTTAATGATATTGATTTTACCTATCCAGGAGCATGGGATGTTACTCCATCTTTTGAGGTCTTGTTCAATTTCTTTTTTAAGCAGTTTGTAGTTTTCTTCAAATAGGTCTCCTACATTTTTGGTTAGGTTTATTCCCAGATACTTCATACTTTTCTCAGTTACTTTGAACGGTATCTTGCTGGTTAGGTCTTTTTCCATCTTGGAGCTATTTGCATACACTATGGCTGTTGATTTTTGTTCATTAATTTTGTACCCTGCCACTCTTCCAAACTCTCGTATAAGATCTAGCAGTCTCTGTATTGAGTCTCTTGGGTCTTCTATGTAGAGAATCATGTCATCTGCATATAGTGAAAGCTTGACTTCTTCGATTCCCATTTGGATTCCTTTGATTTTTTTCTTGTCTTATGGCCTCAGCGAGTACCTCTAGGACTATGTTGAATAGTAGTGGAGAAAGCGGACATCCTTGTCTTTTTCCAGATTTCAGTGGGAAGGGTTCGTTTTTCTGCATTCAGTATGATGCTGGTGTTGGGTTTTTCATATATTGCTTTGATTATGTTGTGGATTTTTCCATCTATGCCTACCTTGGTTAGGGTTTTCAGCAGGAAATTGTGTTGGATTTTGTCAAGCTTTTTCTGCATCTATTGATACTATCACGTGGTTCTTGTTTTGCAATTTTTGGATGTGGTGTATCACATTTATGGATTTCCGTAGGTTGACCCATTTCTGCATTCCCGGGATGAATCCTACTTGATCTGGATGAATGAACTGTCGGATGATTTTTTGAATTCTATTGGCTAGGATTTTGTTGAGAATCTTAGCGTCGATGTTCATCAGAGAAATAGGTCTGTAGTTTTCCTTCTCAGTTGGGTCTCTGTCGGGTTTTGGGATTAAGGTAATGTTGGCTTCATAGAATGAGTTTGGAAGAGTTGCCTCTTTTTCTATTGTTTTGAAGAGTTTGTAGAGGATTTGGGTCAGTTCTGTTCAGAATGTTTTGTAGAATTCTGCAGTGAAGCCATTTGGGCCTGGGCTTTTCTTTGTTGGGAGATCGTTAATCATTGATTCAATCTCTGCTTCAGTTATGAGTTTGTTCAGGTCATTTGTTGCCTCTGGGCTAAGTTTTGGCAAGTTGTATAAGTCTAAGAACTTTTCCATTTCTTGGTGGTCTTCTGATTTGTTGGAGTATAGTGCTTTGTAGTAATTTCTGATTATGTTCTTAATGGCTGCAGTGTCTGTTATGTTGCCTTTTTCATCTTTGATGCTGTTAATTCTTTTGTTTTTTCTTTGTCAGTCGGGCCAGCGGGGTGTGTATTTTGTTTATTTTCTCAAAAACCAGCTTTTTGATTCATTGATTTTGTGTATAGTTTTTTTGTTTTTATCTGATTAATTTCCTCCCTTGTTTTGATTATTTCTTGTTTCCTATTGTGTGTGGGGCTATTCTGCTGCTGTTTTTCCAAATCCTGGAGGTGTGTGCTTAGTTCCTGTATTTGACGCCTCTCTTGGGCCTTGACATGGGCTCCAATTGCGATGAGTTTACCCCGCAGCACTGCTTTGGCAGTGTCCCATAAGATTTGGAATGTTGTGTTAGAGTTTTCATTGGTTTCCATAAATTTTTTGATCTCATCTTTAATTTCTTTGATCCACTGTTTGTTTAATAGCATATTGTTCAGCCTCCAAGAGTTTCTGTATTTCCTGGGGCATTTTGAATTGCTGATTTCCAGCTTCATTCCGTGGTGGTCTGAGAGGGTACATGGTATGATTCCTATCTTCTTGAAGTTATTTAGGTTTGCTTTGTGTCCTATCATGTGGTCAATCCTGGAGAAGGTGCCATGTACTGCTGAAAAAATATATATAATCTGTGGCCTTAGGGTAAAAAGTTCTATAAATGTCTACCAAGTCCAGTTCTATTGTTTGTATGAGCTCTGTTTCTTTGAGTTTTTGTTTTGTTGATCTGTCTATTGTTAGCGGGGTGTTAAGATCACCCACTATTACTGTGTGCATATCAATGTCTCCTCTTAAGTCTGTAAGTAATTGCTTCATGTAGCTAGGTGCGTTGGAATTTGGTGCATAAATATTCACAATGGTGATTACTTCCTGATGTATCAGTCCCTTCACCAATATATAATGACCTTCCCTGTATTTTTTGATGTCTGTCAGCTTGAAGTCTATATCATCTGAAGTTAGAATAGCTACCCCAGCCTTTTTTTCTCGTCCATTGGCATGAAATATCTTTTTCCATCCCTTTACTTTCAGTTTCTTACAGGCCTTTCTGGTTAGATGTGTCTCTTGTAGGCAACAGATTGTTGGGTTCTGTTTCAGGATCCAGTCTGCTAATCTGTCTTTTGATTGGTGAGTTTAGGCCATTTGTGCTTAGAGATAATATTGAGAGAAACTGATTTTGGGCTGCCATGAGTGTGTGTTAGCGTGCAAGTGTGTATTTGCAACTATTAGAATCTCTGCCTGGTTGACTATGCTCTTATTGATTTTAGTGGGGAGGTCTTCCCATTTGCCATCTTTGACTTTGGTTTTCATTTTTTCTCTCTGGGTTTAGCACCTTCCTGAGGAGGTTGTCTAGGGCCGGTTTCGTGCTAGTGTATTCTTCTAGTTTCTCTTTGCTGTTGAAATATTTAATTTCATTCTCAAATACAAATGAGAGTTTTGCCGGGTACGTTATTCTCGGTTGGCAGTTGTTTTATTTCAGGATTTGAAAGGTTTTATCCCACTCTCTTCTTGCCTGGAGTGTTTCTTCTGATATGTCGGCTGTGATTCTGATTTGCCTTCCTCGGAAAGTAATCTTGTCCTTTTTTCTTACTTGTCTTAGAATTGTTTCCTTGTATTCACTTGAAGGCAGTTTGAGGACCACATGTCTGGGTGAGGATCGCTTTGGGTCGAATCTATTGGGGGTTCTCTGACCTTCCTGGATTTGTGCTGGATTTATATTTTCGGTGTTCTGGAAGTTCTCCTGTATTATCTCATTGAACACCTGTTGCAAGCCTATCTCCTTTTCCACTCCCTCTGGAAGGCCTATTCTAATATTTGATTTTTTGAGGTTGTCTTTCATTTCCTGTATGGACCTATTGGCTTTCTCCAGATTTGTCTCCAACTGTTTGATGAAATGCTGCCTTTCATTCTGAATGTCTTCCAATTCTGATATTCTGTCCTCTGCTGTGTTCATTCTGTTGGTTAGGCTTTCAATTTTGTGTTCTATATTGAGGATTCCCTTTTTGACTTGATTTATTTCTGCAATGACATGGTTTTCGAATTCCTTGGACTCCCAGTACTTCTCGCTGTCTCTGAATCTCATCACTAGTTTCTTAAATTCCTTCTCTGGTAATTCCTCTATGTCATCATCTTGCATCTTAGGTATTGAGATTAGTTTTTGGTTGTTTTGGGTGGAAATGCTTGGTCTTTCTTCTGAGTCATTACCTTTTCTGATACTTCTCCTCATGGTGTTGTTGGTTCTTGCCATTTTGGGATTTTAGCCTCTGACTTGCTTGTCCGGAGCCGTTGCCCTCGGTGCTGTAGCTTATAGGAAGTGTGCCCCAGCAACTGCTGTATGGAGTGTTGGCCTAAGTATACTACCTCTTACTCTATTGGGGACAGCAGATGATGGTGAGGTGGGTGTTAATTGGCTTCGTTTGCGCCTGGGTTTATACCTCTGCCACTTGTCTCCCTTGTAGCTAGTTGGTTGGGTGTTGTCCTATGTGTGCCAATGTGGATAAGGTGTAAATGATAGTTTGTATCCTTGGGCTTCTTCTCTTTGCTCTGGGTAAATGTAGAGCTTGCTGTTCCACACCCAACTATACCATCAAAGATGTATTCCCCTGTTGGGAAAACCTCTGCTGTGGCCCTGCTTGCCTGTGTTTCTTCCCAGTTCCGGTGATCTGTTGAGTGTTGCCACTGACTCTGGGGCTCTAGCTAAGCACAGCAGGGAGTTCTGCTTGAGACTCCAGCTGCTTGTTGTTCGGAGTTTGTGGACCACAGCCCTGAGCTGGGTCAGGAGGCTCTATGTCCCAGCCCTAGTGCCAGGCCTTCCCCCTGCATCTCCCACTCAAAGTCGTTGCTCTGCTGGGAGACACACTGCTCCATGCCTCCGTCTGGGTTAGTTGACTCTGCTGAGCTGTGTTTTGCCTCTTGGGCTCAGGGCCTCTGCGCCACCTCAGGCCATAGGTCTACAGAGCCTCTTCCCGCCTCTTGGGCTTGGGGCGGAAGCCTCGTGTAGCTGGGGCCCCTGCGCCACCTCAGGCCACAGGTCCGCAGAGTCTCGTCTTGCCTCTTGGCTCGGGGTCTCTGCGCCACATCAGGCCACAGGTCTGCAGAGTCTCGTCTTGCCTCTTGGGCTCGGGGTCTCTACGCCACCTCAGGCCCCAGGTCTACAGAGCCGCATCCTGCCTCTTGGGCTTGGGGCGGGAGCCGCGTGTAGCTGGGGCCCCTGCGCCACCTCAGGCCACAGGTCCGCAGAGTCTCATCTTGCCTCTTGGGCTCGGGGACCCGTGCTGCACACTGCGGGGGTCTCTGTCCTGGGCCCCTGCCTCCTGTGGTTTGGAATCTACACCCTAGGCTGGGTTGGAAAGATCCGTCAAGTTCTTCTCCCTGGAATTCCCACTCAAAAGAGTTGTCCCACGGGAGATGTACTACAGCGATTCCGCTGCCAGGCCAGCAGGCTTTGTTTAGCAGCCTCCAGCTTCTATCGGCTGGGAGAACTTGCCCCGTGGTTCTGCAGAACCAGCTTTGCTTCGGGGTCTCCTGCTGAGCTGAGCACAGCAGGGGATCTGCTCAAGTTCACAGACCTGCCCTGCCCCCTTTACAAGGTTTTTCTTTCTTTTTTTTTTTTTGCACTTTCTCAAAGGTGTTCTGCTGTTGGGAGCAGAGCCATGGGAGTCATGTAGCTGTGCTCCCACCAGCCTGCACCTCTGTCCAGGGAGGCTCTGCCTAGTGTTGCCCCACTCCTAGTACTCAGGCTGAGCCCAGCAACAGTTTCCACTGGAGTCTCTTGCAGCTAGTCAACCATTCGGAGCTGAGTTGGGGATTACTGTAACCCGGTCCCAGAGTGCAGCTCCAGTCTCCTCTGCACTCTCAAAGCTGCTGACCTGCTGGGAGGCACGTTTCTGGGCAACCCCCCCTGCTTATCTTCGTGGGTTGATACCCCATTTGTTCAATCCAGTAGCCTCCTTTAGGGTCTCCTGCACTCCAGTGGTCGGTGCCCCTGTCAGTGTGGATGCCTGTCCTTCCAACTGCCTTTGTCCTCCCTGGAACGGTTGAGATTCCACCGCCTTCCCCCTGACTGGGATCGCGACTCAGCAAAATTCTCGCAGCATGCTCTCTCTTTTTTCCTTTTTATGGTTGTCTCTCCACGCTGTGTAGATCTTCTTACTTCAGTGAACTCCAGTGACCTTCCTACACCTATCCCCACAATTCTGTGTCTCCTGGTTTGTTTCTCTGCTGGATTGGTTCCCCTCTGTCCCCACTCTGCCCTACACCAGCTCTCTATGGTCAGCCATCTTCCCGCCGAATCCTTGTCATTGACTTTTTTTTTTAAAGATTTAACTGGCTAATCTCATCAATCCATTTTATTTTTTATTTTTATTACAAAGTCAGATATAGTGAGAGGAGGAGAAATAGAAAGGAAGTGGAGCCGCCGGGATTAGAACCAGCGGCCATATGGGATCAAGGCGAGGACCTTAGCCACCAGGCCACACTGCCGAGCCCGTCATTGACTTTTAACATAGATGTTGTGACTTCATACTTCTCGTAGTATTCCCCTGATGCAATTGTAGCTTCTTCCCTTTGTTTCTCAGGATTGATTTTGACATGGCAAATTAGAGGCAAATTAGATACTTTATTAAACATCTCAGTTGTAAGGAGCAGCTGAGAACTACATGGAAATGTAAATGCAGCATAGCTTTGTTTTAATGAACGTTAGTTTTCACTTTGTTTAAAAAAACATTTTTCTGAAAGCTTCATTTTACCTGCCATAGTGTGATATTGACAGTTGACCATTGTGCACTTTATGCTTCTATAAAAGAAATGAAACATGTTCAAGTCATAGTGGCATCAATGGAAGACAGCGTGTTGATCACGACCTCAAATCTATTAGATTGTGAAGATCAGTAGTAATAGGAAAAGTTGATTGGTTTCTTAGTTCTTTCGCTTGTGGAATAGAAACCATAAATGCACTTTTTCTCATTTGGTTACCTCTCTAACCATGAAAATTGATAGCCAGGAGTCCTCAGACTCACTGGGATGTGCTTGCCAACTGGGCAGTCCTGCAGATGGCTGGGAGTCCCTGTGTAGAAGTGGGCAGTCCCTGTGCCTTGAGTCTATCTACTGCTGTTCTGAAGACGGCAAAATGGCCACTAACTGTACACCTCCCAGCTTCCAACCTCAGTACAATTGTTGAACCATCATCAACATCATCATAGCACTGATACTAGCTTCTGGGAATTTGAGTATCCTCTCTGAATGTGCGGAAAGGTAGAGCTGTATGCAAGAACATGTGCTGTTTTACATCCTCCATCAACATGGGCCAGGTCATATATTCCGTTTTTTTGTTACATATTTTCTTTGGATATTGGATTTGGAGAAACCATAAAAATGCTTGGGCTTTTAAAAATAGCATTAAAGTTCAGATAACATATTCTAACTGAGAAAAATAAAAAAGATGTTAGGCAACATTTTAAAATTAAGGAAAACAAATTCACATAAGTAAATATGATAGTAACATTTGTATGTAAAAAAACTGAAAAAATATTAAACGCTGTTTCTCAGGAATCTTGAGAGCTTCCTTGTTTAGATTCAAAAACCATTGGAATCTTCTGATCCATAGTCAGACGCGTTATCCATTGTGCCACTGGCCCGCATACGTTTGCAAGGAAAGAATCTTGATTGAATTTGAACTGTAATACTGCATCAAGGTGGAGGAATCCACCAGGGGGGAGGGGAGTAGGAGGGGTGGGAGGATTTCCAGAGCCTATGAAACTGTCACATAATGCAAAATAATTAATAAAAACAAACCTTTGGAATAAATATTGATATTCTTAAACTCTTAGCCTATGGTAGAAGAAAAACGGCTTTTCTTCATTATATTAGGGCTATGTTTAATCTAGATGAACTAGTTGTAATTAGCCTTATACTTTGTGTTGCAGTGGGTTTTAAACTTTGTAGTATGGATGTGATTTTCAGCTTTATTTTAAACCCACAAAAATAGTAAATTAAGGCTTGCTATTTAATGTAAATAAAGTATGGAGAAATGATAAGGGTTAAAGCCACCAGAGTATGTGCCAGTTCCAATAATGTAGTGGATTGCATGCTATACACTGTGCTTGAATTTCCACATCACCTATTTTCATGTGTCCTGTGGTAAGAGCAAATTATAGTTTTAAATCATTTCAAAGGGACTAAGTTTGAGATTTTAATTTTGACTCAAGAAAATAAAGCGACTGAGCCCAACATTTGTTTCCCTGTTAATGAATCTATTTGTGTTAATCCATCAAAATCAGACAGCTCTGACAGAGCTTGTCTTTCCCACAAAGCCTGAGATAAATCCCTTTATATGGCATGACAATCACTTTGGTATCTTGGACTATAGTAATTCAAAATTCTGATTTTAAATATACTACTTTCACTTCCCTTTTCTAAGGAAGATTCTTTTACGCTCATGTGTAAATGTAACAACAAGACTTCAAATTGGATTCACCTTGCCTTACAGTCGTCTGTCCCCCTTGGTTAGCCTCCTAAGCCATTGGTGTTTTCTTGTGGTCCTTGGATCTATGATTAACACTCTGTTTGAGAATAGCTATCTACTCAATTCCATTCACTAGGAAGAGGAATTACCAAACAGCATATGAATTAAGGATGTCATCAAATTTAAATTTAACAATCACTTCATGTAGATTGTGATTTCCTTTTTTGATAATACTGTCAATAGTAACATTAAACCATGATTCTTGCTATAACCTGGCATGACAAAAGGTCTTCCAAGTCTTCAGGCTTGTGATGAATCTAAATTCTGCAGAAATCAAAAAATCAGCATTTGAGTGTCTACATATTAAGAGTCAGTTTTATTAAAGAAAAATTTCATTGCAAAGTCGGATGTACAGAGGAGAAAGGGAGTAAATCATTGGACAGAGGATCTTCCTATCTAAGTGGCCACAATGGCCAGAGCTGAGCCAATCCAAAGCCAGGGGCCAGGAGCTTCCTCAAGGTCTCCTACACAGGCGCGGGGTCCCAAGGCTTTGGGCCATGCTTGATTCCTTTCCCAGGCTACAAACAAGGAACTGAATGGGAAGTAGGGCCGCTGGGATTAGAACTGGCGCCCATATGGGATTGTGGTGCGTTTAAGGTGAGCACTTTAGCTATTAGGCTTCTGTGCCAGGCCTGAGAATCAGCTTTTAATACTCTAGAAGAAATAAACACTTCCCAGTGGTAGCTTTGTTATGGAGTTACTAAGAGGTCTTGGAGCTGGTCTGTGTGTGGGCTGATTTGCATTATTTGGATAACTGCTCCATTAGCAAGGGTTCACAAGACAAGCGTGCTGCAGCACATGTTTGTCCATGCCATCTGTCTGTGCATTTATTTTGACATTATATTTATCACTGCTTTGACTATGAGCTGAGATGACTGCTGGACAAATGTTCGTTTCCCTCCCAAGACCATGCTCATTTATAACTTTATTAAGCACTAAAGATAAATAGCCACTAAAATTTTGATGAAGTACTGTGTTTAGGAAAAGCATTTGAAGGTCTTGGTTCTCAGAAATTAGCTGATTTGGATGGTGCATCAGCTGGATACAAAGTCTTTAATTTGCACAAGCCAGTATTTCAGTCAGCCAACTGGGAACTGACTGTTAAAGATCATGAACTGAAATATTAAAATACCAGTCAGGAGCTTAGTAATCACACCTGGAACAAATGCATTTTTCTTTAAAGTTTGGAATGATTTACAATAGTTTAGCACAATGAACCTGGAAAGTACTTTTCTTCCCTATTTCATCATCATTCTTTTAAAATCAGAATGAACAGTAACATCACAATCAGATTCCACTATCTAAATGAAAGGCCATATTAATATCATGATTCTCTATTATAATTAGTCTAACAGCACACATAATTTCAATCAGCAGCTTTTGTGTAAAAACTGAAAGGGAACATTACTGACCATAATCTTACCACTTTAGATGTTTCCATTACTGGGGTTGTGCAACTCTACATGTTCTGCTAAAACCAGCTTATATTTATGTCCTCAGTCCCTTATGAAAAAGTTTGTCAATTCTGACTACACAACTTGTCTTTTTTTTTCTGCAGGGGGGATCATATGGAATTCTGAGTAGTCAGGGGAACCATATTTCACAGTAAATACAACTTCCTCTGTTTCAGTTTTTCCAGAGTTCATCAATTATTTCCTTGTTTAAGTCATCGCCCATATCCACAAATTTATAATCCTTCAGCTAAATGGATGTGTTCAAACATCTTTGTATTTCAAATTAGGAAATATTTGAGTTTTCCAACAAATTAGTTACTGATTATAAATTACCAATGTGGGCCTGGCACGGTAACTCAATTACCTATAATACTCTCCTTTCAAGTGCTGGGATCTCATATGAGTACTGGTTTGTGTAATGGTTGCCCGACATGCCACCCAGCTCCTGTTTGTGGCCTGGGAAATCAGTAGAGGACAGCCAAAAGCACTGGGAACCTGCATCTTCATGGGAGACCCAGAAGCTGTTTGTTAACATACCTCCTTCAGCTAGACAGCTAAAATTTGAAACTTGAATATTCTTTTGGAGATGTCATACTGGTCAAGTTCTAGAATGCTACAAGCCTGCATTTTTGTCTCTTGAAACGTGATAGCAAGTATTGAGGTTGATTTAGCTATCATGACAAGTCACATCCTTGTTCTATATTCAAATGAGTGCTTGATTTCATATCTGGCATAATTTGTATTCTTTCAAAATGCTTTTTTTAGCCTTTAGGAGTTGATGGTCTAGTGATTAGTTTCCGTGGTCAAACCAAGATGAGGAGTTAATGGGATATGCCCTGATATAAATGAATATAACAGAAAAGGCACTGCAGAATATTTGGCATTACAGCTAGTTCCTTTGGAAATCATGACCTAAAATTGAGGCTGAAATCTCTGCATAAGTTAAAGCAAACCTGTAATGAAAGCATACAGTATGAGAACTGGTTCATAGCCTGCCAGCTCCACTTCAAATCCAGTTCCCTGCTGATGCATCTGGAAAAGCATCAGAAGATGTGTCCTGCTACCCTTTTAGGGGACAATGATGCAGTTCCAGCCACCGAGCTTTGATCTTTCTCAATCTCAGCCATTATGATCCTTTAGGGAATGAAGCAGCAGATAGAAGATCTCTATTTCTCTCCCACTTTCCCCTTTCTTTCCCTTCAACAATCCCTCTCCTTTTTCCTCCTCCCCTCTTCTCCACCCTCCACCTCTTCCTCTGCCTCTCAATCTCCCCTTCCACCAGCCTCCTCTCCATCCATCTCCACATTGTCCATCTTGCTGTCCTTGTAACACTGCCTTTCAAATAATAATAAAAAATACTATAATGCATAATTCATGGTTTCATTGCTGTAGTACAGAGGTTAGACTGAAAATAGACCGAGGATAGCTGTAGCTCTCAGTGGGCTCTGAAAACTTTCTTCCCCTTTTCACTGCTCTCAATTTGGCATCCCAGATTGTTTGATTTTTTTCACAAGTCCTTCCATATGAGAAAAGTCCCCAGTGCTGCTTGTGAATCACGTGGGCTGCTGTGCCCCCCTTGTGTGATCCTGTTTTCTGGCACTTCTTCCTGGTGGCTGCTCTAGCAGGATGTAGCTTCATCACGTGGAGCTGCTGCTTTTAAAAGTGTGATGCACATCACCTAGAGGCAGGTAGCTCAGTTGGCTCAGTGCAAAGGCAAATCACTTTGTTTCCCAGCCTGAGGTTTCAGCACCACAGACAGCACTGCCAGCTCTTCCTTTAATGCTCCACAATAGCTTCACATGCACCACATGGTTCTGGTAAGTCTGGGGGTGATTAGGAGCTTTCTTGGCCAACCGCCCTCTAGCAAATAGACTTGATCCTACCTGGAAAGCTCCCATTAGGATAGGAAGAATGAGATAGATGACAGAGGATATACCAACTCTGTCTATACATTTAGTGTGAAATGATCAAGAACACCATCAATATGTAAAAATCCTACTCCATACTTAGTCTGTGGGATGTTTTATTTATGAAAACTAGATAGCACTGGTGAAGTAGGGTTCCTGCTTCAGTTGGATCTCTGGGGCTATTATCAGGAATTAATGTAAATTAAACTGGGAAGATATTTCATATTAAGCCTTTGCAGTTATTCTCAGGAAAACATACCATCACTTAAATAAAATTTCCTGAAACATTAAAGTATCTGGGCTTGCTTGAGATCCTGCAGTTGTTACTCATCAGTAAAAATGCATTGTATTGATTTGCAAAATATCTTAGAAGGCAATAGTAATGCATTTTCAGCAGCATATGCGTCCTATTAAAATGAAAATGAGAAAGTAACCACTTTTTGGTATAAGGTAAAATGTGCTTTGATTTATTTATTTCTAATTATGCAGGGGGAAGAGAAAAAAATCAGACTTTATTTTGAAAGCAAATTTAGAACTACACTTGAAGGTTTTCTTTGTTTTCTGCTTAAGAGCTAAAGTAACCAGTTTTCTTTGGCAGTTTAAAAATATGTTAACACCAAACCTGGTCAAAAAAAGTAACCTGATTAGTTGGATTTCTCAATCCCTTATTTTTTCTACCATACCCAGGAATTTCTGTTTTATGGCATGATATTCTGTGTTAGTGACAGCATCATGATATATGGAACTATCAGTGATGTCCAAGATAAAGCTTTATCGTAATCCCTGTACCCTCTTCAATTCTGTGGGTATAAAATGTGTCTTCCTTCAAAGGCTGTTTTGGCAGTTGTGAGTCAATCAGAAGGAGATCCTGTTCAGTACAACCCTCGAATTGCATTTCTGCTGTCCAAGCAGTGCTAGCACTAATGCCTTTCAGATTCGTTTTCCTTTCATCTCCAGTTTATTTGGTGTAAGGCAGAGGGATGATCTTGTGACTGACTTAAAAATAAGTTTCAAGTGTCTATCTAAAAATTCCAAACTCAGAAATCCTCAAGGAATCTTCAAACTCACCTGATGATAATTAGGTTATTCATTTTTTAAACCTGCTATCCTATATGTGGAGATAATCACGATCTCAGAAACCAAATATCTGCAAAGAAAATATTTATATATACATAGATACTGAGGAAACATAGTTCAGAATAGCTTAAGAACTTGCTTTCTGTAAAGATGAAGTCTTAAGGGAACATAGCTGTGTGTTTCCTGTAGCAACATCGTAAAAAATGGCTCAAAAACCTGTCTACAATTTGACTCCTTACCTTAAAAAGAATAAAACTGGTGTAAATTTAGAACAGTGGTAAAGATGAAAGAAAAGTCTTACTTTAAATTTTTCTGAATACCACTGTAAAAGAGCCTCCTCACAGTGCTTCATACACAAGTGTAAGAATGTACAAACTGGGCAAGACTTCAGTGAGAACAAATCATTCTTAAATTAAGAAATGAAATAGCTGGTGGTGATGCAGGGGCACGGAGATAGTTTGTCTCTTTAAGACTAAGACATTTTCTCAAAAACTGAAAATAGATCATTTCTATGCTTACCTACCTAATATATGTAACGCTGGAAGTTAGTCCTAAAACATACTCATTTCCTATCTTATTATTTTTAAATATTTACATAACTGAAAGGATTGTATTCCCATGTGATCCTCTGATTAAGGTGGAGAGGGTCAGGTATAGAGAAAGGCAAGTGGGATAAATGTTTAAGTTTTATTTCTTTGTTTGCAGGGCAGTGGGGGGAAAGGTGTTGCTTCTTGCTATCCAATGACGTTAGCACCTGAGGCTGGGAGATGGTCAATTGATGATGCTTTAGAGACCCCAGTGTGGGGAAGAGAGTTCCAAGGGTGTTACCTGAGTGGATTTGATAGTTCTGAGACTTGATTGGCTTCTTTGTACCACAATGAGAGAAAATCTTGCCAAGCTCTGGTAGTTTACAAAGTGCACTTAAGTGCATCGCAGAGCCAGGAACATTCTGCAACGTTTGGTCAGAATTGTCCAACTTGTTCTGCTTTCCAGCCTCTGACAAGGGAGTTGACATCCCCTGCTGGCCTAGGTGTCCCTAGTGTTCATTTGTGTATGTTGTCTATTGCACAGGCATCAGCAGTTGAGGAAGCCCAGTGCCAACATATGTACTGCAAGTTTGGACAACATAACCTGTGATTTTTCCCTTAATCCCAACTCATATGGTAGGGAAAAAAAAACCATTAAATTACGGCTTTTTTCCTCATCTTTCCTGCTTTTGGCTGCACTGTGACCCCTGTCCCAAAAGTGGAGATGGCAGTATTTCTCTAGTTGACAACCAAGTTACCTACCTAATGGTAATCTTCTAACCATTGCTAGCTTTGCTAGTCGGCACGTAAGACTGGCACTATCACTTTCCTTGTCTTTACTTACCATTTTAGACTTTCTCTTTTTTCATTTTTCATAAGATTTATTTTTATTGACAAGTTAGATAAGCAGAGAGGAAGAGAGAAGATCTTCCTGTCCAATGATGGCTGCTGCTGAGTCAATCCAAAGCCAGGAGCCAGGAGCTTCTTCCTGGTCTCCCACATGCGTGCAGGCTCACAGGGCTTTGGGCCGTCCTTGACAACTTTCTCAGGCCACCAGCAGGGAGCTGGATGAAAAGTGGGGCTGCCAGGATTAGAACTGATGTCCATATGGGATCCTGGTGTGTTCAAGGTGAGGACTTTAGCCACTAGACTACCATGAAGGGCCCTAGACTTTCCCTTTGATGACTGTTTTGTGTCTTCTAGATGAGAATATTCTCCCACTCAAGTAGAGATTTTTACCTCCGGTATTTTACTCGGTCCTGCCTCAATTTAACACCTCATGAACATGTTTTTGGATATTACCACTTACTGAAAACTGTTATTTGGTTCCTATGGACATTGCGCAGTTACTGGATATTAAAAAAAGCCAATGTAACTTGGATTTCCCTTCCCTTTCCCTCTCCACATAATCACCTATTCACTCAAAGCCTTGTGTACTTAATCTTGAGAGGAATCTTCTCTAGTTCCCATGGTTCATCTTCCGTCCTTGCTTTTCTATGTGTGCTTTGTGGTTATGACTTCTGCCTCCTGTAGACAACATCAGTAAGGTTGTGGCAAACAAGGGCTTCTGACTTTGAAGTATATCAAATCCTAGAAAACCCTAGAATATGCTTCTGCATGTAACTTATTATGCTCATCACTGAAGTTATTCAAAGGGAAGAGATATCAATAGATGGATATTTTATGTAAAATTTTTAGTTAAAATAGATGAGTAGTCAAATTATAATATGTTCATTATAGATTTTTTTATACTTAGAAAAGCTTATTGACCATTATTCTCGTGATGCATATATAAAAGCCATTTCTTGAAGGCAAAGCTTCATTTTCCATGATCTGTAAATATGCTTTTGTAGCAAAATATAGGTAATGTGAAATTAGCAAAATGCAATGCATAAAACATGCTGAGTAAAAAAAAAAAACAAAAAAAGAAATTCCCATATACATAGAGTAATTCCTAGAGTATGTTTACTACATGAATAAGATTTGGATGCAATCCTTTGAACCATAATTAAATTTAGTTTTCCATTTGTGAACTGGAATCACCCACATTTAATTTTGTCACGTGGTCTGCTTTGATTGCACTTTTAGAATTGACAGAATACAGCAATCGGAAATAATCCTTCGTTATTTCTCAAGGTTTTGTCCATTTTTCGTGTCATTTCCTGAATTTCCTGCTCTACTAAAGTAAAAAACAGAATTTTCTCTATAGAATATCTATGTCAGCTCTCTTTGCAGTTAGTCCTGTTCACAAGAATCAGTTCCATATTCAGACTCAAAAAATAATTCCACAACTTGCTGTGTCTAAGAATGACATGAACTATTCTATTCTCCAAAGCCCAAATGTCTTCATCAGCTATGGTAGCATCAAGGATCTTATGAGCCAATGCCACAAAGCTCCCTCTGCAGGCCAGGCTGTATGTCCTAGAGCACCGTTGCCTGGCTACACCTGTAGCTCTAATGAGCATTTCCTCCAGGGTCTGGTACCACTGGCCTCAGGGTACCAGTGGCTCAGTCCACTTAGCTTTTCAAACATGGTCAAGTCAAACATGGTCAACAAGCTCCCATGGCCAAAGCTGCACAGAATGAGCCAAGCACACACCTCAAAGCCTGGTGTCCAGTTCCTGCTTTAAAGTTCTGTGCTAACAAGCCTTTTTACATTCTGTGAATTCATATTTTCATATCATAATCTGAATTTACTTTCAATAGTAACTTCAGATTCTCAGGAATAAGAATAGGTAAATAACAAGTTTAGTAATCCAACAGCATGACTTAAATCTTGCAAAAATGCTAGTTGTTGAGATTTGTTTACACGTTTAACACTTAAAATACACGATAAGGATAGCAACTTCTGCTAATAGGCTTTTGCTATCAATCCCAGTCATGTTTGGTTCTTAGTAAAGATTAATTTTGTTGTCGCTCACCCATTGCTTCTAATTATTCCTCATAGAAATCTATTTTAATTACCTTTCACCCTATACACATTTATGAATAATATTTTCTATTCACTTTGCTGGATTTTTTAAGATGTAAGATCCTCTGGTTCCTGATGGGTAACTTGTCATATCACCTATTCACCAACCCTTAAAAATCAGTCATTCTCTGTTGCTGTGTGTTTAACTGGTGTTAGATTTCACTTAAGTGAAATACTGTAAATGCAGTATATGCAGTTTTTTGTTTTTTTTTTTTTCACTGAATGCAATGTTTCTCAGTTTCATCCGTGTCTTGACACATGGCAGACAGTTACAAGAAAACATTGTGGCAGTGATTTAATGTACCGAAGATTGTGACAGGTGCGTTAATTCAATTATATTACTCCTTATATGACATACAGGTATGTCAAATCACACTACAAACATTGAATATTAAATTCTTATATTTGGATTTAAATTTTGGAGATTTATTTATTTGAAAGGCATACCTTCACAGTCAAGGAGATAGAGAGCTCTTCCACCCCCAAGTGGCTGCCACTGGCCAGAGATGAGGTGATCCAAAGCCAGGAACCAGTGGCTTCTTCCAAGTCTCCCACACAGGTGCAGACCCCAAAGCCTTAGACGATTCTCTACTGCTTTCCCAAGCCACAAGCAAGGTGCAAGAAGGGAAGTGCAACAACTGGGACACAAACCAGTGCCTGTATGGGATCCTAGCTGATGCAAGGCAAGGATGTAGCCACTAGGCTATCACACTGAGCCCTTGAATTTAATTTTTTAGATGAATCATTCAAAAGAGAAACATAAAAAATGTTTGACAAAGAAAATTCAAGGTTTAAGCCATCGAGAATATAGATTGTAAAGAACAAAGTTCAGAATCTCTGAAGGTTCAGAGAAATTTAATTAAAATAAACACACAAGGCACCAACGGGTGGCATAATATTCTAATTGCCTGCCTGTGGTGCTTATACCCCATACAAGCACTGGTTTGTGACCCAGCTGCTGCAGTGCTGATCCAGCTCCTTGCTTATGGGCTCAGAAAGCAGCAGAGGATGGTCCAAGTCCTTAGGACCTGGTGGTAGCTTGTGGCTTCAAAATGTCTTAATCTTGGCCATTGCAACTATTGGGGGTATAAACCATCTGATACAAGATCTCCCCCTCTCTCAACCTTCTTAAGTAAAAATCTTTAAAAAATAAACTTACAATAATGTGGATGATCCCTGTGAGAAGAGACCAGGACCTGAGGTGTAACAGTTGTGATGAGACACAGGGGATGCAAGGTGAGTGAAGCACTGCACACTTTGTTGAGTTCAACAGAGTATATGTATACAAGGTATGCCACCTAGGCAAGCATGGAAAGCCCCTCTGAAGTTAGCATGCAAGGAAATGAATTAACAACCACCATAGTGTCAAAGAAGTAAACATGTTTTTCAGGATTCTAACAATCAAACAATTAACTGAGGAAGGCGGTATGTTTGGCTACAAGCAACTGATGAGGAAGGAGGCACAGGGAGGTGCTTCTCATTCCCAGCCACGCTTGGCCAGCGAGGCAGCAGCTCTGGTCCTCTCAGTCTGCTGAGATTGTATAAATTCTGGGGTCCTCCAGCATCTGATGGAGTGGTTCATAGGCACACTTCCACATAGTAGAGCAGCCATTTTTACAGAAGCCAACATTTCTATGGAAATTGTCAAAAAATGGTCAAACTGTTGCGTTGAAATATAAGCTCAAAATCTGGGCATTTTTTGCCATAGTTTGATTAACAGTACTATTAACCAAACTTGGTAAAATTATCAATCAGTTAATACCTATCAAGGATCAGAGTTCCTGTACCTTAGTGTGTGTTTCTGTTCTGAGGTTAACCAGTAATTTTCATATTTCTGTTAGCTTTCATTGCATTTTTACATACGTGTTTTTTTTGTAAATACCTGGTTAACATGCATGAAGGTACTTCAAAAGTTTATAGAAAAAGAGATTAAACTCGTTTGGTGCAAACAATTAAAATTCATGCATAGATTTCTTAAAACATGCAAAAATATCTATTAAAAGGTTTGAATAGATTTCAAAAATTCTTACACCAAACTGGGCCTGTCTTTTGATTCAATTTTTTATCAGATATTGAAGATTGTAACTGAGTTTCAAATATGTCAGAGAAAGGAAGAAAAAGATGTGCTCCACTTGCTGCCCAAACACTTGGGCCATCTTCTGCTGCTTTTCAGGGGTAGGGTTCTAGATTGGAAATGGAACAGCCAGCAGATGAACTGATGCCCATACAGGATGGTGACACTACTTCACTGGTCACATTTCCTATAGTTTTTGAAGTTCCCTTCTGTAGTATGAAAGATAAGTATTCATCTATTAACCTTCTATTACATAATCTACAGTAATGTCAAAATGTATATAAACAGGCACAATGAACATTTATTAAGGGCTCAATTACCAGACAAAAGGTTTAGTTAGATATCATAATTCTGATCCAAATAAGATTTTAGAGTTTTATTTAACTTACTACTGCCTACTATTTGATTTAAGTAACTTGGACAAAGTATTTCTCTTTAACAATAATAAGATCTAGTTTGAAGAAACATGTAAAATGTATTCATCATTCATGGTAAAAAAAAAAGTGATACCCTCACACCTTTTTCTGTTAACTGTCACACCTTGAAATCTTCTCAGTTATTTATAAACTATAGAAGAAAGTCTCTAAGAGTCATAAGTTTCCTCCTTGTCCACAACAGCTTTGACCTGAATTCTGTTTTTCTTAAATATGTAATATCTTTTATCTATTTGAAACAGACAGATCTTCCACCTGTAGATTTACACCCCAAATTCTACAATAGCTAAGTCTTGATTAGACAAAACCAGGAGCCAGGAACTTAATCTAGATCTTCTATTTAGATAGTGGAATCCCAAGCACTTGAATGTCACCAGCTTCCTCCCAAGATGTATATCAACAGGTAGCTGGACTAGAAAGCAGAGCCATGATTCAAATCTGTCATATAAGGAAGATAGGGTGTCCAATGGAGCATTTTAGACCCTGCACCAAATATTGCTGCTTGGCCTCATTTCTGCCTTTTTACTGTAGATCAGAAATACATGAACATTTTTTAATAGTTATCCAGAGGATGAATATTTGAGGCTTTGGGAGCTACAAGGTTTTGATATAAACATTTAGCTCTGTCATGGCAGGAAAACGTTCATACAGTCTTTCTTCATATCTGTGTTCTAGTAAGAACTTTACCAAAACAATTGTTGGGCTATATTTGGCGGATGGGCCACAGCCAGCTAACTTCCTCCAGAGACTTTATAGCAATCTAAATTATTTTGTTCTCATAATCATCTAAGTTTCATATGCCAGCCCTTTGACAAATGATTTTGCTTAGTGTATCACACGTGCTATTGCTTTAATACAATGCTTGAAGTATGAAATACTGAAACATTGACTAAGGATCAAGTAAAACATAAGAAAGAACTCAGTTTTCCTCCACATTGTGTAGACTGACCTGGCTGCCATTTGGTGTGTTAAACACTGTGGTGAGGAGCAGCTCCCTAAATGCAATGAACAAGAAAGTGATCCAAAAAATAACTTGAACAGTTGGTTTGCATTTAGTAAAGTTTACTTAAACATAGTTTCATCTTTGATCAGAGCGTTGGATTTTAACATCCACACTAGAGTAATGCTGCTATCTAGTTTCTCCTTTTTCTCCTGTGTCTTCCTACCTTCCTTTTTGTCTCTTTGTTCTCTTCCCTCTGTTTTGTTTCTTAAGATCGATTTGAATTGGTAATCTTAATGGCTGTCATCCTGTATCAAATTCCCCTTTTCACTTAGGAAATAACAAAAAGATGGTGAAAGAAATATAAATGACTCCACAACATTACTCCAGCATGTTATAATGGATGGCATTTCTTTTTTCCAAAAATTCATAAAAATTAAAAATCATCCTTTAATTTAGGCCTGGAATTTTTATGTTTTGACTTACTGCCCACTAATTTTATGTGCATAATCCTGGCTGTGTTGATGGAAAAGTTACATAATTAAGATTTGTAAATCAAAGCTATTATAAGCCAATTTTCTTAATATTCCTATTTTGCTTCAAAATGACACATACGTCATTTTAAGTTAATACTGGATTTAGAAAGTATCTCTAACGGACAAAATTAAAATATATTTAAAAATACAGTGTTTAAATCATGAAAATAGTTTCATATAGCATCATACATACACATAATCTCTTATCCAAGTAAATATAAAACTTGGCTTTTTAAATTTACTTTACTGGAATGTCAGATATACAGAGAGCAGGAGAAACAGAGGGAGATCCTCTGTATGTTGACGCACTCCCCAAGTGGCTGCAACTGCTAGAGCTGAGCTGATGCGAAACCAGGAGCCTCTTCTGGGTCTCCCAGACCTAGGCAGGGTCCCAAGGCTTTGGGCAGTCCCCTACTGCTTTTCTAGGCCACAAACACGGAGCTGGAGCAGGGCCACTGGGACCAGAACTGGTAACCATATTTGGATTCTGGGGCATCAAAACAAAGACTTTAGTGACTAGACTACCGTACTGGGCCCATGAGATGTTTTTAATGAATACTCACATGTACTCCTTAGAATAATTAAGAAAATCATGTTGAAAAAAATTTAATGCCTTTGTCTTAAGGTTTTACATGCATAGTGTCAGTACTTACATTAGTAATCAAGGCATATGCAATGTCCTTTGATAAATGTGTACTGAGTATTTATGCATTTATAGGTGTAAGAAGCTATACAAAGTAGAAAAAAGATACATTTTTAGGGATGTGTGTTCTTTTAGTGTTTTAACTAATGACACTAGCTGCCTTAAGTACTAAGTCAAAATGGCATATATAAATGGGGTAGAAGTCACCTACCCAGTGCTTTCTAAATTCAGTTTTGTCACCCAAACTGAGTTCCAACACTATATTCTAAGAGAATCAACAGACTATTCATGCAGTATCAATTAACATTTATCATTTATCCACTTTGTGTCCTAACCTGGGAGATACCATCTTTATGGATTCCCATCCATTGCTAATCTCAGTGATATGATTAACATGTACAAGTTCATAGCTAGTGAAGGAACCAACAAATAAAGCCAAGCAGCCTATTGCACGTATTCCTCAACTCTTGAGAATATAAAACCATACTTGTATAATTGTGTAAAGCACAGTTCCATTCTAATATTTAGTTCTAATACTATAACATTCATTTGTGCTGTGATGGCTTTTCTTTTTTTCTTTTGTTTTATGATACAGTTTGATAGCCTGTGGGATTCCCCCAACCCATCCCCATGCCCTCCCTGCAAATGTTGGATTCCTCCACATCATTGCAGTAGTACAGTTACAGTAGTACAGTCATCGTTCCTTCATTGCAGGCAGGTACCATGCATAGAGTCCAGTGTCGTATTGTCCAGATAAATTCAACAGCTTCATTGGGAGAAAGTAGAGCTGGCAGAATATCATCCCCTCCAATGTAACACCACAACACAACATTAATAACATTTCATAACATCATGGAGTTAATTGACATGGTATTGAGCAGCCAATATGTTAGAAAATAAGTTCTTAACCACACCCTGTGACTACTTCATTGACATTTCAGTTTTAGTTTATACACAATCAGCTGGTATTCACCTTAAAATGGCTATAGGGTACTATTCAGCTGTCAATTGTCTATTTTCGTTTTCATGTTTAGCAGCTTATAGTATTAGTGTGATTTTTACTGAACTTAGCAAATTTTAGGATAGCCCAAACAGGCTTATAACCCTAACAAGGCATATGTTGACAACTGAGGTGCAGAACAGTTTTAGGAGGGGTGTGCAGAGAAATTTTCAATACGTTAGTGAGTAGTAACTAATCTTTGTGTCCTACCTTGTAAGGTATATGTGAGTCCAAGCTGATCATTTCCTGTCTGTTCTACACTTTGCTTATTGGTCTATTATTTTTTTTTGGGGGGGGGGGCTATGGAGCAACCCTAGTGGTCATTGCAAGAGAGGGTGGGGATACAAAGTTGGAACTAGGTAAGGACCAGATAAAGTTCCTCCCCCGAGTCTCAAAGGAAGTTTACTGTTCTTCTGTTTCTGTGTACCACTCAGGGCTCCTGGTTGTTCTGATGACATTAGATCCAGTGAGGAAGGATCTGGGCTTCTTCCATCCCATGTGGGAGATCCAAACAGGAGTGGAAGACCTCAGAGTTCTCGGCCTATGAGGTCAATCCAATACCCTGTGGTCTCCTTGGCAGTTGGGATATAGTCCTTGGTGAAGATCTGGGAATCTTCAGGGTTGGGATACAAGCCTCCTCCTGTCCTCCTGTTCCACTGTGAGGTCCTCCCCTGCTCTGCATATGACCTCCTGTTAAGAGGTTGTCAGAATCACTCTTGATTCCCCCTATATGTCTTTATAGTTTTGCTACTGTCCAATGCTGACTCGAGTCTATATAAGTTACCTGTTATGTTCTTGACAGATTATACTTAACATGTTACACATTCTAAGAAGGTGGAACATTTCTCTGTTCTCCCGTCCCATTACGGAATAACATAGGGTATTGAAAGTATATTAGGTTTTACAGTTCTTTGGTGCAGATCATAAACAGTATGACTCACATTGAATGTTGGTTCATTGGTTACATTACAATCTTATTGCATGTGATACAGGTTGTTGGAGGTTAAAATCATATTACAATTTACAGGTACTATTTTTCGGATTGACATCCTTGGATCTTAAATTAAGGCAAACATGTGGTATCTAACCTTTTGGGATTGGCTCATTTCCCTTAGCATAGTGGTTTCCAGTTGGGCCCATTTGGCCACAAAAAACTGCATTTTCTTTGTTTTAATAGCTAAGTAGTATTCCATGGAGTAGATGAACCAGTTTTCTTATCCAGTCTTCTATGAATGGGCATTTTGGTTGCTTCCAAGTTTTTGCACTTGATTGTGCTGCTATGAACATAGGGGTGTGAAAGCATGCTATTTGAATCCAGCCTGATGATCTTCATTCAATATCATTCAAATTGTATGAAGAAATATTTTACGGTTCCCAGGACCATCAGAATTTAATGTCCCCTTTTCTCCTAGAAAATAAAATTGAACAAATGAAGATACATATATTTTATCTTCTACAATATTTCGTATCTTGAGTCTTTGGAATTTGCAATTCTGTTCATAAAGCTCATAAATGCAGGAATTTATACTTTAATCCATACTGTAATGTAGTGAGTCAACTATGAATGCAGACATAAACTCAAATATACATATTTACATTTTTTGTTTCCTGGCATCTGAGCAAGACTAAGTCATAAAGTTCCAACTACTAATTAAGCAAACTTACTAAAATGTGATCCTGTTATGAATTTTTCTCCTGGCTTTTTGAGTAACTCACTAGAATCTAAAAAAATCCATAAATTTAACTGAGGTTTATGGTGTTAATTAAGTGAATAACATACATCCACACATTATATTTCTTAATTACTAGCATGAGAAGGAAAGATTGAACAAATGAGAAATCTAGGCTTCTAGGAAAAATAAATCCACACAAACCTTACTAGTGTATTACCATTGGTGTTACCACATGGTAGGGCCCCTGGAGATTGCTTATCTGCCTAGACTAATTTGTCTATAAAATTGTCTTTAAGCCTTCAGAATTCAAATGTTGTAATTTGGAAACATAAAGCTAAAACCTAGGAGACATGGCTAGATCCTTAGATGGACTCTGGGTTGCATGTAAGATGTTGAACCTACTTCTCACTGACTTTTCAAATGCAAATTCTTCTATGCTCCCTTGTGGAAATACAGAAAAAATTGAGCAAGTTGGATATTTTCCAATGTCCATTATGTTCTGGTCCTGTGGACAGCAGATCCATTCGTTTTCTTACTGCTGCTCCTGATCCAGATGTTAAGATCTCTCCTGAAGAATCATTGTATCCAAAAGTAATTGTCAAATTTGTATTAGTCACATAGCATCAACTATAGGTAAAGATTTTTTCTTTGTTTTGTGATGATTCACTATCTTATAATACATGGGGTGTATTAAAAATTAACACTATGCAGATTATAATAAACATGAACCAAAATAAGAAAAAATATAAATATTGTTGCATTTATAGCATTTTTTTATTACAAAGTCAGATACACAGAGAGGAGGAGAGACGGAGAGTAAGATCTTCCGACCGATGATTCACTCCCCAAGTGAGCTGCAACGGGCCGATGCGCGCCGATCCGATGCCAGGAACCAGGAACCTCTTCCAGGTCTCCCACGCGGGTGCAGGGTTCCAATGCTTTGGACCATCCTCGACTGCTTTCCCAGTTCACAAGCAGGGAGCTGGATGAGAAGTGGAGCTGCCGGGATTAGAACCGGCTCAATATGGGATCCCGGAGGGTTCAAGGCGAGGACTTTAGCTGGTAGGCCATGCCGCCGGGCCCCGCATTGATAGCATTGTTATGGAAACATTTTTACCCAGCACCACAAAACTGTGTTCTTTATCTCCAGCCAATACTAACAATTGTTAATATTTTCTTACCAAATTGTGTGCCCAATATAGTTGATCTTAAAAGAGGTATTAAAATAATTTTCAGGCTTCTATTAATGCATCTAAGTCATGATGCTTTTCTATTTGCTTAACAGGTTCCAAAATATGCTAACTATCAGTTAATCATGTATGTGAGGATTTATATATGGTAAATAAGTTAATCATCATAACACTCTTGAGATATCGGTAGGACTTTTCTCCTTAGATTATAATTGTGGAAACAGTTTATACATCCTGATCAATAGGAACAGCAACCAGTGGAACTAAGATGTTAGTCCATAAAACTTAAGTGAGTACCCTAATGAAGCACCTGAATTTTATGCATATTATTATCCATAGCCTTTGATAATGATCACTATTAATTCCCTTTGGCTCAACCATCCTAAAAATCAGTTTTGATGTTTTGTGGCAAAATGGTGTAATTGGTCAGGTGAACTGTGTTGAGAGAAACTTGAGGCCTTTACTACTGCCATGGCTACACGGTTAATGAGCCCACCCAATATACACAACAAATCCAGCAAATAAGAATGAATGGTATGCCCTGATTAGACAATTTGCTTTATAATTAAGTTATTATTGCAGTTATTATGAGTATCTTAAACATTGAAGTGAACATTTAAAGTAGCATTTGCATTAATTCAGAACACATATCCTCATATTTTAAAGCTCCACTGGGAGGTCTTTCTATACATGTATTTCCAAATGGCCTTGTAAGTAATTCTTAATTCTTGCTACTCCAACCTTCCCAGTTACCTTCCTAAAACATTAGGGTTGGTCCATGCTTTAGAAGTTATCACGGCTTCCAGAAATACATGGATAATAATGTCCACTGATGAATTCATCATAGTGCAAAGACTGACCTCTTTCAGTGTCCGTCAAAGTCAACTGCCATTTGGGGAGTGAACCAATAGATACAATGTAAATCTTTAAGATTTGTTTATTTTTATTACAAAGTCAGATATACAGAGAGGAGAGACTGAGAGGAAGATCTTTTGTCTGATGATTCGCTCCCCAAATGACTGCTACGGCCTGTGCTGTGCTGATCCAAAGCCAAGAGCCAGGAACTTCCTCCAGGTCTCCGATGTGGGTACAAGATCCCAGGGCTTTGGTCCATCTTCAACTGTTTTCCCAGGCCACAAGCAGGGAGCTGGATGGGAAACATGGCTGCCGGGAGTAGAACCTGAATCCATATGGGAATCTGGCACGTTCAAGTTGAGGACTTTAGCCACTAGGCTATCGTGCCAGGCCCACAATGTAAATTTTTATCTCCAGCAAATATACAAAACGTTTATTTGAAATGTCCAAGGACTTGGACAATTCTTTGCTATTTTTCCGAGGTCATTAGCAGGGAGCTGGATTTGAATTAGAGCTGCTGGGACCACAGTTAGTTCCCATAGGGGATGCCATTGTTGCATGCTATGACTTTATCCTCTGTTACAATGGCAGTGCAAAAACAAATCTGAAAATAATACTAGTTCAAATGTTTCCTTCCATAATTTTCCTAACTCTAAAGACTCTTACCTACTTGAGTCCTCTGTATCACTGTTATTTCATAATTACATTCTACACCAAGATGTATGCATTTCCATTAAGATAAAGGGTCTCTTTCAAACACATTTACTGGCATTGTAGTCTAAAAACACATCATTACACACCAATGGCAATTACCTCTCTTTCTCAAGCTATTGGTCAAATAAATACTCTTAAGTACTAGTGAAGATTTTTAGACAATTGTATGGTAAGTTAAGCATTTGATAGTAAGCACCGACATTTCTATGTGTCTGGTGATATTACTCTACGTTCTATTAAGTAAATTGTGGTATTCTAATATCATTCGATGAGTATCATGATTGGGTCCACATTTTATCAAACAATCAAGAGAACTATTGAAGTCCCCTAAGGTTCTAAATTGGTAGAAACTCTTTAAAGTTGACCACAGGATAAAATGAATAAGACCTTAAATTCTTGATGCTAAAATTCCTGCAGTTTTGGATTCATTCTTAAAATTATGTGCATATCTTACTGTTTTGCCAATGAAAAAATCTTAGGATTCTTAGACTTGGAAGTATGACAAAAAATAGTCTGGATAGAAAGAAACAAAAAACAAAAAATGAAACAATGCAGAAACTCCCCCTATGTTTTGGTGAAGCAATATTTTAAAAACTAGTGATTTACTAATCTCCTACTTACTAATATTTGAAAAAGCCTGCAGATTGTCTTCATAGAAAACATTTTATCCTGTCTTTAGCTTTTCCAGTTATACTGGAATGAAACAACACAACATTTAGATGTGGTTGACTAGAATCTAGGCATTAACTTTTTTTTCTTGCATGTCAGCTCATTTGGGAGAGAGATTATTTTAAATCCAACTGTTCTCATCACAGTTGACTTAGAAAAGACTGTCAGTTTAAGGGGAACAGAGCCATTAGATGTTTCAGACTATGGTCACTCCAATTTTGTGGGTATAAATCTACCAAGATAACAGTGTTTAAACTCTCATCTCAAATGTGGTAAATCTGTGAATTCAAGTAATGTTACACATTATCTATATCATGAGTCACTGCTGCTTTTTATATCTTGCGTCTTCAGCCTGAGGTTACAGGAGGTGGGTAATATTTTAAGCAATGTCACCAAATCCCTCTGATTTGCAGTATATTCCTTTCACTGAGAAGTTAGACACATGATCATGTCATTCAGTCTTTTTACTATTCAATACATTTAAAGCAGCTAGTATACCCTGCAGTCACTAAATTTCCTTTAACCTTTACAATGCATAATGACCATCAGTGCTACACCATGACGCTTTACCTTCGATGGGTGACCACAGGCTACAGTGAAGACCTTGTATCTTTGATATAAAAATGCCTGTAGTTCTGCATAGTTTCTTCAAGTGCAACAGACATTTTGTTCTTTTTGCCGTAGTGCAGTCAATGAATGAACCTTCAAATTCTTAAGTAGACTTAGAAGTCTGATAGAATTCATAATATTTAGGTATGTTTTGTTAGAATTAACAGTAGAGATAATTGAATTTAATAAAAAGAATATATTACAGATACAGCTATACCAGAGCTAAAAGACTAGGTAGGGGGGCAGCTAAGAATGTGCCTCAGAAGTCTACTTGAGACCATACTTCTGATATCACATTTTGCATCATTTCTACTTCCAGTCTTTAAGTACCATAATATTGAATGATTAATTTCAGTTTATGAAGAGTCAAAGGTTTAGAGGGGTGCTTGGTCCTGATACAGCCACTGCAATCCTAACTGCCAGTACTTACAAGGAACCAGCTCTGATCCCTTAGGAGTTTCAGGGGATGGAAGTAGACTATCATTCTCAGCAAATTAATAACTGTAGGAAAAATTTGTAACAGAAATGTTAGAATGTTGGAAGCTATACAATGTCATTTATATTAACAGGATCACATTTTATGTGATCTATGAATTGCCTTTTTTAAACCTCATTTGATAAATGCCAAGTGTATTTTCTACACTGCAAATGATCTGGACAATGATTTTAAAACAGAATACAAACTAAGCAAAAATGAAATATTTTTGATAAAAAGGATGAGATTGTCAACATGAAAGTAAAAAAATGGAATACTACATGTACAACAGTTCCTCTAAATATTGCAAGTTTTAAATTTATCTTAATTATTCACAATTTACACAAGACAAATGGTTTTAAAGATTTAAAAAAGGAAATTTTATGGATTTTTTAAGTGAGAATGTAAATCTGGATTTTCTTATATAATCATGCCTTCAAATGAAGACAAAAATTAAAATTTACAGTTCTTGGTTTATGCATATGGGATTAATTAAATGCCATGTGTTAATAGATACTTGTGCAGAACAGTCTACCATGTAGTAGGCACTCAATACATTCTTGTAAAATGAGTCCTGGTAATTACTGCTTTGAGAGATAGTAACAAATGTTTGGTAACAAGGTATTCTTTCAAAACCAATGCATATTTAATAGTAACTGAAAAGATAATTATTATAATTATTACCATTGTCTAGGGTTGAAATTAATTTTCAACTCTGCAGTCTATCAGGATTTCACTCTGAGGTAAAAATAGTGAGTTATTTTAAACCATAAGCAAAATACTTAGCTTCTAAAACATAGAACTTCAATTTATATCATGGATTTGCTTAGCATTATTTACCATGGATTAGGGAAAATATGCCATGTTAATTTTTGACAAATTTCCAGTATAAGTGAAACTGTACAACAATGCAAATTTATTCTTTTTGCTGTCTTGCATTTATTCACACCAAGGAATAAGAAATAGTACAAATAATAAACAGCAAATTTATTCTTATAAAAATTTCTAATACATAGTTAATAATATCTTAGAGGTTTTTCTCCAGAAATATTTGGCCACATTAGGACCAAACAGAATTAGATTTTTAAAGTGGAATAAGATCAATCACATAGTACCTACAGCTTTATATGTATTTTTAAAAACAAATTTTGTGACTAAATCTAAAAATACACTGGATAGTTGTAGAATAGATCTAGGATGAATGGAAATAAGAGGATTGTGAGTACATATTAGATGTAAATATTTTGGAAATGAACTCCACTTTAGACAATCATGCACACATCAATGCTACATTTTATAGAAATACGTGGTATAAAAATGTTGTCTTTAATTACAGTTTATGTTCTCTGATTTTAATATAGTACTATACCAAATATTGTCTAGCGTAACTACCTAATACAAAGAGCATTGATACAGAAAAAGCAATTATTTATAATTTTATTGCATGCTATATATCATTTAAACACCAGAATGCATCAGTAAAAATTACTGCAACCGTTTTTACTGACTTGTTTGAAATGTATTAGAAATAGCTGTAATAATATGCCAAAATATTTTCGTATAATTTAGATAGCCATGCAATATTTTATAGCAAAAAGCGTCTGGTGCAACCAAAATAAATTTGAGAGCAAAATTAACATATGCAAGTGTATATCATCAAATAAATTGAGAAGGATTACTTCCTGTCTTGGACCTGCATACTTTACAAATAAGTGAATATAATAGAAGCACTAGCTAGAGCAGTCACAATGACTTCCAGCATAAAAGACTAAATATGAAGATCAAAGCTACTACATTAATAGTGTCATTAGTTAAAATAGTAAAAGATCTTTTTTAAAATGCACATGTGTTGGCTGAAGTCTTTCCATGCTTTTAGGACCCTAAGTGCATTGCATATGCTGAGTAAAAACTATTCCTTGATGTACTTTCCTATGACTTTATCACCAATAATTTACATAGCTAAAATTTGTCTTTAAATAATTACTTTGTAACTAGCATTAAATAACTTTTTCCTCAAAGAAACTCTATTACCAGAAAATTTTTGCCAGCAAAACTTGTCTATAGAATGAATGATTGAAAAGTTTAACATGCTATTTGACAGTAATATGAAAAGAAATGGTGAAGCTGATGTAACTACATTCACTTTAATAAATATCAGAAATGTAATGACAGAAGTCATGAGAAGTAAAAATAGAGGAAACAATGCTTATCTTTTAAAGGGTGTATGTATTTTTATTTGAAATTCAGATTTTTTTTTTTGAGAATTCCGATCCACTGGTTTAGTCCTCTAATGGGCTGGTCCAAAGCCAGGAGTGTGGAGCTTCCTGTAGGTCTCCCACACAGATGCAGAGGCTCACGGACCTGGGCCATCTTTTGCTACTTTACCCAGAACATGAGCACGAAGCTGGATTGGAAGTACCGCACCTGGACTTGAACTGGTGTGCTAATGGGATACTGTTGGCACATGTGCAGGCTCAACCTACTACACCATGTTACCTACTGCCTCAAAAATGTTTCCGTTGGAAGCAAAAACTACAACTAATACAAGAAAAATATAATTAACATACCAAATACATTAATACAATTAACATAAGGACAAGCTGAGTTAAAGAAGTATACATTTTAAATACAAAAGGAATGAGATACTTGAGACAGATTAATGTATATTGGAGATGCTGTTAAGTCCAGCGAACAAAAAGCAGAAATCTTGACAAGATGGAAGTGAGAATATTCAGAAGCACAATTAACAAATGCTGCTGATTGGAGTTAGATATTGAATAATTATGTATCTAAGAGTATCAACCGGTGCTACCATGCCAGTGAATGTGAGTAAATTACTAGAGTATAAAGAAAAGTTAATGGGTAAAAAAAAAAATCGATTGTCCTAGTTTTCTTTCTTTTTTTTTTTTTTTAAGAGAAACAGAATTTTGGAGTAAAAGGTGATAACACATTTAAGATGCACAGGGAAAGAAAATCCTGATCATATGAACCAAAAAGATCATACTAACAACAAACTTTGGATTGTAGAAAATCAGACAGAACCCCCTTGGTTCCTCTTATCCTTCAGTGACTTTAAAAGTGAGTTTTAGACAATTAAGTGACTGTCAATATGGATTAAATTTAGTATATGTATGCATAACCTGTGGTTATTTATAGAACAAAAACTAACCGGTGGTTAAAAACAAATGTGTGTAGCAGCAGTATTCTCTGAAAATATAAGTAAATAGATTCTTCAACTAAATACAATGTAAATGATAGATGATCACATTGTGTGACTGATTAGTTGGGAAAATGAACATCAATGGCCGTTAATAAGGAAACTGACTTAGATTGTATCAATTATCCAATATATTAATAGTTGACAAGGACCCATAACTCAAATAACCTTTAGTTTGTTTTTAGGAAAACCCCATTCCTATAGGCTTGGTTACCAAAAAACTTAGACTGCTGTAAATGTTTTATTTTAATCATTTTACTTATAGGAACCTATGATTACATTGTGAAAACTTTAAAACATGTACACACGGGTATGTTTGCATATTAAGCATTGATCAAACATGTAAAACATTTGTGGATATGTTTTCGCTTTTACAGTTAATTTGTAACCATGCAAGCTAATTAGTTATTTGGCTATATATGGTTTAATTCATATAAGACATTGAGGAAATTATAGTAGGAGTGATCAGTATGGGGGAAAAATGAGTAGGGGGAAAATGATTAGCTCTCCAGTAAGTAGCAACATAAGGGAAACGCTGAGCTAGGTGACATTCTACTTGCAATTTTAACATTTATGAGCGGTTTTTAAAATGAAATTATACATAATATAAACATATGGGTGATCCGATTTTAAGTCTCATTTTCAAGTAGGTTTATTGGTTGATTTTTGACTTCTTTGCATGAAAATTAACCATTACAAGAGCTGAGCAATTTGAGACAGGTCACATATTTGAGCCTTAATTTGCTGGCAACCTCTACAAGATGACTTTTAAATAAATACACGCGTATGCGAACGTGATTTTTTGAAGTAATGAATGAAAATTCTTTAAATTTATTATTTTTTTAATTATTTATTATTTAACTTCAGTAATTACATTGTATTATGTGACACAGTTACATAGATACTTGGGTTCTCCCCACCCCTCCCCAAACCCTCCCACCATGGTGGATTCCTCCACCTTGTTGCATAACCACAGCTCAAGTTCAGTTGAGATTTCCCCATTGCAAGCGTATACCAAACATAGAGTCCAGCATCTTATTGTCCCGTCAAGTTCAACGGCTTCTTAGGTATACCCTCTCTGGTCTGATGACAGAGCCAGCAAAGTATCATCCCAGTCAATTGAAAGCTCCAACATACCATCAGCAAAAATTTACATCATTATGGAATTAATTGACATAGTAATGAGTAACCAATATGTTAAAAGTAAATGCGGGTTCCCACTTTTCGTTACGTGATTTTTGATCAATGTATTTTCCTCTCAAAGTCACCAATAAAATAATAGAAAAGATTACTGGAAGCACTTACTCTGTCACCAATAAAAAAACATTACTGGAAGCACTTACTGTACAAAAATTGTTACAAATTCATGGGTAGTGGACACTGATCATTACCTTCCTCTGATTCCATATACCTAATACATCTATATTGTTGGGAAATAGGAGTATTCAGAGAAATCCCCAAAGTCTCCCAAACAGAATGGGTGCCTTGGCTCAGGAAGACTGTAGGTAGGTAAGAAGATAATGTAAACGCCTTCATAAACCCTTGACCCTCTTTCCCATGCCACATATCACTTGAATAATGAAGGTGAATTATATTTGAGATTTCATAGGTTCTATTTCGTAAAATTTTGTTATTTTGTGATACAGTTCCATATGTTCTGGGACTTCCCTCCCCAAATCTCTTTGCCCCATGTCCCGCTGATTGCCCCTCTATTATAATATAATCTTTCATAATAGTTATTGGTCCATCATTCTGCTATTTATGTGTATCCTGACATTGTAGGTATGGACAATGGCAAAGAGTCCACCTTCCTATTGTCAAGATATACTTAACAGTTTTATTGGGGGGTCCATCTTTGATTTGAATGTATCTTTGTATCATTGTATCTTCAAATCTGCAGATGATAGTCTCTATTAGTTAGTATACATCCCTTAAGTAAAAAGCCATAAAACAAAATCAACAGGAAGAAAAATAGAAAATTCACAACAGTATGAAGTGAAGTAACATGTTACTAATTAGCCAATGTGTCACTGAGGAAATGCAAAAGAAAATGAAAAATAAAACTTCTTAAAGGAAATTATGCTACTATATGACCTATGTGTCACTGAAAAAATTAATAAGGAAAAAAAATTTAAAGTGAAAATAAAAACCCATCAGAATATTTTCTCATTCTCAGCGCTGTGGTTGAGATTTGTGATACTGAAGTACTGAAGTCAGGTGAATGAGTATGTTGGAATAGTCGTCTGCCATTACAAGCAAGAGTGCTGCGCCTGGTGTGATGCCTCCATTGGCTGATCTCCCCTTTCAAGCACCAGGATCTCTTCTGGGTTAGTGTCCCGGGTGCTCCTCTTCCCATCCAGCTTATGACTTGGGAAAGCAGTGGAGGATGGCACAAGTCTTGGGCTCCTGCAACCATGTGGGAGACCCAGAGAAAGCTCCTGACTCTTACCTTTGGGTATGATCAGCTCTGATCATTGCAGCTGTTTGGGGATTTTACCAGTAGATGGAAGATCTTTCTTCTTCCTCCATGAATCAGCCTTTTCAAGCAATCAATCCATCAATTGATGAATCAATCTTTTTTTAAAGATACTTTTTTTATTGGACTGTCATGTATACAGAGAGGACGAGAGATGTAAAGAATATCCTCCATTCACTGATTTCACTCTCCAAATAGCCACAATGGCCAGAGTTGGGCTGATCTGAAGTCAGGAGTGAGGAGCTTCTTCCACATCTCCCTCACAGGTGCAGGGTCCCAAGGCTTTGGGCCGTCCTGGACTGCTTTCCCAGGCCACAAGCAGGTAGCTGGATGGGAAGCAGGGCTGCTGGGACATGAACTGGTGCCCATAAGAGACCCAGTGCATGCAAATCAAGGACTTTATCCACTAGGCTACGGTGCCAGACCCGTAAGGTACATCTGTTTTAATATCTGAAAATAAGTTTGTAGCTGTTCTAAAAGCAATCAAAATTACAACCCACTCTCACAGAATCTCTCACAATACCCTCTTACCTACATACATATCTATTTGCCTATATTACAGAATTAACATTACCTATACAGCTAAATAATATTTCCAGAATTGCTTTAAGTAACAGGATAGAGTCAAATTGTTCATGCCAGTTTTGGTAATGAGCAAGTAAAATATGTGGCTTGATTGCTCAGTGATAAGACAGTTATTTCTATCACCAAGCTGTAGAGAAGGTTTTGAGGGATGCCACCAAGTTTAAGATGCCATATGGAATGATAATGTTGGCAACCCATTGTTGAAGATACTGTTTCTTTCAATGACACTTTTGCTGGTGTCCATCTTAAATTCTGGTTATTCATTACTTCAGTGACATTTCAAATCAACTTAGATGAGATCAGTAGCTGTGGGGGAGGTTGAACAGACACCCCACACAAGCCAACAGGAAGCAGAGGGTACTGATTAAATGCAATGTAATGTATTTTCTCCTAGCATCTACCCTTAAACACAGATTGAAGATTTTTCAGACCAAACTTTAACTCTGTATCTGAAATACCTGTGAAATCGCAGAATATAGTGAATCATTCTACACAGTAATTTTTTTAAACAAACTAAGCAAAAGAAGACAAAGCTTTCTCATTTCAGTGTGACATGCATGGCTATGCATAAGTTTGTTCACTCACTTGTATCCTTGAATTTCTTGCTGTGATGTAGAAACCTATGTGCTTTCAGAATCTGAACAATTTTTTGTTTTTTAACATAATCTCCAAAGAAGTTCCTCTAAGCCCTCAGACTATTGGTTTTCCTGTTTATGGATAAAGCATATAATAGCACATAGAGTAAGGCAGAAGGGAAAGGGTGACAAACATTTTAATGTCAGTTTTGTCATCAATGTATATAGACAGGATAAAATAACCTTGACAGGATAAGAATAAACACATTTTTATAAACAGATATCTAAATACATTCTTGAATCTAATAATTTTAGTAGGTAGCTAAGGCAACATTTAATAAGTGGTTTGTGCTTTATTGAGTACACATTAATCACGAGGTTGCTTTCATCTTCCATTTCTTATGTTCAAAGCCAACCTTCACTCTGACATACAGGACAGCTATGTAATTTTATAATCATATAAATTAAAAGCATAACACTGTTCATTGAAGGCCATGTGATCTATACTATAATAAGCAGCCATCTTACAGTTAGAAAACTTAGAAATGAGTTTTAACATTTTTCAAGTTACATAGACTAAATTAATTTTAAAATCTGTATTTATATAACTTGCATGATTCATTTTTGAGCTGGCCTTGAGGCAAAGCAATACTAATTTGCTTTAGGGAAGCTCTCATTTAATTTGATAGTTACTATTTTTTGACAGCTGGTAATTTATGTACAGCTTCTTGATTAATTCTTCTATTGCTGTTACATAAAATAATCTGCACTTAAGGAATCATTGCCCATTAATTTACACACTATGGGAAAACAAACTTGTTACCATTTACAACCAGAATTCCTCTTAATACTGATTATAATTTCATTTGGAGTATAACACACTTCTGCTTGTTGCGGTATTCTTTCCCAGTTTGCTCTGTTTTACTAGAGGAACATGTTTTGCTCATGTTTTTCTGCATGCACGTATTTTGCTCCTTTCTGAATGAACAAATTGCCGCAAGTCAGGGAGAACACATTTGTTTTTTGGGTACTGGCTTATTTCACTACACATAAGACAGTATATCATTCCCTTTTATAACTGAGTAATATTCCACTGTGAATATATACCATAATTTGTTGTGTCATTAGTTAATGGATATCTGAGCTAACTGTTGCAGAGAGCAAGTGAGATCTTGCTGGACATGTGTAAGATGTTGGGAGGAATCTTCATGTAGAGGCTTGGCAAGAGCACCTCCCGCTATATTCCAGGAGCTACTGCACTGCAGGGCTCAATTCAGAGTTTAAGTTTTCATCCTCCAGTCAGCTTGAGAGATGTGCAGTACAAGCTTTCCATGCAAAGTACAAATTAATCAGCTAACTAAGTGATGAGAAGCAGGAAGGGAGTTGTTGGAGCCCGAAGTTTCCGTGTATTAATTAACCGAAGTAGCATGGTAAGAAACAGGAGGGGCCAGGTGGACAGAACCTCTGGGACCATTTCTACTTTTCCGTTTAACTTGAGGTGGACCAGAGGCAGGAGAGGTGGGCTGTGTGCAGAGCCTCCTGAGCCCCTCTCCATGCATTTACTTACCTTGAATGGTACTGGAGGAAGTAGGAAGGGTGGGGGTGTGCACAGAGCCTTTTTGCACAAAGCCATGCATTAACTCAGCAAGCCAGCTGCTGTGAGCTAATAGTTATCACCTGCCTACACCTCATGATTTCATATTGTAACTATTGTGAGTTGAACTGCTTTACACAAGGAAATATAGATAACTCATTCATATGTTTGTTTAATTCCACTCCTGGGAATTTCCCAAAATAAATCATAAGGTAGATACATTTTGGGCACCTGAAGAATTTCTATATTGTCTTCCATACTTATTATACTAATAGTAGATTGGGACACCTTTTTCCCCACAGCCTTGCCAGCATAATTTCTGGATGATAAGCATTTTAGCTGGGCTGAGTTGAAACCTTATGGTGGTTTTTATTTGTGTTTCCCTGAGGCTGATCTCGGGTATCTTTTCATGCGTGTTTTGGCCGGGTACATTTTGTCCTTTGAAAAGTGCCTATTTGTGTCCTTCACTCATCTCTTAACTGAGTTGGTTGTGCTGTGGTGTTTGAATTTCTTGTGCTTCTAACATACTGCTTTCTTTAATCCTTCATTTTAATCCTAAAGTATGGTTTGCAAGCCTTTTTTTCCATTCTGTTGATTGCCTCTTTGCTTCCTTTGCTGTGGAGTAGCTGTGCAGAAGTTTTCTTTGCTGTGCAGAAGCTTGATGTAGTTCAGCTTTTCTATTTTTGCCCTTTTTGACTGTGCTTCTGGGGTTTTATCCAAGAAATATTTACAGTCTCTTGGGTAACAATATGTTGCCGTATTTTGTTCTGGTAATTTGATTATTCTGGGGCTGGCACAGTGGCATAGCTTGCTAATCCTCTGCCTGTAGCACCAGCATCCCATCTGGGCACTACTTTATGTTCCCATGGCACCATTTACAAATGTGCATGAGGTCTTAACTTTTTTTTTGCTTTAACTTTTTAAGGGAAATACTCCTTTAAATATGTTAATAAGAAACCATTACACTATTCTAATAAAATCACATAAATGTAGCAAAGCACATTAGCAATTATGATGCATTAGGAAGCTCATTTGTGGTAAAACATAAGGCTATTTATTAAATATGTAAATTGGTTGATTCAGATGAAGATGTTTCCAATAAAAAATTAATTTTTTTGTCTTAATGTGGCAATTTCCACTAACAAGTACTTATGAAAACCAATTCCCTAAATTTAAATATATTGATTCAGATTTTTAATAGAAATTTTATTCAGTACAAAGTCCTCTAGATTGTTAGACAAAGTGTAACAAGTTCCTGTAACAAGTCACAGGAATATATTGCTGCATTATAAGGGATATAATTGACAAATTGAAATTTTGTACACTCATATTTAAGAAGTACAATATGAATTTATATCGGAATGCATTGTTAAATGGCTTCCACAAAAAAAACTCATTGAATCATTTGTTACATCATTTGTGTACATGTACATATGAATGTTAATAAGCACAGTATTAACTATAACTGCCATGAGATACAGTATATTCCCAGAACTTACTCCTCTTTAAGTTGGTACACTTTGACAAGTATTTCCATATTCTTCATCCCTACCTCATTTTAGACATTAGAAAATATGTCCCATTTCTTGCCTCTAGAAGCTCAACAGCTTTATGTCCAAATTATAAATAAAATCATGCAATTTGTTTCATTGCCTGGTTTCTTTCATTTGGCATTGTTTGTTTTTCAAGGTCGTTCTTGTTACAAATAGCAGGATTTTCTTAGTTTTTAAACTTGGCTAAATAATAACTGATTGTATAAGATAGAAAAACCTGCTTTCTTTTGAAGTATGTGTTTATTTTGCCTCTGACAGAGATGGAGGGAGAAACAGTGATCTATCGATTCACTCATTTCCCAAATACTTACAACTGACTTAAGTGCAGCTGGGGTACAACTAAAGACAGAAGCCCAGAACTGCATTTAGTTCTCCTACATAGGTAACAGGGACTCGGGTACCTGAATCATTATCTGCTGTCTTTACAAGCACATTACTAGGGCATTGGATGAGAACCGTAGCAGCCAGGATTTGAATCAGTCACTTGGACATGGCATGCAGGTTTTCTTTTTTTTTTTTTTTTAATTTATTTATTTTACTTTTATTGGAAAGGTGGATATACAGAGAGGAAGATCTTCAATCCGATGGTTCACTCCCCAAGTTACCACAACAGCTAGAGCTGAGCCAATCCAAAGCCAGGAGCCAGGAGCTCTTCTGGGTCTCCCACGCGGGTGCAGGGTCCCAAAGCTTTGGGCCGTCTTCGACTGCTTTCCCAGGCCACAAGCAGGGAGCTGGATGGGAAGCAGGGCCGCCAGGACTAGAACTGGTGACCATATGGGATCCTGGCACGTGCAAGGCGAGGACTTTACTACGCTATCATGCTGGGCCCAGCATGCAGGTTTTCTAAGTGATAGCTTACCTTGATATGCCTTACCATCCTCCCCTCACCATATTTTACTTATTTGTTCATCCATTAGTGTACAAAGGTTATTTCTATGACTTGATTATTGTGAATTTTATAGCAATTTATGTTACATTCCAATATTTTGAGATTCTGATGTGGGGTATTTCTATTTTTTTTAATCTGAAAGGAACTTACTGTTTCCTACAATGGCTATGTAAATTTAAATCTCTGTCTACAGTGCACACAGATTGTTATTTCTCCATTCCCTGGTCAGTATTGTTTCCTCTGACTTCGAAAATTTCATGCTAGCCTGGGTAATATGCTATATCTGATAGTGGTTTTGATGATCAGTTTCTTGATCAATAGGTTGTTGAGTACCTTTTCATATACTTGCTGGTCATTTGCATATCTCCTTGGGTGTGGGGTCTAGTAAGCAGTGTTGTGGTAGATCAGTTTGTGCAATACCAGTGTCCCAGGTAGAAGCAGTTCATTCTCAGATGCTCTAGCTCTGATCCAACATCTTTACAAGTGGCCTGGGGAAACAGCAGAGAACCACCCAAGTATTGGACACTTGCCATGCAATGAGATGCTAGGGGGCAACTCCTGACTTCAGTTGGCCCAACCCCGAACAGCATGGTCATCTGGAAAGTTAGCTCTATTCTCTCTCCCTCCCTTCTGTCTAGACCTCTCTTCTTTCCTATCTCTCTGTGATGCTTTCAAATCTTAAAAGTCTGTGTGGGTTTTTTGCTCATTTTTGCATTATTTCCTAGTGAGGTATTCTTTATCAGATATAATAGCAAATGTTTTCAGTCATTGTATAGGTTGTTGCCTTTTAATCTTGCAGATTGTGTCCTTTGCTATGAAGAAGCTTTGCCGTTACTGAAGCTACTGGTTTGGTTTTTCATTAGGTATGCTTGGTTGTCTACAGAAAAAACATGAATAGGAATAATGTCAAGGGGGCTATCCAGAGTTTTTTCTAGGCTATAGAACTTACTTAAAATTTTAATCTATTTTGAGATAATTTTGTGGGCTCAATAGTATACTTTTTATATGACTATCTGGATTTTTGAAGGTTTTTCATTTATTTAAAAAAGTAGAATGGTGTAAGAGATGGGCATTTTGAATTTACTGGTTTGCTATCGTAAATGGCCACGAAGGGTGGGGCTGGGCCATGCCACAGCCAAGAACTAGAACTCCATCTATGTTTCCAAGATGAGTTTCCCATGAAAATGGCAGGGATCTAAGCACTTGAGCAAACTTCTGCAACTTTTCTCAACCCATTAACAAGGAGCTGGATTAGAGGTGGAACAGCTGGGAACAAACCAGTGTCTTTCTGATTTCCTGTTCTTTAAAATGGAATATTACACAACTTGATCAGACCAGACATGTTTTGGATAAGTTAGTGTCCTATCCATTTTACTTACATTTATTTATCAGTTATGTAACATTAACTGTTAAACACTGAACATGCATATTTTCATTTTTTTCTCCCATGAGAAATTAAAACTTTTTTGTAAAGACTTATTTTTGTTGGACAGTCAGATATGCAGAGAGGAAGAAAGAAAAAAGATCTTCCATCTGATGATTCACTCCCCAAGTGGCTGCAATGGCTGCTCCTGAGCCAATCCAAAGAAATGAGCCAGGAGGTTCTTCCGGGTCTCCCACGTGGGTGCAGGGTCCCAAGACTTACGGCTGTCCTCGACTGCTTTCCCAGACCACAAGCAGGGAGGTAAATTGGAAGCAGGCCCAGCTGGACTAGAACTGGTGCCCATATGGGATACTGGCGCATACAAGACAAGGGCTGTAGCCATTGGGTTTCTGCTCTGGGCCCTAAAACTTGTTTTTATCTGCACAAACAATTGTGGAATTAATCCTTCAATCAACTTTTAACTTGCACTACTTCTAAATCATGGTATTATGGAGTATGCAATAGTTCTAAAGAGTATAAGAAATGGGAAATTTGGTTAAAAACATAAGCACACAGGGAATTGCATGAATATGATTTATTGTTCATGAAAATACAGCAAAATTTAGCAAGTAGGCAAGTCAGAGTAGACAGAATCTGTCTACTCTCACCACAATTGTCTTCACTGAATTTGTCCCACAAACATCTAAGCAAATGTCTCCTCATTTAATAACTGAAACTCCTGTTATTCTCTAAGGTTTCTGGAGTATCCTTATCTTAACCTAAGTGTGCTTCTGTTAACAAGAAAAAGATGGGTATAATACATAATGGCAAGGTATTTACTCTGAGATGTGGTTACCTCTTTGGTTAAAATGTTTTAGTAAGTCCTGACAACCTTAAGTAGTATCCACATAGTTCATCATTCTTGTGCTTCTGTGCATGTACTGTCATCTCATGTTCATGTTTTCTTCAAAGATATTTTTAGCTAAAATTCATTGTGTTAGTACTGTGTGGATGCTGTGTGAATAATGATTCCTTTAAAAATTGGTGCTGTGCACTGACTCTATTCCTTGTTGAATTTGGCTCCCCATTTTTGAAAGTAATAAGCATGCTAGCCAAAGTTAATGAAAAGACAAGGCAGACATTTCATGGAAGAACACAGAACCCAGTTCATTTGGGACAGTTTTGTTTTGTTTTTATGTGTGTGAGTATGGACGTTCCATTTCTCCTCTCCTCTGCTGATCTAGGTTATTGTTGGATAGAGGGATTCTTGGGTGTGGCATTCCTAAAATTGCTTCCAGAACTTTATGATGGATGACAGAGTTCCTTTTCTTTGAGTGGAGATGATTACCCTAAATTGCCTGTAACAGAGGGCTGGAACACACTTTCTGATAGGTTATCCAGGAAAGCTGAGATTTGTAATCTGTATCATTCGACCAAAGAGAAATTACCATTTTCCTCATAAAATTCTATTTTCTTTGATCCCTGATACTTACATAGTCTAAAGTCCATCTTCTAAGCATTCTGCTTCTTCCATGAGAAATAAGCTATCATCTTAGGGGAGTAGACTAGGAGAAGGTCCATCTTTATATTTTCTTTGAGCTGGCATATGGATGTAGAACCGGTCTGGGTCTTCTCTTGCTGTTGGTCTTGTGTTGGAGGGCAGCCTTGATGAACATTGCCCTGTATGATCCAGTTGGCTGCTATGTTGTTTAGTGAGATAGGCTGGAATCCTTATTTAACAGCCATCTGGAGTTGGGCAGAGTTCATTCTATTGGAGACAAGCAAATTAGTTTGTTGAAGACACATGGTACGATGCAGTAAGAGCATGGGAACCAAGGCCATAGAGAATATCCAGGATTTTTCCAAACCAGTGCTAGTTCATAAATTCCGATGCTGTTCAGCCTATTCCTGGGTTCGTCTGGTTTCATCCAAAACAGGCTGAATATGGCTTTTTTTATATGTGACCTGCAAATGCCATTCCTGCAACATGTGGCAGATGTCCCCATGGGCAGTAATTAGCATGTCTAATGCCTGTAATTAAGCTCATATCAAAGTTTGCTGTTTATGCACTTCCTTCTACTTTGTGTCTTATTTTTTCTTCCCTTGCTGAGGTCCTGATGTTGATGCTGCTAGGCTTTATTTTTCAATCAATGAGAAGTATTTCACTACGTTAAAGAGAGCCATTAATGTTCATGAGCAAAAGACTGATAAGCATTCATTTAAAAGGTTGTTCTTCCTGTGTGAATATAGTAATTAGATACCTTTTTAACCAAACTGCTTTTTAAGCTGAAAAGTTAGAATCTCGTTTTTATTAAATAGTGCTGTTTATTTGTTTGTCTTCTGGCACAAATAACATTTGCATTAAAGTACTTCAAGACATTATCAATGTGTATAAACCATACGTTGTAATAGATGAAAAAGGCTTTATATATTTAAATCTGCTTTTCTTATTTTATACAAATTAATCATTTCTTTCAGATACCAGCTTTTTTCTGTATGATTTGATTCCCATGTACACAAACTTGTGAGTACAGATCCAAAAAACAAGTTTGTGATGTCAAACCACCTGAAATAATCAACTTTGCTTATTTCTCCATTACTATTTCCTTGAAAGTCACATAATTGATAATACAGTACTTCATTAGTAGCAATACCACTTTGCTCATAAAGACTGCTATGCACATGAAATTATTTACAAGTATGCTTGCTGAGTGGAAAGCACTGCACTAAGTACTTTATGTTGTGGTTCTTCCAATACAAAAAGATGATGAGATTGTGTTAACAGAAGATTTAGAATCATAAATTTAAGACTTTATCTGATTTTTCCTGAATATCCTGGCATAGTTATTCTAAAAGTCATCGTTGATGTTGTAAATCTTTATTCGGCCAAGAACTAACTGGGATAAAATTTTGGAGATTTTTCCTCAAGAAAGTATAGGGAAAGTTACTCTAACTTTCTAACTGGAAATGTATCAATCCATGTAATAGCTGTTTGCATTTTTACATTAATAGACATTTAGAATAATTTCGTGAATTCACAACATCTCAAGAAATGGTATTAGCTCTTGCTAATGTTTTTATTGATCAGCTATGTAAGATTCACGGTACATTACTATATAACTTACTGGCTTTATTGATCCACATTCCCTCTAGTTGACTTTTGGAGCAGGAAACAGTGGATTGAGAGGAAATATTTCAGTGTTACACAGTTATCTTGTACTGTCTCAGGGATGAGGCTACTTTAAAAAATGCTCTTTGATAATGAAATAAATGCAGAGAGATGAGACTAAGCATAGATCATCTTAAATCTAGTGAAAAAATAGCTTTCCTTGGAGTCTAAAATTCATACAAATGGTCATCAGTTTTTATACATGTCAAAAAAGCATTGTATTTTTCATGATGAAAACAAAAAATATTGAGAAGCAGTAAGATTGGGAATTTCCCCTATCTGTATTCAACTCCCCAATTATCTGTAGTAGAAGACATGGGGTGAGGGCTACACTAATGCCAAAACCAGGTGAAGAGAGCTCAATGTGGGTCTCCTGCATGGGTGGCAAGGAGCCAGCTACTGGAGTCGTCACCTTGAGGGCTTTCATATGCATTAGCTGGAAGCTGAAGCCGGAAACTGCAAACAGGTATTGAACTTCGGTCCTGCAATGTGGTATAGAGTTACATTAGCTTCTAGACTAAATGTCCACCTGTGAAGATGTATATTAAAAATAAAATGTATTTTTTGAAAGGCAGAGTTTTATAACGAGAGAAGAGATGGAGAGAGGCTTTCTATCTGCTGATCCACTCCCAAAATGGCTTCAAAGGCCAGAACTGAGGTGATGTGAAACTGAGAGCCAGGAGTTTCTTTATGGCTTGTGAACACATTGAGATTCAGGGCTTTGGTCCATCCTTTGCTGCTTCTGCAGACCAAAAGCAGAGGACTAGATAGGAAGTAGAACATCTGGGACACAAACCAGCATACATATGGGATGCCAACACTGGCAGACAGAGGATTAGTATGATATGCTACTGCACTGGCATGGAGGAAGTACCTTTTAATATTGAAATATAATAGGCATTTGTATGTCCCAACCTTAGTTCCATTCATGGCTCTAATAAAAGAACTCAGTTTATCTGTCCTAAACCTCTCATGTTCTTGCTCTTCTATCTTCTTTAATACAGTATTAAACTATCAGAGTGTTTATCATTAAAATGCTTCAAGTTTTTTATTGTAACACCAAAACCCATTCTTTTAAGTAATATGTTCCCTTTTTCCTAATTTGCTATATGCTTCTAGATCAATAACCTGATATTTTTTTACATCTGAAAAAAACCTGCTTTTGTATTTTTAGGCATCTGTTTTCCCATCATGAATAGCATTGGAACACATACTAGATAGTACCAAGAAGTAGATTATTTTACTTGCAAGCTACTGAATAAAATATTGTCCATTTGATTGCCTTGAGCTTTCATCAATTTGGGAAGGTTACTACATAGAGTAAAAATTTTGCTGATGTGTTTAAAATGAGGAAACACACGAAAACAATTGCTACCTATTCAAGCAAATCATATTAAAGAAAGGCATTTAGTTCAGAATTGTCAATATTAAAAGTCAAGTCAATGAAAAAACGTTTCTTCGATTCTGTGACTATATATCGAGAATAATGAGAAATTTGGTCTCTTGCAAAAGTTTAATCTTAATTTGACTCATTGAGAAATTTCCCTGGACATCTTAATGAATTGCCTTGTGTATCAGGATGCCCAATTAACGGTGAAGATAACATCAGTATTTACAACAAGCGACTGTAACTCTGCAATAATTCATGTATTATTTACTTAGATAATCTTTATATCTCTGCCAATAGAATCTCCTTGAGGGATACTGAGACTTGTAATACTCCAAAAGTAAATGCTGGGAAGCAAACAGTTGTAAATATGTTCTGTTTGTTGATTAAAACACCTCATAAAAGTAGGTTTTCTCAATAAATTTCACCAATAATATTGGGGATGCATTGAATATCTCATGTGAATATAAACTCTAAGCTAGTCTTGGATTAAAAAAAATTGGAACGCAGCTAAAGTTGTTTACACATTCTATATTTTTCATAAATTTTTTGAATGCTCATATTTCATGATCTCATCATGTTGAAATGTTTAGAAATTACCAATACATTACCAATAATGTGGGCCTGGCACCATGACTCAGTTGGCCAATACTCCCTTTTCATGTGCTGGGATCTCATATGAGCAGTAGTTCATGTCCCAGCAGATCCACTTCGCATTTAGCTCCCTTGCTGTGTCGTGGGAAGGCAGTAGAGGACAGCCCAAAGCCTTGGTATCTGTACCCAGAATAAGCTCTGGGCTCCTGGCTTCAGCTCCAGCCATTGCAACCATTCTGGTGTGAACCAGTGGATGGAAATGCTTTCTCTGTTGCTCTTCTAAAGATCTGCATTTCCAATAAAAATTAAGCAGCAAAAAAAAAAAAAAAAAAAACCACCTGCTGGAGACCAGCTGTGGCTGACTGAGAGCTTGCAAACGCTGCATGGATCAGCGAGACGATAAGAGAAGACGTGGACCACTATGACATGATGCTCATAATGGACAACTCAGAAAAGTTGCCTTTATACACAAATCGTCACAAACTTTTGCACAATATTCAATTGTTCCATTTTTACTTCATGGTTAAGAGAATACAAAAAACAATCTCAAAGAAAACATTTTCAACAAACCACTACTTAATGAAACCTGCAGTCACGTGGCTGAAGCCAGGAACTCCACGGTTGGCAGCGCATGCGATTACATAGTGACAAGTAGTTTACTTATACTCAAAATCAACTTTTACTAAACACAAACTAATATTGCTTAAAATAGCAAGAGTATAGAATTAAAAGATCATAAATGAAAGGATTTTATAAAAGCATGTAACAGATTCTTAGCTAAATCTTATAATCAAATCATGCATTAATTACCATCACCTTGACCTAGTGCTGATTGAATTGTTCTGTTCTTTTGTTAAAGGGCCGTGAAAGGGATCAAGGCAACTCAGCCAATCTACAGAGGGCCTTTAAAAGAAACTTCTATCTTTTTTTTAAAAAGATTTCTTTATTTTATTACAAAGTCAGATATACTGAGAGGAGAGACAGAGGAAGATCTTCCGTCCGATGATTCACTCCCCAAGTGAGCCGCAACGGGCCGGTGCGCCGATCCAAAGCTGGGAACCTGGAACCTCTTCCAGGTCTCCCCTGTGGGTGTAGGGTCCCAAAGCTTTGGGCCTTCCTCGATTGCTTTCCCAGGCCACAAGCAGGGAGCTGGATGGGAAGTGGAGCTGCCGGGATTAGAACCGGCACCGATAGGGGATCCCAGCGTGTTCAAGGCAAGGACTTCAGCCGCTAGGCCATGCCGCCTGGCCCCTTTTATCTTTATAAACTGTTTTCTTTCCCTAAATATAAGTGCCAGTATAAGATACAGATTTTAAGCCATTTTGAGGTGGTTCACATTTGTTTCCCTTTAGAAGATGCCCCATATACTTTTGCTTTCTGTGGTGAGAAACTAAAATGCATCATATCATGTGTTGTAACAGAGGCGCATGGTAAACAAACTCTTTGTACCTCCATGATTGCCATCTGTTCCAAGGTATTATCAAGCCATTTCTTTTAAAGATTTACTTATTTTATTACAAAGTCAGATATACTGAGAGGAGAGACAGAGGAAGAGCTTCCGTCCGATGATTCACTCCCCAAGTGACTGTAACAGGCCGGTGCGCCGATCCAAAGCCGGGAACCAGGAACCTCTTCCGGGTCTCCCACACGGGTACAGGGTCCCAACGCATTGGGCCCTCCTCGACTGCTACAAGCAGGGAGCTGGATGGGAAGTGGAGCTGCCGGGATTAGAACTGGCACCAATATGGGATCCTGGGGCGTTCAAGGCAAGGACTTTAGCTGCTAGGCCACGCTGCCGGGTCCTATCAAGCCATTTCTTAAGGGAAACATTACTCATACTAGGGCAAACTTCAGGACAAAAGTGGGCACATAGCAGGATGTTTGGAAACATAGTAGGCTCAATTGTACTATTGTATACTTTTAGCTGGGTCATAGCCTTACATCGCTAAAGATGTTTTTATCATAGCATGATCAATTCGAGGTGTCATACCAGTTACAGGAATCACTTCACATTAGCAGAAAAACAGCAACACCCTCAGGAGGATTCTGTGAAACATCAGAGAGGTGATTGAGTGTCCATACAGTGGGGTGAGGCAGCAATGAGGTGACCAGAGACATTCTGCCGGGCCTTGCCTCGCTGCCAGAAGCTCTTCGTAGCCTTGCTAACCGAGGAGTGGTGCTTATCAGACACCCATGCCATCTGACCGAACTGCATGGCTCCCCACAAACACCAAAACAAGCTACAAAAAAAAACAAACAAGCAAACACACATATTCTGGTTGACCATATAAAAAGATCCTCCTGAATTACAGAGCATGCAAAAACTTGCAGAGGGCTGGTCTGTGTCTTGATGAGGGAGTTGATTAGTTTCCTTCTCTTTGCTGAGTTTAACATTTAACAATGAGTTTGGTGAAATGGTTCCTACACTGTTGGTATATGTTAACTTTGTAAACTCTAAATCCTCCTTGACCACTCAGTTGTTAATATATAGATTCTCAAACTCACATATGAAATTGTCTCTTAATCTAAAGTTCTGTTGAATTACATGAAAGATATTTGTATGGCCATTGTAGAGTATGGGTGAGGTCTACATTAATTACTACAATGAGCAGTAGAGGATGGCCCAAATCCTTGGAATGTTACATCTGCACGGGAGACCTGGAAGAAACTCCTGGCTCCTGGCTTCAGATTGACTCAGCTCTGGCCATTGCCACCACTTGGGGAGTGAATCAGCAGATGGAATATCTGTCTTTTCTTCCCTCTGTCTTCCTTCATTCTGTAAATCTGCCTTTCCAGTAAAAACAAATTATATATATATAATAAGGAAGTGTTTATTTAGCCTATAGTTTGGAAGTGGTAAGAGTTTGCCTCTGCACTCAGTTTTGATTAGGATCACATGGCCAATGGTGACAGCAGTAACCGAAGTTGGTGCCACAGCAAGCAGTAATATCTGAGTCAAGAACAGAGAAAGCCAAGAGATAGGCTCCCACCAAAGCCTTCAAACGTATGCCACCAATGACTTAACCAGTTTGCCTTGAATGGTCCAACTCTTAAAGATCTTGGTACTTCCAGGAGCGTCATTCTAGCTACTAATTTGACATATGGACCTTTGGGGAACACTTATATGAAGACTCAAATGTTAGCATTCTTTTCTGGACTCTTCAAAAAGGCAAAATGCATTTATCCCATCCTCAAGAGTCCCAGTCTTAACTATTCAAGCAGTGGTCAAAAACCCAAGTTCAACTCTTACGTGTCTGAAAATAAACTTTGATGTGAAGCCATGTAAAATTCAACACAAATTATGTGGTGTTTGCACCAGCTAAACCATCCCAATTCCAAAAGGGGTTGGAGGAATTACAAATGAGATGAACTGGCCCATACAAACCCTGAAACTCAAGAGGGCAAACATTACATCCTAAAATCCCACACCTACCATCTGCAGAGCACTTCTGTAGAAATGGGCTCCCAAGGGCCCGGCGCCGTGGCCTAGCGGCTAAAGACCTCGCCTTGAACACGCCGGGATCCCATATTGGCACCGGTTCTAATCCCGGCTAACCCCATTTCCCATCCAGCTTCCTGCTTGTGGCCTAGGAAAGCAGTCGAGGATTACCTAAAGCTTTGGGACCCTGCACCCATGTGGGAGACCTGGAAGAGGTTCCTGGTTCCCGGCTTTGGATTGGTGCAGCACTGACCATTGCGGTCACTTGGGGAGTGAATCATCGGACGGAAGATTTTCCTCTCTGTCTCTCCTCTCAGTATATCTGACTTTGTAATAAAATAAAGAAATCTTCGAAAAAAGAGCCTGAGTCCCACCACTCCCATCTTTCTGGTAGTAGCTTCTACATCTGCTCTTCGATAAGTCATGCAGATGTCTGCAGCTTTCCTCTTGTGGCGCTGTGTGTCACTGTGTGCTGAGGTTGCCACATCTGCTTGGTTCTGATGCTGCTGCTAGGCATCACTCGATCAGCAGCTGCACCCAAGTTTTGTCAGCACATTTTCTGGCCTCCCGTTTTCTCAAATCTCAATGGAAACCTCCGTTACCCCATAATTCCTGTATTCTGCCCAAAAACACAGTATCTTGTGACCTTGACTTTATCTTATGTCTTCATAAGCTGTGGATGGATCAACTAGAACCCAAACTGAGGAGGCCTCCAGCATTTCCTTCACAAGCCAGAATCTGAAGCTGGCCCTGAGCAGGCTGTTATCTGGGACTCTTTCTCTGAAAGGATTATGCCTTTGCAAGATCATGTGAATAGATCATGGGAATATTTCTAGATTATTACATCACTGATGGAAAAATCTGAAGCCTAAAAGCATCTTTTGTTTTACTTATTTGTTGTGGGGTGGAGGGGGAAGGAGGTTGTAGCAGTGTGCTATCCTGATGCAAAGTCTCCTTAGCTGTGTTAATTTTTCTTCAGCAACTGCTTCGTTGGTGAGGATGCACATTTTTCAAATATTTGTATTATGCTTCCTTGAGCTCCAGAGATTTACTCCAAGACTTTGTAAATAAGACCAATATTTTTCATTAAAGTCAGCTTCCTGTAGCATCTCAGGGCATGGACCCAATTGGGCCAAGTTCTTACTATAATAAATGATCATATCTTGTGAACCTTCGCCAGAATAACTTGTAATATTCTAACATTATGGCATTCTTGGCTGTGGCTCCTACTCCAAGATTCTGCCATAAGCCACTTAAAATGCATTTTTTGAAGATTTATTTATTTTTTATTGGAAAGGCAGATACAGAGAGGAGAGATAGGAAGATCTTCCTTCCGAAGTTTCACTCCCCAAGTCGCCGCAATGGCTGGAGCTGAGCCAATCCAAAGCCAGGAGCCTCTTCTGGTCTCCCACACATGTGTGCAGGGTCCCAAATTCGTGGGCCATCCTCGACTGCTTTCCCAGACCACAGGCAGGGAGCTCGATGGGAAGCAGGGCTTGCAGGATTAGAACCGGCACCCATATGGGATCCCGTGGCATTCAAGGCGAGGACCTTAACCGCTACGCTATTGCGTCAGGCCCTAAAATGCATTTTTATATCCTTATATACATCAATGTTCCTATGTTCCCACTCTCAATACTAATCTTCTGTATTGATCCTCTTTACTACCAGGGAATGTCTAAAGCATTCACTGAATTGACCAGGAGAATTTTTTACTTACTTTAGCATTAGGTTGTAGAGTTTTTGCGCTTGCAGAGATGAGACACTGATATCCATTCAACCCCAAAGAGTTCCATAAGATCAGTGGCAGATGTTGATGGTAAAATGCATGTTACAACAAGTACTTCTATCTCAGGCTAGGAACAGAGAGGGAATGGAAGGATAGAGAATGAATGAACTCTGGGTGTCAAAATTCACTGAGGATATGCTCTCAGTGACCCAAAGTTCTCCAATGGGACTCTATTTCTAAAATGTTCTACCACCTACCAAAAGCGCCATCATGAGGACAGAAACATTCACCCTGCTATTCAAACCAAAGCAGATAATGCTTCTTTTATTTGCATTGATACTTGCCTTCCTATGTATTTAAAATTAACTAGAGTTGCAGTACGAGTTGCAACAGGATTTGCATGACTTAAACTTAGAACAGGTTACTGAAGGACATCCTTTGACAAAAGGAAAATCCTCTTGGAGTTAGGATATAGTATATTTTGATCTTTTTTATTAGCTGTGTGTGGTGTGTGTTTCTTAGCTTGTCTATTTTTGATGCAGCATAGAGAAAAGTTGTCTTAGTTTTGAGCTTTATTTCATCAGGGAGAACTTAGGTATGTAAAAAAAATGTCCTTTCTATGAAATTCTCAACATTCACCAGAAAATCCCCTACTGTTTGTGACAAGAAGACCTCTAAAATGCAAAGCTGCTAGATGATACAAGTGCTTAATATTTACTCCTGATAGAAGATGAATATTACATAAGCATTTAATACTTTATTCCTTCTCAAAAGAAAAAAATCCGTCAAGTGCGTTTCATTTAGAACGTCTTACTTAAATGCATTCTGAACTTTTAGTATAAAATGGAAAGATTAATGCTTAAGCAGTTGTCAGAAAGCCCTACCAATCATTTATCTTCTTGTGTTAAAGATGTAAATTTTGTGTTGAGTATTTCATAAGAAATTTTCATAGATTTTGAGTGACTCTTTTACAAGCTTTACATGACTTGGTGTACTTGTTGCCCCCAGGGAGAGCTGAGGATGAGCATAAACAAGTGAAGCTGATTGTTAAAACGCATCCATGCGCATTCAGTGTTAAATAAAATGGACAGATTGTAATTAAACACCTAATGTTCATGAAGCATAACTGTTGAAATAGGTTTATTGAGTCCTTTGTGTTTTGTTTTTGTTTGTGTTTTTATTGGTGTAACAGAAATGCACAGTGTGGCGGGGAATTTGCATGTCAAAAAGACAACCTCGGTTCTTGTCTCAACAAAGAATTTTTTGTGTGGATAATTTCAATGTGAAAAGTAAGATTGAGAACATTATAATCTTCACAGCATCACGAGGGGGGATTAAAGAAAGACTGAGTAAAATGGTGCAAGTTCTTTATGTATTTATGAATTTATTTTAATGGAAAAGCAGATTTGCAGAGAGTAGCAGAGACAGAGGAAAGACCTTTGTCGGCTGGTTCACTGCCCGAATGACCACAATGGCCAGAGCTGAGTTGATCCAAGCCAGGAGCCAAGAACTTCTGGATCTCCTACATGCATGCAGGATCCCAAGGCTTTGGGCCATCCTCAACTGCTTTCCCAGGCCACAAGCAGGGAGCTGGATGGGAAGTGGAGTAGCTGGGACAGGAACTAGTGCACAATTGGATCCTTACAGTTGGAAATGAAGGATTAGCCAATTGAACAATCATGCTGGACCCGGTGGTGTCTCTTAAGCACAATTTTGAGAGAGAAGAAAAAACTAGAACTGTGGTTAACAATCACATGCTGGAATTCTAATCCTGTTTAGCTTCATGAGAGCATAAAGGCTATTACATGGGTGTGACTGGCAGCCTTCTCTTCCATTCTCATGATAAACTGAAATCCAGAGCAACATTTCCTTGCTTCCTTATGATAAAATTCTGAGATGGAGGTTGACGCTTTGATTTTTGTCAGAAGAGCTTTTGGGGAGGCTCTGTGCATCCTCCCAAATTGGGCTTCCTGACTCAAAAATATGTAGTTTAGGGATGCAAAATTCATACTCCAAAAGGGCTCCTCCTAATGCCCCATTGCTATTCTTCTAAAGAGCCAGGAGGAGCAACATTTTTTAAAGTAGTAAAGTGGAGAGGCAGAATGTTATATTTTCTTCCTTTTTTAAGATTTTTTTTTTTGATGGAAAGTCAGATATGCAGAGATGGAGAGACAGAGAAAGATCTGTCGGCTGATTCAATCCCTAAATGGCCGCAACAGCTGTAGTTGAGCTGATACAAAGCCAGGAGCTTCCTCCAGGTTTCCCACATGGGTGCAGGGTCACAAGGCTTTGGGCCTGTTTGACTACTTTCCCAGGCCACAAGGAAGGAGCTAGAATGGAAGCAGGGCTGCCAGAATTAGAACTGGCACCCACACGAGCTCCTGGAGTCTGTCAGGCGAGGAATGTAACCACTAGGCTACTGTACCAAGCCCCAGAATATTATATTTTCAAAGAAAGACTTTGCTAGGGACCAGAAATGCCAGCTTTACAATAGACCATATCACTTCCTTTACTCATCCATGTGGCTTCAAATCATTCATTCTTTTTAAGCTCATGCTTGATAGTTACATATGCTTGGTAGGGGTTTGAAAATAATGAACTCGGAATGCTCACATCATTTTTTTCTAAGAACCCTTCTATCAGGATCACTGTACTTACTATTTCTGAAGATGAGTTTGTGAACTATTGAAAGGAACATAAGTGAATTTATCTGAGCTGGAGGTAATCACAAACATTTCTTAGCACAAATGAACATTAAGGTAGTCACAAAGGAATGTAGTATGCAGTATTTCCTAAGTGTGTTCTGCTTTGGGAGAGTTTAATGCATTTATTTTGACAGAAATCTTTTATGGAATTGAATATTCTTCTGTTGATAAATATAATTGCAAAATTCAAATGGCTGATCTCCCATTAGAAACAGTATGAGAGTTTTTGTACTCCAAGGAGTTTGAAGAAGTGCTTGTACTAGGAAGCACATTTAAACCTTGCACTTTCTTTTTGTGTTTGTCTTTTTATTCTGTTACTGAGAAAGAAAATCCAAAATGAAATTGCTCCACCCAAATAATGTCTATCTCAACATTTTAATTGTGCTCAATTTGCCTCAAAGGGACTGAGCAGTCCTTGTTTTGAATCTCCATAATGTATTTATTGAAGGCATCATTCTCTTATCCAAGAACTTTTCTTTTTTTTTCTAAAGCTTGTTGTTCTCTTAACACTTACCTTCTAAGGTCTGCATTCCACATTAAAAAATATGCATATATATATAATGTGTGTATGTATATTTTATATATGCATATATATAAAATGTGTATACCTATATATATATACACATATATGTATATATAATACACACATATTTTTAGGAGATATTCCTGCAAATTTGGACACTAGCATTAGTTAACTTGACCTTGGTTTCTTTAGTGTTCATGTAATATTGAGCTGACAATATTAATTATGACTCCTATGAATCACCGTGCATAATGCCTTCAAAACTTCTTGGCACAATCTGGCACTGTCCTTCCAACTGATCCATCTTTAAGTGACTTGATATCCTAAGTAACTGCATAGTCAACACCTTCAAATTCTAGTGTTTATCTCCTATTAACTCCTTTAAGGAGTGATCTTCCATAATTTGCCTGTTATATATTGAATTCTTAACTTTTTAATTCCAACTCTACGTAAAATGTGCCTCTCAAACTAATTGGTGATAATTTAATAGATTTCCTTCTATCTGACTATAAGTTCTTCTCTTGTTCTTCCTACAACGAAGTTAATTGCTTTTATTTTAAGATCTTAATGGTCAAATGACTGTAGATTTTCCTTGGCACTTAGCATTGTGAACTTCTAGGATGTGGATTGACTAACTTTTTAAATTTTTCTTTGATTTTATACACGTGTACATATATGAGGAAATCAGATAAACATATGTAAATGTGTGTATATGTTTACTTTGTCTCTCAGTATGCTTTTTAACGCAGTTACACCTCATTTAGGTCAATTATTTCTGCCTCTCTGTGACTGGTTTTCTCCTTTCTTGTTTGGGTCATTTGTTATACCCAACATCCATGTCTCACTTCGACATTTTGGGTTGTTAAATATAAGTGGCATTCAAGACACTCTCACAACCAAGTGTGGTACCTTGATATTTGAGGACATAACAAAACAAGGAAGGTCACTACCTGACCTCTCATAATGAAGCTGATTAGATTCTCATTCAAAACAATTTCTTCCTGGACCTAGAAAGAAATTATCCATATTTCTGAATATAGAGGGACATAGAGAAGCGTTTAAACAAAGAGGCCTAAATAAGTTCTTCCATGTTTGTTACTATTGGATCATACTTGCTTGGTCCAATCACACTTTTTAGCAACTGAATGTGAGCTATACCCAAGCATAGGCCAGGCAAAAATTATGAGCCTGAAATGCAGCACTGGTCTTCAGTGCAGATGGCTGGGTCCCAAGTACTGGAGCTATCACCTTTGCTTCTCAGGGTATGCACTACCAGGAGGGAGAGCCAAAACCAGGAGTTCATAGACAGGATGCAGCTGAACTAAGAGGTGTATTTATGGCTATGCCAAACACGTGTTCACCAAGTCTCTTGTTATCAAGAAAATTGACATATTCACATTTTAACACCTTAATGTTTAACTCTAGATCATTTTATATTCATTACAGGAATTACGGAGCTTTCTGAATCTTCACATCTTTAGATGAAGGATTATTAGCACATCTAAAAGTTTCTTGGCTGCTCCAATCATTTTATTTTCTTTTGACTGAAGATACATTCATGTTTTGCGTCAAGACTTTATCATCTGGTGGGATATTTTCTTTAGGGATATGGTTTGATTCTTTTGTGTCGTTGCTGTTCAGTCTGGAATCAGTAGACATTGCTATGAGAGGTAATATTTGAAATATACTCAAATACTAATTGACAGAACACTTAAAACATATCTTTATATACAGGGTTGTGATTTGAAGGCTTGCTGGAGGTATACGCTCACAACAAATAGTGATCATATCTATTACATTTGACTCCCATCAGAAAATTTTAAGAAAGGTTAATTCAATGCTGAAAATGATCTTACGATGTATTCTTTTTTGGTATCATATTTTAAAAGATTTTAATTATTTGAAAGGCAGTTAGGGAAAGAGACCCAGATTTTCCTTATGCTTATTCACTCCATGAATAACCATGGTCACTCAAGTTGAGCAAGGTTGAAACTAGGAGCCTGGCACTCTACCTGGGCCTCCCATCTGGTTTCTGGGGACCAAGCACTTAAGCCATCTTCTGCTGCCTTCCCAAGCCATTGGCTTGGAGCTGGATTGCAAGAGAAGCAGCTGAGACTCAACTGTATGCCCATCACTTCACCTGCTATACCATGGTGCTGGCCCTGGTTATTGTTGTGTCTGGATGAGAGCACATTCCATAACTTCAAGTGTTTGTGGAAAACTGACTCAAAAGTTTATTTTGGTGTAAATATTGAAAAAAGATCCCTGTTGTAATGTTTTTTTTTTTCATAGAGAACATTTTCCACAAACTTATTGAAGGGCTTTTTTTATACTTAGTTTGTTTGATCACTCCAGATTTTCTGAAGGCTTGTTCATTTCATCTTATAATTCAAATCTTATTTCTCCTTCATGTTCCCTATACTGTGGGGAGTGCCAAGAGACCTCCATATTGTGGTCAGATTCAAATTCTCCAAATTCATATCTCAGTGGAAGGTATGTTAAAACACCTGTGGTAGAAATGTTATTGAAAATATTTTCTACAATAGGATGGTTACTTATAAATGGCTAAAGCCAAGGTATTAATGCAAATGTATAAATACATCCTCTGTTCTCAAACCAAAAAACAATGTCTGCTTCTAGACCTACAAGTATATGTGGCTTTTCCAGCAACATAGGACAGGAATAATGGTGTCCTATGAGAGAGTAGGAAGACTGGAGGATTAGAAAAGTTGTACGTGTTCATTTGCAGTTAATTATACATTTTACAAAACACTATGTGAAGAAGTCACAGGGTGACTTCCAGGGACCTGGTAGCGTCCTGTGCAGTGAGAGCATTGTCTACCTGCATTGCTTCCTTTCGCTGTGTTCATTTAGACCTATGGTCTCTCTGGCTGTTATTGTAGCATTTTCAAACTGTTATCTTCAGCTTTTCTGCTCTTCTTTCACTTATTCTCACTTGGCACTGATCAAGTTGGTCATTTAGCAGAATAGAAAAGTGTGGGATCAAGATATATGAGAGCGTGCGTGGGCAAGCTGATTGAGTCATTGACAACCTGTTTAAGGCATACATTTCTTCCTTAACCTTGGTGTTTATTATTTGTAAAATGAAGATAATCACCTTTCTGGCACATTTTGAAGATCAAATTAAGTTTCACATATAAAATATTCAACAAATTATGCTACCTGTTAACACTGACACATCCCAGCTTTATTTTAATTCTCATTCGATTGGCTTAATGCTTAACATTCTTCACTTACCTTTCTCCTTTTGTCTCTCACCATATTTCATGTGCTTTCTGTGCTGCAACTATATCAATAAACTCACTACTCCCACCACAAGTACCCAAGACCTGCAATTCTCAACCTCCATGTCTTTACTTTTATCTCTTGCTAATTTGACAAAAGTATAATGATCCTTGAAGAACCAATGGCTGTGTCATTTCTTGGTATTACTCTTCCGGTCAATTCAGGCATACACTTACTGGCTCCTTAATGTGTACTTCTCAGAGATCATATGCATTTATACTCATCGGATATTTTAATAGATTTTTCTTTTTGTCTAACTCCTGTAGTGAACTCTGAATACCTTAAGGGCAGGGATTACTCTGGGCAGTCTTGTGTTTTTTCACCTGGTCTAGTACTTGGTATAAAAGAAGAAATCAATAAATATTGATTGAAGTAGCTTAAATCCCTGTGTGTTTTGCCCCTTTTTTAATACTCCTATTTCCTAGGAAGTAGTCAGTTGGATTTCATAAATTATTTCTAATACTTCATCAGTAAAAGGCTGTCTTGTCCTAAAACACTTTCTACTAGCAAAAGTTTTCACCTTAATCTTATTGCAATTTCATCTTTTTGTCGGCTTTGATAAACTGAACTGATATTTAATACTAGGTCTAATTGATATCAGTTGTGAACTACAAATGAGGAAACGCTGCAAATAAAATATTTTGGCATTACATTTTTTTCTAAGATAATATGGGCTGAGTTGAACTTGGAACTTTTTAAACTGCAAATTTATATCTATTTGAATGGCAAATTTTCGGAAAGATGGGGAAAGAGATTCCATCCAATAGTTCACTCCCTAAACAGATATGAGCCAATTAAAAGTGGGAGGCAGGAGCTTTTCCAAGGTCTCCCACATAAATACAGTGGCTCAAGGTCGTCGGCGTCCTCTGCTGCTTTCCCACACCGTAAGCCAGGAGCTGGATGGGAAATGGAGCATCCAGGACTGGAATCGGCACTGATAGGAGATTGCAGGTGGAAAATTAGCTTGCTACATAACTGTGCCAACCTTTGAATTACAGACATCTTTAGATATAAATAAAACCAGTTTTTCTAACCTCCTGATCTAGTATGAACCTAAATAATGGGAATAGATTTCTGAGTATAATTATGCTTTTATTGATATCAGATAATGTTTTAGCTATGGTTTGAATAGCATTTGTGCCTCCAAACTGACGCAAGCATTTAATCTTTGAAGATTTAACATTAATGATGCCAAAAGTGTGACGTTAGTCAGGTTGGGATGTTTTACGGTATGACCTTATGCACGTGACTGGATTGTATCAGACTGTCACACAGAGTGCATGACTGAATCATACTAGCTCTGTAAAAAAGAGAAGGATGTTGTGTACCCAATGTATCCTGCAGGTGGAGGTGAAGGTTGAGGCTTAGCCAGAAGATATATCATGCTGTTTTAAAATTTGAGCTTAGAGTGCCATGAGTGAAAATAAGCTTGCTTCCTTTATAAATAGCCACCTGTGGGTATTTCATTATGTTAGTAAGCTTTCTGTACAGCATTAAGAAGCTACGTTGACAACCATAGCTATCTACCCATCTATTTATGTTAATGTATCCTTGCATATGGGTATTTTAATATATTTCAATTTGATTCCTGCTAATAAAAGATTATAAGTTTGAGCACAATGAGACTATCCCTTTATATTTGCAAATGTTAGGAAATATTCTTTTTCCACTGTTGTGAAACAAAACACTCCAGAAACTGGGGTAAAAAAGTGTATATTGGGCCCAAAGCGATATCCCAGTAGCTAAATCCTTGCCTTGCATCCACCGGGATCCCATTTTAGTGCCAGTTCAGATTCCAGCTGCTCCACTTCCCATCCTGTATCCCATCTGTGGTCTGGAAAAGTAGTGGAAGATGACCCAGAAACTTGAAACCCTGTACCCATGTGGGAGACCTGGAGAAAGTTCTTGGCTTCTGATGGGCTTAGTTCCGGCTACTGCAGTTACTTGGGCAGTGATCCAGTGGATAGATCTTTCTGTCTCTCCTATCTATATCTGCCTTTCCAATAAAAAAACTTCTTAAATAGCACATGTTATAAATAAGTATCTGTTGATAAAAACTATGGAATGGGAGTATCAATTCAGTTGACACTGTGTATTGCTAAAGTGCTGAGATTGTTTACTAAACAGTCCTCGGCTCTCTAGGTCTGGCGGCATCCCTGTACCTGTAACTTTGTATGTAGCAGTTATCCAAGTCTTTTCTGTGTTTACAATAAATGGGCTACTTCCACCATTTAAACTTGCCATATGGTCTCAGAGATGTTGATTATTCAAAATACCTGTTTGCCCGAGTCTATTAAGCTTAAAAACCACATTTTAATGGCCTCATATATTTAAGCCCTGTTTAATATGGCAAATGCTTCACAGACACTTAGAAACACCATTAAATTTCAACACTAATTACTAATAACAGGAATGAAATTAGCACCTGTCTCAGCTGCTTTAGATTTTGGATTGCACTTAATAAACAGTTGAGAAAATCCTCTGTTGCTAAACATTTACTGGGGCCATTTGCATTCTGCTTTTCAATGAGCTCTTATGATTTATACTCTCATATCATCGTCTGAAAATAGCATACAACTTGAATGCACTGGATGTACTTCCTTATTCAAATTTGAAGCAATTTGGTCTGTTAAATTTTAAAATCAATTTCCATGTGAGATACCAATTTATCTTAAATATAAATGACTTTTACCCCTTCTGGAGATACTAGGAATGGAATGCTAGTAGAGTGAATGGGAGGTTTTACAAAAACAAAAACAAGAGGCCGGATATTAGATTACACTAACACATAAAAGAGGGCCTTAAAGACGCAGAAATCCCTTGTTTCCCTCTAACCTGTATCTGAAGATCTTCACTCTCCTCTGCTACTGTAGGTACTACCAGAGTTTTAAAGTGAAAATGGGGAAGTTAATTCAGCAAGTGATTCAGTGCTCCCTCTCATAGCATTAAATAATCTATTAATATTAGCAGGCATTTCATTTTGGGGAGAGTTTGCAATCACTGAGAGAATGGTGATCATCTCCATGGCATATGGAAAAGGTGTGATAATATGGAGGGCAGGACTTTGAACTAGCAGTTAAAATAAACATCCCAGATCTGAGTAACTGGGTTTGAGATCTTGCTCTGTTTTGCTGCTACTTTTCAGTTTTCTGCCACTGCACAGCTTGAGAGGCAACAGTGCCATGTCTCAGGTGGTTGGTGGACTAGGGATCTCAGTCCAGCAGAATCCAATCTGCCATGTAGTCATTGCGGCAGTGGTCCAGCAGGTGTGAATTCTTTCTGTCCCGATTGCTTCTTCGTCTCAAATATTTTAATACAAAACATTGTTGTGGAAAATAAGTGAGCCATTGAGCTTCAAGGTGGCTAAGAGAATGAAGCACTTTTTAAAAAATTTTTGGTGACCTACAAGATTTTTTTCCAAAATACCATATTTTCATTTACTTGAGGTTTTTTTAATACCAACCAGTTCTAATGAGTTTAATTGTTCAAATGTTCTTGTATAAAGTAGATCTTTTTTGTATTTCAAAGTAAATCGGCATGTATTTTTTTTTTTTTTTTTTTTTTTTTACAGGGAAGACTAAACATTTATTTAGAAGTTACAGTGTTTGTTTTTACAGAGCTATGTTGTCACAAATTACTGATTCTGGAAGGTCTGTTAATGCTGCGAGTGCTAGACACGTCTCAGTCTGGTCTCCTGGCACCTTGGCCAAGTGCTGCCTGCAGTGTGGAGCCAGCCAGCCTTAGGGTTTGTCTCGGACCTGCAGGGCTCCCACAGCAGGCCCAGGAGCCGTCCTTTCGTCCACGCAGCTGTGGGTCCCTGGCCGCCTCCCTGGCACAGGCGGGGGTTTGAAGCGGGGCAGTCTGCATTCTGGCTGGCGCTGTGGCTCTGTCTTGGGGAACCTCATCAGGATGTGAGGGTTCGTTCCCTTCTTGTATCCAGGTGGGAAGCATTCCTTACATCTCTCCAGATTTTATAACAACACACATACACTTATTTACAGGTGCATAAATATATAAATATGACTATAATAGAAAAATAAATACCAGGTTTTCTCTCTTTAAAAAAACAACAAATACATCATTTATTCATTAATTACATTGCATTACATGACACAATTTCATAGGTACTGGGATCCCCCCCCCTTCACCCCAAACCCTTCCCCCATCATGAATTCCTTCACCTTGATGCATAACCACAGCTCAAGTTCCGTTGAGATTCCCTAACGGCATGTATTTTTAAAAAGACTTGTAAAGCCCTAAAAAGCTATCTTACAAGATGACCAGAAGATGGCAGCACAGCAGCGATTTAGAAATGTGTTAGCTTGTAAATTCCCTAAAGCTGAAAAACAGCGTCTGTATTTTTGTAAATAGTGTCTAATTTCAAATCCTAAAATTTTCCCAAGAGGAGAGATCATTGAAAGAAAAGACGATCTGTAAGATCTAAATAATAGCTTGACCAAAGGAGAATGAGAAATAAAAATGGCTTCTTCATTGTAAATAATGTGGAAGAAAGATGAAAGGAAGTCGGTAGATGGAAAATGCCCAGGCTCTTAAAATTGTGCTTTCAGAACATTTAAATAAGGCTGATGAAGCACATTATAGACTCTTTTAAAATTCCAAACAGGATGAGCTCTGGTATTGAAATAACCAATTAATCCCATCTAGGCCATTAGGGAAGAATTAAAGGTCATTATTGTAATTGCACAGGTTCAAAACAAACTCCTTAAATTTGTCATCTATGAAGTCCATTTCAGCTTAAAAAAAAACCCTATGATTCTGTGATCTTATGACCAAATGTGTGCAGTTTACAAGGAACCTCAGTACACCCTTTTTGAGGATATAATCCCAGTATAAAATACAATTAACTTAAGATGTTTTGCAGCAGAAATAAAGAATATTTTAATGCTGAGCAGAAAATCCACATATTTACGGCAACATGAAACAGGATGAAACAGCAGTTGAAGGAAAAACATCTTCAATGCTCCATGAGAAATTCTAGCAGGATTTTCCTCTTAAATACATTTTGAGTAAACATCTAATATATTAGATATTAGTAGGAAATATAGTAGTAGGATATATTAGTAGGAACTGTTAAATAAAGCTCAGAATATTCATCTGTTATATTTATGTTGGTCTTATTCCAAACTGGACTAGTGTAAAATTTTCATATGTGTTAGTATAGTTTTACATATCCAACCATTTATTCATTCAAAATTCAATAATGCTACATTAATGGTTGATAGAATTCTAGACAGCATCTGAAACCCATTATTAAATTTAAACAGATCCATTCAATAATCAAAACATAGAAGTAGAAGAAAATATTTAAGAATTTCATTAGGTGTGCAAATGTATGTTGATTCCTATATATGTTACAATAACTGTTAACATTGAAGCCCTTTTCCCTTAATTTGATATTATAGATATAATAAGCAATCAAAATCCAAACATTAAGTATTAAGTGACTGTTGAATTCACAGGGTGACAATATTTGAGATCCTTCATAACTTACAGCAGTAATGAACAAAATGCTTGTGAATCCACTGAATGCATACATACGAGAATTAATTTATCCTTTCTTCCTGCAGTGGGCAGCAAAGCCTCAGCTTGGTTTTCAGATTTTCAGAGAATAGCAAACAATGCACCAAATGCTGAAACCCTCGACAGGCATTGTGTTCAGTCCAGAGTTCTGGGAAATAATTATTATTATTATTACTATTACTATTTTGGCGGGGCTCTGGGATACTGAGGAAGAGACAAAAAAAATATGAAACATTTCTTAAATTTTTAATTTTTTTTAAGAAAATATACATTACAACAAGCCATAAAATCAATGACTTTCCATTTTTCTTTGCACAGAAGGTTGATGAAAAGTATAGTTGAGATTCTGAGCCAGGTGTCTACTGCTCTGTTAAATCAGGGAGGGGCCAGAGCTGTGGCTTAGTGGGCTGAGCCTTTACCTTCAGCACTGGCTTCCCCTATAGGCACCTGATTGTGTTCCAGCTGCTCAACTTCTGATTCAACTCCCTGCATATGGCCTGGAAAGGTAGCAGAACATGGCTGAAGTCCTTGGGCCCCGTGGCTCCATGTGGGAGAACCAGCAGAAGCTTTCGGCTTGGAATCAGCCCAGCTGCAACAATTAGGGCCATTTGCGGAATGACTCTGGATCAAAGATCAATCTCTTCTCGCCTTTTCTTTGTATACTAGCCTTGCAAATAAAAAGAAAAAATTCTTTGTAAAAACATGTGGAAGGCCCGGTTCAGTAGCCTAGCAGCTAAAGTCCTCGCTTGCTCACGCCCAGATCCCATACGGGTGTCGGTTCTAATCCCAGAAGCCCCGCTTCCCATCCAGCTTGCTCCTTGTGACCTGGGAGGGCAGTCAAGGATAACCAAAAACCTTGGTACCCTGCACCCATGTGGGAGACCCAGGTGAAGCTACTCGCTCCTGGCTTTGGAACAGTGTAGTTCCTGTGATTGTGGTCCCTTGGGAAGTGAATCATAGGACAGAAGATCTTTCTCTCCGTCTCTCCTCTCTATATATCTGACTTTCCAATAAAAATAAAATAAATCTTTAAAAACATTATGGAAAAGTGGGGATAGATGTCTCTGGCCTACCATGTTTTTTTGGTCCCTTATAGCTGCAAAATTATTTGTAATTCTGTCATTTTATTCTCTATAAATTTAAGTAAAATCATCTTCAAAGTGCTTAACCTCTTAATGCAGATAAAATGCTTTGGAGCAGGCTCTTTATGGTTTGTTTCTTTAAACCCTGTCGACCTGATTTATCTTGCCCTGTGCATGCCTCACGCTTGGATACATGTGCACTGGAAACCTCATTCGGTGGCTCTACGCAGTGGAAACTAGTTTACAGGCTGGGGAATTTTACTTCATGACACATGTTATTATATAAGAGGTTTCTAGACTAGTAGTGGAAGTGTGGCTCCTGAAATGTTTTAATATATAATTCCTTTTGAGAAAGTACGGAGCCCTAAAATTACAAATAAAATGTAACCTACTTTATGTGCTTAAATATATGTGAAAACATGAATGCTTTAGCATCGTCTGAATATCCATCCAGATATCTAGAAAATATTGATTCAGCATCTACTCCCTATCAAGTCTGTAATAGGTGATAGAAAGTGGAAAAAATCAGCAAAGGAATTTGAATCGATTTCTGAAAGTGTAGGAGACTGAGGGCTCCAAAGCAAGCATGGCTCAGTAGAGGGTTTCTGTAGTAGTTCCCACGTTCCATGTGATTTGGACTACAGATACAGAATGTGGGTGAGGAGTTAAAAGATTGTTTAAACACTTCACTCATTATTGTATATCAGCTTCAGACAGAAACAACACAAAGCAAAATGATCACGACAAAAAGTAACTTTAAAATGGAGTCAAGTTTGTCGATGCTCTGCCTGAATAGTTACAGATCACGCAGTACCCAGCTGGTAGGGCGGCTGACCTCTCATTCCTACCTCTTCATTTAACTCACTGTCTTCTCTATGTGAAAGAATGGGAATATAATAAACACATCATCACTCCTTAATAAAGTATCTAATGTGCTTTTGTACATTCAGATACAAGAATGACTTCAAGGAAACCACTTAAATTATAACTTCGTGGATTTCTGCTAAATAAGAAAGTGAACATTTATTGTTTAGATTAAAAAATTTTTAAATGCTTTCAGCTTTTAGATTTTTCATCATCCCTAGGTTTGTAAGAATGCTGGCTCTATAACCCTGAATGATATTCTCTGTCAACATGTCCACTATAGACTTTACAAAGCACAGATTTTTTTAAGATGTTTTAATTTATGTTTTGCAAAGTCAGATATACAGATGTCCCGTCCAGCAGGACAGTCAACGGGGATCACAACCACCTAGGAGAGGGTGATCGGACAAGAGACACAAAGAATGGACAGCAAGACAGTAGGTCTGATCAAGCTGTCAGTTTATTGATTTCAACTGAGGGTTTTTTGTATTCTTCAGTAACTAAGGCTCAGGGAGGGAAGGAGAAACTGGGACGCAAGCCATGGTCTCAAGACCGATTGTCCCTGAGCAGCCACCATATCAACAATAGTAACCACTATATTAATAATAGTGTAGGTACAAGATGTTGGCAAGTACAGCATAAATCGCATTCTAAAACAGTTGCTAGAAACAATTGAAACTAAGCGTGTGATTAGTTTCATTACCTCTGTCCCAAGCATCTAGCCAACCCAGAGTTTTCCACTGTCCCATAAGTCTATATTCAAAATGGCTTCAGTGTGGCTATAGTACATGGCTCCTGACACAGAGAGGAGGAGAGACAGAAGATCTTATGCCCGTTGATTCACTCCCCAAGTGGCTGAAAGGGCTGGAGTTGAGCCAACCCAAAGCCAGGAACCAGGAGCCTTCTTCGCGTCTCCCATGAGGGTGCAGGGTCCCAAGGCAGGTGCAGTGATCCCACGCCACAAGCAGGAAGCAGAATGGGAAGTGGGGCCACTGGGATTAGAATTGGTGCCCATATGGGATCCTGGCTTGTGCAAGGTGAGAACTTTAGCTGCTAGGCTACTGAACCAGGTCCAGCATGTCAAATCTTTTAATATTTTTTCAGGTTCTCTTCCCTGGTCTTAATTTTTTTCTTGAAATTTTATTCTGTTTTTTTATGATAAAAATCATTTATGAAGGAGAATTTAAAAGGTAAAAGAAAATTAACAGTGACATAATGATTACAATTTGGAACTACTTGAACCTGGTTCTTTGTGAAAATAATTGAAGTAAATGATTTGTAAATCTTGGTGTTTATTTCTAAAATGATTTGTCAACATCCCTGGTCATTTGCCAATGGCTTGGAGAAATCAGTGTGTTAAATTCAGCTTAAGTGCAGCCTTAAAATTATTAGTCAGTGTATATGCATGACTCAGTTCCACATATAAGCCAACTGAATTTTCCTCAAGCAATTAATGAGATGTTTTGAACTTGGTGAGGTAGCATGCTGTACCACACCCATTGATTTTACAGTGGAAAATGTCATACAGCAGTTTTTTTAAAATGTGAAATATTTTGTAAAATATGACAGTTTAGATATGAGAAAATATAAAATGATTGTGATTAAAAATAGAGTGGATTGAATTAGGATAAGCATTCAGTTTCAGAGGTTGGGACTCAACTGCAAATATTGATAAAATATAATTTCTATTGCTTCTGCCAACCAGCAATTTTCCACTGTATTTTTCTTCGCTGCCTGCCACATTCTGTTGTATCTAATACATGCTATTTCTCACTTTAAAGTTTGTTAAAAGCATTCATTTTGTCTCTTCTTCCTGTGACTGCATACCATTATGCACATATCAAATTCTTCAGGCTCTTGATCCTCTCTGTAGGATGCTAGTGAGTTTTTAAAACAAAAACGTGGCCGTAAAGTGTAAGTAAATGTATTAATAGTCTTAAAATAATTTTTACAGATAGTGGGATGAAGTAGGCATACAAGAAATAAATCACAGCAACTATTTTTCTGTATTTCATTGATCTATGCAAGTAATCTGTCACCTTATACTTCTATGGTATGGCAGGTGCAGGTGTACAAAAAATGCTTGCCTTTCATGAAATAAAGTACCACAGAAAACAAAGTTTAAAGATAACTATAAGGATGATAAAAAATGGAGGTTTAAACAATTTGGTTCATAATTATTATAACAAAATATGAAGAATCATTCATTTATCCGTAAGAAAATACTAAGGGTAAATAGATAGAAATAGAATTCTGACACTGCAATAATTTTGCAGCTGCAATAAAATTTTGAAATGTGATAGCTTCATTCACATAATTTCTCCAATGAGATCTTGTTACACTAGCTTTGGGAGCTTATTTTAAGCATACACTAACAGAAATGATGTTAAAGGGTGCAAAATATTAAAGTTATACTAGTGTTCCAATGATTGAGTTTCCTTTCAGGTGGGCAAATGACATTGCTATCAGATCTTATCTTCCCAAGTTGTATAGTTGACATGAGTACAACAGTATTATGTTACATACAGCTGCATAATATTCCATTTTCTAGGTATTTTTGTTCTTCCAGGACTCCAAACACTATACCCCATAGCATTTGGTGGTGAGGTTTCCTTACTTTTTGCTGAGACCATTGTTTACATTTTCATATTTGTTGTGACCTTGACATCCAAGCTGTATGCTAGATAGATATTTTGTAGAATGCTTCTCACTTTGGATTATGTGATGTTGTTGCACAATAAGACTAAGTTTATATACCTTTGGCAAGAATACCTCATAGATAATGCTGCGCTCAGACATGATATTACGAGTTTGGTACTGAGACTTTTATCTCTTGGGATTTATTTGATTAACAGCATTTATTGGACATTGCCACTGGCTTTTTTTTCACTGTTTTAACTAATTTTGCTAACATATTGGCAGAGATGCTATCAGATTTTTCTGATTTCCTATTTCACTCAGTATTTAGTCGTCTTTGTGTCATGCCTGGAAAGGATTTACTGTGGTATTTCCTGAGCATTGACTTTGTATCTTATTTATTCTTTCTATACTTGATACAATATCATACATTTTAGAATATCAGTGGCTACGATACTGAGAAAAAATCACAATTACTTCAATTTCTGGTTTTATAAAGCTTACAAGGCTTTCCTGGTATCACTTTCACACACGTAAGTTAGGCCAGAATAGCTTCTCTGAAACATGTTCTGAAGGCAGGTTTGTTCACACATATTGTATCTAAACTACAAATGATTTGACAATGAAATTTACGAAAAAGAAGAGTTATATATTTATACAGGCATGGCATTTTCAAAATGTTCATGAACGATGCATTATGAAAGAAAATTGCTTTGATTTCAAAATATTGTACATAACAATTTAATTTTTATCAACTTTTTGAAGTTCCTGCATGTACACTCAAGTTTTCAAGTACTGACAATATAGATGGGCAACGCATTTTGAAATTGAATTATATTTTTCTGAGTTTAAATTAGCACAGCTCCATTAATGAGTCAATACTTTGTAATTGCTTTGAATGAGTCTGTATGGTCGGCTAGGTCATTGATCTGCTAATTAAAATATTTTGAAATAAGATGTGTCATGATAGCTTAGTTGGACTTTAGAAGCTGCTTATGAAAATTTGCCTTCGTTTAGGAAGAAATATGTAGAATAGGAACAAAGTGAGCAGTAAAGTGATTAGTACTTCTGGAAAGTGAGATAAGAATTAATAAGCATGCTTTCAGTAATCATGAATGCAGTGGTGGAAAAATATACTACTAATAAGTCAAAGCTTCTAGCAAACATGTATTTAATGCTCTTGTCTTCTGTTCTGTATGTATACTGTTAAATTAAGTTATACTTAAGATTTTTAAATAGTTTTTCTTGCAATATACACTTTGAATATTTTTTAAGGGTATTGTAGAAATCTCAAATATTTCTCCAGTGAAGTGCTATAGGGTTGCAAAGGGCATTTTCTAGAGATGCCATTTTCTGACTCTGTACACATACTCTTTTTTTTTTTTTTAAAGATTTATTTTATTACAAAGTCAGATACACAGAGAGGAGAGACAGAGAGGAAGATCTTCCATCCGATGATTCACTCCCCAAGTGAGCCGCAACGGGCCGGTGCTGCACCGATCCGATGCCGGGAACCAGGAACCTCTTCCGGGTCTCCCACGCGGGTGCAGTGTCCCAAAGCTTTGGGCCGTCCTCGACTGCTTTCCCAGGCCACAAGCAGGGAGCTGGATGGGAAGTGGAGTTGCCGGGATTAGAACCGGTGCCGTTATGGGATCCCGGAGTGTTCAAGGTGAGGACTTTATCTGCTAGGCCACGGCGCCGGGCCCTGTACACATATTCTTAGTGTTATGTGTCAAAGTACTGTGTTTGAGTGTACAAACAGTTGTGTTCATCATATAGGAAACAATTACAACTCTTTCTGTTTATCTGATAGCCAACTAATGCCAACTGTATATTCTTGTGTTATGACTTCTCTTACTGTTCAGTTTTTTTTCCCTGACAGATTCGCAGGGTATTCCTTCTCTTTCCATAATCGGTTTCTTTCTGTACTACTCAAAAAGCAGTGCTACTTGTATCGTAGATACAGGTGAACCTCCTGGCCGCTGGAGTTGACCTGCTTCTATCTCTAGTTGTTGCAGCCAGTGAGGGAGTGAACCAGCAGAAGGAAGATCTCTTTCTCTTTCTGTCTCTTTTTCTCCTTCTGTAACTCTGCCTTTGGAAAAAATAACGCTTAAAAAAGATGAGTGCTGGCTTCAGAGCTAACCTCTGGCTTCAGTCCCCGTCAGTCACCTTTAGCATAACTTGTGTATGCTTTGTGCTGATTAGTACTGTTTTGCTTTACTCTCAAGCAAACTAAGTGTAAGAATTAAAGGGGCAGGAAAAAATAAAAAGACAAATAATTATCTTTTGATGAAAGAGGTGAATAAAAATCACTTGGTTTCTTTGTCATTGCTGGCAAGATGCAAGAAAACCTGGCTTCAGAGAGGCAAACCTTAAATCAGAAAGTGAGGGACATAATAAGCCTGAAAAAAGAGCTTGCTTAAGCGAATGGTTTCCTCAGATTGATCTGGCTGTATCTTGTTCCATATTATCAATTCAGTAAAATTATAATTAAAATGTACATCTTGGCTTAATTATGTATTCCTTCCCCGACTAGTGGCTATTCTTCAATATTCCCAGTGTCATCATTATGCATTACATTTTAATTTGTTAGTTCATCAAGATAAGCAGTGCACCCTGGTTTATCAAGAATTAGTCATCATGACTCAAAAGGCTAACAAAGCTTTTGTTAAAAGGGAAAGCCTGATGAAAAGAAAGTCTTCACATTCTAGTTAAATTATAAGCTCGGATATTTCACGAAAGAATGTGAATATCTCCATTGGACTGTACAATAAAATATGCTTACTTTTAAAACTAAAATAAATATACAAATTGCAGCTCCTGTAATGGGAATACTGCCACAGAGACTATACCAATTAATAAAGCTGTAGTTTTTTTTAGGAACAACCTCTAAAAATTACCACTGCCCCAGGAGGTAGTAGAATAAGAGTGAACAGGCCTGTGTCCCTCAGGGGTGTCCCTAACTTCAATACTTGGCTTCAGAGCCTGACTCTAGTTTCCTGTTAAGTCAAATCCTTGGTGGCAATAGTTATGATTCAAGTAATTAAGTTTCTGTCACTCACAAAGGATAATTGGATTGACTTCCCAGGTCCCAATTTGATTTCAAGTCCTGGCAGGCATTTGGGAAGTAAACTACTGGATTGAAGTATGTTGTCCTATTTCTCTATTCCTCATGTACTTTTCTACTTCTCAAATTATCATAGTACTAGAGACATTGCTAGTTTTATTGGCTTCTTTTATTTAAAAAATGACATATCCATCGCCGTCGGCAAGGTTTTTAAGAAGATGCCTTAAACTAAACACTTTATAAATCTGTCATCATGAATTTATAGATTATTTACCACAAAATAGCATTAAACTGGGAAATTTCAAGGAAGCTAACATATCAACCACAAAATCAAATGACCTTATATTTTGGATTGTTTCTTGGACATTCAAAATAGAACTTTAATTTCAAGTTTCAAATCACTCCTTTATACTACAGTTTTATGATGACATCTCAGAAGACTTGATGACTATTACAATAAAGTAGATCAAACACCCTAATCAACCTTTTTGTCCCCCTTTTATCTTCTACATTAGTATTTTCCCAAGTACATATATCAAATGAAGAATTCTATTGAAGTTCAGAGGTTAATGGGTTTCAGTTGTAAGATTCCCCTGTTCAGTGGTGTAAGGTGAGCAAGTTCCTTAAATTTTAACCCACTAGGTTTCCTCATCTATTAAGTTGGAATCTTAGAAAAGTATCCCTCTTTTGTTTCAATGAACATGCTTACCACTTAGATTTTGAAAGCCTCCTTTCTCACTCATGTCTTAAAGCTTTATGCTCCTTCAATGAATATGCTGTTAAGCAACTAGCAATTATAATAATGCAGATCATGACCAAGTGATCCAAAGGATTTGAGCATTGTTTGGAAAACCTCAATCTTATTTGCTTCTGAAACTATAACTGCAATTATGACTTCAAGATGGACTTAAGACACTACATCTCTATGACAATGAGAGTTATAGAGAAAGCTGCCGGGTTGGCATATGCACACAGTAAAGGCAGAATAATAGGATCTTATGAAAATATCTAGAAAAATGCATTAAATTATCGGGAGTTGAAGGAAATTTCAGAAGATCTGTGTCTAGATTGAAACCTGTCCAAACAAAATTGAAGTTTTTCAAGAATTAGAAAGGGAAAGAAAGTCTTTGAAATACTTTGAAATATTTCAATGAGTGTGTAAAAACCTGCTGAACAGAGGGCAGTCCCTTTGAGAAATTTTTAAAGAATTTTTACAGTGGAGTGCTTAGTGTTTTAGGTTTGCTGTGATTGATGCCTTTTATGTCTTCATAGAACTGCCCTCTGTATGGGACTCAAACTAATGCTTCTGTTCAGTAATTATCAATTAATGCATAGTTTTAAACTGAATTTAATTCAGTTAATTTTTTTCCTCCAGTTTGACCATTGCTTCCCTTCAGGATTCATGACATGTTAAGTCTAGCATTTGGGATATACTCTTTGCTCAAACTTTATTAGTACATCTGTATTGATATTAAGATGGCCTTGTAGATAGTCTTCCGAGTATTAATGCATTTTGGCTAATTGTGTTAAAGCTAATTGTTTTTCTATGCTAGTCCTTAGCTTTTCTTTAGAGAATACTTTATGTATTTCAATCATGAGAATACAGTTTACAAAGAACAATTAGATCTTCAGAGTAAAATTTAATCATGGTTCTAGACTTACATGTTTATCTTAATGTGCAGTGTGTATATGCATAAACATGCCTGTGTGTGCAAGTTTCAGTACTTCAATAGAGAAAATTTGTAATTGATACGTCAGTGTATTTTACACTTTTTTCAAAATAAGTAATCCAGACTTAGAATATCATAAATAAAAATCTGTTTGATCATCTCACTGGAAAAAATGAAGAACTGAGGCCCTGAGATAAGAATGATTTTAGTTTGGATAGGTCAATTTCAGTGTTATCATATCACTGTTTCGCAATGATAGCGTATCATTTGGAAATGTAAAACTTGAACATCTTAAGCTTTGTAGTCACAGGAATTGTTTTCAGTGGTGTCCAGACTATTCTCATAGAGCTGCTCAATTTAAAACATATTTTTAGCAAATGCTGAGAAAACTGATTCCTTGAATATATGCCTTTCAACTCACAGGATATGAGAAAGTATGTACTGACTGTTTGGAAAATGTGTGTATAAAATTAGCTGGCTATTATCTAGTTAAATGAGATTTGCTGTCTTCTGTGCTCTGAAGTGGAAATGAGCAGTTGTTGGAAAAACCATATAAGTGCTGGTTTTGAAAGCATATTATATTGATCTTCCCTTTTCAATTTACAATTTTGAAATAATTTTATAGTATAGGAAAAGTCTAGTAAGAATTACCAACTTTATTCAAACTCAGGGCTGATTCGTTATTAAATTAGCATAGTCGGTTTTCTGTTGTAAGGTGGAAGCAAGATTGCATCCTTAACAAATATAAAAGGAAACCAATAATAGTTATACCATGAGACAGGTTATTCTTCTATCCATTCAGCAAATATTTTCTAAGTGCCTGTTTTGTGCGAACCATTATTCTGAGTAGGTAAAATACCACATTCGCAAATGTTTTGGAAGAGAAAGACCTAGAAAGCAAGTTGCTGCACAGGGTTTTGATACAAGAATGTAAGACATGTAATATAATACAGATTAGGGATGTTAAAGGTCAGGAACAAGATGGGAAAGAGGATATTATGGACCTGAATGCCGAAAAGAGCTTGAATAAGGTTTTAGATATGAAGGTGAGTGGGAAAAAAGTATCCCAAGAATAAACAGAATGTGAAAAGCACAAAAGTGAAAGAGTATAGCCTAGGCAGAGAAACAGTGGTTTGTTCCCCAAGAATAGAAGGTATGGCAGTAGGCAAGACTGAGTCGTCCACAAGTCACTTGCTGCATGAAATCCCTGTACCAAGAATCTTACACTTGAACTCAGGGATGTAAAGCTCTTACGGGTGTGAGTGGGAGAGTTAGAAAAACAGAATTTACTTTTGATAATCCCTTCTCTATAACATAATGAAATGTGGATTGAATAGAAATAAAGATGGGGAGATCACTGAGAATATTTGGTGTTTAGGATGCTACATGGAACTCTCCCAGTCTTTCTAAAACAAAACACAGGAATAATATCACAGAGATTCAGAATTGAGTGAACCCATGGATTTCGATTCTAATTATTTCATTTTATTCTGAGGGAAATGAGGTTAAATAGGTAAAATGAATTCCCCAAAGATAAAGTTTTTGAGAAAATTGGAATTTAGGACCCTGATCTTTCCTAAAAAATAATGGCTTAAAAATCATGAGGACCCCTTCCCTTTAGCTTCAGAGAAATAGTTTAACTAAAGTATAAATGATGATGTGCCTGCATTGGCAGCACTATAAAGCAAGTGACCTTCATGGATGAAACTGTCTGTGGCTAAAATTAAAAAGACAAAGGAAAATGGGATCCGATTATTAATATAATTAGCTGATGATCTTGTGAGGTGATGGATACATAAATGCCTGTTATTGACTGATGATAATGGAGCACTCCACCCTCCAAAACAGTGCTCAGTTCCAGCTCTCAAATAATGAGGGACCCGTTTCCTCCTTCCCTCCTCCTGCGAGCTGCTAGCACTACACTCTGAATAGTGATGTGCAAGCCCAGCTTAGTGCCAGGACTGATGTCTCTCCGCATTAATTCCACAGTCGTCCTGTTTCCTATTGCTGTAGGCTCTGGCTTTTAGAAGACAAAGCGTTGTGAGTTGTTAGCTTAAGCAAAACTGAGAAAACCATCATGATGAACCCTTTCTGAGGACTTGAGGACTTGGGAATCTATAACGTGTTCACAAAGCAACTACAAAAGAAATCTGTTTCGGGATTTGACACACTGTAATGTTTAATGTTTACTTAGAATCTTTCGTAACACACCTCAAGATTTCTGAGAGTATTTAGATGTCTAACAGGTCCCTTCAAAATGAAGGGCTCAGTGCCCTGCAATAAAAGTAACACTTCATTTATAGGAAGAAAATATAGATGATGAATACTCCAGTAAGTGGTCTTTGTTGTCTTTTGGACTTGATACAGTTCTGTGAGAATTCAGAAAAGGCTGATATCTGATAAGAACAAGAACTGTTTTATATCACAGATGAATATCACAGAACTTCTTCCTGGGCTCTAGGAACCTGACAGCAAGTTATTACCAACCATGTCCCTTGTGCCAAAAGAAATGTGTACTTGCCAATTGCATTGTTGTGTGAGAAGTCAAGTATTCTGAAATGAAAGTGTTTCCTTTTTGTCACTCGAGTTGGTTACTCAGTGGCGCTTTTTTCATGGCACTGTAATTTGTTGTTGTTGTGGCTATTCTAATTCATACCAGTTGTTGACCTTGTTTCATGGCTTCTCACTTATGGTAGTGTATAGTGATGGAGTACGGGGGTCTATCATATACAGACGTGGCAATATAATGGAACGTGCATCCCTGCATCCAGATGAAAGATGGATTCCCAATTAATTATGAATTATGTGCCAACATGGGAGACTCAGAAGAAGCTGCTGGCTTCTGACTTCTGCCTTCTGAGCAGCTCAGCTCTGGCTCTTGCAGCCACTTGGGGAGTGAACCAGCAGACAGAAGATCTTTCTCCCTGTCTCTCCTCTCTGCGAATACGATCTCCTTTTCCAATAAAAGTAAATAAACAAAAGAAGGATAAGGAGAAGAAAATAAAAAATGGCTTTCAGGGTGTGTATTTGCAGATTGTAACTAGAAACCTATTTCTCCCAATGCCTCCTAAGTTGATGGACGGCTCTACTGAAAAGCCTCTGTGGCTCATATCTGCATTTTACAATTCTGAGTTTTTTACTTTCTCATAAAAAGAAGCTTATTTCCCAGGAGAAGGAGGAAAAGCATCATCAAGTTGGCACAGGAAAGGGACTCTTTATTTTCTTGGTTATATGGAATTTCAAGCAGTAGAATTGATTCATACTCAAAGTGGTTCACCAGAATTTATAAAACGAATCTATGAGGTCAGAACTGTGGCATAGCAAATGCTAAGCTACCACCTGTGCATGATGCCTGTGGGCTTAAATCCAGGATGCTCCGCTTCTGAACAGCTCCCTGCTAATTTTCCTGGGAGAGCAAGAGAAGGTAGCACATGCACTTGAACCTCTGCCATCCACTGAAAGCAGACTCAGGTGGAATTCTTAGCCTCTGTGTTTGACCTGACCTTTGCAGACATTTGGGTAGTGAAGAAGATAGATGGATCTGTTTCTTTCTCTCTCTCTCTCTCTCTCTCTCTCTCTCTCTCTCTCTCTCTCTCTCTCTCTCTCTCTCTCACACACACACACACACACACACACACACACACATTTATTTTATGAAGTTTATTTTTTCAAATAAATAATACAAAGGGAACAATTCACTCAGTATTCTTATGCTATTAAATTATTTTTGGACATATAACTTAAAATAACATTTCCTATGCAGTATGGAATCATGGGCTTAATATAGTTATGCTTTTTTTTTCATTTGGAAGGAGGGGCTGGTGTAAATAATACTGGATAATACTGGATTGGGCTATCAGAGCCTATAAAACTATGGCAGCATCTGTGAAATATTCTTTGAAAGATTTAAAGAGCTGAAATGACAGAGAAAGAGGGAACAGATATTTTCTTAGGTTCCAATACATACTGGAAAACTGCTTTCCAATTTATGCTGCCATCAGCCATGAGTGAGGATGGCAGCTTCATCACACCTGCTTGTTACTATCGAAACAAAACACAAACACCTTGCTGTATGAGAGGGATATTATTATTTGCAGACAGAAATCTCCAAAGACAGACGAATGACTCTGCTCAGTAACTGATATCTTTGTGTTTATCTTTCCTTGGCTTCAGAGAACATGTTTAGAGAGACAGAGATTATCTACTGACAGATGACCACTCAATGAGTCATTTAAGATAGCATATGCAAGTCCATGGGAGAGGGGTGTAAATATTAAATATTAGAGAATGTTGAAGAAAATTTTCACTTGCATTCTGCTTGCATACATCATTGACAATACAGTTCTCACTAGAAATGACCAAAAGGTTTCCTAGCACCATGCTTATGAAGAATCATACACTAGGTAGCTGAAAATAACAGAAGCATGTTCCTCCAAAGTATTGAATCTATGTCTAAAATGAATTACGTCAGCAGAGTCAGTTTCTTCCAGGAGTCTGTCCTTGCTTGACTTTCTGACAGTTATCCTCTGTGTGTTTCCAAATGGCCTTTTCTTCATTCCTTTGTGCAGCCCAGTCTTCAGGCATACAGGATTGTAATCCACTATAGCTTTTTTTTTTTTTTTTTTTAATGGCATGGTTTAATAGGCACTGGGTTTGCCTTCCCCTTCCCCAAGTTCCCAACAATGTAGGAGATTATCAGCCATTTTTACTGTGAGCGAATCCCTGTACTGCATCCATGGCGACATACTTCTCTGTTTCCACCTATGAACATTAATTTCCAGTACACTTTCATTATGCATCCTATTAGGTGCAGTCCACTATGGGGAGAAAAAAGTGGTGAACATTAATTTCCAGGAAGTTGATGAACATGTAAAAAAGGTATCAGTGTAACGCAAGGGTGGTGAAAAGGAGTGTCCAACATCTTCCTGTAGGAAAAAATGCCAGTGTGTGTCCCATGTGGCATTGATGAAAGTACAGTAAGGACTAGATTATTGTTACTTATGGGCACTAGCAATAACAGTGATAAAAAGGACATTGACAATCTCAGGTGGTTATAATCAGCTTCTTATGGGTGATTAAAGGATTACATCACAAGGCTTGATTACAAAGTTACAAATAATTAGGAAGTGCAATAAGGTAGAATTCACATGTAAAATCCTTAGATTTGACATCATATTATCTTGCATTAGATCAAACATATGATATCTGACATTTTGGGATGGCTTATTTCCCTTAGCATAATGGTTTTCAGTTTACCCCATTTGGCCACAAACAACTGTATTGTTGGAAATACTTTGCAAGATATAGGAGAAGATACTGACTTCCTAAGAAAAAGCATCAAAAGAAAATCAAGTTAAGACCAGAACCCAGGAGCTTCACCCAGGTCTCTTACGGGTGGTGGGTACTTAAACTCTTGAGCCATATTCTGCTTTTCCCAGATAATTAACAAGGATTTGGATTGGAAGTAGAGCAGCCAGGACACAAACAGGCACCCATATGGAATCTTGACAATGCAAGTGTTGTTTAACCAGCTATGCCACTCTACAGGGCCCCACTTAGCATGTTTTATGGAAGAAAAAAATGTATATTGTGATCATTCTAAATTGTTTTAACTCCTTCGCCTGCACAAACACTTTTGGTTTTATTAGAAGATAGAAATTAACTGATCACACTCTATATATAGATTCACTCATTGAATACAGCATAATATGGGATCTGATAATTCTGAAGAGACATATGATCTCAAAATTATGAGTTAACAATAGTAGGGAATGAGAATGGAATGGTGAGTGATTTGTCCAAAATGGGTTAAACACTTTGGTAGTTAGTATGGAGAGTACTAAGACAACTGAAAACTGATGAGCAGTATGGCCAAGCTGTTGCACTTCAGGAAATAATAAGGAAATGAAAATTGTGTATGAGAAAATGACCTGTACTCCTTTATTTACAGTAGCATAATCTACAGTAGTAAAGATGTGGAAATAGCCCAGATACCCATCAAAAGAAGAGTGGATAGAGAAACTATGGAATAATCCCAACCATTAAAAAGGATGAAATTCTACCATTTGCAACAAAAAGGTTCCAACTAGAGATCCTTATGTTCAGTGAAATAACCCAATCTCAAAAGGACAAATATATATTCTTGCTGATATAAAACAACCTTCCTGCAAAATGTAAGATCAATATATATAGAGGTAAACATCACGTACATGTAGTCCTCTAGAGGAACTGTATAATGAAGACTAGCATATCGAGAAGTGAAGATACATTGCAGTATGCTTATTCTACAAATAAAAGATGGATTCATAATTAAGCTATTAAGTATGTCTTGACAATAGAATGCTGAGCTTTCTTCCATTGTCTATATCTACAATTGTATGATAGTTAAATAACAGAATGATGGGCTCATGGCTGTTTTTGAAGGACTACACCGTTCAAATAATTTAGCTGAAATCAGTTGGAGGAAGGGAACTGATAAGGGGGGTAGCAGTGAGCCTATGGAACTGTATCATAAATAAATTTAAGAAGAAATAAATTTCATACATACAAAAACACTCAAATAGGTTGAAAAGTAAATTATTTTGAAGTCTTAATGTTTAAATAAGGTAACACAGGGTGAGTGTACCGCTCACTCTCGTGATCGCCTTACAACTTGGAGGAGAAAATGATATAATCAGAAATAAACTTCCATGATATGCTCAAGGAATTATGCTCGTCTCCCTGACATGTTTGACATGGCTGATCCCATTACAGTTGGCAAAGAGATACATCCAATATTGTCCATAAATGGCGGAAGATTTTATATTTCACATTATGAAGAAGCTATGACAAATGATTTATTACTGATATTAGTTTTATACACATGATCTTAAATATACATACGCTGTCATTTTACTAGATACCTTTAAATAAATAGATCATAATACAAATGCAAAAATGGCTTGCTTTGCACATCTGAATATTATAGGTATATTGATATTCAAATTTATTGGATCTAGCATTTAATAAAGGTAGGAGAAATAGTTTTTACCAATCAAAGTATTCACATTGGGCATAATAAACAAATGTTTGTGGTGATTATCTTATTTAGGAGTAAGAAATAGTTTTCTATAGTGGGGTAATTGTTAACTTCAACCTGTGATTGTAAGACCATCTTTAACTGCTGTCAAAACCTAGGAAAGGTTTTTAAGTCCCATAACATCGTATTGTGATGTGTACCTAACCATTTCCAACTTTGCTGTAAACTTAGACCTTTTGCTGAACCACAATTGTAAGAAAGAGAAATCATTCCTATCTTTTCCCTCCCCTTTTCTCAGTACAGTGCTTTTGACGATAGAAATCTCTCTGTATTTAAAGAACTCTTTTAAGGCATGATATTTTTCTCCTGAATTCTTTTCTTTGTAGATAAGATTCTTGGAGGCAATCAGAAAACTAAAACTCAACTTATTTTTTTATATATCCCCTAAATTAATATTAAGAAAAAATTCACATTTTATAGGTTCAATGTTATCATTATGATAGTAATGAAGCATTCTCAAAGGAGTGAAGTGCAAACAAGGTGAAAATACAATTGAGCTTATATTAAACATCATATAGAATATGTTTAAGAATTTTTTTTAACGATTTTTTAATTTGAAAGACACAGTTAGAGAGAAAGATGTTTTTCTCCATTGATTCACTCCTCAACTGGCCAAGAGTCGGCCATGTCAAAGCCATAGGCTTTTTGGGGATTTCACACAAGGTGGCAGGCCCCAAGGACTTGGGTCATCTTTTTCTACTTTCTTAGGCATGTTATCAGGGGGCTGATTCGAAGTGGAGCACCTGCGTCTAAAACTAGTACCCAAAAGGGATACAGGTTTTGTAGATATCAGTTTTATCTGGTACATCACAATGTTGGCCCCAAGGATTCCTTTTAAGTCAAGTTATTGCGTATGTTTTATCTTTGCACAAATATCAGTAGAAACATTAGGTCTGTAGGAGTTCAGTTAGTTGAGTGTAAATTGAGACATGAAGACTACGGTACTTGTTTCTCTCAACAATGATTCTGGTTATTACTTATTGGATTTGATTTGCTATAAAATAACAATGGCAATGTAAGTAACTTGCCACTTAAACTGCTTGAAACAGGACAATATGTGGTTTTGAGTTTAGAAGCTTTCTGAAAAATACAACTAAAATCAGTCCACTGAACTATTTTCTGCACTGTGAACAGAGAAAAGAAGTAGGAATACATAATCTCCTGAGGTTCGGGTTGACATGCAGTAAAAAAGCACAGTGACAAGTATTCAACAACCTGTTTATAGCTAGCTATATTAAGCATTAGATGATGAATGTTTAAGTAGGATGCTCATAAATAAAACAATCATTTCAGGACCTTTGACCAGTGTGAGTCCTTCCTCCTCCCTTTTGCCCTCCTAGGCTAGTGAGGTAATGACAGGATCTCATAATTTGGTAGTTTATAAAAACTGAGGAGTAAGAGGAACCAGCATCTTACCTGCTAAATCGCTGCTGGGGATATCAGCATCTCCAATGGCAGCATAAGCCCCTGTGCAAAAGGCCTACCCCCCTATTTCTCCTTTTCCCTCTGTTATTGCTTTTTGCATTGATCATTTTTTGCTCCTACTCCTTATTTTTATCTTCCCCCAAATTATTATAAAGTTCAATTAACCCAGTCCAAAAAAATGTCACCACTGTCATTGTGGCCTAGGGTATAAAACCACCATCTAATGCCTGCATCCCATATAAGTGCTGGTTCATGTCCCATCTGTTCAGTTTCTCATCCAACTTCTTGGAAAGATGGCCTAAATGCATAGGCCTCTGCCACTCATGTAGGTGACCTGTAGGAAGCTCCAGATATGCGCTGGTCCAGCAATGGCTACTTTGGCCATCTAAGGAGTGAACCAAGAGGCAAAAGATCTAACTCCGGTTTTCAAATAAATTTATAAGAAAAGTCACTTTCTTCCCTTCTCACAGTATCATATGCTCATCATAGGAAATACTTTCCTACCGTGAAAGTCAGATTAAACCTCTTATTTGCAAAGGTCTGGTTGAAAGTTTTAGAATCTAAAATGTGCCTACTTGCTTTTTAAGCTCAAAAACAACTTTAAGTGTCACATGTTTCTTTAATAAATTCATGTCAACCTGCTGATTCTCCTGAGTTTTAGAGAATAATTTCACTCCATGTATCTTGCACAGTTGGATTCTTGCTCAGCTTGTGGAAAATATTAAGTACATCCTCATCATTAAGGAGATTTTCTGTTCTTTATAGCATACCAGACCACAAATAAGTAGCAGACACAGAACTGTAGCTATTAAATGCCATTTTAAAAATACCTGTGTTTTGTTTTTTACTTTGATTGCTGTGGTGCAAAATTTATCATCCTTATTTGTGTTCCTTAGTTTTGTTTGCATATAATAATAATAATTGATGAGAGGAGGAATGGAAACTCAGGTTTTATACTGTTAAATGATCACTAAAGTAGAAATAATTAATAAGTCATAATAGTTGACTATGTTCACTGAATTATACCATCTACACGACTATATCCCCTTCATTTCTTTATGCCATCTTGAATCGCTCATCAGGTGGTATTAAAAGCTTTTTCAAGAAATACGTTAAAAATTGTCTAGCTAAAAAACACATCTAGCGGTACAAAGTTACACTGTACCCAGTAATTATGTATCATTTAATAACTTCAATGAAAATACTAAGTAAAAATATGTACCCGAGTAAACAGTATTTTGAAGAGCTGTTTTTGCTTTTCAAATATTTCAAAAATTTTAGTGTGTAGCTGGTATTAGTCACTTCCTTTTCTCCCAGAAACTGTTGTAAACAATTTCCTTGAATTAACTTACTTAATCTTCACCACAACTTCATAGTAAAAACAGTAAGTATTTAAGAGCATTATAAAAATTGCCTGAATGTTGGGGCACCTGGCAATTGAAAGTCAGGATTGGAGTCCAGGGGATATTACATTCTAGTGTGGGACAGAAAGCAGTTGGCACAGAGCAGTTCATTGCATTTGTATATGCAAGGAAAATGAAGATACACGTCTTTGTCCAACTCAGCGCAGCGGCTCTCAGCAACTCCAGCTTTCCCAGTAATAACCATAGTGGAAACAGAAGCTCTCACACCAGAGTTTGAATCCAATTTGCTTGATTATTCATTCATGTACTTCTAGATTGAAACAAACTAGTTGAATTTGTGACTACTAAGTAATGAAGAAAAGTTGTTTTACTTCATTTAAAGGGTATTTATTATTTCTGGTAAAAATCTTCTCTCAAATTTGGTGAATTACGCCAGCAACCTTGACAACTTTTCTTATTTCCCCACAAATGAAAATTTTAGATATGTGGAATTTGAAAAAAAGAGCAAAATGTCTTATTTTGATTTTTAATTTTAATTTCTTGTAATTAGTATTATCACATTTGCAGTGTGAGCTCTCAGATGCAGATCAAGTGCATCTTGGAATATCTTGGGAAATGTGGTACTGCATCTAATATAGTAGGAAAAAAGCGGGGGGAGGGTGGATGGGGAGTGCTGGGCTTTAGATCTGTTTCATCTTTTGATAGTTAAATACCCAAGTTGATTTGAACATGTTTATATCTCATATCTGCATCTTTATTCACTATAGAAGTATCGCTATGAACATTTAAAATACTAACCTGAAAATGACTGTTAACTTTAATTAGTGTTGTGCTGCCAATTTTTGATGCACAGAAGGTGTTTGCTGTAATCACAAGTATTAAAACTGTGTATCTTTCAATTTTGACGCCAGGGAGTCATGGTTGCGTTTTTGAAAAGCCTGGATTTTTTGTGTGAAATGGACTTTCATATATCAGGAGCTCAATCTATGTCTATATCTGAGGAATAATGCATATTTTGAGACCTCATTTTAACACCTCTAAATGTTTAAAACTTATTTTCAATGCATAGAGCTCTTCTGAGTATTCAAACTGAGAAGTCCTATGGACTGTTACAGCCTTCATTTTGGGTGTAAATAAACATCAATTCAAAAGAAAACTTAAGGAAGTTTCTTGAATGGCAGACTATAAGTAATCATTAATGTTTAAAGTAGGACTTCATTTTACCATTGTGTATTAGCATTTCTTGAACTTATTCAATTAACTATATCAATTTCTTTTTAACTTAGGTTCCTGTCCTGAGACCGTTGCAGGATGTGCCTTGGACAAAGGTGTGTTTGCATTTACATCATATTTCAAAGGTTCTGTTCAAATTGAGGATAAAATGTTATGATATGGTTAAATGCTATCAGTGAGAAAATGAAAGAATTGGAAATTGGATTATCAAATGCATATCATTTCCTAGGTTCAAAAAGTCTTCATTCATGCAATCTGCATCTGGAAACGATGTAAATATTCAGAGGTTGATGGAAATGTTTCAATGTATGTAAATGGAATTGCCGAAATGTGATATTTGAATACATGAGCTAAATTATCAAATAAGAACTACCAACATTTCTAAGTTCCAGGAGAAACAAATAGAGAAATTAGCTTAGAATTACAAATTAATCTAAAAATGGGACACAATCAGGAAAATAAACATGCAAACAGCTTAATAAGTATATGAAGGTTCTGCCTGAAACACAAGGGGATAGTTCAAGGTCAATATAGAGTGCCTGTTACTTCAAATTGAAATTCTATTCAAAAGAAACATGACCAAAGATCATTAAAAATGTCATGAAATGTAATAGATGATCTGAAAGTAAAGATAAATTTATGAATTGAATAAGAGGTACAAATTGTGAACTATTAACCTCTGAGTAAAGAGTAAGGGAGCCAAATTTCTTAAAAAGACAGTGGTATAGAGTGATGAAAACTGACAAACCCTTACTATAGGAGCCACAATTGTCAATCTCTTTGCAGGAAGTTAAAAAAAAATATTGCTTAAACTAGTGCATAGGATATTGAAGTGATTGTCCAGAGAAGGTACTGAGTGCAAAATTGATGGCAGTTTTCTGAAGACATTTAACTATCAAACAGACTGACAATGTCTTATTAAAGTTCTTATAAAGCTTTTCCAAATCAGTTACCCTATTCAGAGTCCTTCCAAACCAGTACATGAGTTCTTAAGGCATTTCACTGTTTTTCTGCATGGTGAGACAATTTTATGTTGAAAGAACTGCTGGTCTTTGGTTTGTGGTAATGAGTAATGTAGTAATTGCTATCTATTCAATTCATACAAATAGCTTTGGATATGCAATTATATAAATATCTTCAGATTTTTAATGTGGCCCCAAACATACTTTTGTATTTTGCCATGTTACTTGTAGATAAAGCTAAAGAGAACACTTCATGACTATATACAATGGATGATTTTCTCTGATTTTTAGATTTGAAACTGGCCCATGTATGTCATGTGTTTTTTATTGATAATTTTTGTCTATTATGACACAGACATATCTTCAGAACATCCTCCCAGCCCATGCACACTGCCAGACAGAGAATGAATGCCTCCAGACACAAGTCTGTTGTCTCAAGACTTACACTTGGCATTTGATGTGGGACTGAATTAAACAGCCCACACAAATAATCTTCTGTTTCTATGCATCTGTACCTTCATGCAAAAGCCTGCTAGTCATTGCTAGACTTTCTTCCTGCTATTTGAGGAAACGGCATTTCTGGTAATGAATTGAAAGCTGTGCTATTCTCTAGGTGTTCTCTTGGTTGAAGAGAGTAGGAGGATCATAGCTTTGAATTTGGTCAATCTAGGGTTTGAAGTCTGATCCTACAATTGACTAATGGTAGAATCTTGTACAAATAACTTCAGATAGAAAATGAATGTAATAATTATCACAATTGTTTTCTGAAATGTTAAGGGGCATAATTACCATAAGGCACTCGCTGTATCTGTTACATGATAGATGTTATATAAATGTTGCTCTTCATATTTTGATATTGACATGGTCTATTTTAAGTATATTGATCTTGATCATTCTGTGCATAGAAGGGAAAAGATTCTAATACACATTTGTAAATGCCCAATTACTTAAACACTGGTACTGTTACTCTTAATCCTCTAAGGGTACTATTTGTAGGGGGTAAGAATCATTGAGAACATGCTGATATCTTTTTTAATGTCTTTGTCACCTCTTTGTAAAACATGGAAGGACTTCATTAAGCAAGTGTCGTTATTTTTATTTTCTTTTTGTTGGAAATCTTGGTTTTGTTTTATCTTTTGTAAGCATGATCAAGAATGGAAAAACCACCCAGCTGTAGGCAACTGCCTTGGTTGCCTTGTATTTAGGCAAGTATTACAGTGCTTGGAGAAAAACAGCCAGTAGCTGGTGCGCATTCTTATGCTGGTTAATCTCAAATTTGTTTTATCTATATTAATATACCAGCACAGCTTCTTATTCTATTCTGCTTGTTTCTTTCTTCTAAAGATAAGTGGTAAAGGCGGGGACACAATTCTATGCTCCCCAGGAAGGGGGCCTGCAGACTACCTGGGGAAGAGAGTCTGGGGACGTATTGGAGTGTGAGGGCTGAGAAGTGTCTAAGGGAATGTTTGACATGGAAGGAATGACTTTTGGTGACTTCCGTTCTCAAGGCCACTGCACTCACTGGTAGGAAAGGGAACTGAGTCAGAGTGGTTTAGAGGCAGAAATTTGAGGACCACACTAAGGTACCCTTCCTCATGGGAGACCTGGGATGGGCGAAATAGCATTGTCCACTAGCTGCTAGTGCACACATAAGCTGGGGATGGGAGGCTTGCCTGGCTGGGCTAGTCTACAGTACCCACTCATGAGTGTCGGACAGGGGTTGTGCCACATTAGACTGGGCCACAGTGCCCACAAAAATGCAAGAGAACCTTATCTGGGGTCAGATTCTGTAAGGGAATTGTAGTAGTTTCTCTTGATTTATGCAGAGAGCTTGGGTGTGGTGACAGGTTAAGCTAGGCTGGGCCATGAAACTCACTTGGCATGAACTCACCTGACACTCACAGGTCTTGGTGGAGGCTAAGTAGGTCTAGGCTGCAACATCCACAGGCGTTTCCAAGGGCTGGGACTTTGAGCATGCTATCCATGCAGGATTGCTACCCCCACGGCATGCATGGGATTAGATCTGGGGATAGGCCTGGTATGAGAATGTAGATAACTCCCATATCAGACTATAGCTCCTGCTGGGGAGTACAAGTCATAGGCTAGGGTCAGGCCAGGCCAGACAAGGCTGCAGCACTCATCAGCATTTCTGTTGGCCAAGTTTGAGGACATGTCAAGCTGCAACAAGTCTCAGTACTCACTGGCAAGTAAGAGAGCAAGGATTAAGTATGAGCCATGTTTGGTTGTGCTAGAATGCAACACTCTGGTAAGAGCTGAGACAGTAGGTAGGCCAGGCCAGGCTGGATCAAAGCACCCACAAACATTAAAAAGGGCTGGGGCTGGGAATAGGCCTGGTAATGTATCTCTTGAAACTGCCAAGCTGGGCTGCAGTCTTCACTGGTGAACATTAAAGCAGTGGCTATAGGCAGACCAAGCTGGGCAAGGCTGCAGCATCCATTGACATGCATTTGAACTGGGTCTGGGGGCAGGCCAAACTGGGCTGAGCTCCAGCACTTGCTGGCAATCACAAGAGCCAGAATGTGCATGTTCAAGTCCTGGCTAGACTGTTTAACCCGCCAGATCACATGAGTCTGAGTCTGGGCGTGGGCCAGGCTGGCCAAAGCTGTAACACCCATCAGTGGGAACAGCATGGGTGTGAGACACTCAGGGTAGGCCACAGTACCCACTGCTGAGTACAAGGACTGAGGGCCAGTCATGTCAGTCTGGTCAGCAGCACCTATAGGCACATTTGAGATCCATTGCTGGTGGCAGGCTTAGTAGGAGAAATTGGAGAACTCCATTGCTATGCTGCAGCTCCTGCTGGTAAGCAAGAGAGCTGAGACTAGGAGCAGGCTAGAGTAGGCATTTGTGGAGACATTTGTGTGTGAGCTGGCTCTGGAGGATGGCTGGGTTAGGCAGGTCCAGAGCACACAGTGGTTTGAGTGAGAGTCAGGACAGAGTGCAGGCCAGACCAGGTTGGACTGCAACACCCACCAGTTCATATGAGATCTGGAGGTGGGCCAGGCTGGGCTAGGCTACTGTGCCCATTGGTAAGAGCTGATGCTGAGTCAGGCTGTAGTACCTGCTGTCAAATACTAAGACTGGGTGTAGGCCATCTCAGACTTGGCCACAGCACCTGCTGGTACATGCAACACTCAGGACTGGGAGCAGGCCAAGTAGAAAAACTTTGCAGACTCCCTTCCTGGGGCACTGTTTCCACTGGTTTGAGTGTGAGAACCGGCTGTGGTGGCAGGCCAGGCTGTGCTAAGCTGCAATACCTGCTGGGATGGCAGGTGCAAGATGAAGGACTGGGGAAATTCCTGGCAGAGTAACTATAGGTATTTCCCTACTGGACTATACTTGTTGCAAATGAACACAAGAACCAGGCTGTGGGTGGGCCAGGATGGACAATGTGGTGGTAGCTATAAGCACAGTTGAGGGCTGCGTCTGGGGTTGGGTAGATATCCAAGTAGGTCACATCAGATGAGATTTCTTGGGGGCCTTCCAAATAAGACTGCTGGGCTCAGACCCTGTCCACAGGGTAAGTCACAGGATGTGTGGTCCAGCTTTGAGTACATGTATCAGGACTGGGCCTCTTCATTTGCTGACTCCTATGCAATACATAGCATGCTCACAATCACACAGGGGCTATCACTGCCGGCTCATCTAGGCCAATAGGGGATGTCAACTGCCTCATCAGACATGGGAAGCAGAACAGGTTAGACAATTCTCCTGACCAAATTTTGCAGCATGTTTCTGGGTCTATGGATGCAATAAGATGGACTATGTCAACCAATAGACCTTGGAAAGATTTCTCTCAACCTGGGAGCAATGAAACTACTATCTTCTCAAAACTATAGAAACCACTCCAGTTACACTCTTAGAACTCTCTTCCCCACCATGGGGTCTGTAAGGCATCATCAAATGACTGTGCTTCATTTCCAGGACCCCTCTACCTCCTCCCTTGTGAACCCAGAAGGAAAACAAAACAAAAGAAAAAACCCTAAAACATTTGTCCTACCCATCTTCCTTGGTAACTGATTCTCCCCAACCTAATAAGAGGAACACATAGGTGTGCATCCCTTTCAATATATAAACAATATTGAAATAAAAAAAAAATAGAAATATAGATGGCTTAGAAATACTGTACCTTGGGCCCTGACATGGTAGCCTAATGGCTAAAATGCTTGCCTTGTGTGCGATGGGATCCCAAATGGGTGCCAGTTCATATCCAGGCTGCTTTACTTCCCCATCTGGCTCCTTTTTTGTGACCTTGAAAAGCAGTTGAGGATAGCCCAAAGCTGTCTTCATGGGACCCTGCATCTTTATGGGAGACCTGGCAGAAGCTCCTGGCTCCTGGCTTTGGATCAGCTGAGCTCCAGCCATTGTGGCCAATTGGGGAGTGAATCATCACATGAAAGTTCTCTTTCATTTATATATATATATATATATATATATATATATATATATATATATGATAACTCAGTGTCATGCCCTTAGTATTTTGGCTCAAATACTTGGGTTCAGTTTGCTTGCTTGCTTTTTTTTTCTGTTTACTTTTAGTAGAAAGGCAGATCAGATTCACAGAAAGCAAAAGCCCTCCCACCAGATGTGCTCTGCTATCAGGACTTGAGGAAGGACAAGAAACATCCAAATCAGACAGCCCTAGAGCTACACCTTTTAGAGCTGCAAGCTCTAGTATCAGTCAGACTTGCCAATGGAAGATGGAGTTAGCAGTTTGTCTCCAGCAGCATGAAGAACAAGGCCTTGGTTATTACAATCCGCAACTGACACTATGATGCCCACATTCACCAAAATATGTTCTGCCTCTACAGTCTTCAGTAGGTTAGATCAGTAAATGACACTGATTAAAGCAAAATATATCAGAGGCTATACTTCTGGGCTCACATAACCAAAGTCAAAGCAATGATACAAGTAATAGTCTAAATTATAACTCTTTCCCAATGAAACCTACTGAATAAACACAGTGCTTTTCCACCAGATTGCAGATGTCAACCCAGGGATACAGAGAACATGGGGAAGCAAGGTAGTGTGGCATCTCCAAAAGAACATATTTCTGCATAATTAACTACTAAGCTGAAAAATATATGTCTATATATTTTATATATTTCATATATATATGTATACACCCACACCCCAAGAAGAGATTCCAAAATAATATTTGTAAGCAAACTCAGAGTGGTGTGAGAGAATATAGATAACTTAAGGACATGAGGAAATCAGTGAGATGAATGACGGATTAGCTAAGAAGATACAAATCCTTAGTCACCAAATAGAAATACTGACAATGAAATGAAAAGTTAGGAATTAAACCTTTAACAACAGAACAGAACAAGTGGAGGAAAGAATTTCGGATCTGCCGCAGTCTTTTGCCTTGGATAATCCCATCAGACAAAAAGAGAAAATACTTTTTAAGTGGAATTATAAAATATAGAATACACTTGAACATCTCCTACATTCCATAGGGATTTCTATAAGAAAAGTGAAGGAAAGGGGCACTATAAGCATGCTAAGTGAAGTGTCTCTGGAAAGTTTCCCAGGGCTTAAGAAGACCTGGACATCTAGACACAGAGGCTCAAAGGGCCACACATAGACTTCAAACATCAATTTTTTTTCAAGGCATATTTTGGTGACATTGTTAAAGGTTAAGGACAAGGAGAACATTCTAAAAACATCAAGAAAAATGCATCACATTACACATAAAAGAAAGCCAATTAGGCTAACAACAGTCTTTTCCACGGAAACCTTATAAGCCATAAGAATAGGATAATGTATTCAAGATCTTAAAAGAAGGAAAACTTCAAACCAAGAATATTATATACAGAAAGTTATCATTTAGAAGTAAAGAAAAAAATGGGTTATTTCCAGGTAAGCAAAATTGAGATGATTTATTATCACCAGACCATTATGAGATGCTTTGGAGTCAACATCATGAAAACACATGGCAGTATTAAATTCAAAAAAGCAGGTATAATTGGTAATTCGATTTAAAGGGAGAAATAGACTCCAATACAATGACAGTGATTGACTTCAGCACTCCACTCTCATCAGTGCACAGATCATACTGATAGAAATTCAGCAAAGAAACATCAGAACTGAACTGCCTTATTGACTAAATGGCCCTAACAGACATTTATACAACTTTTCACCTAGAGCTGCAGACTACACCTTTGTCGGTCAGCATATGAAATATTTTTTTCTAGAATAGACCATACATTAAACCACAAATCAAGTCTCAGTAAATGTAAAAAAACAAATCATACTGTGTATCTTTTTGTACCACAGAGAAATAAAACTAGAAATCAACAAGAAAAACATTCTTAAGTTCATGAAACTTAAACAAGATGTACTGAGTGCTCAATGAATCACTGAGGGGTTGTAATGGGAATCAACAACTTTCTTGAAATAAAAGAATGAAAACACAACATATCAAAACCTGCGGGATACAGTGAAAGCTCTGTTAGGGAGTTCATAGCAGTAAGTACTTACATGGAAAAAGAAGTATCTCAAATGATCTAATGATGCCTCTCAAAAACGTAGAAAAGAAAAATAAATCAAACTCAAAGCCACCAGAAGGGAAAAAAATAGGGATTAGAGCGGAAATATATAAAGAATGGCACAAGATGAAAATCAGGCTTTTGTGGAGAAGCAAAATAGACAAACTTTAGCTAGACAAACAGAAAAAGGAAAACTCAAATAAAATTAGGTGAGACACTAGACCTTTCAAACAACACCATTGAAATAAAGGATCACAAAAAACTCCTTTGAGAACCTATTTTCTAGGATATTTGAAAACTTCAAAGAAAGACAAAATCATATAAACATGTAACAAGATTACATCAAGAGATAATAGGCAAATTAAATAGATCCATAATAAGAAACTAGATTGAAACAAAGTTCCAGGGCTTGTTGGTCTTACTACTAAACTCTACATTTAAAAGATTAATTAGATAATTTTTAAGTTGTTTAAAAATTTTGGATGAGATGGACCTCTTCCAAACACTGTCTATAGGATCAGCATCAATGTGATACCAAAACTGGACCAAGACAGGCCACAAAAGGAAAACTACAGCTCTATATCCCTGGTGAAGATAGATGCAAAAGTTCTCAACAAAATACGAGCAAATCAAATCCAAAAATCACATCAAGAAGATCATAGGTCACAAGTAAGGTTCATACCAAAGGCAGAATGTGGTTAAGGTTGACAAATCAGTTTTATTAACAGGATTAAGTACAAAAAAATCATGTGCCATCTCAACAGATATAAGGAAAGCCTTTGACAAAATTCAACATAAATTAATTTAAAAAACCCTCCATGTCTTCACTGTAGGTGAAACTTCAGCTCAGATTTAAAAATGCTGCATAAAATAAATCAATAACTAGCCTTAACCTCAGTAGGGAAAAGCTAAAAATATTTCCGCTCACATTTGGAACTATACAAGGATGTCCACTTTTACTATTACTGAGAATAGTAGCAGAAGTATTAGCAAGAGCAGTTTGAGAGGATAAAAAAATCAAAATTAGAAGGAAAAAAAATACAATCATCCATGTTTTCAAATGCCATGATATTATCCATGGAATAACCTAAAACCAAAGAGTTTTAGATTCAACATACCAGTTTAGCAAAATTACAGAAATTAAAACACACACACAAACCAAGACCTTTTAATTTAAATCACGTATGATAAAATCACTGTAAAAAATCAAGAATGAAATCTCATTCACAATAGTCATCAAAAGAAGTCAAATATGTAGAGTCAATTTAACAAAACAAATGAAAGATATCTACAACAAAGATTGTAAAGCATTTACAAAAGAAAAAATCAAGTACACAAAGTATCAATATTCTTTGCTTATGCAATGGAGAATATTTGGTACATACTCTCAAAGGATATAATGCTTCACATCAAAGACATCCCTCTACCACCATGTTTGTAATAGAGCTGTACATATTAGCAAAAATATTTTTTTTCAGTCAACTGATCTTTCATCAGATGAGTTGAGAAAGTGTGCTATTTACATGGGAATAGTGTTCAGCTATAGAGAAAATAATTCTACAATTTGCATCAAAATGATATAACTTGGTGACATTGCATTGAGTGAAATAAACCAAATACTGTTATGTTCTCCCTTGTATGTGGCAGCTGAAAATTTAAAAACAAAATTGAAAATCAAACAACAAGAATGCAAATAGTTTTCTCAAACTTTCACATCTTTGTCAAAATAATGGTTAAGAATGATAGACTATCATAGTTTATATGTGATCAATTTAATTAATATGTGCTTTATTTGAGTGACATTGTTATACTTACATCATATTGTTGCTCCTAACCCTTTCATATATTCCTGCTGAGCTAGCATCTTTTTACTTGTTGGAGTCTTTTTTTTTCTGGAGCATTAAGGCTTTGATTATATTATAAAATGAAAGGGAGAGGAGGAGTGCGCAAAAGTATCATTATAATCTTAAATTCGTATCTGTCCCAATTCAATCTGTTCTCTTTTTGCTATCACATCAACAAGAAAATTGATAAAAATTGTGTTGTAATTGTGGTGCACTTCCTGTGACTGCAAGAATGTAATGTATTAACAAATTCCTTGAAGAATCAGAAACAAAGGGAAAGAGTGAAACCCTCCAAGAATCATCCGCTCTGATGATCATCCATGTATTGAGTAAAAAGTGTGATTGCTGTTTTTTCATGAAGCATCTTACGTCTTATTTGATGACTAGTAAGCCCACTCCAGGGAAATCCCTGTTATTTCTGCCTGCTGACGTTCATGCCTCTGGGTGATCACCTGCTGCGTGTGAGCAGGACCTCTGACTGTCTTCGGAGCTGTGAATTCAGGGTGACGGGATGTCACTGCTGAAATGATGCTGTATTATTCATCAAAGGCGATACAACGCCAATTTGATGAGGATATTGCCTTACACAAGACTTCATCTTGTTATCCAGCTCACTCTTGCTGTTCAGCTGATCATGAAGATGTAAACGGATATGTTGTGACAGGGTTTCTGGGGAGAGCTATGTGGCAGAAAACTGTGGCAGCTACTCAGAGCTCAGGCTGTTTCAAGGTGCTTGAGTGGCATCTCTGGCCAGGGCGAGCTGAAGGCTTCTGGTCCTTTAACTGTGAGGAAATATTCTGCCAGCAACCTCATTAAACTTGGAAGTGACTGTTTTGCCAGGCAGTTCTGGATAAGAAAGTATAACCTCCATTATGGCATTGGCAAAGGCCTCAGATAACTCATTCTTTGGCTAATTCACAGAAACTATGAGATGATAAATGCATGTTGTTTGCAGCTGCAAAAACAGTGGCAGTTATGCAACAGAGGTAATAATTTCTTTAGACTGAATTGTGTCATCCCCACTCCTAATCCACATAGAGAAACACTAATATAATATGACTGTGTATCAAGATAAGGATTCGAAGAGATAAATGAGATCACAAAGTGAGATTCTTATCTGACAAAATCGGTGGCTGTGTGAAAAGAAGAGAGTTCGCCTGTGCATGTATGCAGAGAGGATTCAACCACACAGCAACATGTCAGCTAACCAGAGAGGAGACCTCAGAATAGAAAGAAAGAAAAAAAAACTGGACATCTGTCTTCCCATACTCTAGAACTAGGAGAAATAAATTTCCATTAAATCACCCAGACTATGGGATTTTGTGATGTTAACTGAAGTTATATGTGAAACGGATTTTGTAACAACAAATAGAATAGTGCTGTGAATACTTGTAAAATTAAGATACAGCTTGAGGACTTCATAGTGAACAAAGACTGGAAGAGGTTTGAGTTGTATACTATGATTATGAAAATAATGTTATCAAAGGAAAAGCAGTTGAAGTTGGATGAACTGTATTCTAATATTTTGTGGAAGGTAGAACTCATAGGCATTGGAATGAACTGTTTAATAAAGGAATGTTCTAAGTGGAGTGCTAAAAGAGTAACTATGTAGAGTAAGACGTTGAAAAGAAGATGAAATGAAGGTAGAGGTATTTATGAAGAAGATACCAAAACTTAAAGATGATGTGGAAAATGTTGAGCCTGTTTGTATGGCAAAAAAAAAAAAAGGAATGAACATTCTGAAGACACTACCAAGAGTATAGATACACTGTCGCTTTGTAAAGAGCTTACAAGATTATGGGGGTGGGGGGCAGAAACCCTACACATTTGAATCAGACAGGATGGAGATGGGACAAAAAAGGAAGAAAACAGCTTTTATTATTATTATACCAAAACAGTACGAGTGTATTTGACTACAAATATGTCCCGTTCTTAAAAAATGGGGAAAACCATATTGATGATGGAGAAGACGTGAAGACTCCTGCCACCATTTCAGTGGGCCAGCAACCTAGGCTGCATTGTTCTGCAGAGCTGTGAAAAGAGGGTTATATTTTCTTGAAGTTCAGAACCTGGAGGCTAGCCATGGAGGTGATGCTTTCACACTTGATGTAGGCTATTCCCAGGCTGGAGCTCAGTTAAGAAGCTTGTCTTTTTAAGCCACAATCTTTATGGTATTTTGTTGTGATATCCCATGAAGACTAATAACAAACTATATAAAATTAAAACACATTGTGTTTAGGATTAGGCTCTAGGCTAGCCATTAAGAAGCCTGCATCCCATGTATGAATGTTTTGCTTTGAGCCTGACTGTGCTTTGGATTCTAGCTTTCCTCCGCTGCATACTCTGGAAGCAGCAGGTAACTGCTGAAGTAATTAGATCACTTCCCCACCCACGTGAGAGATACGGACAAACCTGGAGCCAAGAACTCCTTTTGTAACTATCTACCTCCTTTCTATTTCCCCACCCCTATCCATTGAGTTCCTGGCTCCTATTTGTTCAGGCCCAACTCAACTCTGGCCCTTAACATTTTAGATAATCAGCAGGTGGGAATTCTCGGTCACTGTCTGTTTCTTACATGATGATATATCAGTTTTTTAAATACTATATTAATTTAAAAATATGTTTAGCAAATAAGCTAACAAAGAATAAGAAGAAAAGGGGTGAGTATCAGAGGAATTCCAGTTTTAGATTTAGGATAGTTGTAATTCTATCTACTTTAGGGAGGAAAGAGGCCATGAGAGAGAGAGCAATTTTTTTTAATTTTAACTGAAATATTTCATTGAAATAATTGTACATTACCATGTAGTCTGAAAATATAAAAGTCATTTTATGCTTTCTTCAGTGGTAACATTTCTTAAAACTACTCTCTGGATGTTGAAATTGAGTTAAGCCACCATGCTTGCTCCTGGGTACCGAATGGTTTCCTCACCGTAAGGATTTTTCATGTTGCCCTTTCATAACAATATTTACTTTTTATCCACCTCCATCCTCCGCTAACATCTGTTGACCCCTGTCCTGAACCCCATATGTGAAACCCAATCATTCTCACTAAAGGTCTGTAATTAGAAACATGCCTTGTGATCCTGGATTTGTGCTTAGCCTAGCTTCCTGGTCATCCAACCAGTCGTTGCAGATATTAACAGTAGTTTCATTTTTACTGTTGAGTAGTATTACAGTGTCTATATGTGCCTGTTTATTTTTGTCTTAGAAGACATCTAGGCTGAATCTAGTTTTTGGTTGTTCAAAGAATGTGAGATACATGCCTAAGATTTCAGTTGTTACACTCTACAGCAATTTCATGTTTAGGTTTGTAAGAAGCTGTTGGACTGTCATCCAGTGTGGCTGCAGCCTTTTCCCTTTCCACAATCAACAATGTATGAGTGATCCAGTTCTCCAGGGTCTCTCATAGCCTTTGATGTTCTGCCAACATTTGTTTTTTTCAGTATTTTATGCTTAAGCAGTTGTGATACATTTGAAGTGATACTTCTCTGTCCTTTTAATGTTCATTTCTCTAGTGGCTATTGATTTTTTTTTAAAGATTTATTTATTTTATTACAAAGTCAGATATACAGAGAGGAGGAGAGACAGAGAGGAGAGATAGAGGAAGATCTTCCGTCCGATGATTCACTCGCCAAGTGAGCTGCCACGGCCGGTGCTGCACCGATCCAAAGCCGGGAACCAGGAACCTCCTCCAGGTCTCCCACGCGGGTGCAGGGTCCCAAAGCTTTGGGTCGTCCTCGACTGCTTTCCCAGGCACAGGCAGGGAGCTGGATGGGAAGTGGAGCTGCCGGGATTAGAACTGGCGCCCATATGGGATCTTGGTGCGTTCAAGGCGAGGACTTTAGCCGCTAGGCCACGCTGCCGGGCCCAGCTATTGATTTTTGAACACAATTTAATGAGGTTGTTTCTAGATGTATATTCTCGTTTTGAAATTTCTTTTCATGTGGTTTGCCAGTTTCCTCGTTGAATCGTTTTTTAAATAGTTGAATTTGGAGTGCTCTTATGAACACTATTTTTGAATATGTGCGATGATGATGCAGAGATAGTGGAGGGGGGAGGTAATATCTGAAAATCCAGACAGGTAGAAGGCAGGAGTTAGTTGTCCATATACATACAATGTTTAGAGAAAGCATCAAGAAATAGCTTTTGAATATTCAATTGGAAAGTACTGCAACAGACTGTAGAGAATAAAATATAGAACCATTGTCTATTCCTGAATATGGAATAATTTTAACCTTCAAAAAGTATATTGTCAATCCAATTTCTACTTATTAGAGTTTTAACATTAGAGTTTTTCTTGCTTGTCACAGCTTTTGTATTACTAACACTATCCTATATGAGATATTCCAGTCGAAAAATGCATAGACTTTTGATTTGTAGCTTAGACACAAAAAGGAAAGCATTGGGAAGACTATGATGTATAATTCAGATTATGCACAAAATGAAGTATGTATTTTTCAAAGGGATTGTTAACTATTCAGTACAACAAAGTTCGAAGTTTGAGTTAGTCACTCCAGCTACATATGAATGCATTGTTATTTTAATTATCACCACAGCCAATATTTCTACTCTCTGTACCAGCTTAGATTACATGTAAGTTTCAAGAGGATTTCAGGAGATCTTACTAGGGCTGTCAAAATTTGGAAAACGATGGAGAGGACCTGTTCAAAGGTACAAATTAAACAATGGGTAAAATCTAAAAAAATGGAGTTTGTAAAAAAATAATAGGCTTAGTAGTGTTTTAAGTCCTGGAATTATACAAAGACAATTTTTAATTTTTTAAAATTAATTTTAAAGATAGCAACATACATACACACAGAATGAGAGAGAGACCATCTATTTGCTATTCACATCCCAAACGGCCAAATATGCGATCTAAACCATGGAAAAGCCAGGAGCATGGAACTCTATGTGGGTCTCCTGAATGGGTGGTAGGACCCAACTACTTGACCATTTTGTGTGGCTTTCCTAGGCGTGTTCGTTAGTGTAGAGTTAGATTGGAAACATGGTTGTCAGTACTTTAAAGAAGCACTCTGGTGTGTAATACCTGTGTCTCAAACAGCAGCTTAAGCCATTGAGCCACAATGTTGGATCCCATGCAATTAAAAAAAAAATCCCTAAATGCTACCTTTCATATTCTTAAACACACCCTCATCCCATACTTTCATTGGTTAGTTTGCATCTACCTTAATTACATTTAATGTTTCTGTAATTTTGTAGGCATGTGTTATTGTCAAAATGTATTATTCAATTGTTAAGAATATTGATATATGTGTCTGAAAGTTAGAAGTAGACAGATACCCCATGTGTTGGTTCACTCCAAAAATACCCGAAATAGTTTTGGCTGGGCCACTCCAAAACTAGGTTTCTGGAACTCAGACCAAGCTATTCTCTGAGTTGCAGCAATCCAAGTACTGAGTCATCACACTTCTTCAGTGCTGCTTCTGTTTAATTATCGGGTGTAGCCAACTTGGGACTGGCCTCCTTCCACCCATTTCACCCTCACAGGCCCTGTTCCTGGGTTCACATGACACAGTCCACAGATGAGAATCTATACTGTTCTTTGTTTCTTTCGTTAAAGAAAAACATCATGCCTAAACCCAGATTAAACACTAATAAGAATAAGGAAAAGTTTACTGAATGGCACACATGAGTCCACTGAATGAGTCTACTGGATGGCACTAAATAATATTTGTGTTTGCTTTCTTATGGAAAGGTGTGATTTTTTTTTTTTCTGTACAAAAACAAAAATAAAACTGAAGTGTGACACATGAGAAAGTGAGATATTTTCCTGGTCACTTTGATTCTTGAGATGAAAGAGGAGTAGTTCAAATGTCAGATGCTGGGTTCTGCTTGCAGTGTACACAATCAAGGTTATTTGGGGACTTTTAACACCCGAACTACAATTTTTCCAGCACAGATGGTAGTGGGGATTATCAACATGTGACCATTTCCAAAGTGTTAGTAATTACATCTTAACCAGGTCAGAGACAGGTTCCTAATAAGAACATACAAGAAATATTAATGTGGATTCCAGGGGTAAGGGAAAGTTATGATGATAACGAGCTGGGAGACAGTGTGAAACCAGGAGATAGTGTTCTGTTGATGGTAAGATGGTTTAGTCTACACACATAGTTTTGAATGGATGAGTTAACATAAATATTCTACAAGAGTGGTATATCCAAACTTTGGTGGGGAATTTGAAACGTAATGCATCTAAGTTAACATATGACGGAAGAATGCAGTTTTGACTGATTGTAAACCTCACAGCCTTTCTAAGAAGTTAAACTGGCTGTAACATAAATGGGGACAAGGTGATTGGTTGTCGACTGATGCAGATCATGGAGCAGTTGCTTATTTTTTTCTAATTGCTGAGGAGATACTTATTTTCTAATTACTTGTTTTTCCAAATGCTTAAACTATTTCTGAAATTGGTTTGCTTCCCTATTGAGAAAAATAACTAAACAAAACCAAAATTGAAACCACAAAGCTTATGATACATCCTCCTTATTCAAATTCAGAGTATCATTGTGCTAAGTTGCTTATGAGAGACATATTTAAGCTCAAACTGCTGTGTTAGAAACATCAGATACCTACTACATAATTCCCTACAGCTTTCACATTTTCGCGAAACTTAGTTATAGGCACATAGTACAGCTTTAGTCTATGGAAAAATTAACCAAGTAAGAAATACTGAATTTTCTCAAAGAACGAAAGAAGAAATTGCTGCATTTTTTTGTTCTTTTAGTTTGTCATATATGAGCAATTGATTAGGAAGTTACTAAGGAGATCCCACAAACTTCCTAGTGCTTAAAATTGGAGGAACAACAAATACATAAATAAATAAAAATAAAATTGGAGCAAAATTTTAGTGAACTTGTTAACATAGCAAGTAAAAGATCTTCATTATAATTCCTTAATAAACAATCTTTTCATCAGTAATTCCATAAAAGTGTTTCATGAAACACCTTCTTAAAGAATCCTTTAGTTAAAATAAATTTGGTTGAAAACTATCCAAAAGAAACAAGGAGCCAGTATGTCCATGTGGAGGTTTAGAAGTTTAGGATCAGTATTTTATAATGGTTGAGAATACGGTCTCTGGAGCCAAACGGGGTCTAATTCAGTGTTTCATTGTTTCTTTTTTTCTTAAGGTAAAAATCGCTCTCCATAGAGTGTCTTCTTAAAATGAACAATTCATATGCATTTAATGCAGTCACAATATTTTCATAAACTGTCTTATCCCAGATCATCCCATACTCCCAAAGGAGAATGTTGTCCCATCAAAAGCCCCCACCCCACCTGCTCCATAGTGAATGGTCCTCACCCTACCCAAGATTTGCTTGCCTAGGTATTCCCTATATACAGAGAAATGATTTTTGACCTTAAATGGTAGTTAAAATAATTCAGATAAATGATCCATTTCTTATATCATGAAGCATTAACTAAATTTCAGATAGTTACTAAATTTATTTGGGTCTCCAGAACGGTGTTCTGGAAAACATCCTCTAGAAAATGTTAAGAAAACTCATTAGAAGTCCAGCAAAATACTTAGACTTCCTCTGAGTCTTCCATGTGGCAGGCAGGGACCTTAGCACTTGGGCTGTTTAACTGATGGCTTTCCCAGGCCATTCCCAAAGTGAAGCAGCTGGGACTCAAATCTCTACACATATGGGATGCTGACAACACAGGCAATGGCTTTATCAGCTGTGCCACAAAGGCAGCTTAATTACTGAATTTTATTTATTTTTTTAAGATTATTCATCTTTTAAACATTTGTTTATTATTGCAAAGTCAGATATACAGAGAGGAGGAGAGAGAAGATCTTCCCTCCAATGATTTGCTCCCCAAGTGACTACAACGGCCAGTGATGCGTCGATCTGAAGCCAGGAGCCAAGAACTTGCTCCAGGTGTCCCACAGAGATGCAGGGTCCCAAGGCTTTCGGCCGTCTTTGACTGCTTTCCCAGGCCATAAGCAGAGAGCTGGATGGGAAGTGGAGCTGCCGGGATTAGAACCGGTGCCCATATGGGATCCTGGCATGTCAAGTGAGGCCTTTGGCCACTAGGCCACTGCGCTGGGCCGTATTCATTTTTTTAAAAAGGCAGATTAACAGAAGGAGAGACAGAAATAACTTTTATCTACTGGTTCACTCCCCGAATGGCCGCAATGACTGGAGCTGAGCTGATCCAAATCCAGGAGCCAAGAGCTTCCTCCAGGTCTCCCATATGTGTACAGGATCCCAAGACTTCACACCACCTCTACTTCCCAGGCTACACGCAGGGAACAGGAAAAACAGGGACCTGGAAGTGGAGCATTCAGGATATGAACTGGAGCCCATATGGGACCCCTGATGCATGTCAGGCAAGCATTTAGCCACATAGCCATCATGCTGGGCCATGAATACTGACTTAGTTTTAAAGGGAAAGAGTTCTCACTGCTTGCTACACAGGTAAATTAAATTGCCTGATTTCTGGTGTTTGTTTTTTGCACTCTTTGTTTACCTCCTATACCAATGAACACAGAGTACCTTTCTAGCTCTTTACCTAATCATCATGAGAATCATCTGGAGAAGCTGTTGAACATACAGTTTTGTGTATCTTCCTCACATTCTTATTTCTTAGGTTTTGAGTGATACCTGTTGTTCTGCATGTAAAAGATTACAGGTTATATCAGGACTGGTAATGCATAGAATATCCTTTGGAAAGTACCAGAAGGTTGCAAATCTGTAATGTCTAGCTTGCCTTGTAAACCCTTCAGTTCCTCCTGCTATTTTTATTTTCAAAATTTTTTCAAATAGATTGACAAAAGCAATAGCCTGGAGAATGATATCTTCTATCTACCATGCTTTGCTCTGTTTTCCAAATGGTTACAAATGACGAGAGCAAAGCAAAGAACCAGACACTCTACCTATTTGTCCTACATGGCAAGAGCCTGTAAATGCTGGGATCTTTGTAATTTTTTCTTTGGTGCATTAGCAGAGAGCTGCCTGGAATTTGGAGTTTGTTTTGCTTTGCTTTATTAGTACCTGTTTTGGGAAATATGTTTGGTGCTTCAGTTGGAACATGAAAATTTACCCATCATTCTAATCCCTTGGGCCATCCCTAAATGCCTACTGGAGAAATAACTGAATAAACTGCTCTTTATGCTCTTTCTTTATAGAATTGTTATAGTCCAACTGCTCGTGACAAGCAAGAGAATAAAGTGCTTCAAAAATATCTTCAGTAGATTAATGTGATTGTAACCATAAATTATTTATTATCTTGAGTGCAATAACAATATAACTAGATTTAATTACCTATAATATATGTGGTTCAGGGTTATTTGAATTATCTCAGGCATGTGAACACATTTTTTCTTAACATCCCTGGGAACCAGACTAGAAATGCTCTTATACATCATTTGCAGAGATGGAATCACTGAGCTATTCAGTGACTTGACGAGGGTCAGAGAGTCAGTGACTGAGTCAGAACAAACACTTCATCTCCTACCTTCTTCATCAGTTTTTCTCAACAAATCCAGTTGCAAGGTCTCTTCCTGTAAAAGTTTACAAGTTAGCCAATTTTCTGAGAGATTCTTCTTTATAGAATATGCTTATATAAGACGCTTACATCTGGTGGATGATTGGTAAGTAGAAATGTGAGACAATACAAAAAATCCTTGTTTTTCAAAAGTAAGTTTTAGTTCTTGAGTGTCCTAGCCACTAATCCTCTCATAAAATATCTATTCCACTCATTCCTGCATGCAAGCAACACTTATCAAATATGTTTAATATGTGCAGTTTTCTAATGGTTCATAGTGTTTGCCTTCAGTTTGTGCAGTTTGGTTAAAAAACAGGCACACAATGATAGATTGTATAATATTGCTGTATGGGAGTTTGCTTTAGGTGCATAGTCAACTTAATGAAAAGATCTCTGAATCTATTTGTCGGGGAAGTCTTCTCATAAGAAGGGAAACCTGAGATGGGTTTTGATGGACAGACAAAATTTATGTGGATTCACATTCAGAATGGGGACATGGAAAGGGGAGGATAAGGGAAAACCTTAAGTGTAATGGGATCCTAACACAGCAAATACACACATGAAGGCCTCTCAGGTAACTGCTAAATATATCCTACAGTAAATCCTGGACTTTATACCATTCTCTATACCTACACTGTGAGGATACACTTGCTTAGCAGAATGATGGACTATGACTGTTGTTGAAGGACTAAACTGTTCTTACCATACGGGGAGGGCGTGGGGAGGATGAAAGTGGAAATCTCTGAGTCTAAGGAACTGTATCAAGGAGTCTTTATTAGCCAAGTTGTTGATGGCAGTGCCCACTAGAAATCAACAAATGAAGTCACTGTGACAATCCAGTCTGAATTAAAACCTGGGAGAAACAAGTGGTCATTAACATAAACTGTAGACCCATATTCTAGCTTTTCCAGCAATATAAATTATCCTAAGAGACCTGCAGTGAGCAACCTGGACACACTTATAAAGCTGTAAACATTTACCTTTTCCTGGCTTCTCTGTCCACATCTCATTACTAATAGGCCTTAAGTCTCCTGGAAGTCTTGAAAGTTAATAAATTAGAAATACAAAGTTTCTTAGCATTCAAATATTCACTGACTCCTTCAAGCAATGAATAGAGGGTGAGGAATACAGACATACAGGGTCCATGTTCAGTGGCTACCTGTCGTCAGGAAGCCATAGAGCAAGCCAGCACTGGCAAGGCCAAGCAATGGGAGAGTGAGAGAAGCAGAGGATCAAGACAGCAAGTCCCTTTCTATCATGGGCCTTCATGGGGGCTTGAGAGGAGAGTGGGTGCATAACAATGCAGCACCGCCCCCCTCTCAGGTTCCAGGTGGTGATAGCTAAATGTCACAGGTGGGCAGAAGGGACAGCATAGGTGCAGGGGTTGGGGGGAGGTCGGAGCTTGGCTTCCAAGTTTGTGATGTTGAAATAGCTGCCTAAGACCACAGCAGTATGGCATCATAAACCAAGGTGAAAAAAATGCGAAGAAACAAAGTCTCTTGTATTAAAATTGCTATGTTTCTTTCTGTAAGATTTGCTTAAAACTGAGCGCACAGAGGTGAAAGGGGACAGCTTATTTTGATGTAAGTGGGGTTAGCTGTGAAGCGGGAAGAGAGTACATGTATATTTGCAAAATCTTACAGGGGCAAAAGTTCAGCCATCTCTGTGATCTTGCAGCACAAAGTGGCCTATGTTTTTTTTTTTTAATGTAATGCAAATGACTTCAATCTGAGGTAGCCACATTTCCAAATACCATTTAGGTCTTTAATCACTTGTCCTATGAAGGTCCTGACAGGCCATGGTTAATGGATCTTCTAAACAATGTAGAAAAATTTTGGTAAATGTGTTACACAGCTGGTAATTTTAGTGTAAAAGTTACTGCCCTGTGTCCTCACTGTTCCCTTCCTCACATGCAACTTTTGTGGCTGTTTTTTTTGAAAATGTTAAGCAATGTCACTTCCTTCCACCTTGATCTGAATTCCTCCAACTGTGTTTTTAAGAATTTCTGAACAGAGTTGAGGACATGATCATTACAAAAGGCTCCATGGAATCCTGAAAACAATTCTTACAGAATCCTAAAAGGCACACTCAAGTTTTAACAAAACATTTCTTGACAAGGACTTTAGTGTCAACTTTTCCATAGGAAACTGTGACCTTGAGTTCATGATAACCTCACGCCTCAATTTGCTCCTCTCCAGAATGGAGGTCTTGACTGTCTCATAGACCCTTTCATGTTGTTCTATGGTACCATTTAAGCTTGCTAATGAATTACGTAAGTATTGAAGTCTGCATTATGTCTTAGGGAAAAACATAACTGGCAAGATTTTCCTCTCAGTTACTTGTGCTAATGAAGGCCAACATTTCATGGATATTTTAAATTCATAGATAATCTGCAAACTTCAGTTTAGTTACAGTGTTCCAACCTCTTCTCCTGCCAAGCCTTTTACAGGAGATTCAGACAATTACCATACACTAACTGGTATGCAATTTATCTCTTTTTATAATCCCCATCTTCATCACTGCCTCACCAGAATATTTTGACATCTGAGCTTTCAAAAATAATGAGAAATAAGTGGTCATTGCATAATGTATCCATTGGTTATATTCCAAACATTTTGTTATTAATTTATTAATAGCTTACCCTGTGTCAGGTACTTCACAGATTAATTTACTTAACCGCACAGTCAGTCACCTCATGAGCTGAAAGAGTTTTGTAGAGCTTGCCACAAAGTTAATGCCACAAACTGGTATAGGTTAAATAACAGATGCATTGACACACAGATCTGGAGACTCAACATCTGATTCAGGTGTCAGCAGGCTGGATCCTTCTGTGGACATCAGTTGCAGGTATTTGTTGGTAATCTTAGGTACCTCTTGACTTGTACATGCATCATTCCAGTCCATGGCTTCATTATCATTTGACATTTTGCCTTTTTCTGGGCTGGATTTCATATTGTGTTCTTTCTGTTAAAGACACTGGCTAAATTTGATTAGGTTCCCATCCTGTTCTAACATTACTTTTGTAGCTTCATTGCCTTTGAGAGTCGCTCTTTACAAATAAGTTCATGTTGAGTGAAATACTAGTGTTTAGGATTTAAAATGCACTGCAATTTTTGGATGATACAATTAAACCCACAACAAAGTACTATCATTAGTTCTAAGTTAACTGTGACTTTTTATTAAAAGATTTATTTTTATTGCAAAGTCAGATATACAGAGAGGAGGAGAGACAGAGAGGAAGATTCCATCCGATGATTCACTCCCCAAGCAGCCGCAATGGCCGGTGCTGCGCTGATCTGAAGCCAGGAGCAGGGAACTTCCTCCAGGTCTCCCACATGGGTGCAAGGTCCCAAGATTTTGGGCTGCCTTTGACTGCTCTCCCCCCATAAGCCAGGAGCTGGATGGGAAGTGGAGCTGCCAGGATTAGAACCAGCACCTATATGGGATCCTGGCATGTTCAAGGCGAGGACTTAAACTACTAGGCCACTGCGCTGGGCCCAACTGTGTTTCTTGTAGCAAGATGTTGGAGGATGGCTAGTTTATAACAAAGAAAAACTTATTTTGGCTTACAGTTCTTGATATTAGAGAGTGTGACATTAGTATCTATTTATACTGTATTACAAAATAGACAAGTAGAATGGGAAGATGGTGCATGCAAGGGGACCATGCATACAAGAAAGAGTACAAGACTGACTTTTTTTTTTTTTAACAATTTTCTCAATTAGAAGCTCTGTCCCATGTAATACAAGCCAATCTCAAGAGAACAAACCTACTCAAGGAACACAGAAATTCACGCTTTTGGTGATAACCTTCATGATCTAATTGTCTACTGGGCCCTATTTCTCAGAGGTCTTACACTTCTAGATGTTATGTTAGAGACCAAAATTCCAGCGTGTGAGCCTTTGGGGAAGAAATTATACACATTCTGTAACACTGAGTTGATTTACTTAAGAACAATAACAAGCAATCAGTGTTAGAGTTGGGATTCACATTCATGTTCACTGACTTCATTGTTGATTAGAAAATACTCACAAAGAGCCAGCAAGATCTGTTAACCTTCCAAGACTATGTGTATTGAATATAATTCTTCGGGCAATTTCAACAAAGTAGCAAGTTAGATACATTGAGTAGTGCTCATTTGATAACATAAGACCTAAGCCTGTTATAATACTTACATGCGATGTTCAAGCCTGGGCAGGAATATATATTTAAATGTCTATTTAAATATAATATATATAAATAGATATTAAAATATGTATTTAAATATAATATTTAAATATTTAAATATATTTAAATCTGATACCCCTGTGTTATCTAGAAAGGAATCTATGTATATAATAATCCTCGGTTACCAAATGCATATGAGTATCCATGGAAAAATTTTAATATTGGCTTAATGACAATTTTATATAGCCCCTTCAGAGTGTTTTTTAGTTTACTGAGTGTATTTCAGGATACATGGTTTATATTTTCAGATGAAGATTAGTCTATCTTGGCACAAAGGAGCAAAGAATATTAGAATTTATATTAGGGGATGTGTTGGATGATCAAAAGTAACTAGCACATTGTTCATTTTCTTTCATTGATTCTTTGATATCCTTCGGTGATTATTGTAAATGAAGCTGACGGGCACTCATTGATTTTTCTGCACAGAGCATCTCCATTTAAAAACCTACAGAAAATGAAATTAAGAATTAGACAGCTTCGGTCCTTCAGAGAAGCAGATGGGCTTTGGGGGACTAGGAGGACAGAGCACAGAATTTTGGTATTAAAACAAATAGGAAAGTTTACTAATCTCTGATTCCTGGAGCTCTCAGGTTCCACCAACAAATGTTCCTAGTATTTCCCACCATTTATCTCTTGACATACTTTATGTGAATAGATGTTTCACTTACTCGAAGTTATTGAGATTTTGTTAAGCTGAAAATTATGCTTATGAATGTATTTTTGAGAAATAACTGAAAAGTTAGTGCATAGTATTTTGTGTACTCTTCAAATTAATGTGCTTTCACTGAGATTGGTTATAGTGAAATTGCTGGAATATTGAGGCAGCAGTGGGTAGAAAAGGAAGGAAGGATAATTTGGGACATTTGCCCAGCAAGGGAAAATTCCTTATAGAGCATTCTTGGTTTGTGTATATCTAAGTAGGGGAATATATTCATTTCTCTAGAATAATGTCATTGACTAGAGGCCTCATATCCTTATTTCCAACTATACCATCTATTTCCTTGAAGGTTGAAAAAAAGCATTTTTTTCTAGGATTGCCAATGATACTTTAGATCTAAAAATTTCAATACTAGATGATTGGAACACGTACTTGCAATAATAAAATATCTTCTAAATTTTATGCATGTATTTGAATATGTGATATACACACACACACACACACACACACACATATATATATATATATATATATATATGTAAAAGCAGTTTAAAGATAAGGAGATGCCAAGAAAAATCTTCCATTTGCTGGTTCAATGCCCAAATGGTCACAGTGACCAGATTAATCGCCTAATTATGTTAATGTCCATAGATCAAAGGCCAAAATTTCAAAGTTAAATTCCCAAGAATTTACAGCCCCAAATCCTAGTGCTTTGAACAGATAGGTAGCAAGGTAAGCGCTCTAATTCTGGGAGAGTATGCCTTACTTCAGCCACTGTCATTCCATTGAAGTTTGTTGTGTTTTCTTCAACCCCTCATTAGTCCTCCTTTCCATTCTGACACATTTTTGCTTAAGCTTATATCCCCAAGAGTGTGCAATACTCTTTAGTTGAATCCTGCCAGATAAGTATTGTCGTAATACCACCTTTTTTCCAAATAATTTACATTCATGCACATTGTTACAGTATATTTTCAGAAATTTACAGCACAATTTAATGAATGCTTATTATGGATCACTGACCACCTTGAAGCGAAGTAATTTAGGCCGAAAAAAAGCTTCAGGATTCACAAATTGATCCAAAGTAGCCACTGTTGTTAGTGAATGATAGGAAAACTGTAAACTATTGTAAGAGCATACAATTCTAACCAACCACTGTGTATCTTCTAAGGCGTGACAGCTGAATCTACAGTGAATCAGTGATTGCAAACTGCTAAAATTTGACCATGGAGAAAAGTAGATTGTTTCTGTATTTCACTTGTTTTTCTCTGGTTATAATTACAGACATTACTGTAATAGGGTTGGCATCCAGAAGAGCATTGTTTGGGATGCTGTCCATTTCCAGAATGCTTTAAGTATATGTCATTAAATCTATTCACATTGTAGTTTTTCTCTAAAAATCATTGTTAAATTGTTCTGGTAGCTAACAGCATTGGCTTGAACTTGAACTTGATTATACACAGATTATTATAGTGTGGCATCAGAGTCTTTTTTTTTTTAATAGCTGGATGACAGAAAAGATAATGATAGCATTAGCTTCATATACAACAAGTTTTGAAAACACCTTCATAGTTTGCAGTCATAAGCTGGAGATTCAGTAATGACTGCTGGAAAAAGAGATTTTAGAGAAATGTTGCCTGAATCAGCATTACTAAGAAGTTGGTGATTTTTTGCCAGCTGTCTGGACTTCAAAAGCTATGATTTCCTGTTTTATTTCTTCCCTCATAAACTTAATCATAATGTTGTAATGACCACATTAGATCACCTGCACATGTGGTCTCTTATCAACCTTTGGAATCTCTGACCTATTTTGCTAACCTTGGAAATTTGTGACAATTATTACTTGGTTTCAAGCTATAATCTGAAGCAATATTTTTCTCAAACATTACGCTCAAAACTCCACGCAAAATTTTCAGGACAACACTGGGGTTCCACTTAACTAGAGTGAGTATGGCTCACATACAGGAAACTACAAAAACACCTGCTGGCGAGGTTATAGGAAAAAGGAACCTTACTCCATTTCTGGTGGAATTGCAGATTGGTGCAGCCACTTTGGAAGTTGGCATAGAGAATACTCAGGCAACTGAAAATTCAACCACTGTATCTCCCAGTGATCCCACTCCTGGGAATATATCCAAAAGATCTGATACATACAAATGGGAAAGCAATCTGCACCCCATATCCATTGCAGCACAATCAATTGCAAAAACATGGAAACAACCTAGATGCCCATTGACAGAGAACTGGAAAATTTTTTATTTTTTTTTCATTCCTCAGTGACATTGGTCATTCAGTTGCATGCTATTAAACGTTATCTTGTAAAATTTTTTATTACTGTTCCTGTTGAATTTGATTCATGGCTTTTTATTTAAAGGAATGTATAGTAACTGTGTAATAGAAACTATCATAACAAGATCTGAAGATGCAATGCAGTATGCATCTCTACTTCCAAACTAAAGGTGAATCCCTAAAGAAACTTGTTAAATATGTCTCGACAGTAGGATGCTGGATCTCTGCCATTGTCCGTGCCTGCAGTGTGGGGTTACACTTGGATGGCAGAATGATGGACATGTTACTGTCTATGAAGGACTATACTACTGTGTTGATGTGGGGGACATCAGTGAGAGTAGGGAAATTGGGAAGGGAAAAGGGAAAATCCAGAGTGTATGAGCTGCATTGTAAAATAATAATAATAATAATAATAATAACAATAGCAGCATAATTTCTCCCAAGTGTGTAATTAAACATTAGATTGATAGCCTCCTGGCAGATCTAGGTATGTGTTTTCTCCAAAAATCCAGTTTCCCTGGTTTTGAGTCTTTTTGCTTTGTTAGATTTATTTGGGCAAACATGACATTCTATGCTAGTTGTGATTAAAGCTGTTTTTTTCTGGTTTTGTAAACTCTAAAGCTTTGACCTGGATATATATTTTCTTTCACATCACACATGCTTAGCTTATACATTAATATCACAACTTACATCTTCAAAGCAATCTTTGTCACGTGAAGCCATATTCTTAGTTTCAACTTCGATGGGGAGGTCGAAGCACATTTAAAAGCACTGCAGCTCATCTTAGATTTCTGAAGTAAATTTGGCTTGTTGCATATTAAAATCTTCTTCAAATTTAAAATTTCTTGATTTCTTCAGTACCTTAACCAAAACAGATAGCATATTTCTACATAATCAGTACCCACTTTTAAAAATTTTTCATTACAACCCATTATGCTGTGATCGAAGTGCTTTCTTGCTTTCTAAATAACAAAGTTAAAGTTAATTTATGTGATGACGAGAAAATGGTGCTGGTCTTTATTCATAGAGTCATTAAAAATGTTTGGTTCTTTATATATTTTCCTTTTCTGAATGAAATTAGGATAAACCAAACATTAAAATATTTCAAGCATCTAGTTACCTTTATGTATCCTATTCAAAAGCATTGTCAGTTGGGGTGATGGGTATTTTGCCTGCCTCCCACATCAGTGTGCCTGGTTCCTGTCCCAACTCTGCTGCCCCGATCCGCTTTCTACCAATGCACACTTTGAGAGAACACAAGACGTTGCCAGTACCCTGTCCTTGCCCCCAGTGGGAGATCCTGCTTGAGTTCTAGGCTCATGGTCTCAGCCCTGGTTGATGCAGGTATTTGGCGAGTAAATCAACAGAGGAAAAAAAATTGTCTCTCTGCTTTTCAAATAACTGGGAAAAAATTAAATGAAGGGTTATCAAGAATTTCAGCAGTAAAAACATGTCCAGTGTGGCTAAAGTACAGAAATAATGAATTGATTGAGCTTAGAAGGTAGTCCAAAGGTCAGATCATGAAAGGTAACGGAAACTTTGGTGAGGATCAGGTGCTCTAAAGTTAAAATACTTTGGAAAATACATTCGAGAGAATGAAACAGGCTAGTTATTTTTTTTTGTATTAACTATGGTATAGAAGTGGATGAAAATCATGACAACACAAGTAAACAGCATTCATTTGCTTCTCTGTGATTTTCTCTGGGTCATGTGACTTCTGCTTCCTTGTGTATCTTCAGGTCCAGTTAGCCTTTTATCCAGAGCCTGTGGCAGGAGGCAGAGACAGCCAAAATGGTTTGGGTTGTGTGATGATTGATCACAGAGAAATTGAATGGGACAGTGTTTTTCTAAACAGTCTTCTGAGTTGTTCTGGTGGAAGAAAGATGCAATACGTGTTCTTTTTTATTTAGTTTTTCTATATTTGCCTCTTAAGAACCAGCTTACCTACAAAGATCAGATTTGCTGAATTCATCTTTCATAAATATGTTCACATTTTATCTAGTACAAGATGTTTAAAGCTAGGTGTCCCATTACATGTAAAATTGCCCTCACATTTATTTCATATTAAAATGATAGCTCAAGAAAAGTACAAATATTAATTCTTGTGCTTTTGAAACTATTTTAGAAGCTGGAAGATGAGACAGGGAAACAGAGAATTAGATAGTGCTCCCATTACATAGTTGATTCCTCCAAATGCCTACAGTGACTGCAAACTCAATCCATGTCTGTCATAGAGGTAGTAAGAACCTTGTCTCTTTAGCTGTCACTTGCTATCAAGCAGAATATGTCCTGGCAGGAAGCTGGAATTGGGAACTCCGCAGCGTCTTGTGTGTCTTAACCAGCGTCCTTAGGGTCCTATTCACCAAGCCATGCTGTTTCCGGAATGCTGATACTTTAAAAATTTCTGAAATTCAAAGTGATTTTCCCTACTTTAAATTCTTTGAATAGTTATGTTTTAAGAATTTATTTTCTGTTAAATATGTACCAGCCCACTTTTCTTTGGACATCAAAAAACGTTTCAATCAGACCTGATTTTTTTTTAAAGATTTTATTATTATTGGAAAGCCGGATATACAGAGGAGGAGAGACAGAGAGGAAGATCTTCCATCCAATGATTCACTCACCAAGTAACCGCAACGGCTGGTGCTGTGCCAGTCCGAAGCCAGGAGTCAGGAACCTCCTCCAGGTCTCCCACGTGGGTTCAGGGTCCCAAGGCCTTGGGCCATCCTCGACTGCTTTCCCAGGCCACAAGCAGGGAGCTGGATGGGAAGTGGAGCTGCCGGGATTAGAACCGGCACCCATATGGGATCCTGGGGCCTTCAAGGCGAGGACTCTAGCTGCTAGGCCACTGCGCCGGGCCCCTGATTTTTTTTTCTACATGACTTTAGTTTATTGATTAACTAAAAGTGAGCTCCAAGAAAATGTTTCACATCAGTTTAAAAAAATTATTAATATAAATGTATATAATAATATGTAAAAGCTGCATTACATCTGCACTTAAATCATGCTATTGATAACACATCTACAGTCATAACTTTTGATATTAGAATTCTCACATAAAAGCCATGTGGCAAATTAGGTAATAATGAATTTTATCAAATAACATTTGGTATCATTTTACCATAAACCAAGTACATCCTGCTGAGAGTCATACATTCTTTTCTTCATTTATCTATTTACTCTAGTTGTTTACTCAATATGTATCTTCTTTCTGACTTCCTATGTGTCTAATATCCTTAGTTCTGGTTGGTAAGCCAAAAATAACAATGTATGTTTGATTATAAGGTAAGCACAGATTTAAAACAAACCTCTTCCTGACCAGAAATAAATGTTGAAACTGTTATGGTGAGAACAATGGCATATTAAGTAAGAACCGTAACTGCAAAAGCTCACATCGTATGTGGATGTGATTTTAATCCTTGGCTGCTTCACTTCTAATCTAGCTTCTTTCTAATGACCTGGGAAAGCCAGCAGAAGGTGACCCACGTGCGTGGTCCCTTCCTACACATGTGGGAGACATAGATGAAGGAAGGTCTTGGCTCAGCCCTGTGTGTTGTGGTGATCTGGAGAGTGAAACAGCACACACACACACGTATGTCCCCTTATCTCTCTAACTTTTTTTAAAATTTATTTTATTTTTATTACAAAGTCAGATATATAGAGAGGAGGAGAGACAGAGAGGAAGATCTTCCGTCCGATGTTTCACTCCCCAAGTGAGCACAACGGCCAGTGATGCGCCGATCCGAGGCCGGGATCCTGGAACCTCTTCCGGGTCTCCCACGTGGGTGCAGTGTCCCAAGGCTTTGGGCCATCCTCGACTGCTTTCCCAGGCCACAAGCAGGGAGCTGGATGGGAAGTGGAGCTGCCGGGATTAGAACCGGCGCCCCTGTGGGATCCCTGCACGTTCAAGGTGAGGACTTTAGCTGCTAGGGCCCCTCTCTGTAACTCTTTAAAATAAATAGATATTTTTTAATTATTCAAGTGCTTTGCGGGAGAGCTGAGGCTCTGCCAGCATAGCAAGTTTGGAAGGCATCAGAGAAGGCATCTCTAGTGAATTCTTCAGGCTAAATCAGTAAATTGGACTTGAAACCAAACCACCCAGATAGGAAACCTATGTCCGTCACCACTATTGTGTCGCCTTGGGAAATTACAGAATCTGTGTGAATCAGTTTTACCACTTTTAAGTGGAAGCAAAGTTTATATTTATAAATAATAGTGGATATTAACATTTTAAGGGATTAAGTAATTTACCCAAGGATTATAAGAGATAGTTAGGATCAGAAACATACTTCACTGACATAAGAATACAAGATGGTTGAGAGAATTGGACATTTGAAGACAATCTGTGTTAACTGTTTGGGTAACCAGAAAAAAAGGACAAACGAGTTGAACACAATGATTCTTGGTGAAGACAATATTGATTTTCTACTGGACAAAAGTCTATGCAATCTCCATTGTAGTCATGTTGGAGGTGTTTACTTTTTCTGTTTATTTCTATACTTACATATTGTGTAATACTGCAATTGTACCTTTTATGGAATCTGAGCAATCAGTATTGTAAAGTGGTTAAAGGCAGAGAGTCTAGATATTGTCTTTGGGGATTACAAATCCTTATTTTTTATATTTATTCTCTGTCCAGGAACAGGTGCTTCAACAACTATGCATTTTCTGTAGTATATTTTATATAAAATTAAACTGAGACTGCTAGCATGTTCTCCCCAAAGACGTTATGAAGGACATAACGAGTTAATATTTAGAGCAGAGCAAGGTGTGGTACAGAGTGTGGTTTATGTAAATATCTAATGACCTTCTTTGATTAAATGTAATGGTCATAAAATGTAGTTAATTCAACAACTCACTGGATTTCTAAAATAAATGGTAACTTCTGTTTGGGGTTTGAAGAGTCAGATTCTGTTTCCAGACATACACGTGGCAAAAGAGAGGATACCAAGAAAGCAAAATGTGTATTTTTTTCTTGTCTGAGTATTGGCCTGAAATCTTTTAACATTTAGTCTTTTTTAGTTATGACATAAACCAGAAAAAAACTAATTATGTGTCCCAAACTACCTTCTTGTTGAATAGAAAAACTAAAATATTATCTTCTTAGAAATCATTCAAGAAAACAGTAGGTTAATATTGCAAATGCAAAATGTCCTTCAGAATAAATTCTATGCTTCATCACCTGCTATCTGAGTCACTATGAACGCTAATGTACTGAAAATTGTTTGTATCACATTTGGGCATTTATGAACCCACTTTGTGTAATGCTGTGTACAGGTCTAGCTGTGAACATTAAGAACTTTAATGGTTTTCTACCATGTACCTAGTTCCTCCAAACACCTGCATTTGTTTTTAGGCTGTAGAAACAAAAATGTGTTCAATTTTTAAGGAAGTACTATTCAACAAAGGGCAAATAATTGAGTTTTTTTTTTCAGATAAAAATGCATGAGTTTTATTAGCATATATGTGTGTATATATATATATGGAAGAAGGAATTGGGGAAAATGAAATAAGCAGTTATGAGCATTCTAACTATGCAGGAGACATAGATGGAGCTATCTGGTTGAAATTCATATGTGATAGAAGCACTGGGATTATATGTTGGTCTGCACTAAAGTCCAATGGTAAAGGAAGAAATAGTTATTGATTTAGAAATAGATAAAATCTTCAAGGAATGGGGAAAAATGCTACTGCAGTTTGTTTTAGTAAACCGTAAACATCTCATGAAGTCAATGTGACCATGATGCCAGCACCCCATATGCCAAAAATGCAGAAAGTAAATATCAACATTTAATAAAATGTTTATTAGTCATATTAGTAATTTAAAGCATAAAACTTTATAAAATATATGTCAAAAATAAACATCAAGGGTAGTTATTTTCTCTAATTATGAAGACACTGGTGAAATGTTCCCTATCTATCCCATACTGGGGTGTCTGGGTTTGACACTTACTCTGGCTCCTGACTCTGTCTTCCTGCTGACGCAATCCTGGGTGGGAGTCCTAACAGTTCAATGACTCTGTTGAGTTCCCAGCTCACTGGTTCAGCCTGGCTTATCCTCTTCTGCTATGAGTTTTTATGACAAAATTTATTCTCAACTAAATATGTAAGACAAATGAGTACACATGCAGGCTTTTCAATGTTACGTTAATTTTCATAGAGTAAAGGTAGTTTCTTAGTAGGTGATAAAGATCCTAATCCAAGAAAATCACCTTTGGAAATATGTAGCAGGCCTTAAAAGGTCTCAAAGCACAATGTTTAGTTTATAGAAGAGTATTAACTAAGTAACATAACAGTGGAAAACTAGCAGATTATGCAGTCACCTAGAGAAATTTGGGCATACAATCAAATTGTGAAGGAGTTTAACATTTCATCTCCATAAAATGGAACTGAAGACAGGTAAGAGGCAGATGGCAGAAGTCAGAGTCAGAATCAAGGCCTAGGTTTTGTTCTTCCGGCAGAGCTTAAATCACTAAGAATGCATGTATTTACAATGTTATTGTGTTCAGGTTGGTTAGTTTGTGCATTGTGGAAAGGAAGGGTCACATTGTTATTCCAAGAGCGCTCATTGGTTGTCAACACTCATAAGCTTATTTGAAGAGGTAGCGCTCATCGCTCGTTCAAAAGCCTGACCTCAAGCCTGGGACCATAGCCTAGCAGCTGAAGTCCTTGCCTTGCATGTGCTGGAATCCCATATGGGTGCCAGTTCTAATCCTGGTGTCCCTACTTCCCACCCAGCTCCCTGCTTGTGGCCTGGGAAAGCAGTGGAGAATGGCCCAAAGCCTTGGGACCCTGAACCTGCCTGGGAAACCCAGATGAAGCACCAGGCTCCTGGCTTCGGATCAGCTCAGCTCCAGCCCTTGTGGCCACTTGCAGGGTGAAATCAGCTGAGGGAAGATCTTCCTTACTGTCTCTCCTCTCTGTACATGTTACTTTTCAATAAAAATAAGTAAATCTTAAAGAAAAAGCCTGACGTCATTATTGTGCCATGATTTCAAATTGGGATTTTGGAAAATGAACCACCTGGTAGAATGCAAGTGATGGCTTTCTGAGTGAATTAAGCTGATACCAACCTTGACCATGATACATGAAGACTGAATATACCCTTATGTAATTGATTAAGCAAATATGAATTTAATATAATATTTTCTTTTTTTTGTTTTACTTATTTTAAAGACAGTGTTACAAAAAGAGCTGGACACACACAGACTCAGGAGAGAGAGAGAGAGAGAGAGAGAGAGCGAGCGAGACAGACAGACAGAATATTTTCTATCTACTGGTTCATTCTCCAAATGGCAAAAATAGCTGAAACTGGGCAGGTCCAAATCCAAAAGCTCTGTCAGTGTCTCCCATATAGGTACAAAAGTGGCAAGCATTTTGGTCATCTTTCACTGTCTTTCCAGGCACACTAGCTGGGAGGTGGAACAGCGGGAGAGCAGCTGGGACTCAAAGCCAGCACCCATATGCGATGGTGGTATGGCAGGCAGTGCCTTTATCTGATGTGCAACAGTACTGGCCACATAATATTTTCCAAGTTCCTAATTCTTGATAATGGATGCAGGCATTTAATCCTAAAATGCTTTTTCTGGTATTTAATACAGTTTATGGTTTATTTTATTGCTGAGTATATTTTATTGCTGAATGAATTAAATGTGGTTGGTTCTAAATATTTGCTTAGCTCCATTTCATTATTTAGTGTTTTTCCCCTATATAACTCTCTTAAAACAATATCGCTACATTTAACATTATAGTCAAATTTAGTTTTAAAGTGAGCTATTTCTTTAAAAAGATTTATTTTTACTGATTTGAAAGGCAGAGATACAGAGAGAAGGACAGAGGTCTTCCATTTGTTGTTTTACACACCAAATGGCCACAATGGCCAAGACTGGCCCAAAACCTGGAGTGGTGGCTACTTCTTCCATGGGGAAGCAGCAAATGAAGAAAGTGGCTTTCCTGTGCTGCTTTCCTAGGTGCATTAGCAGGGAGCAGAGTCAGAAGAGGAGCAGCTGATTCTTGGGTGTGGGATTGCAGGTGGCAGCTTTACCTGCTAGGCCGCAGTGCAGGCCTCCAAACTGAGATCTTTTGTTCATGCAGTGATAATAATTACATGAAAAAAACTTGGTAAATTAAATAAGTGTTATGAACCTTAAGGCAGTTTTAAACCAAATTATGTTGAAGCAAATTAAAAAAATTCCTACTACAGTTCATCTCCTATTTCTTTACTTTTGTGACAAATGTTTGTTTTAATATGTACAAATAAATATGCCTACAAATTTATATTTTTAAATTTTATAAAAGACTTGTAAGAGCATCACTTTTTCATTTCAAATTTGGGATACAAGTTTAATCATCTGAAAAATCACTACTATAGTAGCATAAAGATTTTTCTTAAAATAGGCAGCCTTAGGTTTACCAAATTAAAACAGCTTCAATTAATCTGAAGAAAAATTAAGCAAATATCTTATGGGTCAGCAAGTCTTTAAACTCTACTGCAGTTTTAATAACATTGGTAAAGAAATAGCCTTATCTACATTCAGTGTCTATAGAGTTTATTGTTACTTAAATATGCTGTTTTCGGTTCAGCTGCACTGCTTTTTATTTCTGGAAAAAAAAATCCAGTTTTTCTGCAAATTATAAGCAAATATATTGGTAATTTGAAGATTTAGAAATTTCAAATCTAATTCATAGATACTTGAATAGATTTCCTTTACAATGTATTATATCATTGATTACCATTGGTTTGAGAAATGTGACAAACTTAATGTCTGCATTAAATCATAAGTGAACTAAAATTCACAGTGATAATTGTAGAAATAATATTTGTGCAAGTCAGGACTAGTATTCAGCCTGTGGTTAAACTGCTGGTCAGGATGCCCACATCAGGGTGGCTGAGTTTGAGTACTGGCTCTACTCTTGGTTTGAGTTTCCTGCTAATCTGTATCATTGGAGGCAGCGGTGTTGTCTCAAGCAGTTTGTCCCTCTCCGTCCTTCAGGAAATTTCATTTGGGTTCCTGGCTTTATTCAGCAGAACAACAGAGGGAGGGAGATCTTCCCTTCCTGTATCCCTTCCCATATAGGCAAAACAGCCAGATTTGGGCCTCTCTGAATTAGAGGGACTCCACAAGTGGACCAGGGGCCCGGTACGTGGACCTTCTCCAATCCTTCCTAGTTACAATAGTGCAGGACTGAGTTGGATAAAGGCCAGGATGTGAAGTGACTCTGCTATGAAAGCCAGTGATACAAACCACAGCTCAGTGTGCTCCGCTGCGCTCCACCGAAACACCCACGTCTCAGTAGATATGGAGAGAGAAAGGAATGGAAATGTAGGAACAGTGTGTCCCAGATGACCTAACTGAGAATAAGACGTTATTTAAATAGAGATAAAATGGACATTATTTGAAATAATTGGTATGACATGGAAAAAAGTACAATTATCTAAATCCTTTTCAACAAGAAACTAAAGGAACAAAAGAATTGATTTCAGTTCTCTGTATACACTAGTATAATGATTATGTATAAAAACAAAAGGAAGATGGAATTTTACCAAAAATAATTTAATGTAATCCCCCACATGTCAGTGAACACAGTTTGAACCACATACCTTAATCCAAAGGAGCTAAGAGGGAATGAAAATGGTTTTAACTGCAGTGGATACATCCAAATGGACACCAGAGGGAGTGAATGAAAAATTTTGCATAGTGTATTCATGTACAAAGGCAAGACAAACATGATGTTATCAGTGTGCCATATTTACAACTGGAAAGAGTGAGAACAAAGCTCCCTCCTGACCTCAAATTTTAATGTAATATACACCTAAGCAGAAGCTACATTTCCCTAACTCCCTTTTCATGTTTGAACCTTGTTTCTGCCCATTACCTCACTTTGTTTTTTTGAATCAAAATTCAAAAAGCAAAAATCATATGTGCAACATTATAATACATTTTAATATGAATAAATGAGATTAACATATATAATGTAAGTATGTATATGGAGACACACATGCCACTAGAGTTTGTATATCATCATATGTCATATATCACATATCACATATGTGTGTATATTACATATTTACATTTTTAAGTATGCATAGATCCTTTATAGTAACTGGTAAATGCTGAATCTTAAAATAAATTTCAAAACACTTTACAAGGTTGGTATTAGGTACCTGCATTGTTACCTAATATAATTATTGTGCACAACTTGAGCTGCAAGTTCTCCAGACATTAAGAAATATTTAAACATTCTCCAGAAAATAAGAAAGATGTTAAAAATGAACTTGGTATAATGATTTAAAAATCAATTTGAAAATATTTAGAAATGAATAAAACTACCAAAACTGAAGTATTTGGTATTAAAACCTATGCTTTATATACAAATGTAAAAACCTAAAATATGTAGAAAATCAATATAAACATATTTCTCAAAAAGTCAGGAAGGAACTGCATTCAAGGTAGAAAGAAGATAACTAGTATATATCATAAGGCATTATAATAAAAGTTTCTTTTTAAGATGTATTTATTTCTATTGCAAAGGCAGATTTACAGAAAATGAGATACAGAAAAAAAGGTCTTTCATCTGCTGGTTCATGCCCCAAGTGGCCATAATAACCAGAGCTGACCTATTTCAAAACAAGAGCCTCCTCTGGGTCTCCATGTGGATGCAGGGTCCCAAGGCTTTGCACCATACTCTACTGCTTTCCCTGGCAGCAAGCAGGGAGCTGGATGGGAAATGGAGCAGAGTGGACGCGAACCAGCACCCATATGGGATCCCAGAACATGTAAGGTGAGGATTTAGCCAGGGGAATAATTGCACCGAGCATTGAAATTAAAATTTTATGAAGCATATTGCATCAACGGTATGCTCCATAACCAAATTTTGTTTTTGAATACTAATTTTTAAAACAAATTTAGTTTTTTGATACACTGATAAAGTAATAGATACTAATGTAAATAGTCATATCAAAAAAAGAATAGGGATAATTCATGTTGGGAACCAAAAAAAAATCTACACAAGTCCTATGAACATTAAGAATTTGTTCAGGGCCTGGTGCAGTGGCCTATTGGCTAATCACAGTGGCAAACACAAGTAATAAACCATAGTGATAACTCTTACTTCCTGTGATTTTAAAGCAAGTTATTTAGCATTGAATGTAATGTGAAGAAATTGCAACTGCTAACCATTATAACTAGGAATATAAAATGGTAGAGCCACTGGGGGAAAAATTTGGTATCTACTTAGCATTTAAACATAAAATGATGATATGATCCTAAAATTCTATCCCTCAGTGTATGCTGAGGAAGACGGAAGCATGACTGGTGTGAGTGTCCTAGCAGTGGAGATCCTCACATCCTGTACTGTAGTTCTTGAGCTGAGTACCTGCTTCAACTCATGACTCCTGCTTTCTCTTAATGCAGATGCTCGGGGGCAGTGTAATGTCTGAAACAACTATGTTCCTGCTACCTACACTGGAAACCTAAATTGGGTTCCAATGTTGGCTTTAGCCTCAGGTTTGGACAATTGCAGATATTCAACGAGTGTCCAAGAAGGGGAAGCAGTGAATCAGCAAATATAAAATCTTGATCTATTTATCTCTGCCTCTCAACTTACTATACAAAATTGTTCACACACAAGACTTATGCAGAGATACTCATAGTGGAATTACTCATAATAACCAAAAATGAAAACAACCCAAATGTTTCTTTGTTAATGAATGAACTGGAACTGACTTTTGCTGCCCAGCAGTTAAGCTGACAACTGCAAGTCAGAGTGTTCCATATGAATGTTAGCTGGAGTCTAGGCTCCTGCCCTTTTTTTTTATCCCAAGATTTATTTACTTTTATTTGAAAGGCAGATATACAGAGAGAAGGAGAGACAGAGAGAAAGGTCTTCTGTCTGCTGCTTCACTCCCCATTTCCCTGCTAAGGTGCTTGGGAAAACAATGGATGATGGCCCAAACTGTTAGACACTTGTACCCATGCATTAGATCTGACTGAAACTGGCTGTTCTTGCTTCTGAACAGGAAATCTATGAATTTTCATCTGTATTTCCCGCACTCTCTGTAAGTCTGGATTTCTAAAAACACACATAAATCCTTAAAAATAAATTAGAAAATTTGTTGGAAATTAGCAAAATATAGGTAAAATCCATTCTAATATGAAAATAAATAGTAGGTATTCACTAAAGTGTATTACTAATAAAAATATTACCTTACCTAGTAAACTTACAGCTAAAATTAAGCAATACAAAAATACTTACTGGTTGGTTCATTAGTAACTCTCATATACCATTTACAGAACTTACCAACTCTTATTGCTAAAACATAACTTACCCCCTTTTCTGGCCTAGCAATTTTTCAGTAGACAGAAATGTACAAGTATCCATTGTAAAATAATTCATAATACTAAACTCTAACATGCCACATGTCTGCAGATGGAAGACTGGATACTTAAGTTGGGGAATGTTCATTAAATGAAATCCTATATGAATGAAAACCAATTATTTTTATCAGCAAGCATTAAGTTGACTGAAATAATTATATACTGGGCATGATTTCAACACATGGAGTTTAAAAGTAACACAACATTATAACAGTAGTTTTTGTTGAATTACAAAGATTACAAAAATGACAAAGATATGAGGACTCTTAAGTGGCATTATATGATTAGACGTATTGTCCTTTCATGAAATGCATAGTCAATACTTCATGCCAAATTATGATGAAGATGTGGCAATAATGTAGCATTAACATGACAAATCCTTTAATATGTATCAGTGTCTATTTACAGTGACAGAATAATCCATACTTCATACTATTCCTGAATGTGGATATTATGTGAGTGTTCAATTTCTAATGAGCTTTTTAAAGGAAGATTTTTTAGGCTATTTTATTTCCAAATATGAGAGAAAAAGAGTAAAATCTGATTTGCTGCCTCACTGGCTGTGTTAACCAGTGCCTGGTCAGACTGAAATCCAGAGCTGAAAACACAATGTAGGTATTCTCTGCTGATGGCAAGGACCCAAGTCCTTTAGCCGTTTCCTGGTGCCTCCCACGGTGAGTGATAGTAAGCAGCAGGATTCAGGAATTAAGGTGGAACTTGAACCAGGAGCTACCATATGGGACAGGAATGTGTGATGCAGTGACTTAACTGCTGTGCCGAACAGTCTCTTCTGTGATGTTGTAAGGAAGGTGTTTTCATACTTGTAGTTTTTAAAAAAAATGTCTTTTATTGTTTATAACTTATGGTGAGAAATGAAATAATAAGCAAAAGAAATTGTATCTGAACATTCTTTGTCTCTCAGTAACAGAACCAAGATGCAGGACAAGAGACTTCCAGGGTAGATACCAGACTAGAAAATGATTCTCACATAATGCTACAAGAGCTATGACTTGGTTATCGTAACTTAACCCTTGGTTCTTTCCAATGCCTTTAGGTCTCATGGGAGAAATTTTAATATTTTTATCGAGGGTGACTCTCTGCTAATACTTAATCCAGCATGATGATTTGTTGCTAGACAGAAGTAACCTTATTTTCATTTCTGACAATAAGGAATAGACACAAAATCATAGGTACAATCAAACAATGCACAATAGTGAAAACTCCTTTTTTATTAAGTTCTCCAGAAACCTGTGCGCGTTAATATTCATACAATATGACATTTCAAGCTTGATTCTCAAGGCAAAAGAAAAAAGCATTTATCTAATGTGTAAAACACAATCTTCTCTGTTTTATGATAATGGTTGGAAGTTCAATATTTCTGCTCAAACACAGAGGCAGGCAGGCATATTGACAAAAGGCCTCACAATGTTTGCTGTTGCCTTTACAGAAGGTAACATTTATAAAACCTTCCAATCCTGTAGCAGGTGCTGGGTCTTCTCTTGGGCATGTGTACCATTCAGATATTGCCTTTCATTTGAACTTCAAATGGCTTAAAAAAATAGAGGTTTCCTTTAATATCATTTGGAAATTAAAAGCCTTTTTATTTTTGTCATTATAATATCTTCCCCAGATTTGCTTTTCAAAAATAAAGCGAGAACTAATTACTATCTGATAGAAGGCAAAATTCTGAAAGCAGATGTAGTTATTTTTTAAGTGAAATTTTGTTTGCATTTGTCATATCTAAATTAAAGTAATTTACCAAATAGAGTACTAAAACATTTAATAAAAGCATCATCCTTTTTTTGTAGAACTGGGAGAATTAACTAAGTCATTATTACACTAACCTAAATACCTAGAAAATATTTTCTGGAGCTAAGCTTGTCTCCTTTCTTTGTTGACTGTAATGGCAGGAAATAATATTTAGGAAAAAAATCTTCAAATGTTAAACAGATTTTCATCTAGCAAAATTATGTCCTAAATTATTTGATTAGTCTGTAATGCTTCTAAATGTGATAATGTTTTGGAATTATATCATTTTGATTGTTCTTCTAAACATCAAACTATAATGTCTTGTGTTTTTTGTTTGTCAGGCTTGGATTCGAGGAACATCTGGTAACTTCAGAGATCTGGTGAGACTTTTGTTCTATGATACTTTGATATTTTCATTTATTTTGTACATTAATTACACTTTTGTTTCTGTCTTCTGTGATTGAAATGGACTAATTCAAAAAGGTAAATTGTGCCACCAATCACTTCAGATGAACTGATAAATTCTGATATTTTTTGTTTTTTTCAGTGTTTTGGTTCAGGAGAACATTCTTAATGGGGCAGCATTGCTTTAAAATACAAAACAAAACAAAGTTTACTGAAGGGCATTTATGACCTGAGTTAAGATGCAATTTAAGATTGATGATGGATAGATTGATTGATTTGAAAATAAAGCCTTCCACTCAAAACAGATCAAACTTAATGCAAGAAAAGAAGTCACGGGGAGGTGATATAGTAAATTTATTTCTCAAAGTTTCTCAGCAGTACAATTCCAATATTATAATTTCTATAATATAAAGCTAGAAATATACTTGAAGAAACTGTTCTTTTTTATATGTAAACTTAACATTTATATAGCGTTTGCTTTTGCCACATGTGTAATAGGCCTGGGAAAGAATCTTTTCTTTTTTTTTTTTTTCACTTGGTTAAAAAGATAACTTGTTGATATTGAAGGGGTTTTTTTTGTTTTTTTGGCTGTATGTTTTCCATTCAGTGGCTCTGTGTTCCTGTTTGACTCTGCCTACTTCACTTATTCTCCAAATGTTAAAGAAATATTACTTACATTTAAATCCATCCATTGGAATCCTACTGCGCTTTCATCTTGTATATGATTATGAAGCATTTTTTCATTTGTCATTTAATGTTAAAGAAATTACTAGCTTCAATTCATGCATGTTTGGATATTTCTATCCCAAAGTCCAGAAGTTTCTGATTTCTGTTGTGACCTTTTCTGTGATATTAAAGGTGTGTATAAAGAAATTCTACACGTATGATAAATGAAATAGCACAATGTGATACATTTTATGTTCTGGGAAGTAAATATACATAAAATATAAAAATGTGAAGATATTTCATTCTCTGGAAGACAGTTTTAAACATTGCTTTGCTGAGTAGTACCCAAAATTTGACGATCAATGATCATCATAACGACCTCCTCATTTAATGATAGTAATAGCTGTGTTTTCAAAAATTGTATGTTTTTGTATGTAGTTCATATCTACTATAAAGTATATGTGTGTGGTAAAACCTCTGAGTTCCATGAGTTATAGAACTACTTCTTATTTTTTCTTCTTAATTCTTCTTTCTTCATTGAAAATTTTACTGTGCTCTTCCTTTTTGAAACTCTACAATGATCTTTTAAGTTTAATGCATTTTATTCTACTTTCCTATTTATCTTCTCCGTATGTTTAATAAAGCCAACATGATTAATTCTGAAACTAGCATTTTTCCTCTTTGTTTGCCCTACCATATTCCCTGTAAACTCCTCACCTAATTTGTGAGACAAGGGATCTTTTTTTTTTTTAAAAGATTTATTTTTTTTTTAATTGCAAAGTCAGATATATAGAGAGGAGGAGAGATGGAGAGGAAGATCTTCCGTCCAATGATGATTCACTCCCCAAGTAACCGCAACGGCCAGTGCTGAACCGATTCGAAGCTGGGAACCTGGAACTTCCTCCAGGTCTCCACACAGGTGCAGCGTCCCAAAGCCTTGGGCCGTCCCCGACTGCTTTCCCAGGCCACAAGCAGGGAGCTGGATGGGAAGTGGAGCTGCCGGGATAAGAACCGGCGCCCATATGGGATCCTGGCACATTCAAGGCGAGGACTTTAGCCTCTAGGCCACACTGCTGGGCCCAAGGGATCTTGACATTGAACATGAAACGAAAAGTTTGAGTTTATTTTGGTGCAAGCATTTTCTTTAATAAATTGTAAGAAAAAAAATGCTATATTTCATTTCTGCCGATGCATCCATGCATGCATTATTTATGCATTCCTTCATTGCAAATCAAAGTTTCGGTTTCTTCCGGAAAATCATTGTTTTAAATATTGTGATTTATTTTTCCCCCTAAATTTCTTGTTCTCAGGGTTAGAAGGGCTTTTACCTTAATCTATTGAATCTGTTGAATCTGCCGGAATGTTGTGTGCGAATTTTGCAAATTTGTTGAACCTAGTTGTTTGGTTTATTTCCAAGTAATTTACTCTGTAGGAAACAATCAATTTCAATCAAGAGTATTTTACCTTCTACAAAAATTTAATCAATATTTTATGTCTAATTTTTCTTAACTGAATTTCAAAGAAAATAATGATAAAATCATGAAGTATTGTTGATAGTATTAATTGATAAAATCCTGAATAATTATGATTACTTTTAAGAAATATGGTTGAGTATAATCATATATAGAGAGAAAATTGAAATCAGACTAGTACCAAAATATACATGATAGTATGCTAATATCAAAAATAAACAGATTGAGTTGTGGCATAACTCTCAAGGTAAAAAGATAAACAAGTAATATGGACCACACGAAAGTTGATTTTTAACAGAAAACCTTATTGAAGTATCTTTTTTTCACTTACATAAGGGAATATATTTAGTGCTTATGATTCACTGAGTTTTGTGTCTGTATGTGTAATTGCAGCAATTTGTTCCAACTCATAAATTTTATTTTCTGCACCTGGAGTTTGGACCTTTTAAGAAGTCAGCATAATAAACTATGCACACTTATGTGCAGTCAAAATCTTTAAAGAATTCATTGTGTATCAGCTACCTTACATAAATAGTCTAGCCTGAGCCTTGTGCTTGCACTTTGAGAAGGGCCATTTTAGAGGTGAGGAGACCAAGACTCAGAAAGGTTAATTAGTTTATCTAAAGGTATCATAGTTCGTGAATCAGAATGCTTAGATTTCAGCATAGGCATTGGACTTGAGTGACTCCAGTGAGATGTCATTACGCTGCTTTAAATAAAGCTTGATTCTGCATACAGTTGAGCAATAACCCTAACTCAGTGTCCTTAAGAAAGTACGTAACGTGGGCCTGGTGTGATAGCTTAGTGGTTAAGGTCCTCGTCTTGCACGCCCGGATCCCATATGGGTGTCGGTTCTAATCCCGGCAGCCCTGCTTCCCATCCAGCTCTCTGCCTGAGGCCTGGGAAAGCAGTCAAGAACAGCCCAAAGCTTTGGGACCCTGCACCCGCGTGGGAGACCCGGAAGAGGATCCTGGCTTCGGATTGGCTCAGCTCCAGCTGTTGTGGCCACTTGGGGAGTGAATCATCGGAGGGAAGATCTTCCTCTCTGTCTCTCCTCCTCTCTGTATATCTGTCTTTCCAATAAAAATAAATCTTAAAAAAAGAAAGTGCATAACGTAAATGGTTGAAGTGAGATTTCATTTTTTCTTGATTACAGTTATATGAGAAAATTTCAATGGCTTTTTACTTTAAGTGCAAGGAAAAAATATTGTTAAAATGCACACTCAAATATTGGAGCTATGTATGTGTATCTTAAATATTCTATAAATATGTAAAACAGTTGTTAGCAAATAATGGCAAATTGATGGATACCTATTTAATTGTTCCACAACTGAACAGTTTTGATTAATGGATATTTCACATTCTCATTTATGTTCAGTTACTCAAAACAACTTTTATGTAAGTATGGGAAAATGTTGTAGTGTTGCAGGTAAAGCGATTCAAATGTGTATGAATTATTAAAATGTAATGAATCATCAAAAACTACCTCTAATCTAGGGAATTACGATTTTCTTGAAAATATGTCCAAATGTCGTGAAGCTTGAAGTCCTCTCTCCGCACATGTTAAATCTTTGGTGTTTAATTATCATGGACTTCCTGAGATTCTTAGGTATTACATATAAAGTGAAATCAGTGAATTCTTGGAAGTCAAGATGATCTAACAGATACTGTCACTCCATGCCCCACCTTGTTATGTGTATAGGAGATTATATTCTTCCTCCACTTCGCAGTAAGCTTGACTCATGGCATTACTTCCGGCCAGGATAAAGTGAAAAAGATCACATTTATGTAAAACAGTCACACATTGTCTTTACGTGTTGGTACTGTCCCCTTCCTAGGAACACAACAGTGTAAATGACAAATCAATTTAGGGCAACAAAGTAGCAGATCAGATTATTCTGAGGCTGTTTCTGGAAGACTACTGCTGTGCAGAGTCTGCACAACTGGTTTATATGAATAAGAGACAACTCGCGATGTCTATTTTGTTACAGCAGCATAAATTCAGATGTAATTAATTGGATTGTCCTAGAGAAAGCAAGAACTATAGGCTTAGGACAATTTGGAAATATAGTAAAGGCATTTTCATACCTCATTTTTTTTTTGCTTCAAAGTTAAGTGTCTGATAATTCCTATCACATAATCTGAGATGCAACTTAATTTGTTATTTCAGTTAATTTAGGCTCCCAACTGAAAGTCTTGAGAAAATTTGTACTAAAAATTTTAATAGACATTAGTTATTATTAACTTACCACATGTCACTACATAAAACTGTCTAGTTTTCTATTGAAAAATTTAACATGAATGTTATAGTACCTTCATTATTTAATCTTAACTGTCAAAACAATCAACATGGTTTATGTGGTTTTATTTTGATGTAACACTCAGTTAACTGTGGCAACTCTCACCTGGCTTTCTTAGAATGACCCTAACACATCCTTATTGGCTTCCTCTCTTATTTATTTATTTATTTACCTTGATTTTTCTTTTTTAGAGCCGTAGTAATTTAAATGCCACCTATGTACCACCTAGCATCATTTCTACAAGAACAAATTAGTTAAAACAACACCTCTTTTCTTCACACATTGGACTGTAGATCACCAATAATTGCATACAATTACCTGGAATTGAAAGGAGTTAAATTTGTTGCTAAGGAAGGAGCACAGCACATGTGCTTCACAGAATATTTTGTCAATCATTACTACCTTCTAAAATAGTTCCAAGCAAATAAAGTCCACCTCTTACGTTTCTCTGAACTTGTAAGTGTCAGAGTCAACTATATCTGACCTTAAATTCACTTGAAGTGCTATAATCTGCAACAAGTTCTTTTACTGAGGGTCCTCTCACCTAACTTCGGGATGGAGTTTCTAAAACCTTCACAGGATAGCAGCAAGTGTCTTTTTGGAATGATTATTAGTGTTTAAATATTTCCTTGGCAATAAGAAAAAAATATTTCATAGTAGCATCTTATCCCTCAGTGTTCCACAGAACCCACATATTTACTAATAATCATCTTGTGTTTTACTCCAATAGTGTTAGTGATTGGACTACATGGATTAGTTTTGTTGGAAAATTAAATCATTTACTTTTAACTTTACATGCTCTGATCAGATGTAGTATATTAATAAATACTTTTTAAAAGATTTTAAAAATTTTAATGGAAAGACAGATTTACGGAAAGAAAGATAGATCTGCCACCTGCTACTTCACTCCCTTAATGGCCACAAGAGCTAGAGCAGAGCCAATCCAAAGCCAGCAGCCAGGAGCTTATTTCAGGTCTCCGAAATGTATACAGGGTCCCAAAGCTGTGGGCCGTCCTCGACTGCTTTCCCAGGCCACAGGCAGGAAACTAGATGTGAAGTGGAACAGCCAAAACGCAAACTAGTGCCCATATGGCGTGCCAGCACTTGCAGAAGGAGGATTAGCGAATTGAGCCATTGTGCCAGCCCCATTAATAAGTACTTTTACAAAATCCACTTAAGTGGAGATTATAACATATCTACTAACATCTGACTCAGTGTTAACTTATGGAAAGAGTTTTGTGGTTAATAAAGCATGGCATTTTTGGTACGATTTCCTGCTTCCCATCCAAAAGTATGCAGTTACTTTCAGTTAAGCATCCAAAGAAGAATACAGTATTTTCTCTTAACTTTGAAAATGCCATAGTATCTGCTGGTTCTAATCCCGGCAGCTCCACTTCCCATCCAGCTCCCTGCTTGTGGCCTGGGAAAGCAGTTGAGGACGGCCCAATGCATTGGGACCCTGCACCCTTGTGGGAGACCCGGAAGAGGTTCCAGGTTCCCGGCTTCGGATCGGCGCGCATCGGCCCGTTGCGGCTCACTTGGGGAGTGAAACATCGGACGGAAGATCTTCCTCTCTGTCTCTCCTCCTCTGTGTATATCTGGCTGTAATAAAAATGAATAAAATCTTTAAAAAAAAAAAAAAAAAGAAAATGCCCTAGTATCTATGGTGTTTGTTCACATATACACTTCTAAGCTGGATATTGAGAACATTTTTCTAAAAAAATTATTGTGTATTCCACATAGGAGAAAACCACAATTGGCAGGTGAATTCTTGTCTCTTAACTTTGAAAGATTATCAAGAAAATAAGTTTTAATTAGATCCTGAAAATCACTCCTACAATATCAGCTCTAATGTGAAGTATACATAGCTTAAAAGTTGCCTGCAAATATACAAAAACATATAACTTTGTATTTCTAAGTATCATTTCTATTTTCCATATCTTGCTACATTGATTTGCTGTTTTTTTTTTCCCTGTGTAGAAGACACACTTTTGAAAATGTCTGGCAATTTCAGAAACAAAGGAATAAGGAAACATGGTAAAAGAAGTAGTGATTGAAACTGAGGAAAGCTAGTATAATATAATACATTTAATCCTCTTTCCCTACCAAATTTGCATATGAGATATGCTTGAAACCTTTTATGCTTTTGCTTATCATTTCCACAAACATCGATTAAGGGTAAAATAAGTCTCTGTTTTTTTTGTTCTTTTCAAAAACATTTCTGGCTTGTCACTAATTAGTTTTCAAATGTTTGGCTTGAGTGTATGCTTCCCATAAAGTTATATAATAGAAATTTCATTGTGGCATGACATGTTTCTGATTGGTTCCTCGCAAAAACCAAGATTTCTTTTGGTTTTTGTTTGATTATAATTGTATGGTCATTCTCTTTATTTGCTGTGTGTAGCAGCATACTTTTTAAGACTTTAATGCTACTTCATCTTTGTTTTAATTATTTAGCATGACTGTAGTATACATTTTATGATTTTAACATTTAATAAATAAAATCTTAGATGTCTTAAGATACTCAAGAATCTTCTGTTGCTAATTTCCATGTGCTTATTTCTCCCCACTGTTTAAGCCAGCAAATGAAGCCTGATTTTTCACAATAGAAGTAACAACTGCAGGAGAATATCATAAATGGGAATTTATTAATTTTTAAGGTTATTCCAGTCACCTTTAATTCAAAGGAAAATGTGGCAACTCTATCTATGCTTAATTTAGTGCTCATCTTTTCTAATTATGTTTTTAGGCTCATTCTGTCACCTTGAAAGTCTTTAAGAACTTAAATGATCAAATGCATTATTCTTGGTCTGAACATGTATGTACTATTATAGAAGCTGTGCTTCGCCCCAGGAGACTCTTCATGTATCTTGCGATTTAGTTGTAATACAGCTTGAACATTAACCTTTTGGGTGACATTTAACGAACAACTTAAATTCACCAAGATTCTTCATTGTACAGTGAGAGTGTAGGTATCAACACTTTGCAGTTCTGGAAATTAGTTTCGGTTTTCACAGCTCACTTCGACATTTTACAAAGTTTCTAAGTAAATGGATGCTAGGTATCTTCCTAAATTTTCAACACAGTTCCTATAAATGTAGATAATGTGATACTTCTAGTAGCCTGATTATGTTTCATCTTTGTCGCCTACTCCTGGCTTTCATGCCATTTTCCTTTACATGAGAACACATTTGTGTGCATGTTACTTAAACAATATTAATTGGAAGCTTCAGTATTTGCCAACTTAAAAAAGCATTTTTATTTGTAAAAATGTATACTACCATTTTCTTTCATACTAAGAAGTTCAGGCTTCTTTGAACTGGCATCATTTAAAGCCAATGTTCAGTTTGCCAGTCATGTTTTTGAATTTTGAGTTTTGGACATTTTTAGAAAAACATTGATCTTGATTTGAAGTTTCTAATTACTAATTTTTTGTATTTGTTTTTTTTAAGCTAAATTTTATGTCATGTGTCTTGTAGGTGGAGTTGTTGAGTGTTCCTATGTCCTGTTGCTACTTTTATAAATGGAATATCTGTTAAGGTAAAAGGAAGGGTAGACTCTGCTAAGATCAATTATTTCCAATCACTACTTAGGATAAAGGCTTATTCTTTCTATTATCCCCTAAATTGTCAAAAATTTGCAGTGCAGAGAAGATGTTCTCCCTGTTCATGAGAGAATGTCTCCTGTAATGAAATGTCATACTTGATTTGAATCATTTCTTCCATGTTTGTTCAAAATTAAAACTATAAAATAGGTTAAAGTAGCTGCAGGTTTAAAATAGCTACAGGGTCTGCCAGATGCCACATGGATTCTATTTTATGTTCTGGCTACTCCAGTTTTAACCCAACTCCTTGCATGTGGTCCGGGAATGCAGCAGAGGATGACACAGGTACTTGGGCCCTTGCACTCACTTGGCAGACCTGGAAGAAACTCCTATTCTTGGCTTTGGATTAACTCATCTTCAAATACTGAGGCAATTTGTGGAGTGAAATAGTAGATGGAAGACCTCTCACTCTATATCTCCTCTATGTAACTGTTTTAAATGAAAATAAAATAATTTTATATAAAATTGAAATTCTTTGATAATTGCAATTCACAACTTTCTCCAACACAGATTAATATAAACCTGGGATAGGATTTAGAAAACACAATTCTTTATAAACTCAAGTTAAAGTTCATTTTTATAAATGGACACATTCTCAATACTGTGATATTATGGTCTTATTCCATTTATATATCAAGTATCTGTATTTACATTCTTTTAAGTTGAGAATTTTCACATGTGTGTTTGCTGTATATTCTTTAGTTTAATCTGTATGATTTTCACCTCTAATTCTAAAAAGCAACCTAAATGTTGCACTCCTGTTTTTCTTTGTGTATAGTATTTTGCTTATTTTTCATCTCCAACCAGATCACTAATGAGACTTTGACACTTCAGTGTTACTACATTAAGACACCATTATAAGACCTCACTGCAAAAATTTAGAGGTTACCTAATGTATTCGGGCTATTTGCCAAACTTCTACAGAGCGTTAACAACTTGCCAACTAGAGTCAAACCCTGAGGATTTAGCAGTGGAAGAATACTGTGTTCCTTCCAGTTGCCTATTGTGTAGTAGACACAGCAAAGCATAACTGCAGGACAGTAAATATGCCTGTACCAGAGGAAAATGTATTCAGAACATTACTTTACTTACAGAGAAGCTGTTGACAAATATAAAGCAGTTTGCCCTAAGACAGACCTTTGGGTGAGGATCCAGAGTAACCTAGGTTGTCCCTGTTGCTATACAGCTAAATACTGTGGGAAGTGAATTATCCTTGCTGAGGGTTTCTTACTCCTCTAAAAACTGGCAATTTTTTTTGACAGACAACCTTATATATCACATTATTTTGTATATTTATGCACCAGGCCCAAACCACCGTCCCTGATTATGACCTTGCTCCATTTCCATATGAAGATGAAACAAGGAAATTAATAAACACTTATATTGAACCTTTATGCCCTACTTGATGTCATCCTGCAATTCCATAAGTTCATTGCTGCCTTTAAGCGTTTGGAATTTAAAATTCATCTCTGGTCCCTACCAGCAAAATTCTTCAGTGCTCTCAGCATTTTAGCTTTATTGTTGTTCACACCTCTCTTCCTCCCAGACGCCTCCATAACTGAGGTTGCCTTCAGGCGACCTATAAATGAGGAAACAAACATCAATCTGGACTACCTTGAGTGTTTTTAAATTTCGGTATTAATAGTTCTTTTGATAGTAAGGATAACTTAATATGGATACTTTTCAGCAAATGTGGGAAATTACCTTTAAGAATTTTTTTTAAAGTTTATTATATTTATTTGAAAAGCAGAGCTATTAGTGGGGAGGCAGATAAATTTTTTGACCTAATGATTCACTCCCCAAATGGCCACAAACAGCCAGGGGTTGACCATTCTCAAGTCAGAAAGCAACAACTGCATTTGGGTCTCCCATGTGAATGGCAGAGACTCGGGTGCTTGAGCCACCGTCTACTAAAACCCAAGCACATTATCAAAGCATTTATCAGGAAAAATCAGAAAAAGCTTTTGTCATCCTACCGTGTATAATATGTTGTGTGATTTTGCAATTAGAAAATGTATTTCTGAAATTTCTTCTTTGTAAACTTTGTGAACTTTTTGAAAGGAAGGGTGAGAGATAGGAAAAGACAGATCTTCCATGTACTCGCTCACTCCCCAAGTGGCTGCAACAGTACAGATTGTGCCAGGTCAATGTCATCTTCCACTGCTGTCCATGCCGTTAGCGAGGAGCTGGCAAAGAATTGGAGTGGCTGAACTTGAGCCAGGGTACGTGTTGAATGCTGGCATTTCTGGTGGCAGCTTAACACACTGTGTATGCCACAACACTAGCCTGTTGACATTCTTTCTATACCGTTTTCTTGTATCTCCCCTCTCCCTATGATGAAAATGTGTGAACACGATAGTTTATATAACATTTTCCTCGCTTGAAACTAATGCATGAGATGCTGCGTCCTTTCAAGGACCAGTTCAATTTAGTTCTTCTGTAATGTTTCAAACTACACAAAAAAATTTCTCTTGGCCTTAAGTACTATTAATTTATGATTGGAAAATTGCATTTTGCATTTGGCATCATCTGCTATAATTGTTTTATGACTGTTTATAGTTTCTCTCCCCTCTGCGCTGTGATTAATCAAGCACGAGAAGTAACCCATATTTCTTGCTGTATTTTATGTGTAGCACAGGGTCCAGAGACATAGGAGAAGTAATGGCATTCTAAAGTCTTCTCATCACTCCTGACTCATCAAAGCTAAAATCCCCTTTTCCAATTTAAATTGCCTTAGCTTAGGATAGTGTCTTTTTCCTATGATGTACAGGAATGTCTTTAAGAGTTATTTTAAATACAGAACTTATCTGGCAAGAATAAGCTGTCAGGCTATGATTATTTTATTTATGAAGAACTAAATGTGGACTTCAGTGCAACAGACCATTTCCCAGTAAAATCATCTTTCCCATTTATAATTACTTACATGATAATCTGTATGAGTTAATGAGTGCTAAATATTAAAAGTGTTTATTAGGGATCATAACAGGCCAGGTTGGATAAGACCAGTTTATAATTTAGTAATGCATTTTTTGTTATTGACACATTTTATCTCATCCATTCTTGGCTTAAATGTTTCAGATTTTCCACCACTCTAGCAATTATATACCCTTCTTTAGAAAATAATAAAGGCTGTGAAATATTTTTGAAACATTTTTAGGCAATAGACCTCTATCAAGACATTGCTCAGGTCATTATAAAAAAACAGTAAAAACTTAGTTAGACTGCTATGTAACATCAGCGGTGTCTGAAGGACATATGTATGATCAAGAAAAGTGGTTTGTCACAGAGCATAGTGAAGGTTTGTTGTCAACTGTTCTGGTAGTGTGAATTGGCAGTTTTGAAGAGATAAGGAGAGAATCTTTTACCGTGGATAGTATTTCTCCTTCCCTGTGGGTTTAATTTGTTTCTAACTGAAAAAGAACATCATGCTTTTGGCAGTGTGCAAATTAAAAATATTAATGGACTAAAGTAAAGAGCAACGTAAAATATGTTTTTATTAAATCACAGTCAGAGTTCATTTTCATATCTCAGATTTGTCAGCTTGTCAGACTGTCCCTAGGCTCAAGCAGTGGGATAGAAAAACTGATTGATTTTATTTCCTTCAGCTTATACTTACTGCTTCTTTCTTTTAGAAATGGAAAATTTATTTCCCATTTCAATCCAGATGGCTAATGTTTTCATATTCACTAAGTAAGGAAATGAGAGATAGAAAAACTTCCAGTGAATGTTATTTTCCAATCTTAGTTTCCTATTTTTATTTGGTTTCAAGTGCTGTGGAAATAGAATACTACAGCTTAAAAGTCAGTGAAAAGCTTGTTTGAGCTTTGCATTTTGCTAATCATGCACAAAGTTACATTGAGTACCAAAAACATTTGTGACATTCATACATCAAGCTGACAATGTGTGTATGAAAGGAAATGTTATTGATATCTTTTCTAAGTAACTAACCCTGCTTATGTTTGATGAACCTGTCTACCTAGGAAATCGTGTCATGTTACTGATGAAATCATGTCTAACTCTTTAGACAATTGATTGTATTTCACTTGTAAATTACAATAGAACTGTTAGAACCATTCATTTAAGGTTGCCTTACATATTATAGAATGCTATTTATGTATAAATGTGTGTGTGTGTGTGTGTGTGTGCGCGCGCGTGCATGTGCAAAGTCAGATATACAGAGACGGGGAGAGACAGAAAGGAAGATTTTGTGTCCTATTATTCACTTCCCAAGTGACCACGATTACCGAAGCTACACTGATCCAAAGCTAAGAGCCAGAGTCTCCTCTTCCGGGTCTCCCACGCAGGTGCAGGGTCCCAAGGCTTTTGGCCATCCTTGGCTGCTTTCCCAGACCGCAAGCAGGGAGCTGGATGGGAAGTGGAGCTGCCGAGATTAGAACTGGTACCCATATGGGATCCTGGCGTGTTCAAGGCGAGGACTTTAGCCAATAGGCCACCGCACTGGGCCCGATGCTCTTTATATTTTAAGAGAAACAGTAGCCTGTATCTACCACACATGTTAGCAATCAACAATCAACAACGTCTCTAGACAATGCCAGCATCATCACCTGGAACATACTAACACTCTATAGAACATCACTACTAGAGTAAAAGAAAAGCATGTATCAGTAGAAATCCTTTACTTTGAATGTGTACCTAAGCGCCGGGAATCAGATACGATAATAAATAATATAATTCATTATTCGGCATATACATTTGTTTGCATCATGTTTTTGTTACATACCAATTACTACAAATAGGATAAATATAAACATTATCAACTAACTATTTTCAATTATGTTATGTATGCTTCTATATAGATATTGATGCATGGTAATAATGGATGATTTCTTTCTGAATATTTTCAAAGGAAAATTTATGCATTCCTTTCATTTGGAAATTTGAAATTGCAAGTTAAAAGCATCATTCAGTTTATATTTTAGTGACTAAAATTTTGTAATTCTTAATTATCTCTTAGAATAACAATGGAATCAAAACATAACTGAAGTAAGCCTAAACTGCAGTGACAATTTAATATAATTGAGTAAAGTCAGTGTGACCTGAATTAAACATCAATCTTTTTAAATTCATTGTAAGTTACTTTCAAATTCGTAATCAGAAATCAAGAACTTGGAATCAAAACACTCCAATTACTGTCTTAATTTACTTATCATAAATGGAACCTGCTATTATAGGCCTAACTTTGAATTTCTGAATCAGATTTCTCCTTATAGTACCTCTTGATTTGTGGGAAAAAAAGCCCTAAGATTTAAATTTTAGAGTTCTGCATTGTTGCCCTGTTTTTGATATATACTGTGCATGTTGGGTAATCTATTTAGCCTCAGCTGAATTTTAGTTTCCATAAGAAATAAAAAAGGGAAAATTGGGTTAACTTTGCTGCTATTGATTTCTTACACTTTAACATCATCAAGTAAATTAAGTTCTAAAATATATTTGATATGGAGATAAATTAGTCTCATTTTGATATATTTTCTAGTTGGTAAAATCATATGCTTTTGATCACAGATCTGCTGTATAGTGCTTTACACATGGGCATACCAATCTACGACAGAGCAACAGCAACAAAACTTAAGTTGAAGGTCTGTTGTGGCATAGAGAGTTGACCTGTGACACTGGTGGCCCATGTGATGTCAGTGCTTTTCTCAGCTGTTCTGTTCCAACACTGCTTCCTGATAAGGGCCTGGGAAAGCAGAAGATACAATAGGAATGGACCCCTGCCACACTATGTGGGAGACCTGGAAGTATCTCCTGCCTTGGGTCTGGCTCAGCCCTGGATTTTGCACAAGGCTTTTGAAGATAACCAGCAGATGGTTAAAAAAAAAAAAAAAAAAAAAAGAAACCTCTCTCTCTCCCTTTCTCTGAAACCATGCCTGTCACATCTAAAAATTATAAGAACAAAAAATTAGGCTTATTGAGTGTGCAGAACATGATTAATTCCCAATGAATTATAGTGCCCCTAGACTAGAAGATCATTTCAAAAATATTTACATAAATGCATATAAAATGAGGCATAACAGTATTCTTTTAATTGTGCTAAATTAAGCCAGATTGCTGTATAAACATATTCATATATACATAAACATGTAAAAAAGTCAAATTGTAATGAAATTAACCCCTATATTTCCAGTTTGATTTAGTGAATCAATAATAAAGAAACAAATTGTGCTATTCTGCTTGCCTCCTTAAATTTACTTTAATTTTTCCTTCTGATAAACAGGAAGGATCTGCAACATTAACCCAATATTGTGTTTCTTTTAGAACATCCAGATGTGAAATGTACTACTTAATAAAGCAGATGCAAGGCTTTTTTGTATATATTAAGATAGATGGCTCATGTGAAATGGAAATGGATATCATAAATCAAAGGAGCTCATTTTAGATTTCTGCTCTAGTACTAATTTATCAGTTTCACTTTTAGATTTTTATTGTTCAGGTCTGTGGTTTGCTACCTGAATTTTGGCGTCTTGTAAAATTTAGTTACATAGTTGTATTTATTGCAGCAGAAGAATGCAATGTTTTAGAATCACCTACCAGTGCAAATATAAGAACAGGGACTACTGAGGAAGACAGAATCCTGCTGATTCATGATTTTTAGTCGGTGGCACCAATTAAACTAAATTGTGGCATCTTAAAAATAATAAAACATACATTAAAATAGACAAGACAACCTTAAAGATCAATAGAAACATACCATTAATACAAAAATCTGTGGCAGAATACCATTTATGGGCACAAGTACTGTTATTATTACTATTAAATTAGCATTATTTTAATATTACTAACAGTATTTACCGCTATTTGTTGTACTATTCTGGCCCCTACAAAGCCATAAGCTGTTTCCTTGTAATTTAATGTGATTTTATTCAGAGTAAGGAAATGTCATATATACTTCCTGTCATTCTCCATTCAGGCATTCAGTCATGACTACAGACTCAAAAAAGATGTAGCTTTATTTTCCTCAAGCAGCTCATGATTTAATTCAAATTATTTCAAGGCAATCTAGAGTGTTCTCAACACTTGTGATGAGCAAAATAGAGGGGAAAAACCTAATTCAATGAATTTCAAACAATTTGATGCTTATATTTTATGATGACATTTGACATAAGTAACAACAAAGGAAATGCACCATATTGTTTTACAGTAGCATCTGAATTTGATTTTTGTGAGCGCAGAGATTATGTGAATTTGTGATAAATTTTTATGTTATTTGCTTTCAACAAATATTACCTCCCAGTTGTCACCTTCTTTTCTCCCTTGACTGACTTCACCAGAAGTAGTAGATAAAAAATGTAATATTCTAGGAAACATCCACAGAAAAAACAAGAATGCATACATCTGAATATGTCAGTAATGAGTATCCTGAAATGAATAAAAATTAGACTCAATGGAGGCAGAACATCCACGAACATATTAGTTCTGGAAATACACTGTACAATGACCAAAGTAGGCAGAACTATATAGCAAAATGATTGATCTATTCTATTTGTATCAGTTTCTGTGGAGAAAAACCAAGGCAATATCAGTTAAAATATCCCTGATCCTAGCTTTTAGAAGACCCTAATACGTTTGGTTATATGGTTTTTGATTGTAAAAATAAGTAAATATTAACAACAAGCAAGAAAATTCTTACCAATGGGCATATGTCTTTCAGAAGAAAATGAAAAGGAAAAACAAGAAGAAATTCTAATAGGCTTAAGAATATCTATGCATAGCAGGAGAAACTCATTTTATGAAAAAGTCATGACAGATTTCTACTGTCCCCTATGAAGCACAATGCAGTATAATGGAGAAGTGGTACTGATAACATTGTCATCAAAAGTATGTTGAATTTTTATGGTGTACTTACACAAGAAATTAAGCATTTTGTATATTTTTTAAAAATACCTTAGAGAAAGAAGCTAAATGTATCGGATAATTCACTTGTTGAAATCTTTTTTCACATGAAAATTTAGGTTATTCCATTACCATAGAAAAGGAGTAATGGAGAATATATGATCAAATAATAAGTATGCTGCTATTTCAGTGAGTAATATTGAATTATTACAATGGCATATGCCAATTCTATTGCAAATCAAATGTCACTTTATATCAAAACAAGTGTCTTCTCTTTTGCTGTGTTATATTAGAAATTGATTAAAAATACCACTCTCCATCTGGCATAATGATTTGTATATTATGTAGGTTGAATAATGAGTAGTGGAACTTCATAAACTTGTGATCACAAAACTCTGTTACAGAGGGTCTATCAGTAAAACATGCATTTAAGTTTGCATTAAAAGTACATTATTTATCTATATCTATATATCATTAATTATCTAATGTCATGATTTTCAGAAGATACTTACATGTACATAAATGCCATGTAATACTGCCTTCAAGATATTCTTCAGTGTATATTTAAGAACAATCAGAAATCCTACTGATTTTTATTAAAATGTCTTTAACGTATTTCAAAACTGTTGCTCAAATGTAAGTATATAACTCACATTACCAAAATTTTAAAAATTAGATCTGCTTCTCTTGTTATCTTGGTCATAAATAGATAGTGCTTTTCCTCTTCAAATAAAGATTACTTGTTTATCTACTTAATAGAATGACAATGGCACAAGGGAGAACAAATTTCCCATTACCGGTTTACTCCCCAAATGTCTGCATCAGTTTGGGCTGGCCAAACAAAACCCATGAGCAATGAGTTCCACCCAGGTCACCTACCTCAAGGCGACTCAACTCCCCGGACCATCAGCTGTTACCTTATATAAGTATCAGCAAAATTAGATAGAATGTGGAGGTGAGCTTCAGTCTCACACGAGATGCTTGTGGAAATGATTTGCTGTGGTATATCATGACACCCTTGACAATCAGTGTATTTCTTCAGTGATATTTCCTATTTTTAGGTATTTTAACCATTTCCAGGATGTTATCACAAATATGAAATGATTTTAGAGGATATTACCAAATTGGTGTTTGGATGCAAATTTTCTGAGTTCAAATTTGTCTAGATTTTGCTTTCATTTTATGTAATTATACCTTTCTGCCATCGCTCTCACCTCAAAATAAGTTTCATGCTTACAGCTTTTAGATTTCTTTTAGTTCTAATAGCATATTTTGACACACAATTATGCTTTCTCTTTTCAAAAACATATTATAATGGAGGACAAGGCAGTATATTTATTTGAGAAAAAAGTGATCCCCCAATTTGTTGTTACACTACTCAAATGCCTATTGTAGGACCCCACACGGTAGTATAGCGGCTGAAGTCCTCACCTTGCACGCGCCAGGATCTCATATGGGCGCCAATTCTGATCTCAGCAGCTCGACTTCCCATCCATTTCCCATCCAGCTCCGTGCTTATGGCTTGGGAAAGTAGTCAAGGACTGCCCAAGGCCTTGGAACCCTGCACCTGCGTGGGAGACTCAGAAGAAGCTCCTGGGTCCTGGCTTTGAATTGGCTCAACTCTGGCCATTGCTGCCACTGGGGAAGTGAATCATTTTGCGGAAGATTTTCCTCTCCTTATATATGACTTTCCAATAAAAAAACAAGTAAATATTTTTTTAATGCTTGTTGTAGTTGGCATGACTAAGCCAAAATCCAGCAGCCAAGAATTCAATCTTTTTCTTTTAAGATTTATTTTTATTGCAAAGTCAGATATACAGAGAGGAGGAGAGACAGAGAGGAAGATCTTCTATCCGATGATTCACTCCCAAGTGAAGTGACCTCTTCTGTCTGATGATTCATGATGATTCACTCCCTAGTGACCACAATGGCTAGTGCTGCACAGATCCGAAGTCAGGAGCCAGAAACTTCCTCCATGTCTCCATGTAGGTGCTGGATTCCAAGGCTTTGGGTTGTCTCCGACTGCTTTCCCAGGACACAAGCAGGGAGCTGGGTGGGAAGTGGGGCTGCTGGGATTAGAACTGGTGTCCATATGGGATCCCGGTATCAGCACGGTGAGGACTTTAGCCAGTAGGCTACTGCACCTGGCCCCGAGAGTTCAATGTTGATCTTCCACTTGAGTCGCCGGGGTCCAGTTCATGTGAAGCACCATTGCTTTGTCAGGGTCTGCATCAGCTGGAAGCTGTAGTGAGAAGCAGATGTGGAGTTCAGATCCAGGCATTGCTTCATAGAACACAGCACTTTAACAGCAACTAACAATAAGACTCACTACCTATCTCCCCATGTGTTCTGATGTGTAATAATATGTTACCAACAGCAAGAGAAATGCTTACCTATCTCGGTGTCTGATAATACACTGGAAAACCACATCATATGAAATATGTTAGTGTTGGCAGGAAACATGTTGGTTACCTGTGAAGCATTTTCAAAGAAACAAAATATTGTATCCAAAATATTTACTACAGGATGGTATAAGAGGTCTCAAATAGAATACTATGTTGTACTTTTGCTGCAGAGAGTACCTGAAAACAAAGGAGTCACAAAAAAAGTAGTTTTATTCATGATGATCGTTACGATTGTTCATAGTCTATGTGTCAGTAACTGTGTCATGTGTTTTACTTAGATTGTTAAACTTAATCCTCATGTCTAATTTATGAGGAAACATTATTCTGATTTTAAAAATAAACTCTTTCCCAAAGCAAACCTTAACTGAAGAGTTGGGTAGATATGGTCTATGCCTCTTTGTACTTCCTTCTCCAAGCAAAGCTCTGTCTGCCTTTGCCTTGCCTGACATAGTTTTCAGAAACACAATATATTTTGAATTAATGGAGTAAATATTAGCTCAGTATATTACAGTTAAGCTTTTCTTAGAAATTGGGCAAATTGATAAAAACCTATAATTGGAAAATGGTTCAACACAGATAAAAAGGGAAACTTTTGTATGTTAACATGTACTGTAAGACTATTTAAAATACTTGAATTCACTTTTAATATTTAAGTATGTATATTTCTTTAAAAATATGTTGAATGCCAAATGTTGCAATTATCAGCAATATTTATATTTTAATCTATCATTATCTACTATGTGCTTCTAAGACCATGGCAAAGATGTCAAGTGCTTGAGAGAAATTTCTATTTTGGATAGAAGGAGTTATCTCATTTTGGCAAATGTAAAGTAAGGGGAAAAATCTTGTATGTTATATAAATGCCACTTCAGAATGTTTTAATATAAAAATGGAAAATTTAATTTATTTCAGTATAATCATATTTCAAAATATTGAATTTGAGCCTATGCATTCTTTCTTGGCTTAATTCTATATCTAGTTAACTCATCCTAATGGAAAACATATAATTCCACATATCAAAATTCTCCTCAAATCCTAATTCATTTATAGTAATTCAGCAGCTTAAAACCACTAGCATGAGAATGAAGAATGCATTATGAAATATTACCTGCCACATGCAGTTCAGTGGGCATTTACTGAGTAGAATTCAGCATTCAGTGAAGTATGCAGAAGGAAATTCTAGCTGCATGTGAAGTGATTTTTTAGCATTAAATAATACACTGATTTAATAAAGGAAAACTAAGAATCACAAAGGAAAAGAGTATAGCATACAGAAAAAGTGTAAGTTAAAGAACCATGGAAACCTTATTGCTATTTAATAAGCTTTCCAAAAACTTGTTATCTTAACTCTTGTATTATCTCATTAAGTTTAGGGGGTCAAAATTCGGGGAAATAATATTGCAATATGAAGTCCAGATAACTATAATTAAATTTTTAAAGGCAGTTTTTTTCAGCAATCTTGCTAAAGCATTCATTTTTAATAAAAAGTAAAATAAAAAAATTCAGAGACAATTCCTTAGACATTGGCTTTAGAATGTGGCACGTACAGACTGTAGCTGTGGTATAGCTTGTGTCGCCATCTGTGACTGCAACATCCTGTACCGGAATTGTGGTTTTCATTCTTGTATTCAGCTTCTGATCTAGCTTCTAGTGAGATGTCTGGAAAAGCAGCTGACGTGGCTTTTGGTTTCTTGTACCCATGTGGGAGGCAGAGAAGGGGCTCCTGCTTTTCATCCAAGCCTGTCAGTTGTGAGCCTTTGGGAATCATTCAGCACAGGGAAGATTCGTTTCCCTCTCCCGCTCTATCACCCTGACTTTTGAATAAATAAATCTTTTTTTAAAAAATTTAAGGTTTGTATATCTAGTTCAAGCTAACATTAATTCTTTTTATGTTTTATCTGTTTTTATTGTGAGCAAGATTTCTGTTATTAAGCAATTAATATTATTAGTTGTGATGCCCACATCTCATAACTGAGTATGTGGATTCAGGCCCAGGCTCCAATCTCTAATTCTTGCATGGCGCACACTTAGGTAGCCGGAGGTGATCCAGCAATTGGATCCCTGAACTGTGTAAGAGACACGGCTTGAGTCCCTAGTTAATGGCTCCCAGCATTGGCCTGCTCTAGCCAAAGCCATCTTGCGAGTCTCCTAGTGTGAATAACAGTGAATAGCGGAAAACTCTGTGTGTGTGTGTGTGTGTGTGTGTGTGTGTGTGTGTGTGCAGAGTGGAGTGGTGGAGGAGGGAGGGTATAGTGATATCTTGTGTGTCATATATAAACGAGTCTTAAAAAGTCTTTCAAATGGGACCATGCGTATTAGCCTAGTGGCTGAAATCTTTACCTTAAATGCACCAGGATCCCATATGGGTACCAGTTCTAATCCTGTCAGCCCCAGTTCCCATCCAGCTCCCTGACTGTGGTCTGGGAAGGCAGTCCAGGATGGCCCAAAACCTTGGGACCCAGCACCTGCGTGGGAGAGTTGGAAGAGGCTCCTGACTCCTTCTCTCAGATCAGCTCAGCTCTAGCCATTGTGATCACCTGGGAGTGAATCAGGGAACGAAAGATCTTCCTCTCTGTCTCTCCTCCTCAATGGATTCTCAATGTGCTTCACCAGGGCACTCTCTACCCATCCTTCAAAAAACAGCATCACATGCTTAGAAGGAGTTTTGTAGTTCTCCTGGAGGACCTCCTGTAGCTTTTTCTATCGTTTCTGTTTTCCTATGAAACATCTCTTATTGTAATTGGTTACATCCATAACTCTGTATTTGATTGTGAGTTATTTGATGATAGAAACAATGTTTTATTCTTTTATAAATTCCAATATTGTAAGAGTCTACCCAAAGTCTACTATAGTTTCCAAAGGAGAGGAGAATGGCTGCATGGCATCAAATTAGCAAGGTCAAAAAGTAACATTTTACAGTAATGATTGTTTTCTGTTGCTCTCTATTTCTCTGTATCGATTTCTCTCTGTTTCATACACATAATGTGTGTGAATATATAAATACACATGTATAGAAGGAGCTGCATATAATATGGCAAGTATATGAAGTATATAAAGTTATATGAGTTTTATTTTCTCATATTCCGTGTTGAGAACTAAGGTCTACTGGGTGCCTTTCACATAAAAACTCTAGAAAGGAGAAATAAAATTACTGTATTACATGAGGAAATAGCAGTGGGATATAAATGATTTCCTGTGGGTTCCTATTGCCCATTGCATGTGAACATGAAGATCTCATCTTCCTACTCAAAACTACGTGAAGTCTTTCAAAATAAAGGAAAGGATTTGAAATATTTTGATAAAATATTAAATTTTATGTTATAATTCAGTTATACTTTTGGTAGTTTAATGTATTGGAAGGCAGTATTATAACAAACTGATATTTGTATGATAAATTTAGCTTAATAAAGATCATTCTGAAAAGCAAATATACTAAAGAAACTTCTCTAATTAGATGCTATATTTTGTCTAGGTGTGACTTTGTAGTTGGAACTTCACTTTTTGTGTTCAAATCTAAAACATTTCTATAGAAATAAACAGCAACATGCCAGTGCCTACCTGAAATAGTACACATTTCTAAAGGAAGTGTGTTTGTCAGATCCAAGTTCTTTCAGCATAGGATGAACTCAAAAGCGGAGTAAATGATTGCAACCCATATTAAATGAGCAGCTGGTATACTGACTGATATGATCATGTTGCTTCTCTGGACAAATTGTTCTGATTTATGGTTATCACCTGTACTTCATGGCTTATTGCTTCCAGCTCTAATTAATGGATAATTTTCAACGCTGAAACTTTAATTGGCCTGCTAATTTCAATGAGTGCAAGAAACGGTCTGTTAGCAAATGGAAATTCTGCTGTTGTGACCTTTCTGCACACTCAGTTGATCAAAGGAAACAGAGTCTTCCAAGTGAGTGTTTTCCAAAATGGGTTAATTGATGTAGCCCTATTCAGAGAAGCGCGTTAAAGGAAAAGGTCCATTTTAGAGTTCTAACGTATCTGTTAATTTGATCGTAATAGGCAGTTACGTACCCTAAGTTCTAAGGATGTGTCCCCAGAGATACTCAGTTGCATAGTTCAGTTCTGTTCCTAAAGGAGGAAATGAACAAAAGTAATTGATAAGTATGAATACACAGCATATTTTTTATTAATTTTGTAAGAATAGTGTTAAAGTCATTCAGATAATAATGAAGGCAAATTATTTAGGTTTTGATTATCAGGAAATTCTTAAAAATATACTAGTGTACCTGAAAAACTCTGCAGTCTCAAGTAACTTAACATAAACTATGAATATTGAACAAAAAAATGTTAGCTTGGTTGTATTCCAAAAAATCAGGCTGACTGAAATGTATTACCAGAAAGAAGTATGTATTATTACTGACATGAGCATGCAAGTTGATATTTTGGTCTTCTTTTTGTTTTTCAAAACTGAAACTTGATTAGTTTAAACAAAATAATAGAGCCATTTATTTTTAAGGTTTATTTTTTATTGGAAAGGTAGATTTACAGAGAGAAGGAGAGACAGAGAGGAAGATTGTCCATCCTCTGGTTCACTCCCCAAGTAGTCACAGTGGCCAGAGCTGAGCTTATCCAAAGCAGGAACCAAGAACTGCTTCCTGTTTTCCCACTTGGGTTCAGGGTCTCAAGGCTTTCAGCCATCCTCTGCTGCTTTCCCAGGCCACAAGTAGACAGCACGGAAATGGAGCAGCCGGGATATGAACCAATGCCAGTATGGGATCCCAGCTCATGCAAAGTGAAGACTTCTCTAAGAGGCTATATCGGGCCCAGCACCATGGCCTAGCAGCTAAAGTCCTCGCCTTGAAAGCCCCGGGATCCCATATGGGTGCCGGTTCTCATCCCAGCAGCTCCACTTCCCATCCAGCTCCCTGCTTGTGGCCTGGGAAAGCAGTTGAGGATGGCCCAGTGCTTTGGGACTCTGCAACCTTGTGGGAGACCCGGAAGAGGTTCCTGGTTCCCGGCTTCGCATCGGCACGCACCGGCCCGTTGCGGCTCACTTGGGAAGTGAATCATCGGATGGAAGATCTTCCTTTCTGTCTCTCCTCCTCTCTGTATATCTGACTGTAATGAAATGAATAAATCTTTAAAAAAAAAGGCTATATCGTGCTGGGCCTAGGGCCATTTTTATAGGGAGTAAATATAAATAGAAAAGAAATTTTGGAATATGATAATAAAGTCATCCTATAATTTTTTTAATAAAATGGCACAGTGAAATACAAAATTTGTTTCATTTATTTTTACTTTCAGTAATTTCTACCAGAAATAAGTAAAATAAAGTAACATGAGAATCATGATTTGTGTTTTAAAATTGGTTCACAACTAGGCTTTTCTTCACTGTTGTGGTTTATCAAATATAAGTTTTACTATGTGGTTTATCAAATTTCTTTTTTCAATTCATCAGTTCTTGTCATTTTTGAAGTTTATGTGATATCCAGAGGCACCCCAGGAAGAAAAAGTTATTTTTCAGATTCATTGATTGATACATACGCTAGTCCTACTCCATCTGCTGATGGGTTTCTTTTCAAACGATGGTGTCGTATGTGGATGGGCCAAGCTGAAGCCAGGAGCTGGGAACTTCATCAACATCTGCAAGGTGGCTGGCAGTAAGGCAACAACTTCAGCTCTCCTCTTGCGCATTTAATGAGAGTACGCATCAGAAAGCTGGGATGGAGAACAGAGGCAGGACTTCAACCCACACACTTGGATGGGAGATGTAGTTTCAAAATTGGCAGTTTTATTGCTAAGTTAGATAGTCTTTTTCATGGCAAATGTATATTTAACGGACATTTACTCCACAGTTTGTTCTTGACAGTTATCACCAAAATGATTAATATAATGGGATTTTTTAGAGAATTAAGTATTTCACTTAATTCCCAGTGACCTTTTGCAGTTGTATATTGCTAATCTTGCAGATCAGGAGAGAAAGGCAGGGCAAAAGATTAACTAAGTAGTCAATGGGCATGAAATTGAGACCCCGAGCCTTGCTGTCTATCATTTTACAATTGATACTCAGGAAAGTGAAACACAAGAGAATTGAGTTAGCCATACACATTACATATGATATATAGCCACATAAGAATTTAGATTAGTTACATCTGTTAGCACTTGTTAATTGCAAAAATTTGCAGAGGCTAATTTTTCAAAGGACAGGGATAGCTATGTGTGCATATGTGTTGCAAAGCTGCTTTAAAATGTTTTTGGACAAATGGAATCAAAAGATAAGTGAGCAGGGGGCAAGCAATTTTTGTGACATATGCATAGTATTCCATAATACTCACTTCCAAGAGCTTTTGGAAGATTCCTCTTCTATATGTGTGTATATAAATGTGTAGACAGATAGGATGTTACAATGCTGCTATGTTACAATGTTGTCCCCAAGTGTGTAGTTTTACAGATCTTTATAAAATCAGCAGCTACTTTAGTATTACTTCATTGATATCTCAGAGTCTCTCCTGATGTCTCCCTCCCATCCACTTTCTATGCCAAAAGTCACTACTGTTTGGACATCTCTCGTCACAGATTATTGTGCATTTTTTAATCACACTACATTTGGGGTGCTGTTTTTAATGAGTATGTGCATATGTGTGGATTCCATTTACATTCTTCTAAAATGACAGCTATATGTGTTCATGTTTATAAAATTGAATAATTATTTTTTTATTTTTATTTTTATTTTTATTACAAAGTCAGATATACAGAGAGGAGGAGAGACAGGAACATCTTCTGTCCGATGATTCAATCCCCAAGTGAGCCTCAACGGGCCGGTGCGCGCCAATCCGATGCCGGGAACCAGGAACCTCTTCCGGGTCTCCCACAAGGGTGCAGTGTCCCAATGCATTGGGCCATCCTCGACTGCTTTCCCAGGCCACAAGCAGGGAGCTGGATGGGAAGTGGAGCTGCTGGGATTAAAACCGGCGCCCATATGGGATCCCAGCACGTTCAAGGCGAGGACTTTAGCCGCTAGGCCATGCCGACGCTGGGCCCTTGAATAATTGTTTTTATAGCATTTAAATTTATGGTATACAAAATGCAAAATAACCAATGTTTGGTGATATACACATATATGCATATATGTATGTATGTGTGTTTATATACATATATGTGTATATGTATTTAAAACATACATTTAAGGGTTGCATGTGTTTATCAACTGAAAGCAGTTTAATCTTCTGTAAGTTAACTTTGTTGAAAATCAACCTCGTTATAGTCTCTTTAATTTAATTAACTCAGTTATTTCAGGTAGTACTCCTGTCTACTTAACCTCCTTCCCTGTGACATTTTCTTAAAAAAAATCTGTAAAAACTAAAAATGTTACTCTTAGTAATAATAGATAGCAATCCAATTAGTCACTATATTCCAAAGAATATCATCTATCAGCTTAGAGTAAAGACACTCTGAAGTGTATATTTTTCTAAGTTCATAAAGGAAATCGCTGATTTGCACAGATTTGAAGTGCTATGCATAGGATCAGCAGCTAAAATGCAATCAAGAGGAGATTGGAATCCGCTTGCCTTCAGAGTCCATGATGGGTTGAACCATCTGTTGGTCTACTCTGAAATCATACCACTTATGAGATGCTTGAAAGAGAGCATCTAATTCCACAAAAAATTCAATAAAACGTCACAAGAAAAAAATCTGATACTCAACAAGTCTCAGTATATATTTATTAAATATTTAAAGTCATTCAGCCTCATCCTGAAAATTCTTCATCAACTGCTAACTTAAAAACCAAGGAGTAGGGCCTGACAGAATAGCCTAGTGGCTAAATTCAACCTTGCATACTCTAGAATTCCATATGGGCTACAGTTCATGTCCCAGGTGCTCCACTTCCCATCCAGCTCCCTGATTGTATTTTGGAAAAGCATAGATGGTGACCCAAAGCCTCGGGACCCTACTGCCACATGGGAAACCTGTAAGAAGTTCCTGACTCTTGGCTTTGTATCAGCTCCAACCATTGTGGTATGAACCAGCATATGGGAGCTCTTTCTCTCTGTGTCTCCTTTTCTCTATATATCTGCCTTTCCAGTAAAATAACAAATCTTAAAAAAAATCGAGACGCATACTACAATGTATCTTCATTTTTTGATATGCTATTCTCCATTATACAGTTCCTCTAGATGAAAATATGTAAATACATGTTTACCTATACATATCTATTGATCCTTACTTTCTAGCATTGTCTATACTTACAATGTCAAGATAGACTTAAATAGCAGAATGATAGACTGTTGTTGAAGACCATACGATTGTAATGATGTAGTAGAAATCAGTTATGGGAGGGGAAGTGGAGAGTGTTGCAGGGGAAATCACTGAGCCTATGAAATTGTATCATAAATAAATAAATAATAAATAAATAAATAAATAAGGCATTCAGGAACATACATAAAGTAATAAGCTATAGTATTACATCTGATCTTGTATGCAAACTATTGGCTTGCCACCTATTCTCTTTATCACTTAGATGCCATTGGATAGGGAAACCACAGGTTGATTCTGGACAGAATAATCTTCTCTGATGTCCTGGAGGAACTAAATTTCACTATATATCACTTCCAAGTGATCCAATGCTCTTCTAAGGTTTTGGTTGTGAATCATACTGAAATTGGAATAAAACTGACACCTGGACCCCATCAGTCAGTGAGTACATGCTTTCCATTGAACAGGAGATAGCACTGGGCTTGTGCAGTCTCCCTTGTTTAGCATGATTAAGACAATTTGTCTTCCAGTGACCCCCTGTCCTCCAACAAGTTTTGATTAAAATTGTGGCTAATGTATCCTTTGGAAGAATCCTAAAGTTGACCATTAAATAATGTAGCCAAAATTGTACCTTAAAACAACATCAGACAAAACCAAGGAGCTATCACAGTGAGCAGGAGTCTTTCTATAAATTGCATTTAGTGGCAAAGGACAGTGTAACTGTGGCTGTGGAGAATAAAGACATCAATAATATAGCATCATGGTAATCACCCCAACAAATATATTGAGTAAGGTTATAGGATTTAGAGAGTTAGTTTTGAATTATTCTTGCTTTTTGAAAGAAAACTTGAATCTTTGAGTAATAGCAGATATTAAACAGTTTTTTTTTCAAGATTTATCTATTTTTATTGGAAAGGCAGGTTTACAGAGAGAAGGAGAGACAGAAAGGTCTTCCATCTGCTGGTTCATTCTTCAAGTGACAACAATGGCTGCAGCTGATCCAAACCCAGAAGCCAGGATCCTCTTCCTGTCTCTCATGTGGGTGCAGGGTCCCATGCTTTGCGCCATCCTCTGCTGTTTTCCCAGACCACAAACAGGGAGCTGGAAGGGAAGTGGAGCAGCCCAGATATGAATGGGTGCCCATACGGGATCTTAGTGTGTGTAAAGCAAGGACTTCAGCCACTAGACTATCACACTTGGCCCAATCTTGTTATATATGATCTTATGTGTCTTATCTGTTCAAATATCCTTTTGGTTGAACTGGGAGTAAGTGTTCATTTCAGTGATTGAGGTATGTAGCCCATACTCTGTGTGTGTGTGTGTGTGTGTGTGTGTGAGAGAGAGAGAGAGAGAGAGAGATTATGAAAATTTCTCACTCTGTATAAATTCCCTTAAGCCACAGCAAACAAGGCTCACATCATCAATTTCAGAACATGCTTTTAGTACTAAATGATATTAAGTTTCTACGGCCATATCACCCTGAACGCGCCCAGTCTCGTCTGATATTAAGTTTGATCCATGCTTTCTTCTGCCAGTATAGGTTCCTGAAGTCATAAACTTGTTATTAAAATAGAATCGTTTTCTTAAAATTTAATGTAACCTAGTCTTAACAAAGATGCCCTTTTGAGTACTAACATTAATATGTTAAAATTGAGTAATAACCCTTGCATGTTCTGCCATTTCTGCTTTATGATTCTTATGTATATGAGATGATACAGAATTACACCTCACTAGTATCTGAGAAAAACACTATCCATTCTTGGTGTTTCATCATCTTTTTTATAGTTCATTACAGATTTGTTACATGATCATTAAAACATGCTAAAATGCAGCAGCTTATCTCATTGGAATTCATCTCTTTTTCATTAAACTATTATCAGTTCGGGTTATCAAAAGCAAATCAAGATTTTGTTTGTGCATATAATTGTAGGTATTTATAGGTACACACACACACATGAAAACAAAACTGACTTTTTGTTTTGATCTTGATTTTGATATTTTGCTGTCAGCTTTATTTGTATTATCTGTTCTCGCTTATCTGTTTAATCACAGTGTCTGTCCCCAAATCTTACCCTATACCAAAACCAACAGAATTTTATGATACTAATTATAGACATTCTTAGGAAACTTATATTCCTGAAGATGTGTTAATGTTTTCTTTCTTCAACTTTTAAGTCCTAGTAATTCATGTTCAAATAACTAATTGGTAACAGCTCCCTGAAGTTGTTAGATAGAACTATCTTAAAATTTCTTTTTTTTGTTGTTAAGTAAAATTATGTTAAATTTACTTCTCCAAATGTTTCCACTAAGTGGTATATACGAGTAATTGCTCTCGAAAGGCCCAGCCGGAAAGCTTGCCACATGCATTATATTTCCTAAATTTTATTTGATTTTATACTCTACCTCATGTTTTGTTTATGTTCATATTTTCCTTACCAGTAAAGAGACTGTCACTATTGGCTGACCATATCTTACACATGAGATAAACTTTATCAAGGAACTTACTAAATACCTCCTTTTGTATACATAAAACATATTCTCTCAGGAATTAGGAAGCCCTCAGACTTTCCTAGGACTGAGAATTATGAAGCAATGTTCAATATTCATGTTGAATAGTCTCTGGCCTGATAGCTCATAGCAGAATTTCCAAAAAATGTAGTAATTGCTGGAGAGGAAAAGAATGACTGGCAGCTTCTAGATAAAGTATTAGCCTCTGAACATGTTTTGGAATGTTGTTCCAGTGCCTGGTAGCAGACTTCTCTCTCTCCATCCTAGGGGATTGTTAGATCCCAAATTGGCAACTCCCTTCCCTTCTTCTCCCTCTTGCCCGGTGCTCTTCTGTAAGGCTCACCAACATGCCCATATACACAATTGTGCCAGTCTACGCCATCAGGAATAAAACAGTAGAAACAACAAAATCTTCTCTATTCTTCTGGTCCTTTCGGAAAATAACATTGAAATCCTCTAAACAAAGAACACAAATGAGCTGATAATGATAGAAAATGTGAGCATTCTCACTAGCTGAAGAAAAATTGAAGATAGTCATTAGGGGAAAAATTGTTGTATCGTTAGGATAATGGGAAACAGAATCCAGGAAAATTGTAGAAATAGAGAAAATTGGGTTAGAAGGAGCCTAAATGATTGCCTCATCCAATCCCTGCTCTCTCATTTTACAGTTTTGCTCCAAGCTAGTGAAAATCTCAAAGAGGGTGATATGCTAGCAACCTGGCATATAAAACAAAATTTTCATTAAGATCAGTGCCAGGTTTGTGTTGAACCATCACTTCGCTTTTATCCAGGGTCTGGCAAGTTAAAGCCTCTGCAAATTATGTATTTGGCAGTTTAACGAGATTGTCAAGCTCATCAATTGTCAGATAAAAAGAGTGGGTAATGACGAGGAAGAAAGTTCAAGGTGATGTCTTTGCTAAGCTCTAGAATACTAATAACTGGAAATAGGCATAAGTACAGTTTCTCCTATATAAATGTAAGTGATTTTACTGCACTGTTTTTCATTGTCAACAGCTCCTTTGGTGTGAGTTTTGTGCCTCTGCTGGATTTTATATGCCAGTTATTTTCTGTTTCTAGGTCAACAACCAGGTAGGAAATCAACCTTAAAGTGATCACCTTCTAATTAAAGTAACTGCTAGTTTCAACATTCACTTTTGTATTTAGTAAAATGATTGTTGATTGGGGATAATGTAGAATAAATTAATATTGCTCAAGAAGATGAAAAGATTCAAGGGGAAAAATGTGATCTAGCGGAAACCAATGTGATATTTATTTTCAGATAGTATGATTAAAACAAATAATAAAGTGGAAGAGACGTCACAAGGGGAAGCAATGGGCCAACTTGCCAAGTCAGGAGGGATTTACACAATATTAAGTAGGATTATGCTTTGGATTACAAACTTTAAGTTTTGTTTTAAACTCATTGAATGTTCCATGAGGGCAATATTTATCTGGCATGTTACAAAATTTGGAAATACCCTAATGAAGAAGAAAGTTGAAGAAAATGATATACATTGAAATAATTTTAGTGTGGTAAAACTCCAAGTGATATTGTAGTTGAATATATGAACATGCGTTTGATTATGCGAACAGCCTGTTAACCATGAAATAAGTTTTATAGCTTAGTATCACTAGAGAAGAAACACTGTTACAGTTTCAGACATCTTGAAAATAGGAATGTTTTTATTACATTGGTTTTGAGTGCACCTAGAATGAATTGAATGAAAAATTGCCTGTAACTGTATTTTCATTTTTTTGGAAAATATTTTATTCTCTAACACATTTATTTTGAAATCTCTATTAGGGATTTGCAAACTGCAGTGATACAGAAATCAGCGAATGCTATTCTGTTCCAAAATTTCTCCTGATCCCTATAATTGAATGTAATGAGATTGATAAAATTATATATTTATAAAAATTTATTTGGTTAGTTTTAGGAGATGATCTTTTATTCTCTGAGAGCAAATGGGGGTGGGTGACCTCAGAGTTCTTGGCCTCCGAAGGCACTCCATTTCCCCATGGTGTAGTAAACAAACTCTTCTGTATATTTAACATATATTTTTAAGGTTTATTTTCATTGGAAAGGCATATCAGATTAACAGAGATGGGAGACAGCGAGAAAGATCCCCTCCCCGAGATCTTTACTCCTCAAGTGGCTGCAACAGTCAGAGTTGAGCCAGGAGCCAAGAGCTGCTTGTTCTACCATGTAGGTGCAGGGTCCAAAAGCTTTGGGCCATCTTCTACTGCTTTCTTAGGCTGTAAGCAGGGAGCTGGATGGGAAGTTGATCAGCCAGGACAGAAATTGGTGCCTCTGTGGTATTCAGTGCATGCAAAGTGAGGATTTAGTCATTAAGTATTCAGATTGGGTCCATAACATATGTTTTAATATTCTAAATATTTTCCGTATAATCTCCCTATAATTTTATTTCATCTTTATAACTTGTCATCTCTCATACTAATTCATTGTTTTTTTAAATAATCTTACTTAGTTGATTAGGGTACAAAGGGTCTAATTTACAGAATGAAAGCCTGTCTTTTGCAACAAAATGAGTACAACTGGAGACCAGTTGCTTGTGTAAAAGAAGTCAACAAAAACCAAGTATGTTTTCTCTAACATGTTTTAGGTAATATAGAATACTAAAAACACATGTAAGAAAGAAGCTGATGTCTTGTGATTTGGTTATTGTTTATAGCCCTTGTGTATATTCCTGCAAGTTTTGTTAATGGAATAGGAGATGAATGTGTCACTTCATCACTGACAAGCTATTTTGTGGATCTAAGCCTGAATTGTAGCATAGAGAAAGTGAGAATACTGTTGCATGCAAACACAAAGTTAAATCATTCTGAAATTTTTTCTCAGTTTGATTCTTCAGTATGGAAAGGATGGTACTTTGCAGTCATTGGTGTCTATAGGCAACTAGTAATACAGAATTCTTTTCAGACATTTTATTAATTCATATTTTTCATACTCATATTCTGATAAACATACACATTAAATTGCCTAATATTGAAAAAAATCCGTATTTCTTATCTCACATTTAATGGACCATCTCACACTGAATGGAATTAGAAGGAATACCGAATATTATGTCCAATGGCTTGAAGGTTAGGCGAGTGAATTGTCTGGTTAGCCGACTGCAGAATCAGGTATCTCAAGTAACTAATATTATTTCTCCTTCCTCAAATAATTAATACATTTTACTCCTTCCTCCATTTTCTTTCAAAACGAATGTTGGGAGTTAAGATACAGAAGCAACCACACCGAGCAGCATTTTATGGTTAATGATTTCCAGCTGGCTCTATACAATGAGCTCTTTTCAATTCCAATCAGCTTTCACTTTCCTTATTTTAGTTAAGTTTATTTAAGAACATAAATCACACAAGTGGAATGATCAATGCTCTTGACTGATTGACCTTGGTAGATTTTAATCACATAATCATAAAAGTGTCAAATTCCATTGTAGTTGAATATTTTGACTTGAAATTATCATTGCTTTAGTGTAACATTTATTTGTTAATAGTTAACCATATCATGACAGGTGATGTTTTAAGACTCAAAATTGCTTTAAGAATTATTTCCAAAATAATGATTCTTTTGATCACAGACTATCAATCTCTCATTTTGAAAATATTTAGCTGGATGACATGGTTTTGGCATTATGTGTTAAGCCACCATTCCATGTGGGTGCCCATTTGAGTTCTGGTTGCTCCACTTCCAAACCAGTTTCATGCTAATGTGCCTAGGGAAGTAGCAGAGGATGGTGGAAGTGCTTGTTCCCCTGCACCCCTGTGGGAAACCCAGAGGAAACCAAGTCTTTGGCCTATTCCAGTCCCAGACTCTGGCCATTTGGAGAATGAAATAGCACATGGAAATCTTTGTTTTTCCCCTTCTTTTTGTATTGCCACCTTTCAAACAAATAACATAAAACTATAATCAAACAAACAAAAATACATGAGCCAGTCAAGATGTTTTGTGATACATTTGGCAGAAATATTAAGAAAAAAATAAGATGAAAATTTTAAAACAAAAGAGCTAGTATAGTCATTTTCTTATAAAATATGCTAAATATGTCCTGAATTATAATTGAATATGTCAGTTTTTAGATTCACTTTAAGGTAGTTTCTCCTTAATGGTTGACCATTAAATGATTACTATGAGATAATTTTTTTAAAAGATTTTTTATTTTTTATTGGAAAGGCAGACATACAGAGAAGAGGAGAGACAGAAAGGGAGATCTTCCATTCGATAATTCACTCCCCAAGTGACCTCAATGGCCAGAGCTGAGCTGATCTGAAGCCTGGAGCCAGGAGCTTCTTCCAGGTCTCCCTCCCAGGTGCAGTGTCCTGAGTCTTTGGGCCATCCTTGACTGCTTTCCCAGGCTACAAGCAGGGAGCTAAATGGGAAGCACGGTCTGGGATTAGAACCGGCACCCATATGGTATCCAGGCAGGTGTAAGATGAGGACTTTAGCTGCTAGGCTACTGTGCTGGGCCAGAGACAGTTTCTATTAAAAGCTTCAAGTCTTGGAGTAATAACAGTTTAGCAATCACTGGAAATGGGTTCCTGTAACCTGTTAGGTTCAGATCATCAGGGTAAAGTATTGCTAATCACTAATGTATTAGCTATGTGAAACAATCATGTTACCTAACATCTTTGTGCTTATCTTCCTCATATAATAAATAATGATAGAAATGAGAGGAAATTATTTCAAATACTAAGTGGTTTAATGAGACAATTACAATAACAGATATAAAATGGGTTTCTTAATGGTTAATTTATTTTCATTTTTATTTTAAGCTATCACTTTTTCAACTTTTGTGAATTTACTAAAATTCTATGTTCATTTGGAATATTACAAATATTCTTATTAAGTTATATCTAATTGTGATTTGGGTTAAGACATAATAAAATCTGCCATGTTCAGTTCTTCCATTTCTAACACAATTATGAGCATGCCTTTTGTTTCTCTTTAATAGCACAACTGCTAGTCACTTGTAAAGTACTAACTTTAATTTACTGCCAGTTGTTTCAGGTTTTTGGAGTTCCTCTTTGTAACTCAAATAAGAATGAAAATAAAACAAACAAAAAGCACCAATAGAAGATTTATGAATAATGATGATTTATTAAGTAATAATTTCATAGATGATAATGTCATTATGTAGCAAGAAAGTAGACACATGGGTATCATCCATGTGTATAATACCTGAATTTCATATTTTCAATTTCTAAATTGTCTATAGTGACTTGAATATGTACAACCTCAATTGTCATAATTGCTTATCTTAAGAGCTTCTGTTTAATCATTACATACAGGCAATTTTGAGTTTTAAATGATAAGGAATGCTGGAAAGTTATTGAAATTTGCCAAATTTTTGAAAACTTACGCTTGGACTGCTTAGAAAGATTTTTAGATTCTTTTGTATTTGTCTACAATTTATTCCAATATGGAATGTTGTGATATTGGAGCAGGTTTTTTTTTTTTTAAGATTTATTCATTTTTATTGTAAAGGCAGATACACAGAGAGAAGGAGAGACAGAAAGAGAGATCCTCCATCCACTGGTTCACGCCCCAAGTGGCCAAAGTGGCCAGAGCTTAGCCAATCTGAAGCCAGGAGTCAGGAGCTTTTTCCTGGTCTCCCATGCAGGTGCAGGGTCCCAAGGCTTTGGGGCATCCTTTACTGATGTTCCAGGCCACAAGCAGGGAGCTGAACAGGAGTGGAGCAGCCAGGACATGAACTGGTGCTCATATGGGATCAGGGTGGCTGAAGAAAGGCAAGGGCTTTAACCACTAGGTTACCACACCAGGCCCAATATTGTAACATTTTTAAATGCTTCAATTTTTAGTACACATATAGTGACTGATTTTTAAAATGTATTTGAAATTATACTTTAAAGTTTATTTTCATCATTCCATCCTTGCCACTCAAGGGGAGGGCAATGACTTAATGTTTTGGTCCTCATGTTGTAATAATGTCAATTTTGTCTTCATAAGAATTGTATTATGTATATATTTGATCAGAACTACTTCTGTGCCAATCCTAAGAAGCGTGTAATTTTAGGTCCAAATAGAATGCTTTGTGTTCTTTCATCTCAGGAATTGTATGTTACCACTGTAGAAAGCAGGAAAAGAGAACAAATCCGATACTAATTTCTTTCCTCACGTCTTTTTATGCTGTAGCGGCTGGTCATAGAGTTGGTGAAAAATAAATATATAAATGAAATAACCATTCAGGTCTCAATTACAGCATTGGTATCTACACAGATAATGCCTCCCAGAGTAAAATACTTCCAGAAATTTCTAGGTGGGAAATGACAAAGTTCAGTGGTTTACAGGAACTATTATAAACACTCATGACCTGTACTGAAAAAAAAATCTGTATAACAATCAAAGATAAAAAGTTAACTCAAATAATTCAGTTATAAAGTGATAATAAAAAGGTGAAGATTCCTTTAGGGTCTGAATAAATGCTAGGGCAAATTTGTGGTTTAAGTGATTATTACAACTGAATCTCTATGCTGAATGAACAAATCTATTATAAGCACGGAAAACACAAGTTCGCTTATAATGTTGGTGGGAAAAAAAGGCCAATCAAAACTTAATTGGATCCATTTAAAGGGAAAGAGAAAAACAATGCACTAAAAAGACATGATAATTAAGAAGGCATTTAAGGATTAATACAATATAGTCTAATATTGTATGTCTTAGGGTAACCAAATCAGACCTAAATTAGACTTTGAAGACTGTAATTATCAAAAATTTCAGCTAATAAGCAAAATCCTTTGAATTTTTTTTTTTTTTTTTATTTCTGGAGAGGAAATGTGAAATCTTACTGAAGACTATTCAGGAAGCCAATTGTTGGGTCCAGATGGTTATTCAATAGTGTTGCAGAAGAAAAACAAGTAACACTAGAACTCTTATTCTTTTATGAGTTATGCTTACAATCGGTTCTTCTTGTAAAAACTTTATTTCTCTTTCCATGAGAAAGATTCTAAAGCGTACCATTCAAAAAATATTGAAAATAAGTTTGCTCTTTTTATAAGTTGGCCATCATTTGACTTTTGGGGTATTTATGATTTCAGATTTCAAAAGTGGGCATTCATCACCTGGATAAATCCTTAGAAATTTTAATGAATTCCCTTTTACTGATAAAGCCAATTTTTAAGGAGAATTGCTGTACAATATGCAATGAGAATCATAATTCCATATATTTGGACTATTGTACAGTGTATCAAATGAAAGGACATGATATTCAAGTGATGAAGAAATTATTTTTTATGAGTTAGCCATCATATTCATTGACCTACCAAGTATTTGTTAAATCCTGTAAAACTGTGAAACATTTCATTGGAAATCAAGCATGAAAACCAGTTTATTTTAAGTATCTCGGAAGGCCTAGGAAAGGCTAGAATTTCAGTCAAATTATGGAATACTTGAAGGCTTTTAAAATATAGTTATTCAAAAGAAGCATTTGAAAAGCAGAGAGAGGCACATTGGTGTTCAATCCACTAGTCCCTTAGCAGATTAATTTAAAGGCTAGTGTTGGGCCAGGCACAAGACAGGAAGCAGAAACTCCTTTAAGCCTCCACTTGAATGACTGAGGTTCAAGTTCTTGGGCCATCTTCCACTGCTTTTCCAGATGCATCTGAAGTGAGCTGGATGTGAAGCTCAGTAGCCAGGATGAGAACCATCGTTCCAATGGAAAGGCAGGCATAACAAACAGCAGCAGCTTGATCAACTGTGCCACAATGCTGACCTTTTATTGGGAATTTGATAGGGGTGGCCATGATTGAGAAGGTAATGTTGCAAGAAAAAAACATTAGCAAAAGAAACTAGAATTGAATCTGGAGATTGTGAATGGGGAAAAACTGTCATGTATCAATGCAGTCCTCCAGGAAGCATTTGAAAGAAAAGGCAGTGAAAAGAAAGCTGGAAAAAAATCAGGTTAATAAATAATCCTTGTGCTTGCTAGTACATACAAGAATCTGGTCTGGGAACACCTCACACAAAGTTTCTTTGGGGATCCCCCCAATCAAGCTTCCGGACTCCGAACCCTAACCATCAAAAGACAGGACAGAACAAGTCAATCAACCACCTCAGCTATATGTTGGCAGTGAAAAACTGGGCAAACGGAGACGCTGTGATGGTCTATGTCAATCAGTGGATTCTCCAACGACCTCATCGTGCTTGGAGTGGTGAGAATGGCAGCAATTCAGAACTGTTAAAATATCAAAACCACTTGAGCAAGTATCTCAGAGCATGCCCCACATCTGGGACCTGTGGTGGGTGGGAGAGTGGGTGGGACTTCTCCCTTAAAATCCCCTTTTATATCAGATAATATTAAGGAAACAATATGGAACTAATTTTCTTGCCCATCTTACCGTAGCGCGTGAGCCTTTTTACCCTAATTATTTGAAGATTGTCAAATAAATAAAATAAGATAAAATAATCCTAAAGTTAAAGCTAGGAATGTTTGTCCCATGTAGCTACACTCTGGAAATAGCCAGGAAATGTGTTTAACAGAAATTATGTGGTTCATTTGTAAATAAGGTAAAAGTATGTTAGTTGCTACTTCAAATATTTTGTACTCAAGTCTCCAATGGCCTGTTTGCAAGGGTATGCTCACTGAAAGTGAGGAAAAGTTTTAAGGGAATAAAAGAGATGAGAAAGAAATATAATATTGACCTAAGGGCAATATTTAGGTTATTCTGATAGATTATTCTGCTACTTGTTCAACCAGTTCTTAGTTTTAGACTCATTGAAGTAGACGGAGAAATTAAATGTGAGATGAGGAGCTCATTAATGATGGACTTTGCCAGAGCAGTAGAAGAGATTTACTCTCAGCAAAATTTGTTATCTGATTAGATACAAAAGCTCATTGATGGCTGCCCAGGGCACTGGAGACAAGGAGCTGATCTGCTCCAGACCCGGCATGTCTCCCAGGCTTCAGCCTGGAACAGAAGGGGCCACAGGAGCCAGTTATGCCACGGACCTGGTGGGATTCCAGTTGACCAATGGCACAGCTGAATGGACATCCCTTACATAGTTGGGTCACAGACAGCCCCTTGGCCTGCCCAGGTGTCTAGAGGGGTATGAAACTCCTCCACACGGATCTCAGAGGCCCTTTTCGCCTCCATCTTCCTTCCCCTCTGTGCGAGGGGGCCCAGGAGCAGATTTTCCAATAAAGCTTCCATTACAACTCTGAACAACTTGCTGATATTAGTCCACAAGTGGCGGCTGGTCGGTGGTCATTATCTAACACTCATGACTGAAAATATGTTACTTTTTATTATTTTGAGACTATTTTGAGTTTTTTCTCCTTTTTTGTGTGTGTAGTGGAGCTGTGCTTACTTTTAAAGGTAAGGGAAAAAATAAAGTACCAGTTAACTACCACCAAAAATAACCCCTGGATAAGCAATCTCTCTATAAAAGAGAAATCATTAGAATTACAAATATGAGATCTTAAATTCTTTATATGTTGTTTGACCAAGAACATATTAAGACCACCTTAAATGCAAATGACTACAGGTTTATATTATCCTTTTGACTGATTACGATAATGCTATTTTGTGAATGGACAATCCTTGAAACAACCCCTTATTACTGAACACTTGCCTTTCTTTAATGTCATAAATAAAGCCTCATTGTTTAAAATGCTTATGTAGAATGCTGGGAGTCCAAAGACATACACATTGGACATGCAAACAGCTATCAAAGAATCCCTCCAACCAATTTATACCAATTTATGAATGATTGCATTTTATTAATGTATGCACAATACCTGCCTTTCAATTTGAGAAAATACATTAACCTCTTCATAATTTATCCCCCTTTTTGTTTATAGTCTATGTATCAATTATTTGATTATTCAAACAATAATGGGAAATGAAATAGTAATTGGGTATGTAAGTTTCATGAAATGGTCAATTGACATTGGAGTATGGTTCCTGGAATTTCCCCAGTTCTTACTTTAGATCAGCCCTGTTTTGGAGAAGTTCCTTTTACATTAATATCATTCACATAAGCTAGGAAATCGTGTGTGAGTATTTTTAAATGAAACAAATCTGAGTAGCATACATGTGGAGGTGTACATGGAATTTAAATGAGTCTTAAGATGTCAAATGCCTACATGGTAATTCTTGCCTATTCAATTTCAGAGGGACACTAGAGAGCCTACTTGACAATATATTTCCTTGGCTGAAAAATTACATAGTCTCACTGTTGTCAGAAACCCAGCAAGCTAGAACATGACAGGAATCTAATAAATGTTTCCTACTTTCCATATTAAATCACAATGAGAATTTTATATTTGTTTAGATGTTAAATTTTTTTCTACTAAAGACATCTATCTTATGAGATTTATTTTATTTTACTTAACTATTTTATGGGACACAGCTTAAAGAACTAATTGATAGAAGTATTAGTAATTCTTGTAAGTGTATGCTTTGTTTTTAATTCCATTAGTTATTTACATTTTTAAAATAGCCCGTATTAATTTTTTTCCATTACTGGAAATTTGGCTATTCGGTTTTGTAGAAAACAGAGCACTGTTTTTTCAGCTGGCACTTTCTAAATATTTTTCTTTCCTCCATCACAAACACAGTACTCTTTGAAAAAGAAAAAAACATTCTACTAAATAAAACCAGAGAGAAACACAGCAATAGTGACACTTAAAAATAAAGTTTATTTATTTTTATTGGAAAGGCAGATATACAGAGAGAAAGATCTTCCATTTGCTGGTTCACTTCCCAAGAAGCCATAACAGCTAGAGCTGAGCCAGACTGAGCTGGTCTGACTCTAGCGGCTAGGAGCGTCTCTGGGTCTCCCATTTGGGTGCAGGATCCCAAGCCTTTGGACTACTCTCTACTGCTTTCCCAGGTCATACGCAAGGAGTTGGATAAGAAGTGTAGCAGTCAGAAAATGAAATGGATCCCAACAGATGAAAAGCAAATACTTAGCCACTATGCTATTGCACGGGGCCCCATAGTGGCACTTTTGATTACTTGTTCATATATAATGATATATGCACACCTATATGTATATTATAAATTATATTTTCTATAATACTTATACCTGTATTATATATGCTGTGATAAATGATAGATTATATAATGTACTATATGGTATATAATGTTATATATGTGGTATATAATGAATTATAAATATATAAAAACTAAGCAAATTTGAAAATGTTAATTGAAACATTCTGGTTGAAAATGCACTTTACTGAGAACTAATAGGGAAGTGTGTTTCTTGGTGCTTGTGGTGTTCTAACATGCCTTAGTTATAGAAAGTTAGAGGTTACAAGTTCAACATAGCTTTCTGAGAGAGAAAAAATTAATTAATATACAACAAACATAGAAAGTGCTTGTTCAATGATTTTTAATCAGCTTATGACATGGAATGTAAGGTTTCTTCAATAGGAGAGTCTGTTTGATGAATAATCCATTAGCAAAAATCCAGTGATCTGTCCATGCATTCAGCACACAATTTATACTGCTACTGATCTGCTCTTCTTGCAGTAATGTGAATGGTGTAGCTTTTGATGGAATTGTTCAACAAAGAGCCTTACGGATTAAACCGATAGACCTTACAGAGTTCTGTTTGGTAGGAATGCTTATGTCAGAAGGTCTTGTATTTGGATTCAAATGAAAATGATTTGATACAATTACATGTCTGAGGAGATAAGTCAAATCAGGTTTCTTGTAAGCATTGGATCCAAGCCTTCTTAGAAATGTAATTAGTATGAGAGAAGGAGTTGATGCCTTCCCACTTTATGTTTTTAGAGAAAGACTGCTGTATTTTTGTACCAAATGCTAGGATTTGGTATCTATTATGAAACTGATGATGAAAAATGATCCTCGGTATCACTAATAGTAATTGGATATATTAATGATTGGTAGCCACATGTTTTTTAAACATTACATTTTTAAGTAAGTCTGTGTCGTGTTTACTAATAATGCACAGGTTTCTTCATGCTTAGAATCTCCTGAATTTGTTACATGTGTATGTGATTATGTTCAGCAAATATAGTCTGTTGAAAACATAATAAAATATTAGTATAATCTAAAACGTTTAGATGTATCTTATGGATAATATAGGATGGATTTTCATATGAGTTTTCACAATTTAAACCATCTTTAAAATTACTGCCTCAACTCAGATACAATAACAAAGTTAATTTTTAAATGAAATTTTGCTTTTTTGCATGAACGATATGAATTTAGTCAGCTGTTAGTCAAAACCATTTGGATATGGTTGGAGTAGGTGATGAGACACTGTCAGATCTTTTCTGAGTACTGAGATGGAGGCTGTCGCTTCTCATCGTGCTTAGTGCACATGTGTACCCTTGTAGGTGGCATGTGGTGGTGATGATATTTGATATCTTGTGTAAGAGATCTAGATGGAATTCTGGAATTCTGGCACAAGTTTATCTGTTGTAGACATTTGAGGAGTGAAGCATTACATGGAAGATCTCTCCATCTCTCTGCTGCACCCTCTTTTTCCTTCCCTCTGTCTTCCAAATAGATGAAAAATGTTCCAAATGCTTAGGAAAATTTCATACATGTGAGGGTACTTTAAAACTCTCATGGGTAATGATATTGAAAGGTAATACCTTGGTGTAAAACATTCTAAAATCCAGGCATATTATTGTATATACACTTTTCATTTAAGGCTTAAGGTTTTGTGGAACAATCATTATTTAACTTGTGCCTTTGTGCAAATTAAGATTCACATTCAGATCTTCATGATAAATGAGTTATGAAAGATAAAGAAGGGAGCTGAAAATTACTGTGTTTATGTTTTGAGTTTAAGAAAACAGGTTGGAAGATTATGTAATATACTAATGTACAAGAGATTGGTCAAGGAGGTTTTTATAGTTGGAAATATAATTTAATTTGGCTTTTGTTTGACCTTCTTGTGAGGGGACAAATGAGTATGCAATTGTTTCTATAATGCTGGACTGACTGTATCTTACACAGATACTGCTATCACTTTTTAAAAACTTCAGGTTATATATGACTTTGCTGTATGTTTTGTGAACCACTGAGTATGGACATATACATCTAATATCTCCACATAAATATTCTTAATGGTGATGTTTTATTTCTACATATGATTTGATATAATTAATCCTGTTTAATAAAATACGTGTTACTTTTCCATGACAATGCTAAACACTGCAAGGTGATAGGAGAAAAGTGGATTACTACCAACTTCAACATTTGAATTTAATTCTGAGCTGTTCATTTTAAAATTGGTAGCTACATCATTTAGGTGCCTATAAACAATCATGATGTTTGTGTTTCTATTTTAGCAAATAGAATTTTCATATTTATCCCCCGATTAGATAAAATCATTATGAGTTTATGATAATATTTAAATGCTTTCATAAGAGAAAAAAGTCTGATTATTTCATTAAATCAGGTTGTGGCTCATTTGGATAAGAACTGAAGTAGAAATGAGCACAAGTAAAGATCAACACATTCCTCAGTCATTACAAGCTAGGGAACAAAATAGAAAAAAGGTGTCTTGCAAAAGACACCCAATATCCAAGTGATTACAGTGTTTGGATCAGTTCCATCTTATGGATCAGTTTATGTGATTCTAAAAAAGGACATGTTTTTATAATACATGAGCTCAAGTCATGATTGTACATTTTACTTGATGTTTTAGCATCCTGCTTTTGTACTAAGCATATTTTTGCTACATATAGAATTTACTGAAGTGATATCTGAAGAGGTTTTTGTAGCCTTTTCATGCTGATACAATTCAAGTACTGGAACCAAGGAAGAAAACACTGTTGCCTCATATGGTGTGCAAAAATAAGGAATATCTTATTGAAACAGTTCTCACATTCTTGTTGATTGTTTTCTCTATGTGTTATTGCTTACTTAAGACTCAGAATAGTTGCTATTGAAGAGCAGCTATTGCTGCTGCAGCACTTACGTGGTGCAAATTAAATTATTATGATTGCATTCTTCAGGAACAGCAACAGCAGTTTTCAAATTTAACACCTAAATATTGATATACCTCAAACTAATAATAAATAATTACAGGTATTATATCTATATGTTTAAAAAACATGTATATCTATATCAATATTGCTAACTAGAATAATAAATTATAAATGTGTCAACAACTTGAGAGTTCAGATTTTAAATTTATTACTGCATCAGAACAGTGCTCACCCTAAAATGATTCAGTTGTTTTCCAGTTGACTTGAAATGGAATTTACTGATTCCCATTGCGACTTCCACTCTGCTCCTCCCTCTTATTCTTTTGGTCTATTTGTCTTTATTTTGGTCACTCCTCTTTTCTAAATCTTATATGCTCAGTGTCCTTTTTATGAAAACAAGATTTATTCATTCAAAAGTCAGAGTTACAGAGAGAGAGACATAGATTAAGAGCTTCCATGTGTCTGCTGGTTCATTCACAAAATGGCTGAAGAGGGCAGCAATAGGCCTGTCTGAATAAAAGTCAGAAACTTCATCTTTGACTCCCACACAGCTTATAATATCCAACTATCTGGGCCATTTGCTGCTTTCCCCAGGCCACTTGGAAGGATCAGAATTGGAGGTGAGTGCCACTGGGACTTAAGCTACTGCTCAAATAGGATGCTGGCTTTGCAGTAGGTGCTTTTACCATCTATACCACAATGTGGGTCTTTAAAATTTTTAAATGACATTCATTATTTGTGCATAGAAAATATAGTTGTTTATAAATTGATACTACCGAAAATATTACTTGAAAATTACGAAAAAGGATAAAATGGCATGAAATAATCTATAGTGTTACTATTATTTAAATAAAATTAATGTTTCTAGAGAAGTGAACAATGGAAGATCCAGCTTTAATCTTCATGAGATGTCTGAATTGAAAAGATATATCTTATACTTTATATTTAATTCATGCCTTATAAAAACAGGAAAATAATTTGCTATAGTAGTGGTTTTTTTTATTTCCAACATAGAAAGTCTCATATGTTTCACAAATGTTATTTGGTGATTATTTATTAGTAAAAATGGGTGCTGAGGGAAGTATCTAGACAAAACATTATTTCCTTAGGATGCTGCCCTGAAGTTGCTTTGTAACACTTCTGTTACTCTTTATCGCCCTTTTCCTTGATGTCTTCCTCACAAAGACACACAGCCTTTCCTTAGTACACAAATTTGTGCCTGTTGTGGCACGGGTGGTGGGGGCCTATTGGTTTTTAGGTCTGGGGACTTATCTTGAGTGTTCCCTGTGGACCAGTGCAATGCACTAAGTGGGAAGTGAGCTCGTTCTTGGCTTAATGCAAGTACAGCTCACAGATGTCTCTTCATCCCCACCTCCTTTTTCTTCAGTACATAAATGGTACCTGATGCACTGCTGGAATCCACCCTGTTTCTGCACCCGGCTTCTTGGGCACTGCCACTGGGTTTCCACTTATGGACAAATCAAGCAAATTAGCTGGATGGGAAATTCTATAACTTAGTTCACTTCTTGAGCTCCTGGTGAACTCCCCTTCCCACATGGCCATGGTGGAGCTCTAATTAATCATCACTGTTAGAGTTTCTGGTCAATGCAACCCTGATCCTATGTGCTGCCTCCCTGTGTCCGTGGGTATCCAGGTGTCCCTCTGCTGTCAGCCTGTCCTCTGTTATTTCATGAGATAGTGGTCTCGCTGCTTCACCCTGCTGAAAGTTTCTTCATCTGTTCAAGCATATCTTTAGCTTATTCTACCATCTTGTTTTTCTGATTAAATCTTGTTCTCGTATTTTCCAAGATTTAAAAGGCTTTACAGCACAATTTATTTTGGGAATACACTTTATAGAATTATTTGAGTCTTTACTTTTTTTAAATTAAAAAAAAAGTTTGTTTTATGACACCATTTGATAGGTACTGGGGTCTCCCTTTCCACTCCCCAAGTTCCTTCCCCTCCCCATTTTTCTCCCCTCCAGTCTTACAATGGATGTCTTTCATGAGTTTTCACGAGTCTATCCTGTTTCCATGCTGCTGTTGGAAAGTGTCTGCCAACAATGTAGGAGATGATTGAACGTATTGCTGTGAGTCCATTCTTGTAGTGTATGCATGAGGACATACTTCTCTCTGTTTCTACCTATGAACATATAAATTTCCACTACATTTCCATCATGCATCCCCTTGAGTACAGTCCACTGCGAGGAGAAAAAAATAAAAAGCTTTGGGTCCCTGCACCTGCATGGGAGACCTGGAAGAAGTTTATGGCTCCTGGCTTTGGATTGGTACGGGTGTAGCCATTATGGTCACTTGGGGAGTTTGATGAACATATAACAGATATCATTGTAATAGTAGGGTGGTGAAAAAGAGTGTCCAGCATCTTCACATAGGAATAAATGCCAGTGTGTATGTGTCCCATATGGCACTGGTAAGAGTACAATAAGGAGTAGATCATCATTACTTAGGGGCAGTAGCAATAACAGTGATAAAAGGGACATTGATAATTTCAGGTGGTTACAAGCAGTCAGTCTCTTATGCATGACTGATTAATGGATTGCATCACAAAGCCTTATTACAAAAGGTAGAATTCACAGGAAAAGAACTTACATTTGACATCATCTTATATTAAGACAAACATGATATCTGATCTTTTGGGATTGGCCATTTCCCTTAGCATAATGGTGTCCATTTCAGTCCATTTGGCTATCAACAATTGTATTTCATTTTTTTTTAAATAGCTGAGTAGTATTCCATAGAGTAGATGAACGCAGTTTTTTTATTCTCTGTTGATAGGCATTTAGGTTGCTTTCATATTTTTTTGCAACTATTGATTGTGTAGCAATGGACAAAAGGCTGAAGCTTTAATTTTTTATATGAAAACATTGATGGATGTAACCGGCACCACAGTGTAGCCTTCTAATCCTCTGCCTCTGTTGCCAGCGTCTCATATGAGCACTAGTTCTAGTACCTGCTTTTCTACTTACAATCTAACTCCCTGCTTGTGGCCTAGGGAGCTAGAAGAGACTATGGTTCAAGACCTTGGGTCCCCGCAGCCACATGGAAGACTCAGAAAATCTCCTGGCTTTAGTCCGGCCCAGATTTGGCTGTGGTGTCCTTTTGGGTAGTGAACCAGTGCATGGATCCCTATCTCTCTCCCTTTCTCTCTCTCTCTGAAAAACTCTGAATTTCAAGTAAAATAAATAAATTTTTGAGAATAAAAAAAAAACTTGGTGGAAAATTTAACAGGAATTAAAAATGTCAGAATAACAAGGCAGTGTTGCACTCACTTGAGCTAGTGATTTCTAAGGTGTGTATCAACCTGCTTACACCATTTTCATCAATTTAACACTAAGGACATATTTTTAGTGTTATTTTATTAGCTACTTAGTTTCAGATTCCATTTTCCCTACTTTCCATCTTGCTGGTTGAGAAAGTTGTGGTAAACACATTTCCATGTGAAAAGTTTTGATAATCATGTTTTGCTTTTCATGCATAACTACCTTCTGACTCTTAAGTAATATTAACATAAATCTAGGACCTAAGTCATAATCAGGGAAAAAGAAGTAAATATTTCTTTGCAAAACAAAGTAGTAATTTCAAGCAGCCTAAATAGTTGTTAGACACTCTGGTTCTTAAGAAATTCTAACACTAGCAAGCTGAATTCTCAATAAAGAATGCATCAGCCTTGCATCTGTGGGGGTCCCATATGAGCACTAATTTGTGCCCCTGTTGCCCCACTTCTCATACAGCTCCTTTCCTGAGGCCTGGGAAGGCAGCACAGGATGGCTCACGTCCTTAGCAGGTTGCACTCATGTGGGAGATCCAAAGGAGGCTTCTAGCTCTGGCTGCTGCAGCCATTTTGGGAAGTGAAACAGCAGATGGAATATTTTCTGTGTCTCCATCTTCCTCGAAACCTGCCTTTGAAATTAAAATAAATAAATCATTTTTAAAAGAGGTTGTGAACCAGTAATAATGATAGGGAATAAAACATTGTAAGTGGAAAGAATCATTTTTAAGTAAGGTGTCATTTCCAATCATTGGTGACAAGCCACCTGAATAGTCACAGTAGGTAACCTCATGTCGTTATAGAATCAGGTATACCTGGATGATGAAAGGACTTCACCTGTAAGTTAAGAGATGGAAGTTTCTTCCCAAGCACAAACCTTACGTGGAGCATTATCACATTCCTACTACAATTTATTGGTTGCTTTAGATGGTAGGGAAACACCATGGAGGGACATTTGTCCTTGCAAGCGATATTGAGTCACATCTTGAAGAAAGAAAATGAAGAGTCAATGTCTGAGAGCCTCCCCTTACCCTTGGTTTAACTTTCTGCAGTTACTCTCAATCAACTGTGCTATAAAACTATTAAATGGACAATTCCACAAATAATTAATAAGGTTTAAATTATGTTCTATTCTCAGTACTATAGCGATGCTAACTCTATTTTGTACTACTCTATTTTGTTCAGAAACTGAATCATTGCTTTGTCATGGTCATCCTTTATTCACTTGGTAGCCCCCATTATAATGAGACCAACAGTGGCATTATCTTTTTTAAAAAGAATTATTTTTATTGGAAAGTTATATTTACAGAGAGGAGAGACAAAGATCTCTGTTCACTCCCCAAGTAGTCACAATAGCTGGAACTGAGTATGTATGCATTTATTATAAAGATAAATTCATAATAAACTATAGTTTTATGTTCACTGATTTGTAGGAATTCTACTTTAAATGAAAGTAAAATGTTTCTACATACCTTCTATCCTTTTACACCCACGATTTTCCTTTTGTCAGACTCTCTCACCAATACGCTACGTTTGTTAGAGCTGATGTACTGACTCTGACACATTATTATCACCCACATTCCAAAGTGTAGGATGCAGCTCACATTTGTTTTGCATTCTGTAGATATGGACAAATTATAGTGACACATGTCTACAATTGTACAATCAGACGATGTGTTTTCAACTAACTAAAAGTACTCCAGTCTCAGCCAATTCAAGCCCCTACCCCCAATCTTGTGGCAACCAACTGATGTTTTCACTCTTTCCCTAGTTTTTAAAGTTTTCACAATGTCATGTACTTGGAAATATATATTGTGTATTCTTTCAAATTTACTTTCTTCACTTAGTAATATGCATGTAAATTTTCTCTTTATCTTTTTTTTTTTAAAGATCTATTTTTTTTAATTATTTTGCATTATGTGACAGTTTCATAGGCTCTGGGAATTCCCCCTACACCCTCCCCTCCCCCTGGTGGATTCCTCCACCTTGGTGCAGTATTACAGTTCAAATTCAATCGAGATTCTTTCCTTGCAAACATATACCAAGCAAAGAGTCCAGCTACTTATTGTCCAGATGGGTTGAACAGTTTCTTGGGGAGACCATTTCTGGTCCGAAGTTAGAGCTGGTAGAATATCATCCCAGTCAATTAAGATTCCCAATATAACATCAACAGCAGTTTACAATATTATGGAATTGACATGGTTTTGAGTAACCAGTATGTTAAAAAAAAAAAAAAGCAAGTCCTAACCACAACCTATGATTAGCTCATTGACATTTCAATTTTAGTTTATATACAGCACCGGCTGCTATATACCTTAAAATGGCTATAAGGTACCATTCAGCTATCTCGTGTATATTTCATTTTAGTATTTAACCATTTGTTGTGTTGAAGTATAATTTTGCTGATCTTGGCAGATTTTGGGATAATCTAGACTGGCTTGTAACTCTAACAAGACATTTGTTGACATTTAAGGTGCAGAACATTTTTTTGGGGGGTGGGGGTGTGCAGGAAAATCCTCAACACCATGGTGAGGAGTAATTAATCTTTGTGTCCCACCCAGCGAGGCATGAGCCAATCCATGCCAGCTCCTTCCTGTCAAATTTCAAGCTCTACTTTCTGTTGTTTGTCTATGTATTTTAGGTTTTTTTAGTTTATATGATTGTTTGCTGTGAGGGGTTTTCGAAGCGATCCCGATGGTCATTGCGAGGGAGGTTGGGGGTCCAGAGTTGGAGCCAGGCTCAGACCAGAGAGAGCTCTCCTCCCTGGTCCCGAAGGACATTTATTGTTCTTCTGTTTCTGCAGACCGCTCAGGGCTTCTGGTTGTCTTTCCGATGACATTGGTTTCTGCGCGGTAGTGTTTGGACTTATTCCATCCCCTGCGGAAGCTCCAGTTGAGGGTGGGTGACCTCAGAGTATTCGGCCTCTGAGGGCATCCAATTCCCTGTGGCCTCCTTGGCAGTTGGGATATAGTCCTTGTTGCTCGTATTAATAGTTTGTGGTGAAGGTCTGGGAGTCTTCATGGTTGGGATCCAAGCCTCCTCCTTACCACCTGCTCCACTCTGGAGTGACCCCTGCTCCACGTACATGACCTCCTGTTAAGAGGTTGTCAGGATCGCACCCGATTCCCCCCTCATGCATTGGTATAGTAGTTTTACTATTGTTTAGTGCCGCTTTGAGTCTGTTATCTATGAATTACCAGATTTGACCTTGATAGGCTATATTGTACTTTTTTCTCACTCTTTTTATGGTCCTGAAAGATTTCCCTGCACTCCCCCCCCCCCCATTACAGGCTAACATAGCGTATTGAGGGTATAGTAGGTTTTACAGTTTTTCAATGTAGATCTTAAGTATTCTGACGTTAATTGTTGGTTTATAGATTATATCGCGCTATCTTATTGCGTTAGATACAGGTTATTAGAGATTGCACTAATATTACAATATACAGGTACTATCTTCCAAGTTGTCATCTTTTCATCTCAGATTAAGGCAAACATGTGGTATTTAACCTTTTGGGATTGGTTCATTTCTCTTAGCATGATGGATTCCAGTCGGGCCCATTTGACCACAAAGAACTGCATTTCGTTTTTTTTAATAGCTGAGTAGTATTCCATGGAGTAGATGAACCATAGCTTTCTTATCCAGTCTTCCGCTGATGGGCATTTTGGCTGCTTCCAGGTTTTTGCGATTGTAGATTGTGCTGCTATGAACATAGGCGTGCATGTTGGTTTCTTGTGTAGGAGATGTTTTGGATATATCCCTAGGAGTGCTATTGCTGGATCATATGGTATGTTGATTTTGAGTTGTTTGAATATTCGCCAAACTGATTTCCATAGAGGCTGTACAAGTCTGCAGTCCCACCAGCAGTGGAGAAGGGTTCCCTTTTCCCCGCACCCTCGCCAGCAAGTGTTGGTGGTATTATGTATGTGTGCCATCCTTACTGGAGTTAGGTGGTACCTAATTGTTGTCTTCATTTGGATTTCCCTTATTGCCAGGGAACTTGAGCATTTTTTCATATGTTTGTTTGCCATTTGGGTTTGTTCTTTTGTGAAATGTCTGCCCATTTCCCGTGCCCATTTCTTGAGCAGTTTGTTTGTTCTGGTGTTTTGGTTTCTCTGGAGATCTTTGTATATTCTGGAGATTAGCCCTCTATCACCTATGTCGTGTGCGAATATCTTCTCCCATTCTGTGGGTTGCCTTTTTACTTTATTGATTGTTTCTCTAGCTGTACAGAAGCTTCTTAGTTTGATGAGGTCCCAATTGTTTATTTTGGTCTCAATTTCTACTGCTTTTGGAGTCTTTTTTAGGAAGTGAGGGCCTACCCCTAAGTGTTGCAGTGTGTTTCCAACATTTTCTTCCAAAAGTTTCAAGGTTTCTGGATGTAGGTTTAGGTCTTTTATCCATTTAGATTCGATCTTGGTGTATGGTGAGAGATGTGGGTCTATCTTTTTGTTTCTGCAGGCTATCAACCAGTTGTCCCAACAGCATTTATTGAACAGACCTTTCCATTTGCTTGGGTTGTTGTCTGTCTTTTTGTCGAAGATTATTTGGCTGTATCTGTGTGGGTTTCCATCTGTTGTTTCTATTCTGTTCCACTGATCTTCCTCTCTATCTTTGTGCCAGTACCAGGCTGTTTTGATAACCACTGCCCTATAGTATGTCCATAGATCCGGTACTGTGATTCCCCCTGCTAACTTCCTGTTCTTCAGGATGGTTCTGGCTATTCGTGGTTTTTTGTGTTTCCAGATGAATCTGTGTATCATTTTTTCCAGTTCGATGAAGAATGCTGTGGGTAATTTGATTGGGATTGCATTGAATGTATATATTGCTTTTGGTAGTATAGACATTTTGATGATATTAATTTTGCCTATCCAGGAGCATGGGATGTTGTTCCATCTTTCGAGGTCTTGTTCTATTTGTTTTTTGAGTGCTTTGTAATTTTCTTCATAAAGGTCTTCTACGCTTTTGGTTAAATTTATTCCTAGATATTTCATGCTTTTCTCTGTTATTTTGAATGGTAGCTTGTTGGTTAGATCTTTTTCCATCTTGGGGCTGTTCGCATACACTATGGCTGTTGATTTTTGTTCATTTATCTTGTATCCTGCCACTCTGCCAAATTCTCGTACGAGTTCTAGGAGTCTTTGTATTGAGTTTTTTGGTTCTTCTATGTAAAGAATCATGTCGTCTGCGAATAGTGAAAGCTTCTTCATTTCCAATTTGGATTCCTTTGATTTCTTTGTCTTGTCTTATGGCTTCTGCAAGTACCTCTAGGACTATATTGAATAGCAGTGGTGATAGTGGGCAGCCTTGTCTTGTTCCAGATCTCAGTGGGAAGGGGTCCAGTTTTTCTCTATTTAGTATGATGCTGGCATTGGGTTTTTCATGTATTGCTTTGATTATATTGTGGATTGTTCCTTCTATCCCTACCCTGGTTAGGGTTTTTAACATGAAATGGTGTTGAATTTTGTCGAAGGCTTTTTCTGCATCTATTGATACTATTATATGGTTTTTGTTTTTCAGTTTTTGGATGTGATGTATCACATTTATGGATTTCCTTATGTTGAACCATCCCTGCATTCCAGGGATGAATCCTACTTGATCTGGATGGATGATCTGTCTGATTTTTTTTGTATTCTATTGGCTAGGATTTTGTTGAGAATCTTAGCGTCAACGTTCATCAGGGAGATCGGTCTGTAGTTTTCCTTCTCTGTTAATTCTCTATTCAGTTTGGGGATTAAGGTGATATTGGCTTCATAGAATGAGTTTGGAAGAGTTGCTTCCTTTTCTATTGTTTTGAAGAGCTTGTAAAGGATTGGGGTTAGCTCTGGTTGGAATGTTTTGTAGAATTCTGCGGTAAAGCCATCTGGGCCTGGGCTTTTCTTTGTTGGGAGATCTTTAATCACTGATTCTATTTCTGATTCGGTGATGGGTTTATTCAGGTCTTCTGTTGCTTCTGGGGTGAGTTTTGGTAAGTGGTGGGAGTCTAGGAATCTTTCCATTTCCAAGTGGTTATCGAATTTGTTGGCGTATAGTTCTTTGTAATAATTTCTAATTATTTCCTTAACGGTAGTAGCATCTGTTGTTATGTTGCCTTTTTCATCTGTGATACTGCTAATTCTTGCTTTGTCTTGTTTTTTCTTTGTCAGTCGGGCCAGTGGGGTATCTATTTTGTTTATCCTCTCAAAGAACCAGCTTTTTGATTCATTTATTTTCTGAATTTTTTTTTAATTTCTGATTTAGTTCTTGTCTTGTTTTGATAATTTCTTGTTTCCTCTTGTTTGTGGGGTCCTTCTGCTGTTGCTTTTCCAGTTCCTGGAGGTGTGTGCTTAATTCCTGCATTTGTTGTCTTTCTTGGGCTTTGACGTGCGCGCTTATTGCAATAAACTTACCACGTAACACTGCTTTGGCAGTGTCCCATAAGTTTTGGACTTTTGAATCTGGGTTTTCGTTGGTTTCCATAAATTTTTTGATCTTGTCTTTAATTTCTTCTCTAACCCATTGCTCATTTAATAGCATATTGTTCAGCCTCCAGGAGTTTACATGTTTCCTGGGACATTTTGAGTTGTTGATTTCCAGTTTCACTCTGTGATGGCCTGAGAAGGTACATGGTATGATTCTGATATTTTTGTAGTGAGTTAAACTTGCTTTGTTTCCTATTATGTGGTCTATCCTGGAGAAGGTGCCATGCACTGCTGAGAAGAAGGTGTAGTCTGTGGCCTTAGGATGAAATATTCTATAGATGTCTACTAGGTCCAGTTGTTCTATTGTTTGTGTGAGATCTGTGGCTTCTCTGTTGAGCCTTTGCTGCGTTGATCTACCTATTGGTGTTAGTGGGGTGTTCAGATCTCCCAGAATTATTGTATGTTCATCTATGTCTCCCTTTCAGTCCAAAAGTAGTTGTTTCACGTAGCTGGGTGCATCCGGGCTAGGAGCATAAATGTTCAGAATGGCGATTGGTTCTTGTTGGATCCTCTCTTTCAAGAAGATGTAGCGCCCTTCCCTGTCCTTTTTGACGTTTGTTACTTTGAAGTCCGTATCATCCAAGAATAGGACTGCCACACCAGCCTTTTTTTCTCGTCCATTGGCATGGAATATTTGTTTCCACCCTTTCACTTTAAGTTTCCTGAAGTTCCTTCTGGTTAGATGTGTTTCTTGCAAGCAGCATTTAGTTGGGTCCTGATTTTTAACCCAGTCTGCTAATCGGTGCCTTTTCAGTGATGAATTTAAGCCATTTGTGTTGAGGGTTAATATTGAGAAATTATAATTTTGCCGTGACATATACCCGTGTTTTTGAGGTTGTTGGTAATTGATTGCCGTTTCTGTGGATGGACTTTATTGAGATCTCCTTGATTGCCATCCTTGCTTATGGCTTGCTTCCTTTTTCTCTGGGAGTAGCGCATTTCTAAGGAGATTTTGTAGAGTTGGTTTTGTGTTGGCATATTCTTCTAAGTTCTCTTTGCTGTGGAAGTATCTAGTTTCGTTCTCATATACAAATGAAATCTTTGCTGGGTAGAGTATTCTTGGTTGACAGTTGTTCTCTTTCAGTACTTGAAAGATTTTGTTCCACTCCCTTCTTGCCTGGAGTGTCTGTTCTGAGAAGTCGGCAGTGATTCTGATGGTCCTGCCCCTAAATGTAAGCTTCTCTTTGGTTCGTGCTAACCTTAGGATTCTTTCTTTGTATTCATTGGAGGGTAAGTTGACTACCACGTGTCTTGGGGAGGATCGTTCTGGGTCCACCCTGTGGGGAATCCTCTGGCCTTCCTGAATTTGGATTGGGTTCATGTTCCAGGTATTTTGGAAGTTCTCCTGCATAATTTCCTCAAGTACTGGTTGTATGCCTGTCTCTCTTTCCACTCCTTCTGGGAGCCCCATGATTCTGATATTTGACTTCTTGATGTTGTTGTTCATCTCCTGGATCGTCTTGGTCGCCTTGTGTAGTTGTGACTCTAGTTGGTTAATAATCTGCCTGTTTTCATTCTGGGAATCTTCCAAGTCGGATATCCTGTCTTCTGCTGCTGTAATTCTGTTGGCTAAGCTCTCAACTTTGTTCTTCAAGTCTAGGATCTCGTTTTTGAGTGATTTTGTTTCTGTGATTATGTGGTTTTTAAAATCTTTGAGCTCGTCCCATCGTTTTTCATTGTCTCTGAAGAGTTTTATAATTATTTTTCTGAACTCCTTATCAGAGACGTCTTCAATTTCTTCATCTGTAATCTCTGCGATTAACCAGGCTTTATGGTGGCTTTTTGGGGTGGCATTCGCTGTTTCTACTCCGCTAGGTCTCTTATTGCGTCCCATTTCTGAGATTCAAGGTGTTGCTGGATTCTCACCCTTGACCTCTGCTGCCACTTAGTGGGTGGCCTGAGGCCTTGCTGACCTAATTTTTGTTTTCCTTCTGGGCCAGGGAGTTTTTGCTTTTGTTTCCCTTCTGGGCTACAGGCTTCAGTGCGGTATTTGGTCACAGTGTAGTTCCAACCCGTGCACCTGGGTGCCTGGGTCTCGTTCTTTGGGGTTTTTGTGTGGTTTTTGTTTGTTTGTTTGTTTGTTTGGCTTGGTTTGCTTTGTTTTTTTTTTTGTTTTTTTTGTTTTTTTTTTTTTTTCAGGTTGGCCCTGAATTCAGACTAGCTGTGATCCCGGGGATTTCCCTCTCTGTCTTTGCCTGGGTTTCCGAGGTCACTAATATCGCCATCAGTGCTGGGGGTTTCAGTACCCCTGCAGTTTCCAGCCGCCACTGGAGGGGCCCTGCACAAAGATTTCCTGCAGTTGCCTGTATTTACTCCAGTTAAAATTCCCGCCGGCCTTTCCCCTGCTGGGTTCGTAACTCACCTTTTTCGAGCCGCCCTGAGCCGCCCCAAGCCGCCAGGCGCTGCCTTGGTTTTTTTGCTGTTGCTGTTTTTGGTTGGTTCTCCAGGTTGGGTGGATCTTGTTGATTTTGCAGTGTCCTGGGAGATTCACACACCTGCATATACTATTTTTAACTGTACTCGCTCCTTCCTTTGGCACTTTTTGGCCCTCTCTCTCTGCCTTCCCCCTTACATCAACCCTCCATGGTCGGCCATCTTTTCCGCTCTCCTCTCTTTATCTTTTGTAACTTGGGAGCAAAATTTTATTTAGCAGTGAATGGCTTTCCATCATCTGGGCATATTCATCCATTCACCCTCCAAATATTTTCTTTTAGATTTCTATCATAATTAATATAATATCTATAGATGTGCACATTTTTATGCATAAATAACTTAAATTTTTAGTAAACAACAAATAACAAGTAATGTGATTTACAGTAGTGCTAATATTTAATTTTATAAGCAACTAACAAGTTGTCCTCTCACTTGAAGAAGCTATGCCTTTTTTTTTTTAATTTTTTTTATTAATTATTATGCATTATGTGACAGTTTCATATGCTCTGGGAATCCCCCCACCCCTCCCCACACCCCTCCCCCCTGGTGGATTCCTCCACCTTGATGCAGTATTACAGTTCAAATTCCATCAAGATTCTTTCCTTGCAAACATATACCCAGCATAGAGTCCAGCTACTCATTGTCCAGATGGGTTGAACAGTTTGTTGGGGAGACCATTTCTGGTCCAAAGTCAGAGCTGGTAGAATATCATCCAAGTCAATTAAGAGTCTCAATATAACATTAACAGCAATTTGTAACGTTATGGAATTGACAAGGTTTTGCGTAACCAGTATGTTAAAAAAAACAAAATAAAACAAAACAAAACAAAAAAAAAAAAAAAAAAAAAGAAGCAAGTTCTTAACCACAACCTATGATTAGCTCATTGACATTTCAATTTTAGTTCATACACAGGACCAGCTGCTATATACCTTAAAATGGCTATAAGGTACCATTCAGCTGTCTCGTGTCTATTTCATTTTAGTATTTAGCCATTTGTTGTGTTGAAGTATAATTTTGCTGATCTTGAACATTTTTTTGGGGGGGGGGGTGTGCAGGAAAGTCCCCAACACCATGGTAAGGAGTGACTAATCTTTGTTTCCTACCCAGCGAGGCATTAGCCAATCCATGCCAGCTCTTTCCTGTCGGATTTCAAGCTCTACTTTTTGTTGTTTTTCTATTTATTTTAGGTTTTTTTTAGTTTGTATGATTGTTTGTTTGCTGTGAGGGGTTTTCGAAGCGATCCCGATGGTCATTGCGAGGGAGGTTGGGGGTCCAGAGTTGGAGCCAGGCTCAGACCAGAGAGAGCTCTCCTCCCTGGTCCCGAAGGACATTTATTGTTCTTCTGTTTCTGCAGACCGCTCAGGGCTTCTGGTTGTCTTTCCGATGACGTTGGTTTCTGCGCGGTAGTGTTTGGACTAGTGGGAACAAGAATTCATCTAGTTCCGTTTGTATTCCTACTGTTTTCAATTTGTGCCATTCTAATAGGTTTGGAGTTGTATCACTTGTTTTAACATTTATTTTAAATTTTGTTGAATTTATTTAAAAGTTTTAGAAGATGTCTGTTTTTATTTATTTATTTTTACTTGAAGGTCAGAGCATCGGGGAAGGAACAGAGGAGTGAAAAGAGAAAGGGAGAAAGAGAAAGAGCAATAGAGAATGCAAGAAAGCAAAAAAGTGAGTCAGGTCAAAGCCAGGAGACAGAAACACCATCTGGGTCTGTCACATAGATGCAAGGAGCCAAGCCTTGAGCCATCACCCACTACCCTCCCAAACACATTACCAGGGAACTGGAGAGGAAGCAAAGCAGTCACAATAGGAACAGCCACTCAGATAGGGTCATAACAATATCGACATCTCTCATTTTATAATAATTTAAATCATTTCATGGCATATGATGATGAATACATTTTTATTTGGCATTTGTGTATATATTTTTTTATTAGCAAGTTGTATGTTCAATTGTTGCATTTTAATCGTTTTTATTCAATTTTAAGATTTTTTTAGTGCTATAAAATTGATTTAACAATCCACATTTAAATGTGAAATTTAGAGAGGCTTAGCATAAATGTTTCTTATCTATACAAGGGAGATAAAATAATTCAGGGATTTAGAATAAATATACATACCTCACAAGAATAGTTATATACTTGTGTAAAAAGTTTTAACTCTAACTATATAAACTAATTTAAGTGTTTTCAGAAATCACTCTGGCCAACTTTTATCTTAAACTTTAATTGGAGACTAGGCTTAGTATCTGTTCCCTATAGAAGCTCTGCTGTAAGACAGCTAGTGAGCAAGACTGTTGCTTATTTATTTGCTTGGAATTTGTTTGCTAATGATGTTCTCAATTGACTGTCTTGTTTCTGATATTCTACCTTCTTCTACACAACCTCATAATTAAACTGTTTTATTAAGATGAGAAATTTAGATAACCACATTTGAGAGGGAGAATTTTTCTGTGAGAATATTCACAAAGGAAAGAATTTTTTCTTTTAATATTCAAGTGCAATATTTGTTTCTACGTTCTTAATACCATCTTGAACATTTAAGTGATTGGCAGTTAAATATGCTGTTATTATGAATGCTTATGCTTGTATTTGTTATGCTTAATGTGTGTTATGTGTATATAATATATTTGCAAGTATACACTGAAAATACATAAACATAAATTACATCCTGCTTATTGAAATAATTACATACCTTAAGCATTTTTAATAAGAGCATTAAAGATCTTACTACACTGCATGAAACTGTACATGTAACATTTTAATACTTCCATAAATTCTCACTCTTACTCGAGATGAAGAGATTATGGGACAATGGGGTTATTAAAAATCTTTCAGTGCTATTACCTTTTTAGTTACATGATGATGCTGCAAGGAACATTATCATGTAACCTGGGGTTGTGTAAAAGTATATCGCTTTGTAAGAATGAATTATCAGAACCCAAGCCATTATTTTGCAGCTGAAGTCTTTGATCTCAGACGGTGGCCCTGTGAGATTTCAATTTTGTAACCTTTAATTTTCCTTTCATCATGATCTAAGTGAGGTCTGCAATATCATGGTAAAATCAAAGCAAAAATTTTTAAAAGTTCACGTATAATAAAAATTATCAAAAACATCATTTAAATAAGCCTTCTATTGAGAATAATAATAATTTCAAGACTTTCATAAAGGAGCTAAGAGAAAAATATAATTTGTCTTTATCACTTCAGAGACCATGTCTCCTTAGCTAATAGTTCATCAAAACCAAGTTCCCCCAGGCGAAAGAGTTCTGCAAATGTGATAAGAAGGAAAAGTCAATAATGGCCAAAACACTAGTTTCATCACTGGTCTTGTTTCTATAAGCAAAGTATCTGAAAGCTTTTATTTAGAAACTACTACTGTTAAGTTGTATGACAATACCTGAGTGAGTTGTGCTCACTACAATTTCTACTGGCAAAACATTCACACAACTTGTACAAAGTATAGTACTGAGGTCTGACTCCATAGCTTATGGCTAAATCCTCACCTTGCATGCTCCAGAATCCCGTATGGGCACTGGTTTGTGTCCCATCTGCTCCACATCCCAACAAACTCCTTGGTTGTGGCCTTGGAAAGCAGTAGATGATTGTCCAAAGTTTTGGAACCCTGGACCCAGAGAATTTTCCTGGTTCACAGTTTCCGATTGCCTTAGCTCTGGACATTGTGGCCACTTGGGGAGTGAACCAGTGGATGGAAGATCTTTCTTTCTGTGTCTCCTCTCTGTACATCTGCTTTTCCAGTAAAAATAAATAAATCTTTAAAAAAGAGAAAGCATAGTAATGATGGAAGTATAAGTCGATCAACTTTTCAGATTTTAATTGATGTTGCTTTACAGGTTAAAGCACATGGTTTTCTTCTGGGTTTGCAATGTATGGGGTGTGTCTCTGTATGGGAGTATGTGTGTGTGTACATATATTAAAGGAACTATCTTTGCTAATTCAAAGCAGTAATTTTGTTTCAAAACACACAATTAGAATGTGGAGTTTAGACAGGAACAATGATAAATTCTATCAAATATTTCTGATAACATAGAAATAATGATTAGTAATGTAAGTAGCAAAAAATATTGAACACTTATAAATAACACATCCTTTTCTAATTAGACAGATAAAAATTTATTGAAAGAACTGTGATTTATCCAAACATGAATGTGGTATCTTTGATTCAGTCAGCTAGCAATGAAGTAGTTGCAAGTAACCCATTGAGATTATAGTAGTGGATTACACCCTAATCTGATGTCAGGAGCATAAAAAATGGTAAGAAAAATACAGAAGGCGTGTCTGAGACATTCCACTTGAATTGGATAGAGAAAGAAGTAAAATTATTAAAATAACAGTGGCCTTGTGATCAATAAGGAATTTCAATTTCATTGTTCATTTGGAAAATAGTGAATTTTTAAAAGAAAGATCAATTTGATCTTGAACATGTTTTTGGTACATTCTTATTAGGAGAAAATGTGTTCAAAACAAGCAAGAGATGTGGAGAAGAAAATACAAGGATGGAAAAAGTTTGTTAGAAGAAAGAAAATAGAAATAACACTTTATATGCACACTGTTGAAAGGGACAGATCAAGTTTGTGGACAAAAATTTATTGAGGGCAAATCAGTATTAAATGGTACCTGGGAAATACTGGAAGTTCTTTGTAATCTGTCATCTGCACAATTGGAAATAGGAGTTTATATTTTAGAACCAAAATCTCGATAAGAAATAAAAAACAATAAATTAATTATGTAGAAATGTGTGATATCAGGTTTCCATAGGAAACATATGAAAAGGAGAAAGCCCAAATGTACTCCTCTGGAAGATAAACACTTGAGACTGTGAATCTCTGTTTCATTACACTTTTGATACCATTATATTGCCCATAGTGCAGTTGAAACCTCAATCATTTTTCCTTTGATTGGAATATGTTGTATGCTGCATGTTATTTTAAATCTTTTTGGTGATAAATCAATGACAGCATTTATGATCAAATGCTTTTCTCAAGAGAAAATGCATTTTAATATTCTGAATGGAATAGAGGCAACTCAAATAAGCATTGTAAGTAATTTTCAGAAATTCTTCAGATGAATGACATGGATTATTTATCTAATCAAGTACTATGCATGACATTTGCCCTTTAGAGCCTTGTGAATACACAAATTTGCATACACAAATAATTGGAATGAGTGTTTTTTGGGTTTTGGTCCTTGCTGCTTCCTTTTTTTTTGTTTATTTTTTAAGAATATATTTGTTTTTCCTGGGAAGGCAGATATGCAGAGAGGAAGAGAGAGAGAAAGATCTTGTGTCCACCGGTTCACTTCCCAAGTGACCACGATGGCCATTGCTGAGTTGATCCAAAGCAGGAGACAGGGCCTTAAGGCTTTAGGCTGTCCTGGGCTGCTTTCACAGGCCACGGGCAGGAAGATGGATGGGAAGTGTAGCAACTGGGATTAGAACCAATACCCATATGGGGTCACGGTGCGTGCAAGGCAAGAACTTTAGCCATTAGGCAACCATGCTACTCCTTCCCTTTTTTATATTCTTCATTTATTTTATTATTTTATGACACAACTCCATAGGCTCTGGGATTTCTGCTACCTTCCTACCCTCTTCTCCAAGTCCCCTCCCCTGACTGACTTCCCCTATATCATTGCAATAGAATTGTCCTTCATGAATAGGCATAAGTCTGCTGTTTAAGTGTATCCTGACATTACAGGAATGAACAAGGGCAGAGGTTCCAGTATCCTTTTGTAAAGATATTTAATAGATCCATTGGGTGTCCTACTTTGATTTGGAAATAGAGATCCATAATGTTGTATTTTCTTTTTTTTAAAAAATTTATTTATTTCTATTACTGAGTCAGATATACAGAGAGGAGGAGAGACAGAGAGGAAGATCTTCCGTCCGATGATTCACTCCCCAAGTGAGCCGCAACGGGCCGGTGCGTGCCGATGCGAAGCCGGGAACCAGGAACCTCTTCCGGGTCTCCCACGTGGGTACAGGGTCCCAATGCATTGGGCCATCCTCGACTGCTTTCCCAGGCCACAAGCAGGGAGCTGGATGGGAAGTGGAGCTGCCGGGATTAGAACCGGCGCCCATATGGGATCCGGGGCATACAAGGCGAGGACTTTTAGCTGCTAGGCCACGGCGCCGGGCCCCATAATGTTGTATTTTCATCTGGAAATGATGGTCTTTATTACACAGTTCCTATACAGCCCCTTAAAACCCATATAATAATATCAACAACAGAAATAAAATGAGAAAATTTACAAAAGCATGAGTTAAATGACATGCTACTGAATGACCAATATGTTACTGAGGAAATGAAAAAGAAAATAAAATACCTTCTTGAAGAAAATAATGCTACTCTATGACCCATGATTCAATAAAGAAATTAAAAAACACTTTTTGAAGAAATGAAAATAAAAACTATCAAAGCCAATGAGATGTAGCACAAACAGTAGTGAAAGGGTTATTCATATTTTATTCTGCATGAAGATTGCTTTGTATCAGAGAGAACATATGATATTTGTTCTTTTGTGATTGACTTGCTTTGTTGGGCATAATGGTCTCTAGTTGGGACCATTTGGTTACAAATGCTAGAGTTTCATTCTTTTTAACGGCCGAGTAGTATTCCATGGAGTAAAAGTACTGCAATTTCTTTATTTACTCCTCTTTGAATGGGCATATGGGTTATTTCTATTTGCTATTATAGATTATGATGCTGTAAATATAGGAATACAAATCTCTTTCTTAGATGCAGGTTTCATTTCATTTGGGTATATTCTCACAAATAAGACAACTGTGTCATATGGCAGGTCAATGTTCATTTCTTTAAGCATTTTCCATATAGATTTCCATAGTGGTTGTACTAGCACAACTTCCCCACCAACAGTAAAGCAGAGTACCTTTCTTCCCACATTTCATTTGTTTTTTGCTTCAACTAGCACAGTACAGTGTTACGTTACTAAACCAGCTTTCCCCCAGTGTACTGAGTCTAATCTTAGAAAAAGAGCTTAAATGTGTTCATTATAGAATACAATTTTTAAAATATATTTTGTTGACTTTTTAAGCTTCAGTATTCATCTTAAACTCTAAATGCTATACTTTGAGAGGTTACTCAACAAAGTATATCTGTAATTATCTGCTACCATGAGGAAGAAATAATCCAGCCCAAAGTAGACCCACATGTACATGTGTGAAATCAATGACATGATTAATGATGTTTTAAAATACAGTGATATTGCAAGAAGCAGTTGTCTGAAGTTGTGCTATATAAGCTCAAATTAGATCAAATTTGCATTTAGGTTCTAATGTGCTTGAATTTAGTGTAAAAACTGAATGAATTTAGATTTTACAGTTTCACTCCATCATTTTTTTTTTACCACTTCTTGCATAAGACTCCTTTCTATTTTGAGATTATGACACAAATTACCTACTCTTCCTCTTCACTTTTCTTTTCTGTATCAACAGCTTATGAGAGTTGGGATGTTTGTTGAACTAGAATTTATAAAAGAAAAATAAGTTTGGAAACAAAAGTGCAAACCAATACAAGAAATATACTTTTATATTTTTGACTTAGTTTACACACAGAATCATGAAACTGAACTTACTAGTAATCATTTGGTGATTATTTCTAAATAAATATGGAGGCCTCATAGACTCAGAAAAAAATATTTCTGAACAGACACGATGGTATATGATGATAATGTATATTACTATGTATTTTTAAAAATTCCAACATGCTGACTAAAGATGAGCAATAGAATTCTTGAAATGGATTACACACACACACACACACACACACACACGATTTTCCTTGAAAAAAATGTTGTCAAATGGGCTTTTGGCAATGACAAAGGGAGTAATATGATGAAAATATAAAATCTTGGGGTTTTTGTTTATTTGTTTGAAATGCACTGAGACATATGGATCTCCCATTTGCTTCTTCCTTCTCATATGCTCATACAGTAGCTAGGCTGACAAGCTGAAGGCCCAAGCCAAGAATCCAACTCATTGCTTCCATGTGAGAGGCATGAGCCCCTCATGCATATTCTTTTTAGTGGACACCTGCTGCCTCCCAGGATTCACATTAGCAGGAAACTTGAATCAAGAGTGGAACTGGTACCTCACAAGAGTTCTGATAGGAAATGTGGGCTATCCCCAGTGGTGCACTAAATGCTGTACAAAAGGTGCACCATCAGGATCCCTAATTTGAGTTTCCAGTTCAAAATCTAATATACGAGGGCAAGCATTTGGCCCTATATTAAGCTGTCAGAATGCGTGTGTACCACGGTAGAGTGCCTGGGCTAAGCGACAGGCTGCTTTCCTACCTGTCTCCCTGCTAACATGCATTCTTGGTGTAAACAGTTGCTGCACGAGTACTAGACTCTAGACACCCTGTGGAAGACATGATTGAGTTTGTAACTCCGATCTTCAGCTCCAGTTCAGGTCAAGTGGTGGGAACATTTGAGGAGTGAAGCAACAGATGGAAGCTTTTTCTTTCTGTCTCTTTTCTGTCTTTATAGCTGTCACTGTATACCATAGATAAAAACAGGTTGATAGTCACACAGGGTGGGGAGATCAATGGGAAGTGTCTTGCGCAAAGCTATGAAGCAACTCTGGGAAACAATATAAAATAAGTGACTCAGTTGCTAAAAGCTAGAGTATGGAAATTTCTTTGCCACAATATTAGCATTTGGTGTTTAATTGGGTAAGTTTAATTAGGTAAGTGTAAAAGGGTAGTTTAATTTTTATCAAAGTTTAATTTTTGACATTTATTAACACTATGCCTTAATGGCCAAGAAACTTAAATGGGATCATTTGGTAGCACATGTTATTGAAATGAATATCAATGTTCTTTTCAGAAAGAAAGTGTGCCTTTAACCCAAATCTCAAAGAATCTCTAAATACAAATTTTTATAAAGATAGCATTAAATCTTAATTTCAAAGCCATTAAAGAGATAATAAACAAAGAACACAAATAGAAAACCAACACAAATAAGGAAATAAAATAAAATACAGAAATCTTTGCTTTTCAAAATCAGTGGTCAAATGAAAAATATTTTTAATTTTCCTATATCAATGAAAGATCAGTTTGAAAATAAGGACAGTAAATAAGAGACTAAAAATAAGTATCATGTTTAAGAAAAGAATGCATGCATTTAACAGAAATAAAAAGTAGTAAAATAATTAGATTTAAAAAGATTTTTGGTGAATTAAATAAGAAATTAGCATAGAAATAGTTGATAGAGTGTAAGAGTTATTCACAGCTTTGTTTAAAGATATATAGAGATGAGTGTTGTGAAAGAGATTTAGACAAAAACAAAGTAGAGTGTTGAAAAAAGGTATTTCCATGGTTAATAAGAGAAAAATATGGAGACGTTCAGCTAGCACTGATAAGTATTTTTTAAAAACACTGTATCTTGAGATAAACTGAAAATTAACATCCACATACTGATGCATTTTTATAAACTAGCAAGGTGTGTGTGTGTTTGAGGGGAATGCAAAATTAATAACAGCCAAAGAAGATGGGAAAATCCCTCTCAAATAACTGTTATTTCTGTTAAAGTTTCAAATGGAAATTAGAATATTAATGTATTCTTTATGCCAGGGAAATTAACACACATAACATTTATCTATAAATTTATACATATTAACAGTATGTAGAAAAACTTTGCATCGGAAATAGAAACAAAATAAAGGTATTTCTGGAAAAGCAGAGTTAAAGCTTGCCATCAGCAGAGCCTTAGTAAATGAAATTCTAAAAAACATATTTAGGCAGAATGAATATTATTCCAGATGGAAGATCAAAATTAAAAGCAACTTAACTAAAGACGCTTCTGAGCAGGTGTCTTTATTTACATAACCATGAACTGTAGTCTAATACAAAACAATACCAATGATGGTATCTCATTTATGAAGAGGATACTCTGTGTGAACGTGGTAAGCAAAATATGCTTATATCTCTGGAAATCAATAGGTTCTGCCATGTACTGCACATTTAAAGCTTTATGTTGTTCAGGAGCAAACTAAAGATATGAACGATAAAAGAGGATTGACACCAAATGGTAGACACAAAAAAAACTCAAGAAGGAAATGCAGTAAGGATCAAGCACAAAAAAAAAGTTTGTGTTTTTTTATTTTGTTGCTTTTGTTTTCTTGCTACCAATCTTTGAGGATAACAAAAATCCCACATAAGTCACTTTTAATGTATCAAGCTAGATACTGAATAGTAGAAAATAGCAATGTTTTGCTACTTCATGTAATAGAAAAAAAAGTTCTGATTATTTCTACAAGGAAAAGCAAATTACTTCATTAGTTTTATTTTTTAAATAAGTTTAATATCAATTGCCTTTTCTAAAATAGTGTAATTTTTTCAGTAGGACAGGTATTAAAAAGAATATTATACCCATTTTACATGTGAATAAAATGAAATTCAGTGAGCACTGTTATTCATCAATGTTTTGTTTTGGGACAGGATTTTAATTTGAAGTCAAATACTAAGAATTTGTTGCAACCCTGTTTTTACAGCACAGCAAGTTGTAGCTCCAAGTACACTAATCAGTCTCATTGAATTCTAGTTGCTTTATATGGAAATGGGGCTAATACTTGATTTTGTAGTGTTGTATCGAAAATTCAGGAACCAAGTATATTTATACTGCTTCGAGTTATTTAAAATAAATGTAATGTTTATTAGTTTTCTGTGTGATTTCTTTAGAATTATGGCTTATCTGAATAGTGGCATAATCTGTTCCATATAGTCGCTTATCGTTTTTAGTTGTGAGTATGCTCAATTCATGAGGTTAAAAATGAGCACCTTTCCCATCTTTGCCTGCTTGTCATCTCATTTGAAGTAAGGTTTATGGAAGCATAATGGTCCTTTTTTGCAAAACACTAGGAAGGATTTGAGCCTATCCTGTCACTTAGACAACTAATTACACCATTACATGCTGCAATTACAATTAAAGATTTTCAGCTGATGAAAAGCGTGTTCACTGCATTCTCATTACCTGATATTTCTTTGCCAACACTCTAGAGTGTCATGATTTTGATGAAACAAAAACAACTCAAGGAGCTATATTTGCTCAATAATATCAACAGAGCAGTTCAGGCAGCCATTGCAATTCCCTTCTGCCCCATTGCACTTCTCTACCAAGCTATTTAAAGCTATAGCTTTTGTTATTACCTTGTGGAGCTTGTTGGCTGCCAAAATCATTAGTAATATCTGCTGATACAGCATTGTCTCTGTGAAGTATCACAACCTGTTAGGAACCTAGAGCTATTTTGGCAGTAAGCCAATTGGATTTGATCTTAAGTTGACTCAGACCAGATCAGTCAATTCAAATCACTTAGTTCATGCAATGCCTGACATATAGTGTGCTTGCCTTAAGTAACCATTATTTACAACAGCCTCATAGCAATCACAAAACCTGACAGATGGCTCTAGGCCAAAGGACATCCCCTGAAAGCTTCCTTCTTCTTTTTTGACTTACTGCTTTCCCAAAAATCACCCCGAAACTTTCTCATCTCATAAATATCAGCAAGATCAATTGCCATTCTGTTGTTTGGTTCATGTTATAATGTATTTTTAAGTAAGTGTCACAATACATAGTAGTTCTACTGATTATGGAGAACTACATAGGAGATCTAATTGTTAATACTCTCTATGACATAAGGACTTATCTTGTGTGTGAATATATTTAATAACTAAAAATTCTTCCACGTTACAGTAGTTACAGCTTCTCCAAGTGACAGAAAATCCTATTTTGCCTGTTTTAAGTGAAATAATGACTTATCGCTGCAATTAAATGAAAAGTACAGAGGCTTCTGGCATGGCAGACTATAGTGATATTGGGACCCTGTACTTCCCTCATGGTCTCTGAGTTCTATTTCATTGTTTTCTGGCAGGCTTTCACTGTAAATTCACAATATGGTTACACCTGACCTAGAATCTCATATAGGCTCAGCCTTCGAATACTTCAGCATAAAGGGTCAACCCCTGTTTATATGCTTCTAAAAAATTCCATTCTACTCCATGGCTTCTGTTTAGATCATTTGTAGGTCACTGAGTCCATGACTTCTGGTGGCAAGAATAGTGCCCAAATCAAGTTTGCTGATAGCATACTGCATATCTACCTGTGCATTAAAATTTGGTCCAATTCTTCTCTTATCACATGGTATAACAAAGTTGAAATAGATCACTAATAAGATCCAAAGTGTTAAAGCAAATATAAAACTAATTGACAGAGATATTATATGCACAGCACAACGTATCCTACCTCTGGAAACAAATCAGAATTGTTTGATAGAACCCTGGAGTATAAATACAACAGCTTGTTCCTCATATTAGAACTGCAGCACAAAATTTGGAGGATATCTTTACTTTTCAAAATCTTCATGGAAATTCTCATATGCAATTCTATTTAGAAAAAAAATGACCTCGGTAGAATCCAATAAATGACGTGTTTACTATTTTCTATGCAGCCAGAGAATGTCCAGATAATTTTAGCACTTATTAAATGCCATATATTACAGGAACAGAGAAATATAACCTATGCACCGAGCAAGAGGTGAAATTCTACCTTTTGTCAAAACAGAAGAAAGTAATAAACCAGCCCCACAAAGGAAAAACAAAATTCCCATTTACCTATGCATTTATTCACTGAATGGATACTTGATGGGCCCAAATGATACATCAGACATTGAGGCAGAAGTTGGTTAACATGTTGAATAAAGTAGGACAGTGGTATGAAAATATGGCTGCATGCTAAGAAAGGCACTGAGGAGCCCAGCATTCCCTAAGTGGATTGCTGGGATTGTGATTCCAGCCTATTAATGTGCATTCTGGGAGACAGTAGATGGAGGTTCAGCTATTCAGGTCCCTGAACCCACATGGACACCTGGATAGAGTTTTAGGTTCTTGCTTCAGCAGGGTCCGAACTCAGCTGTTGTCGGTATTTAGGGAGTCATTCAATGGAGGAAAAATCTTGCTCTCTGTTTTATTTTGTTTTTGTTGTTGTTTGTTTTTTAAGAAAAAATGTATATGTTTTGCAAGAGTTACACACACAGAGATAGAGCTGTTCATTCCGATTCACTCTACAAATGACAGCAATGATTAGTACTTGCGCAGGTCAAAGTCGGGAATCAAGAGCTGCATGGGCAGTAGTGGCAGAAACACTTGAGCTACCCCACACTGCTTTTCCCATTTGCAGAGTGAACCAGCAGATGTCAGCTCTTTCTCCCCGTCTCTCCTCTCCATAGATCTGATCTCCCTTTCCAATTAAAATAAATAAGGCTTAAAAAAAGTAGTTAACTCATAAAATATGTTATCTACAAAGATTTTCTTGAGGAAGCCACATAACAGGCTATCGCATAGACTGATTCCAATGTATCTGATTATAGATGTCATTTTTAAGCATAAATAAATGCTTTGCTGCTCAAAATTATCTTTTAATGAATAGTGAGGATAGATTCTCTTGTTTAAACACAAAGTATCATCCACTCGATATACTATTAAACGCCAAAGGGAATTTAATCCATCTGTTCAAATCCATCTCATATTTTCTCATTTCAGGTCTGCTCTTTATATCCTTCAGTTTACACACATGTCTTACCTCTCTAACTAGTTATCTCCCAGTGCAGCTAACATTCAAGTAGCACAAGTACTCCACATAAAAGTAACTTGTAATCCCTGCTCTGTGGGAACTGGTGCTTAGAGTTGCCATTAACACAGTAGGAAGCCACATACTTAACTCTACAGACATTCAAATTAAAGTATATGCAGTATACAGAGAAATCTCCAAATCAGCTATCATGGTTTTTAAGCTTTTGGAATTGACTGCTTCTTCAATTATACCTTTTGATGAGACAGAGACACTGCTGTGAAAGATTTCATTTTGCTATGTGTTTATATTTTAGTGGCTCTATTATGAAACATGAATTTGATGTGCTTAAAGATAGGAGCAGACATTTGTTTCCCTCCTCCTATGGTAGTCATCTGTATGAATTTAAATAATGAGAAAAAAATGCATGTTAAAGTAATGACAAAGCAAGTGCTTGGTTGCATGCACATGTTTTTATGTAATGGGATAAATGGACCAAATGGATGTTTTTATAACCTTTCAACATATACTGCTTCAGCCCTTGAGCTCCAGATATTTTGAGTACTGAAATTGATAGTGACAATGACCCCTTTTTTCTCTATCAAAAAAGAAGAAAAACAAAAGTTAAAATTTAAAAATTAAGAAATATTTATTAGGAGAGACCAAATGTCAAAAACAATAGGTAGTAAGGTAATTTAATACTCAAATTTTAGTATGTTACGCATAGGTTTCTTGTATGTATGTATTTGAACATCATTCTGCCATATGTTAATTTGATAGGACACAATATCCAATTGCTATGATTTTTTTTGCAAATGAAGCTGCTTTTGTCAAGATAAAGTTACTTGACATAGGTGATAAAAATAGGATCTGATTACATTCATTAAGATTCAGTTGGGATATCATGTTTTGTTCCATGTGCTAGATAAGTGAAAGCAACATGTTACTAAAGGTATGGACTCTCAGTTCTGAATTGGTGATTTTAGTGCACATGATTGTGTAAGGCATGCTGCATGTGTATACAGTCTGTTCAAATGGTTTACACTGGAGAAGACAGCACAAGTTATCCTGATATTTTTTTGAGACAAGTGAATGAACTTTTAAAATTTCAAACTCATGATCATATTTATAAATACATCTGTGATTAATAAAAAAGAGTCTAGCTTGCTCAATATTCAGAGTTTTGCCCAGTAGGAAACATTTTTAGAAAGAATTTTTAATTACTTTTTTTTGTGGAGCATCAGTAACATTGTAATATAAACTGGAATGAGCATAGCAACAATCTCAGTCATAGAGAAATCACCATAAGATTGGTATAAAGGTATCAATAAATACATTGTGGTACTTTTTCAAGAAAAACAAAAATTAAAATATTTTTATTTTGATAAAGAAAATTGAAGGTTAGTGGAAATGTGATCTTTTCAAAGTGTCTATTGAAGTGGCCAGCATTGAGACACAGCAAGTTAAATCACCATTTGGAATTCTGGCCTGCATATCAGAGCACCAGTTTGAGTCCCAGCTGCTCTTCCTCCAATCCAGTTTTCCACTAATGCACCTGAAAAGCAACAGAGGATGGTTCACACAGTTGAGGTCCTGCCAGTTTCATAGGAGACCTAGGAGGAATTCTGAGCTGGTGTCTTGGACCTCATCCCACCACGGCTCTTAGAGCCATATGGGAAATGAAATAGAAGGTGGAAGACCCCACAGTTTCTCCCTCTCTCTCCTTCTCCCTTACATTTTTTAAATTAAAAAGTTGATGCAAAAAAAACTTAGAAAATTTATATAATGAAGAAAACTATTCATGAATATAAGCCATTTTCACCAAATTTTAATTTCACTTTCTTAATTTCTTTTTGAATAAAATTTAATATTTGAAAGACAGATTTGTAGAAAATGAGTTGTAGAGCTGGGCAGAGACCTCCCATCCTCTGTTTCACACACTAAATGACTACAACAGCCAGTGGTGAAACAGGCCAAAGTTGGGACTTCTGCGCAATTCATTTTACTGTTACAGCAAATGAACTTTTCCTTTATTATCTTTATTTTTATTGCTGCAATAACTGCCCATATTTATATAGCACAAAATGATGTTTTACTACATCTATACCTTGATAATGACTAAATAAGTATCAAAGTGTCATAAGTGTTTTCATCACCTAGTCACCTATAACACTTATCAATTATTTTTGTTGAAATGCTGAGAAGTGTCTAGCTATCCTGAAATGCACAGTACATCATTGTTAACAATGTTCATCCTATTGTGCAATACAATGCTAGAGTGTATTTCCTCTGTACAGCAGCAGCGTTGTGCCCAATGACCAGCTTCTTCCTCTCTTTCTTTCCTCTAAAGCCTTTGGCAACCACTACTTCTTTAAGATCATGTTTTGTTTTGTTTTATGTCACAAACGAGTGAATCCTGTGTATTTTTGTGTCATAAATTAACAAAATGTCTTCCAGGTTCCTCAACTGTTGTCAAAATGGGGTGAATTCATTTCTTTTTCTCATCATTTAGTAGCATTCTGTTTTGTGTGTGCATGTATGTGTATGGAGAGCATATTTGTTTTTCCTAACTATGGGTACTTAATTTGATTTCATATCTTGACTAGTGTGAATAGCACTGTAATACATATGATACTGCATGCACTGTAACACACATATACCGCAAAAATCAGTATTGCCAATGTATTGATATTACTTCCTCTGTATACACAGTCCCCAGTAGTACCATTGCTGGTCCATTTGGCACTTCTATTTTGTTAATTTTTAGAACCTCCATATTGTTTCCATAATGTATGTACTAATGATATTCCTATCAACACCATGTAAGCATTTCCTTATCTCTTCCTTTATACCAGACCTTACTATAATTTTTTTTTCACCAACTGATTTCCAGTAATGGTGGTAGAAACACACACTGGCATTCCTAAAAATGTTAGATAGCAGTAAGTAGGAGGATGAAACTAAGTCCATAATTTCCAGTGTATCTGAGTGCACAAACCAACTCAAAATTAAATATTTAAAGATTTAATATTTGGGTCCTAATTTAAAACCCAAAAGAAAAAAAATCTTTGAGAAATGAGCATGGGGAAATATTTTATGAAACTGAACCAAAGTTTTAGATAAGACCCCAAAAGCACAGAAAAATGAAACAGAACAGTCAGTGTTATAGCAAGCTAAAAATCACCCAAAATGACAAAACAAGAAAGCAGTTTAAATAATAACAAATATTTGTTCATTATAGGCTTTATAAGGTATTAATATTTGCAATATACAAGTTAATAATGCTATCAATAGCAAAATAAAACCAAATAAATTGAAATTTGGTAAATAAAATTTTAACTAGATTTTCTGAAAGCATGTAAGTAGTCAAAGGTATATGAAAAATGCTCAATCTTACTAATTCTCAGAAAATTATAAATGAAACCACCATAGCAGTTAACTGTAATTACAATATTTGTTAGTAAACACATTATTAACATATTTTTTCATAGCACATTGACGAATATTTTTACAAAGTATTAGTGTCAGCATTATAGGTTTATGTAGGTAAATGATTTGCCGTTTCAAATTATGTGCATTTCCCAATTACTAAAATTTTGCTTCAAATGTCCAACCAATACTTCAATCTGGCTGTTTTGTTTCTGTTGTTGAAATGACACTGTGATTGTTTGACTATCGTGGGGTGATGCACCCTGCTAACTTTGAGTGTTTTTATGATTTGTTGTATCTAGTGCCATCAACACAGATAAGAAAAGATGCACTTAGAATACACAACTGACAGATTGCTTTGTTGACTGTTGCTCAGCCTTGCACATGTTTTTGTGTGTTGGGATAAGGCTGAGCCTATTTAGCCTGTACATTTCTATTTCATAATATATTAACCTGAAACCTGCTGAATCTCACAGGCTGCATTTAGAAAATACGAAGAAATAAATAAAAATAAAAGTTATTTTACTTTGAATAAGGAATAATATATACAGAACTCAGTGAGACAAAGAAAATGTGCTATTTGCTTTTAAGCAAAATTAGTCAAATCTATTATTCTCAATTGTGGGTGAAGTCCAAGTAACATATTTGTACAAACTAAAATTATAAATGTTTATTCAACTGCCTTTGTTGCACATTTTCATGGAAGCAGAAGTTTAGCTGTGTAGGTTGTAATCTAACCAGACCATACTCTTCTAAGAATGAGATAGTTTGTCTAAGCCAATACACTCAGGAGTACCAAAACTGAGCCCTTACTGAACATTTATCCATGTGATTACAAACTGTCTACTCTTAATCTTTTGCAATAAAACTATATTGCATTTAGATGAAATATTCGTATCAACTTCTTTATGGTTGAGTTTTGCTAAATGCAGTTAAAATATATATTCTACATAATTTGGAATTTGAGAGGATAAGGCATGCCTCCTATTAGAGTAATTAAGAAAACTTTCATAAAATAAAGCAGTGTTATTTAATGTAGTTTAACATAGTGGTGGATGCTAAATAAAGCTAAAGTAGTAAATAAATTTAATGCATGAATATGTTTGAACATATTCATTCATATTAATCATGTCATATAGCGTAAGAGCTATATATGTTACAAGTGTACATACAGCTGAATATATTTTATATAATCTAAATTTTAGTTTTCAGAAACAATTTTAATAACTTGTACATATGTGCCTTCCTGTAAACTCAGGATTTGAAATGCAAACATGTACATACTTTTCAAAGAATAATTGAAATTATGGGAAAACAATTCAATAACTAATTGTTATAGCACTTAAATCTTAGGAAGAAATTGTTAAACAGAGGATATGGATTAGAACTTTAGAAGCATCATTGCCATAGTATGGCGGTAATTTTTATTTTCTAAGACTCTTTTAAACTCTCTTTGGAATAACAGAATTTTTGCCAAGTAAAGTAAATGAAATTGAGTTTAGGGACTTTATGTTGGATCTGTGTGGAGAGCCTAAAAAACCAAGAATAAGTTTGAAAATGGAAAGAGATGTGGTAAATGAACTACTCTCAGAATTTATACCGAGGATTTGTGGAGCAAAATGCAAAAAAGGTCTAAGAAGTGCAGAGCAAGAATGAGGAAGCTAGGAGATAACTGTGAGTTTGAAACTGCTGATTTTTACCATCTTGCAGAATTTAAAGAGCAAAACTGGAATGTGAAGGAATTCTTGGCGTTGGCCATAGACGTAGGCATTACAAAACAACATGTCTCAGTCAAAGTTCTTGAGTTGATTGAGGATAACCAGAAGAAATTACGTGAGAAAGAAAACTAAATAAGGTCTGTAAAATATACTGTTGTCATGAGGAAAACCATGACGGGGAAATCATAGGTCAAATGCCAATTGACCCTCTGTGTTCTTTTTGATAATGCTATTCTTTTTTTTTTTTTTTTGTACCTATCACACTGTGTCATACCATTTGTTTTCTTATATATGCTGAAGGATATTTTGAAGAGCATCCAAATTGTATGAGTAAATTAGGTACCTTTTTAAAATTAAAGATCTATTCATTTGCAAGTCAAGAGTTACACAGAGTCAGGGAAGGAGAGAGAGATCTTCTGTCTGCTGCTTCACTCTCTTGGAAGGCAGCAATAGCAAGGAGCCAGGTCATTTTTTTTAAAGATTTGCTTGTTTTTATTTGAAAGGTAGAGTTTGCAGGCAGAGGAGAGATGGTTAGAGAGGTCCACCATTCCCTAGTCGTCACAGACAGCCACAACAACGGGAGCTGAGCCGACCCAAAACCAGGAGCCAAGAACCAGGAGCTCCCTTCTGTTCTCCCACTTGGATTCAAGATCTCAAGGTCTTGGCACAGTCCTCCACTGCTTTCCCCAGCCATAAACAGAGAGCTGGATAAGAAGTGTATCAGCCAGGATGCAAACCCACACTGATCAGATGCAATCACTAGCAGGTAGAGGACTAGCCAGCTATGCTACTGTGCCAGGCCACCAGGTTATTTTCAAATAAAATTGTTTTCTTTTTTTCTATTTAAAAATATCCCTTTATTTTCATTGGAAAGGCAGATCAGATTTATGGAGAAAAGACACAGCAAAATCGTTTATTTTTGTTTCACTAACCACATGGCCACAAAGGCTGGAGCTGAGCCAATCCAAAGCCAGAAACCAGGAGCTTCTTCCAGGTTTCCCAAATAGGTGAAGGATACCAAGCTTTTAGACCATCCTCTACTGGTTTCCCAGGCCATAAGCATGGAGCTGGGTGGGAACCGGAGCAGCCAGTACATGAACCACTGCCATATAGGATGCCAGTGCTTGCAAAGTAAAGACTTTGCCATTGAGCTATCATTCCAGGTCCTAAATCATGTCATTTAACTGTCACTTTTTTTCTTTTTCTCCAATATATAATATTTTACCTCTCACAACTGTTATACCTGCTGTCTCCTAGGACCTAATATAATGTGCAATAGTCACAGGGGTTAATGAATTTTTAATGAAAGAATATCCTTTATATACTGGCAAATTAAAACTCTGCAACTAATGAAAAAGAATTTGTCTAAAATGGCTCTATGACAAAATGATTCCCATCTCTGTTGGAAGGCGCATCATTCCCCAATTTTTCCTATGTGTTGACAGCCGCCTCATCTTTCCTCCCCATTTTATGAAAACAGTTCATCTGTGAAATTTCCATTTTGCAAAGTTGTGTTTATTTTCTTTTTTTTTTATTTTTTTTAATTATTTATTGTTTAACTTCAGTAATTACATTGTATTATGTGACACATTTACATAGATACTTGGGTTCTCCCCACCCCTCCCCAAACCCTCCCACCATGGTGGATTCCTCCACCTTGTTGCATAACCACAGCTCAAGTTCAGTTGAGATTTCCCCATTGCAAGCGTATACCAAACATAGAGTCCAGCATCTTATTGTCCCGTCAAGTTCAACGGCTTCTTTAAAACCTGTTCTGGTAAATTCAATTAATTCCTTTATCTCTAGCTTTATCATCACTTAAATAAAGTATAAAATCATTAACATAAACGGAAAACCAAATAAAGACAAACCAATCAGAGGACTTGAGTAAGAATCTATGACAAACTTTAGCTTTTCTTTTGGAAATGAGAAATTTATTTCCTTTGAATTCTGAATGGCTCTTTGCCTGTTCTCTGGTACTTCTGAATCACCTTGTAATTCGTATTAAATTTATAACACTGCTGATAATTTGATTTAATTTAATTTCTCTTATTGAAACAGAATCACTGAATATCAATCTAGTTATGATTTTTGATAACAGAAATTGATCTGGAATAGAAGTATCTATTATTGTGCTCATATATATGTAGTTGGGAGCAAGCCATTCTATTTTACCTTTCAGAGTGTATTCTCATATCTAGGATTGAAATTAAGATTTCTACCACAACAGCCTTTTTTAGTTTCAAGACTTTCTTCTTATTAATGAGTTTTAAACATGCGTAGACCCATGTGTACTTCTTAATCATGCCATCAAATTCTCTCTGTCCTTTTCTTCTTTGATTTCTTCTTTGTTTCCTTGTTACTTTCCCCCTGGCCGCCCAGCATTGTTTCTTCTTTCTAATCAAACAATTCAGCTATATGTCACAGTGCAGCTTTCAATATTTAAGGTCATTTTAGCTGAATTCTTTCTCCAGAAGTTTTGAAGTATGAATTTACCTAAGTGTGGTTGACATTCTTTCTCAGATATTTATTGCACCAAATGGTGCTAAGATTAGGTGCTAAGAAACAGCAGAGTGTAAAACAAGCCAGAGCCCCAGGTTTTAGCTGACTTTGCAAATCATTGCCATCAGCAATGAAAAGCTGCACTACAATGTACAGGTATTTTCTGAGTTATCCAGAAGGAAATGAAAGACTTAAGTGTCCCCATTCCTGGGCAGGAAAGGAAACTAGAAACATGACAGTTATTTTCTCATTTTATTACTTTTTTTCTGCCTAGACTATGCCTGAGTTCCCTACAGCTCAAAGATCTAATATGGTTTTGTTTGTAAATTTTCATCGGCGACAGGCATACTTATCAGTTATATTCAGTTTATGACTGCCTTTTGTGCCTCAAAGTAAAAAAAATGAGTATTTTGTTAAAATCGTATGATCTACAAAATCAATTATGTTTATTGTCTGTTTATAGATAAAATTGGTTGGCCTTGTTTGTAGAGAGAACTCTGCCTACACTGGCTCTGTTCAATCTAGAAACTTGTTCTATGTGGCTCTTTCTCTCCAAAGGGAACTGTGAATTTTGATCTTCAGCTGGAATATCCCAGTCTACAGCTAGATGTTCTGAGTCATTTGTGTCTCTGTGTAACGGAGATGGAGGTCACTGGCACATGCTGCTCACTTTGCTCTGCGTCGCTCTGATGACTGTTCCAGACTGTGGTCCTCGCCCGCCTTACATACATAAGGAGCACCCCGAACACTGACCAACAGACTTCTCTTGACCCGCCTGTGAGCTCTGACTTCTGCTCTATCGTTACCCATCTTTTCCACAGCCTTTCTCTGTTGTCTGCAGTTTACCAGCCCTTCTTACCGCAGTCTGACTTCCAAAGAGGAGATAAAAGAATTGAATGAGTATGTGACAGGAAATGGATATAGTTGGATGCTAGCACTCTTAAGGTGCTTTGCTAGCTCACAGTTTATCTCTCTGGAGGTATAACTGATCATTATACATTTATAACTCTCCTAATATACACTGAAAAGCTCAGTTTCCTTTCTCAAACTTGCTCTAGTGGAGCGTAATCAATACTAGCAGACCATTGCTTTATGGAATCTTCCAGAAGTCTCAGTCTTCAGGATTCTGAAAAAATTCATGCAGAAAAAAGCAGGCATTTTGAAGTTCAGAGAGAACTTACATTTAACTGTTGGTTACCAGGAATAGGGCCTTGAGTCATTTACCAAATTTCCTTTTCTCTAAAACTTGATCCACATAGTATTTAAAAAACTGTATTGTAGACTAAAGACACAAGCTTGTCTCAGGTCCAAAATAGGACCTATAATTAATCACTGTTATTACATGACTTTCAAATGCATAATGATAAGTTCATTTTCTAAATAGTGACAGCAGGCTGAGGCCAAATCCAGGAGGTCAGAATTCCATCCTGGTGTCTCATGTGTGTGTTGGGGCCTTTGGCATTCAGGCCATCCCTTATTTGGCGGGATGCTAGACTGGAAGCTGACTCCCAACCACTCTGGCATAAAAGAGCGGCATCACCAGCAGAGGCTTTACGCGCGTACTACAGCATCAGACCTTCTGAGCTACTTATTAATGAAACAATTTTAGAAGCCTTTAAAGGGAATATACTGGGGAAGGGGACAAGTCAATGCAAAGTCTAGCATTATGCTAAGTTGTCAGGGAAGGCGAAAGATAAAATCTTTCTGCAAATTACATTGGCAGCATACTGGCATTTACAGCGCTGTGACAAACCACATGGAGTTCCCAGCTGGCTGCTGCATGAAACAAATCACCAAGCCCTTGCATGCTCCACCTCATGCTTTAACTAAATGTGTTCTTTAAAAATGTAGGATGCTTCTTAAAGCAGATTGCTCCTTATAGTCTTCTATTCCCAAGGGATTTAAAAATGTCTTAAGAAAGGGTGTCACCTGTTTGGGATTTACGATGATCACTTGTATGCCTTATTGTTCATCCTGTTTTCACACTGAGCATGCATGCACATCATGTCCACAGCGGAGCATCCAGAGGCCAACTCAGCAGCTCAAGTTGTTTTGATAATAATTTATCTCAGAGTGATCGCATTGTTCTTCTGCATGTGTTATGCAGATCTCCTATGGAACATCAAACATATTTATTGATAGGTGAAAATGTGTCTATGAATGTTTTGTGATGAAATAGGATGAGGCATGTGGAAAGTCACTGAAGTTTCAGTTCAAGCGTCATTCCTCAGGAACAGAAAAGTGGGCATGCTTTTTAAAATATGAAATTCTAAGAATAGATGAGATGTTCTCCTAATATCCACTGCTTGATAATAAACACTCACATTGCCCTGTGTGAATGAAGAGAGCACTGCAAATTCTTTCTCATTGTCCACCGTGCTCCCAGTTAGAAGAAGTGTAGATTACACACCTCTTTCTCAGTCTTCTCACAGCCTGGACAGTGAGTACCCTCCCAGGTATAACCTTTGCCTCTCTGACAGTTATTGAAGGGTGCTGACTACTGGCTTAGTGAGGTATTCCTCATCCCTCCCCAAAACATGCCTGAATCTCAACCCGGCCCTCCACGACTCAGTGTATGTGGTCTTCAGTTTAACACTGTCGATATAATAAGTTTCCAAATCTGGACCACTGGCATGCAGGAAATGCCTTGATTGTGTACTGTGTGTCATTTTGCTTCCTGCTAATGCTTTACTCCCTGTTTCTTTTCTCTCTTAATTTGCATTTAGAAGAGCTAGCAGCTCACTTGGCAAAGCTAACTGCTGAGTTAGCTAACAATAAAGCATTAAATCATGACTTGAATCTCAGAAATCAGGAAACAACTAACATTTTTTTCTACAACCAGGAATGTATTCTACTATTGGTCAAAGTCATAACATTTGGATTTATGATCAAAGGACAAACTTGAAAAGTTCCAGGGGGTATACAAAAGTTTGTTGAATGAGGGCAAGGAATACAATCAAAGAAATACAGTGACACTTGAATTATTCTATTATGAGCAAGAGCTTAATATTTCTGTTTGACTTGTTATCTGAAGAAATCAGTTAATAAAACTATAGCTCTAATATAAATGATACTATGAATGTCAAATCTTCTTATATGCAAGCTTAGGATAAAATGGTTATCAAACTATCCAAAGCATTTGTCTGTCCAGTATAGAATAAAGGTTTAGTTAACAAGTAAAATGATATGTTGCTATATAAGTTTACCTCCAAGAAGCATAAAGTTTGATTATGGTGTCCAATTTCATATTGATGTGTTCTGAATTCAGAGTATGCTCTGAACTGCGTGGGGTTCTTTGTGCATTTCTGAATTGTGTCTATGTGTTTAGTAGTTTCTGCTTGCTGGGTGATGCAGAAAAAATGTCACTCAAGGGAGAGTCAGAATTTCCAAAAGATGAGTTGAGGGTTCTGGGTTAACTGTAGTTCTGTTTTAGAAGGACTTTATTGCCAAGAAAGTGATATAAGTTTAAATGACATTAATACTATGGATTGAAAATAAACTGTCTCTTAACAATCATGTGTACACATATTACATATGTGTGCCTGTATGTATAAATACACATATATTGCATTATAAGTATATATGCATGCATAAATGTATATATACATATATTTATGGCATGCATATACATACGTATCATGTATCTGAATGATGCTTCTCCAGATAAAATGTACTTTACACTTCCTGGGGTCTGAAACTGAGTTTTCTCTCTGGGCCTTCTGAAAATAAAGAGTGGAGGTGGCAGAGCTTTTGTGTTGGTTTATGCCCTACACACATGGCACTTTGAGTCACAAGAAAGAAACCAAATAGGGCGTTTTGTCTGAAGAAAGCCTGCTCTAGACATTGATCTGAAAAGCTTGCATTTTTACCTCTGGTTAAACGGTGGATTCCCAGTGAAACCGTTCGATGTATCTTGACAATAAAATGCTGGACTTCATACCATTGTCAATTCATAAAATGTCAGAATACACTTAAATAGCAGAGATAATGGACTTGTGACTGTCATTGAAAGGCTATACTGTTATAATATACCTTTGGATATTTGTGGTCTCCTGTGTTTCCAGATGAACTTTTTTTTTTTTACTGTTATTGCAAAGTCAGATATACAGAGAGAAGGAGAGACAGAGAGGAAGGTCTTCCATCCAATGATTTATTCCCCAAGTGGCCGCAACTGCCAGAGCTGAGCTGATCCAAAGCCAGGAGCCCAGAGACTCCTCCAGGTCTCCCAAGAGGATACAGGGACCCAAGGCTTTGGGCTACCCTCATCTGTTTTCCTAGGTCACAAGCAGAGAACTTGGTGGGTAGTGGGACTACTGGGATTAAAACTGGCACCCATATGGGATCCCAGCAGTTGCAAGGTAAAGACTTTATCTGCTAGGCTATTGTGCTGGGTCCCCAGATGAATGTATCATCTTTTGTATTTCTCCAAAGAATATTTTTGGGATTTTGATTAATAGCCTTTATGCAAAATACAAGATCAATCGATATATAAGTAAGCATTCATGTGCATTTAGTTTCCAGATGAACTGTATAATTGAGAATGTCATATTGAGATGTAAAGATACAATCCAGTAAGCGTCTCCACTTCCAAATCAAAGATGGACTCACTTTGAAACTTCTAAATACATCTTGACAATAGGATGCTGAACCCTCTGGCTTCTTCATAGCTACAATGTCAGGTTATACTTATATAGCAGATATATGAATTTATGACTGTTTTCTGAAGGACTATATTATTGTAATAAATTATGGGAAATCAGTGGGGAAGAGGAAAGCTTAAGTCCCAGGGTTTTGGAACTGTATCATCAAATGAATTAATTAATTGAAAAATGTATAGGTTTAAATATCTTTTACACTAAAACAAATCTTCATTTCAAGCCTATTACCCCAAGAACTTTTGGAAGTATAGTTGTGTATGTGTTGAAAACATGCATATCTATATATTCAAAGCTGGATTTCACAATTCACGCAGGTGTAACAATCATCAAAGTTGATACAAAGAGAGTTTGAAGACTAAGATTCTTTTAGTTCAGCCAATTCCTATGATGTGTTTAAAGCTCTTCTCTGAATTTCCTATCTTCTGGAAGATTTTGTTTTGTCACTTACTTGCTTCTCCTTGTACTTTAAACGTCTACTTCTCATCCAACTTCATTTGAACATTTTCAAGTTTCGGATCTTGAAGCAAACCCCAAACACTTCCTTGACTCTGTCACCTCTTTCATTTTTTTCATATTAAGCACGTTTAAAGAGTTGTTTTGCTGCAAATATACATTCTTGTATTTTGTGCCTTTACCTCACTGTGATTTGAAACCTATTCCCTCTCTTCCACACTTTTGACCTTTGATCTCGATGTTGCAATAGCCCAAACACACATTTTTGCTTCTGTTTCTAGTTTCCCTGTGTCTTTTCATTTCAGAAACAGTTTTCTGGCTTTGTTTCAGGATAAACTACTATTGCCTTGTTTTCCCCTATTTCCTTTCATATTTGCTCCAGATTCCATTCTATGTTTCTCTTCTTTTGTTGTGCTTTAAATGGGCATCCTTCAAATTTCCCTACTTTTCTCAGTGACTGTTTTATTGGGAGGATTTCCTGACATTCATGGCTTCAACATCACCTTGAAAGTTAACTACTCCCAAATAAAAGAATTACTCTCTCAATTAAATATACCTTGATGATAGGATACTGGATTTTCTACCTTTCCCATGCCTACATTTAAATAGCAAAGTGTTAAAATGGTAACTGTTACTAACAGATTATAATACAGTAACATTATGAGTGGAAATGGTGGTAGGGGAGATTGGGGAGAGAGAGGGAGAAATTCCTATACCTATAAAACTATATCATTGGAAAATAATAACAAGAGAAGGCTTGAGAAATCAAAGTTATGATTTCAGCATTTGTCTTCTATCTAAAATTCCCTTCTAAATTTCAGAACTGGACATTCAGTATCTACTTGATATTTTCATTTGACTATTCAGAGGTTGTGAAATATGAAACATACCAATCTGAAAGAAGCACAGTTCAAAAGATTAGGAGGTAATTTTCTTTCTTTCCACACCATCAACATTCGAGTCCACTGACAGTACTATTGTAATATCTTGCATTTATTTCCTCTATAATATCACTGCCATGGTTTAAAAATTCAGATGTGTTCTTCTGGGTTCTTTGGCAAAGCTAGTTGCTGTCGAAATTAATATTCACTATTTCGTTTCTTGATTTTTTTTTACTCTAAGTAGCCAAAAGAAGAACAAAAACCTAGGCTAGAATAAAATCTATAATGACTTGAATAACTTCATGATTTTTTTAAGTCCAAATTCAAAATGTCATAATCCCTGTGCCTTCCTGATAGAGTAAATCAGGTGATGAAGAGGGAAGATATTAAGAGTTTAGGACACTGCCTTCCAAAAATTAGATATACAAAAATAGCTTTCATTATTATTATGTTATTGAAAATTCTGCTTTCAATCTTGTCTCAGTCCAATTTTATCTGCAGCTTGTAAACATAATCTTATTACTGAGTCAAGACTGTAACATTCTTAATGTATAATGCAGTGTCTATCTTAACTATGACGTTAAATTCACTTTTATGACCCAAATGTCCTTCTATTTTTCAAACATGTATTTATTTATTTATTTGTTTGTTTGTTTATATTTATTTGAAAGGCAGAGAGGGACAGACACACAGATCTTCCATCTATCACTTCTCTCCACAAATGGCCACAGCAGCTAGGGCCAGGTCCAGCTAAAGCTCGGAACTGCATTTTAGCCTTCCATTTAGGTGTATTAGCAGGGAGCTGGATTGCAAATGCACTAGCCAGGACTTGAACTAGCTTCTATATGGAATGCCAATATCCTAGGGAATTTCTTTACCCACCATGCCACAACAGCAGCCCCTGGTGATCCAAATGTCTTGCTTCTACCTGGTATCCACTAGAAATTCTAGGAAATAATCTTCTTGAACTCGGCAGCATTCTGTGTTAATGAAATTGCACCTGATTCTAGAAATACTATCTTGCTTGTAACTGACTTTGATATAAATATTATAGACATTTGAGAATATGGTAACTGGCAAGGGCAATCTGCCCTCCAGAATTGCTTGGTTTGGCAAATAAAAATATTTAACAGGGCCCGGCACAGTGGCCTAGCGACTAAAATCCTCACCTTGAACGCCCCAAGATCCCATATGGGCGCTGGTTCTAATCCCGGCAGCTCCATTTCCCATCCAGCTCCCTGCTTGTGGCCTGGGAAAGCAGTCGAGGACGGCCCAATGCTTTGGGACCCTGCACCCATGTGGGAAACCTGGAAGAGGTTCCTGGTTCCCGGCTTCGGACTAGCGTGCACTGGCCGTTGCGGCTCACTTGGGGAGTGAATCATCGGACAGAAGATCTTCCTCTCTGTCTCTCCTCCTCTCTGTATATCTGACTTTGTAATAAAATAAATCTTTAAAAAAATATTTAGCATGCGGTTAAATTTAAACTTCAGAGAAGTAGCAATCTTTAAGCATATTGAATGCAATGGACATACTTATACTGGAAAGTATTAGTTTTACGAAATTCAAATTTACTTAAGTAGCTGGTTTATAGTATCTGGTAAATTTATACTCCTCTCTGACTTCTAATTTATTTTAATAATAGTTGGGAAATCATCACTATAAATTCAAAGGAATCATGGAAAGCTCAGACTAGAATACATTCTGCAAAAATTAGAATGTAATACTTTTTGAATGCCTCAAATTTTATTTGGATAATGATCATGGAATTATGCTTACTAATCCACCAAAATAACAAGTATTCATAGACATCTATTACTACTATAGGGCTGTTTATAAAATAAGAAGACAATTAAGCACACTCTGTGTTGAATGAAATTTTGTTCTGAAAACTGATTCAGTTAATTGACTCTAAGTATGCTTCTTTGAGTAATAGCTCTTTCATGTGTAAATTCTACGTGGTAGTATAGTCTGCCAGATAGACTTATCAGAGTAAATGCTAGCCCTCATAATAAAATAATGTCTGCCCTCTCACAATTTTCCCTAATATTAATAATTATTATTATTATTAATTTAACATTCTGCTATTTATGTACATCATGGATTGTAGGATTAGGCAATGGTGGGACGTCTAGTATCATATTTTTCAAGTTATATTTAACGGTCTCATTGGGAGTCCTCTTTTTATTCTGGAGTAGAAATGCAATGTATCTTTACTTCCCGATATGCTAGTTTCCATTGTACAGTTTTAATAAGAGAATATATGTATATGCTTGTTCACATATACCTATTTGTTTTATATTTTGTGTTAATGTTGGCTTATATCAGAGAGAACCTATGTTATTTGTCTTTTGGGGATTAGCTTATTTCACTGAGCAAAATGATCTCCAGTTGGGACCATTTTATTGCAGATTATAGAATTTATTGTTTTTAATGGCCATGTGGAATTCCATGAAATTAATATACCAATTTTTTATCCATTCCTCTTTCAGTGTGCATTTAAGTCACTTCTATCTTGTCACCATTGTGGATTGTACTGCTATAACTATAGAGATGCAAGTTGCCTTCTTCTGTGGAGATTTCACTCCATTTGGATATATCCCAAGGAGTGGGATAGCTGTGTCATATAGTAATTAATTTTCAGTTCTCTTAGTACTATCCATACTGATTATCATAGTGGCTGTGGGAGGGAAAGATAGGTGGGAATATGGAGAGGAGAGAGAGGGGGATTCCTATACCTACAAAATTGTATTGGGCCTGGCACTATAGCTTAGTGGTTAAGGCCTTCACCTTGAAGGCACTGAGATCCCATTTGGGCACCAGTTCTAATCCTGGCAGCTCCTCTTCTCATCCAGCTCCCTGCTTGTGGCCTGGGAAAGTAGTCGAGGATGACCCAGAGCATTGTGGGACCCTGCACCCACGTGGGAGTCCTGGAAGAAATTCTGGCTCCTGGCTTGGGATCAGAAGTTCTACAGGGAGAACTACTTGGTTGTCTGCCTCTAGCAGTCATAGTTCACCTGGTTTTAGCAGCACCGGCCATTGTGGCCACTTGGGGAGTGAATCATCGGATGGAAGATCTTTCTCTCTTCTCCTCTCTGTACATCTGCCTTTCCAATAAAAATAAATAAATCTTTTAAAAAATCGTATCATGAGCTAATAAAAGTTTAAGAAATAAAAAATGATGTATAGAACAACTTTCCCCCTTATCTCAAAAAAAAAAAGTATTTGTTCATTTGAAAGACAGGGTTTTTAGGAAGGGAGGTATGACAGAGATTTTTTTTTTCATGCACTGCTTCACCCGCACTTGGCAACAGTGGCCAGAGCAAAAGATGCTTTTATCCATCTAGTATACCAAACAAAAATCATGATGAAGACAATTATTATTAGAACTCAAACCAGTGTCTTTCTCAAGAACATGACAATTTAAAATTCTAACAAAGATTCAGTAACTGAATGACTCTTGTTATATTTGTGTTTTATTCATTATCTGTGCAAATTCTAAAAATCTGACAGGTGAATGATCTTTAATGGTTAAATGATTTTCCTCTATAAAGTTCACATTACTTTGTTTATCCATCATATGAAATCATATAAATAATATGCAGCCTTGCTATTTGAGGTGGGGTCCCAGAGGAGACAAGATTAGCATTATCTGAGAAATCGTTGCAAGGAAAAAGAGACAGCATTAAAACACCCATGGTAGCTTCCTACACACAGTAAAGTTTGTGAAGCACATGTGTACAGAAAATCTGATTTTTAAACTATGATTATCCCATTAGAAAAGTGAACAAAATGTCTCTCAGAACTGTATTTCAGCAGTATATTTAAACTATGTTTTATAAATAAATGAAATGCAATATGTAATTTCACAGTAGCAATATTTTCACAGCAAACTTTCATATCAATGTAAAGCAAAATGGTTGAGGAAACTACCCTTGAAGATTAATTTATCTTTATTTCACAATTTTGCTTTCATGTTTGTTTTTCATATTGTCTCTCTCTCTTTCCACAAATATTAAAATGAAATGTAGTTGTTACTGTCATAGGGTAATTGATTGAAGCTGACCATGGGTCATTATACTATCAGCATCTTGACCCTTCAGGCAGGAGAAAGAAAGAGAAAGAGAAAGAAAAAGAAAAAAAGAAAAAGAAAAGGAAGAAGAAGGAAAAAGGAAAAAGGAAAACAACCAAAAACATAGATGATGCAAGAGAAAAGAAACACTTTCTCAATTTTGCTGTTGACTTGCCCTTTGAATTTTTATGTTCACACCTGCCCTCCGGCCTAAGCAAAACAACAGGTGCAGACTGCAGATGGATTCTCTTACCCTTGCGGAAGTGGCATCTGCCACTGGTTACACGTGTCTGGATTTGAATAATGGCCAGCAGCAAGCAGCTTTGGGTCCTGCAGTGGGAGGATAGAGTACTACTTTTTGCACTGAGTGTAGGTACTTACTGTGCTATACCTGTCTGAGCACTCAGCCAAGACCACCTTTCCAACTTCATTTCAGAAACTTAAATACCATTTTTTCTCCTCTGAAATTAAGGAAAACTATATGCCTCTCCACAAATGAACAAAAGAGAGAGTGGAAAAGAACTTTAGTAATAGACACGTAGTACATTGGATCCTATCACATATTTTATGTATCAATTTCTGTTACATAAATATGTTACCAAGCAACGTGACCCAACACAGAACACTAAGAATGCAATAAAAGAGCCTTTTTAAAAATTTTTGAACTCAAAAATATCTGATACAGATTTTTATAAAAGCATTTAAAATATTTGCCAAATTTCACATGGAATTCCTAAGCAATTTTGTTCTGGGATATCAAAAGTGTTTAGTGGTGGAATACATAAATTTAGTATTTGACACATAAATATATATTAACACGTAGTGTACATAGGGAGTTTAAAGGCAGTGTGTACCAACCTTGATATTTTCCTGTAAAGTAATTCTACATCAGTGAAAATGTATATACAATGTACCAATTAAGGTACAACACATACAAATACTGTCTATTTGAAGTTGTAGAAGTCAATGTTCTAATATTAATATAATTATGATGCACAAATGTATGTGCCCATGCTGTTTACACACACATTAGATGATGCCAGGCAGTATGTACACCAAAATCTGTTAATTTTTAGTGTAAAATGAAATTATTGAACTAAGCAAAAATATTTAGCACAATCAGTAGTAAGACAATTTCAAATCATAATATTTATAAATAATGAGATATCATTAAGACACACAAAATGAATGAAATTGCACAATTGCATCACAATGGATGCAGCTGCAGCACATGTTGAGTGAAACACAAATATAGCATGTTCTCCATTGTAAGTGGGGGAAACTTAAAGTACAAAGACAACAAAAAAATATTGCTTTATCTATATATTATTGCAAATATTGTTTTGTTAGTCTGTTTTATATCTTTGCCAAACCATATGTTAAGAAAGATAGCACTGACAATAGCAATGAGATTATTTCAAAATGTACTATGCACATGTAAAATGTACATAATTTCATTTGATTGTTGTTTATGATACATGCCTATATTCCCTCAATTGTGGTCTTTTTGTTTTAAAGATTTATTTATTTTATTACAAAGTCAGATATACAGAGAGGAGGAGAGACAGAGAGGAAGATCTTCCGTCCGATGATTCACTCCCCAAGTGATCGCAATGGCCAATGCTGCACTGATCCCAAGCCGGGAACCAGGAACCTCTTCCAGGTCTCCCACACAGTTGCAGGGTCCCAAAGCTTTGGGCCGTCCTCGACTGCTTTCCCAGGCCACAAGCAGGGAGCTGGATGGGAAATGGAGCTGCCGGGATTAGAACCGGCGCCCATATGGGATCTTGGGGCGTTCAAGGTGAGGACTTTAGCTGCTAGGCCATGGTGCCGGGCCATTTTATAGCTATTTAAAACTGAATCCTCTCCATGCTTCAACCAAAGAGAAAGTCCCTATAATAGAATGTTAAGTTAAAAACAATATTAAGATTTAATTGAATCCAAGTTTTGAAATTATATATTCAGCCAGTACATTGAGTCCCTTTTTTTTTTTTTTTTTTTTGTAACCAAGCGCTAATGCTAATCTGTGTACTCAGGAATATTGTTAGCAAAGTGGAAACCCCTGGACATCAGGTAGCTTATGTTATTGCAGGAATAAGACAAACATTTTTTTAAAGATTTATTTTTTATTGGAAAGTCAAATTTCAAGACAGGAAAAGAGGCAAAGAGAAAGATCTTCAATCCACTGATTTACTCCCCAAGTGACCCCAACTGTCAGAGCTGAGCTGAAGCAGGAGCCAGGAGCCTCCTCCAGGTCTTTGACACGGGTGCAGGGTCCCAGAACTTTGGGCCATCCTGGACTGCTTTCCCAGGCCACAAACAGGGAGCTGGATAGGAAGCAGGTTTGTCGGGATTAGAACTGGCACCCACATAGGGTCCCATTGCTTTCAAGGCGAGGGCTTTAGCCGTTAGGCAGTGTGCCAGGCCCAAGACAAACATCTTTTTATAATAAAAATTGATAAAATTAGATATAATTTTTACATTTGTTCTTTCTATCCTCCAGTCACCTTTGATGAGAACGAATTACTTTCATAGTAACAAAAATATAATCAGACTTCTAAGTGTAATAAAATTTTGCTCAACTAATGCAATAAACCAAAAACCTCAGATTCCCATCATCTGTAGGCCTTTTCAAATATTTATCCATTTTATCTAGATCTTAAAGTTTAGGTAGCATTTACATGGTAATATTTATCCCCTATTTTGATTTATACCCTATTACAAAGGAATAGGCTGCTCGGTTTGTTATTAAAAAAAAAATTTTCCATGAAAGTACGCTTGTCTCAGCTAATGTGCAGAATAGAATCTTTGATTAGGGACTGATTTTTGAAGCAAAATTTAGTGTAATAGTTCTGAGTGATCCATCTCTTAGTAGTACTACCTTGATACTATTTAATTCAAGATATTTTGTAACATAAGCTCATCTGCAATTACCTCTTACTGTATGATCTTTCTGCTGTTATCTTGTTATCATTTCATGTTTGAATATGACATTTTTTGAAAACTTGGCTAATGGCTTCATAACATTGTAGTTTTTTAAGTGCTAAGTGGGTAATTATCCTCATTCACATTGTACTAGTTTTACTGAAATATTCTGCATTATAAAAGTTACTGAAGGATGCCTAACCTAGTTTTCCTGGGTTATCCAGCACTGATTGTTCAGCATAAGCACAGCTTCATTCCATTGGCAGTAGAGCCCAACACAAACAACTGCAAAGACAAGACACTATTAGTAAGGGGGTAGTGAAGAAAGCTGGAGAAAAGGATGCCTGTGGGGACAGATACTATTCCTCTGCAGCTAGTTTTACCAATCAAGAATATTAGCCTAATTTTTTATAAATTAGATACCTGCATTTTTTTTTAAGATTTATTTTATTTTTATTACAAAGTCAGATATAATGAGAGGAGGAGAGATAGAGAGGAAGTGAAGCTGCCGGGATTAGAACCAGCGGCCATATGGGATCAAGGCGAGGACCTTAGCCACTAGGCCACGCTGCTGAGCCCGATACCTGCATTTTAAATGGCAGTTCCGTCATGGCTTTAAAATGCTTAAACACAACACCAAAATGGATTTGATCTTTTTACAAGGAGAGTTCAAGTTCATGAAACTTGCAATTATCATTTGTTGTTGTTTTGTTCTTTTTCTGTTTTCCTTTTTTTTTAAGGTTGTATGAGAACCATTTTTAAGGACTAAGAGTTTCTGTGTGTAGACATGCCCTCATCCTGAATTTTTGTCAGGTTTATTGATGTTTACTCAGAAGATTGCATTTTAAGTTCATTATCTTAAGCATAAGCTAGGTTTTAAGATTATTGGGCTTTTAAAACTTTCAATTGATAACAAATCGATGCAGGTTCATAAATGTCATGGATAATAACTGAGCATATAGAGAAATAATATATTGAACTCTGTTTCTTAAATAATCCAACTTTTAAAGAAAGTATAATGTATAATCATTTTGATTTTGAAAAACTGAGTATAATCATAGTGTTTTAGTATTTTGAAAGTAGACTGAGGAAATAAAGAACTGGAATATCAAAATAAAGGAGGCTGTGTTTCCTCAACCAAGAAAAAGCTGTAGTCCAGACAGACTACTTGTTCTGTGTACAATGCAATGAGTCCTGTGAATGAATAACTTTTAAGAAATGATGTATAGAATAATGTACTAAGGTATCAAGCAAACTTTCCTGAATCTAATAATGTAAAACACTTAATAAAGCAGTGTGCAAGAAATCATAAAGCAAGGTAAATATCACCTCCATGTCTGCCGCAACTGTCACCTGATGACAATGGATAGATTTGGAGAAAGTGCAAAAGCAGAGCCATTAATTGGACACATTTCATGTCAGGATAAAGTGGTATTTGCTCATTTCAACAACTTCAAGAATGACATTCTGTTTTCTTTCATGTCTTTACTCATCAGAGACCCATGTGTGTAAAGTGGTGTCAGTTAATCCTCTAGCAGGAATGCCCCATGGCACAAAGGATTGTTGGCGGTTTTCTGGAAGAAAGTGGTTATTTAGAGAAATAATGCTACTTATGTACCCTTCCAGCTTTGCAAACAGAAGGATTCCCGCTACTGCATAGCCTTATTTGATAAGTATTCAGTGTGGTATTGTACAGAAAGGCTTAATGATGTAGCATAATTTAAATATCAGGCTCCAGATGCTTGAAAAATCCATGTATAGCTCGATTTACCGCAGGAGAATGATTATATCCATTTTAATATTATGATGACAATGATAGTCAGTAAACATGTTAAGAACCATGCCAGGAAATGTATTAGGTGCCTTGTATGAGATAATTACTTTAATCTTATCAGTATATGAGGTAGCAGCTACTTTTACTTATATTTTTGAAAACATGGGAAATCAGATGAGTGGTGGCTGATACTTCAACCCCATCAGCCTGATTCTGAAGCCAATTATCTTAACCTCTTTGGGTCTCACTGTAATTCGAAATTTTTCTGGTTAGCAGTGAAATCTGATTCCTACCCATTTCTAACTAAAGTTTAACCCAGTTCTTTTGCTTTCTGAAATCCAGGCCCTTTCCATTCTCCCAGACTGTATTTTACATAAAGTTTGGATTCTAGGATTCACCTATATGAGAATTTTTCCAATTTTCTCTGTTTCTTATTGGTCATAACCCACCTGTCATGTTTTCTTGCTCATCTTTTCAGATTTTTGAGAGCAAATTTGAATGTGTCAGTAATATATCAGGATATGTAAATTTCAAATACCTTACTGGCTTCAATCAATAGACTATTTTGAAAAACAATGTGACCTTTAGTCTTTTGGTTACTTAAAAAGAAAAGTTCATGCTATAGCATGTAGTCCTAAATGAGTTTTTATTGGTAGAATATGAATAATTTCTATTTAGGCTTATCTTGAATTGACATATTTGCCTTCAGGTAACAGCATTTAGTGCTTGTTATCATCTGAAATTTGAATAAAATATGATTTTCTGTATGAAGAGTTTATTGTTCATATGTAAAGACAATATGTAAAAAACAGAAGGCTCCCGTAAGTCCAAAATTATGATGTGATTGGAATTTTTATTGTTTGTTTATTTACATTCTAAATGATTAAAAATCCCCATTTCCCTAAAAGTTTACCATCAAAGAATTGTTGCATATGTATATAAATAATCTATTATGTTCATGAATTTTTGTTTTTATTTGAGCATGAAATCTCAATTTTGCTGGTCCAATTATGACTAAAACACATTATTCTTCTAAAAATGCTGTGTGTCAGCTATTGCACCAAAATGAGATGCCCATACACCTCTGTTTTTGGTAAGAATATTCTTGTGAAAAGTGTATGTAGCCCTCTGCTTAGATGATACTCATAATCTATGGTTAAAGAGCAATCATTTGTCTTATATGTTAAAAAATCTCCATCTGTCTTACTCTTTTGATAAAACAAGTTGATTCTCTGATGTTGGCCATGTTTTTAGAACTTTATTTTACTCTCAGGGAGCAAGCTTTGTAATATGTGCAAAAAGATTCCTTTTAGAGGCTAAAATTCAGAAATCTTGTTCCTGTCCCCTCCCCATATATTTTTGCAAGAAGGAATATCTGATTTGTTATCAGGGTTCACAGTTTTCTCCTCAGTATTACTAGGCATTATCAGAGGCACAGCTGCTTAGATGTGGAGAAAATGCCATAATAACCATGTGAAATAATTTAGTAATAGAGGTCACAGGAATGGACAAGGATATAAGAAACATCTAAAAACTGTTTATAGTTTTTTTTTTAATAAAAAAGCTTTGTTCTCAGATTTTATTCTAGTCTATAATAAGGTTTAAAGAAATTGCTGTTGTATTAAGACCAAACTAATTATAATGAAACAGAGTCAGATAATGATAATGTGCTTTAATTTTACAATGAAATTCAGACAATAGCTTGAGGGTCTGTTTTTAATAACATCTCCATTGATAAAGGATGTAAAGTTTTCTAAGTCTATTAGCTAGTCATTTAATAGTACATTTGGCCAAGTATAATGACACCTACATTTTCTTATTAGAGTGCTTATTGTCATCTGCATAACAAATGTACTACTTAAATTAGGTTAATCTAGGAAAACTCCTTCCTCTTGACATAAAAAAAAAAGGCCCTTTCTTAAAAGAGATGGCTTGTGAAAGATTTTCAAATGATTTTGTATAGTAACAAAAGACATTAACGTAACAACAGATTCCCTTCTAGCATTAGTATTAGTTTAAATAGACATATGGACTGTCATAAAGCAATATAGGCAGTAGCTTAATTTTGCAATTTGAATTTGAACTTTATTTATAATGTCATTGTGACAAGTCCTATTGTGCTAAGTGATTTATATCATGTTCCTCATTCTTGAACCTAAGCCAATGAGGTGTAATTACAGAAAATATTCTCAATAACAGCAACTAACATTTGTAATGACTTTGAAATTCCATTTATACGTTTCATATATAGTTTTTCTCTTGAAATACTTTTGCTATAATCTCCTGATCACCTTCGCTGACCATAGTTTCAATTTTTTCAGTTCATTCACTACACTGAGGGTCTAAAATGCAAATTTTATCATATAACTTGTTTAATTATACCTCTGCAGTGTATCCTCATCGCCTATGCGGTAAGCCCTAAATGATTACTAAACCACACAATCTATAAAATCCTGGTTGTAGAGAACCAGGTTTTTCATAATACATACGCACAAATACACCCAAAAGTCACTTATCCGTAAAACCAATGTGATAAAGAAATTAATACAGGGCTCGGCAGCGTGGCCTAGTGGCTAAGGTCCTTGCCTTGATCCCATATGGCTGCTGGTTCTAATCCCGGCAGCTCTACTTCCTCTCTATCTCTCCTCCTCTCAGTATATCTGACTTTGTAATAAAAATAAAATAAATCTTTAAAAAAAAAAGAAATTAATACAGTGAAAATATAAATTAAGTGAAATGCCCTAGTTTTTTTCTAGAATATATTATTGTTTCCCCTAGAATATATTACTTTCTTAAAAAGTTTACAATTTTCAATTTGTTAAACAAAATAGGTCAGACATTGATCAGATGAGCGAACCATTTTTAAACGGACCACATAAAGTAAATATTTGATTTCCAATACAACGTAATGTTTTAATCTTGTGGGTATCTAACATTACCTAAATTTTCCTTTTTTTCCAACAGTGTGACAAGTATTAAACAATTGCATATTGTCTCATTCAAATTTTTTGTATTAATTATTATGCATTATGTGACAGTCTCACAGGCTCTGGGAATCCCCCCCCCTCCCCACGCCCCCCCCCCCCCCGTGGACTCCACCACCTTGTTTTTTGTTTTTTTTTAACATACTGGTTACACAAAATCATGTCAATTCCATAATGTTACAAATTGCTGTTAATGTTATATTGGGACTCTTAATTGACTGGGATGATATTCTACCAGCTCTAACTTTGAACCAGAAATGGTCTCCCCAAGAAATTGTTCAACCCATCTGGACAATAAGTAGCTGGACTCTGTTTGGTATATGTTTGCAAGAAAGAATCTTGATTGAATTTGAACTGTACTACTGTCTCATTCAAATTTGCTACAAAGACTCAGGGGATGATGTTACGATAAGGCTCCATTTTATAAATGTGGAAATGAAATGGAAATACTTTTGCTGGATTAAAATAGTATACCTGTAAAAGTTCCATTCAATACACTTTAAAATACTTGCTCATATATAATCTGAATTAAACATCATATATTTCACAGCTAAAATCCATTCTAACTCAATAGATTCTATCTAAAGGATATCATAGACAACCTATTGTTGAAAAAATTGTGATATTTATGAGGAACAATTCATTACCTACCTCTTCTTGTTTTTTTTATTTAAGCTACCTTTTTATGTACAAATTCTAAATATTTCTTGATGACCAAATTATTAGATTTGTTCACCTGAAAGTACTCTGAAGAACTACCAAATGTAGGAATATGACGAAATATATGTTTTTGGTGCGGTGGCTTAGCTGCTAAAATCCAGTTCTAATCCCAGCAGCCCCACTTCCCATCCAGCTCCCTGCTTGTGGCCTGGGAAGGCAGTCCCTCAGGACTGCCCAAAGCCATGGGACCCTGCACCTACGTGGGAGACCCAAAAAAGCTCCAGGTTCCTGGCTTTGGATTGGCTCAGCTCCGGCTGTTGTGGTCACTTGGGGAGTGAATCAGCCGACAGATCTTCCTTTCTGGCTCTCCTCCTTTATGTATATATATCTGACTTTGCAATGAAAATAAATCTTAAAAAATTTTTTTTTCATGGAAACAAAGTTTTTCTTCATCAAAGAAATGCCATTAAAAATTTCTAACAGCACTTGTGTTTCTAAATGTAGAGTAGAAAAAAGCAGTTTTTAAAATCAAATACATTGTAATAGCAAGGGCAGTTACAGGAAGATCAGTGAAAAATTTTCAGTTCCAAGATCACTTTGTAGGGAGGGCACAATAAATTTTCATGTTTTTGTTTGCTTGTTTGTGTATTTTAGCAAGAGTTAAAATGATTTCTTCTTAAAATGTTGCAGTGTCTTTCTTTAAATGAAATACTCAGATGATACAGCTAATAAACCAGTTTGTTATGGGTAGAGATAAAATGCTGCTGGCCTTTAATATGTATAGAAATCACCTAGATTACAAAACACTCAACTTCTCCTCAAAGACGCTGAAGATATACTGGTTTAAATTGAATCTTAATTGCCTAAAAAGTTAAATTTGATTTTCAAAGTTCTTCCTATTTTATTTAATGATTTAAGGAGGAACATTTAAACATGTTAAAATGATAAGCACTGTATTGCTATGGGGTCTGTTTTCACTGAAAAAAAAAATTACAGGCCAGCATTGTAGTGTAATGGGTCATGCCACTGTCTGTGATGCTGTCCTCACATATGAGCCCGAGTTTGAATCCTAGCTGCTTTATTTGTAATCCATGTCCTTGTTAAGCAAACTGGGAAAGCAGGGGGAATATGGCAAAGGTACTTGTTGCCCTTGCCACTCATGAGGGAGACCAGTATGTAGTACCAGGCTCCTAATGTCAGATGTACAACCACCAACAGTTGCAACTGCTTAGGGAGTGAATCAGTGGACAAAAGTTCAGTAGGTCCATCTTCTCATGGCTGCTGCCCTATGTTTCCCCAATCCAATGTCTGTCTGTCTATCTGGAACTCTAACATTCCAGCAAAACAACTAAATATTATTTAAAATTTCTTTTAAATAAAAAATAATATAACAGGAGATAGAGGCTTTTATTCAGAGGCTACTTGCAACAAGATTCATCACTGAGATGGTCAGAATAGATACATGTGTTCATCAAATGGTACCTATCTGTCATTTTCAGTGCTACTGACTGAAAAAGTAGAGAAATAATGCATTCTTACTTTCTGAGATGAAATGATCTAGAAAAGTAAATTTATATATACTAAGCTGTTGCAGAAATTTCAGTTAGAGCTTCATATTTAACTACAACAAAACAATTTATTAAAAGTAATTAAAACAAATATAAATTCTGAATTTGTTTTCTCTTTTCTCTGTCTCAGTGTGGCATACCTCTGAGATGCTAACATGTCAGGCAGAGGCTTATCTTGCTAGCACCTGCCACAGAAGTAAGAGCTTTTTTTTTTTTTTCTCTTTTTTTTTTATTATTTAACTTCATTAATTACATTGTATTATGTGACACAGTTACATAGATACTTGGGTTCTCCCACCCCTCCCCAAACCCTCCCACCATGGTGGATTCCTCCACCTTGTTGCATAACCACAGCTCAAGTTCAGTTGAGATTCCCCCATTGCAAGCATACACCAAACACAGAGTCCAGCATCTTATTGTCCAATCAAGTTCAACGTCTTCTTAGGTATACCCTCTCTGGTCTGAAGACAGAGCCAGCAGAGTATTATCCCAGTCAATTGAAAGCTCCATCATACCATCAGCAAAAATTTACATCATTATGGAATTAATTGACATAGTAATGAGTAACCAACATGTTGAAAGTAAATGCGAGTTCCCAGCCACCTTCTGTGACCACCTCACCTACTCTTCAATTTAGTTTATACACAACATATAGCATTCAAAACATAACATATTATACATAAGATCATATCATCTTAAATTAAGGCAAACATGTGGTATTTAACCTTTTGTGATTGGCTCATTTCCCTTAGCATTATGGTTTCCAGTTTGGCCCATTTGGCCACAAAGAACTGCATTTTGTTTTTTTTAATAGCTGAGTAGTATTCCATGGAGTAGATGAACCATAGCTTTCTTATCCAATCCTCTGTTGATGGGCATTTTGGTGGCTTCCATGTTTTTGCAGTTACTGATTGTGCTGCTATGAGCATAGGAGTGCATGTTGGTTCTCATAAAACAAGTGTTCTGGATATATTCCTAGGAGTGCTATTGCTGGATCATACGGTATGTTGAATTTGAGTTGTTTGAATATTCTCCATACTGATTTCCATAGAGGCTGTACCAGCCTGCAGCCCCACCAGCAGTGGAGTAGGGATCCCTTTTCCCCGCAACCTCACCAACAAGTGTTGTTGGTGCTTTTATTCATGTGGGCCAGTCTTACTGGCGTTAGGTGTTACCTCATTGATGTTTTAATTTGGATTTCCCTTATTGCCAGGGAACCTGAGCATTTTTTCATATGTTTATTTGCCATTTGGGTTTGTTCCTTTGTGAAGTGTTTGCCCATTTCCCGTGCCCATTTCTTGAGTGGCTTGTTTGTTTTGACATTTTGGTTGTTTTGTAGCTCTTTGTATATTCTGGAGATCAGCCCTCTATCACCTATGTCGTGTGCGAAGATCTTCTCCCATTCTGTGGGTTGCCTTTTTACTTTATTGATTGTTTCTCTAGCTGTACAGAAGCTTCTTAGTTTGATGAGGTCCCAATTGTTTATTTTGGTCTCGATTTCTACTGCTTTTGGAGTCTTTTTTAGGAAGTGAGGGCCTACCCCTAAGTGTTGCAGTGTGTTTCCAACATTTTCTTCCAAAAGTTTGAAGGTTTCTGGATGTAGGTTTAGATCTGTTATCCATTTAGATCTGATCTTAGTGTATGGTGAGAGATGTGGATCTATTTTTTTGTTTCTGCAGGCTATTAACCAGTTGTCCCAACAGCATTTATTGAACAGACCTTCCCATTTGCCTGGGTTGTTGTTTGTCTTTTTGTCAAAGATTATTTGGCTGTATCTGTGTGGGTTTCCTTCTGGCGTTTCTATTCTGCTCCATTGATCTTCCTCTCTATCTTTGTGCCAGTACCACGCTGTTTTGATAACCACTGCCCTATAGTATGTCCAGAGGTCCGGAACTGTGATTCCCCCTGCTAACTTCCTGTTCTTCAGGATAGTTCTAGCTATCCGTGGTTTTTTGTGCTTCCAGATGAACCTTTGGATCATTGTTTCCAGTTCCATGACGAATATTTTGGGCAATTTGATTGGGATTGCGTTGAATGTATATATTGCTTTTGGCAGTATAGACATTTTAATGATATTGATTTTACCTATCCAGGAGCATGGGATATTACTCCATCTTTTGAGGTCTTGTTCAATTTCTTTTTTAAGCAGATTGTAGTTTTCTTCAAATAAGTCTTCTACATTTTTGGTTAGATTTATTCCCAGATATTTCATACTTTTCTCTGTTATTTTGAATGGTATCTTGCTGGTTAAGTCTTTTTCCATCTTGGGGCTGTTCGCATACACTATGGCTGTTAATTTTTGTTCATTAATTTTGTACCCTGCCACTCTACCAAACTCTCGTACAAGTTCTAACAGTCTCTGTATTGAGTCTCTTGGCTCTTCTACATAAAGAATCATATCATCTGCATATAGTGAGAGTTTGACTTCTTCGTTTCCCATTTGGATTCCTCTGATGTCTTTTTCTTGTCTTATGGCCTCAGCGAGTACCTCTAGGGCTATGTTGAATAGTAGTGGAGAAAGTGGACATCCCTGTCTTGTTCCAGATCTCAGTGGGAAGGGTTCCAGCTTTTCTCCATTCAGTATGATGCTGGCGTTGGGTTTTTCATATATGGCTTTAATTATGTTGTGGATTTTTCCATCTATGCCTACCTTGGTTAGGGTTTTTAGTAGGAAGTGGTGTTGGATTTTGTCGAAAGCTTTTTCTGCATCTATTGATACTATCATGTGATTCTTGTTTTTCAGTTTTTGGATGTAGTGTATCACATTTATGGATTTGCGAATGTTGAACCATCCCTGCATTCCAGGGATGAATCCTACTTGATCTGGATGAATGATCTGTCTGATGTGTTTTTGAATTCTGTTGGCTAGGATTTTGTTGAGAATCTTAGCATCAATGTTCATCAAAGAGATAGGTCTGTAGTTTTCCTTCTCTGTTAGTTCTCTGTCTGGTTTTGGGATTAAGGTAATGTTGGCTTCATAGAATGAGTTCGGAAGGGTTGCCTCTTTTTCTATTGTTTTGAAGAGTTTGTAGAGGATTGGGGTCAGTTCTGTTCGGAATGTTTTGTAGAATTCTGGAGTGAAGCCGTCTGGGCCTGGGCTTTTCTTTGTTGGGAGATCGTTAATCACTGATTCAATCTCTACTTCAGTTATGGGTTTGTTCAGGTCGTTTGTTGCCTCTGGGCTAAGTTTTGGCAGGTGGTAGAAGTCTAAGAACTTTTCCATTTCTTGGTGATCTTCTGATTTGTCGGAGTACAGTGCTTTGTAGTAATTTCTAATTATGGCCTTAATGGATGCGGTGTCTGTTGTTATGTTGCCTTTTTCATCTTTGATGCTGTTAATTCTTGCCTTCTCTTGTTTTTTCTTTGTCAGTCGGGCCAGTGGGGTGTCTATCTTGTTTATCTTCTCAAAAAACCAGCTTTTTGATTCATTGATTTTGTGTATGGTTTTTTTTATTTCTATCTGGTTGATTTCCTCCCTTGTTTTGATGATTTCTTGTTTCCTATTGTGTGTGGGGCACTTCTGCTGTTGTTTTTCCAATTCCTGGAGGTGTGTGTTTAGTTCTTGTATTTGGCGCCTCTCTTGGGCCTTGACATGAGCTCCAATTGCGATGAGTTTACCCCGTAGCACTGCTTTGGCAGTGTCCCACACATTTTGGAATGTTGTGTTAGAGTTTTCATTGGTTTCCATAAATTTTTTGATCTCATCTTTAATTTCTTCTCTGATCCATTGTTCGTTTAATAGCATATTGTTCAGCCTCCAAGAGTTTCTGTATTTCCTGGGGCATTTTGAATTGCTGATTTCCAGCTTCATTCCATGGTGGTCTGAGAGGGTACATGGTATGATTCCTATCTTTTTGAAGTTATTTAGGTTTGCTTTGTGTCCTATCATGTGGTCGATCCTGGAGAAGGTGCCATGCACTGCTGAAAAAAATGTATAATCTGTGGCCTTAGGGTAAAAAATTCTATAAATGTCAACCAAGTCCAGCTGTTCTATTGTTTGTATGAGCTCTGTTGTTTCTTTGTTGAGTTTTTGTTTTGTTGATCTGTCTATTGTTGTTAGTGGGCTGTTAAGATCACCCACTATTATTGTGTGCATATCTATGTCTCCCCTTAAGTCCGTGAGTAATTGCTTCACGTAGCTAGGTGCGTTTGAATTTGGTGCATATATGTTCACAATGGTAATTACTTCCTGATGGATCAGTCCCTTCACCAATATATAATGTCCTTCCCTGTCCTTTTTGATGTGTGTCAGATTGAAGTCCACATCATCTGAAATTAAGACAGCTACCCCGGCCTTTTTTTCTCGTCCATTGGCATGAAATATCTGTTTCCAACCTTTCACTTTCAGCTTCTTCGAATCTCTTCTGGTTAGATGTGTCTCTTGTAGGCAACAGATAGTTGGGTGCTGTTTGATAATCCATTCTGTTAATCTATGTCTTTTGATTGGTGAGTTCAGGCCATTTGTGTTAAGAGTTAAAATTGAGAGGGAGAAGTAAGAGCTTTGAATTCAATTTTCCATGATCATTTTAACCCCTTGTATCTCCATGTACCTTGGCTGTTGCAATTTCTTTTTCCCAGTGCGTCCAGTCAGATTGATACCTGTGGTTTTCATTTGTTGCTTGATTGAGAGGATTTCACTGATTTTGTTTTTTTAGGTTGGTTGGCTGTTTCCTACATGTGCTCTTTCTCTAGTAATTTTGATTAGTTTGTCAATTAACATATTAGAGTATTATTACTGTGGCAACACAGTAAAGTCTCCAAAATAATCACACGAACAACCCAATGTACTGTGAAATGTACAGTGGAAAACCAACATAAAAGCCAAATCAGACTGTGACATTATTAGCAGATGATGTCTTAACCACAACAGCTATTTAAAAGGCAAACTAATGACTCATGAGAAGATCATTCAGATTTTGTGTGAGAGGGAAAATTTGTTTGCAATTGCAAGGGATTTTCACTAAATTTTAGTGTGCAATGCATGTGTCTGTATTTCCAGCACTGAATTAAAAGTTGCAGTCTGGGCATGCATAATCATTGCAGGACTCTTATGTCTTACAGCGTGTACAGAACCATTACAGGGAGGCCAGAGCTGCAAGGGACCTGGGCTCCTCTTGGCTGTGAGAGACTGAGTGCACAGATGTTAAAGATGTTTCTGGCTCCTTCCTCTTCAGTGACACAGATCCTGTTTGACACTTGTCACATTGAAATGCATGGCTCTTTGCACAGTGCCAATTTGCCAGACTAGAATATTTATTTCTGGTGGTGCTTCTAGTTCTTTAAAAGCAAAAAAAAAAAAAAGGGGGGGGGGCAGGGATAGGCTACTACCACAGTGAATTAATGAATGGATGAATAGATGAATTAGCAGTGAATTTGCAAGACTGTTCAGAGAAAGAATTTACTAGAATATGAGTTATCTACCTGGACTTGTCAGTTGGATTGTCATTCCTGCTTTACTCAGTAACAACTTATAAGTTCACGATTCCTCTCAAATAACTTGTGTCAGAGACACATAGCTAGGAAGTCCCTCTTGTCCCTGCGCTGTTTACTGCTTCTGAAGTGTCATTTTCTCCCACTTGACTAGACTGTGCCCCACAATCAGACAGCCTAAGAGCAGTCTTCAAATGATAAACGGCAGTGTTCCAGAAACTTAACTGCATGTGAAAGTACATCTTAGACATCATTGAAACTGCAAGTCCAAATAGCAAGAGGAATCATTGTGGGACAACCGAGATAGTGACAATCTTAAATAACTCTTTTATCCATGAATATGAGGTACCTCCCCATTTATTAAAGGGATCATGAGTATCCCTCCATTGGCTAGTAGATAAACTGGATTCAAATGGACATCACAAGAATTCCTAATTGATGTCCAAATTCGGGGATTAAGTGAAACAACATTAGCATACTGTTTTATTGTTTTGACTGACACATAAAACACATAAACAATGTCAGCTGTTATGGCATTATATAAATGTGGTTATATCTATTCCATTATTGTTTATTGTATCAGGATACACACTAAATATCACCTCACTGTCATTTATTTTAGTAATAATATTTTGTAGGAGAGAAAAATTAGAAAAATAAATGAAAAAAATATGAATCATGGGTCTCATTGTAGCCCTGATAATGAAGAGATATAATTTTCGCCAGTTAAAATATTGAGTGTTTTAGGAACCCAAAATTGTAGGAAACTGAGTTTCAGAGTACCAGGCACTTGGGATCAAAAAGTACTGAACATAATAAGTGAAATTTAGAAGATGCATTGGAAGGCATTAAAGTTATGCATATTAATTATAGTAAAAATAATTATAAGGATATACATTTGTACATTGCTTTGTAGCAGGCGATTAAGACTTTAAAAAGATAGAAATTTTAAGTGGTTTGGCAAAGACTTAATCAAAAGTCTCTTGTGGTTGCCTATAAGAATTTTCTTTTCTTTTTAATTATTTATTATTTAACTTCATTAATTACATTGTATTATGTGACACAGTTACATAGATACTTGGGTTCTCCCCCCCGCTCCCCATACCCTCCTACCATGGTGGATTCCTCCACCTTGTTGCATAACCACAGCTCAAGTTCAGTTGAGATTCCCCCATTGCAAGCATATACCAAACATAGAGTCTAGCATCTTATTGTCCAGTCAAGTTCAACAGCTTCTTAGGTATATCCTCTCTGGCCTGAAGACAGAGCCAGCAGAGTATCATCCCAGTCAATTGAAAGCTCCAACATACCATCAGCAAAAATTTACATCATTATGGAATTAATTGACATAGTAATGAGTAACCAATATGTTAAAAGTAAATGCGAGTTCCCAGCCACCTTCTGTGACCACCTCATTGACATTTCAATTTTAGTTTATACACAACATATAACATTCAAAACATAACATGTTATACATAAGATCATATCATCTTAAATTAAGGCTAACATGTGGTATTTAACCTTTTGGGATTGGCTCATTTCCCTTAGCATTATGGTTTCCAGTTTGGCCCATTTGGCCACAAAGAACTGCATTTTGTTTTTTTTAATAGCTGAGTAGTATTCCATGGAGTAGATGAACCATAGCTTTCTTATCCAATCCTCTGTTGATGGGCATTTTGGTTGATTCCATGTTTTTGCAATTACTGATTGTGCTGCTATGAGCATAGGAGTGCATGTTGGTTTCTCATAAAACAATTGTTCTGGATATATTCCTAGGAGTGCTATTGCTGGATCATAAGCAAGATACCATTCAAAATAACAGAGAAAAGTACGAAATATCTGGGAATAAATCTAACCAAAAATGTAGGTGACTTATTTGAAGAAAACTACAAACTACTTAAAAAAGAAATTGAACAAGACCTCAAAAGATGGAGTAACATCCCATGCTCCTGGATAGGTAAAATCAATATCATTAAAATGTCTATACTGCCAAAAGCAATATATACATTCAACGCAATCCCAATCAAATTGCCCAAAACATTCTTCATGGAACTGGAAACAATGATCCAAAGGTTCATCTGGAAGCACAAAAACCACGGATAGCTAGAACCATCCTGAAGAACAGGAAGTTAGCAGGGGGAATCACAGTTCCGGACCTCTGGACATACTATAGGGCAGTGGTTATCAAAACAGCGTGGTACTGGCACAAAGATAGAGAAGAAGATCAATGGAGCAGAATAGAAACACCAGAAGGAAACCCACACAGATACAGCCAAATAATCTTTGACAAAAAGACAAACGACAATCCAGGCAAATGGGAAGGTCTGTTCAATAAATGCTGTTGGGACAACTGGTTAATAGCCTGCAGGAACAAAAAAATAGATCCACATCTTTCAACATACACCAAGGTCAGATCTAAATGGATAACAGATCTAAACCTACATCCAGAAACCTTCAAACTTTTGGAAGAAAATGTTGGAAACATACTGCAACACTTAGGGGTAGGCCCTCACTTCCTAAAAAAGACTCCAAAAGCAGTAGAAATCGAGACCAAAATAAACAATTGGGACCTCATCAAACTAAGAAGCTTCTGTACAGCTAGAGAAACAATCAACAAAGTAAAAAGGTAACCCACAGAATGGGAGAAGATCTTCGCACACGACATAGGTGATAGAGGGCTGATCTCCAGAATATACAAAGAGCTACAAAACAACCAAAATGTCAAAACAAACAAGCCACTCAAGAAATGGGCACGGGAAATGGGCAAACACTTCACAAAGGAACAAACCCAAATGGCAAATAAACATATGAAAAAATGCTCAGGTTCCCTGGCAATAAGGGAAATCCAAATTAAAACATCAATGAGGTACCACCTAACGCCAGTAAGACTGGCCCACATGAATAAAAGCACCAACAACACTTGTTGGCGAGGTTGCGGGGAAAAGGGATCCCTACTCCACTGCTGGTGGGGCTGCAGGCTGGTACAGCCTCTATGGAAATCAGTATGGAGAATATTCAAACAACTCAAATTCAACATACCGTATGATCCAGCAATAGCACTCCTAGGAATATATCAAGAATTTTCTTTATAACTTTTAAAGGTTTTTACGGTGGATATTTTCTTATTTAGCATTTCATTAATAAATACCTTTTTTCCCCTCTAAAATGGGAATTAGGATTCTGAAGATCAGTGGTCTGTAAAGGTAATGATTTGAATATACAGAAATAATAAATGGGCTTTCACTTTCCGTGGATCCTCACCCTCATCCTTCTGTAGGTTCATCTCTCTCTCTTTCCTCCAGCTTTGGGTGAATGTGGTCCTGCAGGTTGTGTTTATACAACTCATCTTGTCTAAGGGGATTAAAAAGGACTAATCCAGTCTTGCTATATGATTGTATCATCCTAAAGGAAAGAGAAGAATTTTTCTCACTGATAATTCATCTGTTCTTATCTTTGTTCTTTTAGGCAATGATGAAAGTAAAGATACAAGGTGTGAGGCGCTTAGCTGGGAGGAGACAGTGGTTTTTTGAGGACTAGCAGTGTATTAAGTGTCTAAACCACATTCAAACCACATTCAAGTAGCAGAAGAATTTTCACAGAATCTTTAATCTGATACTTTTTTTTGCATTTAATAGGTATATAGATTCTAATAACAGTGACAAATATGAGATAACTACCAAAAAGCACTGATTGAGATTCCAAGGATCATTAGAACCAGTTAGAATTATTTCATTGAATTTTGCTTATTTAATATTTCATGAAATAATTCTTTATCTTTTTTTTTAAAGGATTGAGTGGAAAGAACCAGGGGAGATGTTGAGTTCCCATCTGATCACTCCCGAAATGCCCCCAAACAACTAGAGCTGGTCTATATGCAGAAGTTAAAATCCAGAAATGTCAACCAGGTTGTCAGCTTGGATAGCAAAGGCTCACATGCTTAGCCCATCTTCAGCTGCTTTCGCAGGCACATTAAAACAGTGCTGAATCTGGGAGAACAGCCTAGACTTGAACCAGCACTTGAATACAGGATGCTGGTATTGAAACTATCATATTGCAATTTTGGTTCCTGCATACTCCACTTTCATTGAGAATAGTATTAGTTTTCAGTTTTGCTGCTAAATTTATTAAATTCACATGTATTATGTATATTACCTATCTGTCTTTCCATTTGCACTAATATAAAAACTTTTTCCACAGTCATCAAAGACACATCATTTATCCTCGTTGACCAATAACCTTTGTATTGCCCTGTGTATTTCTCTTCACTATTGAAATACTACTGACTTCCACAAGCTTTATACATTGTTTTAGTAACTTGCAAGTACAATATATTCTTCTATAAGTATACTTATAGTTCATGGAAAATAAAAATAATGTATTTTTGGTAAGAAATGGTTAAATTATCTAATTATGCACAATTAATATGCCATCCTCATTCTACTACTTAGATTTTCAATTTTGCATGAAATGAGCAGATTTTCTCTTTTCCACCTGAATGGGCTAATGTCTTATGGAAAGCTAGTTGTATTTTTTTTTGCTTTGTCAATGTTTTGCTTTCAACTTTACATAAGAATCCAGGTGCATGCTTAAGGTATGTCCTCTGATTGTTTAGTTTTTCCTAGACTAATAAGAACATTTAAGCAGTAACTTCCTTAAGAAGTCACTATGTCTTTACTCCTGCTTATTACTTAGTACTTTTCACTCCTGGAACATTCCTTTTCTCACTCATTGAGTTAATTTACAATCAAGTAGTCCTGCAGAAAAAATAGAAAACCAGGTAGTGGTGGGGTGTGAAGGCAGTGCTGTAGCTAGATAATACTCTACTCTCTACTCTGGACCCTGGCATTCCACTGGCACTAGTTAGTGTTCCGACTGCTCCAATTCTGATCCAGCTCTCTGTTTATGCCTTGGCAGCAGCATAGGATGGCCCAAGGCCTTAGTACCTATGTTGGAAACCCAGAACAAGATTTTGGTTGTCAGCTGTATATCAATTTTATTTTGGCTGTCATGGCCATTTGGGAAGTGAACTGCTGGATGGAAGGTCTTCTCTCTCTGTTTAAATTACTTGCATTAACTCTTTCTCTGTAAAATCTTCCTTCAAATAAATAAAAAATAAATAAATCTTTTTTAAGAAGCAGATAGCTATCTTCCTAGCAGTTAATTTGTGTATTTTGTATGATGTATAAGTCTCATCAATATATATGTATGTATAAATTTAGGATTCTGAAAGCTGTTTTAAATTAAGGGCAAACATTTTTACTTTTATCCTCAATTTATTTTATTTTAAAGACTTATTTATTTTTATTAGAAAGGCAGATGTACAGAGAGGAGAAGAGATAGAGAGGAAGATCTTCTGTCCTCACCTGCTTTCCCAGGCCACAAGCAAGGAGCTGAATGGGAAGTGGAGCTGCCAGGATTAGAACTGGCACCTATATGGGATCCCTGCGCGTTCAAGGCGAGGACCTTAACTGCTATGCTTGCTTCCTGCTTATGTCCTTGGAAAGCAGCAGAGAATGGCCCTAGGCCTGCATCCACTTGAGAAACTTGGGAGAAGCTGCATCCCCATGGATGGGACCCTGCATCCACATAGGAGACCCAAAAGAAGCTCCAGACACCTGGCTTCAGATAGGCTCTACTCTGGCTGTTATAGCTACTTGGAGAGTGAACCAGCAGATGGAAGATCTTTCTCTCTTTCTTCCTTCTCTTTGTAATTCTGTCTTTCAAAGAAAAATAAGTAAATCTTAGTGCTGGTTCTAATCCCAAAAGCTCCAATTCCCATCCAGCTCCCTGCTTGTGGCCTGGAAAAGCAGTCCAGGATGATCCAAAGCCTTGGGACCCTGCACCTGCATCAGAGACCTGGAGGAAGTTCCTGGCTCCTGGCTTTGGATCAGCGCAGCACTGGCCATTGCGGCTCATTTGGGGAGTGAATCATCAGCCGGAAGGTCTTTCTCTCTGTCTCTCCTCTGATCTGCTCTGTATATCTGAGTTTGCAATTGAAATAAAAATAAATCTTTAATAAAAATATAGATAAATACATACTTTTATTTTTATTTTAATTTATTTTTATTTGAAAAGCTGGTTTACAGAAAGAAGGAGAGAAAAATCTTCAGTCTGCTGGTTGACTTCCAAAATTACCCTAACAGCTGGAGCTATTTGCAGAATACCTTGCTTTTCTTCAAAACTGGCATTTGGCAAGAAAGACAAAGGCAGGAGAGACCACAGTGTAATTTCCAGTGCTTTTTGAAACTGTCCTGGCATGGAAAGTAGGAATGAGCCAGTAACATCCAATTACTGCTGTACACTTTTAGAATAGGTAGAGATCTTTTAGTCATCATGATATCTTCATGCATAGCTTAGCTACACCAAGAGATGAAATGAGTGTGAGCAGGACAGTTACCACTTAATTTATTTCTTTACCAGTTAGTTTATTCATAGCTACCAGTTAACTTATAAAATTATTTGTCTTGGTCTGTTTTCTGTTGCTAAACTATAATATCTGATATTTGATAATATATGAAGAAAGGTAGTGTATTTGGCCAGATTCCGGCTACTGAGAATTCTAAACAGCGTGTCAATCTCCTGGCCAAATCATAACATGAAAGAGATCAGAAGAAGAAATGATTGTGGGCAAAACAAAATTGGTCACCTTGCTATTTAAAAACGTTTCTCTAAATTTAAGCTAGTGCCTTGAAATTATTGCAAACCCGGGAGATGTATATTAAGTTCTTCTCAGAGAATAGTATCCCCATGACTGAAAATACTTGTGAAAGATTCTGTAATCTTTCAATACTGTAACATATGATAAAACTGTGCACATTTTTATGAAGTATGAAATTTTATATAATTTGTGTGTTCTTAGCACCAGCCCCATTATCTAATTTTAGAACATTTCATCATTCAAAAAAATGTTGTATGTATTAGCAATATTATCCTGCAATCCTTCTGTCCTTCATTCCTTGAAAAATGTTATTCCACTTTCTGTTTCTATAGAAGGTATTTCTGTCTAATATCCAAGAAATAATTGAAATCTGAAATGATTCCTCATGATTATAGGATCTACATTCCTCCTGTTTGATCCATTTTCTTCAGAGTTTGGGAGGACAAGTAGGGTCAGGTAGCCTTATATGATACAAATTATACAAGAGAGATAGATGTTCGGTTTGTATGACAGCTAGAATTGGAAGGAAGAAGTGGGATGAAATACATGCTGCTTACATTCAGCAACATTGCTGGACATTGCTCACCCCACTTCCGTAAGTGAGCTTTTTCCAGAATGAAATTTCAACTCATTCCAGCTGAACAGGAGTCTAAAGCTCTTGCCTTCTGCAGAGTAAGGCAAGCTTGCCAATTTTGAGATGATTAGAAGTTTCAAAAAGTACTAAAACCAGTTATAGTCTTTGAAGATTTTAAAGGCTAATTAAGATCATGAAAATAAGAACCCTTGTAAGAGATTATAGCCTGCATTGACAGAATATCTGGCAGCTTTTCAAAGTGATATGATGATATGCAATCATTATATATCATTATATATGATATTAGTAACCAGAACATAAAATCTATGAGAACACACCATATTTGTCTAATTAATCCCTTCCTCCTCATATTGCTGTGTGGTAGTGTCTAGTAAATAGCTCAAAGAACATGTTGAATGTGTGAATTGCTTACTAAACACATTATTTACTCTTTTATTGTTATGCAACTAATTTAAACTGAGTAATCAGAGGAGGGATTGATGATAGTCCAAAGAGACATCACTCCTTGTCACTGTCAGTCTCTCAGGGTTTAAGTTTTGTGCTGTGTGAAGTGCTCTAGGTCCTGAATGGCTTCAACTATTGTTGACGTAAAGTAAAATCTAGCACTTACATGGAGGGAAGTTTAGTTCTTATGTGTCTATCAAATGGTGTGTGTGTGTGTTTGTGTGTGTGTGAATGATTGCAGTATTTTGGTGTTTATTACTTATTAAGAGTTTATAACGTGGAAGATTTTATTGCAATAGTTTATACTTTTCCCCAATGTGCTGCCAACATTATGACTTGTGTTTCTAAGGTAATAAGCTTACTAGTATTTTTGAAGTAAAAAATATTTTAATTTTCTCTTTTATAATTTCTTTTTATCATATTTTCATTTAATTTCACAATTACATATTTGCCACTCAACTAGGTAAAGATAACAAAAAACTGGCAAGAGGAAAATAATAATAGCAGGACGGACTACAAAAAAGAACTATGTTTCACTAGGAACCATAAACGAAGGCTTTACATAACAGTAAAATCTTGCATCTACAGGTTTACATTTTTCTGCCTGTATTTATCACTTATTAGAGAAAACATACTAGTCTTCCTATCCTGGCTTATTTTACTGAGAATAATAGTTTCCGATTGTGTCCATTTAGTTGCAGAAGGAAGTATTTAATTATGTTTGTGCAGCTGAGAAGTGTTCCGTCCGTCATGGACATGCACCACATTTTCTTCATCCAGTCTTCCAGTCATTATCATCTCGGTTGATTTTAGCTGTGTTTGACTAAGTTGCTGTAAACACAGGGTACGTGTGTGCACGTTCTAAATGCACAGGAGGCTTTGCAGTTTTCCATGAAAGCACTTCTGATATCCTACATGAAAGTGGTATACGACATAAAATTTACATATTCATAATTACACCTTCCAAAGTTTACGAACACAAAGTCTAGAAATTTACACATCTGATTAATGGTATGAAATTTCAATTTAACATTTAATTGAGCTTGACCCTGAGGGGCTGTCTTATTTAAAAGTATTCAGTGTGTTGGAGTTGTAAAATTAGAAGGTTTTTTTTTTTTTTTAATGTATTTGCTGTCTTTTTTTTTTAAGATTTACTTAAAATCAGGGTACAGTCACATCTGCTTTATGAAGTTAAAATCTTAAGTTTCTAAATTGACTAAGGCAAATGTGTAATATATTTTACATTTCTTCTCATTATCAGCGTCTGTATTTCTGCTAAGTCTCAATGTGAAGTAGATCAGTTTTGATTGAAACTCAGCTATGTCACTTTTTTTTTAATCACGTTTCCCTCACTCCACTATCCCACCTCTGGTATACTACACTCTCACCCTGCACTGTCTTCATTACTCTTCTCAAAGACATAATTTAAATCCACGGCAAAGTAACAGTTTTAATTTGCCACTAATCATAACAAGTAACATAAAAATTATGAAAATTAAAGAAGTTCCACAGGAAGATCTACATGAGCTTAAAAAACAGCTCAATTTTCTTTGCCTGTTACGAAGTAGAAAGTTAGCTATTGAAATTAAATAAGGGGGGCCCCAGCGCCATGGCCGAGCAGCTAAAGTCCTCGCCTTGAACACACCAGGATCCCTTATGGGCACTGGTTCTATTCCCGGCAGCCTCTTTTCCCATCCAGCTCCCTGCTTGTGGCCTGGGAAAACAGTCGAGGATGGCCCAAAGCCTTGAGACCCTGCACCTGCATGGGAGATCTGGAGGAAGTTTCTGGCTCCTGGCTTCAGATCGGCACAGCACTGGCCATTGCAGCCACTTGGGGGGTGAATCATTGGACGAAAGATATTTGTCTCTGTCTCTCCTCCTCTCTATATATATCTGACTTTGCAATAAAAATAAATAAATCTTAAAAAGAAATTAAGTAAGTGAATACATTATAAATGATAGGTACATTATATATTTAATAAATGTATATTATCATATTCTGGCTTATGGTGATTGGGATTCTGATTTTAATATTATGTTGGATTTACATTCCATGATATATTAATGGTAAGGTTTATTTAGGGGGATTGCTTCAGGGCACTGTTAGTTTCTGTTGTTTTAATTGAAAATGTGAAAAAATTTGTTTCTTTTTTTTTTTAAGATTTATTATTATTGGAAAGCCGGATATACAGAGAGGAGGAGAGACAGAGAGGAAGATCTTCCATCTGATGTTTCACTCCCCAAGTGAGCTTCAATGGGCCGGTGAGCGCCAATCTGATGCCGGGAACCAGAAACCTCTTCTGGGTCTCCCACGCAGGTGCAGGGTCCCAAAGCTTTGGGCCATCCTCGACTGCTTTCCCAGGCCACAAGCAGGGAGCTGGATGGGAAGTGAAGCTGCCGGGATTAGAACCGGCGCCCATATGGGATCTTGGTGCGTTCAAGGCGAGGACTTTAGCCACTAGGCCACGGCGCCGGGCCCGAAAAATTTGTTTCTAACACATACGATTTTATGAGTATTCACAGAGTTGGAATGAATTAAATTGTAAAAATCTTATTTGTATTTTTAAATAATTCAAGTTTTTTTTTGCAAATCTAGTAAACTTTAATATTTGTTATTATTTAACTCTAATTTTATTATTAATTCCATAAATTTAGATTTCCAAAATACTTTAAATTGAACTATCCTCTCTCCCCGCATCAACTTGACCTTCCTGCAGAAATTAAACCCATGGCAGAAAAAATTATCTTTTAAATAGCATAGATACCATTGATCTTAGATGTCTATATTGAATGTTTCCAAATACCAAGTTGCATATACATTCAGTGGTGGGACCAATTTATCAAAAAAGAAAATTCTGACTCAGTTAAGCCTGCATTATTTTGACAGCCATAGAAATTGAAATCTGAAGCACTACTTTTTGACATGAGTTTGAGCTGTTGAAACTAAAGGCTGTAAATAATGTATTTTGAAGTTTACTTCTTTGTCTTAGCTTATGTGGTTTCTGATATGTGTTCCTCACTAGACAGCTTATACAAATGAAGGAATTCCATTTGAAAAAAATCACTTAAGTAACTCCTATGTGAAATAAAATTTCCCGGAAAGCATCATGCCAGTGTCATTGACATTTCAGTAAGTTCTACTTTATCAAAATTCTCACATCCAAAAATATTTATGTACAACATGTTGAATTGTCCACTTCCTATTCAACTATTCCCACACTGAGTAGCCTTACCTGAATCAAGACTCACACATCTTTGAGAGAGGTAAATTAAAGTTAGAAGAAATTTTATTGCTGCATTGACCTTTACAATGCCTGAATTAACTTCTCTGGCTGGGACATGGCCTTGGAAACCAAGCTACCAAATGTGTTCAATATGATTTTTGGAATCCTTGAACTTAACATATGGTCAGTGACTTAAAATCTACGTGCTCAACATGTTCAACTAGGGCAGCAGCTCTGTAATAGGAACAAAAATGTCCTTTGCACTTACAGTTAATATCTAAATACTCATTTCCTAATATACACATGCATTCTACATTTAACTAGTAGATATAAATCTCGTTATGTTCCTTTTATGTTGAAATTTCATGATTCATTTAACTGGCAATTTAAGATTGCAAATATGCAATCACAGTGCCTAATGTAGTAATCTAGCACCCAATAGCACCAAAAATTCATTTCTGCATTATAACATAAAAAGCTTCAGACCTGTATTCAAATTTTTGAATAATATAACAATTATTTTTGTAAAGGTCTCTAAGAAACTAGTATAATGGTGATTTCTTCAGAGACATATTGATTCTAACAGTCCACCTTTTAGTATTTTGCAAAATTTAACTTGCTGTGCCTTTTTGATGTAAAGCTAGTGATTACAATAGGATCATTCTTGGGAGAGGGTTATTGATGAACCCAGTACGAAAGGAGAGCTCCTGACATCCTGAGGACACCTCTTATTCTCCTGGGAGTAAAGGATGAATGTGTTGCTAGAAGAATGAACCTGGCAGGTTCAAAAGCTGTAACCATGTGCTCTGGATGTCATAAACCAGCAGTAAAGAAAAATCCATGTGAGGCTGGTGAAGTGCCAACCAACATGGGAATGGAAATACTTGAAATGATGGCTAGTTACAGAGGAAAGCACAATGGAATTAGAATAAAGCACCCCAGGGTACAGTCAAATGTACACCCTTAATTAACTCATTGATTTTTGCCAAGACAATCTCAGCGAGCATTTATTATTAAAAATGTTGTTGCACACATTAACTTCAATTTGCAAAAAAAAACTGCAACGTATTTTAGTATGTACCTCTATCACTCTGTGGTAATAACACCTTTCCTCTAACATTTCATGGAAGGACACTACAAACATTTTATGTCACCTCAGTAGTGGATCGCTTTGGTGTCAGCTTAATTTTCATTATTCACAATCCTTCTTCCGAGTTAAATGGCCTCCTTACATAATTCTGGTGGGAACCAACTGAACCATTTTTGTAACAGACACTTGAGCAAAGTACGTCCTCTAAAACACACTGACCATTAAGACACTGATGTAATAGATTGAGCCACTTTGAAGTTTTTCTCTTAGTTTCTGCATAGAAATGTGTATCACACAGTAGAACACCTGCTCTGCCCAATGTTTAGGTGTTTTCTAAAGGTTTCACATGACTACTAATTTCTGTTTAGTGGACAGAGATTGTATCTTCAGATTGCTTTTTTTGTTTACACAGCGCTATGCCACTTAGAAGGAAGTACATTTATGGGATTAATACTGTTTATTGGTTAGCAAAATGACAGTAAATCAAAGCCAGTGTCAACCATAGAGTAGTTAAACATCTTAAAAATTTTTAGATATTGGGCCCGGCATGATGGTGTAGTAGTTAAAGTCCTCACCTTGCATGCGCTGGGATTCCATATAGTCTCCGGTTCTAGTCCTGGTGGCCCTGCTTGTGGCCAGCTCTCTGCTTGTGGCCTGGGAAAGCAGTCCAGGACGGCCCAAAGCCTTGGGACCCTGCACCTGCCTGGGAGACCTGGAAGAGGTTCCTGGCTCCTGGCTTCGGATTGGCTCAGCTCCAGCCATTGCAGCTGCTTGGGGAGTGAATCATCAGACAGAAGATCTTCCTTTCTGTCTCTCCTCCTCTCTGTATATCCGCCTTTCCAATAAAAATAAATAAAATTAAAAAAATGTTTAGATGTTGAATATAAACCATGTAATACTATTCAGCTTCAAAATTTAGATCTAAAATTTGTATTGATGGAGACTGTTACATTTTTTTTATTGAAACAGATTAACGGATAAAAATAAAAGTATACTATAATCACATACATACATTTGATTAAATGTACAAGTGCATATTCATACGTGTATTCTCTGAAATATTATATGCACAATGCATTGTGCTTGTACATTATTCATTATCCAAAATCTTACAATAAAAAAGGAAAGTAATAAGAGAATACTAAAGAAAGTTCATGAAAAAGTGGAATTAAGCACATTTTGGTACAAATATTTTTTGATTATTATACTTCTTTCATAACATATATTTCCATGAAACTTGAATATTCTCCCATATACATGGATTCCAAATGTCGTTTATACTAAAATAAACAGCTTTCAATCATCATCCGCAAATGTGTTGAAGTTTCCCCATGTTTTCTACTTATGTATTAGCCTGCATTAGGTAGCTGAAATTAAAGTGATTCAAACCACAAAGATTCGATGTGATCTGTTAAACTTGCAATGCTGCTTCAGATAAATATTAATAAGTTTTTGTCAGGATCATGTACATTAACATCCATAAATTTTCATATTACTGAATCACTCAACAGCATTTCTTGGTTACTGAATCAAATTTGAAAAGCAGTACTAACATTACTTTTTGGTGATTTTTTTTCCTTAGGTCTCAGGGTGGTGAGCTTCTTTGAATTCACAACCTGTGAGCTCATGGTAAGATTATAACTAATATACTTGTTTTGAAGGAATTTTTATTGTGCTTCTTTGATAGTGTCCAAATGTTTAAGGTAAGTGATATTTTATACCAAAATATTGATATTTGGAGTAGAATATATTAATATAATTATTTGAATAGTGTATGAAAGATTTTTAAATGATTTTGAAAGTGTGGTTCAGAAAGGAACGAATGGTAATATCGTGAAATATTTTTGAACATGAATGACAATTTTTTATTTTAAATTTTGCATAGTCAGGTATTTTGGATACCAATTATTAGAGACAATGAGATATTTTAAAAAAAAACTTACTTTATCACCTGTCAAGGAATATCAAAATGGTGTTTATGAAATTTTGATTCTTCATCTTTTATTGAAAGTAAAATAAGTAACTATGTGAATAAAATGGTAAGAGACAAAAAAACAGCTTCTAAGGCAATCTACATTATTGAATTGCTAATTTATTTATTTTGATTGATTCTATAGCAGTTGTTAAGCATGTAGATTTTGGTTGTAAAAATAATAGACTACTCCAGAGTATGTATACATATTAGCTTATCTGTGTTGTTAAATCAATGAAGCTAATTTTTGCTCTGCAAGTCTTTATAATTTATCTGTTCCTTGAGAGTAAATATGAAAAGGGTTCATTTTATAATCTGTATTTAAAATGAAGATAATATGAGTATTTTCTATTTGATTAAAATTGCATCCTTTCCAATACAGATATTTAACTATGACTGTTCATTTGTTGAAACTTCTTGAAGATGATTTAAATTATTAAAAGCAATAATCATCTCTAGGAGCTATAAGATGTACTTTTTGGGGTTAGCATTTTATACATAAACTCAATGTGGACTTATCAAAAAATCATATGGAAAGAAGGGAATATTTTTCATTTCTACTGGGACACTTTTACAGATATTTTGAGATAATTTTTGATAGATTATGTATGCGTGGTAATTATTTTGTATATTTTAATTTGTACATTTTATTTCCCAAATATACTTGAAAGTGTTCATACACTATTTTAAATTATAAAATGTAACAATGTTTCCAAAATTCCTATGTTACTTTTCAATGTTCTTCTGTAAATATAGATACCATAAATTATTCATATCTGAGGTACACAGTCTCAGTGAATTCAAGCAATGAATAACTTACCACAACCAGCATTCACATCAATTAAAATAAATAAATAAATAAAATGTGGAAAGAGGTTGGAGCCCCATTACTCTTCTCTAGTTGCTCTGCTCACAGAACATCAATAATGTCTGGACTTCCAAGAATACAGGTTTCTTTTTTCACATATTATAAATAACAGTATACAGTGATTATAAATTTCTTTCATTGCCTCAACACTATGCTTGAAAGACTGTTATATGCCTGGGAAACCAATTTCTTTTAATTTTGTGTAGTGTGTAAGTAGGTGGGTTTAACCAACTATTGGTGGGTACCCTCAAACATTAATGGCAAATGAATAACTTGCAGACTTTAGCTTTTATAAATAGTGGTGGTGTGGATATTAGATATTTGGAAAATATCTATATTAAATGCAAACTATGTATTCTGTTTAGTACATATAGAGAGTTCACCAAATTGTATTACAGGAGCAGTATGTCCTGAGAGCAGGGTATGAGAAGGCATGCATACCATGTAGTCATCAACTGTTAAAATTTTTCAGTCTTCTAGCTTGAATCATTGGAGTACATGTATAAGGATAGTTTAATTTGAATATCTTAATGACTAATATAAACACTTATTTTATTCTTATCTTGAAGATATGCTCTCTCTTTGGGGCTGTTTTATTTCTTAGACCTTCTTGGAGTATCTGTTCCTTTTTGTTGCATTATAGGAATTCTACACATAGATGGTGAGATCCTGAAAAACTCACAGAAAAATGAAATTTAACAAAAATCTGAGTTTTTCATGGACTTTTTTTCATGACCCTTCTAATCATCCAGTCACTTGCCATCAGGAGCACCATCATTTTTTGAGTGTCTGTGTGTATACATATTTCCAGTAGACAATTTAAAACTGACCCAGAAGATTTGATTATTACTAAAATGCCAAGATTTTTGCAAATTTCATAAACTGCTACAGGAAAGATATTTATACTATTTAACAAAAGCAAAAATATAATGCAGTTATTTTTTCATGTGTCTGCTGATCATTTAAATTTCATTTTTTAAAAAAGACCTATCCATAACTAGATTGTTTTATGTGACTTCTGAGCCACTTATGTATTGTAGGTATTAATCTTCTATCAGATATATACCACACAAATATAGTCTCAGATTCTGTTGATTGCTTCTTTACTTTAAGAGTTTACTTTGCTGTGCAGAAGCATTTTAGCTTTATGTAATCCCATTTGTTTGTGCTTGTTTTTATTGCCTGTACTTCTAGGGCATTATCCATCGTGTCTTTGTTAAAGCCAATGGTTTGCAGTTCCCCATGTTGTCCTCAGATCTTAGGTTTGGCTCCTTAATCTACATGAATTGATTTTTGCATAGGACATTAAGAAGTTTGTTCTACACACAACTGCCTGCAAACACACAGTTGTCCCACCACCATTTCTTACACAGAGAATCCTTTGTCGGGAAAGATATTTTAGCTTGTTTATCAAACATTATTTGGTTGTAACTTTTTGGATTACTTTCTAAGTTTTCTATTCTTATCTATTGGTCCACATTTTTTTCTGTGCTAGTTAGTGGCTGTTTTGATTAAAACTGCCTAAAAATACGTGTTGAAATCTGATATTGTAATGCCTCTGGGTTTGTTCCATTATTTATGACTGCTTTGGCTATCCAGGATCTCTTGTGTTTCCATGTGGATTTTCGAATTGGTTTATCTGGGTATGAGAAGCATGTCCTTGATAGTTTGATTGGGAGCATATCGAATCTGTAAATTGTTTTAGGTAATATGCAAAAAAGTCCATTACTTTTGTAATTTTCATTGTCAAGATAGCTCACACTCTTAGTTAATTGTATCCCAAGAAATTTAAATATTTTGTAGATGTATATGGGAGTCATCTTACAAATTCTTTCTCATTCATTGCATTGATTGTGTACACCAGTGCTATTAATTTTCGTGTGCCAGTTTTATATACTACAACTTCGTCAAAACTTTTATGAGTTCCAATAGTCTTACTTTAGCCTTTCTCCCCCGTGTATGGGATCATACCATCTGCACACAGTCATAATTTGACTCTCATTTCTAATTTATATGCATTTGATTTCTTTTTTGTGCCTAATGGTCTGGCTAGTGCTTTGAGAAATATATGGAATCCTAATAGTGAGAAGGAGCATTCTTGCCTAGTTTCAAATGTTAGTGGAAATGCTTCTTGCTCTCCCCATTTGATATTGTGCTTGATGCTAATGTGTCATCTATTGCCTTGATTGTGCCTTGATGTATTCTTTCTACATTTAATTCTTTATCATTTTATCACAAATCAAATGATTCCTCTGCATCTACTGAGCTAATAATATGGCAATGTTCATTAGCTTAATGCCACTTATATTTTTGAGACAAAGTCATTATGTAAGGATTAATGGATCAATTTGATAAAAAATTATTCCTTTAGTATGTACATAGAGTCCAGTACGTGAAACATGAGGAGTGGGTTTGAGAGAGAGTAGCAGAAAATTGAAAGAATGTTTAGGTGTTTGAAGCATAATATGCATAACATAAAGGGGCAGGGAGTGAGACAGATCTTTGATTGAACTCAATATCTACTTTTCCCAAAATATGATACCTTGGCATAATGAATGTTTTGAACTGGAGGAATTTCAGCAACAAGTGTGATCAGGAAGGACATTATGACCTTTCCCAGGTATGTTCTCTCCCTGTAGTTGGAGAAGTAGATCATCCTCATCTTGGAGGATGAAGGAATACCAAGAAGAATCTAAAAGCAGAGGCTTTGCTGAATGTCTCTCTCTTTCCTACATGTAAACACATACTTCCAAGTCTCTCCAATATCAATCAAACCTAGAATTGAAATACTTAGGTTTAGCTGCTTTCTTCTAATTCCTTATGAAAGTCATATCAATTAGATGTTGGTGCATATAATGCAGTTTTTTTTTCCATATTAACTTGTGTCTTGTTGTAGTACATCAGGCAAGAACTCAGAAATATGGGAAGAAGTTATTTTTCCTCACCATGTACCTTATAGATTATGATAAAGTACTACATTTTATTTTGGATGCCCTAGGAAGCCACTGCATGCTTTCAAGCACACATGGATATTATTTTTTGTATCATTTAAGATATGTACCATTTGGGAAATGAATTAGTAGGAAGTCAGACTACATGTGGGAAGATGTTTGGAAAGAGGTACTTTAGGCTTTTCAAACAGAGATGTGTTTTTCTGTTCTACAATGAAAAACGTTGCATAGATTTGTAATCTATACTACAGGGTAGGACCAAGAGAACTTAAGTCATTGGATATAGGATGTCAGAGAAAAACAGCAGCAAGCATAGCTTCCCTGCTTGAGTAGCTGATTGTGCATTTAAATATGCATTGGCAGGATGGGATTGATTTGTAGATTCTAGTGAGAAAATAATTCCATTTAGGATGAAGAATATATTGTCTATGTATTTCTAATCATTGTGATATTTGCAATTCTTACTCTGAGTGAATATCAAAATGAAGTAGAAATGAGGATTCAATTCTGGATCATCAGAGAATTCCGAAAAGCAGATGTTTTGGCATTGCTGTTTTGTTGCTAACAGTCCTATTTTCTTTGTGTGTGTGTGTGTGTGTGTGTGTAGAAACAAAAAAAGGACATGTAGCCTTATCAAAATGTCAGCATTCTATAGAAAATACTGTGATTAACCTTATATTTAATCCAATAAATTCTGATAGTTTTGGATTAAAACAATTAGTTTTTAGTGAGTTTTGGGCAGAATATAAAGTGTAGTAAAGTGTGTAGAATTATAGAAACAATTGACAAAAACAGGGAGAAAGATAATGTAAGTGGGGAAAGAATTTCGATCCATAATATGATTTCCAAATGCCAAATGCAAAACAAAATACAAACTGGGGGGGGGGGGTTGAAATTCAGTGAAGTAAGTGGAAATTGAACGATCTGTGTAACCTGTGTCATCGCCACTGTTTTCTCTAGAAGACTACTTCAGGAAAACTGGCGAAAAAACAAACAAAATAGAACAGTTTGCCTCCTTTTATTAACTTTCAAAGATGTTTATATCCACCCTCTTTCTCAAAATTAATACATGGGAAACCAAAATTGAACTTCCATTGCTTATGTTTGGGAAAGAGGGAAAATTGCCTGCCATGCAGTTGTGTTGTATCAGGAAATTCCTGCTGTCTTCTTTCTCTCATTTAATAGCACAAACATACCATTCTGTCCATTCTTCTGCAACATTAAATATAACCTGCTTTCCAACATGCATTACCTTATAAATAGACCTTTGGCATTATTCTTGTGTTTAGTCATTTCTCCTAAGCAAAACAGATGCTTATATAATAAAACAAGCTAAATGTCACCTACTTTGAGGAAATCGAAGAACTGTCAAATTCAAAGAGATATGAATTTTTATCTAGTATATTACTAATTATAATGTTCAGATCAGTATGCAGCATTTAGCCATGATTTATTGATGCAGAAAACTTGTCTGTTAATTTTGTAACTTATCATTCAAGGAGCTTCCCATTCTTGTAAGAACCATACTCTACATTAGAAAGAAAACAATCACAATATGGTAAAATAAGAAAATGCAAATTTATATCAGATCTTTCATCTATTACATATATTGAATGTTTAAACTCAACTAAATAAGGTTATTGAAAATATATTGCACTCTCTTATCACATATTAAGTGATGTAAAATGTATAGTATTTTATTTGGACGCATAATTATTGCCAAAATGCAAATGTGTTATTTTAAATATAAACCATTGTGGAATATGCATTCATTTTAACTACTGTGTCATTTTTCACTGTTGTGGGTTAAAGGAGAGCTACTTTCATGACAAATAATTCATTATCCTCAAATGAATTTAAGAACAAAATTCTTTGTTGAATTCAGACATAAATATATTTTAACATTGAGAATTTTCTACATGTAAGACTAAAATATGTTCACATATATTTTAGCCCATAACTAAATTATATTAAATTATGATATCAATATTTTCCTGGATCCCTGCTTCTTTTGCCATACTATTCACCACATACAACAATCTATACAATTTAACAGGGAAAGAGATGTTATAAATTGGGAGGGCAGCTATAAACATTGAAAAAATGTATTATTATACCAAATAAATAACAACTCATGGACTATATGAGGCTAATTCTCTCCATAATCCTGCTATGCTGAGAATTGTGTGGGATGGTCGAGATAGTAGTACTGACAACCAGAAGCTCCTCTTTCATTAAGTAAAGACAGCTTGGTTCTCTTTTGAACTTGTAAATTTTAAAAAGTGAGTCTTTTGCCCTAGATGTACATTCTAGAAAACGAATTTGTGTGAAGTAGATTATCTCCCTGAAAATGCTGTATGTAGAAACACACTTGATAAAAGTGCTTCTCAGTTTGATAACTCTGGAATCATGCATTAAAATATTAAAATCACGCTTTATTTTTTAGCGAATCAATACTGAAATTCAAACAAAAGTCTTTTGAGTTTTACCTTTTTTATCCTATTACTACTAGGTATATCATTTCATTTAGACTTCCCTCATTCACTATAAGTATATAAATCTGTTAGAAAGATTACTGTGGTATGATTTTAATCTATTCAACATAATAAGCATGTTTATCATTGGAAACAGTGATGTGAATTTTGTACCATTTTTCCAAAATTGGCTATAAATATGAAATATATATATATTACACACTTAATATTCCTATTATCCAATTATTAAAGGCAAATTCTTCAGGTTAATAAATTTAAATATTACATGTGGATTTCCAGTGATTCTTACAAGTATTCTTAAGTGAGGAATTCAACTTCTTTTTCTAATGTAAATTTCAAGCATGGCAGGTAAAATGTTATGAAAAAAAAGCTTACCATGCAAAATTGTTTTGAATATCATTACTACCGCATTTGCCCACGCATGAAATAGAGATATAACTACTACATTTTCAGGTCAAACCATAGAATCAGGAAAAGGTTGAATATAAATTAAGGATTAAATCCAATGTGTCTGGAAGTATCTTTCGTCTGCAGAAACTGAAGGGCATGTTTCTTAAACTCAATATAAAGTTTCTAAAGTAAAAGAAAGCCAAATTCCTGTCTTTTCCAAGGACACATGCTAAATGCATTGGCTTATTATTTCAATTTAGACTAAAGGACATCATTTTTGTTAAGGGTATACATAGTGAATTAAGACAGTATGGCTATTCTAAAGACACATGTGAATATGTTCTACAAGGGACCACACATACCAGAATATCCGTGCTCTAAAATTTTGATTCAATATATATTTATTGAATGTACACTGTGTGTATAGTAGTGCCAGCACAGTAGGCTGCAGACTAAATGAGAGCTCATTTTTATGTGTTTAATTATTGAGAAGGGACAAATGAATACATGAATTATGTCCGTCTTCCAATGATGGTCTTTCATTTTCACAACACTTCTCTCAGGGAGAGAGTTGCTCCCTGTAAAAATAAAATTCCAAAAATGTTATGTGGGCATTGTGGTCATTTGTAGTAATGAACAAGTAGGTGGAAGATCTTTCTCTGTCTCCCTGTAAATCTGCATTTCAAATAATTTTCAAAAACTTATTAAAAAAGAAAAAAGGTATGAAGCTCGATGTCAGTCTCACTATCAGGGAGAAGTGTAGCAGAATGATCCATCATATGGGGAAGACATGTAGCAAGGGTAGTGAGAGGCTGTATGTGCTTGAGGTTGTGAAACAGCCTGCCCCAGATGTGTAAAATATGGCAGAGGGTCTTGAGAAACAATGCGAATTTCACTGGATACGGTAGACAGGTAAGGGAATCTCTTTTAGAATATCATCTCAGAGTCTATCTCCCTGGCCTCCATTTCATCATTTATCATATGTGATGTTGAGACATGGCGATGTCTAAAGCTTTCTGAGTTCTGCAATTTTGTGATGCTCTGTGTGGTACATGTATGTATGTATATATACACACACATATGTATGCATATATATATATATACACATGTATATTCATGATAAATTAAGCTCTTGATTGGATTCTGAAGAATTTGAGTCTTGTGACGCAGGAGGGAAACACATGTTAGAAGTGAAAGCTCTTGTTCCAACACTAAAGTTGTTGACTGGGAGATGAGTAAGATAGGGAAAATAACATGAGAAATAATTTGTTCAGCAATTCAGAAAAAAAAAAGCTAACTTGTTTTTCTTTCATGACCTTTTTGAGAGCAAAGAATCAATTAGATGTTAATAAATAAGAAAAGGAAATACAACCCCCAAGCTCTCTGGTCACCCAACATGCATGTGTGTGTTAAAAAAAAAAAGAAAGCAAATCATGTTAACTACCTGGAAACTGTCTACAGATTTTATTTTTTGAAGGTTTATTCATTTTCATTTGAAAGGCAGGTTTTACAAAGAAAGGAAAAGGAAGAAAGTCTTTCAGCTTCTGATTTACTCCCAAAATGACCACAATGGCCAGAGCTGAACTGATCCGAGTTGGGATCCAAGATTCTCTTCTGGGTCTTCCACACAGGTAGACGGTCCCAAGGACTTGGGCCATCCACCTGTCTGTGGAGGGAGCTGGATTAAAAGTGGAGCAGGCAGGACAAAAGCAAGTGTTCATATGGAGAGGGAAAGAGAAAGAGACTACATTGATCCGCTGGTTTACTCCTCAAATAGCTGCAAATGCCAGGTCTCTGCTGATCTAAAGCCAGGAGCCAGGGACTGCTTCCATGTCTCCTGAGTGAGTGCAGGGGCCCAGATATCTGGCCCATATTCTGCTGCTTTGTCAGGCCACCAGTATAGAGGCTATTTCAGAAGTAGAGTACTTTGGCTGCAATCCTGCTCCTGTATGGGATGTTGGTGCCACAGGCAGAGAGGTTTAGTGTGCTGTGTCATGGTGCCAACCCTTACGTATATAATTTAACCTATGTTTCAATCAGAGGCTAAATGCTTCTCAAATATAAAGTTTTCACCAACTATAACATAAGAACATAAGCAGGAAAATCAACCAGGGCCAAAAACAATGTCACATGAAAAATTGTTCAATTTCAGTTACATAATGTAAACTGTAAAATGGTCACACAATCATTAAAACTTCAACTTTTTAAATTTTTTAGCTCTAAAGTTGTTAGAAAGTTAGCTTCAAAACTTTATTACACTTCCTCTGGAGAGCGAGCACAACACACGCTCTTGTACACACTCACTTCCTCATCCAGCATCCTTGGCTAACTTATACCTTGTGTGGTATACTTGCCTCCTGGAATTCCATGCACCACCTTCCTCCTTTCACATACTCTTTATTGCTGGTAGTGGCTGACGTCTTATCACCTGATCACTGATATTTTGAATGAAAGGGGTTTAAGTGTGATATTTCTCAATAATATTTGAATGTTAACTATCAACTATTAGCAAAAAATAGCATTCAGAATATATTCGAAAAATACTTGAAGAATAGAATAAGAAAAACAAAATTGTTATTATGGTGCTGTGATTAATAGCTGTACATATAACAGAGAGATGAAAACTAAGCATATTACTAGTATAGTGTTTTACATTGTTTATGAATTGCCATGCTATATCTTCAAGTTCCTGAAGTCTGCTAAGTTCTTCACCCTATACCCAATACTTCTACCGACTACTATATGTACTTTAAGCCCTTCTATCTCAAAATGATGATGCAGTCAACAATATGGAGACACCTGAGAATAGCACAGACTATGACTTACATTGAATGACTGATAATGACGTAATCTGGGATAACAAAGTTGACAATGTACACAGAAAATGGAGTTCTACTTCTGATGGGCACTTTTAACCGATATTTATGAAAACTGGTTCAATGATATTTGCTTATTTTTTAAATGCCTCATCTAAATCCCTTAGTCTAAATATAGATTATCGCCTCTTCACACCTTTGGGTAGGTTCCTCGTATCTGACTTACTCACATGTAATTCTGATCAAATAAATTATCCATCTGTGAATTCCTTAGAGTTAACTTTTAATACTTTATATCATTCCTATACTATATCTAGCCTTCTACTCCCTACTCCAAATGTGTCAGAAACAAGCAATTTACTTGCTAAAGCTGTTCCATTTCTCTAACGGCAAACTTATCAACCTCTGTAAAATCATGTTGTCTGGATCCCTGCTTGCTGTACCAGGGGTATCTGGAAGAATCAAGATTAGACTTTTGTTGATGTGACTTATTGATAATGAGGTGTTGGGGAAAAAGGTAAATACATTTTTAAAAGAAAACTTTAGCACATATTTAAGCTTCCTAAAGCCTTTCAATAGAATATATTTAATTCTGGGAGCAGTAAGATGGATGGGATTTCATTGTAAAGCTGAGCAGAACTCAGCTTCTAATATGTCAGCTTTACATGACAGATTATTAATAAACTGCCACAGTTATCACTTGATACAAATCTTTTGTGACTGCTTTCTTTAGAGTTGAAACTCAAATGTGTTTTTCAGAGTAATCTTTATATTACACACCAGTTTTTAACCATATAAAGACCTTTCTCTCCCTCCTCCTGCTCTGGGCTCTGTAGAAATTATGCAGCATTAAAGAGTCATTTAATTTTGTTACACTGATATACTTCAAAAATTTCTGAGGCATTGAGTGCTGATATTTAGGTAGAAAGAACATTTGTCATTATTATTGTCCTTATTGTGAAAATGTGAAGGCAAAAGAAAGCACAGTAAGAATTAAGAAAGGACACTTAAAACTGGTATCATGGGCATTATCCGGCAAAATGAAAAGTCAGAGATGTTCATTTTCTCAAGTGATTTCCAGCAGCGTCTTCTCCTTTACCTCTCTCATCTACCACTCTGCTATAAATAATAATACTATATGGCTGTTATATTTTGGAGGTTTTTAAATTAAAAATATCATACTGAACATCTACACATCCAAGACACTGTGTTAGTGATGAGAAGGAGTTAAGGAACAAGAGCCTACTGAGTTTCCAGTTCTGGAAAGAATCATCCCTCCACCTAGAAAGTCATCAACACCTATAATGGCTGTCTTCTTGTTTGCTTGTTTCTATTTGTCTATCTTGTGTCTTATCCCCTTCACTTCATTAAACCTCTCAGGGAAAAGCAAAGAGCAATGATGCATTAATTTTAATTGTTAGATAAAGGCACTCAGCATTCTAAGATTGTAAATAAAGAGTGCAATATCATACAGAAAGCATAATTGTGAATAATACCTACAAATCTGAGGGAATGTAACTTGGAGTACCACTCCCCCGACACTCCCCCTCCTCCAAAAAAAGATAATTTTCCATCAACTCTTGCTCGGTATTTAATGGGTACTTGTTTGATAAATGCCATATATTCCTCTGGATTGTCTCATCCAGATAATATAGTGCTTGTAAAAATAGACTAAAATAAAATAAATAAATAAAGGTTAACTATTTACATATCCTAGGTAGCTTGATCATATTTGGCTTGGTTAGTCTACACAGATTATTTTCTCAACTTCTCCATTTGCTCAGACAAGCAGGATGCGCACTGTTAGTATTGTATCTTTTCAATCTTAATAATTCAAATATCAATTGGGTGCGCTTTTATCACAGGTAGCAGGAGAGATAGTCTAAGAAAGGGTCATTTTCACAGAAATAAGAACTAAGTCATTGTAGACTTTTCTAGATAAAACCAGAACATCACTCAGGACCATGTATGCTTCCCATCTTGATTCTATCTTAAGTTTGTCTTTCAACTTGTGCTCTTAACCTGCTACCTTAGACAATGCTATTCTCTGAACAAGATGAGAATTGTAGTCATGGAAAGAGCTCCCATCTATCCTTTCTGCAGCTCTACTTGGACCCCAAACCTCACATACACACTTTCCTTCCTTTCTCCAAGTTTAATTTTGCACACTTCATACCTTGTATTGCTACCTGGATGTAAATTTAGACATTCTTTAGTTTTCCCTTTGAACTTCAACCACATGGACTTTGGATGAGTTATTTTATGTTGTATAGGTACTTGATGACATCTCCCTGCACTGGATTTTTCAGTTTTTTGGAGGGAAATCTTGTGTTCTGATTGCCTTTGTACTTCACACTGTAATGAAAGGCAAGGTTTGGCATATGTTTTCCAGAGCATGATCCTAGCTGATGGAGTCATTATACATAAGCCAAGCAAATACTTGGAGCATTTCTTCTGGTTTTCCCTGATAAGTAAGAGAACGTAAAGAAGCCTTTGTCAAAATTTCCCACAAATGTCAAAATGATTTTCTATCCAAAGATTTTACCTCCAAGGATCTATGAAATATTATTAATACAAATAGTAATGGAAATGTATGTTTTCTCTACAATCTGGCATTTAATATTTTAGTCCTTCTGGTTTAGTATTTCATAAAATTTAGCCCTTTAAGTTTTGCTAAGCATATGTTCTAGATCACAAACTATTTAGGTTTTGTTTAGCATATAACATTGTTTAGTCACATAAGCTTGATTATACAGAAAAATCTTACTTATCGTATTCTGCTAAACAAACCATTAAAAGCTCTATGATGGATTTGATTTTCTAATCAAGCATGGACTAAGAAAACAGAAAATAGATCTACACATAAAATTTGTCAATAACAGGCCCATCATGGTAGCCTAGAAGCTAAAATCCTTGCCTTGCTTGTACCAGGATCCCATACGGGCACCATTTTCTGTCCCAGCAGACCCACCTCCCATTCAGCTCTCTGCTTTGTGGCTTGGGAAAGCAGTCAGGGCTGGCCCAAAGCCTTTGGACCCTGCACCTGCATGGGAGACCTAGAAGAAGTTCCTGGCCTCTGGCCCCTGGCTTTGAATCAGGTCAGCTCCGGCTTTTGTGGTCCCTTAAGGAATGAATTAGCAGACAGAAGATCTTCATCTGTATCTCTCTTCCTCTCTGTCTATCTGACCTTCCAATCAATTGATCAATCAATAAACCTTTTTTTAATAAGCTAGGAGCACACACACACTATAACTTGCCTTTATATATGTATACATATACAAATACTTATAAAATATAGATACTTGTAAACATATATATATATATATATATATATATATATATATATATATATATATAATATACATCACTACTTTTAAGAAGTTAGCAAGTGAAAACTATCCTTATCATGGTGAATACAAGGATGCATGTAGACCATAATTTTTTTGAATGCAGAATTAGTTAAAATGCTACAACTACTTGATATATTGTGTGCTTATAATTAATGGGTTATGAAGTTTTAGATAATTTTTGTAAAGGATAGATTTCCCAAGATGAAGTTACTGAGAAATAAAACTTGGTAGGAAAATAAAACAATTCTTGCTGTTTTAACCTTCAAGATGCCGTAAAGGAGAAGGCAGCCAATAAATGATTCATCCAGTGTCCATCATAGTCTATTTGTAAACATATCTGACATCTACGACCTATCAGAAAGCATAAACCTGAAATTATAGATTTCCTACTGTAGATGACACCATCAGCTAAAAGGTTTGGGTGGGGCTATTTGGTCATTTTCATTTATTTAATTTTTCTCCATTCCACCTTTGACAGCTCCAACATATGAAGTCTTCAAAATCCCAAGAAGCTTGACAAATTGTATGTTTTATTTTTGTCAAGGACATTTTATTGTTGTCATAATTGCACAAAACTGAAATATATGTATAACTTTTAGGCATGCCATGATAAAGGTAATATAAAGAATGATTTTTAAAGGCAAAAATTATTAGTTTACTTTACATTTGTAATTTTTTGCTAACTTTATTTCCTATTTACTAAAAATGTTTTTCATACACTAATAAGAATTATGCTGAGTTAGAATCAAAGAAAAAGGAAAAGGACAAAAAGAAGTCTAAAATTATTTTTCATAAATCCATCAACATCACTACGTGCAGATACTACGTGCAGTCAGGATGAATAGGTTGCCCATGTCATTATTTTCAAGCCTTTTAGATTCATATGTGGATACATCTATAAATTATACACTTTTTTTTTTACAATTTTAAGAAACATTTTGATGCGCAAGAACTGTACATCCATTCTTCATACTCTTAACTGTTGGTAATATTAACATCTGTGATTTTTAAAAGATTTGATTAATTTTTATTTGAAAAGCAGATTTTATGGAGAGAAAAGGAGACAGAAAGAGGTGTCTTCTGTCTGCTGGTTCACTCCCAAAATGGCTGCAATGGCAGGAACTGAGCTTCTTCCAGTCCAGGAGCTTCTTCCGGGTTTTCCACATGGGTACAGAGGTCCATGGGGTCTTGAGCCATCCTCCAATGCATTCGCAGTTTGAGAACAGGGAGTTGGATTGTAAATAAAGCAGTTAGGACATGATTCAGTATCCAAACATGATGCTAAAACTACCGGCAGAAAATTAACTTTCTATACTACCATGCTGCCTATAGAAATTGAATTTTAAATATATTTAAACATACCATAGATTCAGTCCTATTTTTTTAAGTTTACTACATATGGATTGCAGGAGCTACAACTGAGAATTAGCCTGCTAATCCCCCATGCCAGCTTTGTGTGTGTGTGTGTGTGTGTGTGTGTGTGTGTGTGTGTGTGTGTGTGTGTAATCTTTTTTAAATCCAGATAGATCCTTAATCAAATGATATAGCTGGGCCTGGCGCGGTAGCCAAATGGCAAAGTCCTTGCCTTGAATACACTAGGATCCCATATGGGTGCTGGTTCGAATCCCAGCAGCCCTGCTTCCCATCCAGCTCCCTGATTGTTGCCTGGGAAAGCAGTTAAGGACAGCCCAAAGCCTTGGGAGACCCAGAAGAGGCTCCTGGCTTTGAATTGGCAGAGCTCCAGCCTTTGTGTCCATTTAGGGATTGAATAATCAGATGGAAGATCTTCCTCTTTGTCTTTCCTCCTAACTCTACACCTGACTTTCCAATAAAAATGAATAAATCTTTCAAAAACTCATACAGTTTAGTGGACTTCAAAATGTTTAGACTGAGACAGTAAAATTTTGAAATATATTTATAGTTAATTAAAATAATTCTACTTCATAAAATAATTTTATACTGTAATAATGTTACTACCACAAATATAGAATGTGATTTCTTGTTTACTAGTTTTTGTGAGATTTCATAAGAACAACTTTGTTAGCAGGAAACAGAAGCTATTAAGGTAACTGTATTTATTTATTTATTTTTTTTTTGCACTTTGACATTTTTTTATTTCTTCTTGATGCATTTAGTTGGCATTGTAGTCCCTTCCCCTTCCAAGTTCCCTCCCCTTCCCTCTGTTCTCCCCTCCAGTATTACAATGTGTGTCTTTATTTCAATCTCATTAGACAATATATGTTCTATGAAAGACTAAGATGTGCTCCAGTGGAAGATTCAAGGCCTTTTTGCTTATATTGGATTTTTGGAGACACAGCGACATATTCTTGAGAAGTAAAAAGTAAATATAAACAGTGAGAGTCACTTTTCTGTGGACTAGAGTCAGGAATAAGGGGAAAAATCATTTAAAATAACAATATTTATTTGCATATTAACCTAGATCTTATGTATTTTAAGACTTTAAGAAATGTTCTTGGAGGATGCAAGCAGTCATATTGTCTAGTGTTTAATAAACCATCGGAAAGTTCACATCCTGCGAAGAAATGACTATTTAAATTCCTGGCTGCACTTCCTGGTTCTAGCTTCCTGCTAGCAGGTACTCTGGGAGGTAGAAGGTGATGTGTCCACTAGTTGTGCTCCTGTCACCCTCATGAGAGATGTTGGTTTGAATTTCTTTCTCCTGGCCCAGTTCAGCCCAGCCTAGGCTATTGCATTTCTTTGGAGGATGATTCTCCACGAAGAACCTCATCTGTCTCTCTCTCTTGGCCTAACAAATGACTAAATATGTGTATTTAATTTGAAGAACTTTTAACAGTAACTCTTAGGTTTACTACTTTGATATTGGTTGATTTGTTTTATAAAAATTAGACATAAAGTCATGCAGTAATTTCTCAAGTTAGTGTTCAATAAAATCATTTGTTAAATCTGAAGAAAAATGATTAATTAAGCTCCCAATAAACACTAGTCTATTAGTGTGTCTAATGTGGAGTCATATACTCTGAAATTTTAGCAAGAGCCTCTTCCCATCTGTCTCCCTCACTTTCTTTGATGGGAAGATTATAGCTCCATCTTTTTCCATAGTTACGGATGGGAGACACATTCAACTGATGGATTGGAAATTTAGAGGGTGACTATTCTAAGAACTTGGGCTGTTTGTAACAGGGGTGTTCCTGGGAATACCTATTGAAGCTTTCTTCATGAAAATTGTTGAATGCAATCTAACTTTTCAGTTTTCTACTAGTATGACTGGGAGGTAACAGAAAATGCCTAAGCACTTAGGATATTGTCATTTATTTGGGAGCACTTGATATTCAACTTTGCTCTTTGGGTGTTGTTGTTGTTGTTGTTATTATTATTTCCATGATAAGTTTTGTAGGTATAAGGATTGCCCCCTTTCCCTCCCAATTCTCCTTCTCCATTTTCCTTTCCAACCATGTCTCCCCATATTACAATAGTATGTTCTTTAGTAATGTTAGAAGTGTAATGATCATGGCATTGTAAGTATAGCAAGAAGGTAAAATCTAGTATCATGCTATCAAAGAATATTCTGTGGTTTCATTGGGAGTTCTGTTTTTGGCATTGAGAACCCAGCATACCCAATGAGTGGGTCTACTGCATCTCATTTCCATAGTTTTTATACTGTGATCCAGCTCTCCCTGCGTTGTGAAATTGACCCATTACATTAATTCCAATATTGCTTGAATCCATGCCATTTGTATATTTCTTGCCCATGCAGACTGTGTAGAGGGTTCCATGTTTTGCATTATCATAGAGGAAAGCTAATTAAAACTACTAAGAATGATGAGGAGGACAGAAAGTCCAATGAGCATATTATATTGTTTTCTAAAAATCAATTTCTGACAATCAGAAATTTTTAATGCCTATTAATAGTTTTTAAACAACCCAGAAAATTGCACGTAATATTTTGGTTCATCTTTTCCCTACATGTTTGACATATCTGTACAAACTTGTTCACCGATATCTTCACAATGTATCAAGGCTATCATCTCTCTCTCTCTTTCTGAGCCCTTTCTAATTAACTAACTTTTATACTCACAGAAAAAAAAATCCCTGTGTATTTTATGACCTCCTGTCAACAGTAAATATTTCATGAGCAGCTACTATATTCCATGCCCTTGTTTTTTTGTTGTTGTTGTTGAAATAAATTATAAATAGCACAGACATAAATACCTACCTAAAAGGCAGCTGGATACAAGTATGGAAATAGAGGGGATAACCAAGACAGGGGAGGATCAGAAAAATGTTGCATTTAACTATTTTGCAGAAAATAACATAAAAAAATGTTACTAGGCAATGGAATGAGTAGATTTGGAGATAGGCTTTTATAAATTATGTAATTTTAAGTAGTATACTTAAAGTCAATTTTGTGAGAAGTGATTTGATCAGATTTTTACAGGAGATAAAGGTGATAACCATACAGATTATCAGGAATACTAGAGACCTAATTGAAAGAACAGGCTCAGAGTTGGAGGAGCAGAAGAAAAGCAAAAGTCCTGAAAACACAATGAGCTCGGGAACACAAGGTCACAGTGTAAACAGCAGTCAAGAAGCAGTCGTGTCAGGTGGAAATTTGATTTTAAGGGAAGGAGGATATCACTTCAGGATTTCATGGCAAAGGATATTATAAGCTGTGTTGCTTTTAAAAACATAGTTTATCCAATGTTGAAATGATAGACTGAGTTTCAAAGCAGGAGCAGCTTCTAAAGGCTATTGTAGCAATCTGGCTGAGCTAATGGTGATTAGGATTACAGTGTTAGCACAGGAGGCAGCAAGAAACATTTGTACTTCAGATATATCTTGGAGGATTGGTTCACTTGATTTCCTGCTAGCTGGTTGAAGGTCATGAGAGAAAGTGCAACGTGGTGACTTAGAAATATGGAACATAAGCAACTTAAGGAGAAATACTGTTCACAGAAGAGTTTGAATTTAGTGAATTTAGGGGAGGGTATAGCAGATCAAACCAGTGTTGGAAATGTTGGATTTGTGATGACTGAGACTCTCAAGTGGAGTATCAAATAAGCAGTTGGATATGTGAAGTTTGAGATTGCAAGGGAAATAATTAGAAGATAAAGTTGTGGATACTGGTAGCATAAACCTGGCATTTAAAGTTATTAAATGAGAAAAAATAGAAGTGGTATATATATGAATGTCTAGAAATAATATGCAGCAGTGAACCCTGTGGCATTTCAGGAGTTTGAGGAAAAGGGCAGACACAGGCTTACTGAAGTGGAAAACACATTCTGCGCATAGAAATAGAAGTATCGGGTGTGTCCAAAGCCAACAGAGAAAGAGCGTAACACTTACAAATACAAAGAAATTACACACACACACAGTAAATTAGCATCCATTTCCTGGAGGACATAGCAGAAGATTCTGCATTAGTTGACTTGATTTAGGTGCCCTATGCTTGCATATTTCTCACTGTATTTCTGAAAATGGTGCATTTGTGTGTGTGTGTGTGTGCCATGTCTTTATCTTGTTTTTTGTAAAAATGCCATTTCCTCCTAACAATGGATGAAATGTTAATGACCATTTATTTAATGTCAATGAGGACCAAAATAATGCACTGTGACTACCTTTGTTTCTGAGCATCACCGCTTACACCCAAATCAGTAATCCCATTAGGATTTTGTGAATGAATTACTCCAACAGAGCTTCAGGAACCATCTGGGGTTATACAGTAAGTAAAGCACAAAACCATTAGGCCCAATGCAGTTCAAACTTCTGCTTTTGCTTACAATAGGAGTGATGATGCAACATTAGGTAAGAAGGTACAGTCTTTTTCTTAGTCATTTAAGGTCAGCATGTTGAACATCTCTGAAGTTTTTCTTCCTAGTCATCAAGTCTGTGCAACAAAGGATTATCAGTGTGCTGCCAGGAACTGTATTTCAAAGCTTGGGTTTAGTCTGTTCATCTGAATTATGAGAGATTTGGTTTGTGTCACGTCCTGTTGAGTAAGTCAGTCCACCCATTTATGTGCTAGGTGACCTAAAAGAGTAATTCAGTCAAGTGTGCTGGTTATCTAAAATGTGAACAAGTATTTGAAAAGAAAATTCTAGACAAGTTAGATTCAAAAGTATAATAATCTGCTCTCCAGGACTTTTCTCGGGTTTACTGTGAGTACATCATAAGGATATATAAAGACATAATTCAAAATACAAAAATGAGTTTTCAGTGAGATAAAATTCAAATTTAATTATTTTTTCTATCTGTAACATTCCAGAGTAGGACAATCTTCTAAAATTGGAGATTTTAAAATATTTATAACTAATGTTAACATTTATGTTCATTGATGTAAATGAATTAGAAGTCGTTTTTTTCTATCCCAATACACTATGATGGAATATAAAATTATAACTAAGATTTTTTTTCTATTTCTGTCTCTACACTTTGGAATATATGGTCATAGGAATATACTTTGTAAATTCTGAAAGTCCATATATAATTCTGCATGTATTCTATGTTCATAACATGTTGAACTTAGTCTATGTATAAAATACAACACACACGAAGAACTTTGGTTTTTCTGAGAAAAGAAGTCAACTGAACAAGCCAGCTTCCCATCCCATGGTGATCCTAAGCTTTAGCTGCAGAAACCATATGAGGTGTATTGTAAGTTTATTCATATGCTTACGTGAATATACATATTCACTAGTATCTCCCCTAGTAGCTGTTTATGGGTGCTTTTTTCCAGAGCTGATATAACAAAATAATGCAAAGCCATGTTCAAGGATCAGTCCAAAGGGTTACTTAAGTTCTGTCTCTCATGATTGTGAACATAGTAATATGTAGTATTGCCCCAAAACAATTGATTCAGTGTGATTCAAGGGTGAATAGGTTTATGGAGTTGAACAATGCAGGAAATGTGGCCATATACATACTGTAATGAAATATGGTAAAAGAAGGTTTCCCAGAAACATAAGTTAGGAAAGCTACATATTGAATATTTAAAAAAATGATTTTTATGAGCCACAAATGTCAGCAGTGTTAAAAACACCTTTTGTAAAAGCCAGCAATTGAAACTATAAAATATATATTTCTCACTTGAGTCTTTTAATAAAACCTAATTACGAAATTGTTTCTAAATGTCCTGAATATATAGAATTTCCTCCTTTACACAAATATTAAAAATATCAATGCAAGTTTAGCTATGTAATGAATATAAAACAAAACTTGAATAAGACAAAACATAGTGGTGTAAGCCAGAAAATTAAAATACATAATTTGCTACTAGGTTTTCCATTATGTAGTAATCGAACTTATGAATTTATATGGCATAGACTATTTGACACTGCTGCCCTATGGTAATGCCCTGGCATTGGCTGTATTAAGGGGCAAATTCCATTAAATAAGTTCCCTGCATAGTTAATAAGCATTGTCAATTTCTTTGTGACTCTTTATATTTATATTTTTTAGTATATGTGTAGAGATTCTTATTCATTTAAAAACACTGAAACAGAATTTAATGAGTCAGTCCTAAAGCATTCATTTTATGGGCAATTTCTCCATGTATCAAATATTGAGGAACATTTTCAAGTTCCAGGGTATGAGTATAAGCACTCTTTTTTTCTTTGGTGGTGCCAGGATATGTTTCTTTCAAGATATTTAAGCCAAATGTATTTACTTGAACTGCTATTCCATCACAAGAGTGAAATATTTTTAAGACTTTTTGTCTAAGAAGCTGTTAGTATAATCCAAAAATGAGCAAGTAGGGTCAAGAGAAAAAAAGATTATACATGATTGTTTGTGATAGTGTGCAGTCGCAAATAAATACACTGGTCTCAATAATGTTAGCCAGGGGAATATATTAGTCTCTATCCATTAGTTACACATTCATCCATAAAATGATCAAATCTAATTTGAATGGGCATTCTCTGGTATGTGGACTGTAGGAAGCCACATCCTTACTAGCACAACATTGAAGATAAATTACTTGGTAGTGTTTCCCATATTTCAAACACCCGCATGAGCACAGTGATTGAGTTTGCAATTAAAACATGTGGATTCTTGCCCATTTATCCACTGAAGTACTGTAACATGAAAAACTAAAAGGTGAAGCTTGAATTTAACTTCTAGACTATATTTAAAAATTTTAAACATTGGTATTAATCTCAAGATGCCAAGTTCTGATCAAGTCTTGCTCATTCCATTAAAGTTGCCCAGAATTTGTGAAGCCAAAATTCTGGTGCATGTACTATGTTTGAAGGCTGTGTGCCTGCAGCTGCAGCTTCCCTATTCACTTCCCTGGAGTGTAGGAATCAGACATTAGTAATTGTTAGCTGGTGGGAAATCATGAACGCTTATTTTTTAGCTTATTTATGATTATTAAATGTTGAAATCATTTGACTATATATCATTTTTTCTAAATATTTATGTACTAGTGGTCCAGAAAATGAATATTTTGTTAAAAAAAAACTCATGGTCCACAGTATAGTCTGATAAAATTGCATATTTTGGACTAAGAAAAAAAAATACTGTTTTCCAATCTTCCAAATTCAGTAAAAACATCTATAATATTAGTAGCAAACACTGTACAATGAACATGATTTTTGGAATCCAAGTTTGGAGAAAATTTTTTAGTTTGTCTACCTCTAAAGAGTTTGAATAATTGTCTTAATTCGGTGAGATAGAATATTTTTCTGTGTTAAATGGAAATGATGTTATTCACTACTGCACTGTAGTATGTTTGGGAAAACTAAATACTGTTTTGCACAGTTTTAATGAATAAGCTAAATAAAAAAATACAGCAAATATTATTCAAAAAGAAATTTAAAGGTAAACTTCACTCATATGGTCTGTCAGTATTGGAAGTCTCCTGTGTGTTAGAATAACAACTTCTCAGAAAATAATTGTATAGCAATTACATTTTGTTCATTTTCTACCAGCTACTTTTAAAATATCCAGAAATACCTCATAAAATAAGACATTGTAGCAAATTTGTCATAAGCGATATTCCCAGATGATAGATGTGTTGGTGTGCTTTGCTGCCACTTCCTCCATATTTAATGAGTAAGCAATTGAATAAATTGTTGAACTATCATGATGCCAATACAGTCCCAAGGACCACAACTTCTTTAATTTTGGGGAATAGGAAAAGACAGTCTTCTCAAATTGGCTTTGAAATCTGACCAAACACTCCAGATGTTCTAGCCCTGCCAGCAGAGCTTGTTTGTGATCCATGTCAGAACCACAGCTGTCAACAAGAAAGCACACCTGCCACTGATTTTGTGTCAGCAAATGACTTTTCAATTGTATTAGGAAATGAAACAAAGTACCAAATCAAGCATCCACCTTTGAAAAGCACCCGTGTCACAATGTGATTGCTCCATAAAAATGTCGAAATCTCTAGAGTCTTCTCAGTCACCAACCTGAAACTAAGGAATCTCAGTTAACTAAAACAAAGTTCAAGAAACAAAGTCTGAAAATTAAAAAAAGACTCTTCCACAATTAGCCACACCTCTTTTCATGAGCAGACCTAAATTGTCAAAACACAAATCACTAAGCAAAACAATTATTTATTTGATTTTTCTTACGTTTTTTTGGTAAAACTAACTTTTGTAAGATTCACTTTTATTGGAAAGGTAGATTTACAGAGAAGGAAAGAAAGATGTTCCATCTGCTGGTTCACTCCCCGCAGATATGGGGTCCCAAGATTTTGTACAGTACTCCACTGCTTTCTCACTACACAAGAAGGGAGCTGGCTGGGAAGCAGAGCAGCCAGTACATGAGTCAGCACCCATAGGGTGCATGCAAGGCAGCATGCTTAGCCACTAGGCTATTGCGCCAAGCCCTATAAAACTAATTTGATGTAATGAAATTTTGGTTTGGCAGATTTTCAGTATGTCTTGAGTTGTAACTAAACATGAAGGTATGTCAGTTATGTATGAAAGTATCTCAGAGTCCAAAAGAATCACCTCCATCCTTTTGCATTTCCTCTGTTGTGTATCTCCTCTTTTGTTCAAGAGGTGAAATATAATAATGACCTACATTCTTGAGTCAACGAGATTGAACACATTAATTAGTTTCTTCAGTTTTCATCATTTTCAAAAATAACATGCCAAGGATTGCTTATCTGGAGTAATTGAGGTTATGATTATTGATAATTCTCAAAATAAGAGTTTCTGAAGTACAACTTGGGGTCCAGTTCATACGATGATGACAAAGGTAGCGTTATGTATCCTCTTGATTTTTTTTTTTCTGGCTGCATTTTGGGGGGCATCATTACTTGAATTTATGTTTTTCACTAATTGTTTTTTTCTGTCTTAATGTCTATTTCTGCGTGTTTGAACTTTGCTACTCAAGGTGTTATTATCCAACTTGTTTACTGTTTCTTTGGCTGCCATACTGCAAAAACAATTTTAGGCCAATAGCAAATTTGTTGTTGTGGTTGTCAGAGTGTGGCTGTCATTCTCTCATAATCTATACTTAGAAGGACTGGCAATATTATTCTTCCATTAAAATGAGGAGTCCAACTCAATAAAAGGGCAATGACAGAATGGCAGAGAATGTAGTGGAAAAATACATAATGCAAGCAAGTCAAATATTGTTTTTATGTCCTCAGTCTTTGCTCTCCAAATTCATACCCAGTTGTATTGAAAAGTTGTCTCAGAACTCTGACGGTTGGATACACAACTGATATATATTTATAAAAGTTTGAAAATATCAATATTTAATAGATAATTTACATTCATGTTTATTTAAAAACTCTATATATAACTATATATCTTCTCATCATTGAATATAATATATAATGCCTAATGTAATATTCTATATAATACAAAACTTTATATCAATCAAAGAAGAAATAAAACCAATATTTAGTGAAAACTACCATTGGGATGGCAGAACTGTAATATATAACTAGAGTTATCTTCAGCAAATAGAGACTTTTATCTTAAACATAGCATTTGAAAGATTATAGGATTTTGATCTCAATTTGTCATGTTTATAAAATTTTGCAATTGAGCATACTGATCCTTATAATTATGTTAACTTTCTGAAGTGTCAAGCTATCATTAGGATAGAGCTTTCTCCATACCAACTTAAATCCTTGAAGATTTATGTGTGGATCTTCTTGGGAAGTACAAATTTTCACTTCTGTAGGAATTACAGTGATTTTTTGGTATCAAGTTTAATCATCAGTTCATATATATTTAAACAATTATATTTGCAATATATTTTGATTTAGTTTTTAATAATGATTACAGGGTTGATCGGGGTGGGATGGATTGAGGCTTAGGGAAAATTAAGTGAATTCATTGTTTCCAAATTTGCTGTTTCCTCTTGTTGTTCTTGGGGTAAGGGGAGAACCAAAGGGGAAAACCATGCACAACTTCCTGCACATCCCAGTACCCTGGGATCATATCAACCCACAGTCTCAATGCATATATACTCCAAGGGTTTTGTCCAAGTGGTTTTGGAGAGTTCTGAAATGCTGATGATTTCACCTATCCAAGGATGATGTCACCCTCCCAATGCCCATTGGATCCACTCACCAATATTTTTTCTGTCATCCTTTGTTTGGGGTAGTTGCCCAGTTGGTGCCTTTCTTCTGCTACAGCACCAAATGTGCTGCCTTATTCTTTTACAACAGGGCCTGTGTCCACTGCTCTGCATTTTTCATTAAATAGGACATGTTCTTGCAGGCAAATCTAAGTACCCAGACGAGGCATCTCAAGCATCACTGGATCCCCCACCCCTGGGGCTCATAAACCTGGTGCCCACCCCACAGGAAGACCCCGGACCCAGGCCAGGTGACCTGAGCCCCACTGGATCCCCCAACCCTGGGCTCACAAACCCAACATCCACCTAATAGGTGGGTCCTGGGACCCAGGCCAAGAGAACCAAGCCCTGCCAGACCCCCACCACTGGGGCTCATGAGCCCAGCACCCAACTAGAAGGTGGACCCCAGGATCTGGGACAAACGACCCAAACTCCACCAGTTCCCCTGTCCCCCAGGGCTTGGGAATCTGGTCCCCACCACACATATGGGCCCAAGGAACTGAGCCAAGCTACATGAGCTCTGTCAGATTCCCCCATCCCTGAAACTCAAATACCTGGCCCCTGCTGGGCCCTGGTTGGCATGATTCACTTCACCTCAATGACCTCAATTTTATTGTACTTCCTGGCCAAGTCTGCCCCTGTTCCAGCTCTTGCTGACAGATGCTGGAACCTATCCCATCCCAGCCTGATTGCTGTCCCAGTGCTAATGTGAACTGACTGGTGTTGTGGCCCGATCTGGCTCCTCCTGCCCCCTGCCCTTGTTCTCAGATCTGCCAGTGGGTATTATGTTCTGGCCCAGGCTGCTCTGTTCCCAGACCTGACTCAAATGTATACCAACGGATGCTGTAACCTGGCATGGTGTGGGCTGCTCCTTTCCTTGCTTCTTGTACTCACCTGTTTCCAAGCTCCTCCATCGAGTCTCCTCCCAGTGGCAGCTCTCATACACAACAGTGGGTCATTGGCCCAGGTTATCTTTGTCCACCTTCTGTCCTGGCACTAATAATAGTGGTCTTGCTCAACTGGTTCTTGTTGGATGTTGCAGCCCAGCAATATCTGGTCCACAGCTATACACAAATTTGACATAGTTCAGCAGCTGTCAAGACCTAGTCTGGCCTGTTCTACACCCAACCTGGCTCTCACGAGTACCAGTGGGGGCTGGAGTCAAGCTCAGTGTGGTTGTGCACAGTCCCAGTGCACAACCACACTATTGCAGTCTGCAGCCATGTACAGCCATGCCTGCTGCCCTTAGTCCTACTCTTGTTCTCACCACTGGGTACCCCAACCCAACCCATCCAGGGCATCCGATCAGGTATGCAGCAAGGCGTGACCCCTTCAGCAATTCTTGGGTGAGTCAGTAGAGATTGCAGTTTCACAAGGGTTAGACCACATTGCCCCACAGATTCTGTTATCAGACCCACTTCTCTAACTCTTGTTCTCTCCTCCAAACCAATTTGATGTCATTCCCTATTTACATACACATGTCGAGGACTTATCTACGAAAGTCCCTCAGCTGCAATTCCTAACCTTGGCATAAAAATCACAGGTCAACTCTCACTATCACCTGTGCAATCCCTCATTCCCCTGTAAATCAAGACCCTCTACTAATGAGGGTACAGTGTCTGGAAGCCCAAGAGGCTTTGCTCAGTACCTTTGGCTTGGGCCCTTTGGTGGGGGTGGGCACTTATTTGTATTTTCTAAGTTATAGTTAACAAAATACAACTTTTTTTGATGATTTTTACACTGGTTATTAGGGCACAAAGGGTCAAGGGTTACAGGAAGGTGGATGAAACCATTTCCACAACCTCTTTTTTCCTTCCTGTATCTGTGAAAAGGAGGGAGAAAGGGGAGAATCCACACGCAGCCTCCCAACTGCCTCAGCACCCTAGGAAGAGGGACCACCACCCGACACTGTCTCAGGGTTCCTGGTGCGGGGCATGCTCTGAGGGTCATGCGCTAGAGGTTTTGATAGTTCAACAGTTCAGAATTACTGCTGATCTCACCATTTCAAGCATGATGAAATCTCTCCAGAATCCACTGGATGACATAGTATACCTTAGAGTCTCTGTTTGCCTAGGTATTCACTGCCAACTGGCCTGGGGCAGTTAGTCAATTTGTTTTGTCTTCCATTCTCCGTTATGATCCCAGGTGTCCTCTGAAGTATCCAATGTACTGCAATATACATTATGTGCACCTGGATATGCTGTCTGTTGCTCTAAGCCACTGAGGAGGGCAAGCTCTGACACTTGCACTCCACAGTCAGACCATGGAAACTGCAGTTCTCTCCATGGTTGGGCTCTGAGTCTAGCAGTTCACTTGGAAGGATCACCAAAGAAACTTTATCTGAAGCGACCCCAGGGCTAATTCTTGTGTGTGCTTTCCAATACAGAGTCCAGTACTGTCTGTCAACCAATTGGCATATGCACATGCTGGTGGTTGTAATTGCTGGATCAGTTCTGTCTCTAGCCCTGTCTTCTACACGAAACAATGGGTGTTGCAGTCCAGCTCAATCCTGCCCGCCAAACTCATGGCCCTCATGCAAACCAATGGGAGTTTCAGCCAAGTCAGAGCGACCCTTGGTAACTCCCAACAGGCTTGTCCCCTGTCCTGGTTCCTGTGCCTGCCAATATGCACAGCAGACTGGTCCAGTCTGCCCCACATCCCTTTCAGCTCTCCCACTTAACAGTGGGCATCGAGGCCTAGTTAACCTGACCAGCCCCACTATCCAGCCCACACACGTGCCGGCAGGTGCCACTCTATCTAGCCATGCCTACCCCAATCCTGCTTCTTATACTCACCAATCAGAATTGCAGCCCAGAAGAAGGTGCCTACAGTTTTGCTACAGGGTCCACTTCCACTCTTGGATCTTGTCATCTGTAGGTGGTTCTGCAAGGTTACTTGACAGAGTTTGCCCCCACTGCCAACATCTGCCAGCTGATGCTGTGGCAAAGCCCAACCAACCCCACCCACTCTGGCTTATGCATGCACCAGTAGGAACAGTTGTCCCAGCCTAACTTTCCTCTGATCCAGCTCACATGAGACCAACAGGTACTGTATCCCTGACTGGCCTGATCTGCCTCCATCCCAGCTCTCAGGCTCACAGGTGGGAATAGTAGTCCACCAGGAAAGCCCCATACAGCTCTCCCTACCAGGTTTGCCCCACCTGGAACTGCCAAGTTAAAGGCAAGATGTAAATGCTTCCTTGGAGTGGGCATTTAGGCCAGCATTTGATACACATATTCAGATGTTCCTATGTCATGTTGGAGTATGTAGATTCCATGCCTAGCTCCAGCTCTTAAATATACCTTTTTTCTTAGTATAGATCCTGGGAGAAAGTACTGATAATTACAGGAACTGGATGTTTGCCACCCTTAGAAAAAAATGTGTACTGTTTCAGGCTCAGGGCTTCTGCCCTGCCCCGTTCAGTAGCTACAGGCATTGCAAGTAAACATAGTCATGAACTCTCTCTCCCTCTTCCTCCTGCTCCTCCTCCTTTCTCTCTGTGCTAAATACATTTATTTTATTAAGTTGAAAAACGCATTATCACCAGTTGCAGATGAACCTAGTCTTGTTGACCTTACTCATTTAAGTAGGTATAGTGGCTTTTCATCATGGGCTCATTTCATTTTCCTTTGACTAATGGTATTGAACATATCAGTTTCTGTACCATTTCATTTTTCTTTAGATTTATTTGAAAGGTATACTTATGGGCCCGGCGGCGTGGCCTAGTGGCTAAAGTCCTCGCCTTGAAAGCCCTGGGATCCCATATGGGCGCCGGTTCTAATCCTGGCAGCTCCACTTCCCATCCAGCTCCCTGCTTGTGGCCTGGGAAAGCAGTTGAGGATGGCCCAATGCATTGGGACACTGCACCCGCGTGGGAGACCCGGAAGAGGTTCCAGGTTCCCTGCATCGGATCGGCGAGCATCGGCCCGTTGCGGCTCACTTGGGGAGTGAATCATCGGACGGAAGATCTTCCTCTCTGTCTCTCCTCTGTGTATATCTGGCTGTAATAAAATGAATAAATCTTTAAAAAAAAAAAAGAAAGGTATACTTAAATCATTTTTTTTCATATATTCTAGATATTAAGGCTCTTTTCATGTAATATGTTACATAAACATATATTTTTGTTAAAATATTCTAAAATATGAGTTCTAATCAATCCTTGTTAGTATAAATTATACATTCTATATTTCAACTACATTTTAATTTTCTTTTTAATTGGCAATAAGCACAAAATTAAATAGCATTAATTAAATTTTGTTTTTCCATTTAATCCAGGTAGGATTTTTATAATTTCTTTCTTATGTATTAGTTTTATTTATTTTATAATACAGTTCTGTAGGCTCTGGGATTTCCTTTCCTCCCTACCTAAAGCCCCTCCCCCCACTGATTTCCCTTATATTATTGCCATAATATAGTCCTTCCTAAATTGTCATAAGTCCATCATTCTGCTATTTAAATACATCCTGGTAGGTATGGACAATGGCAGAGAGTCCAGCATCCTATTTATTGCCAAGATACCGTTAACAGTTTCATTGGAAGTCTATCTTTGATTCGGAAGTAGAGATGCACGCTTCATTGTATCTTCACATCTGGATATATTACACAGTTAATATGCATCCCCTTCAATGAGAATCCATAAAACAAAATTAACAATAGGAAGAAAAATAGAAATGTACAACAACATGTTTTTTGTATTTCTGAAGCAGCTCTATAAACTGCAAAAATGTTGAGGATTGCTTTTGTCCATATGTTGAATTGCGTTGTGTTATAAAGTTATCTCATGTGTTTTGCCTTAAAGTTAATGGTCTAAAGCAATAATTTGCATCATGTAAATGCTTAAAAGTATAATGTTTAGCCTCCTTTTCCTTTAATGCCTTTATATTAAAAGCTTGCCTCATATAAAGTAAAAAAATTGAAATATGCTGTGACATACATTCTGGTAATTCATGCTTTCACCTCAATTTTTATCTTTTCTAAAAAAATAAGGAAATTATGTATTAAATTTAAATATAGTTCTAGATTGCCACCATTTGTTTTCTGCTAATCCTAGTGGTTATTTACCATTCTAAACTCTTAGTTTACATGGATTGCAGTTTCTGCCTGGTAATATTTTCATTCCACTTGCTCGATGAATCAGTCCTTTTAGTCCTTATCTGCTGATGGCCTTTTGCTTGGAAAATGTTTCTGTCTAAACTTCATTTGGGTAGATAAAGAAATCTTTGGGTTTTTTTTTTTGTGCTTTAGTTTTTTTTCTACTTCTTCACTGCTTCAGATAATATTTCAATATCTTTCTTCTTGCAGGTTCCATTGAATGTTAGAAAAAGTAATTGTCATTTTTCTCCTTAAATAATAATCCTATTTCCTGGAACTCTAGTTTATATTTCTCCCATAGCTATTCTCTGCTTCCCATTCTTTAGCTGGGTGCATAATTCATTTCTTTATCTTTTCTCTTTACCCACATATTAACGATTGTCTTTTATAGTCAGTTATGTAAATATGAGTCAATGTGAGTTTATTAGAAATGAACTGTTTTTATCAATGATAGAATATGTAATGGGTTAAATCTTTTAATTGCTTTATATGTTTAAATAATTTACCTGAAACCATAAAAAGCCTTTATCAAATATATTTCTTTGTGTCATGATTTAGGCAAAATTTATAATTTAAAATGTTAAAAAAAGTAAATGAACAGAAAGTTATCTTTGGTATGAGATAATAGTGATATAAAAATACTATTGCTTTTAATTCACTAAATTAAGTATAATGAAGCAGCACAATGTGTGCACCTTGGATTTATCACAAGGGCTACAGATTGCTGAGCCACACATATCTTTTTCATATAGATATCCCAGGCAAGTGAGTATGAGATGAACAACTCTGACCTTTTAAACCTGGCACTTTGAACACTAGTAATTGAGCAGGCACTTTGGATGCACATAATCATCAAAGTACTGTAAGGTAGATACTATCATTATTTATGTTTTACAAGTGAGGATTCCAAGGTGGTATTGATTAAGTAACCTCATTGATTAAGACCTTGCCCAGAAAATCAAATTTATTGAATCCACATTGTAAGCTTCTAATTCCATGTCATTGTGATAAAATTTTATTTATATAGTTCTTCTTGATACTGTTTTACTGAGGATCACAATTTAAAAACAAGACCTGTACTTTAAACCTTGCACAAAAAAAAAAAATCAACTCTGAATGGAACAAAAATACCTTTGGATGAAGCATTGAGGGCATTCTGCCAGACACAGGTGAAGGCAAAGACAGCTTGGAAAATAACCCAGAAACACAGTCGAGTAGAGCAAATGATGAACAAAACAGTGATATCAAGCCTAGTAGCTTTTTGCACTGCAAAGGAAATCATCAACAAAAGGAAGAGGCAGCCAAAAGATTGGGGGAAATCATGTGCAAACTATGAAACTGATAGTGGCTTAGTATACAAGATCTATAAAGAGTTGAATAAACTCAACAATAAAAAGAACAGTGAGGAAATTTGCAAAGGACATGAATAGGCATTTTTTCAAAGCATGAAACATAAATTGTTGGCAACGCCCGCGTCGCCACGTACCCCGAGCCGAGCGGAGGGACTAGGGTTACAAAAAAGACAACGCACAAGACAACATAAGACCACTCTTGTACACAGAATGCCGAATGCGAAAAAATGATCTTTATTGAAACTCCAGGCTTTCTTTTAAACTCTGCCTAGCTCCTCCAGAGTTTATCCAGTCCTCAAGTGGCCACCCTAAATCCCTCGAGTTCCTCCCAGTGTCTATCCAATCCTCAAGTGGCCACCCTAAATCCCTCGAGTTCCTCCCAGTGTTTATCCAATCCCTTGGCAGATAACTTGACAAATAGGAAGCAGGAACTTGCGGTTAAGCCAGTGGCTAGATGTATCAGGCCAAAATTGCCCATCCTGTTACCCCCTGAGAAACAAGCTGAGCTGTGGAGTTAACCCTTGGGAGACCGGGGCCTGCAATAAATGACTAGCAAACACATGAAAACATGTTTAGAATGACTAGACATCATCAGGAAGGTGCAAATAAAAACCACACTATGATTCTATCTCACAAACCTAGTTAGATGGCTATGATTTAAAATTTTTTAAATAATGGCTGGCATAATGTGGAAAAAGTTCTCTACACACTGTTGCTAGGAATGCAATCTGATACAATCATTCTGGAAGGTAGTATAGAGGTTCCTCAGAGATCTAAAAATAGATTTAATATGAGTCCGCCCAGCCATTTTTCTTAGATATACTCCAAAGAAATGAAATCAGCATTTGAAAGTATTATCTGAACTCTCATGCTTATATTTCCTCAATGGAGTGAACCCTATGTTCATCAACTGAAGACTACATAATGAATGTGTTGTATATTCATGATAGAATACTACTCAATGATGAATAAGCATAAATTCAAATGCAACTATAGATTGTTAGTGAAATAAGCTAGCAACACAAATATCATATTCTCCTTCCTGTGACCTGGAAAAGTAGAGTGGCCCGAGTTCTTCAGCCCCTGTAGTCACATGGGAGACCCCCCAAAAGTTCCTGATTCCTGCCATCAGATGACCTCCCCTGTGGCCACTGAGCCCATCTGGGCTATGAGCTAACAGATGGAAAACTTCTCAGTGTAAAATCTGCGTTTGAAGTAAAAATAAATATCATTTTTTTAAATGCCACCATATAGACATGTGAGAAAATGATATATTGTGGCTTGATTATTATTTATACTGTTTGTCTATATTCTGGTGGAATGGTGTGGTCAACATTACTGGTAGAATCATTTAGAGGATCATCATGCTCTAAATATTGATAAATTAATTAATAAATATGTTATAACCAAAAAAGGAGAAAAATAAGGGATAGTTAAAACTATCACCATATTATTAAAGCGGTATCTTTTGAGTATGTGGCATTCATTCCCATTTTTATTAATACATTTAAAAATTTGAAAAAGTACCAAAATTCTAACTTGCGCTTCACCAAGGGAAATATAGAGATAGAAAATGGAATTTAAAATGCACTCCACATCCTAAGTTGTCAAGAAATGCAAATTATACAACATGCAAATGCAAATAATAAAATAAATAATAAATAAAATGCAAATAATAAAACAACATTGTGCTTCTGTTGAATGGCCCCAATCTGAAAAACTGGCAGCACCAAATGCTGTAGAGTAGAAGGAACACTCATTCAGTGCTGGCAGGAATGCAAAATGATCCAGACACTTTGAAAGACAGCTTTTAAAATAAATAAATAAAAGCTGAGCATTCTTACCAAAAAATCCAGTAACTATACTTTTTGAGTGTTACTGAAATAAGTTGAAAACCACAGAAAAATTTAAATTGTTGTAAATGATTTTACTTATATATTTTTCTAAAACGTGGAAACAATCAACACTTTCTGGATGTGGTACGTCAAGAAACTGGAATGCTTTTTGGTTTTGGACTGCAAAGAAATGAGTGATCAGGCCATGAAGAAAATTCCAGTATTTATCACCAAGTGAAATGAGGATAAATTGCAAAGACCCCATCCAATATAATACCAACTTTATGACATTCTGGAAAACTCAAATGTGGAAAGCTTGAAACAAGATGTATAGATTTGTACTATCCTATGTGATATTCCAGTTATACATATCCACCATTATGTTTTTGTACAAACTCATACAAATATCTATTAACATGCTATTGAAAGTCATGTAACTAATATTCTTTGTGCTGAAAAAGAGTTGAAGAAAGTTTCAAGAGCTACTGTAAAAATCTTTTAAGTGTATTCAGCATTCAGCTTATTAAGAGGGTATTTTAGGACCCGGCGTGGTGGTCTAGAGTCTTAAGTCCTCACCTTGAACACTCCAGGATCCCTTGTGGGCACCGGTTCTAATCCCAGCAGCCCCACTTCCCTTCCAGCTCCCTGCTTGTGGCCTGGGAAAGCAGTTGATGACAGCCCAAAGCCGTGGGACCCTGCACCCGCGTGAGAGACCTGGAAGAGAAATTGTGCTCCTGGCTTCGGATCGGCTCAGCACCAGCTGTTGCAGCTGCTTGAGGAGTGAATTATCAGATGGAAGCTATTCCTCTCTGACTCTCCTCCTTTGTATATCTGACTTTCCAATAAAAAATTTTTAAAAAATCTTAAAAAAACCCGTAATGAATAAGGTTGGTCTGAGCTGAAATCAGGAGTGTGAACTCAATCCAGGATTCCCATGTGGGTCACAGTAACCCAATTATTTTAGTTGTCATCAGAAATTTAGATTCAGAAGAAGGAAGAAGTTATAAAACACAAGCCCATCCTAGCCATTGTTAATTTTGATGAAATTTAATGACTTAGTTTGACATTTTTAAATGAATGTTGCTTTTCACATCCAGAATGAAAATTTTGTGTGACATGTAAGAAGCGTTTGACTAATGCTAGATTTGAAGATATTCTTGTATATTTTCTAGCCTTTTCATTTAATTCCACAATCTATATCAGATTAGTTTTGACTATGAAATGATATTGGAATTAGTGATTGTTATTCTTCTACTGTACTTAGAATTATTCCCTGTTCTTGATCGGAGGAGATTGTATTCATCTTTTTTTTCTCTCTTTTCAGTATTTTCCACAGAATTAATTTTAACATTATTGTCTCTACTCTTTTGTCTGTCTTTGAGTCTGTGATTCTGTGCTGTTAAGTGTCCTTAATTTATTATCTCCTTTCTTTGACTTACTAATATTTTTCTACTGAATTGTGGGTGATTAATTTTTTTTTGAGAGATACCTTTCTTGTGGCTACCCGACCTTACCTAGGCATTCTGTAAGAGCACAAAACAGGTCATAATTATTATCTCATTTTTTTCTGCTGCTACCCTTCAGCCTGGCTACTATGGGCTATAACTGTCCCCAGGAAGAACTTCCTGAGCCCCTAGGGTCTTTAGCACTAGGTGAATGCTTTAGATGAAAAAAATAAAGTGTGATTGGCTTCATCTTTGTTCTATAACTAAATCCCCTTGTGATTTCAATTCTTTATGCATTCCATGTGCATGACGAAAATTTGGCAAAAGTTGAGCTGGTGTCTGATAATTCATTCTCTTGTGGCATTCATCATGATTTTAACTGTCAAGCCGGTTCTACTTCATATAACATTGAGATCACTAATGTGATAGCAAGACTAGGCTAGATAGTTTTGGAATGGTCTTTCTGCTGTTTCAGGAAGCCTCATACTGTTCCCTGAGTTTGTATTCTGTGTTCAGAGGGCATTACGTCTTGTAGGAACCATCCTTATAACCACTAAGTCTAGCAACAAAAAATCTATTTCATTATATCTTGCTTACTGGAATTCAATAGGCATATTCCAGACAGAGAAGTCCCCAACTGCAGGACTTGTTCTCTGTGCAGCACTTCTGAATCTGCCTTCACTAAAGAATTCAAGCATCTCAGCAGTGGTTCCTTTGGGGCCACCATAGTATTGCTATTTAATTGAGATCTATGGCACATACCCCTCATTCATGCCACCCAGCAAGATGAAAAAGCAGATAGAGAAATACATATGGGTGCCCTTTAACGTCTCAGATGTTGCGCTTTTAATCCAGTCCCATGTAAAGGCATGGGAAACAGCAATAGTAATTGACTGAAGTACTTAGGTAATCTACCACCTACATGGGAAAGCTGGGTGAAGCTCCCAGATCCTGACTCTGGCCTTGCCTTTGCAGTCAAGGGAGTGAACAAGCAGATGGAATCCATATCTCTCTCTCTCTCTCCCCCCCTCCTCTCTCTCTCTCTATATATATGTGTGTGCATATATACAAATATATTTGAAATATGTGTATATAATATATATGTATACATATCTCCTTCACCCTTTCACCCTTTGTGACTCTGATTTTCAAATAAATAAACCTAATTTTTAAAAAAAAATCATTGAATCTGTTTTGTTTACATATGAAAAATAAACAAGGGGAGGGAGGAAAGAAAATATAGATGTGATTTATTCTAGAAATGGCCATTTATTTTACAAGTAATTTTAGGCTCCATTGCATCTTCAACTACCTATGATACCTCTGATGCAATGTTATGACAATGTTTCAAATGATCCAAAAGTATGAATTTGAATGTGTATTTAATTCTAATTGACCCTTCTTTTTTTACTTCATTTCTTTTTCATAATCTTTCTTTAGAGTGCTTTGTTGGGAAATGAATGCAAATGTAGCTATTCCTTGACAAACATGTATCAATATCAATTTAAAAATGCATCGATATCTTTATTCCTGTCTGCTGCAATTAATTTATACATCACTATGCATCCAGCTTTTTGGCATCTGTGGATTCCAGATTCCTACGTTAGCATATAGTGTCACTGAGTTGGGGGCCATATGGCTGCCCATCTTTGGGCCAAGGTTTGATCAATCAGATGATGGCACAATGACTCATGCCATTTTCAAGACAATAACTTGATGGCAAGCCAACTCACTAAAATATTTTCTTGAAGAAAACTTGAAGGATGGAGTGTAAGTTATACAAAATGTAACTAGAATAAATTTTGTACTTAATGATTGTCTCAGAGACAAATTGCTAGAAACTTGTTTTACCCTTAGGGAAATGCGCTTTCCAAAGTTTTAACTGGTGCTGTGCTCATATGTGTGACTAAAATTATTCTTCATCAACAGTGGTGAGGGCTTTTATCCCCTGAAGTAGGGTATTCTGTTTTGTCTCTTGTAGCAATCTGAGAAATGTAATGTTGCAGTTTAATGATTTGAAACACCAACAAAACTGTGAGGAAATATTTGGAGTCACTGATAATGAACTGAAGGTGTAGAAAGTATATCAAGGTATAAGCCAACATCCTTCTTCTGGCTCCAGTTCAAATTCTGTTATGAATGCCAGTTATTCTCATTCCCCACAAAAGAGTTAAGGCAATTGTAGAACTAAACAAAACAGCGCATAATAAGTGAGATTAAAACACATTAAAGTGCGGAAAAATGAAGCAAATTTGACTAAAATAAACCTGAAGGGGGAGTTAAGTATTTAAAACATGCAATAGTTCATAAGATAATTAAGCTGCCCCTGAGATTACTACTGACTATATCAAAGTGGAAAAAAAGACTTAGCTGGATAATCTGAAGTTTCTTTGCGATTATGCATGATTTAAAACAATTAGGAAAATCACTATTTCTTTTAATTCTGGCATTTGAGAAAAAAAATAAAACATGTCTTAGACTTCATAAAGATTCGTATCCAGTCTTAACACCAGTTTTGCACAGTTAAAGCAGCAATTGTGCAAAGCTGCCTCAGAACAAGAACAGAAATCCAGTGGAATTTTAAAAAAAGTAGTTCAGAAGATAAACCTCATATTGGGATTCAAAACTTGGTTTGCTGAAGTGTCCTGATTTGTATTTATGACCAGATCATAGGTAAGTATATCGCAGAAACTCCATTACAAGTGCCAACATCGAAAGTATATTTAATTATAATCAATAAAAATTCTTTGTGATGTTAGCATGTTCATGTTGTGTGATAATTCTCCACTTTAATATTTTAGCAGTACTAATGCTAATAAAAAGGACTAACTGGACGTAGTTTTGTGTTCATATTCCAATTATGCAACCATAGAGATATTAAGTTATTTTCTCAGAAGAAAAATTATTTTTCAAAAAAATTTTTCTGTAAAGCTACAATATCTTAAAAAAAATTAAAATTTAGCCACCATGTTGGTGGGCAGAGAGGCACAGTGGTCTGAATCTCCAAGCTGTGTGCCTGTGGCTGAAGGAATCTGGGCTGGGCCAGGCATCCTGCTTGAGATTCTAGCTCTGTACACTGCTGCCAGGCAGTGGGCAAATCTTGACCTTGTAAGGGCTTGATGTCCAAGAATTTTCTGTCTATAACAATTGTACTGTGGACAAATCTCAGGTGGCTCTGAACATGCTCAGGACCCGCCATGTTGGTGGTCTGAGTTAGGTGAGTCTGGATGAAGGCACAAGTGTCTGAATCTCCCAGCTGCATGGCTCCAGCTGGGGGAAATCCATGTCGGTCATCACAGGCACCAGAGGTAACAGGCCATGACCACGGGTTGCCTAGCAATGCACTCTGGGAACCTGGGGATGTGGACTTACAGGGAGTCTGGCAGATGGCACAGGTGGGAATCAGCAAGGAACTTAGGCTTCACATCTAGGTGAGGAATGACTTCTTTGCAATTTTCATGGAAAAGGCCACTCTACTTTAAGGGTTACAAGATGAAACTCACCAGTGAGTGTCAGAAAAGGGAATGGGTACTGTGAGGCTGGGGCATGAAGTCAACAAATACGTGAATGAATCAGGTCTGGGGGTAGAATCAGCAGGGTAATGTGTGGTCTCACATGTATGGAACAGCAATCTCCATTAGTGCAAGAACTGAGGCTAGAGATAAGCCTGATTGGGGAGCTCAGGGAACACCCTGGTTGGGCTGGAATTCCCTCTGATGAATGCAAAAACCAAAATAAGTGCATTGTCCTGGGCTGAGCATGGTTGCAATCTCCCTCTGCATGGGTGTGGCCAGGGACTGGGGATGGCCAGGCTGGGCTAGACCTCAGCACCCTCTGATACTCATGACAGTCAAGTTGGGTATAAAATGGCTGGGCTAGGTCTCGGTTCCTGCTGAACCATGTGAACTTTATGTCTGGGCATGGACCAGGAGTGGCGGGGCTGCAATACCCACCAGTAAGAACCGGAAAGGGTATGAGCCAATTGGGCAAGAACACTATTCCTCCCAAGACAACAGGTTTACGAAGTCAACCTGGGCCAGGGACCCACCAATAAACACTAGATTTGCCACTGGAGGAGACCAGGTAGAGAAGCTTAGTGAACTCCATTGTCAAATTGCAGTCCCTGTAGGTAAGTGCAAGAACCAAGGCAAGGAGCAGACTAAGCCAGACCAAGTTACAGTACCTGCCAGCATACATGTGGGTTAGGTCAGAGGTGGGCCACACTGGGAAAGTTCATAACATCCACTGACAGATCCAAGAACCAGGATGGGGTGCAGGAGGGGCCAAGCTGGGCTGCATCACCAGCCAGTTCACACTTGAGCCAGGACTAGTGGCTGCTGAAGCGCCCATTGGTGGATGCTGAGGAAAGATGATCCATGTCAGTCTTGTGGAGATGGGTGTTGGATCCGTGAGCCCCAGGGATGTGGAGGCCCTCAGGTCTGCCAGTGCAGTGAGTACTGGATCCTGTGTTACAAGGTCCAGAACCCTGGGCTTACCGGTGTGTTGAGTGCTGGATCCATGAACTCAGGTCCCTGGGCCCACCCTCATGATAGGTGCCAGGTCCCTGAGCCTCAGGGATGGGGATTTGGTGGGTCTCAGTCACATGGTCTGGGCCTTAGGCCTGGCTGTGCGGTGGATACTAGATCCATGAGTCCCCAATCTGTGGGGGTCTGGAGGTCTCTCTGTCTCCTGACCCAGATCCTAGGGACTGCCGGCATAGTAAGCACTGGGTCTGTGAGCCTTGGAAATGGAGTTTGTTGTGGAAACAGTGATCACTTCTCCTTAACCCTAGATCCTTTCCACCTTGATTGACTAAACATCATCTAAAACAATAACAAAATAAATCTTAAAATTTAAAATTATCCTATCTGTACCATATAGTTCCTCTGATTCTTTAAGTGCTATATCAGAGATGCTTTTTCAAAGGACAGTGATGATTTGAGCAAAGTTCCCAAAATAAGACCAGTTATTAGGTGAATTTGCTTGAATCCCAAGAACTGCAATTAGCAGACGAAAAGAATTATGTGTACTTACATATAACATCTCTACTCCTTTCCATTCTTTCCTGTCACTCGATTCCTCTAAAAAAAGATACGCTGAACTTTTCCCATAGTACTGGAAAGTTTTAATTGAAAACAAGAGTGCTAGGCTGAATACAGCTTCAGCAGATTCCCAGTTAAATTAGAAGGGGCTTTTCGTTTAAGTCCTGGTGTTGATATGTCACTGTGCTCCGTCACTTTGAAAAGCGATAGTGCTTTGTTATCAGCACTGAGTCCTGGCAGGCTGCTGATGTAGACTTAGACTCAAACAGAATGCCAGAATGATGAAAGCACTGCTTACCTTTAAAAACCTCCAGGCCGTGGACACTGGCAGAGGTGCTGACATATTCTCTGCCCAAGCCCAGTGGGGCCAATAATCTTTTACCAATCATTTTTGCCATTTCAGATTGTAAATTTGAAAACAAGTGATTGGTTTTCAAGAGAAGCATGAATATTACTGATTCTATTAGAAACATGTCATCTAAATACTTCATTTCATACGCAAATAACTAATAATGAATCCTTGTTTTTTAAAGTACAAATTCTTCTTGTAAGATAGATTTATTTTTATTACAAAGTCAGATATACAGAGAGGAGGAGAGACAGGAAGATCTTCCATCTGATGATTCACTCCCCAAGTGAGCCGCAATGGGCCGACCCGAAGCCAGGAGCCAGGAGCTCTTCCTGGTCACCCATATGGGTTCAGGGTCCCAAGGCTTTGGGCTGTCCTCGACTGCTTTCCCAGGCCACAGGCAGGGAGCTGGATGGGAAGCAGAGCTCCCGGGGTTAGAACCGGTGCTCATGTGTGATCCTGGCACGTGCTAGGCGAGGACTTTAGCCACTAGGCCACGCCGCCAGGCCCAAAGTACAAATTCTGGTAGGGAAGTATTTAAAGAAGGAATATCATCAGTGGAAGATTCAAAAGGAAAACTAACTTGCCAGGAAAGATTCTCACTTTTTGAACAAAAGATTTTTGTGTGCCAGCCACAGCCAACTAGTGAGGAGGGTGCTGGACTTGGAAAGATAAATAAACAGTTCCTGTCCTCACCAGGGAGCACCGTACAGAGATAGATCATTATAAAATAATGCAGCAAGTGAAATACTATGCATAGAATATTACTGAAGCACAAAAAGCAATTATCTTGATATCTCTTAGGAAGGGAGTCATAGAAATAGTGCATATCCAACCAGCACCCTTGTTCCTAATTACTAGATCAGCGAATTCCATGTATGGCTGAATATTTATATTTATATGATATTACCTTTTTGGCTAGGAACAAGATTTCTTTTAGGAACAGTTGAGTGCACATATTCAAATAGAGAATCTTACAGGACGAGTGGAAGGTGTGTTTCGGGATGTAGCACTGCAATTTCCTCTCACCTCTATCTGCAATCCCTGTGCACTCACACAAAGTTTAGCTCTCTGTGCACTGAAGTGTCCCAGTCTTTTTCGTCCTTGACTTCACAGAAAGGAAATTCCTACTGAAAATGCTTTTCTTTAGCATTTCAAGGCTTTAATGTGAGCTTGGTTTTTCTGCTCAGTGTGCTTCTAGATATTAAACTCTAATGGAAACAATCAGCATGTTGCTGCAAAGATTCTGTAAAACAGTATACATTGTGAAAGGAAAATAGATTTTTTTAAAGATTGAGTTATTTATGTGAAATTCAGTGCTACAGAGAGGGAGAGAGAGAAAATGAGAGATGAATTCACCGGCTGACTCCTTAGATGGCCAAATGGCCTGGGTAGGTAGCGGCTGACGCAAGGGTGTTCTGATGGTGTGTCATGTAGTTTCAGGGAACTGAGAACCTCGGTGAACATTTCCTGCTTTCCCCAGTCCTGTAGTAGTGAGCTGGACCAGAAATGGACCAGTCACGATACAAAGCCAACATGTGCCAATACCAGTGTCACAAGCAGCCGCTTTATCCACTTGCCACAATGCTGGTCTCAAAGGAAAACTATGTTAATAACATTTGGTGATTTTTACACTTAAATCTTTTTAGTGTATCTGTATATTGTTTCCAAAGTTCTTTCCCCTCTAAGGTAGTTTTTTGTTTTTGTTTTGTTTGTTTTCTTTTGTTCTGTTTTATTGCGTTTTGCAACACAACAGTGCTATTCCAAAATGTATGAACTGGGCATTAGTTTTTCATAGCAAATCCAAGCACTAACATACACCTGAAATGGTAGTGGTTGTATAACCCTTCACATGACTTTTGAGTGTTATACAGTTGTTTCATAGAATGATGTTATTTCTAATCCACAGCCTCTAAAATATTGAACTTGTACCTAAAACAATCATGTGGACTCAAGGGTGAATACAACCAAATGGATGCTTCCATTAATGTTTTACATTTTACCTGCTAATGTTTTTGTGTGCGTTAAATCTGTTATGTACAATAGGATAGAATTTACTGATTATATGTACAGTTGTTTCACAGCCTGAACCAACAGTAACCATTTAGCATATATTTGCTAAATTAATAAATAATGTCTTTAGGTGCTGTGAGTAACAAAGAGACTTTGCATTTCATTAAAAATGATTCAATTCCATGCAATTTGTCATATGTAATTCAATTTTCTTTTGTATGTATATATGTGCTTTGTACATATGATCTATATGGAGGATATTGATAAGCAGATATAGAGCAGTATGAATTATCATAGGGCTCCAGGGAAGCAACAAAAGCTGTACTTCTGGAATTACTCTGGTAACAGATGTTCTATTTTCTCCTGCAAAGCAGTGAATTAAAAATACATATATTTCTCCTAGACAAAATGTAGATATCAAATAAAGAGCAATGTTGTTTTACAATATTATTTATGACCTGAACTTAATATAATACCTGTTCTCGGCAGGTATCTAAGATTCACAAATGTGAATATCATTTAGGTGCTAACACTTATTAAACTGTCATTTCCTTTGCCAATTGTATTACTACCTGATCTTACTTCCTCTCCTGGTCCCACCAGTGGTTTTAAGCACTGAGTGGTAAGGGAGTGAGTAACTGTTCCTCTCTGTGAAGTCAAAAGAGAAATGAAATGGCCTTTGATGCTGCTGTGGAAACAATTGAGGCTGACTAAGTTTGGCAAATACATAACAGGAGAGTATGTTACAGTGTCCTCATTCTTTCACTATTGTGCGAATAATACCTTAAAATGTCAAACTGATGATAAGAGTGTCCTATAATATCTCTAGTCATATTTTAAATAGAAACACTAACAAGTTGTAGCTGTCAAAATTATCCTTCTTACTAGGCAAAACAGCTAACATAGCAAGATGCATGAGATCAGCAATTTATTAGAGAGCTGCTTTTTGCTTCTATTTTAAAATTCCTCAACCATTCAAACTACATATTCACAGTTATTCAGTGTGTGCTGGTGTAGAGGGAGGATTAGCTAGCAATTTTATCACAGTTTGGAAAACATGACCTTTGAAATATTTTATAGAAAATTGTTTATTATGAGTCATTTCATCTCAAGATACAATCAGAAGAGATGAGTGTAGACAAGGGCGTTTTTTTCAAGTCACATTGATTAAGAAGAGATATTCTCCATCTCTGCCTTTTTCAATTCTGTCTTTGCCATAAGAGTATGCACATATTAGCAATTATTTAATAAAATAGATGCCATCATCTGCTATGAATTGAAAATATTTTCATGAAGTTGCGTAGTCAGTAACAGAGAATATCATGATTAACATTAAGGTAAATTTGTAAGTACAAAGAAACAAAAGAAGATTGAATTAGGTATGACAAATTGCATGAAATTGAGGTATTTTTAATAAAATCTGAAGACATTTCAGATAGTCAAAGTTGTTAAGGGATAATACATTTGAATAATACGTAATGCATTTGAGAAATAGATAACATTAATTAGGCAGAAAAAAACTTAAAAGCAGTCTGAAAATAAAAGCCCACACATTATCAAACTATTACAGGAAACCCTTGATACAATCAAAGGTGATAGTTCCTTTGATTATTCTGATAAAAACTGAGTATCAGTGTTATATAAATAAGGCCATCATTTCCATCTTATTGCTTAGATCCTAAGTATTGTGGGCCTGCTGCAATGGTTCAATCAGCTACTCCTCCTCCTGCAAGCATCAGCATCACATATGGGTACTGGTTCACATCTTAGCTGTTCCACTTTTAATCCAGCTCTCTGATGGTGGCCTGGGAGGACAGCAAAGAATGACCAAAAGCAGCAAAAGGTAACCCAAAGTTTCATCATCCTACACCAGTGTGGGAGACACGGGAAAGTTTCCTGGTACCTGTTTTTGGATCAGTTTAGCATGGATGGTGTGGTCATTTAGGGAGTGAACCAGTGGATAAGACATCTTTCTCTCTGTATATTCTTACTGTAAATCTTTTAATACATCTTAAAAAAGAAAGAAAGGCATCACACAGGACCATTAACCTAAAAATTACTTTTTTATTCACTCAATTGTGATTGTGTAATGTATTTTCAGTAGATTTGATATCTGAACTATTCGAGACAAAGAAAGTGAAGAATAACCTGCATAACTAGCCTCATTCTCCCAAGGTAAAGAGTCTATAAAACAAGTAATAGCAATGCTGTATATTTTGGGAAAAAAATACTTAGAGAAACTGCCCATTGGTTATATACAGGTGCTGGAAGAGTTTATATCCGTAAACCAAGCCAGGGATGCTCCGATTGAAATTCCCCATCATTGTTTCCATCCAACCTTTTAAGAAATTGTTATTTGATGGTTATTAAGCAACTAATGGGAAGAATGTGGTAAAACAAAATATTTACATACTCACGCAATGGCTGTTTAATTGAAGTTTCACTAGTTCATAAAGTTACACAGGCTATTCCACGTTATTGTGCCCTGATTATGAAGTTATAAATATTGTTTTCTCACTGATTGCACCACAGGAGCTCATATCTACTCCTCACTGAAAGATTGGCTGCAAGGTTGAAATGAGAGACTGGAAGCAAATCACAAATGATCCTTCAGTTCAAACATTTGTGGCATCTTATGCTTTTCCTAGGAATGCTAGCAAAGAGTTGATTTACAACAGTCAGAAGAGAAACTGGTATCTGGTATCTGGTTATGCTGGAATCCAAGGCAGCAGCTTTACCTAATACACTGCAGTGCTGACCCTTAGATTTAAAATTCTTTATGGGCATGTGCTACGTACAGGTTTTGTTTCATTAATTTTCCTGTATCTAGGGCCTACTATAGGATCTGGCTTACACAGTATCTGGTGTATTATTTCCTTCCAAAAATTTTATATTTTCAATAGGAAAAGATTCTTGGGTGGTAGATTTTTAAAAATTATTTTCTCTTGTGTGTTCATGTGTAAACAGTTTCTGGCAAAAGTTCTTTATCTGTATTCATTTCTAAGTGGTTTTTGTATTATATATGTCAAGGTTTTCTCTTTATAATTTTCTCTCAGCAATCCTTTTATGATGTTCTTACAGCAGTTTTTCTGTTTTTATCCTGTTATAGATTTTTTTGCATTCTTAAATTTTTGAATTTTCTTTTTTTTCCTGAAACTTGGAAAATGTCTTGGCTATATTTCTTGCACTATTCTATTATTTTTCTGTGCCTCCATTTTCAGAAATCCTGAAACATAAATCATTGCTTCATCTCATTTTTTTTCCCTAAGTTTCCATAGGGCATATTCTAGGACTCTTTAGGCTACAATTAAATCAGCTTCCAAACCTGAGCAACGTCCTCAGGATTTTCCTGGTAGCTGACTTACTGTGAAGTCTTTGACTTAGACTTGTGGAAACATGAATTAATTCCAGTTCTGTGAGGGTTTGAAACTTTTCTGTTCGTTTCCATGTAGTTCTTCAACTGGTCCTAGTAGTTTTCTCTTAATAATATGCACAGCAGAACTCAGTGGAAGGATATATGGGGTCTACAAAAAAATCACAATATACTCAGTATCTGCCTCTTAGTCTGTTCTGCCAAAACCTAGAACTTCTCAAAATTTGGACTGCATTTTTTTTTTTTACCAAGATAGAGAAGGGTGGATTTTGATTATGGTAATATTCCTCTACACAGTAAATTGGTGTAATCAAATGACTTTTTTGGTTAAATTGTCTCAAGGACGGTAGTTTGTGAGCCTTGTTTCCAGTATCTGCAAAGTGATGTCTGCTGTGTTTTGCTTGTGCTGTAGACATTTAATCAGGACAGTCTTTGGTATTCCATCCTAGCCAAACGTTCCAGTCTGATCTGCCGTTCTGAGTTTAAGGATTAGCAGAGTGTGCAGCAAGATGTCAAAGCACACAGAATATTATTTTACATGAAATATCCTGTCTATTTCTGCAATAATAATTGTAGATAGTCAATCTATATTTTGGCACAGAAGATTGATTTGTTTGGATTTATGCATTTATAAGAGATATTTTATAAGTGCAAGTATTAATTGTGTTAGAAAACAACTGAAATAATTTTAATTAAAATAATTCTGATAATTGGCTACCAAATAATGAAAGAAGCTTATTTTGATTTTTTCCCTAAAAATTCTAACCATTAAAGTTGTTACTGAAAATATTATTTTCCAACTCAGTGACATTTGGTTTCAAGCATTTGTTCTCACTGATGAAAGAGTGACATTGCACTACAGTAAAGGCCCACAATTCAAATGATGTCTAGACAGGAAGCTGAATTCTAAATGTCCCTTTTTCTCCCTGTTACTAAGTGCTGCATGCAAAAATGCACCTTGCTTTATGCTCAGTAATTATTTTTTTTTAATTATTTATTATTTAACTTCAGTAATTACATTGTATTATGTGACACAGTTACATAGATACTTGGGTTCTCCCCACCCCTCCCCAAACCCTCCCATCATGGTGGATTCCTCCACCTTGTTGCATAACCACAGCTCAAGTTCAGTTGAGATTTCCCCATTGCAAGCGTATACCAAACATAGAGTCCAGTATCTTATTGTCCCGTCAAGTTCAACGGCTTCTTAGGTATACCCTCTCTGGTCTGAAGACAGAGCCAGCAGAGTATCATCCAGTCAATTGAAAGCTCCAACATACCATCAGCAAAAATTTACATCATTATGGAATTAATTGACATAGTAATGAGTAACCAATATGTTAAAAGTAAATGCGAGTTGCTCAGTAATTATTTTAGATTTATTTAATTTTGTAAGAATGGCAGATTTATAGAGAAGAAAAAACAGAAAGATCTTCCAGTTACTGGTTCATCAAGTGGCCGCAATGGTCAGAACTGAGCCGCTCTGAAGCCAAGTACCTAGAGTCTCTTCCAAGTCTCCTATGTGGGCTCAGGGTCCCAAGGACTTGGGCTGCTCCCCACTGCATTTCCAGGGTGCAGCTAAGAACTGGATAGGAATTGGCTGGGAACAAACTGGCTCCTGTATTGGATGCTTGCTCTTTAATGTGGAAGATTAGCCTGTTTAGTCACAGTGCCATTCCCTGTGCTCAGTAATTTGCATAGGTTTTCCAAAAGAACATATAGGCAATATACTATATTATACACAGACATGATTAATTTCAGCATAACATAAATTATTAAGGACAAATTAAATCCATTTTACAAGAAAAGCTAAAATCCAGTGGGCACAGGTTTATGTCTTGGCAGCCTCACTACCCATTCAGCTCCCTGCTTGTGGCCTGGGTAGGCAGCAGAGAATGGCCAAAGTCTTGGGACCCTGCACCCGTGTAGGAGACCCAGAGGAAGCTTCTGGCTCATAGGTTTGGATCAGCTCAGCTCTGGTCATTGCGGCCACTTGGAGAATGAATCAGCAGAAGGAAAATCCTTCCCTCTGTCTTTCCTTCTCTCTGTAAATCTGACATTCCAGTAAATAAGTGAGTGAGTGAGTATGTAAATAAATAAATAAATCCATTTTATAAAACATTAAGCAGTGATTGAATTCTTTTAATTCCCACATGCACACAGATAAATGATTGAATATGATACTAAATGACAAACCGTCAATAGTTTTCGTAGGTTTGCTTATTAAATACTGCATTTACGTTAATTAGGTGAGAATATTAAGCAAATGTAAAATCATAAGCTTTGATAAAAGGCATGCTGAACTCCAACTGCTGTGGTTCACTGAAAGATAAGAGTTTTGCAATGCACACAATAATGAAAATCAAATCATAGTAGATAAGTAGATTTCTGAAGCATTACAAATTGATAGACTCAAGTTTATCAGAAATCATGCAGAACTAATCATATTAATTATTTTAAGGAAGTTAACTAATTTTATATTTAAATATTTATTTATTAGTATTGCAAAGTTAGATATACAGAGAGGAGGAAAGACAGGAAAATCTCCTGTGCACTGAGCCACTTCCCAAGCAGCTGTGATGGCTGGAGCTGCGCTGATCTGAAGCCAGGAGCCAGGAGCCTCCTCCGAGTCTCCGGCATAGGAGAACGGTCCCAAGGCTTTGGGCTGTCCTCAACTGCTTTCCCAGGCCAAGGAGCTGGGTGGAAAGTGGGGCCACCAAGATTAAAACCGGCGCCCATATGGGTTTCTGGTGAATTCAAGGCAAGGACTAGCTGCTAGGCTACTGCACTGGGCCCTAATTTTATGTTTAAATCCATTTGGGAATGTCACAAGTAATTTAAAGCATTCTAAGTAATCTCTTATGCTTTTCAGAACAAACATGTCCAGCGGAAGCACACATCAATGATGTAAGATCACACCATAAGATCTGTGATAATTTATCTGGACATAAAAGCCCAGTCCAATTATAGGTCATCTTTGGGTAAATGCTTCTGAAAAGTATTCATCATTCCTCAAGGTCATACGCAGATCAGCAATAAAAAAAAAAATCTGAGAAAACTGTAATTAATGTTTTAAAATATTTTATTTAAAGTAATTCTAATTATGAAGAAAGGTACTATTTTTGATCTTTAAAATATATAATGCCATAGGACAACTCCTAAATTGCTTTGTATTTGATCAATATAACCAATTGATAGGTACCGCATAAATGAAAGAAACTTGTGTCCATTTGTATCCAAATACATGCCTAAAAGTATTCATCAAAGCAATGTTTACAGTTTGAAATAAATAAAAAGCCCACATACTCTTAGTAGAATGCCTAAGTCATGAAACTATCATTACAGCCTCATAATGCAGCAATAACAGTAACACACTCAACTCTTGCTAACAAATATAAATGGAGCTAAAAAGACAAGCTGGTATATATACTGTGATTTATTAAGTTTGAAGAACAGGGAAATCTGAGCTTTATTCTTAAGGATTTAACATCACTAAGTGGTAAAATGGAAGATGAAGTGAAAGAGGCTAAGGGAATTTTGTTACATTATTAAGATGAGACTCTTACAAAGCAAAAAAGATGGGAAAATGAATGCCAAGGAGCCTACAAAGGCTTCTAAGGTAAAGAAAGTCTTCTTTAGGAAGGAATATTTATAACCAAACAAGTTGAATGTGATATACTTGTCCCTATGTACTCATATGTTTTTCAGAGTTAACAAGATGTTTATAAAAAATAAAATTTCTGAAATTGATTAACTTGCAATATTAGTTATGCAATTATACGTATCAATTTTTCCTCTCAAAAGAAACATTGAGTAGTGATGCTGTAATCAGTGCTATTTCTCTCTGCATATGGAATCACCATAAATGTAAAGTGATGCAGAATCCTACAGCTATAGTTATACAAAACATCTTCCTAGGTTATAGTCATAGCTAAGATAGTTAATCAATTTATCTGCTTTCAACACTTTTTAGAAGGTTAAAGACAAAAATGACAGTTTTGCCTGAAATTTCAGCCAAATCAAGCTTATTCTCACGGTCCCAGAGAGTGCTTACATGTTACTGTGTGCATGCCTTCCCCTGAGTCAATAACCATGGATTTTCAGTTGTTCTCCACTCCCTGACTGCCAGCCTTATGCACTGCTTGCTGGGGGCAGGAATAGCATGGTGAAGAGTGATGATGGATCACCCAGCTTCCCATGGCTGTTCCTCTCATTCTCTGTCGCTTGCCACCTCTAATGGCGCTCAGCAGCTCAGAAGTCTCCTCTCTTGACTCATGGCATTTCAAGACTCTGAAAGCACCAGGTGTTCTCCAAAGCTGTCTTTCAAGTTTGAAGGCACATTCTAACAGATTTGCCACCTGCAGCCACTCCTACCAGATGCAGATCCTACTGCACCAGCAACACCACACTCATCTGTCAGAGGGCTTCCAAGGGACACGGGTGCTTCAAATTAATATCAAGACCTTTGCCCCCTATAGCAGCTGCAGCCTTAGCTCCAGAATATGCCATATATGTATATATTTATTTATTATATATATTTGATATATATATTTAAGGATTTATTTATTTCTACTGCGAAGTCAGATATACAGAGAGGAGGAGAGACAAAGAGGAAGATCTTCCGTTCTATGATTCACTCTTCAAGTGACTGCAACAGCCGGAGCTCAGCTGATCCCTAGCCAGGATCCAGGATCCTGCTCTGGATCTCCCATGCAGGTGCAGGTTACCAAGGCCTTGGGCCATCTTCCACTGCTTTCCCAGGCCACAAGCAGTGAGCTGGATGGGAAGTGGGGCTCCCGGGACTAGAGCTGTCACCCACATGGGAACGCAGCAGGTGTAAAGCGAGGACTTGAGCTGCTAGGCCACCATGCCGGGTCCCAGAATATACATCATATATTGATGCATGTATCTGACCTATGTCTACCTGTACCCTATACCTATGCCCTATCTTATCTATAGCCTACCTGTAAATACAGGAATACCACTTCTTCAATACTCATCTCTTCCTACAATAAAAGATGTATGTTTTCACTATTCAGGGAGTCATGGCTTTAGAAACGATTCCTCGTTATCTCACTTGCTGCAGTCTTCCTGTTATGAGATTGGAATTCTTCAGCAAGCTACCCACAATTCCTGGGAAGGCTGAGCAGGGAGTGGGCAACAGCTGGCCAAAGCTGAACTCCTCATCACGACAGATGTCACGTGCTTCCTGCAGCAGTGGCAAGACAGGGTGGGCTGTCGTGGGGATGCGGGTCAAGGAGTGGGAAAGCTCTACCCCATGTGTCTTAGGGGGCACAACAGCATGTGGTGTTGCCAAGATTTTGCTCTTTTACACCTATCATAAATAGTTGGCTTTCTACACCTGATTTTTATAATTGGCTCTGCAGAGATTAAATATTTCTTTTAATGCATGGTTACAAAGTAACCCATGATTTAACCTTTATTTTAACAAATGTAGTTGTGATAATTCACCCATATGTCACCCTCCTTTCTTACTTATAAATAACGTATTTCCCTCAAATTCACAAGGAAAACACCTCGTTGATATTGGTATATCTTCCATTTAGTCTGTGGAGCATCACTTCAACCGTGAAGCTGGGTGTGATTCATTTGTTTATCATTTTATGTTAGAAAATGAATATCCATTTCATACTGCTACTGATAAAGTAATGAATATTAATTAAAGCTAACAGTAAAGGATGCGGGGAGAAAAATTATAGAAACTCTGGCATGTGATATGTTTGAAGTTAAATTCAGAGAAAGGATCAGACTTCCAGATTTCCTGTATGAACTCTGTGCATGACATTCAATCTCTGTAACAATTTCTAACTACCAAAAATCCTCCCCAAAAGTATTAAATATATTTCTAAAAAGTAGTAAGTAAATAGAAAAAAAGAACGTTTCTGTAAGCCTTCGGGGACACTGTGGGATAATATACAACCTCTTAGAAAAGAGAAAGCTTTTTGTTTAAGCAGAAATGATCTGTAATAAATGTTATGTATTCTGTGGGATATTTGGATGATTTAAATGACATAGCCCATGAAAAGCACTTAGTGATTTTAAATGATAAAACAGAATAAATAGTAGTGTCACTAGTATTAATACACCCATTATTTTGAAGTTACTGAAATTGAGTAATTGATGATTGTCAATCAATTTTTGAAGCTACTCCTAGCTGATATTAAAAATTCCAACGCTTTGGCTGGCATTGTGGCATAACTTGTGAAGCCACTGTATGTGGATCATGTGTGGGCACTGACTCAGGATGTGATTGCTTGCCTCTGATCCTACTCCCTACTAATCTGCCTAGGCAAAGCAGAGCAAGTTGGCTTATCCACTCATGTTGAAGACCCAAAAGACATTACTGCCTTTGCCCTGTACCAGCCCTAACTGCTTGCAGCCATCTGGAAGTAAACCAATAGATGGAAGACCTCTTTACCTCTCTTTTCTTTCTGTCTTTCTCCAGCTCTGACTTTCAAATAAATATTTGAAAAAAATTTCAACTCGTGAAGTAGTAGTTTTGACCAGGAAACGGGAGAGAGCGAGAATGAGCATCAGCAACAAAAACAAAAACAAAAAACAAAAAAAAATCATGTTAGAACTTAAGAGGAATTATTTATATGGGAAATAATGCATTTGAGAGACCTGTAGATGATTCATCCAGAGATTTCTTATGAGTGAATATTCAAAAGTGAGGTATAGATAAGAAAATAGAATTAACCTATGTTAGGCAGCAATTCTATTTCTAGAAATTAAGGGGCAATTTTAAATGAACAAAATAATATTTGAGGACTAAATGGCTAACTATAGAACCCAGACATATATATGTATGAAAACATTTTGATTTTTAGCATTAGAACAAAAGACAAGAGAAAAGAAATAGAACATATACGTAAAAGCACAGGGACAGAGAAGGAAGCAAGGATTGATGGAAGAAAGTTTTCAGGAGAAACCCTGACACTCTTTCCAGGCAGAGCTGGATCCAAGATCCCCAACATTTCTCATATGTAAGCATCACTTTACTGTTTAATTCCTTAAAAAAAAAAGTATTTGTGTATCCCAAAAGTCAGAGTTACAGAGAGGTGGAGAAAAAGAGAGATTTTACACCTGTTAATCCACTCCCCAGGTAACTGCCATGTCCAGGAACCTGGGACTCCCTCTGGGTGGCCCACTTGAGTACAGGGGCACAAGAACTCAGGCCATCTTCTGCAGCTTTTCCCTAGCCACTAGCAGGCATTTGTCTCAGAAGTGCAGCAGCTGGACACACACCAGCACTCAGTTGGGATAGCAGGGATGCAGTCAGTGGCTTTAATCACTACACCACAGTAGCAGTTTCCAGTGTCTTCATTTTCAAGCATTTTCTTCTTCTCAGTGACACACAATACATTTTTCCATGCTTAGGAACTCACAGCTCATTAAAAAAAAAAAAATCCAGATTCGGTTTTCTCAAACGAGTTGCTCATCTTTACAGACTGATCCTTGTGACTGAGGGTGGTTAGTACTGTGGCCAATCTGTCTTGGGTCACCTGCTCAAGCTGCAGTCAGACCCCTTGAAGCACCAGACAGAGTTTGAGGGGATGGGGTGTTGGTTATAAGAGGAAGAAGTAGTCAGAATAACAAATTCCAATTCCTACTGAGAAGCAGTAAGTGGCAGAGGCTGATGGGTGGACCGAGAATCAAAATGCAGAGAACAGAGGGATTGGGAGATGTGAGGAATAGTATCAGCGCATGTTCTACAAGTCAAAAAAGCAAATTCTGAGGAGTGACAATTGCCTAAAGTGAGTCAAATTGAAAACTGTTCTTCAAAGTGTGCTTAGTAACCTCAAGTGTTTTAACGAGGGCAACTTCAGTGAAGACAGATGCCAAGCTTCACTGAGGACAAGGAAGACTTCAGAGGAAGTAGGAATTGGACTTGGATAAGTGTGTTGTGTCACACAGAGATTAAACACACCTTAATATTTATTTACTATCAAAATGCCCTTAGCAAATTGCACCCAACTCATAAAACTAATGTTTATAATTAAACCAAAACAAATTTCTGCCCTCCAATATCAGGGAGATATAAATATTTAGCATGTATGATTTTCCTATATGCATAGAAACTGCCTTTTTCATCAGGGGATAGTATCAACCAGGGGATAGTAAAGACAAATTACTAGTAATTAAGTATAATTTTTGCCTAAAGTAACAATTATCCACATATTTATTATTGTGTAATATTATAGTCTCTACGGGGGAATGCATAACTGTTTCTTAAAAAGTAGTAAAATTTAAAATTGCCAATTCAGTGTTTTTTGTAGCTTTTGTCTGTTTTTTCATTATGGAAAGGAATTTTTGAGAAGTCTATTTGTAGATACAAGAATAAATTTTGGACAATTTTAGTCACTTTAATATTTATTTATTTATTTATTTATTTATTTATTTATTTATTTATTTTTGGAGAGAGACAGAGACCAAGGCAAACCCACAGCATTCAAGAGTACATTCTTATCTGCTAATTCATTCCTGGGTACCTACATCATTTGGTTAGGGGGCCAAATGTAGGCTCTGGAAACTCAGTCTAGGTCTCTTGCAGGAATGGCAGAAACCCAGTTACCTGAGCCTTCACTGTTGCCTCCCAGAGTCTACACAAGTAGGCATCTTTAATAACAGGGAGCTAGAGTCAAGAGTGAGAGATGGGAGTGTAACCTAGGGCCTTCAATATGGGATGTGAGCTTTTTAACTGTTGTCTTAACCACCGGTGAAGCACCAGCACTTCGATCATTTAAAAAAAAAAAAAATGAAATCTAGTGTTTTCTGCCTTTAATAGGTCCTCCTTCCTAAGTAGGAAACTGTAACTTTAAGCACTTCCCCATCACTATTGATTATTCTTTGGCAAATAACTATTTTGGTTATGCTAACTATTTAGCCATGTTAAACATTTGAGTTATGTTAACTGTGTAGTTATCAGGCACTTACTCATTGGCTGGGGAGCTAGAACAACAGAGAATATCCACACTTCCTGATTATTTTTCCTCAATTCACTCTATTTGCTAAAGAGCCTCAAGTTTCAAAATTCCAACTCACCTATTTCTTTATCTTAAGAAATTTATTGTTCAGGGAAAGTCTGCTTCTATCACAGGGTGAAGGGCTGGGAAGTAGAATGCACAAGTTCCTCTTGTTTTGTTTTTTGCTTCTTGTTGCTCAGGTACTGGGATAAAATCCAGATTCTTTTGTTTTTAAGAACAATTCTGCAGAGTGCATTATCATTGTTTGATAGAGAAATTTAAAGCTTTTCATGGTTTCCTGGCAACACATTGGCAGTATCCTTTCAATTATTTACTATAGCTGAACTTACCTGCTTTGCTTCTAATGGTTGAAGGTGTTAAGCTTTCATTATATCCTGATAGTTCTCTGTAGAAGTGTTTGAATGTATCACCCACAAATCCCACGCACACACATTCTCTCACCTATCTGTTATCAGATTTGACTCAATACTGAACTTGATCGTCAGATAATTTGTGTATTTGTCAAACAGTAAACCAGTAAATAGATCATTGAAATGAAGGTCAAAGTTGGATTATCTGCTTTTGTCTTAATATAATATGCTTAGTTATTTGGAATAAGAGTTTCTGTTTTTGTCTTGTTTTTTGGCGTAAACCTCAAAAATACTCTAACCCTACTAAAAGTAGGAGTTGAAGTTGTAATGCAACTGATATAATTGGATAGCAATATTTTAACACTACTAGAAATGATCATATTAAATTTCCTTTTATGTAAGATCATTCATTCATAGCTCTGTGTATATACTTTCATTTGTTTGAGACTTAGTTCCCTGAATTCTGAAATGAAGTGCTGTTCCACTTTGCCATTTATGGCCATTCTCTTTATGAATTTCATGCAGAAATTCCTTGCTTTAGAAGGAAGTGAATTACAAGTAGGAACTATTTAAAAAAAAAAAACAGCAAAGTTTCTTCCACCATTAAAGTTCAACTCATATTACTGGGAATTCCAAAATAATAGTGTGATGTGGACTTGTGTCTTTAAATTTCAGGTCTCTTATCAATGGAGGTTGACAAGCAAGTGGTTAGATGTATGATGAATGCATTTTTACACATATATTAGGTAGTAAGTTTCAAGTGAAAATTAGAAAATAAACATGTCTGAATTCAGACTAAATTGAGAGCGAATTGAGGTTCATTTACACCTGAACTTCATTTTCGTGCCAGCAGACTTCCTTGTTCAGTACACATATGGGTTGGGATGCAAGATCAAACAGCATCCTAATCAATCAAATCTCTGAGGGAACGCTACATCCTTAAATAGTCATGGAAAAATCATGCATTTAATGCATGTAGAAACCAGCTAGGGATCTTGTTAGAAGTATTGGTTCTGGTACTCCATCTGATCCAAGTGTGAGCTACAAATCTACAGTTTATACTAGTCTTCTGGATGAACCTGGTATGATTTGCCCAAGGCTACAATTGGAGAAACTGGCTGAGAGATTTAGAAATTCCCTTCTAGGGGTAAGAGGCACTCCTTGCTGCCCGCTGAGATTTGTTTAAATAGTGCTAAACCTTTGATTCTCAGGCTTGAAGACTGCTTTAATGAAATCCCACATTTCTGCAACCCATGCGGACACTGAAAATTTTACTGACATTCAATTAAAATGAGAGAAGTTGTTTGCTTATGAAAGGTTTTCTTCCTTCCAGCTGCCAATTACTTTCAAGGTAGTCGACTGCACCAAAAATAGAAAATAATTTATATCTTGATAACTGTTTGTTGACCATGTTCCTTCTAAATTAGGCTTTGCCTTTGAAATTCATGTTGGAGAAAGGAAACAAGCACAAATTGTTGAATAGCTTTATGCAGGCATGAAATACAAAATATACATGTGCCAGGGAATATGTAAATTAATTTTAAATCAGTTTTGCTTAGTTTAATGGAGATATATTTTACAGATGTTATTAACTGTTCACATACTATGTTTGGGCAAATGCCGGCACACATATAGAATCCTCTGTTAATGGTATCATATAGTTAAAACTCATACCCAAGTAAGATAGATTTTGTTTTGCAATGCATGAAATGTTGTATTGAAAGGTAAAAAAATTGTATGCTCTGGGACAGTGAACACTGTATCATAAATAATGAATAAACGTAAAGCATTAAGTTATAATTCAAGCCATATCTGTCTCAAACAGACCAAGGTGAGAGCAAACATTTCAGTTCAAATTTATATTTTGTATAGATAGGTACAAAAAGCCAATCCTTACACAATTTTTTGTCAAATGATATACCTTTAATTGTAAGAAACAGTTATATTTGGGAAATTGAAGGCACACTAATACTTTTTGTAATAGTAAAAATAACATATTTGAGGGTATTCTCATATACCTAGATCAGCATGTGTACTTTCTCTTCCTAATCCCATTTAATTCTTGAATAGAGGTGTGAAATAGGTGGAGAACTTCTATTCTAACAGGCAATTAAAGTATTGTGAATTTTTTAAGTTCTTTGAGGTAATCTGTTGAAGGAACAGTGCTGAATTCAAATTCCGTTATTTCAGATGAATCCTTCCTGATCCAGTATGCTACCAGGAGAATGGATCTACACATAGTTTGTAGTAGAAAACTTTTCCTGTTTTCTAGAGGTCCTGAACACCATCAGATTGGAGAGAAATCCCTATGCCATAGAGAATGCACATGTTCCTTTCAGTATGCAATGCAAGTGGATAACAGGACAATTAGAATTGTTTTGTACAATTAGCAAACATTATTTTAATAGTAGCTATTCTTTTAGCTATATAACATATTTTGTTTTGACATTACCTAAGAACTAATAAGAATAAATTGATTTTAATATGTTTTTTGTTCAACTGAATATTCTCTTTGTGGAAGTATTTGCCAAATTTTACTCATTTTCACATTGGAACATTTTGAGATTTATTCTGAATATTCTAGAAGCAAATCTTACAATAGTTTTAAGTATAAGTACTTTCCTATTTTTATTTTTGGGAAGGCACACAGAGCAAGAGAGATCATTCTCTTACTTTTTAATTATTTACTTGAGAGCTAGACAGACACACACAGACACACACATAGAGAAATCCAGTCCTATGATTCACTACCCAAGTGACTAAGGTAGCTCAGAATGGGCTGGGCAGAAGCCAGCAGCAAAGAACTCAGTCCAGGTCTCACACATGGGTGGCAAGAATGTGATAACATGAAGAATGCTACTGCCACCTAGGATTTGCACTAGTATGAAACTAAAATCAGGCAAGCTCTTCATGGTAGAGTCTAGACATCCCAACCCATACCTACACCAGTAGGCGAAACACCTGTCTGCTTTTTCATTTCACTTCTTTTAGAAAACAGAATATCTAATTGTTGCAGTCCATCAGGACATTTTTTCCCTGTCTTCTTAGACTGTATGCTGTTCAACACACTATTGCTAAAATGCAGTCATACAGATTTTATTTCTGTGATGTTTAGATCTATAACAAATTGTTACTAATTCTTATTTATACAAATATGTTTTTGTCTTAATATGGTTATATGTTTATTTCAGATTTATAATTAACTCCTAGTATTCTATAATACCATCAATATTCTAAATATTTTATTTAGCTTTCAGATTCTTTATTTCTTCATCGTTATATTTTTCTACATCTATAACAATAAGTATGGAACTCTCTTAGTCACAGTAATTTTGTAAGATACATGATTGTCAGTAAATCAAACTTTCCCCAGCCCTTTTCATTTCTTCATGAGCTAGAATCAACCCATCCAGTTGTATAAGTTCTTAGAATTTTTGTTAGGTTTTATTGAATGCATAGATCAATTTGAGCTGAATCAATGTTTTGGTAATTTTGAGCCTTTTAATCCATGAATTATCTGTCATGTCAGAGGAGGGAAATTCAATACTACAACATTTTCCACACTTAAATATATTACCAGAATATCAATTACTACATTGACCAACCCTAATAACCCCTTCTTATTAGATTTATATTAATGCTGCTTTGTGAACTCATAATACTTTTCATCAAATGCCTTAAATTATTAGAAATTAATCTCCTATCCTATCTCCTACATCCATAAAGTGTATCTAACTTACAAATCTTGACAAGGCTGCAGTTTTTTCACAATTATGAATGGAGTCATCCTGCTTCTTAAACATAATGTCCAGTTACTAAGAAATGTTTTCCACATCATTTTAAGAATAAAGTTTATGTTTAGCATCATATAAAAGTATCTTAAAATCTACTTTGTCTTGTACTTTTTGATTCAGCATTACAGATAGGTAGTTGCTCACAAATTTGCTGATTACTCTTATGAGGTAAAAGTTTCAAGCCAAGATCTTTATGGAAAGCTTCAATGTTCTATAGACAGAATTATTAATTGGACTTCTCTTCTGGAATGCTTAATTCAGAACTATGAATGTGTCTATCTTTATGGCACAGCAACTTAAACTGCCACCTGGAACACTGGAAACCAAGATGAAACCCAATTTAGGTCCCAGCTGCCCAACTTCTGACCTAGCTCGCTGTTAGTGTACATGGGAAAGGAGTAGAGATACCTGACGTGCCTGGGTACCTGTCACCAATGTGGGAGATCTGGATGGAGTTCTAGGCCCCTAGTCCAAAAGTTGTGTCCATTTAGGAAATGACCTAGTAGATGGAAGACTTCTGTCTCCCCTCGCTGTTTCCCTTTCAAACTCTCTGTAACTCTGCCTTTCCAATAACTAAATTAAAAAGTTCAAATAATATTGATAATAATGCAGATAGTGGACAAGATATTAACATATTGAATATGACAGTAATATTTTGCAGAATATTAACCATTAAATTCAATTAATATCAAAACATTTATAGAATTACAACCCAGGATAAGATTTTTATAGTTCTAAAAAATATAGAAACACAGAGGGTTTCTTTTCCTAGTAAGTCAGTCTTTTTTACAAATGTGTTTTTTGTTGAGCTATTACTTTCAAAATTAAGCTTACAGATCTTGAAATTTGACACTACAATTAATATGCACCAATTGTTCTGGAAACCTTTACATAGCAAATTGCCAGAGAATAAAATGAATAATACACAGTAATGTTTTTAATTACTCCTTCTTAGTTTTGATATGATCTCCTTGGCTGCATTTTGTAATTGTTAACATATGACTTGTTAGTTATAAGCCTGCTTGCTTGGACTATCCTAAATTTCACGTAGTTCTGTAGAAATCATGCTTGAAAACTGTAAGCCCCTAAATATAAAAATAAAAATAGACGCAAGACAGCTGAATAGTACCCTATAACTATTTTAAGGTGTATACCAGCCGGTTGTGTATAAACCAAAATCGGGAGGTCAATGAAGTAGTCACAGGATGTGGTTAAGAACTTGCATATTCTAACATATTGGTCGTTCAGCACCATATCAATTAACTTCATGATGTTGTAAATTGTTGTTGAAGCTGTGTAGTGGCTTTTCATTGGAGGGGATGATACTCTGCCTGCTGTACTTTTGGACCAGGGATAGTTTCCCAATGAAACTGTTGAATTTGTCTGGACAGTGAGATGCTGGACTCTATGCATTGCCAGAGACCAGCTCCGGCTGACTTGAGACCTTTCAAAGGATGCGTGGATCAGCAAGACGATATGAAGAAGTGATAAGACATGGACCACTATGACATGATGCTCATAATGGACAACTCAGAAAAGTTGCCTTTATTTATACACAAATCAGCACAACCTTTTGCACAATATTCAATTGTTTCATTTTTACTTCATGGTTAAGAGAATACAAAAAACAATCCTAAGGAAAACATTTTCAACTAACCATTACTCATTGAAACCTGCAGTCACCTGGCTGAAGCCAGAAACCCCACAGTTGGCAGTGCATGTGGTTACATAGTGACAAGTGGTTTACTTATACTCAAAATAAATTTTTACTAAATACAAATTAATATTGCTTAAAATATTAAAAGTACATAATTAAAAGATCATAAGTGAAAGGAATTTATAAAAGCATACAACATAGATTCTTTGCTAAATCTTATAATCAAGCCATGCATTAATTACCATCACCTTCACCTAGTGCTGATTCAATTGTTTTCTGTTCTTTTGTTAAAGGGCAGTGAAAGGGATCAAGGCAACTCAGCCAATCTACAAACAGAAGGCTTTTACAAGAAACTTCCTTTTATCTTTATAAACTGTTTTCTTTCCCTAAATATAAGTGCCAGTATAAGATACAGATTTTAAGCCATTTTGAGGTGGTTCACATTTGCTTCCCTTTAGAAGATGCCCCATATACTTTTGCTCTCTGTGGTGAGAAACTAAAATGCGTCATATCATGTGTTGTAACAGTTCGAGGTGCATGGTAAACAAACTCTTTGTACCTCCATGATTGCCACCTGTTCCAAGATGTTATCAAGCCATTTCTCAAGGAAAACATTACTCATACTAGGGCAAACTTCAGGACAAAAGTGGGCACATAACGAGATGTTTGGAAACACAGTGGGCTCAATTGTATTATTGTATACTTTTAGCTGTGTGTCATAGCCTTACATCGCTGAAAATGTTTTTATCATAACATGATTGATCAATTCGAGGTGTTATACTTGTTACAGGAATCACTTCACATTAGCAGAAAAGCAACAACACCCTCAGGAGGATTCTATGAAACATCAGAGAAGTGATTGAGTGTCCATACAATGGGGTGAGGCAGCAATGAGGTGACCAGACACATTCTGCTGGGCCTTGCCTTGCATCTAGAAGCTCTTCGTAGCCTTGCTAACTGAGGAGCGGTGCTCATCACATACCCATTGCATCCGACCTAACTGCATGGCTCCCCACAATGCATGGTCCGTGACCACAATGAAGGAATGATGACTGGTTATGAGCTGTACTAATGTATCAATATGGAGGGAGGGTTTGGGGAGGGGTCGGGGGAATCCCAAAACCTATGAAACTGTGTCATAAAATGCAATAATAATAATAAGTATTATTTTTAAAAAGGAATTCTAAAATTTTACAGAAAAAATCTCAAGTCTCTTTCTCAGTGTTTCTGATACTCTGGATATTGTCAGTGTTGCTAATGGTGAAGAAAAAAATCGTTTCAGCTTATATATTAATGCCAGGATTGAGAAAGCTGAAGGTGTGAAAGTGAGCTGTTACAGATGTCATCTTGAATCACCTCAGAGTCTTCCTTGACTCAATGGTTTTGTCTAGATTATTTGATCAGTCTAAAATTAACTCATATTATTCTGTCTTCATGGAAAATGAAGTGTATCCCTTTATTGAACTTTAAAATTAGGCATTTCTAAATAAATAAATTAGCTTATAGTTGGTTTTATTATCTCATTTGCAATATATTCATCGGGTTGGGTAGAAGCTAATCAAGACTGATTAATTTTTTTCTCTAGCACAGCGATAAAATAATGCTCACCTGTTGTATATTTTAGAATAAGTTAGTATTCTTGATATGTGTTCAGTGCTAATACCACTAACTATTGAACTTCTGTTTTCTGACCTAGATAATTACTTTTAATTTTGTGTTTTGATATGGTTTATGGTTTAATTTTAATGCAATTATTCTCAATGTAGAATATCATGTATGTGCATACTCATTTGTTACCCAGCACTTTGATCAATGGGGTGATTTGATAGCTTGCTGTTTTTCGATTATGTTTGAATCTATGACTATGCTTTAGTTCCTTATTACCAATGAACATCACAGCAAAACAAAGACTGTGAACATACAAAAATGAATAAGCACCTTTTCACTAGGGGGATGTAAACACCCAATTTTCCTAGCACTTGCTGAGAACTGTATGTGTAACTTGGTGATAATTATTGACACATTTAAATATGCTTATATAATATTTTTTGATTTATAATTGTTATTTGTGTTCTCTATCTCCTAATTATAATTATTGAGTAGAAGTTATTTAATTCCTCTTACATGCACCCCAACAAATAAAAGCACTTCTTCCATTTCCATTATTTGTTTATGCATGGTGGTAGGCAGAAAACTTTGTGAATTTACTCTGTTCCTTCTTGTGATGCATTTTACACAGTTCCATTATGAGAAAGGAACTTGGACCTAAAAATTAGCTGTTGTCTGCATTGGGCACGAGGCCCTTGTAAAAACTAAATCTGGACTGAGTTATACAGTGAGTTCCTATTAAATTACTGTAAATATTCATTCCACTGACTCTAAGATAATACAAAATGAAACATAATATTATGCAGAAAAAAGGCATGAGTTATGGTAAAAATGGGAAGAGGTGTCCAGTCATCAGAGCTGCACATGGAAGTTAACACTGAAGTGTTCAGAAAAGACTGTCTTATTATCACAGTAACAAAAGCCCACTCAACTGAGATATAAGAATGAAAGGATTTCAGTATCTCTAAGGGACTGAAAGAGGATGATCAGACCATGATCTTGATCAGAGTTGCCCAATACAGAAATGCAATAATATAGCAGATGTTAGTACATAGAGAAAAAAAGGGCTGATGATCACTTGTATTGATGAAAGTGTCACAGTTAATATGCTCCCGTAGTAAACCCTGATAAAAGCTTTATAAATCAGTTCCTGGGTATGTAGTAGACAAATCAATATACTGAGTAGCCATGAAAGGGAGTGAATTGGGTTCTTTAGAGTCAGTTTGGATATTGGCACATATGTTAAGGTAATAGCCTCCTAAATCCTCAGTGTATATGACTTCCATATATGTGAAAGATAGATTTGCAGAGTGAAGGAGAGCAGTAACAAAGATCTCCCGGTCTCTGGTTCACTTCCCAAATGGCTGCAACAGCCTCAGGTGAGCCAATCCAAAACCAGGTCCCAGGGGTCTCTTCTGGGTCTCCCATGCAGTTGCAGGGTCCCAAGGCTTTGGCATATCCTTTATGGCTTTCACAGGCCACAAGTAGTAAGCTAAATGGAAAGTGGAACAGCCAGAACACAAATCTGTGTACACATGAGTTCCAGTCACTTGCAAGGCAAGGACTTTAGCCATTGAGCCACCACACTGGACTCTGTATATGACTTCTATGAATTAAGATGAATGATTCTGAGAAAGAGGGAAATAGAGAATTAAACAATACTGAGTAGGGCCTTGATTTTAAAATTTTGGGTTTCAGTTGAAAAATGGAAGTAGAAATCGCTAATTAAAAAGCAAGCAGCAATAGCACAAACGCACACACACAGACACACTCACACTCTGTCTCTCAAGAAGAAAAATAAATTTAAATTTGGAAAGTAGATTTATAGAGAGATCTTGAGAGAATGAGAAGGAGAACAAAAATATCTTCCATTCACTAGTTCACTCCCCAAATGGATAGAACAGCCCAAAACAAACCAATCTGAAGCCAGGAGCCATGAACTTCTTCTGAGTCTCCCAATTGGGTGCAGTAGCCCAAGGACTTGAGTCAACCTCCTCTGCCTTTCCAGGCCATGAGCAGTCAGCTGGATGGGAAGTGATAGGCACTGACACAGGCAAAGGTTTAGTATGCAATGTCATGGTGAATGCCCTCTCCTCCCCACGCACAACACACTCTTAGAACATTTCTTGCCTACAGTTTACTCTTGCAAGATTATAATTGATACAAACAGGTCTACCCAGAAAGGCAGTTTAATCAGGCACCATAGATACCACAGTCTTATACTGCCATCAAATGGATTTGTACCTAATCATTGTCAGTATATCCGCTAGATATTGTTTCGACGCTATTGTACTCATACTTTCCTTTTATTTGAGGCAGTAAATATCTAAGTAACATGGCAATTGGAGTATGACAAGTGGGCTTTTATTTTTTAAAAAGTCTATTTCACTATTTTTCTATCACGAAAGTCATGTTATTTACATTTAACTTAATTTTTCTAGCCATGTTTATTTAATCAATTTCAGAACATGTCTGTATTCTCATTCAAAGTGTGAAGGAGGTAGTAGGGTAACATCTTTCAGAAAATCTTGATCATCTAAAGATGAGTGAGTTTTGGAGTATTTTAGTTCATGTTCTTTGTTCTTATTTCTGTATCAAAATGTCACTGAATGGTTGAAGTTTAAATACAATTAAAATGAATATTTTTAAAAATGTTTTTCAAACATGAAAAACATGTAAAATGAAAAAACATAAAATTATGTTATGGGTAAGAAGCACATGGTTTTTTTTTTATTAATTACATTGCATTATGTGACACAGTTTTATAGTACTGGGATTCCCCCTACCCCTCCCCAAACCCTCCCCCAGTGGTGGATTCCTCCACCTTGTTGCATTACCACAGTTCAAGTTCAGTTGAGATTCTTTCATTGCAAGCATATACCAAGCATAGAGTCCAGCATCTTATTGTACAGATAAGTTCAAGGGCTTGTTGGGGAGACTATCTCTGGTTTGAAGGTAGAGCCGACAGAGTATCATCCTGATCAGTTAAAAGTCCCAACATAACATCAGCAACAATTTATAACATTGTGGAATTAAATGACATAGTATTGAGTAACCAATATGTTTAAAAAAATGCAAGTTCTGAACCACATCTTGTGACTTCTTCATTGACATTTCAATTTTAGTTTATATACAGCCGGGTTCTATACACCTTAAAATGGCTATAGATTACTACTCAGCTGTCTCATGTCTATTTTCATTATAGTATTTAGCATTCTACAGTGCTGAAGCATAATTTTGTTGAACCTGGCTTTTAGTTTACGTGCGAAACAATTTTAGGAGGGGTGTGCAGAGAAATCTTCAATACCCTAGTGAGGAGTAACTAATCTTTGTGTCCCGCCTAGTAAGGTATAAGTGAATCCACGCTGTTTCCTGTCTGATTCTAAGCTTTCCTTGTTGTTCTCTGTCTATCTATTATAGATTTTGTTTGTTTGTTTGTTTTGAGGGATTTCCGGAGCTATCCTGATGGTCATTGCAAGAGAGGGTGGGGACCCAAAGTTGTTCTGCTCTGGGGTCCCCCCCTGCTCCGAGAAGCACATGTTTTAACATTCATTTGTCATCTTATCAGGAAAACATTTTGAAGAAAAGATACCCCCCTCTTCCCACATTAAATCATAACACAGAAAATTATCTACTGGGAAACACATACAAGAATAAAGGTGAAGGAAATAACATGAACTAACTACGAGCCTTTAATTGGTCACCCCATGCAAGATATTTTAGCATTCTCACATTTTCATCTATCAATGCTATCTCTTTGTTTTCTAGTAGATGGAATTCCTTGTTGGGTTTTTATGTAAAGTTACATATATTGAAAGACTATGATAGTTGATTAATGTTTAATAGGAAATAAATCAGACATAATATATATTTTTTATTTTAGTGGGTCAGAAGATGAGTCCCCCTGTTATGATTTCTGAGATGACTCATGAAAGGTCAGGAGTAAACATGTTGACCAGTAACACAACCATATCCCAAAAGGAAAATTTTATTTAAAAATTGATTTATTTAAGAAAGAAGAAATTCATTTTGTGATGTGTTATCATTGAAGAATGCATGAAAAACTCACTTTTACATCAACAGTAATTACTAATGAGCATTATTTCTTTACCTTGGAAGACAACAATATAATCTTTAATTTTGGTTAAGAAGTGCACAGCAGGGCCCAGCACGATAGCCTAGCACCTAAAGTTCTCCCCTTGAAGGCGCCAGGATCTCATATAGGTGCCACTTCATATCGTATCCCGATGGCACCGTTTCCCATTCAGCTCCCTGCTTGTGGCCTGGGAAGACAGTAGAGGATCTTCCAAAGCCTTGGGACCCTACACCCAGGGGGAATATCTGGAAGAATCTCCAGACTCCTGGCTTAAGATTGGCTGAGCTCCAGCAATTGTGGCCACTTGGGGAGGGAACCATCAGACTAAAGATCTTCCTCTCTGTCTCTCCTCCTCTCTGTATTATCTTTGTTTCCAATAAAAATAGATACATCATTTTTAAAAAAAGTTCACAGCAGACAAAATCTGAAGTTTTAGGTTTGACATGGAAAGCAGGATGTTGTTGAGTAAGCCAATTTTAAATCACTTTTGTAGCCTTATAAAGAGCTGTGTCTAGTACTCAGACGGAAGAATACTTGAGGTTAGTTCCTATCCCAGCATTTAATGCATTAAGAAATAAGTCTCCCATGAATGTAAGATGCAATGAATTTATTATGATTTTATGCATTTGTGAAAAGGTGGTTCATTAACTATTATAACAAGAAAGAATGATTTTTTTTTCAAAGATTTATTCATTTTATTACAGCCAGATATACACAGAGGAGGAGAGACAGAGAGGAAGATCTTCCGTCCAATGATTCACTCCCCAAGTGAGCCGCAACGGGCCGATGCGTGCCGATCCGAAGCTGGGAACCTGGAACCTCTTCTGGGTCTCCCACACGGGTGCAGGGTCCCAATGCATTAGGCCGTCCTCAACTGCTTTCCCAGGCCACAGGCAGGGAGCTGGATGGGAAGTGGAGCTGCTGGGATTAGAACCGGCGCCCATATGGGATCCCGGGGCTTTCAAGGCGAGGACTTTAGCCGCTAGGCCACGGCCCTGGGCCCAAGAATGATTATTTTTTATCACTGAAAGCCTATATATTTCCTGTAAGCTAAAATAGTGACAGTTCACTGCAAAGTACGTCTTGGTTAAAAGACTATAACCTTTCTAATGTTTCTGGGAAATAGTTCATCTTTTTAAAAAAGATTTTTTCCTTACTAAGAGGCCTTTTAAAATAACCTTTTACCCTCTCATCTATGTACCTAGAAAAATAGAAATAATCACCTGTTCAGTCATCTTTGATTTCTGCATTTATTCTGTCAGAAGAAAGCTTGCATACTAATTGAAGTGATGGCTTTTGTGTTTTGAATAGTTAATCATGTAATTATGTCTTTCCTAGACACTATTGGGTCTATTTGAATAGGAGAGATCATGAGTTCAATAAGTCCTGAGCAGTTTCTCTTGTTAGACTTTTAGTGAAATGCAATGAGAAGGAAGATATAGCTTTGGATTCATAGGAACTAGAATGAGAGGGTCTTCCAAAATGTCATAGTACCATTTTTCTAGATAACATTTTCCTATCGGCTACATTATAATCACAGTTTAGATTATGTGCCACACCTACAGAGAAGGAAAAACAGGCGAAAAAGAAATGGCTATTTTATGTACCGAGGACCAGTCTGATTGATGTTCATCAGAGGGAAAAGTGAAGTTGTAGAAATTACTTAACAATGACCTTTTTGTCAAAGATCGCCCAATATTTCCTACCTTACAGAAATGTATGAAGCACTAGAATGGGTGTTTAGCACTGAATATAGTTATCCATATTAAAAAGTATGGGAACTTTAAAAGCACTCATGTATGTTTAAAATTAAGAAATAGTTGAGGGCCTGGCGACGTGGACTAGCAGCTAAAGTCCTCGCCTTGAACACGCCAGGATCCCATATGGGCACTGGTTCTAATCCCGGCAGCTCCACTTCCCATCCAGCTCCCTGCTGTAGCCTGGGAAAGCAGTCCAGGATGGCCCAGTGCATTGGGACCCTGCACCCGCGTGGGAGACCAGGAAGAGGTTTCTGGTTCCCGGCTTCAGATCCGCACAGCACTGGCTGTTGGGGTCACTTGGGGAGTGAATCATCGGATGGAGCATCTTCCTCTCTGTCTCTCCTCTTCTGTGTATATCTGACTTTGTAATAAAATAGAAATAAATCTTAAAAAAAAGAAATACTTGAGGAACATTTTAATCTGTAATGCAATTTTTTATAAGAATTTGATACCGAACTAAAAGGAAAGAATTTATTTATGTTGCTACATTTATGCATTGGTATAACTTTGGAAATTGTACCTTTTCATAAAAACACTTGATAATGACACTGTAATAGACTTTGATGTTTTTCAGTTAGATAAACTGTATTGTAAATTTGCACTGTCTTGAATATTTATTAAATTTGTAAGCCACTTGGTGGCTGAAAATTTGGCCTAGATTCATTCAACTAGCTGTGTGTCCTTTCACACAATGGGTGTGTTGGATAATAGCTGTCAGTTTCTCTGTCAGCCAATTGTGTGCATGGCAGAATAAGTTTGTCAAAGACTATGTAGTCATTAGCTAATCCATTTTAAACTCTAGAGGATGAGGTTATGCGGAAAACATCCTCATCTGTTTCCTAGTGAGCAATATGTTTTTTTTTTTTTCTTTCGGATATACAACGGGATGCTTTTAATTGAATGACACCAAGCCAAACCTTAGAAAGAGCTATTTTCAAAGCACACCTTTCTTTAGAGAAGCATTTGCTGTGGCTTTTGTTCATGGATTCTGTTGCACACAAGCCTTATTTACGTTGGCTCTTTAGTTTGACTATTAATTTTAGTGGAAATATTGCTATCTGTACTGTGTCCCACAGGTCCTAAAGATTTCTGCCTCCGTTTTCAATGAGAAAAATAAAATACAGAAAATTAGAACCAATTTTGATTAAACTTTCTGTTCTTGCTCTAAGACATTTTTTCAATTTTGAAAAAATAGAAAATAAGTGGAAATACTTAAGGTTGCTCTTTAAATTGAAAAATGCTTCGCAAATCTTTTGTTTTATTTTATACTGAGCAGATAAAGCACAGATACGTGCCTGAAGAGACAATGCCACAGAGTATGTCAAATGGTGGGACCAATAGAATAGAGAAAACATGTTTGCATATTTTTTTCCCTTGGGAGAAATGTAATTTTATATTTCTTAATGGAGGTAGTAAAATAATTTAAAATTCTAACTTTTTATACAAAGGTATTATTTCCAACCCTGACTAGTTTGAAATGAAATATTTCAAAAGATTCAAACATTATTGTTTCAAGTATCCCTTCATTGAAGTATTTTTTCTTATCAGTATATTATCTGTAATTCTTAAAATTTTTTTAGTATACATTTAATCTTTGACCAACATGCTGGCAATTATATATAATATAATATATAATATAATATATAACCAGAATAGTATTTTATATATTATATATATATATATATAACTAGAATAAAATCTACATTACTTTCTTTTTTGTCTCAGATTGACAGCACTTTATTTTTCTGAGTTTTAGGGAGCAACAATTCTTTATTGTTGTTAAGAATAACAACAGTAAAAATGTCACAAAATATAGTAAGGTGCAATTGGATTAGTTATGGCTTATTTCCCAGTTCACTTCCTTGTCTTCCACTAAGCACTTAGGTTTCTAACAGAATGGTTTGCTTTCCTTTATTACTATATTTAACACAAAATCTAAAATTCCAGGAAGGCTCTGTACAGGTTTATAACACACACTCAGAGAATTCCTTTCACTGTTATACAAACACTCAGAATGGTATTGGGGACAAACTCATAAAATCGACTCTTTTAATTTTTATTTTTAATATATATATATATATATATATATATATATGTATTGTTTTATGACACCATTTAATAAGCACTGGGTTTTCCCTTCCCACTCCCCAAGTTCCCTTCAATCCCACCTTTCTCCCCCAATCTTACAATGGATGTCTTTCGTGAATCTTCAGGGGTTCATCATGCTGCTGTTGGGAGGTGTCTCCCAACAATGTAATGTACGGTTATTAGCCGTATCACTGTGAGAACATACTTCTCTCTGTTTCCACCTATGAGCATATTAATTTCTGCTACACTTCCATTATGCATCCCCTTGAGTACATTCGACATTAGGCTGATGAACTTATAACAAAGGTATCAATGTGACACTAGGGTGGTGAAAAAGAGTGTCCAGCATCTTCACATAGGAAGAAATGCCAGCATGTGTCCCATGTGGCACTGATGAGAGTACAATAAGAACTAGATCCTCATTACTAAAGGGCAGTAGCAATAACAGTGATGAAAGGAACATTGACAATCTCAGGTGATTACAAGCCATCAGTCTGTTATGGATGATTGGTTAATGGATTACATCACAAGTTTTTATTACAAAACCACACATAATTAGCAAGTGCAGTAAGGTCGAATTCACAGGAAAAATCCTAGATTTGACACCATATTATCTTATATTCATGCTAACATATGATATTTGACCTTTTGGAATAGGCTCAGTTCCCTTAGCATAATAGTCTCCAGTTTGACCCATTTGGCAATAAACAATTGTATTTCATTTTTAAAAACCTGATAAATATTCCATAATGTAGATGAACCACAGTTTCTTTATCAAGCCCTCTGTTAAGGAGCATTTAGGTTACTTCCATGTCCTTGCAATTATTGATTGTGCTGCAGTGAACACAGGGATGCACGTTGTTTTCTCATGTATTAAGTCTTTTGCATATATTCGTGGAAGTGGTATTGCTTTGGGTCATATGGTAGGTAGATTATCAGTTGCCTAAGTGTTCTCCAACTGAATTTCATAGTGGTTTTACCAGCCTGCAATCCCAGCAGCAGTGGAGTAGGGTTCCTTTTTCCCCCTCAATCTCGCCAACAGGTATGTGGGTCATTCCTACTGGAGTTAGGCAGAACTTCAGTCTTGTCTCTATTTGAATTTCCCTTATTGCCATGGAGCTTGAGCATTTTTTCATATGCTTCTAAACCACTTGTATTAGTTCCTTTGAAAAGTGTCTGCCCATTTCTCTTGCCTATTTCTTGACTGGTTTATTTGTTTTGTTCTTTTGGTTGTTCTGGAGTTCTTTGCTTTTGAAATTATCCCCTTGTCTCCTGTGTAATGTGCAAAGATTGTCTCCCAATCTGTTTGTTGCTTTATTACTTTGTTGATCATTCCTTTTGCTGTACAGAAGCTTCTTAGCTTAATGTTTCATTTGTTTATTTTGGTCTTGACTTCCTTTGTATTTGATGATTTTTCTAGGAAGTCCATGCCTACACCCATACCTTGCAGAATATTTCTAATTTTTTGCTTCCAAAAATTTGATGATTTCTGGGTTTAGTTTTAGATCTTTCATCAATTTAGATTTCATGTTTGTGTATGGCCGAAGGTGCAGGTCTCCCTTTTTATTTCTGCAGGCTGTTAACCAGTTGTGCCAACAGCATTTATTGAATAGTCCGTTTTCCCTGGATTGTTTTCTGTTTTCTTTTTCCCGGTATTTGGGAAGTTCTCTTTTATAATTTAATTGAACACCTCCTGCAATCCTGCCTCTCTTTCAACTCCTGGAAATCCTATGATCCTGATATTTAATTTTTTTTAATGTTATCATTACTTCTTGAAAAAAATATATAGCTTTATTCAGGTTTTCTTCCAGATACCTGATTAGCTGTGTGATCTCTACTTGGTTATCTTCCATCTCTGTTATTCTTTCTTATGCTACATCCATTCTGTTGTTTAAGTTTTCTATTGTGTTCTTTAGTCCTAGTAGTTTAGTTTGGACATGTCTTATTTCTGAGGTGACATTATTCTTGAATTCCTGAAGTTTTTCCCAACGTTTTTCCTTGACTCTGAGAGGTTTCATGATGATTTTTTTTAGTAGTCCCTGTCTGGGTGCTTGTTAATATCTTTGTCCTGCAGCTCTAGAATTGGAGTGACATTTTGTTTATTTTGGGGGAAGAACTGGTGCCCTCATCTGAGGAGTTCCCTATTTTTCTACTTTTCCCCATGATCTTTCTGATTTGTGAGCTTTTTTTATGGCTGTCAAATTGTGTGCCTTCTACCTCTGATGTTTGCTGGTGTTTTCAGATACACCTGTCTGTAGTCTGAAAGGCTGTTGATTCACAAGGAGACTCACTCTGTACCTGCTTGGGGGTGGGCGGTTTCTCTGACCTGTGCTCTCAGGCAACAGTTGGCGCTCATGGGCCAATGCAGGTCCAGTAAGCCGGCATCTGGGGTTTTATTCTACCTCTGACCACAGGACTCTACACTTTTTTCATTAAGGTTATCTTGTTTTTCAAGATCTAGTTAGAAAAATTACATTAGTCTGGAAATTTTATGCAAAATTACATTAATATCGGGGCCCAGCGATATGGCCTAGCAGCTAAAGTCCTCGCCTTGAACACGCCCCGGGATCCCATATGGGCGCGGGTTCTAATCCTGGCAGCTCCACTTCCCATCCAGCTCCCTGCTTGTGGCCTGGGAAAGCAGTTGAGGACGGCCCAAAGATTTGGGACCCTGCACCCGTGTGGGAGACCCGGAAGAGGTTCCAGGTTCCCGGCTTGGGATCGGTGCAGCACCGGCCGTTGGGGTCACTTGGGGAGTGAATCATTGGACGGAAGATCTTCCTCTCTGTCTCTCCTCCTCTCTGTATATCTGACTTTGCATAAAAATAAATAAAGCTTTAAAAAAACTTACATTAATATAAAATATGATGTAAAATAAGAGAAACCAAGAAACAAACAAGGATTGATAACTAAATTGTTAGAGAAAAAGGGAATGTATTCCACCCTTGTGAGATCAAGGTGAAACACATCCCCACAGGAAGCAGGTCCATTGAAACAGGTGATACTGTGAGAGAGAGAGAGACAGGGTCTTGGCTATAGTTGCTAAAGACCCTAAATAACCAGCTGAAGAAATGCTGGAGACATCCTCTGATGTCTCACTCATCTTGCATTCCAGTCTGTTAGCTATTAGGAGGTCCACTTTATATGGGAAACTAGGAAATGTAATTCCGTTTAATATGAAGAAGAGAAAGTAAGGATATAAATGATATCTGAGGTCTTCTAGGCAAATGATAAGAGAAATAAATGAGTAAAACACCAAACATATACTTTTAAGTATGTGGTTTATTTTAAATAGTTTAATAAATTGATAGATAAACCACATTTGATAATTATAACAACATGTGATGAATAACAAATAACAATTCGGTAAATGCAATTGTGATATTTATTTATTCTGAGAGTCTATTAAAGAGCCATCCATTTTGCTTTAACAATGGGTAAACCTCAGGAAGTCTCACAGAAGGAGGATCTCTCATTGATCCCGGCAGAATAAAAGAGAGCTAAAAACAGAAAGGATGAAAAGTGTTCCAAGTAGAAAGCTCTACAAGTATAATAACTTGAAAATTTGAAGCTGAAAGTGTATTTCATAATTCAGAATTATTGAAAACATTGTGGAAAAAGTAGCAGAATCAAGGTAATGTAATAATTTTTGGTCATACCTGAAATGTAATGGAAACAAGTCAGAAATTTAAGTGGAGGAATGACATGACTAAGATGAAATGTTGCTGAATTTGTCAAAAAGAGTATCAGGGAAAATATGGAGGGAAAGTTATTAACTGCCCTGGGATGACTTAATCCTCAAAAACACAAATGAATCCAACTTCATTTATTTTAACCATAAAAAATCCATGCAAATTTTGCTAACTAAAAGTCATGATATGAGAGTGGGAAGTATAAGAGGTAATACAGGAGAAGTAATTTGCCTCCTGGATTTTTCCCTTTTTTTCCCAGTTTTTCTTTCGTCATAAACAGTTCTTGTCAGCAGTATGGATTTATTTCTTGCACTGCTTATAAAGGAAAATATATCTGAAATTTCAATCCACAAGCTTAAATGTTATTTTCACAAACACAGATAATTTTTAAGTACGGAAGTATACTTTTACATATGCTGTGTATATGTATATTCAGTTACATGCATGTGTGAATGAACAGGAAATCAAGTACACATTCCAATATCAACATTGAAGTTTGAGTTTACTGAGCTTTTAGATTGTTAAAGCATTACTTCAATAAAAATATAGTAGTATTCAATCACTTCAAATTGCAGCTTTATATGTGTGATGATACGGAAATCTTAAACTCTATATAAAAATAATCAAGAATATAGACTTACAAGTTTATTTTATGCTCCCCAAAGGGGTTTTAGATTTTCTCAGAATACAAAACTCCCCTAGACAAGAATGAGAAAAATCAAATAGACTTTGGGTTATGAAGGCACAATTGGGATTATAGTTACCATAGCAACCTGAGCAAGTTTATATCTGAAATCATTGTTGTAAACAGTTTTTTATCTACATCTGGATCATTTAGTATTGTGTACACTGAATATTATTTATGTTAGGACAATACATCACTCACTATTAGGGCAGAAATAATCTAGTTGCCTTTATTAATGATAGATTTTTCATTATTTCATAATTTCATTCCTCTGTAGAAGTACAAGATAATTGCAGTGAATTCCTATGAAATATAAAGTATTCATTGTTTTTCTGCCTTAATCATTATCTTTTATTTATTTTCTAATCTTTCTATAGGGAAGAAAATCTATTTAAATGAACCTTATCTTGATTCCTATTCCAGACAATTTTCAGCTAAACATTTCTATTTATTAGTTTTGAAAAAGCCATTATGTTTTCATCTTATTACAGATATTGTATTTTGTCATATTCATCTCATACAATCTGAAAAAAGGGAAGATAATATTAAAAAAATATATGTCCAGTCATGCAGGAACCACTCTTAAATAAATAGCAAAGCTAATGCTAGCTTTTACATTTCTATGCATTTGTGAATGTAGCTAGATGGATGGGTACATGTGAATACTGCAGAATTCTTCAATTTGTCATTGAGACAACCCTGATTGTGACTCAGCTTTCTACTAATGCACCCTGGGAGGCAGCAGATCAAGCACTTGAGCTTCTGGCACCTAACTGGGACACTAGGATGGAATTAGATATTGTGGCATTTGAAGAGTGAACCATGGCTCTAACGTCTTTTTCTTCTCTTTGTATCTTACATTCTCATTCTACCATTAAAGTAGATGCAAATGACATGGAATTAAAAATGTTTATTTTGGTATAATAAATTTTGAAATCCATGAATTTTTGGAGTTTGCATTTCCATGGACTTTTTGAAATTTTCTTGTTCTTTTTATATCCTTGCTCTTTTTATTACAAAAATTGGATTTATAGGGTTAATCTCCTCCTTTCAGTATTTCATATCATGATCATTTTCATGTTATAATTAAGTTATTCCAGAACTTCATTTATTGTAAGTGGCTAAAATGCAATCACCTGGCTGCATTATAATTAATTTGGATATTTATCTGCTGATTGACATATATGTTGTTTAGCTACCTAAGGACTGTTAAATATAATACTAAAGCAAGTATACCTCAGCATGATTTGTTTTTTTTTTTTAAAGATTTATTCATTTTATTACAGCCAGATATACACAGAGGAGGAGAGACAGAGAGGAAGATCTTCCGTCCGATGTTTCACTCCCCAAGTGAGCCGCAACAGGCCGATGCGCGCCGATCCCAAGCCGGGAACCTGGAACCTCTTCTGGGTCTCCCACGCGGGTGCAGTGTCCCAATGCATTGGGCCGTCCTCAACTGCTTTCCCAGGCCACAAGCAGGGAGCTGGATGGGAAGTGGAGCTGCCGGGATTAGAACCGGCGCCCATATGGGATCCCGGGGCGTTCAAGGCGAGGACTTTAGCCGCTAGGCCACGGCGCCGGTTCAGCATGATTTGTGAAAGCATGCTTCCTGTTAGCTTCTAGAAAGAGAATTACGACTGCCTCTCCAACTTCACAGTCTACAACTGGAGATTCAACTAGTTCCTAATCCAGTGTATACAGAAGAAAAGCTCACACTGTATTCAATGCAACTTTTTTATTCATTATTCACTGGAGAGCATGAGATAGTACAACATCTATTTATATAAATGAGCTTTTCATTACTGCAGTGAAATACCTCAGTCAACACACTTTTCAAAAAAATGTTATTTAGCTCACAGTTTTGAAAGTTTGAGTGCATGAATGGCTGCCCCTGTTCTCTGTGCATCTGGTAAAGGCAGGAGGTAAGCCTGGTAGAGCACATGTAGGGGAGAGAGAGGGAGCCTGAAATTCTCAGTCAAGAAATCAGGAGATCACATGACACTACTTACCAAATAAAGTCACTCAACAAGAACTCCTGCAGCTCCCACCCTGTAATGATACCATTTACCTCCCAGTAGTGTCACCCTCCGGACAAACCTGTAACAAATCAACTCTTGGGGAACACTAACTTTTAAGCCATAGCATTTTGCCTCTGGCTCCCAAAGATTGATTTCCATCTTATGATGCAAAATGAATTCATTCTAATCCAGAGTCCCAAAGTCTTAATGTGCTGAAAGTGCTCAATATTTTGACTTCAAAGTCTGTTCTAAGCCTTAAGCTGAAGTTCTTTAGCCGTGAGCTCCTATAAAATGAAAAATAAGTTACTACTTCCAGGATGCAATTATGAAACAGGTACAGGGTATTCATTCATGTTTCAAAGGAAGGAAATATGGAAATACACAGATGAACTGCACCAAAGACAGAAACCCAGCAGGAAAAACATTGAGCCTTAAACTCAATTTTTGGAGCAAACTGTAAAAAGGGCAGCAGTCTTTATCTTCAAGGTTTGCTGATCACAGCCCATGTGGCTGCTGTCTATAATTTCATGTGTTTTTTAGAAGACTGGAGTGGCATGTTGCAGGTTGCGCCAACTTCCTGTATTCTCCACTTCTGCTTTCCTTCATATAACCTTACTGTGTGTTGCTAGATCAAAGGCTTTCTGTATAGGGACTTCAATCCAGTGGCGCAACTCTGTTGCTCAGCAGGAATTGTACCTGGCTCTACTTGAATCATGGCTGTAGCAGCAGAGTGTTTTGTTGACTGAACACTAAGAATATAATCCCAAATTGTTCTTGCGTAAACCCACATAAACATTTCTTCCCTTCCAGACCTTTGGGCACCTGATAGGTGGGACAGTCTTCAGGATATATGACTTTCTTTAACCATTGTTCCATTGTCTTGCTGCTTAGTACACAGATTTCTTATACCTGCACCAATCTCTTTAGTAAGCAGTTCCTCTTTCACATTTTGTGTGCTGTTTCTCTGGCTAGGCCTGAACTTTCTAATTTATCTTGCTCTGCTCCTCTTTGTCCTTGGTTCTCACTGTAAAAAAAAAAAAAAAATTGATAATGCCCATACTATACTCCGAGTGCTTTGTTGTTTTCAAATAATTTCCACTAAATAAACTAGTACATTATTTTTTAAGTTTCACCATCCACAAATTTCCAGCACATATACAATACTGCCAGATTTTTTAGAGTATAGCAAGAATGCCCAATAATTCAGTTCCCAATAGAGCCCTCATTTTCCTCTGTGATCTCATTTTTCCACGTTCTTGTCAGCATTCCGATCTCTCTAGATGAACCTTTTTACGGCATTTTAGTCTTCATTTACCCACTCCAGCAACTTCTGCAAGCTTCTTCCTGTAAACCATTTCCAAAGACACTTTAACATCTTTAAGTGCACATGTAGAAACAAACCACTCCATGATACCAAGTTTCTGTGTCAGCTTTTTACTTCTACAAAGAAATAACTGAAGCAACTATATTGATGAAGAGAGGCCAAATCTGCCAGGCATGCTTTCTAGGTATTTAGAGAGGGCAGCATTCGGCAATGACTGAGCATGTGCAGAGCGAAGATTACTCTGCGAGCCCGGAAAGCATGGTTAGAACTAAACTCAGTCTTAGTAAAACTTGTACGTGAGTATCCAGAAGGTCACAGGTGCCATCCAAGAGCATCCTGTCAATGACATAAGCATACTACACTAACCCTATCCTCTTAATGGATCTACAACCATGCTGAGGATCAGGCCTTTCAACACGTGAACCCTTAGGAGGCAATCTGAATTATTAATCAAACCGTGGCATGTTTGCCTTGTCTTAGGTATTGTAAGTTATCTAGAGATGATTAGAGATGATTAGAAGTGTTTATGAGGCTGTGAAAATACTATACACCATGCAAATTTTGTACCATTCTATATAAGGGGTTTGGGCATCTGCAGATTTTGTTGCTCACTATTTACTTTGAAACCTTATGAATGCTAGGCCTGGCACCATGGCCTAGTGGCTGAAGTCCTCACTGGGATCCCATATGAATGCCGGTTCTAATCCCAGCAGCTCCACTTCCCATCCAGCTCCCTGCTTGTAGCCTGGGAAAGCAGTCGAGCACAGCCCAAAGCTTTGGCACCCTGCACTCATGTGGGAGACCAGGAAGAGTTTTCTGGTTCTCGGCTTCAGATCGGCACAGCACTGGCCGTTGGGGTTACTTGTGGAGTGAATCATAGGATGAATGATCTGCTGATTCACTTCTCAAGTGGTCACAATGGTCAGAGCTAAGCTGATCCAAAGCCAGGAGCCAGAAACTTCCTCTAGGTCTCCCACATGGGTGCAGGGTCCCAAGGCTTGGGGTCATCCTCTTAAAAAGCTGAGCTTTTTTACAAACCTACTCAAAGAATAATTTTGAAAATTTCTCCTAAGTATCAAATGATAAGCATGTAAGAATTAATAATCGAGAGGCAACCCAAGAATTGTTATTAATGTATGGTTTTCTTTTGAGTTTTTATTACTGCAACGTTACCACACTGCTTGGTATAGATAGGGGTTTCTCTCCAGTTTATTAGCAATCAGTAGTTACTATGTGGCAATAATTTTACAAACTATAATTCATTACTTTATTACATTTTATATATTACACAGTATCAAGCAAAAGGGGAATATCAGGCATGACTTTTGCTGGGGAGAATTTTCTGCACCAAGGTGGATTCACACTGAGGTGGCTAATGTGAAAAATACATTCATTCAATACTCATGAACTCAAACCTTCCTCTACTGTGAAAACAGCCATGCTGTTTCACTAAGTGCTAAACAGAAGTCAGAATGTGTGATCTCTTGTTGCTGCTCATAAGAATGTGCCAACATTTGAGCAAATTATTTGTTTTTTCATTTATGAAGAAAAGGATAGAATCATATATTTTAATAGCATCACTTCCTTTGTCGGCATGATGAGGATTGTGGAAATTATTTTAGCATGTGAGTATCACGCTTGTCTTTGAAAATAAGCAATGCAATTTTTCTTCTAGTTTCTTTTCTTGATAGGTTTACCAAATTTCCTTGAGAAAACATGATGCTTTTTCTCAAATTCATAATTGACGTCTGTAAGAGCCGCTCTTTCGAGCTATCATGGAAGCCATTCATAAGGAAGCAGAGAGATACAAAGAATTTCAGCCTAAACTATTGTAAAATTAATTATGAATCTGTGAATATATTGATTATTATTGGAGCATTTTTGAAAGTATACACTTTCACATTCAGCGCACAAATAGGCTCTAATTGTCTAATTGCTCTGTATTTGCCACAAATACAATTCCCAATTTTGTAATTGCTCATGACATTTTAGTGTATCTATATTCATGTTCATTATTCTATTTTGTAACATATTACCAGTCACATAATTGGCAAAATGAAAAATCTAATGGGATATTTAAATTTATCTCAAATACTGAGGTAAATTTTTCAATCTCAAATTTTGCTTTCTTTTTTTTTTTTTTTGTACTTTGGTTGTTTAAAGTTTTCTCTTTTTTTGGCCCTGAAAGTCTGCCTGCTTCTAAAGGCCAAAGAGAATTTCATATCCACTTGTTAAATACTGTTTACTGAAATATCAATGAAGTGAGAATAAAAGGCTATGGAGAAAGTTGGCTGAGCTGAGCTTTGATAATTTATCAAGTGTAAACAATACCCCAGGTGGAGTCTGAGTTTATAACCTGGATTTAAATTGCAGCACGGACTTACTTTTTATCTTTCTGGATCTTTAAAAGTCACAGCTCTATCTGTGAAGCATGTACTTGAGCGATACATCATTTATGTCAACATTCATACTTGACTTACAAGATTGCATAATACAAAAGGGAACAAAAGCAATAAAATCGTTACTCCTCTCGTGGAACACCACTCAATAACCTACTTTTATTTTTAATTTCAAATCTCACAACAGTACCACTAAAATAACACTGAACAAAATGATAGACGCTCTTGGTAAGGTGACTGATTTCCTGACTCCCTTTAAGATTGTAGTGAAAACACTTGAAAATATGTATAAATGCAAAAGCTAGGAATTTTTGTCTCAGATGAGGAACATGGTTTTACTTTATATAAATTTAAACTGCTAACATGCTGAAAAACATCTATGAATTGTGAAAGTGAATCCATCATATTTTAGAAAATGGGGGCTTGGCATTTGAAGAGTCTGCCTGCAAGTCCATAAATATAAATGATTGTCAGAAGTGTCGGTCCAGTGTCTTCCTGCATCATGACATCACGCTATGATTGAACATTATTGCCACCACAGTAGTACATGTAAATCACTCATTTATTGAGAGCCAGCAGTATGATGTTAGATCTTAGAAATGGGCACATAAAATGATAATTATATCATCATAAATTATAAGCATTCATTTTTGATAGTTTCTTCAAATGCCATCTTACAGTTGTCCACAGAGTGGTCATATGGGTCCATGTTCACTTCCGAATCAGTCAGACTAGAATTACTTATTCAAGAATACTTGTACTTAAAACTGAAGTAATTAAGTTCAAAAATTTAGTTTGCTTGACCGAATTCATGTCACTATCATATATGTATATAATAAGTTTTTGTTATTTTTCTTATTCCATATATGTATATAAGAAGTTTTCAGTCACCGAAAACAACAATAATAGCTAAAAGAACCTTTCAAAGCCCATCTATTTTCAAAGCAAACTCTTCCATGTACCATAGAATAGAAGGTACTTTGCTACATCAAATTATCATGATTAGATGTTTGAATGTATTGCCAATGTTATCTCATTTAATTAAAAAATATTTTGTGCAGAACAAAATTCAACATGGTAATCATTTTGGTTCCACAGTATTTGGATCTTAAACCATTTATAATGTTGTGCAATCATCACTAACATCACTCTACACAACTCTTCATCTTGTGAAAAAATGTTTATGCATCAAACAGTAACTCCCCATACCCTGATTCTCCAGCAATGACAGTTGTACTTTCTGACCCTAGTAATTTGACCATTCTCATGACTTCATACAAATGGAATCTTATCAATTCCATAATGATATAAACTTTGCTGATGGTATGTTGGAGCTTTCAATTGACTGGGATGATACTCTGCTGGCTCTGTCTTCAGACCAGAAAGGGTATACCTAAGAATCCGTGAACTTGACGGGACAATAAGATGCTGGACTCTATGTTTGGTGTACGCTTGCAATGGGGGAATATCAACTGAACTTGAGCTGTGGTTATGCAACAAGGTGGAGGAATCCACCATGGTGGAAGGGTGTGGGGAGGGGTGGGGAGAACCCAAGTACCTATGAAACTGTGTCACATAATACAATGTAATTAATGAATTAAAAATAATAAATAATTAAAAAAACAAATGGAATCAAAGTTTGTGTGTGTGTGTGTGTGTGTGTGTGGGCACATTCTATTTACATTTTCATTCATATTTTTTTAATTTTCATTCATATAGCATGTGTCAAAAGTTCCCTTAGATATTAAATTCCAGCTTGGCAAGCCATGGCTTAACCCACTGTGCCATAAATCTGATCCCCTATGTACTCTTTGTAAGACATTAATAATATTAAGTTTAACATATTGGTTCAGTTTGAATTTTTGTGTTTATGGATTTAGATAAGGGCCCAAACTTCATTCCCTACATGTGGACACCCAGTATTTGCAACACCATTTATTGAACATATTGTCCTTTCTCACGTGAATGGTCTTGGGACCCTGTTCAAGAATCATTTGACTGAAGGTGTTTATGCTGTTTCTAGTCTATCTACTCAATCTGTGGATGTATCTATCTTTATGCCAGTATTACATAGTTTTGTTTACTGTAATTCTCAATGAATTTTGAAATTAGCAAGTATGAATACTTACCATTCCCTTTATAGATAGTTTTAGCTATTCAAAATCCACTTGGATTCTGCATGAATTTTAGGATATATTTGTACAGCCTCAATGAAGATGTCATTAGGATTTTTGATCTGTGTTACTACAGATCAGTAGTTTACTCTGGACAAGATCCATTCCTTAACTATATTAAGCTTTTGATACATGAACAAGGGATGATTTTCTGTTCTTATATTCTTTAATTTCTCTCAATAGTTTTTAGAGTTTGATATGTTTGACTTTTATCTCCATGATTAAGTACATTTGTGCTATTTTAAATGGAATCATTTGCCATTTCTTCTCTGGATTGCTTACTATTACTACATGGAAGCAGAAATTATTTTTGCATGTTGTCTTTGTGCATTGACACTTTGTAGAATTCATTTATTATTCTTATTTTAAAGATATATTTTTATTTTTATTAGAAAGGCCAATTTAGAGAGAAGAGGAGAGACAGAGAGGAAGATCTTCTGTCTGATGGTTCACTCCCCAAGTGACCGCAATAACTGGAGCTGTGCCAATCTGAAGCCAGGGGCTCTTCTGGATCTCCCATGCAGGTGCAGGTTCCCAAGGCTTTCCCAGGCCACAAGCAGGGAACTAGATGGGAAGCAGGGCCACCAGGATTAGAACCAGCAACCATATGGGATCCCAGTGTGCAAGGCGAGGACTTTAAGCACTACTCTTTCACACCGGGCCCCATTTGTTATTTTTTTTTTATTAATTACGTTGCATTATGTGTCACAGTTTCATAGGTTCTGGGATTCTCCCATCCCCTCCCCGTGCCCTCCCCCATGGTGGATTCCTCCACCTAGTTGCAGTATTACAGTTCAAATTAAGTCAAGATTCTTTCATTGCAACCATATACCAAGCATAGAGTCCAGCATCTTATTGTTCAGATAATTTCAACAGTTTCTTGGGGAGACCTTCTCTGGTCTGAAGGTAGAGCTGGCAGAATATCATCCCGTTCAGTTGGAAGCCCCAGCACAACATCAACAACAATTTACAACATTATGGAATTAATTGGCATGGTATTGAGTAATCAATACGTTATAACAGTGCAAGTTCTTAACCACATCTTGTGACTACTTCATTGACCCTTCAATTTTTGTTTGTACACAGAACCAGCTGCTATATACCTTAAAGTGGCTATAGGGTACTATTCAGCTGTCTCGTGTCTGTTTTCATTTTAGTATCTAGCAGTTTATTGTGTTGATGCATAATTTTGTTGTACTTGGTAGATTTTAGGGTAGTCTAAACTGGCTTATAAATCTAACAAGGCCTTTGTCAACAGTTGAGGTGCAGAACAGTTTTAGGAGGGGTGTGCAGAGAAATCTTCCATACCCTAGTGAGGAGTAACTAATCTTTGTGTCCTATCTAGTAAGGTATATGTGGATCCCCGTTGATCGTTTCCTGTTTGGTTCTAAGCTTTCCTTGAATTTCTTTGACTATCTATTCTATTTATTATTTTTAAAGATTTTTTCTGTTGAATCTTTAAGGATTTTTTCATAAAAGTTTTGTTTTTCTGCACAGCTAATCTCAGGCCTTCTTTTTGGATTACAGTGCCTTCTTGCCCATTTTCTTAGGTTAAATCTCAAGAATACAAGTGATGATATCTCACATCCTTGCTCTTTCTTAAAGAGAAATCTTCAAATCTTTCAACTTGTTGTTTGCCATGGGTTTTTGTCTTCATAATCTTTAGTATAAGGAGATGGTTTCTTCACATATCCAGTTGATCAATTTTATTATCAAGTAGGAAGTTGAATTTTGTGAAATGTTTCTCGACACCAACTGCAGTAATCAGCTACTGACAAGAGCAGAACCTTCAGTGGATAATCTTAACAAATGTGGGTCAAGTTCTAAATTATTTCTCTATGTGATTACAGCAAGCAATTTTAAGCAACTACCTTTTAAGATTAGAGTAGATGAAATTAACTAGCTTTTCCAGTATGCTCTTGAAGACAAAACAGTAAAAGCAGTGATTGCAAAGTAGTGAAAATAGACCAACCATGATAAAAAAAAATCATGGTTATAGTTTCTTGGAGACACTCAAGGTAGTTTGCTTGTAAGTTGTGAAGATCCAAGTATAACATCTGCTTATTATATGAGTATTTGGGGAAATTTATATTTGTGGGCAAAAAAAAAAAAAAAGGAAATTTCATCATAAGGTTCTTCTTCACCATGACGGTTTTCTTGCTCCTTCATGTCATGAAGGGGAATTTTGTAAGGATTTAGATGAAGAGTAACCAGATGTTACAGTACTGATTTACCTGTCTAACACTTTCATCTTTCTTGATCTTAAAAAAGAAAAACAACTTCAAACAACGTCAATTATTATTCAGTCAATGTAATAAAGAATGTATCGACAAGATCGCATTCTTAAGAACTCAGTTCTTTAGAGACAGACTAAATCTTTGGTGTATTTCACTACAAGATTTCTTGAAGTTAATAGAGCATAAATGGAAAATGAAGTTTGTACTTTTTAACATGTAATTCTTTTTCTCTGCAAATGTCTTGAACTCCTAAGTATATTTACTGTTCTAAAATATAAAATGACAGTTCCTCGAATCACATTAGTTTCATAAATCTGTAGAAAATAAAATATAAGGTTATAAACAAAAGTTGCAATGCTAGCTTTTAGGGTACATTTTTAATGCTGTGCTCTCTTAAACCATGTAGAAGCCAATAAGTACAGTTCCAAAGTGTTACTACAGGGAAAGTATATAATTAGCTAATACTTCCATTTATTATTAATTTTTATGACCTCCAGTTGCTGCTAGATTTTGTTGTTGTTGCTGTTTTGGTTATACACTGCAGCATTGCCCTGAACATTTTTTACATATAAGGTCTGGTGGTAACCAGCTCTCTCAGCATTTGTTTATTTGTAAATGCCTTACTTTCTTACTCATGTTGGAGAATAACTTTGTCAATATAGGATCCTTGTTAGTTTTGTTTGTTTCCATCTGTGCTCTAAATGTGTTAACCCTCTGCTTCTTTCTCTAAATTTTAGTGAGAACTATGGTGGCAGTGTATTTTGAGTGTCTTCACTACGTGATGATTATTTCTCTTCTGCTGCATTTGAGATGTTTAAGACTGTGCTATTTGTCTTTCGGAACATTGACGATAAAATGTGGTGATGTGGACCTATGAATTTTCTCTATTGAAATTCACTGATCTTGCTGTTTATTCAAGTGTTTCATGAAACACAGCAAGCTTTCAATCATTATTCATTCAAAAACTCTTTCCCTGTCCTCTTTTCTTCCTTTTTGGACTGTACAGTCCATACTTATGCCTATTCTCTCAAGTCCCACAGTTATAGCACGTAGTCTGTGCTCACTCAAAAAAAAAAAAAAAACAGTTTATTTTATTTATTTGATAGGCAGAATGACAGCAGAGAAATGGAGAGGCAGGTATCAACAGACAGAAGCAGAAACCAAATGATCTAACTGCTACCTCACCCCCACCCCCAAATGGTTAGAACAACCAACCAGGCCAAACCCAGGAAGAAACTCCGTTTGGTCTTCAGTGTGTGTGGTTGACAACAAAGCATGTAGAATATATTCTAGTGATTTCCAAGGCACATTATCTGGGAACTGGATTGACAATCAAGTAACAGGATTCAAACTGGTGCTCAAAATGGGTACTAGTATTTTGGGACATGATTTAAGTCCGCAAAGCTGGTCCTGGCTTTTTTCATGTTAATCTTTTATAAAATTGTATTCTGTGGAAAGAGTAATTGTAAGTGTCCTATCTTACCATTCACTGGACACTTTTCCTGCTCACATGTATCATTTGATATCCCCAGTGGATTTTCTATTCAGGGTCTGTGCTTTTCAGCTTTTGATTTTCTTGTTGTTTTCTTTCACAGTTGTTCATCTCTGTATGGACATTGTTGTTTCATTTTATGAAATACTTTCTCCATTTCTTGTTTCACCTCTTTGAATGTCTGACACATTTTTGTTGGTTAGATCTTCTATCTGCTGGGTTCAGGAACCATTTGTTGATTTATTTTTCCTCTGGGTGATCTCCATTTTTTTCTCTCTGCACCTTATATTCTGATTTTGTTGAAAACTGAGCATTTTAGAGCTGATGTTATGGTGCAGAAGGTAAAGCCACTGCTTGCAGTACTGACATCTGTTGTGGTTATCAGTTAATTTCCAGCTGCTTCACTTCCTATGCAGCTCCCTGTCAATGGCCTTGAAAAAGTAGCTGAAAATGGACCAACTGGCTGATTCCCTGCCATGAATGTAAAAGAGAAATTCCTGGTTCCTGCTTTTGCCTGGCCCAATGCTGGCCATTGTAGCCATGTGGGGAATAAACCTATGGAGCTCTTACTCTTTCATCTGCTCCTTCCTCTACACTTCTTCCTTTCTCTTTGTAACTAGCATTCACATAAATAAATTCTTAAAAATAAAACTGTGGGCCCAGCATGGTGACCTACCGGCTAACGTCCTCCCCTGGAATGCGCCAGGATCCTGTATGGGCGCCGGTTCTAATCCCGGCAGTCCCACTTTCCATCCAGCTCCTTGCTTGTGGCCTGGGAAAGCAGTCAGGACGGCCTAAGGCCTTGGGACCCTGCACATGCAGGGGAGACCTAGAGGAAGCTCCCGAATTCTGACTTCAGATCGGTGCAGCTCCAGTCATTATGGTCACTTGGGGAGTGAATCATCGGGTGGAAGATCTTCCTCTCTGTCTCTCCTCCTCTCTGTGTATCTAACTTTGCAATAAAAATTTTAAAATTAAATCTTTTTAAAAAATAATAATAAAACTGAGCATTTCAGGGCCCAGTGCAATGACTCAATTGACTAATCCTCCCTTAGAAACACCAGGATCCCATATAGGGACAATATTTGTCTGGGTTGCTCCATTTTTCATCCAGCTCCCTGCTTATGGCCTGAGAAAGAAGTGAAGGATGGCCCGAAGCTCTATGCCCCTACACTCATGTGGGTGATCAAGTGGAGGCTCCTGGCTTCAGACTGGCCCACTCCCAGCTATTGTGGCCATTTGGAAAATGAAATTTCAGATGGAAGATCTTCCTCTTTGTCTTTTTTTCTCTATAAATCTGACGTTCCAATTAAAACAAATAAATAAATAAGTCCTTAAAATGAGAATTAAAAATTTAATATTATTTTAATAATATTATATTTTAATATTTTTAATATTAAAATTTACATTTATATTATATTTTAAATTTTTATATTATACTTAAATTTATATTATATTTTTAATATTTTTAATATTATTATTATGTAACTCTGGTATTCACTTTTCTTGTCCTTTCTCAGACGTGGTTGTATTTCAGTTTTTAAAAAAATTAGTTAAGCTATTTCAATCTTGTTTATTTTTGTAGATTATCTTGCTATCAGTGGTCACTCTCAGGCACAAATTTAATAATTTTCAGATTTTTTCTTTGCCTCCCTCTTTATTTGTATTTGTGCAGTAGATCCTGATTTTCTCTCAGTGTGCATTTATTTTTGAATATCCTTGCTTTTAAAAGAATCTTATTTTTTTAAAAAAAATTAAGAGGACAGATTTCATGTATTTCATAGATTGAGTTCTAAGACAACAACCATCTATGCCTCCCTCCCCTTCTCAATCAATTTACTTTCAATTCACTTTGCAATCCCAGGATTAATTCATCAAAAACCATAATGTGCAACAAGTGAAAACTGGAAGGAGTACTGTTTTATAGGAGCACAGGCAAGGGCTAACAGTAATAAACATATCGAAAGATGCTAATTTCGTGCCCAACGCCATGGTGTAGTGGCTAACGTGCTCACCTTGTAAGTGCCAGAATCCCATATGGGTGCCAGTTTGTATCCTGGCTGCTCCACTTCCCATCCAGCTAGAAGGCCTAAAGCATTGGGAATTTTCACCTGCTTGGGAGACCTGGAAGAAGCCCCTGGCTCCTAGCTCTGGTCATGTGTCCATTGGGGAATGAACCAGTGGATAGAAGATCTTTCTCCCTATCTCTGCTTCTCTGTAAATCTGACTTTCCAATTAAAAAAATTTTTTTAAAGATGCCAGTTTTATTCTCAAGCATTTTTTTTTTGGTGTTCTATGTTAACTACTAAATCAGAGAAAACACAATTGCCATTTTGAAACAAGTTTATTTTACGAAGCATTAAGATAAGTAACTTAAATTTGTAAGGCTGAAAGAAAATGAAGTGTCTGCTATATAAATATAGGCTGAATTTTGGAAACCAAAGGTTGTAAATGAGCTCTGTTTTAAATCAAGAGCTCAACACTATGGAAGTGGTCCACTGCAAGGACCAGATTCAGCAAACCAGGATATGAAATCCCATGGAGCACCACTGGAGGAGGATCTGCATGAATGCAACTGAAGGAATGCACCACTTACAGGACAAAGATTTAACAAAATTAGGCGTGGTAGAAATAACTTCAAAGGTAATTTGTTCTTAATGATTTAGCCATTTACACTGTATTATTTTTATTTTACAACATTTCTGAAATGCATTGAAATTTAGTACTTTAAAGATGTTTCTGTCTAGAGATACAATGTTTTACTCTGTTGAAAATGACACTGAAATATTAAGTCATCATATTGGATGTCCTCCAGCTTTTACTTACAATTTTTTGTTTTCAGGGCATCTAAAAATGTGCTGAAAATTTAGTATGGATTATTTTAGAAGTGGAGAGAGAGGTCCTGGAATCACAGCTGTTTGACACATTTTAACACACATTGATCTTTTAAAAATTGCAGCAGGCAAGTGGTTTATCTTGCATGCACTTTGGGTGACAATGTGATATTTACAGTTAAAAGCATTGCACATTTGTATGTATAATTCATAAACTGAATATTATTCAATCCCAGAAATTTGCTTACTTTGATAATTCTTACTTTAAATTTCCATTACTTTGCTCTGTTTAATTATTCCTTTTTCTCTGTACAACCCTATTTTCAGTTATATAAATCTCTGTAAAGTGAAAACCAGGTCTATAGGGTCAGAATTGTGAGAAACACTATATTTGGTAGTAAAGACCAGCCTCTGAAACTTCACAGTTCGAGTACTGATTTTTGTTCTGAGTGTAATAGCTATGTGAGCTTAAGCCTTTTTTATCTTCTGCATACCTCTCTTTCTGTCTGAATACAAGACTAACAGCAGTGCTGTGTGTTTTTTTTTGTTTTGTTTTATTTTGTTTTTTGTTTTGTTTTTGTTGTTTTTACCAAAGCGCATTATGAAGAATTAATGTATGTTAGTACTGAATGATTTTAACCATTATTAACTATGGCAAAAATTAATCATCTTTTTGTAAAGTGATGTGTAATCAGCAATTACATAAATCTTACAAGTAATTCTTAACTAATGTGTAGTGTATGGGCCCATCCATGTGCTTACCATAATGATCAAGTGATAGCACATTTCCAAATACCTGCAAAATTTCTTTTTTTTTTTCTGCTTCCCTAAAGACATCTGACAACCCCTTTTCCAGTACCGAACTGATTCTATCAGTGTGATTTAGTTTTGTCCTTCTTGAATTTCAGATAAGTAGAATCCTACATTAAATACATTTTACTGCTGGATTCTTTCATTCAAAATTGAAATTTTTGAGATTCGTAAGTGTGATACGTGTTTTAATAGGTTTGGCTTAATATTTGTTACTCAGATGTGATTTCTCTGAGGGTTACCCCAACTAGACCACTCCACTGGAATCCTACCATAGGGAGAGTGGCAGGACATGTGTTCTGAAAATGGAATGCATGTGTCGAAACTGGGCCTCCTCAGTGGTTTTGACAGAGCAGTGGATGGCATACCTGGAAGCACAATGTCAGATTATTGGAACCTGCGGAGAACACCTGGTACCACAGCAGAAGGCGTGCAGAACAAATTGGTCCACTACCCCAGTGAAACATGACAGCAGATTTCTAGCAAACAGACTCAGAGATGGATTGTGTCAACCAATGGACCTTGGGAGGATATTCTCATCCTTGTATCTGCAAGATAGGCAGCATTTCAGAACTACTGAAGCCATTTAAGCAGAACCCGCAGAGCATGCTCCACATCAGGGACTTTAGGAGGGCATCAGGTAGCCGTTCTCCATCCCCAGGTACTGAGGCGGTTGGGAGACTGGGTGTGGCTTCTCTGCTTGTCTCTCCCCTTTCCCTAGATAAAGGGAGAAGGGAAAGAAAATGTGGAAGCAATTGTCTCACCCACTTTCCCCTGATTCTGGATACTTTCCACCCTGATCAACTATGTAAACATAACCAAAAGTACAATTTTTAAAAATGCATATTACTAAAAAATTGTTACATACTGTAACAGTGTTCTATTATGTGAAATATGACTTCTAGAATTTAATTTCCCCATAAATTGATATTTGGTTTGTGTGAATTATTCTTTGATTAACACATTATTTGTCCATCATGCTTACATTTCCATGGAGATATAAAACGCTGCTAATCATTACTTTTTAAAAAATATTTACTTATTTGTTTTGACAATCTTCACATAATTAGGGTAAAAAGGTCCAAGCACTGCAGGAAAATGGGCAAGACAATTAGTTCCATATTGTTTCCTTAATATTATCTGACATAAAAGGGGATTTTAAGGGAGAAGCCCCACCCACTCTCCCACCCACCACAGGTCCCAGATGTGGGCATGCTCCTAGGGTCTTGCTCAAGTGGTTTTGATAGTTCAATAGTTCTGAATTGCTGCCACTCTCACCACTCCAAGCACAATGAGGTCATTGAAGAATCCACTGATTGACATAGTCCATCATATAGTCTCTGTTTGCCCAATATTTTCATTGCCAACATATAGCTGAGGTGGTTGATTGACTTGTTCTGTCCTCTCTCTTTTGATGGTTAGGGTTCTGAGGCCAGAAGCTCAATTGGGGGGATCCCCAAGGAAACTTTGTGTGAGGTGTTCCCAGACCAGATTCTTATATGTTCTAGCAAGCACAGGACCCGGCACAGTCCATTGCCCTTATCAGCTGGTGGTTGCAGTTGCTGGGTTGGTTCTGTTTCCATCCCTGTCTTCCACTGGAACCAATGGGTGTTTGCAGTCCAGCCTGGTTCTGCCCAGCACATACTCGTCCCTCACACAAACCAGTAGGAGCTGCAGCCTAGTCGGAGTGACCCACAGTAACCCCCACCAGGCCCGCCCCCTACCCTGGTTTGCCAGTATGTGTGGCAGACTCGTCCAGTCTGTCCCACATCCCCTTCTGCTCTCATACATGTCTATGGGTATTAAAACCTTGTTCCATCCAAGCAGCTCAACTATCTAGCCTTCACAGATGTTGTTGGGTGTCTGTCTAGCCACCCCAGTCCCTGTCCTAGTTTTCATGCCCTTCCATGGGGGGTGGTAACCTAAGAGGGAGGAGCCCACTATTACCCTCCCAGGCCACTCCCACTCCCAGATTGTACTCTCCAGGTGGTTCTGTGGTTTAACTTGACAGAACTAGCCCCCAGTGCCAGCTTCTGCCAGCTCATGCTGTGGCTAAGCCCCAACAACCCTCACCCATTCTAATTGTAGATTGCACCAGTAGGAATAATCAGCCCAGCCTGGCTTTTCTCTGATCTGGTCCACATGAGGCTCACAGGTCGTAGCCCTACCTTGTCTCGTCTACCCCCATCCCAGCTCAGGCTCTCCAGTGGGAGTAGCTGTCCAGCAAGGGAACCGCCACTTATTCCCCTGCCCTCTCCCTTCCTGGTTCTCACGTGTGCTGGTTGGGTGCTGCAGTCACATCTGGCACAGGCAACCTCACCTTGGCATTCCGTGTTGTGTACTGCTTTTGTTGTGACCGAACCTGGCTCGACCTACACTCTGTTCCAGTGTTCAGATTTGCCAGTGGATGACGTGAACTGATTCAGCCTGATCTGTCCCGGCCCATGCCAAATGTATGTCAGTGGGACGCTTTCCATGGCCTATTCTGGGCTTAGAGCAGTTGGTCATTTATGGAAACTTTTTCAGCAAAAAAGAAAAATTATTAGTGTTTCTAGGAAAGCATTTATATTGTAACAAATATAAATTTTACTTTCATTTTAAAATATTTACTTTTTTGTAAGGCAGCAATAGAAAGAGCCATAGAGAAATCTTTGCTCTACTGCTTCACTCCCCAAATACCACAAAGCTTGGGGCTAGGCTGTGCCAGGGCCAGAACAGTAAGCCAGCAGCTTCTCCATGTCTCCCACTTGGATGGGTACAGGGGTCCAAGGATTTCTCACTGCTTTCCCAGGCACCTTACCATGAAGCTGGCTTGGAAGCAGAGTCTGGGCATGAACGTGCACCCACACGGAATGCCAACATTGCAGGCAGTGCTTAACCTGTTAGTCCACAATGCCAGTCCCTGTTTCTTGTTTTATAAATTCAGAAAAGAAAGCACGGAAAAATTTTGACAGACAGAATTATGGCATGAAAAGATACATATTAGTGTTTTTTTTTTAGGTCACCTGATGAACTGAAGGATAAGTAACTAATCCTTTCATTCCAGAACATCTAGAGTAGTTTCTGCACTCACAGGTTTCTTCACTCGAAGTTGCTGTTAGAGAGGATGCTGTAAACCTTCTAACACAAGCAAAGACCACAATGTTTTTAAGCAATTCCCTAGTCTAATGTCTTTAAGCCACAGTGATCTTAGCAGGAATCACTCAAGTAATGTGAACAACATCCATACTTTTGATTAACTGACTTATGCTGTCCTCTTCTGTAGGTTGCAAAAATGATTGACATGTAATTTCCTTAGTCCATTGAATCCCTTGGTTGTATTCTTACAAAAGGTGAAACTACTTGTCAACCCACAGGCATGCCAAATGAGTCTAAATTGTATTCTGTAATGTCATAAGGACAACAGGCTTGCTGCATGACATTAGTAGTGACAGTTGATGAGCAAAACAGTGTGAGCAGATAATTAGAAATGCACCTGAGATCATATTATCAATAAAAATTACAGAGGTCTAGCTCAGCTGACTGTGTTCTGTCATGTTCTATGCATGATGTCTCTGACAAAGATGTGTTTATTATGCTGCAGTGCTTCTAGATAATAGATCTTAGTCTTAGATATTATAACATTAGAATTTAATCATATTCATTGAATGAGATTTTTTTTACTACCAAACTGCAGGATTTAATCATTACTTTAAAATGGAGAAAAGAAGTCCACATAAAAACATACAATTTGACAATAATTTTACTGGTTCAGCTATTGAAAGAGAGCGACATCCAAATTTCAAAGGCGTCTAAGTTAAGTTTTCTTACCAAGTACAAGTTCTCAGTTCCTCGTTTACATAATTGTACAATTGCTAGTTAAATCCCCTCAGTAAATTATACAGCAACCCAAAAATGCTATCCTTAGGAGGTGCCTTGATTTTCTTTTCATGGTCTCAATTATCATACATGGATATCCATGATTTCTATTTGTAAACAAACATTTTGTATATTAAGTGTGCTAAATTGTGCTTAGAATGAGTCCCATTACTGATTGTAGCTGATGTCCTCAGGAGCAAAAAAAATGAGTGGAAAATAGATGAACTGTGTTCCTGTGGATATGCAGCAACAGATCAAGAGAACTCACGCACACTTTCTGAGTTTACCTTTTGTAGGCCATTGTTCCCACTCCCAAAAGAGAGGGGACCAGAGAATTCAGCAGTGCAGGCAGGCAGCTTGGTAAGTTTGTGAGAGTCAGATCTTTCTGGGATCTTTGGGATTCTGTAAAGTTAGAATAGACACAGAAGTTTAGTGAAGTTTTCTATTTGTCATGTGCCTGGACACACTTAAATATTTGAGACAGTAATGACTGATTTAAATCAAATGGCTTTGCCTTTCATAAATTTTAAATTTGGTTTGTAAGTTTATAAGAAATTGATTAATTTGTAGTCTATTTTCCTTTTTTTCTGAAACTACTAAGAATTGTTTCTGAGCAGGATTAGGTTCAGAGAAAAATGGAGCGCACAGTATATAAAATGAATTTCCATATGCCCCACATTATCACAGTCACACAACCGTATCCAGTGCCACAGTGCTACAATTATTTCAATGGATGTGAATCTGCACTGACACATTACTATCACCTAAAGTTTATGGTTTATGTTGTGGTTCACTCTAGGTGTTGTGAACTCTGTTTATACTGTAATTAAGGGGGGAGGTGGTATGTCTTATTCTTGATTAAATAATCATATGGAAAGATTAGAAATACTTTTGATGAAACTGAACATCATATTTGTGATAACCGAACATTTTATGAATAAAATATTTGGACTTGAGAAATCACGATGAAAACTGAAGAAAATAATGATGTAACTGTGGGCAAGCGAGTATCAGGTTCAGGTCTAGTTCTATCAGCATTCACACTCTCTGGGATTCTCTTAGGCAAACCTTTTGTGATTTGATTTGAAATGGGAAAAACAAATATGAACACCATAGCTGTGTGATGACAGTAGACTGTAGGCATTTTTGCCTTTATATACCTATTTCTTCCTTTAAATTACTATAAATTAAATGACGCTGATGTTATAAAGCCATGCTGTGCTTACATCGATATATTTTTATCCTTATCCGTGCTTTCTTTTGTTTTTTAGAAGAAACTATGGCTACCTGAACCTCTGAATATAGTATATATTCTGAACAGTATACCTATTGTGCCTAATGGATAAATCAGTCCTTCTGAAGGCAGCGTTTGTACCATTTTGTTATATAATCTTGAAAATATTCTGGTTGGCTTTGCAGGATATTAACCTGCAGCTTGAGACAGAAGCATCCCATTTAGGATTACTAATTAAGGTTCCAACTGCTCATCTTCCTATCCAGTTTCCTGATTTGGGGCCTGAAAATGCAACAAAATATGGCCCAAATGCTTGGACCCTTGCCATACCTTTGGGAGACCAGAACAGTGTTCCTGGATCTGGGATTCAGCCTGACCTGGAACTTACTGCTTTGGCTTTTTGGAGAGAGAAACCATTCTTAGAAGATTGCTCACTCCCATCCCTACCCACACCCCACCACTCACCCACCCCCTCCAACTACCCTACCACCATCTCTATCTTTTCATGCTGCATTTTAGATTGATAAATAAATATTTTGAAAAATATGTCCCTGTTAAGAGCAGACATTTGCTGCACAGGCTAAGATGATTTCTGTAAACTTGTGTTAAGGGAGACCTGAATTAATCCATTCATCAGGTTATGAATCCTGGTGGCATTTCTCATTGTAATTTCTTAATAATTTGCACCCAGGGAGGCAGCAGAAAATGATCCAACTATCTGGGTCCTTGCCATTCACACGTGGGAAAACTGGGTTGAGTTCTGGGCTGCTGGCTTTGATTTGCCCTAGCCCTAGCCATTGCAGGTATTTGGAGAACAAACCAGTGGATGGACAATTTCTCTGTCTGTCTATCTCTGCCTTTATGTTATAATGAAAATACACAAGAGAAAATGCTATAAAAGTATGTCCTTGAAATAGTTTCTAAACTAGAGCATTCAGCTGTAAGAGTATATGAAACAAATTTAGAGTATTTTAAACGTAGTGATAACAAGGTAGTCAAGAGAGTATTGGATATGAATTCCTTGAAGTTTGCCGTTCATGAAGCCTATATTTTCTTACCTGTAAGTATTTTAAACAATACATTGTTTTTGTATTTTCCATTCTACCCCTTCTGTTTTTATTTCCTGTTGTGCTGCTTTCATTGATTACCACTGAAGTAAATGCAACCTGACACCCCCCTACACACACACACACACACACACACACACACACACACAACTACCAGTACCACTACTAACATCATCATCACCACTACTACCATAATTACTGATATACATGGAATGTAGACCAATTTACTCCTTAATATAAATTTAATGAATACATTATTATATGATTGAAGAGAAAAGTTACAGTCCAGAGAAGCAGGAAAAACTGGACCAAATTAATCCAACTAGTGACTGGCAGTATCTTTCTCAGTTTTATGTTATGAAAAAGTACTTGATGATGAGTAATGCAAAGAAAATAATTTCATTTGGCTGATGATTCTGTCGGCTGGAAAGTGAAACAGAATGCTATCACCATCTGAGAAGGGTGCCTTGGCATAGAGCATCACCTTTAGGGAGCTTTGGCCATGTCTAGAGGGAAGTCACATGCCAGAGAGAAAAGGAGCAAAGAATGGTGGAGTGGCAGCACACTTCCCCATTATGTAGCAAAAAGCTTTCCTCTCCAGCACCTAACTCACTCCTTAGAGACCTAAAATCATCTTAAGCCTCCATTACATCATTACCTCACACTAGGTCCTGTTCCTAACCTCTCTCCAGTTGTAGACCAAGCCTCCAACACTTGAATCTTAGAGGGACAAACCATACTCTTACCCCATTTAGTTATATCTCAGGGAAGCATACAGGTCCTCAGATTGTACTATTAGCTGATAACCTTTCCTTCTCTCAAGCTTTATGTCACATATAGTTTGTGTCATATATTTTAATATTTGGTCATATGCCTTTATTGTTCTTTAATTATTCATAGATGTTAGTCTTCTTCCCTTGACAAGACTTAATTTTTTCAAAGCAAAACATGGTATTTTTTTCATTATACTATACATGGTGCATTTGTTGAAAAGTGTAACTCTAGTTGGAATAGTAATGGAAAATTATTAAAATAAAAGAAGAATCAATTTTAGCATCAGCCTTTCAAATCTAACAGATTAAATATCATTCTTAAATGTTTTTCATCATTTCCTTGATGATGTTTCAGTTTACTTTTATGGCTTTACAGATAACTTGAAGAATTTGATCTTTCCTTGAATTTTAGATTCTGAAAAAAATTATTTAATATTTTAAAAGGACATTCTTTCAAATATAGCTCCCATTTTTACTGAACGTATGTTTTCTTTCATGTGAAAAGTGCTGGCTTTTTGCTCTCATAAGCAACGTCTCATATAGAACTTGAAAGAGAAAATGCACTTTTAATGTCAGGATCTGACTTAAGAAAAGAGGAAATGGGCCCAGTGGCGTAGCCTAGCAGCTAAAGTCCTCTCCTTGAACGCCCCAGGATCCCATATGGTTACCAGTTCTAATCCCGGCAGCTCCACTTCCCATCCAGCTCCCTGCTTGTGGCCTGGGAAAACAGTAGAGGACTACCCAATGCTTTGGGACCCTGCACCTGCGTGGGAGACCCGGAAGAGGTTCCAGGTTCCCGGCTTTGGATCGGCGCAGCACCGGCCGTTGCGGCTCACTTGGGGAGTGAATCATCGAATGGAAGATCTTCCTCTCTGTCTCTCCTCCTCTCTATATATCTGACTTTGTAATAAAAATAAATCTTTAAAAAAAAAACAAGAAAAGAGGAAATACCACCCATCACGATCTCTGTCACCACCATTGGACTGGTTCACATTTCATTCACGTACTTTTGGACTGATAGATTTAATTCCTGAGGCATGTGAATATTCATACTCTCTCAATGTGCCCAGGCATAAATTTTGTTAGAAACATTTTTGCATCATTTTTTTACAGAAAAATCTGAAGTAAGACATTGCTTCTCATTTTTCTTTGACATTAAACTTCATCATTTTTTGGTAATGGAAATAGAAGTAACTTGGCTTGTACCAGTATGTGGTATGTCTGTCTGAGTATCCTGTCTGATTTGATTTTATCATATACATTATATATCAAATCTGTTCAATCTTTGAAAGTTGTGTAAGTCCATAAAACTTTCATTAGAAAATTTACATTATATTTATTTTCTGTTTTAAACTTCATTGCATTTCAAATACTCTTTATCTTTCTGAAGAAAAGAAATGGGGAGACTCAGAAGCTTTACATTCTTTTTTTTATATATATATATCTTCCATCTGCTATCTGAGTGGCATATTTACAGAGAAAGAAGGAGAGACAGGTCTTCCATCTGCTCGTTCACTTCTCAAATGGACCAGTTAAGCCCATCCAAAACCAGAAATTCAATGTTTCTGCTAGTTCATTCACGTTTGTACAGGGACCCAAGGACTTGGACCATCCTCTGCTACTCTCCCAGGCCATAGGCAGCAGAAGTGGCTCAGCCGAACTCAAACTGGAGCCCATATTTGATACTGGCACTGAAGGCAGTGGATTACACTCATAAGTCACCATGCCAGCCCAGGATGGCTTTCAATGTGGATTCTGACTATGTTTCATAATGTTTTTAATACATAAATCAATAGTGATTGCTGCTAATTATTATCAAATTATTTCCTTAGTCTGGAAGAATTTCACTAACGCTGTTACATATTTAAAAGCATTTGTCCAAGTTTAAACCACAAGCTCAGAAATTTTGCAATATTTAAAGAATAAAATGAAGGAAAGGGGGGATTGAGGGAGGAATATGGGAGTGAGATAAGTATGATTATCTTCTTAGAATTGTACTTATGAAATCTGTACTCTTTATATTGGAGGAAAAAACTGAGATAGAAACAATAAATTGTTCACTGTACCTATGTGCTCTTTATTTAATCGATATATGCTTTCTAACGTGTTAAAACATTGAAGAAAATGCAAAATGAAGAGGAAATGGCCAAGAAATACTTCATGAATCTCAGTGTAAAAGGGATACATGTATTCGTGTGTTTCTGTGTCTGTGTCTGTGCGTGTAAGAGAAAGAAAGGGATTCAATAATTCATTCCTCCTGTAAGGGATATTTCAATATGAATGGAGTTGTCTTCCATAGAATAAGGATGGTTTAAAGGCAACCAGCACTGTTAATATCTTAAAACTAAGGAAAATGGGGGCCTCATGGATCATTCTTTGGATATTTTCTTTAGCTCCAAAAATGCCACATCTAGTAAGTTTTCAGGATGTACAGATGTTGTACAAATATGAATGTCATACTTCATTGTTGTTATGCATTTTCACAGCAAGTTGCTATCAAAGAAACATAAACCAACACTCACACTTTTTTGAGAAATATTTTATAGTATGACTTATAAAACTCAGTGTGAAAAATCACCAAAGATTGAGCAATAACTAAAGTGCACACCAAACTAAAATACATTGAGCTGTTCAAACAAGGTGCATGAAAGCAATATATTTTCTGGAATGAAATTTAAAAATCAGAATCTAATAAAATTAAAAACTGGATCAGGAATATAAGGACATAAGAAATAAGGGTAATTGTAAAATAAAGCAATTTTGACATTTCTTTTGTTATTTTGGCCCTTTTCTATTTAAGCAATAAATTATTTAATACTAATTTAAGGGATGATTCATTTTTTCTTCAAAATGAGATATATATTGATTCAGGTAAAATGTCAGGAATGTAATTTATTATTTAAAATTCAGATGTCATGTTTCTAGTTCAGTCCGAAGAGTGATCGATCTGTAGGATACTCCGTGAGAAATCCCTCTCCTTGCCTATAATGTTAACACTGTGATGGTTTCAGGTAAAAAAAATACCATCCAGTTGTTTCTTTAGTCCTTTTTAATATAAATGCTGCATGTGTGTTCACAAATATGAACACACTTTCATATATAATATAAATTTCCTTATGTGATACATAGGGAGAGAGATGGAGAGAGAAGCACAGTTGAATTTTGAACTAAAATATCTATAACAGATTCTCCTTTTCAACTGTAAAAGCAAGGAAAATTAGAATATATAGAAACACAAAAACACAAAGTTTCAAAGCTGTACATTATATACATTCATCAAGCCTCTTGTTGAACTCTGCACATTGTGACTTGGTATTTCCAATGAAGGAAGACAAATGACTGTACAATCAGAATTCCTATTATGCATTTCGGGAAATAGATACAAATATTGTATTGCACAATTCTGCCCCACCAATAATTTATGACAGAGGAATAAGTCCATCATGTTAAATCTATACAATTTGATGTTGTGTAATTGTAAACTTCCCTTCATGAACTAGTTATCTTTGAGACAGAATGTCAAGTCCATTGATTCCTGTCTCTAAACTGATGACAAATGAGGCCTTTACTACCTTTATTGCCAACTTCTACCTCCTTAATACCAATCCAATTCGCATGACATTTATTATGGTGTCCATTCTTCCATTTGAATTCAGAGACTAGGACCATATAGTTCAGTCCAATCAAAATGAAGTAAAATCTTGGAGAAGACAGTTTCTACATTTAAAAGGGTTTCTACTTAAAGCTGTTTGGATACACCACTTTCTCAATTCAATCAACTTAGTGAGGTTCTATTTTAACAGCTATAATTAGAGTATTCTTTAATATAATAATGTGTTTGGAAAACATGTGAGATGTAAGTTCTGAGCAATCGGTGAAGACTTTTCCAGTAGGTGACATTTTGTTGTGCCCAGTATTTGAATAGGAATTTGGCAGAGTCCAAGAATATCAAAATTTAAGTACTAGAAACACGAAAAACATAAATTTACAGAAAAAATGTAGAAATCCCTATGTAAGGATGGTATGCAGTTGAAAGGCCTCATTATATTGCAACTCTGATGCTGGGATGAATTTTTAATTACAGGGACCACCATTGACACTTTTTTACACCTTCTGCAAACATCCATATTTGTAATTTAAACTGTATGCCCATTCCTGAAGCTTTCTGTTTTCTAGTGGTTTTTTTGCCTCAAACTTGTTCTTTTCTTTCACTAGATATAACAGCCCAGTGAAAGCAAAACCATGTTGTTATATGTTCACAGAGGAGTATAACTTTCAATGCATGAGAATGGTTCCTGATTGAATTGATTGGTGAATATATGCCATTCAGATTGCCACTAAATTCAAATTTCCATGATATCTGAATTGCCTGAGCAAATAAACTTCCATATAACATATAAGCAAAATAAGGAAGGATGTTTACCATTTTGTGAGTTCAGGCAGAACATAAACATTTAGGAAGCCTTAAGATAAACCACAATGAATGTATAGATAACCTTAAGATAATCACACTGAATATACATAAAGCATAACTTTGGGCCAGGCACAATGGCTCAGGGGCTAAATCCTCACTTGAAAGTGCCAGAATCCAATATGGGTGCTGGTTAGTGTCTTGGATAATCCACATCCAGCTCCCTGCTTGTGGCCTGGGAAAGCAGTGAATGGCCTACAGCCTCGGGACCCTGATCCATATGGGAGACCTGAGATGGGGTGGGGGGTTTCTGGCTCCTGGGTTAAGATTGACTCAGCTCTAATCATTGCAGCTTTTGGGGAGTGAACCAGCAGATAGAAGATCTTTGTCTCTCCTCTTCGTAAATTGATCTGTCTTTCCAATTAAATCAATCTTTTTTTTTTTTAAAGAAAGCATCAATGTTGTAATTAACTATTATATGTACTACGTATAAAGCTGTCTAAATCTGCCAACCAATAGACTCTGCATTTCTGTTATGTCTGATAAACTATGATGTTTTGTCTGGAATATGTTATTATTTGGAATAGTAAATGTTGCTAGGAGATGAATTTTGGTTGGTAACGTAACTGCATGGCTTATTGAGACATATAGTATCAAGTGAAGCTGATGGAAAAGGTTAAACTTTTTGCTTTTTCCCTATTCTAATAAACATTATTGATGAAGAAGAAAATGCAACTAAGCATCTCACTTTTTGAATGAAAAGGCTGAAGTTATCAGCTAAAGTAATAATTAGAGCAATTACATGGAATAAACTATGCTTATAGGAGTAGTATTGAATATTAGTAAGCTATGACTTACTAATTACAACCAGTAAGTTACACAGACAAACAATATACATCACTTCATAAAAATAACGAAAAGGTAGTAAGAAAATTAAGTTAAAAAAGGAAAATATATGGCAATAAATTCTTGTGTGTATGTATACATATTTACATATACAAATACATGTACAGAAATGGTGATTCCTATAATTTTTTTTTTAAAGATTTTATTATTATTATTGGAAAGCCAGATATACAGAGAGGAGGAGAGACAGAGAGGAAGATCCTCCATCCGATGTTTCACTCCCCAAGTGAGCCGCAACGCGCCAGTGCGCGCCGATCCGAATCCGGGAACCAGGAACCTCCTCCGGGTCTCCCACGAGAGTGCAGGGTCCCAAAGCCATGGGCCGTCCTCGACTGCTTTCCCAGGCCACAAGCAAGGAGCTGGATGGGAAGTGGAGCTGCCGGGATCAGAACCGGCACCCATATGGGATCCCGGGGCGTTCAAGGCGAGGAGGACTTCAGCCGCTAGGCCACACCGCCGGGCCCAATTCCTATAAAATTTTAAAGAGAATAATAATATAAATGACTTTGGGTAGGAACTGAAAAAAACTAATTGGAAAACTAAATAAATGTAAATTTCTGAAAGTTACTATATAAAGATGAAATACTTAAATAATTTGAATTAATTGTCAAATATTATGAAGGACTCCAAGAAAGAGGGATTTAAGGAAGGAAGGAGGAATGGAAAGAGGAGGGAAAATAATTTTCCAATTTCTTCCTTGTTGGTTTTGTTTTGTGGCTTTTCATTTAAAGGGATGTATAGTAACTGTGTAATAAAGATTGTCATATCCAGATATGAAGAACAATGCAATACACACCTCTACTTCCAAATCAAAATGGGACTCCCAATGAAAATGTTAAATATATCCTGACAATAGAATGCTGGACTTTGTGCTATTGTCCATACTTACAATGTCAGGCTACACTTAAATTGCAGAATGATGGACTTAAAATGTTTATGAAGGACTATACTATTGCAAGAAAATAGGGGAAATCAGTCGGGGAAGGGAGATGTGGAAATCTCAAAGCCACAGAACTCTATCATGAAATAGTAATAATAATAATAATAAGGAGAAACACTGAGGGATGGGTCCAGCGCAAACGCATAGTGGTTAAGGTCCTCGCCTTGCATGCACTGAGATCCCATATGGTCTCCGGTTCTAGTCCTGGTGGCCCCGCTTCCCATCCAGCTCCCTGCTTGTGGCCTGGGAAAGCAGTTGAGGATGGGATGGCCCAAAGCCTTGGGACCCTGCACCTGCGTGAGAGACCCGGAAGAGCTCTTGGCTCCTGGCTTCGGATTGGCTCAGCTCCAGCCATTGCAGCCACTTGGGGAGTGAACCATCGGACAGAAGATCCTCCTCTATCCACCTTTCCAATAAAAATAAATAAATCTTTAAAAACAAAAAAGAAACACTGAGGGGGGGAAATGCAGTGAAAGAGCTCCTTTCTGTGGGTTGATTCTTCATATCGCTGTATAGGATTGAAATCAAGAGCCAGTGACAGAGTCCAGAACTGCCACATGGATGGTAGAAAAATCTGCTTGTTTGAAACATCATCTGCTCCCTCCCAGCATTTACAGTGGCAGAAAAACTGGAATCGGGTATCATATCCAAGTACTTCCATATATGGCAATAATATTTTAACTGGTGTCTTAACCTCTGTGCATAACATCCATTACACATAAATGTGTATTTTAAATGAGTGGTCACCATAACTGCTTACAGAAGGTTAAGGGGTTTAATCTTAAGAAGAATCAAATTAGCCACAAGAGTTGGCCAAAAGAAAACCACTATATACTTTTCTAAATAAGTGCAGAAAAGTCAACACATATTCAATATTTCTACAAAAGTAAGTGATTTATTTGTTTAAGGTAATATAGGATATTTACCAAAATCTGCATCATAGTGTCAAAGAAATACTGTCATTTCTGTATAATTTCTATGATAGATTTTAGCAAGATAAAAATTGAAAATGTATTAGATTTACAAAGATAAAAAATAGTGAAACTGCCATCATCTGTATGTATGCTTGTCCATATATGTAATTCAGGAAAGTGGGATGGACGTGAGAGCAGTATTCATTAGCAATTACTATTCCTTAATATGGTATTAGCAATAACCAATTAGAAATATGATTAAAAATTAGGTATCTAGATATTATATATTTTAAAAAATTGTATAATATCACTAAAATTAAAATGTTAAAATACATAGCAATTTCTAAGATATTCAGTTTTTTCGGCTATAAAAACACAGTTGATTTACATAGCTGTGAAGACCGAGGAAAATATTAATTTAACTATTTTGCCAATATAAATTGCATGCACATTCTGTTAATCAAAACAGGGCATTTTTTCTGACTCTTGACAAGCTAATTCTAAAACTTAAGTGAAAGAACAAAAAGCACAGATCAGCAAAGACTATTTTGAAGATTAAAAAAGAATGAAGTGGAAGACAATGCATCATCAGTTGTAGCAGTTAAAATTAGCGAGATACTTGATACAAACTGATAGGGAAGAGCAAAAAGGATACACACACACATGCAACCTCAGAACTTGCTTAAAAATATGCTTTCTAAGTATTGAAAGAAAGAATGAGCTATTGAGTAAACTGTCTATCTGGATGGGTGATACTTATCTCTCCCCCAAATATAATTCCTTTTTCAAAGGAATTATTTATTTATTTGCAAGACACAGTAGAGAGTCAGAGATATCTTCCATCTTCAGGTTTACTCTCCATTTAGCCACATGGGCCTGTGTTGGGCCACGACAGAGCCAGAAGCTTCAAAGCACGTGAGTTGCTGGGGACCAAGTTGACGAGCCATTCTTCCCAGCTTTCCTTGAAACATAATCAGGGCCTCGCGTGATAGCCTAGTGACAAAAGTCTTAGCCTTGCAAGTGTTGTGATCCCATATGCCCACCAATTCTAATCCCGGTGACTCCACTTCCCATCCTGCTCCCTGTTTGCGGTCTGGGAAAGCAGTCCAGGACGGCCCAAAGTCTTGAGTTCCTGCAACCTCATGGGAGACCCAGATGAAGCTCTAAGCTCTTGGCTTCGGATCGGCTCAGTTCTGGCCATTGTGGCTGCTTGGGGTGTGAGTCAACAGACAGAGGATCATCCTCTCTCTCTCCCTCTCTCTGTATATCTGACTTCATAATAAAAATAAATACATTTTTAAAGAAACATTATCAAGGTGCTGGATAATAATTGGAGCTGCTGGACCTGAAGCAGTATTTATATGGGATCCTGGCCTTGCAAGTCACGTTTAACTTGATGCACCACATTTGTCAAGGAGGTGGAAAGTACAGGGTTTAGTCATTTAGTATGGAAGCCAACCTTCTATTTTAAGCATGTTCTTTTTTTTTTAAGATTTAATTATTTTTATTACAAAGTCAGATATACAGAGAGGAGAGACAGAGAGGAAGATTTTCCATCTGATGATGCACTCCCCAAGTGAGCCGCAATGGCTGGTGCTGCCCTCATCCGAAGTCGGGAACCAGGAACCTCCTCTGGGTCTCCCACGTGGGTGCAGGGTCCCAAAGCCATGGGCCGTCCTCGACTGCTTCCCCAGGCCACAAGCAGGGAGCTGGATGGGAAGTGGAGCTGCTGGGACTAGAACTGGCGCCCATATGGGATCCCGGGGCGTTCAAGGCGAGGAGGACTTTAGCCGCTAGGCCACGCCGCTGGACCCAAGCATTTTCTTAAATAAGAATTCATCAGTTATTTGTGCAATGATTGGTGCTTTTCAGTTTCACCATAGATGAATGTATTTGAATAAACAATGAGAAATTAATATTAATAATTTTATCTAGAATGCTAATATGGGAAGAGGATGGACTGAAATTTATGTATTAATGTCACATGTAATGTGACACTTAATAGCGTTGTCAAATTTTCAGCAGGAAAGTCGTTTTGATCATTGAGGCTTGGTGTGTATTGCAACAGTTATGTATGAAATTTAGTGTAATCTGTTTTGTAGAGAGGGAAGATCCCTGATTTTCAGGTATTTATAATCCAGCATGCATTCTGCAAAGCTGCTTACTTGGCTTGACCTCATTTGCATTACCACTGATGATGCTCTTGTACTTCACTAATCATCTCCCCTGACTTAGTGCTGCATATTTGTTCTCAACCTTATGAAACAGTATCTTGCTATTCAAGGAAATGTTTATTTTACACTTAGTCGTATTTATGTGTGTTCTCTATATCTTAATAGATCATTAATTGTTTCTTTATGATGGTTCGTTGTTTCATGAGTTTTACTAGTGGAAAGTTGTTTTAGCTTTTGGAAAATGGTTTGAGCCCTTTAATGCTAAGGGAGCATTATCTGGCATCTTGATGAGCAACTGTGTGTGATGGCTGCTTGTTTAAATATGTATGTATATCTTCAAAATCAGATTCTATCGAGCGTCAGCAAGCCACAAAAAGGAATATATGCTATTTGGAGCAGAAGATCTCTGTGACCAAAGAGGTTTATAAATATTGTTGGAAAACACTATTAGGAACCAAGAGCTTTTGGTGAATTCCAGATTTTACAGTAGCGTCCTAACATGGGCAACCTATGTACATGATGAAATGGACAAACTCAAAATAACAACGTATAATTCAAGGGAAGGGATTAAGAAATTTCCATCACTTTGTGCTGTACCTTTAAGATCTGAATTAGAGCACCCTGCACAATGGCTCAGTGGCTGAATCCTTGCTTTGCAGGAGCCAGCATCCCATATGAGCTTCATAGTGTGTCCTGGCTGCCCTACTTCCCTTCCAGCTCTCTGCTGGTGGTCTGGGAAGACAGTGGAGGATGACCTAAAGCCTTGTGATCCTGCACCTCTCTGAGACACCCAGATGAATTTCCTGCTTCCTGGCTTTGGATAACCCTAAATCTGGTCATTGTGGTCACTTGTGGAGTGAACATATAGATCTTATCCTCTGTCTCTCCTTTTCTCTGTAAATCTCCCTGATCAATATAAAATAAGATAAATCTTAAAATAAATAAAAAATAAAAAAGATCTGAGTAAGACATGAACACTGGGATAACGACCATAGTGGAAAAATTAGAAGGAGGGTACTAGTTGCTAAAAATTTGTGTTTACTACAGATGGCTTTTCTATTTGATAGATCAATGGGATTCCCAGGGAAGAAATCAACTGGCAGAATATGATAGATGCTCCAAATTTGAGATGATCAGACTTAAGAACTGGATGAAGCGGGAATAACATTGGAGCTTTCAAAAATTCAAGGAGCATTAAAGCATGTTAATAAATGTGTCTTGTTATGCGTGACTTCAGGCAGCTCAGCTGAAAGACCTGATTATTAACAATGAGAAATACCTGCTGACATGGTACTGAATACTAAGTAAAACTCAGGAATAATTACTTCTTCAACTGCATAAAATGGAAAAATAGTCAATAGAAACATACAAATAACAGAAAATTAAAATCTGTGTTACATTTTCATTTTCAATTAGTTATGAATTCTCAATCATTGCACAGCAATTAGAAAAATGTGTGATTCAAAAGTGACTCTAAACCTCTTAAGCACATAATCCAGTTATTAATTTGTTGTGCTTCTTCATGTTTCTCCTTAGCCAGTAAACACATGAACACATACACACACACAAATATATATAATATACACTTACACATACACCCAAACACATTATTGCACACATAATCATACAGATACACTCTTTCATACACAAACACACCCATACCAATTCTATGCCCCTTACCACTCACTCCAATTCAGGGGAAATATAAAAAGATAACACAGAATTAAGAAGAGTCTGCAGTTTATAAATAAAGCTGCTTTTTCTCTTTTATGTTGCTGTAGATACTGTTGTATTTGACTTTCCAATTTTAAACGTCAATGATTCAGTGATTCAAGATGGCTCAATCGTAAAGAAAATTTCTAAGGAAATTTTGCTTTAATCCTTCAGCCACTTCACCCTGCAACTGAAGGAACAAATATAAACTTAAATTAACATCAGTGCCTGTGGGTCACTCTGAAGAGGCCACAAGGCTTCGGCTCTCATTTATTTTCTTGAAAACTAGATGCTTGAACAGTTCTCATTTATTGTTTGGTAGTCAGTTCCTTTAAGCATTGTGTCTGAACACCACATTTAAATCCTTTAAACTTCAGGACAGATAACAAAGAAAACTGATTTTTTTCCCCTTCTGGGCAACAACTGATAAAAACTATTGGAGAAGACTAGAATCTTGAAAAAGAAAAAAAACTCTCTGAAAATAATTTATAGTTTCAATTAAAGCAGCAAAAGTTCACTTGTGGTGATCATTTGCTTTGTCACCTGCTTAACTCCCAAATGTGAGTGGTTTTCCTATCACCTGTTTAGGATGGTAAGGTGGAAAAAGTACAGTATTTAGGAAAATCAAAAAGAAGGGACAAATTGAGGGTTGGCACATCAGAGCAAACACACTATCAAATGGGCAAGTAGCAGGAGTGCTCTCTGAGTCACATGTGTAGCTTTCATTACAGGGTTATTTTTGTTTAGATTCTGGTTTTGATTAAATTAGACTCAATTGATTGGTAAGACTTATATTTAGTTTTAAGCGCCTCCTAGCTATTTTCAACATATCATTTTATGGCAACTTCAGGTGAGCCGTTCTTTGCCTTTCTCAAAAATACTTTAGTTTCAAATCCAAGAATATGAATACCCACGACTATGACAAATGAGGACTATTATTTCACATCTCAAATGGATGTCAGTTCCATTCTTGGCTACATAATTCACTGCCAGAAATTGTTAAGATTCTAGAGCCCCAGTGCTAAACTTTTTTTTTCCTCTTAAAAATCCTAAAAGTTGCCTGGTGTTAGAATTTTTTCAAAGCCTTTCATGGTTCTGTTATTGAAAGACTACTCATTCATTCCTTCTAAATCAACAGATGCTTACAATTAACTATTTTCAGCTCACCGTAATTCAGATTAGATATAAAGATAAATAGTGCATCTAACCAAAGGTTAAGAATATTACATTACTATTACTTTACTGATCTGTGATCATGAAATGATGAAAAAAACTGTGTGAAGGAAACAACAAAAGGAAATAACGAAGAGCTGGAGTAGAGGAAGGCCAATTTAGGTTGGAGAAACGCAGTTGCAGGAGGTGACTTCTGAGCATCAATCTCGTGGAGGGATGAACTGGTTATGTAAAGGACAGCCAGGAGATGAGCCCAGATAGGCAAAATGAACAAGCCTATGAGTAGATGGATTTAAAGGCCTGAGAAGAGTGGATATTCAGGGAGTCTGAGCAATGTTTAGGTCATGTACTGCTTTTTGTTACAGGGCACTGCTGGCCCTGATCACTATTTACTGAACAGTGACTACAGCCTCATGTGGTGGTAAAAAGCAATGTATTTCAAAAGAAAGGAATTGATTATGAACCCACATGAAGAGGACAGAGTTGTGGCACCGGAGGTCAAGCCGCAGTTTATAATGTAGACATGCCATGATTGAGCGCAGGTAAAAGTCTTGCTGACTCTACTTCCAATCCAGCTTTCTGTTGATACGCCTGGGAGGGCAGTGGGACTGGATCAGGTCATTATGGCTCTGCTATCTATATAGTTCAGATCATAGATCCTGGCTTTGACTTGGGCCAGCTTAGCTCTTATGGCTGTGACCATTTGGTGAACTGATAAAGGTTCCCTTTCTGTTGCCTCATCTTACCCAACCTGCTCTAGTCCTTCACCTTTCAGATAGATAAATCTTAGAAAAAAAAGGAAGGCTCTATGATTTGATATACAAACAAATTCATGTCTGTAAGCTAAATGTGTCTTTGTGTAGTAGATTTTTAAAATACTGGCAATGCTATTTCATAAAATGCAGCTTTACTATGCAATTGACGCTAATGCATTTCCATTATGTTTTTCTCAGCCATGAAAGTAAATGCTTACACCATTTGTAAATATAAATGAATAAATAAAATGTGGATGTTACAGTTTATGAATACAATTAGAGCAGTAAGTCTGAATGAGTTATGTTCAGTAATTTCATGGACTAATTATTGTGACACATATAAAATATATCTGAATTCCTGCTTAAGTCCCAGTTGTTCTGCCATTGATCCATCTTCCTAGCAGAGTGCCTGAGAAGGTCACAGAGAATGGCCGAAGTATTTGAAGCCCTGAATCCGTTTTGTGAGGAGGTAGTACTGAAGCAGAGAACTTGAAAGATTAAGTTAGGCATGAGCAAGAGCAGGAGATAAGTATGTAGAAAGGCTCTGAGACCTCATTTTCTGTACGGTGTAACAGGCAGCCACACTCACTCTGGGTCTGAATGATTACTCTCTTCTCCACTTCCAATCCAGCTTCCTGCTTGGGAAAGCACTAGACACTTCCCTGGTACTTAGGCCCATGTTCCCAAGTAATAGACTCAGGGAAGCTCTGGCTTCCTGGCTGTGGATTGGCCCATCCTTGGCTGGTATAGCTATGTGAGGAATGAACCCGTGGATGGAACCTTTATGTTTCTGTGTGCACCTCTCTTTCAAGTTCTTTTCAAATAAATATTTCGGAAGAAAAAAAAGTGAAACTCCAGAATGCTATCATTATGCCCAAAGAGTCTGACTCTGCTATGGTTATTAGAATGCTTCATTTTGTGTTCAACAAATCCAATACTGGGCATAAAATGCAGAATTATTTTAGTACTTTTAAAGTTAGTACATTTAATCATAATGTGGAGCCAGGTAAAAGTTACAGATGTGCATTTTAATTTAATTTAATTTTTTTACAGCTGAATTAAAGACACAAATAACATATATTAGGTTATCTGAATGTGTATGATTTCTGGGGTGAAAGTTTACATGTGGCAGCCAATTTAAAATTCCTACAACTCAGTATGTAATGCTGTACGTTAATGTGTATTTGCATACCTTTCCTTCAGAATGGAATGCATTAATAAGCAAGGAACCAAAGGAGAGTAAATAGGAATCAGTTGTTTATCTCTAAATTTGTTCCTCCTCCTGTAGCCAGGACTCTATCCATTCATTGCATCTTTGGTCCATCTATTCAGGGACCAGGGGAACAGCTCATGAACTTTACAGATACTGTGTACCAAGTTTCTAGAGATGCTATTGTGACCACTCTTCCTAATTTCCAAGGTGGGAGTTTCAGTAACTTTGTGTAGATTATGGATTCTTGCTTTCTACTCCTTTCTACTTTAATGAGTCCTCTTCTTCCGTTTCAAAGTTATAGTACCCTCAGGGACCTCAAGGTCTGGAATGAAACATCAGCATTTCAGACACAAAGCCCAGATTTTACCAGTTGTGGGACACTGGGCAAGTTACTTTAATTTCCTTCAGCTTTCTTATCTGAGAAATGCGTGTGGTAATTGTATGTCCAGAGTAAAAGTCTGAGAGGACCAACAGAGAAAACACAGTGATTACAGATGCAGCACAGAATGAACACACCATAAGCTGAGGCTACTCCTCCTTGACAAAGATTTGGAGGTGATGAGACTCTCAGTCATACCCTGTGAGAAACTTTCATCCATATAGATAGTGTCTTTTAACCCTACACTTTTCTACTATTCAATGTTGAAATGAAAATATGCACAGACAGGGGAATTTTGACTGAAACGGGAGAGAACACACCAGGTATTCATTCTCTCTGTCATTTATGGGTTTCTTGGGAGTAACTGACTGCCTTTGTATTTAATTTTCACCTTAAGCAATATGTATGATTGTTCTGATCTATGATTTTTATTGCAAATCAATATGAAGAGGCATTCAGACATTCGAAGACGCTAGCAATAAGCCTCTTTGGTGGATTTCAATAATTAGTTCACTCTAAATCCTTAATTTATGGTTTCATTGAACCTAGGGGACGATTAAAACCTACTTAGACTTTTAACACTGTGGTTGAACATGCATCATTTGTCATAATTAAGTTTCCATTAAATGCTTTGTGCTGGATTTAGCAATAAACATATTCGACTTCTACAGTTTATTAGAAAAAAGTGTTTCAGGCTTAGTTTAATTTGTGTTTGTTGAAAATTAACATTTCTTAACATATTAATATATCTCAACTAATATATCTAACAAACAACACTAACCATTGAATGAATCAATCAATCAAGGTTGGCCTCTCTGATAATCAGCCCAGCAGGAATCATTGGAAAACCTTCTGATAACCCATTTCTGGATCACTGTATGCATACAGTTTACCTTTCCCTATCTTCTGGTTCCACCCATTCACAAATGTTTATTGTATTTGGATTATTTGGAGATCTCCCCAATCGAACTGCTGGACTCAGAACTCTAACCAAGAAAAGACAGAAGACAGAACGGGACAGTCATTCATCTCAGCTATATGTTGGCAGCAAATTATGGGGCAAACGGAGACTTTATGATGGACCATATCAATCAGTGGACGACCTCATCGAGCGAAACGCGCAGCAATTCATAACTAGAGAACTATTAACACCACTTGGGCACATATCTCGGAGCATGCCCCACATCCGGGACTTGGGGTGGGCGGGAAACCGGGTGGGGCTTCTCCCTCAATGTCCCCCTTTACCTCAGATGCAGGATGGAAACAATATGGACATAATGGCATTGCCCACTTTCCTATCCCTCTGAACCTTTTTTTTCCTTTTTTCTTTTTTTTTCTTTTTTTTTCTTTTTTTTCTTTTTCCTTTAACTGTAATTAGCTATGTAAAGATTGTCAACAACAATACAATAAAAAAAATTTAAAAAAAAAACAAAAAAAACAAAAAAAAAATAATTTCATGACTTTATGTAATCATTCTGTGATTTTATTTTTTTTCTTTAAGAGAAAACCTTACATTTATATTTAACAACTGTCTTTAAATGGATATATTTGACAGGCTGAGTAGTCTACATATAACATATATATATATATGTATAAATATACCTGTATATATTACATATACGTATAAATGTATATATATGTAATATATACAGGTATATAATATATATAATATATACAGATATATTTATACATATATTTATACATATATATTCTAGAGTTTTTAAATTTATTTTATGACACAGTTTATTAGGCATCGGGGTTTCCCATCCTCCTCCCTGCCCACCCACAGTTTTCCCTTCCAGATTTCAATAATTATCTTATATGTACCCTCAGAAGTCCATCATACTGCCATTGACGTGTCTCCCACCAATGTAGGAGATTATCTGGCATTTCCCTGTAAATCCATCCTTGTACTGCATGCACATGGAAATACTTCTCTCTGTTTCTACCTGTGGACATATTTATTTCCACTACACTTCCATTTTACACCCCCTTAGAAACAGTCCACCATGGGTTGAGAAGAAACATTGTCATAACAATGGTATCAATGCGACACTAGGGTGGTGCAAAATAGTGTTCAACATCTTCCTGCAGAAATAAATGTTAGTCTGTCACTTGTATGGTTCAAATGGGATTACAATAAGAACTAGATCATCATTACCTATGGGTAGCAGAGTAGTAATAACAGTGATAAGAGGGAAATTAACAATCTCTTGATGTAAAAATACTCTCCACGTTTCAGTTCTCTGGTCCTCTAAGAAAGTCCAAAATTACTGATTCAGTCACTTGAATCTTTGTTTTGATGGGCTTCTGGGTTGCTTCCATGTCTTGGCTATTGTAGATTCTGCTACTGTAAATAGAGAATTTTAGATCCCTTTCTCATATGCAGATTTCATTTCCACTGGATATATTCCCAGAAGTGGGATAGCTGGGCCATAGAGCAGGTTTATTTTTAGTGTTCTTAGCACTGTCCATACTGCCATAGCGGTTGCATTAGCCTACATTCCAACAGTGAGGAAAGGTATCTTTCTTTATACATCCATGTCAGTAGGTATTTTCAGTAGAGTTTTGAATGTAGGCCAACCTCACTGTATTTAAGTGGAACCTCAGTGTGATTCTCATTTGTAATTCCCTGACAGCTAGGCAGCCTAAGTATTTTTTCATGTTTGTCAGCCATTTGATTTTGTTCTTTTGAAAAATGTCTATTCATTTTCTTCACCAATTTATTCACAGGATTGTTTGTTTTGCTGTCATTGGTTTTCTGAAGCTCCATTTAAATCCTGAATCTTCGTCAGCTGTTTTTTGTGTAGTGAGCAAAAATTTTCTCCCATTCCATTGACTGCTTCTTCACTTTGTTGATCATTTCCATTGCTGTACATAAGCTGCTCTGCTTGATGTAGTCACATCTGTTTATTTTGGCTGCAAGGGTCCAGAAACAAGGGGTTAACTACTGCTGGTTCATCCCTCAAATGGCCTTAGTGGTTAGGAATCATTAAGAGACATAAGCCAGGATCCAAGTAACCCCTTCCAGATTTGCCACAGGATAGAAGGAACTCAAGCATTTGGACCATAATCCAGTGCTTTCCCAAGCATGTTGGTCAGGATCAGGACATGCATTGGGATGAAACCAGTTCTGTTACTACAGTGCAGGTCCTGTATGATCTTTTTTTTTTTTCTGTTGTGAACATCTTTCCAAAATATAGAAAAGAAAAAGCACAAAAAGTGAAGAAAACTGTAATGTAAAGGTAAAGATGACATGAAATTAGGACATCAATAGGGAAGAGAAGTACTAGGAAGAAATTTTTTTAGCAGTGGTCTCATGTAAAGCAACATGCTGGCAAATGGAGATTGATGGATTGAAGACTATTGCTGTATTTACAAGCATGTTCCAAATTTATTTCAAAATCATTTTAAAACCCTTGCATCTCCTTATGAGCTTAACTAAGAGGAATGTTTAAGGTAAACATTGGAAACCTTTGCTCAAGTTCAAATGTCGGGTTACTTCAAAGATATTCATTTTAATTTTGATAGTCTTATCTGATAAGATGTATCCATATTAAATAGAGATGTGAAGAAACAAGCATATGTACTTCTTTTATATGAATCTAATTATTCAACCTAGTCATTTTGTCCTCATGGCAATTAGCCTCAGTTGCCTTTAACAAAAATTCCCTTAGACTATAATTAATAAAAGAAGACTAGGATCAAGCAAATATTTCTTTGTGATAGTTTTAAGAATATTTCAAGGCTTTCAGATATGAAGAGGGTTATGACAAGGTATAACTGAGAAAATGCATTTGTATTTTATGACTTTAAATCTTTCCAGATTATGTTTAATCCCTCTTTAGATGCGTTATTCTAACAAATGTATCAAACAGACACACATGGTTTAAACCTCTTTTATAAAAACTCTTTGTTCTTAAAAATCATTAGGAAGTCTAAAGAAAGGTATGTTTACTAACATACATATTCTCTGTATGCAGACCTGTTGAATGATTTTACAATAAGCCTGAACCTGTAAGGCTATGAAAAAAGGGCTGCGCGTGTCCTGCACTTTTGTTCACATCAGAGAGCATGGCCTGGTGAAGCTGTTTTTATTTTTAACAGAGATTTTTAACTCTTTTAACTCTTTCTAAAACAACAGTATTAATTTCCAATCCACTTGAACATTTAGGATACATCAATATCCTGATCTTATAGTAATGAAATTTATAACATATATGTAACGATTCAATTGCAAAGAATATTCAATTCATTTCTGTCATGCCATGGTGCATTTTAAACCAAAAAATCGCATTTCAGGTTCAAAAGGAATTTCAGATTTGAGTTCATATGTTAATTTAGGAAGAATGTGTTGCTGTGGAATTTAGTTTTATTGTTTGAGGAAAGAAAATTTGGGCTTTTATCGAATTGCAGTATCTCAACATCTTTAGGAAAACTTACTTTCTGTTGTAAACATTGAAGAAATAATTATGTTTGATTTTTATTTTAGGAGTTAACAAGCTCTTATTTAAATTACACTGTTTTGCTGGTCATTGAATCTAATTCGTACTAAGTTTATAGAAAGGGTTTTTAAGTCTGTGGCTTCATGGCCAACTGTGACTGAGAAGGAATTAGAGAAAGAACTCATGACATGAAGGATGATTTAAAGTGATAACTGAAGGAGGAGGAACAAATCATACACACTTTTTTTTTCTCCTGAGAGAAGACCACAGTCATAAAATGTCTAATATTGTGCTCTTAGTTTTAAGTCAAATTTTGGCATATTGCTGTATGTATACTTTACTGTTTACTTAGATATACTCACCTTGTCATCAGAGTTTTGTCTAGCTTTCATTTTTGCAAGACTGAAGGTTCATCTCCTGGAAAATACTTCTCTAGGAAAATAATCTGAGACCTCATAAAGGTTGACCTTCCTTTGCTAAAAATTTCTGTTGATTTTGTAGTTACCAGCAGGATCTACTAAACTTTTAATTCTTCTCAAGGTATTTTTATACTCATGCCTATAACAAAAAATAAGAATGAACCAAAAAATTACATTAATTCTGATATGAGTGTTAAAATGTTGAGAAGTTTATTTTGTTTGCTTAATTTTGAGGTGTCTTTTAAATCTTCATGGCTGGTAAGGCAGATATTTTTTCTTCTGTGTTTAGATCTTGTTAAGCTTAATAACTCAGGAACTAAGCCTTGTATATGATCTTCTAACATAAACCCTATGTGGGCTATAGCAGGCTATTTTTCCCCCTATACATTCTACCTTTTCAAACAGAGCTTAGTATTAGTAACAAATGGAAGGTTAGAAGCAATTTGGGCATTTATTAACATGCAAGAATATTTTCTCTTCAGTTTTAATACTATGGATTCTTTGTCAGCTTAGTGATAGTTGTAAAAAATATTTATGTGACTGTATATTTTAAATACATAGATAAAAGCACTTATAAGGCAGCTTTAACATTTCTGAAAAAACTTAAAGTGTAACTTTTTGTAGTTGTGAATTCTTTTAATCCTTGCACTAATTTTTTCCTGTAAGTCATTTTCTATATACTGCAAAATATTTCTGCAACCAACAAAAAATTGTACAAAAAGAAACTCATGCTTTTTATCTCATTCCCACAAACTTTCTGAAGACTCTCTTTACATTTATATCACAACATATTCACATTCAATATATATATGTGTATATATGTGTGTGTATGTATATATATATATATAGTCTTTGAATTCCTTCCACTAGGAGAGTTATTCAAGTTATGAAGTCTGCCATTCTATCCAATAACAAAACTATGGGGGACATCCATCTAATGATTGGAACTTCCTATGGATGGCTTAGAAAATTATGACCTTTCCAATTTCTCACTCACTTGTTAGGTTGGGGATAATGCATGAAATGGAGAATAGTTTTCATTATTTGATATTCTGCTGCTACTCCTTAAAATCTTATATTATTAAAAATTGAATTGTAAAGAGGCAGGCACATCAGCACAACTCAAAGGCAGCAACAAAACTATGATTCTAAAATGGTAAGTTACTTTTTCTCCCCCTGTGGTGGTTGTTCTGTTTTGTTTTTATTGTTTTGCTTTTAATCTTGTGAAGGGAGAATTCACTGTTCCGGAATTCTGGAGAAGAGACAGTTATTGCCAGTGGCAGTATAGAAGTAAAGATAATTTCAGACAACAGCAGGCTTTCTTGTGCATTCGTTTCCATTTCATTAATAATATGGTCCATAAAGAGACATGCCTTCTGAAGCTGAAAGTGGAAATAGGAATTCCTAAGAAACAGCAGACATCTGTGCGAATGATTAACATGTTTTAGATACACCATTCTCTTTTTCCCTGACTTTTTATCGAGATGCTAATGGATGATAAGGTAGTGATTAGCAGTGTCTTCCATTAGCCATGCTGCTTTCTAATCGCAACCTATATTCAACGTTGTATTCTTTTTAATCCCCTGCTGAAGAACGATTAAGTTTTCTAGCTGTCTAAACTGCTGAGGATGCTGGAGGTGTTCTGGATGTGAAAGGATTCCTGCTGAGAACACACTCAAGTACAAGTTATTCTCTACCTGGGTGTACCTGTGTCTTCTGTGTATCTGTAGTAGTATAACTCTGAGTGTTTGTTGACTAATTAATACATTAATTAATTTTCCAGAAGTAATGCATTTCTTGCCATCTCTGTTGTTTAAATGATAAAGCTGATCAAAATGCAGGGGGCTCCTAATGTACAGTCACATTTACAGTCCTCCCATTCATCTGCACAGCCCATTTATCACAGGAGTGCACTGATCCTTTGGAACACGTGTCAGCTCTTCTCACTAGTCAATTCAAAACCTTTTTAAAAAGAAACCAATTTCTCTGAGAATAGGATCATACAGAATGCAAGCTCAATGTGCCCCGGCTCCTGAACACCTTCCCATCTTGCCTCTTCCCACTCAACTGTCACTCTGATGTATCCCAGCGACAGTGGTCTCCTTGCTGTTCCTGGAGCGTGCCAGACTCATTCTGACTTGCATGCACTTAGACTCATCTTCCATTGCCTCTGGAACACTCTTTGTCCAGAATTCTGGCTCTCTGACATTCCTCAAATGTTTTGTTTTATTTTATCCTTGCAATGAGAATTTCCATGAAAACCATTTAAAACTGAATTTATAAATGCTGGATCTCCATTTTGGAACTTCATAGTAATTTTTCGCAAATAATTATTTTATTCATTTCTTTGGCTGCTTTTATATTTTTACTTTCACTGGAAGGCCTTTGAAGACACGGATCTTCATCCATTATATTCTCTTCTGAGTAATTGTTGACAAGGGTATTATTGGGATACTCAGTAGTAGTCTTTCAGGAAATAATTAATTGAAGAATGAGTGAATGAAAAAGTGGAGTCCCAGCTGCACTGAGAGATTTGTCATTGGCCAGATTCATTAACAAATGAAAATTCCATGACTCTCTTAGGGGATGTGAGGCATATAAGAATCAGCTTAGCATTCTTGAAAAATAAATGCTTCCCTCACTGATACGTTCTGAGCAGAAAGCTTGTAGGAGTGAGTCATTGAACAATCTTCTAACTCTCCTCTATTTGTGTCTTTGGGACACTATTAGAATCTATATACTAGGTAAGGCAGACACACGTCAGTTCTTTAGAAATTTGGTCCACATTATCTTAATTGTACCTCTAATGATTTTTAAGAATTCATTTATTTATTTTTATTAGAAAGGCAGATCAGATTTACAGAGAGAAGGACAGACAGAAAGATCTTCCATCCACTGGCTCACTCCCAGGTGTCCGTAATGGTTGGAGTCCAACCAATCTGAAGTCAGTAGCTTCTTCTGGGTCTTCCATGCGGGTGCAGGGTCCCAAGGCATTGGGCCATCCTCTACTGCTTTCCCAGGACACAAGCAGGGAGCTGGATGGGAACTGTAGCAGTTGGATCACGAACCAATGCCCAAATGAGCTCCTAGCAATTGCAAAAAGAGAATTTAGACACTAAGTCATCACAATGGACCCAAAGCTAATATATAGCATTTAGCCACCACTCAGTATATCCACATCCAGTAGTGGAGTACTAGTTTGAGCTCTGGCTTCTCTGCTTCCGATCCATCTTCCTGATGTGCATCTGTGTGCAGAAATCATAACTGTTTCCACCTCTGCCACCACATAGAAGACCCTGATGGATTTCTGGAATTCCAAATTGGATTGGTCTCAACTAAGGCTCTTCCAACAAGTTAAGATACGAAAAGGCAGATATAAAGTTTCTTTCCTCTTTCTCTCTCTCTCTCATCACTCCCTCCTTTTCTCTGTCTCTCTCACTCGTTCTTTCAAATAGAAAAATGTAAGGCCCATTGTAATGGCTCAGTGGCTAAATACTCAAAAGCACTGGGATCCCAGTTGGGCGCCGGTTTGAGTCCCGGATGCTGCACTTGCCATCCAACTCCATGCTTGTGGCCTGTAAAGGCAGTGGAGAATGGTCCAAAGCCTTGGGACCCTGCACCCTCGTAGGAGGCCTTGAAGAATCTTCTGGCTCCTGGCTTCAGATCATCAGCACACATCTGGCCATATCAGTTGCTTAGCAATGAACCAGTGGATAGATCTTTCGCTCTTTCTCTCCTTTTCTCTGTAAATCTCCCTTCTCCATAAAAAGTAAATAAATGATCAAATAGAAGAGAGTAAACACTTTTTAAAAAAGTAATTCCAACTGTGATTTAATTAACCTTGAATAAATGTCACTTAAATAATTTACATTTGTGTAAATTAAATGTGTATGTATTTAGTGCTTGCATGATTACAACTTTCATAAACTGAAATCTGCATGTTAACATATACTAATATATTTGTGAATTTATCTCTGTGCAAATATACAAAGAGGTACATATTCCTTCCAGCAACTGCCAGTTACGTGGAAATTTAACAAAAATCAATAATAATTAGCAGTAACAATGAAACCGTAATTCTCACACACTGGGATTTTTAGCTTCCCTCTCAAGAGACACATGCCAGCATCTGGAGACATTTTTGATTGTTAGAGTTCCTCTGAGCTAAGAATTCTTTTTTTTTTTTTTTAAGATTTATTTTTATTTTATTACAAAGTCAGATATACAGAGAGGAGGAGAGACAGAGAGGAAGATCTTCCATCCGATGATTCACTCCCCAAGTGAGCCGCAACGGCCGGTGCTGTGCCGATCCGAAGCTGGGAACCAGAAACCTCTTCCTGGTCTCCCACGCGGGTGCAGTGTCCCAAGGCCTTGGGCCGTCCTGGACTGCTTTCCCAGGCCACAAGCAGGGAGCTGGATGGGAAGTGGAGCTGCCGGGATTAGAACTGGCGCCCATATGGGATCCCGGGGCATTCAAGGCGAGGACTTCAGCTGCTAGGCCACGCCGCCGGGCCCTGAGCTAAGAATTCTGATGTTAATCTTCAGTGCAGAAGATTGCTGCCTGCTGTAAAATATTCATAGTGCCAAAATGGAAAACTATACAGTACATCTTTGTAAAACACTACATGTTAATAGATTGAATTTTTTCATGAGCTTCAAACCAAGAATTTTACTACCTCCAGTAAATTTTTTTCTATACTGAGACCTTTGTCGTGCAACATGCAGAAATTACTAGAAAGCACTGTGCTATTTTTGAAAGCAAATTTTTAAGAGCTTGTTAGAATAATGAGATAAGACAGTAATTTTTTTTCTGTATAAACTATACTTCAGTGTTAGGATGAATCTTTGGAAAGACTAGGAAAAAGCCAAAGCATAATGAATATCTACTGTACCAATATGCAGAAAATGCTACCTACCATTTCCATAATAAAACCTATGTCCAATAGAGTACAATCATTTGAATTTAAATCGTTCTGCTAATTTCCTGTCATATACTAACTCTAAGGTATATTACCAGATCAAGTAATTCCCAACATAGTTATAGATCCTTAAATCTGAGAATTAAAGGTGTGATAAGATATAATGGATTATGGTTTGAAGAATTTACATTTGTCAATATAGTTAGTTTTTAATTTTTTTAATTTTTAATTTTTTAAAAAATTTTAGTAGTTAGCTTTGATGTCCTTCTCAGGAGTTGTTATTTTATTGGGCCTTTTCTTATACGGTCTCTGCTAAGTTCTTTCTTTAGTGGACAATTCAGCTTATAATGTATGGCATTGCAAAAATTAGAAGACAAGAAAGAAATGACAGAGGATGACAGGATTTAAAATATAGTTATATTCTTAAAACTTTGCATACTAAACATTCAATTTGTTTTAGACACATAAATAAAAGAAAAAAATAAAAGTGAAAGTAAAAGTTCAAATTGGACTACTAATATATTTCGTATTATTAGAGAGAAAATATAGGAGAACCCTCATCCAGACATTAGTTTAAGTGGCTTGAAGAGCCAAATAAATGTTCAATAATTTCAGGTTGATTGTACATTTCACCAAACAAGCTTATTTACCAAAAATCATCAAGTCATATTTTCCTTTGACTCAACCCATTAAAATATAAAGTCCCTATGGTTTTACTTTACCTCTGTAATTAGTGATACAAAATGAGCTTTATAAACAGTAGACAAAAGAGAATCAGCACATTTTTAATTTTTAATTCAAGACTGTGCTGCTATACATAGACATGCAATAATGTACTCTAAGACTTTATGTTTAAAACACCTTCCTCCTGAAGCTAGGTACAGCAGAATGATTCAAATTCACATCACTTTACACATCCTGGGTAAGGAATAGTTGAGAAATAAGTTGATCTATATTACAAGAGCAAAGATGGTATCAGAAATGTGCAGTGCCACGAAGAGAACAGTCTGAAGGCCAAGTTGAGCTGAGGCCTCTCCCATCTTCATGCTTTCTCACGGCAATGCTAAGTGAGTGTTGCAACCCAGAGGACTAACTCAGGGCTGAAAATACCAGAGCAGCAGCTACTGGTACTTTTGCAGGTGAGGCTTTTATCTCCCTTCATGCCACTTTTGGCACATTTCCTTGTCAAAGTCAACAGTCATCCAGTCCAGATCCAAAATGTGGAGAAAATAGAGTTCATTCTTTATTGCAAACAGTATCAGCGAACCATGATTATTTCTAATCCTCTGTGACATAGGGGTTCTTGTTTAATCTCTCAACTAACTTAATAATTTTTACAAGCGCTGATCCTGAATAGAAGGGGAACAGAGCCACTGACCCTTTGGGATCTTGTTCAGTATTGACTTATTGCCCATTATTTGTTCATTGATAGCACATGATTCATCAAGGTGCAGACTACTCATGTCACATTTTCAACATGTTACAGCAACAATTCAGGTTATCTTTTAAAAAATTACTTATTAATACTATGAGAAATCCCATGATAAAAATTCTTGTTATTGCATTGAGTTATTTTTCCTATGATGCATGGAGATTTTGTAAAATAATTGTATTTAGGTACATTCTGTGTCATTTGTGTTTAAAGCTAACTTAAGAAAATAGGGCCTTGCTCATTATCTGGTGAGCAGCATGTGATGGCTCAAGTGCTTGGACCCTGTCACTAGATGGCAGATCCATATTTTGTTCTAGACTTCTGATTCCAGCTTAGCCTGGACCCAGCAAGAACCTTAAAGCTTTTGGGGGGAGGGGGAAATGAATCAAAAAGTGAAAATAAAAATAAAAGTAATAAAAAAGCAAAAAAAAAAATCCAAAAAAGAGATAGAGATAATAAAATAAGTGAATTGTGGGAAGGAAAGAGGGCAGTAAAACAAATGTATCAGGAAAACAATGAAAATGATGTATACAGAATTTATGGAACATGAATAGTTTATGTTCATATAAATTCTAATTGTTCTGTAGGATAAAAGGGTAAATATGTACACATGCTAGCCCTTATTTTAAAGAGGCTTTCAAAATAAGATGCAATTTAAAATGTCAAAGTGGTTCAACAACATTAAATTTTAACTGCTAAAAAAAAAAAAAATAGGGTCTGGTGTGGTAGCATAGGGGCTAAAGTCCTTCCCTTGGAGGCACCAAGATCTTATACAGATGCAGGTTTGTGTCCCGGCTGCTCCACTTCCCTCCCAGCTCCAGCTGGAAAGGCAATGGAGGATGGCCCAAAGTCTTGGGATCTTGTACCCATGTGGGACCTGGAAGAAGCAACTGACTCCTTGCTCTGGCTTGGCATTGGCACAGCTCTAGCCCCTTATAGCCACTTGGGGAATGAACCAATGGATGGAAGACCTTTCCCTTTGTACCTCCTTCTCTTTGTAAATATGACTTTCCAATAAAATTTTTTAATTAAGAAAAGGAAATATAATAGCACTATTCAAAATAAGTGCTGATATGCGTAAGTACAAACTTCTATGTTAGTACATTTACACATATTAAATAATGGATGCAGATATATAATTCCACATATCCCAAGGTTTTCCTGACAAGTAGGCCCCAAGACCACCGAGGGGTGAGGCAGTGGTATTCTTCGGCCACAGAATCACTAGAAAGATACTGGTGAAGGATGTGCATTTACTGGGGAAAACTTACCAACATGTATAGAGTAAAAAACAGGGAACTTAAAAGAGTGGTCCCTCCAGTACTTCCACCCAACAGTGATGTTATAATTGGCTAGTAAGCAAGCCTGGCTCTCTGGACTGTGCAATCATAGATTACATTCCACATGCAGGGCTGAAAACTGTGCCTTAGGCCACAGGCTGGTAGGTTGTGAGTCACAGGTGCACAAAAGCTAGCACCTGGGCTGAAAGCTACACTTTGGTGCATATTCATTATATGTGGGTCACGTTTGACTTCTTAAAGTTGCTTATCAGGAAAGTCAGAGCACAGACAGAGAAGAGAGACTGGGTGCAGCCCACTGCTCTTGCTGCATGCCCAGTAAACAGGCCTGCTTGAGGTCTGGATTAGCCAAGACCATTTTCAGCAGTTCCCCTGGGGACACAATGTGTCCTGTGCATAAGGCCTGCCACATGGGCTAAGCAGGCAGAAATGGAGGGGTGATCTCCAACACACATATCCACCCCAAGTGGTTCAAACATCCTTACTCAAGTAATTTATACTATGCACTATCTTAAAGCCACATATGGAATAAAGCACTAAATAGAAAGATTAAAAGCACCCCAAAAGAGGAGATTCCCAGCATAGTTACAAATGCTTTTTTTTCATCAGTGGCAGCGTTCTTTGTTTCTGCAGCTTTTGATTTAAAACTTCAAACATGCTTTGAAAAACATAATAGGACATCTTTAATTAAATCCCCCAAACATTCATAGATAAATAATAATCCATCAGCGATTTATTTTCTAACAGTACCCCAGAGAACTTGACAGTCTTAATCACTGTAGCCATTTATACCTTCATTTGGGCTTTATTTCAGTCAAGCCATTTAGTGGAGCTTATCTAAATTACTGTATCTGTTTTCTTATCACACATTCAAAGCTGTAACACAGAAACTAATTTCAGGTGCAAAATAGACTATCTCAGAGGCCCAGACATCACTAGTTCAGGCGCGTTAGAATGAAAAGTTACCTGTCACTAGAGAATGTTTGTCTTTATAATGAGACTGAGGCAAACGAGAATTGTGACTATAACAAAATTAGTGGACACCAGCAGAATTACTGTCTTACCTCTAACATAACATACAGATCTCCATGGCAAGCTCTGAAAGTGAACACATGTCTAACAAAAGGTACTGGAACTATGTTCTATTATTTATTTGCGGTAATAGGTAAAGAGAAGCACACCTAACAGAATACACTGCTAATTCTAACATATCCTGAGGTGTATGTGATTGCTTTGCAGAGGAATTTTGTAACTGATAACAACAGTGCTTAGCATGGCATCGTGCCTTGTTCATGTGAAGGAATTGCATTGTGTTTAGTGGCAACCTAATAGCCTGATCATGTGATACACAATAATGTGTTTTCCATGGATATTCAATAGTGACATTCATGCTAAATCCATTCATTTTGAAAAAATGGAATTTGTTTTTTAATTTTTAATTCTAAATTTTTCCAACTCACCCATACAAATTTAGATCGCAGTATGTTGTGTTATATTATTATCCTTAACCATATTTCAATATGGAAAGAACATGCTGGTTATTCCTGAAACATGGCATTGATAAACAGCAAGGAGTAACTAGTCTCTCTGACTTCCTTCTTTCCTAGTAGTCTTTGCAATATACGCTCCAGCTAAAATGAAACATTTGGAACTCCTTCCATATGTGAACAGAGCACTATTTTTTTCCTAAGATACTTTCAGGCATGTTCTGGCTTCATGTGGAGGGGGTCTGGAGATTGTTAAAAACTGCCTTGCTGCTCATATTTCTAGTTTAAGCCTTGTGGCCTCTAAAGACCTGTTATTCCCTAACTCATGACCTGCTACACCTCCTGCACTTTATCCTGATGAAAGCTGGTATGATGGACGTGTAATTTGTCACCCATACCACTTCATGGAAAGACGTGCTACCTGGAGGCTTAAATGGATGTTTCCCTCTCTGAAGTCTTCTTTTGGAGGAAAGAAGAAATTATGTGGTTTATGTAATGATTGTAAAACATCCCAAAGAAATATTTTTGTATTTTATTTGAATGCATAGGATATTAAATTTGTTACATACTTAATTAGCATTGAAGAGTAATAATCACTACTAATTACTAATCACTAATAATCCTACTGCAGTCCAACTTTTATGTGATATACAGTAAATCTTAGATAAATTTCCATTTATACATACATCCCATATGGGCACCGGTTCATGTCCTTGCTGCTCATCTAGCTCCCTGTTTGTGGTGCGGGAAAGCAGCTGAGGATGGCCTAAAGCTTTAGGAAACTTCACCCACGTGGGAGACCTGGAGGAGTTTCCTGGCTGCTGGCTTTAGAGTGGCTCAGCTCCAGCCATTGCAGCCACTTGGGGAGTGAACCAGTGGATGAAAGATCTTTCTCTCCGACTGTCCTTCCCTCTGTAAATCTGTCTCTCCAGTAAAATATGTGTGTGTGTGTGTGTGTATTATTTGTGTGTATATGTGTGTGTATATATATAGTTATATATATATATATATATGTATATGTATATAGTTACTATGTATTTGCTATATACAGAAAAATGAAATTATGGAAATTTGAAATATATCTATTAAACATTTTATCTTTGGGGCATTTGTATTGATGATTTTAAAAGAATCCAGAAACCCCTCTCTACTCCAAGAAGATACCATTGTAATTATAACTATCTAGTCAGTGACTTCCAGTGACATTGCCTTTGAAAGTTATGAATTGTATTTGGGGTTTTTTGTGAACAAAATCGATGAAGTAATACATTTTTAAAGGAGTTCCAAGTATAGTTGCTTAATATAAACATCTGGAACTTCAAGTCTTTTGTCATGTGAAAAGTCTGTTAGGTGGAACTGCTCAACTTGTGGTGTTTCATGGTTTGTCTTCCACACACAGCATTGCCCTTTTAGCCTCCTGCCAAGTGTGGGGTAATGCAAAGAAAATACAGTGCTCCAATGAATAGCACTGCTCTAAAAATATGGGAGTCAATTACATTGCTTCAAGAAAGTGGGACAATGTTTTTCAGTGAAATAAAACAAAAAATCAGTGGTACACTATACATAGTATCAAATGGAGAGAAGTCAGAGACAGTGGTGGCTTTCCTGAAATTCTTTTCTTCCGTATGTTTTCTGTGATTTATATTCCCCAAATAGGCTTCAACTGTCTAAAGCTATGTATCTGCTATGCACAAAGCAAGGGACAGATTCACCAAGTCTTTGGGAATCGGTGTGGAAAATTCTGCACAGATTTGCTTTCCTGAAAATATACGCACATGTGCAGTGCAAAATTAATGATTCTGCTAAATATTTAAATGTTCATAAAAGATTCCAGCTTCAGCTTTCTTTATGTAGAGTTGTTTTTATGTACTTTTAATTCCTTAAATTCTGTAACTTTTAATAGGGGAACAAGGTAAATCTGGAACTTCTTTAAGATAATAATGAACAGGTAATATTAAATATAAAATCTATTAAGATGATTGCACACTACTTAGAGAATTAAATATATTTAATTTGGGGTGCTTCTGTAAACTCCATCCAAATTTTGGAGAAATTGAAGTTTTACCACTAAGTTGATATCTAATCAATTATAATGCTAAGTAAATGGACAGATAAATAGCTAAGACAGGATACTGTCATGGTTGAAACCTACAGGAACTAGTTTTTCAAAATTAGAGTAAAAGTTAAGCTAACTGAGTGGAGAAGGATGAAAAATTTTCTAAAAGTATATGTTAAATTTGTATATAAATATTGAGTTTTGTAACATCTGCTTTCCATTTTATTACTGTTGAACAATACTGCTACAGTTTTTGGGAGTAATCAAAGAAAACTAAAAATTAAGTATTAGCTGAGAAGTTTGTTCATTCTATCAAAGATAAAGTGTAACAATTATTTGAAAACAATTCTTACTCTTGATTACTGTTAAGGAATATATGGGTAAATTATTGAAGTGGGTAGGAAGTTAAGAAAACATGGGTATGTGAAAACTGCATTAAATTGATTGGACCACACACCATTTTAAGGTGTTATCTGCTTCTTACATCTAGTCTTCTTTGCTTGGACAATAATGTTGGTGTTGAATTATCATCATATAATTTTTAAGAAAAACTGCTGTTGGAGGAGTATATTGTTGTTATAATAAAGGGGAAAATGCTGTGTGTCGTGGCGAGGGTGGGGGTGATGTTACATTTCTGTGTCCTCCCAAACATACATTCTCATCTGTACATGCATTAAATTGGGCACATGTTTTGTACCTTTCTAATTCTACTCTAGTGCAGTGACCTCCCAGTGAGATGGACAGCCTTGGTGAAATTTGAAAGCAAAACATTTGTCTATAAGTCTGAGAATCACAATGATTACCTAGTCCTGATAAAACTCACTTTCTCGCTTCAGTAATAGCTAGAATCCTTTCTTTGTTATGTCACTGGAAATATAAGAAATCAAATTAAATTGATTCTCTGCCATGTTTCAGGACTTATTTTTCCCTTAATCATTAAAGTGATTTCATCTTTCAGTAAAGAATACTTTAGAAATTCTGTATGTTTTACCTAGTATTGTGAAATCCTGAATATGACAGCTAATTTCTACTTCAACAAAGCATTTTATCAAGACAGGTGTGCACTGTTGGGTTTGTTTTTCAATGTTATTCAAAAGAACAAAGATCCTCAGAGAAAGCTACAAAGTAAATAGAGAAGCTCTTCAATAAATCACAAAATTATGCTTTTTTTGTTGTTGTTGTATCAATATTGCCGTTCTTCAAATTGAGGTATTTGGGTTACAAATAATAACATATTCATACAAGAATTTAGAAAATCATTTTTTTAAAAAACGCCATACGTTTGTGTTTTAACATGTTGGCTTGGCATATTAGAAAAATGGGAACAACACAACTTTATTTGAAGAGGGGTAACCCAACACTTTACCAATTAATAGTGCACAAATTAGGAAACTAACTGCCTCAGAATCTAAGCCATGTCAACCACTGAAAATGTCTTTCCTTCTATACTGGACCACTGGATTCTCAATTCGGCTCACTATCTACTTTAATTTAAAAATGATTCTTTAAACACTATTTCAAAATTAATGTTTTTCAGATATACATGACATGTACCACCTGCTCCTTTCCTGAAGCCAGATTTGCTTTCTGTTTTACTCTTCTTAAGGTTCCATCTGGGGTTTGTGTGTGTGCGTTCGTTTTACAGAAAAAGTTATGGGATTTTTACGCATGCTTCTAAAAGTTCTGACAACAGTTTCCCCAACCAAATAGTGATTGAATTTGTGTGGAGATATATTTCAGGAACATTGCTTTCTAAAAAGGACCCCTTACTGTTACTTAAATCATAAGTTTTATTAGTATGCTTTCATGTTTCTGATTACTTATTGTCAACATTTTTTGCTTCTACATTGTATCAGTTTTTGAACTCTCTAGCCTGACATACATGAGAGCACTTAAAAAAATTTATGGAAAATTGAAGTAAAAGATTAGTCTATTTTGGTAAATACTAGAATTGAAATAGTTTGTAACCAGAGTCTTAAAATTGTCTCTGGAAAACATGAACTATTTTGTGTGTATGTGTATATACATATACATACATATATATATATACATGTATATATGTATGTATATACATACATATATATAATTTTAAAGGTGACTTTTAAATTTTTTATTATTTATATTTTATTTATCAAGAAGCAGAGAGAGAGAATCTTCCATCTAGTGTTAGTTCCTCATATGCAAATTAACAGGGTTATCCCAGTGGTTGTTGACTAAGCTTACACAAGATCTGAAAAATGGATGTCAAGGACCCAAGTTCCTGAGTCATCACCGTCTGTCTCCCATGGTGTGTGATACAGAAAGCTGCATTATAAGCAGACCCAGGCCACAAACTCCAGAACTTCAATACGGGATACAGGCTAAATAACTGCTAAACCATTGTACCAAATGGCTGTCCCCCCACATACACCTGTTTTATTTCTGACTATGTATCTAGTAGATTTTCAAATTTCATTATTTGGTTCTTATACTTTGGTGAAATTCTTGAGATAACAATGAGACCTCTCTATAGGCTGTCGAAGAAACCCTCTGGCTTTCCTTTTTGATTAACTGATGATGAACCATCTTTAGCCTTTCATTAATCTTCTTTATTCCATTATTGGTACGTAGCAAGAGCCTTCTGATTCTATTGTTTGTGCAATTAGTGGTTCCTCTGAACTCTGGAAGGCCTGATACAATGCACGAGCGTTGGGATGCTTTCCTACTGGCATTCCATCCCATTCTGCCACAGAGAACAATTCTACTTCTACAGCATCTGATGGGCTATTTGACCCTTGCAAAACTGCCAGTAACTGTTTTCTTGCAGCCACTCAGATGATGTCCAAGCTTTCATTCTTATGTCTGCTTCCTTGAAGTATTCCTTATGTAAACCCAGTTTTCTGTGAGAACTTAATGATAATTGGGAACAGCCTTAGAGAATCAGCATCTTTGCACAGGAAGCCTGATTTTTGATGAGGTTCAACAGGGAAATTCTTGCAGTTGAGTCTGACCGAGGGACTCCATTTGCCAAACTTACAGTACGCAGAATAATGAGTGCCTTATTCCTGAATCAGGTTGCAGGAACACAATGGCAAACTACAGCACACATTCTGTCAGGATTCCAGTTTTAAGTTTGTCAGTCCTTTCAAATATGTGTCTTCTGTCTCTCACACAATTTTCTGTATTTTATCCTGTCCTATCAATCAGGATATCTTATAATAAGTGTGTGTGCATATGTATGTGTATATATATATAAAATATTTTCTTCATTTGTTGCATAAAAGACACCTTTGGTGATTCAGTAGTTTGACTTGTCAATAATGCTGCTACGAACATAGTGATGTATGTATGTCTTTGATTTAATATGTTCACGTATTTTGATATGCAGTCTTAGTAGCAGTATTACTGGATCATAAAGCAACTGTATTTCTAGGTTTTTTATTTTGCCTTGTTTTTTTGTTGTTGTTTTTTAATTTAAGAAATAGCCTTACAACTTTCCACAGTGAATGCACTAATTTACCTACCCAAAAGCATTTACATAGTCCCCCCTTCTACATATCCTCATAATTTTGTTACTTCCATCTTTTGGATTTCAGCCATTCTGATGGGGATGAGGCATTACTGTGATTTTGATATGTATTCCTCTGATAACTAGTGATGTTGATTTTTTTTAACGTTTGTTAGCCATTTGTATTTCTTCCTTTAAGAATTGTCTATCAAGGTCCTTTTCCCATTTCTTTTTTTTTAAAGATTTATTTTATTTTTATTGGGAAATCAGATATACAGAGAGACGGAGAGACAGAGAGGAAGATTTCCCACCTAATGATTCACTCCCCAAGTAGCTGCAATGGCTGGAGCTGAGATGATCAGAAGCCAGGAGCCCAAAGCCTCTGTAGGGTCGGCCATGTGGATGCAGGATTCCAAAGCTTTGGGTCATCCTTGACTGCCTTCCCAGGTCACAAGCAGGAAGCTGAAAGGGAAGCAGGGCCACCAGGATTTGAACCAGCACCCATATGAGATCCTGGCTCATGTAAGGCGAAGATGTAAGCCAGTAGACTACCACATCGGGCCCTCTTTGCCCATTTTTTAACTGGATTGTTGTTAGTGGTTTTTAGGTTGTTAATACACACTGAGTATTAACCTTTTGTTTGATATATAGTTTTCCCACAATTTCCCACATATTTTTTTCCCTTTCTGCTGAATGTTTCTTCACTTTGTTGATCATTTTTGTCCTGTGTATGAGCCTCTGAGTTTGATATAATCCCGTTTGTTTAGTGTTGCTTATGCTGTCTGTGCTTTGTAGGGCTTGTACAAGAGATTGTTCCCTACAGCAATGTCTTCAACAGCTTCATTGACTCAGGTCTTACATTTAGGTCTTCAACCCCTCTTGACTTGATCTATGAATACAGTGATATGTATGTATCTAATTTCATTCCTCTGCACAAATTAGTTTGTTGTACATACATTGGCTAATTCTTTTTAAAATTCTATCTAAAATCACTTGACTCATTTATGGATATCTAGATGTTATTTTTAATTGTTACTTATTTCAGACAGCAAGAGGGAATGCTCCATCCACGATTTCTCTCACCATGCTCACAGTGACAGACTGGAATGGGCCAAAGCCAGGAACTGGGAACTCATACAAGCCTCCAGTGCAGGTGGAAATAAGCCAATTACTTGGTTTACCACCACTTTTCACCAGAGTCTGCATTAACATGAAGCAAGAGACAGATACCAAAACCAAATATTCCAATATGGAATCTGGGTATTTTAATCAGTAATCCAAAACCCACTCCAAACTTAATTTCATTATATGATGTATATTCTGCATTTTTCATTTTACTAGTTCTATGTGGATTACACTTCTATGATACAGTTTTTTTGATTATGCTCTTTATTATTTCAGTCACATACAGTTCTAATACAAATCTGAAATTTATACTATGTGAATGATTTTGTAAGTCTATGTTTCTATCATTCCTATTTCTGTCACTCTCGTGTTCTCCCTTGATATTGCTTGTGATTCAATATTTAACAATGAAAGCATTCATAATCTTAGGCTACCGTACCAAAATAGCATAGACTGGGTTGCTTCAAATACAAGAATTTTAATCTAGAAGTGTGACAGCATGGATTACAATATGATTCTGGCATCTCATTTGAGTGTTGGTTCAAGTCTCAGCTGTTCCACTGCTCTTCTAGCTCTTGTAGATGTACCTGGAGAAGCAACACAAAATGGCTGTTCCTGTGCCACTAATGTATAAAATCCAGCTGAATCTACTGAATTCATCTTGACTGTAGTCATTTGTCTCTCCCTCTCTATTATTCAATTCTGCCTTTCAAATAAATAAATGAATCTTTTTCAAAAGAAGTTTACCTCTCACAGTTCTGAAGCTTGTGTACTCGAATTCGAAGTAGTCACCAATTCAGTTCCCCAGAGAGTGGTCCTTCTTGTTGGCTTGTAACTGCAAATATGTTGTGTCCTCACATGGTGGAGAGAAAGAATTCTGGTCTTTCATTCATTTCTTACAACACTAATCCTTTTCCAAATATAATTAACTGACAAAAGCTCTGTTTCCCAATAATATTACATTTGGGCATGGCTTTAATTTTGAGAGGATGCAAACGCTCAGTGATCGCTGTGTGTGTGAAGAAACTGTAAAAGCAGAGGAGTGATTCACTGTTTTCTAAGAGGCAGATGGGATATAACAAAAAAACGCTACTAGACCTCAAGCAAGAGAGGACAGAATTCAAACTTCAGTTTTCATTCTTCACAATAGACTATTCCAAGAGGTCTCCAATTAGTATCATCATGTTTATCAGATCTCACCTTGCCTAACTGATTCTAAATTCCGATTTTATATCCTTGGTAATGTAAAGCAGCCAACAGGTCCCTTCCACATTCTTACTGCTCATTTCTTTTTTATCTTTTTGTCTAATGAGGTTGCAGAAAGTCAGAATGTTAAAGGGAAATCTGGGAAAATGGGAAAATCAGTTATCCCTTTGTGCATCCATATCTGTAGAATCGAGGCAATAAGTGTTCTATCTTCCAGGAGTCTGAACAGTGAGGCAAACCAAGACACAGAAATCTGTCAGTATAGCTCCAATTACATAACACATAAAAGAAAAATACTCACAAACATTGTTCTCAAGTATGTAAATTAAATATCTGTGCTTAAATGTCAAAAGTTTCCATTCTTCCATTATTTTCATATGCTGTGTTCTTTCTTGTCTTCTTTAATACTGATGTTCTCTACAATATTCTTGATCTTCATGTGAAGCTGGATAAGACAATTATTTCCTGTCAGAATATATCCCTGAGCCTTGTTCCAAAATCTAAAAACTGTTTAGGAAAGTGGTTCTTGAGTGCCTATCATGTGCCTTGAAGGGGCCATGAGTCAAGAACTATCAGGTAGTAGTACTTTAGTCAGCAGAATACATCTATTTGCATGATATGAATATTTTCTGTTTTGTGGACAACATTTTTGGTTTTGGAAAGTTCAATGCTCACTATAAAATGCTCTCACGAAACCTGTATAGAAAACAACATTAAATCCCAACTGGTCTGTCGTTGAGCCTGACTGGTGGAGTGTATTGCTGAACAAGAAATGATAAAGCATTTTTCGGCATTTAATATTGGTATTGCCACAAGTGAGGCAGACAGTGATATTTCAAGCAATTCAAGTTTTAACAACTCATGTTAATAAATATTTTGTGTCTTGGCCCAAGCTTAGAGATATTTTTATTTTTTTATTCCTAAGGGGTCATAGAAGTAATTCCCACATATATCTAATATTTATTATTATTTTAATGTTATTCATATGTCTGTTTTCCATTTATGTGTTATGCAAATGTAAAAACAAAGACTGTTTGGCAGAGGAGGCCAGGCATCACTGCTAACAATGTAGAGATTTCAATTGTGTATTTATTTAGGTATGCAAATTATCCACTAAACATCATAGTTTTCCTATAACAAAATAGTAAAGAAATATCACAAATTATGTCACTGAGAAAAAATCACTGCCTAAGATTGGTTAAATAACTCATTAATTTACATACTTATATATAAGTTTAAATCACATATAAAAGACTAAATAAATCAGTGGTCTAACTACCATTTGTTATACTGATCTTTTTTTACTTAATGGATCAAGCATAATTTTTCATTCAAAAATATTGAGAAGTATAATTATTTTAATAGTTCTACTCTGCATCACACTTTTGTAGGAGTGAATATTTAATTTCTGATCAGTAAATATTTGGTTGTTCTCAACTCTTAGTAATATAAAAAATTTGAATTACACATAATTGAACACAGGTATTTGTGTACCTATCAGGTTACATGAGTTAGAACCAAAGTATTCTCAATTGTAAGAATTGGTTAGACCAATTATAGGTTAGCTGTCATTTTTTAAGAAGATTTATTTATTTTTATTGGAAAATCAGATATACAGAGATAAGAAGGGACAAAGAGGAAACTCTCCCATCCATTGATTCATTCCGTAAGTTGTCTCAATGGCCAGAGCTGAGGTGATCCAAAGCCAGGAGCCTGAAGTTTCTTCCGGGTCTCCCAGGCATGTGCAGGGTCCCAAGGTGGGCTGTGCTCAACTGCTTTCCCAGCATGAAAGCAGGGCTGCAGGGACATGAACCAGCACCCATATGGATCCTGGTGCATGCAAGGCAAGGGCTTTAGTTGCTAGGCTACAATGCAGAGCCCAAGATAGTTATTATCAAATATAATGAAATGACATAGAAATATTTAAGAATAATCACCAAGATAAGACAGAACCAATCATGATAACAAATATTATAGTACTGGCTAACTCCACACAAAATTGAAATCCTTTATTTCTTATTTTCAATAATGAAGAAATATGCTTTATATAAACAGAGTTTTCCAAACATTTTTAGTTCATTAAATGCAACTAATAACACTAGGTCGCACATGAGACCTGTTACACCCTATCAATTGATATTCTGTCAATGATATTTTGTCAATGTAATGACTATTACAAATACAATTATGTTTTAAAATAAAATTTAGCTTAATAGTGATTGAACTGCTTTCACTTTTAAACTTTGATGAAAATTATTTTACTGTGCTTTTGATTTTTATGATTTTAAAATATGTGCTGTATGACTTTGCAATAATTAAGCAATGTGTACTTTTTTAATGATGCATATTTTTTTATTAATATTTTAAAAGCTCATTTAAAGTTCTTGCAGTCAGGTTTTTTAGAAGAAAAATCTTACAATTGAAGACTCGTTTAAATAATCCTACACAATTTCAATTAAATATGACTAGACGGCTAGATTATAAACTACTTTAAAATGAATTATTATATTGTTGAGGAATACTTTTATGAAATATGCAAATTTTAATTATCTGAACACATTATTCTTTTAATAGTGAGAGTGTCTTCATTTTCAGTATATTAGAGATAAACAGTATTGGCAATATTCAGATAATAAACATAAAATCTCAAGCGGGAAACGGGCTAAAAGCCCCTTAGTTTTACAATGCAGTCCTCTTGAAGGATCTTCGTATATGTAATTTTATTATATACTTGCGAAAAACATGCACAAGTCCTATCATTCATCAATCATTTAGGTAGAATGTGTTTATTTTTTCTCTTCCACACTCTCTAGTTGCTAAACAGTCATGTGAATCTACTGTAAAATCCTAGCCAAATGACTCTTCTGCCCGACTCTTACTGAAATTGCTCAAAGAAGAAGCCATATCTGCCCCAGTACTGTTTCACCAGTTTGGTTCTCTACTTCTAATCATTATAGAAATGACATCAGTGTTAGCAAGAACAGAAATGCATTTAATCAATCTTTGAATGCCCAATTGGTAAGCAAACAAATGAGTTGCATAAATAATTTATGGTACAGATGCTACTAATGCTTATATCCAATAGTTCATTCACTGTGTTAGGCTATAGCCTAACACTTGCAGAGGTTTATAAGAGTTTCCCCATTTTACAAATAGAAGATTGAGACTCAAAATGCCAGATAACCTTCAAAACTTGAATGACTTATGATTAAGAAGTGTCACATACCAACACTGTTCAGTCTATTGCAGACTCTACACACTTTTTAATCTCATACATTGGTCTTCATATATGTTCTCTTATTTTAATATTATAAGTTGAAAGAGAAACTTGAACCATTGTACAACCAGAATAATACTTCTCTGGGGTATGTCCATTGCCACATGTCTACTTATAGGCTATGTGCACCTAAGCATAACAGTATAAACCCATGGATAGCCATCAAGATGACTCATGGAAAACCCAAGCAACGCTTAAAGGGAGTGAAATACCATCCAGATTCTTTCCTTTGCACAATCCCTGTGACAAAGTACCCAGAAACAATGAGAAATAGTTGGTTTTGGAAGGACTTTAAAAAGTAGATACAAATTACTAGAGTAACATACTTGGAATCAAATCCAAAAAGATTTTCACAACACAGTGAAGTTTCATGAACAATTATATTAACAGGAGAAACAAGACCTGTGAGAGTCAAGGCATACATTTCATTGAGCAAGTCAAGTTTAAGGAACTTTGATAGACAAAAGTGGCAGGAGAAAGTGAGCAGTCTAGATGAGGCAGTTGGATCAAATGGCAATCCCAGAAAACACCTCAGGTCAGTTGGTTGGTTTGTTAATGGTTGAGAGTTGCAGAGTTTATATCCTTTTCTGTAGATGAAATGATCTCACATTATATTTGATCCCTGGGTCTATATAAAGGTTTCAATTCTCATGACATGAGAAATACTTTGATCCTGGCACAAATTCTAAACTGTGGTTAAAGCTGAGCTTATTGATCTAATCTTGAAACTCAGAAACTTCAATACTGAAGAAGTTAATGAACATTTGACTATGTGTTTATAACATTTGGTAGCACATCATGTAAATTTGCAAATATTTATAACTTCATAAACTTTCTTTTATATTTAATTGGTTTTTTTCAATCAATTGTTTTTATTTTTACTTTTAACTAGTAAACTTTTAACCCAACTTTCCCTACAATTTTTCTTTTTCCTTCTTCATTCCTTAGGTGCAAGGCAAATGTGATGGTCAATGATATAGTATGGACTGGATTATTCTGGGATTGGGCCATCAAAACTAAATAGTTCCCCAATTTGATGGGAGAGCATGCAGCTGTTCCAAATGTTTTTTTTTTTTTTTTATGTTTGCAGAGATCCAAAATAACTATGGTTGTGATGGAACACAAACCTCTGCGATTTTCACTTGAATATGCTGTTTGCAAGTAAAATTGGGATTGATTTTAACATAATGGAAAATTATTGATGTTTGTGGAGTGAGTCTATATCAATCTGAAATTATTTTAGCATAGAATTTAAGATTAAGACTCTAATTTTACCAAGCAGATTGCCATGCCTTTACATTTTTATCAGTGATAGCTTCTCCTAAATGGTTTGAAGTAACACAATATCTGCATCTGCAGGTGAAGCAAGCGAGGCTTAAAAGTGGCTGCCTCCCTGAAGAGGGTAATATCCACATTAGTTCAAGCATTCAGAGTTATTTTTCAAAAGGGTGAGACTATGTCCAGGGTTTGAAGCATTGATTTATTTTTTTCATTAGGATCTTTTTAACATATGAAAAGTCTTCAAAAAAGATCTTGGGAAATGTGTGTTATAAAGTTATACACCAGATTTATATAGCAGAATAGGTTAAGGACACATTTAAACAGAGGGAAAATCATTCGCCTGAGTGAAGCAGAGAGGGCACATTCAAGGAAATAGCAGAGGACAGACTAATGGCAGAGGGGCACCTGGAGACTGACAGACATGGGAACACAGCAGAGACAACACTGTTGTGTTGCAGTGACCAAATACTCTAGGTGCAGTCAACAGGCAGCAAACTGAGCTCCACCAGTGGCTAGAGCCTCACCAACAGCCATCTGGGAAGAGGAATCTCTGGTAACTCAGGAGGTGAACCCAAGCAAAGAACTACCCATCCTAAAGATACGTATGCTTTGACCAGGAGCAAACAGAGAAGCATATCCCAGGTCGGTGGTGCAGGAACAGGGTGGGTTTCACAACCCAGACCCCCACCAGAGCAGCATAAGGCATCATTTTGTGTACGGAGGCAAAGGATTGTGCATGTAGTGAGCTTGGAATGAACATATTTTTGGCTTAGTGCATTGTATCCATGTGGTATCCTACAGGTTCCATTTCAAATAGGTCTGGGTAGCCCCCAGACCTAATGGCCAGGAGACTCAGAAGGAAAAGCTGGGTTTAAAGCTGTAGTCAATTAAATAATAAATAAAAACTCTCTAATATGGAGAAGGAATTGAGTAGCAACATCCAGGAGGAACACAGAACTCCCAACAGTTGACCAAAAGCAATCTTCACCACAACACATGGTAATCAAACTCTCTTCAATCAAACATAAGGAGAAGATCCTTAAATGTGCATGTGAAAAAAATTAATTGGCATATAGAGGAATGGCAATAAGACTCACAGCTGATCTCTCATAGGAAACACTATAGGCCAGAAGAGAATGGAGCAACATATTCCAGATTCTAAAGGCAAAAAATTGTCAGCTCAGAATTATGTACCCAGCAAACCTTTCCCTTGTCTTTGATGATGAAATAAAATTCTTCCACCATAAAGAAAAGCTGAAAGAATATACCTCTTCCAGATTTGCCCTACAAATGATACTTAAAGATGTTCTCTTAAAAGAGAAAGTCAATAGGACCCACCAAAACTACAGGCAAAGGTGAAGACCATCCCAGTAAAATAACCACAGAAGACTAAATCAAACAATGAACACCCCATTGCTAAAATGACAGGATCAAATTACCATCTATTCATAGCAAATCTCAATGTAAATTGTTTAAACCCATCAATCAAACGTCATTGATTAGTAGACTAAAAATTTTTTTTAAAAATCCATTTATTTGATGCCTACAGGAGATAGCTTTCACCAGCAAAGATCAGTGGAAAGTGTATTTTATGGATTTTGGTGTTTTTGTTTTTATTTTCATTTCTTCAAAACAATTTTTTCTCATATTAAATTCTTCACTGACTCATAGGTCATAGAGTAGCATCATTTTCTTCAAGTTTTTTTTTCATTTCTTCAGTGACACATTAATCATTCAGTAGCATGTTATTCAATTTCATGGCATTGTATATTTTTGTTTTTCTTCCTGTTGTTGACTTTGGATTGTTGCTTTTAATTTAAGGGGATGTATAGTATTTTCTAATGGAGACTATCATATCCAGATGTGAGCATACAATGCAGTATGCATCTGTACTTCCAAAGATCGACTCCCAATGGAACTGTTAAGTTTATTTTGATAGTAGGATGCTGTACTCTCTGCCATTGCCCATGCCTGCAATGATGGACTTCATACTGTTTATGAAGAACTATAGTATTTTAATAATATAGGGGAATTTAGTGTGTTGGGGGGAGGAAAATTGGTGATGGGCAGGGAAAATTATGGAGCCCATGGAACTATATTATAAAATAATAAAATTTTTAAATTTACATCAATTTCAGTGTTTTATTAAAATAATTTTATCTTTTAATCCTGTTTTTACACGATGGATTTTTATTTTGATTCAGTAGAAAAATAGAGATGGAGATATAATCTGTGAATTTTATCCCCTGAAATGTACAGGAGCCAGGAGTCCAGAAATCAATGGAGGTCTCCTATATGGGTGCCTAGAACTGGCTTTGTGAGTATGCATTAGTTGGTACCAGAAATTGGAAGCAGAATTAAGAAAGATAACCTATTTAATAACCAAACTGCCCCTGTGCTCAGCGAGACTAAGAAGCTCATTTACATAGTATAGCTGATAAGTTCAAAAACTGAAACTCTGTCCCCTAGTGTCTGATTTCAGAATAAAGGCTTACCAACTTCCAAAGCATTACTGAAAATTTACAGATAAAACAGTGTCATATCAAACAGTGACATATAACAGTTTTCATTTTTTCAAAAAAGTCCTCTGATTTCAGACTGCAAGACATGACCTGTGGAAGAACCCAATTGCAGATATGAATTGGAATTGGATGTGATAATTCTGAAATGAGATGACAGCAACCAGAGTAAGCAAGAAACAATGTGCTCAAGGCATACTTAGAAAGGAAAGTGCTTGACACAGTAATTAAGATATGAGTTGTGACAGCTACATCCCACATTTCAGTGCCTGGGTTTGGGTCCAGGCTCTGCTTCCAACTCCTGTTGCCTGCTGATGTATACCCTTAGACGCAGAATGTGATGGTGAAAGTATTTGGGTCCCTGTCACCCGTGTGGGAAACCCTGACTGAGTCTTAGTTTCCAGGCGTCATTGGGCCCAGTCTCAGCTGTGGCAGATATCTGGAAAGTGGACTAGCATATGGGAAATCTCTCTCTCTCTCTCCCTTCATTTCTCCTCTTCTCCCCCCTCTTTTCCTTTTTCCTCCCCTCATCCCTAAGCTCCTCTATCTTTCTTTTCACCACCCCTCTCTCCTTATCCTATTAAATCAATGAAAAAGTGCATGAGAGTTTTAAAACATGCGGAAGATGGTGTCAACAGGCCTGATGGCTATTACTTGAATATAAGAACAGCAAAGCCCGAGATAAGAATGCACAGTTTTATCTATATTAGACATATTCCTGTATCCTTGCTATTCAGTAGGTAAGGATATATACCTTGGACCTAATGCTTTTATCTAAATTTCTCTGATTTTTCACTTCTAAGCCTTAACTGGCATTGCTTCCTTCTTGGAAATTACATCCTTTCTTGTCTATCCCACATTATTAACCATGGTAATAATGTCTACCTCCCTGCTTTCAAGGTTTTTGATACTGCTTCTTCTAGAAACTGCAAATGTCTGTTTTCCTTAAGGAGTGTATTGGAAACTTCTTGAGTATTTTCTTCTTTCAATTCAAGTGAGCTGAGACAAAAATTGTACCCTCTTAATCCTTAAATAGAGAGCATATGACTTCATACACAGAAGGGAGGTTAGTATCTGTTCATATGAAAATAGGATTATGAGGCAAGTTCATTTTTGCATAAAGCTGTGTAAAAATGTATGCAGGATTTTTCCTCCTATTAGTTTAAATTAACCTCTCATTGCTTTTCATAAATATTTTAAAGACCTAAGTTCAGCGAGTTGTCAGGGACTGGAGTGAGATCTAACACATTAGTAAATATTTTAGTTCTTCACCCATAAAACACATCAGAGATATTTTTCTTAATGCTGTATGAGGTAGTTATGGGCTTTGGTTTATTGTTTTCTATTTCATTGGTGTTCTTTATTTCCTTTATTGCACTATTGCTGTCTAAATGCTGGTTAACAAATCTGCAGAGTCAAATTCAAAATGAAAATGTGATAAAAATTACATTTTTATCAAAAGTTTATGGCAGCAAAACAGAGTGCTCTACCAAGTTCAACACCCCACTGCACAGGTTTCATGCCTGTGACTGTGGTCCCAAATATACCTTTCAGATTTTATGTGTTGTTATCTTTTTTGTCTCTTTTCCTTCCTATTAAACTCAACAATACATGGATTGTGCTTGTTTTGTTTCCCACTGTCCAGAAGGAAAAAAAAATTAGTGACAGATAACAGCCCCCTGAAAAGTATGTATTGAGTTAAAGTGTGGTCTGAGAGTGGAGTTACACGTTTTGAAACTTTTGAGGGTAATTGCTCAGACAACACTCTTTTCTCCATGTAATTTGACATGCGGTCCCAATTTCTGTCACACAATACATCCAAGAGGAGTTGGTGGTGATTTTTTTTTATTAAAAACCAACACTGAACATGTTGAATAGCTCTAATTTTCATCCCTAAGATGATTCTATATACAGAATGTACCAGGAAGACTCAATTACCACCTCTCCATTAAGGCAGGCCTCCCTTAAATGTGTTTGAGATTCTATCCAACAATTTCAAGATGAAAGCTGCTCATTCTGCTCAGCACCTATTTTGTGACGTAAAGACCTTAATTCTCCATTCCTGCCAATCTTGCTTCTTTCAAAAGCATTAAATTAACTTTTATAAAGGAAAAGAAAGAACCTGACTGAAAGCAATGAGAGGTTAATTTAAGCTATTGTTTCTGTGACATGGTACTACTCTGAAAAGTGTAATAACTTCATCAGATGGAATTCAAAACTTTAGGGAAAAAGGATTACGGCTTTCAGGCATTCAAAATACCTTTTGAGATATATGTGAGCAAGGTAATTGAAGAGTTTGGATTGTCTTTTGAGAGGATGTCAGAAGATCGTTTGAATCCAATCCAACATTGTTGTAAATAATAGGAGGTGAATCCTCAGCAGAGCTGTGTGGTGCCATTTAAAAGTGAGAAGCAAAACCGGCGATGCAAGGTAAAACTCTGCTCTTTCACTGGAAGTTCATTCTTTCATCTTTGTGAGCATCGCTGTCCTGAAGTCCTAAATATCTTGGAAGTAGTGATTATTATTGGAAAGGGCAGGCATTTACTAAAATATAATAAAACCTATCATTTATCAAGTAACTGTCATGTGAAGACAATGTCCTTGGTGTTTAAAAATGTCATCCATTCAGCTAATTCCTCGCCTTACATGCGCCAGGAGACTATATGGGCCCCAGTTCTTATCCCAGTTGTCCTGCTTCCCATCCAGCTCCCTGCTTGTGGCTTTGGGAAGCAGTGGAGAATGGTGTAAAGCTTTAGGACCCTGCACCCATGTGAGAGACCCAGAAGAGGCCCCTGCCTCCTGGCTTTGGATCAGCTCAGGTCCAGCCATTGCGGTTACTTTGGGAGTGAATCATTGGACGAAAGATCTTCCTCTCTGTCTCTCTTCCTCTCTGTATATCTGACTTTTTATAAAACAAAATAAATCTTTAAAAAACTTCATCTAATTCTTGTAACAACATTCCTGATAGACAGATACCCTCTCTTTCCCCACTGTGCAAATCAGAAAATCAAGGCTCAGAGAAATTTATTGCATTAACTATAGGCACAATGTTAAAAAAAAATAAAAAGAGCCAGACCCAGAATTACAGCCAAAGCTAGATTGACAAATAGCATGATCTTTATAACCTTTACCCTAACATAGATAAAATGAAAATTAATACATAAAACTTCTTTAAAAACTATAATTTTGACAGCATAATTCATTGTAAAAGATGTTTTAACTTCATTTACATTAATCATTTCTTTGTACTTAATAATTAAATGAGATGCATTATTTAAAATGAGATGTCTCATGTATTTTACCATTTGTTGGCTCAAAATGATCCCCATTACAAATGGTTGTGTGGAATTCTCCACCCTATATCAACATGGAATATGGGACATATTTGATGAAATCAAGGTATCCTATGTCTCATCCAAACTATCTTGCAAAAGTGGTTTTTCTTTCCTGAAATATCATTAACGAGGTTCATTCTATTTTCTGGCGCAACTGCTACAGAAGTTACTGACAGACTGTAAGATGTAGTTCCATTGATTGCTATCATGTTAGTGTCTATCAGATACCTCTGGCCGATTGTTTCATCTGTTAAAAAATCTGAAGCTACATGTGTAATGATAGATAATTTGGGCAAGTTTACCTGAGAAAAATACATGTTTAAGAGTCATGTTTTCTTTTAAAGTTTTATTTTATTTTTATTGGAGAGGCAGATTTACAGAGAGAAGGAGAGACCGAAAGATCTTTAATCAACTGGTTCACTTCCCAAGTGGCTGCAATAGCCAGAACTGAGCTGATCGAAAGCCGGGAGCCAGGAACTTCTTCTGGATCTCCCACATGAGTGCAGGGTCCCCAGGCTTTGTGTAATCCTCTACTGCTTTTCCAGACCACAGAGAGATGGACAGGGAGTGGAGCATGTGAAACAGGAATTGTTGTCCACACAGGGTCCCCGAGCAAGCAAGGTGAGGATTTAGCCGCTGAGTCACTGTGCCAGGCCCAAGTCATATTTTTAAATGATAAAGATTGGCATAGATAAAGGTAAATGTGAAGGGACTGGCATAATCACTCAATGCTAATCATCACCTTGCAAGAGCCAGGATCCGATATGGGCCCCAGTTTGTCATTTGGCTGCTCCAGTTCCCATCCAGCTCCCTGCTTGTAGCCTGACAAAGCAGTAAAGGCTGACCGAAAGCCTTGGGACCCTGAACCCACATGGGAGACCCAGAAAAAGCTCCTGGCTCCTGGCTTCAGATTGGCTCAGCTCTGGCCATCTAGGCTGCTTGTGCAATTTATCCACGTATGGAAGATCCTTCCCTCTGTCTCTCCTTCTCTCTGTAAATTTGCCTTTCCAATAAAAAATTTTAAATCCTTTAAAAAAATGAATGTGAGGGTGGAAATTAGAATAGGAAGACTAAGAGGAGAAAATATGCATTTCCCTTTACTGACCATAATGAGATTAGGGCCTTGATTGCAATAGCCTCAGACTGGGAAAGCTGCAATAGGAAGGGGAGATGGTTAGGAATCAAAATGAATGAAATAAGAATTGCATTCTAGAACAGAATGTCTGTACCTGTGTCCAGAACTGCACAGGCTGCATGTCAGGAAGGCAGCCATGGTAACTGTGGGTTAGCCAAATGGAAATAAAGCCGCTACCAAAGAAATGACATCAGATGTTACTTATTCCTTGCCACAAATATCCAATTAAAAAAATTATAATTTGAAATAAGACATAATTATTACACTACACAGACCATATTTCTACTTCTAAAAACAGAAATTGATTCTAAATTGATATAAATCTGCCCAAAGAAAATGATTTCTGAGTGATTTGAAGATTAAAAAATTTTCTTCACACTATAACAATGTGATCTCCCCTCTGTCTACTATTGTTGGAACATGGAGGTAGGGTAGAAACAACTGTTGGGTTTGGCCACAAGATAGGAATTCACTCCCTCTGTGGTCCTTGTATGTAACTCATTGACAATCTCCTGGCCTCTGTTTCTTCACTTGTAAAATCACAGATTATTACAAAAGATGCCATATTTCCTTTTTATTATAATTTGTTATTTTATTTCCTTCCACAAGGAACTTTTTCAAAAACTCCCTGGAATCTCTTTCTGCATAATACTTACATTCCTTTTGTCATTGTGGATTCTTGCTTAACTTAAAATGCAAAGTGAAACAGCTCATCTAACATGCAGGCACTCTCACCATTGCCCCTGTGGTAATGGAAGTGCCTGTTTAGGTCCTTTCCTCAAGTGCCAGATGGAAAATATCCCCTTTCAACTTTGCAGCGTATGACAGCTTATTTCTCCTTTAGAGATGCTATTGGAAGGCTGCTTCCACTTCAGGCTTAGTGATGTAATGATGTACCTGCAGTCAGTGGCACTGTTTTATCCTGTAATATTTTAGAAAATGGAGTAATTTGGATACTTTGTTTAGACATTTCTGAATAGTGATAGTGAGATTCATAAGTATCGTTTCTATACACATCCACAGCAAGTGGTCATAATTCTGAAGAAAATAGCAGTTTGCTAGTTTTAGGTTTATTTTATATGTGCTTGGTCATCCTGGAAGGCGTAATCGTGCAAAACAAAAGTTTTTGTCCTCATTCATTCTTTGATCATTATGAAAAGAACAGGCTGTGCCACTTACTTTTGCGATATTTTTGTGTACCCTGATATATTCCCAGTAACTGAAAAGTAACACCAAGTATTTCCCGATCTGGAATTTAATATTTAATCTACTTCATGTCTACTTTGGTGGAAACTCATCTTATGGTTCATTTGTTTTTCGGGTTAATGGTATATTTATTTTTCCATTCATTTGCATGTGTGCACACACTCACGCACACAGTTTTGCTGCTCTGGTGGGAAAGTAAGCAGGGATATTTGGTCTACTTTTTATTTGATGAATACGTGCACATACATAAACTTACTTAATCCCCAATTTAGGTCACTGAACATTGTGTAGTTTGTACAGCAGCTTCTACTTGCAGTCTGACTGCTTACAGAACTCTGCTGGAATTTATTTCTTATGTATATGCATGTTCACATGTGTGAATGCAAGTATGCAGACTGGGGGCCCACGGTGGTTAGCAATAATGCTACACTATAATACTAATTACTCAACAGTGGAGAATATGAGTGGGTATAACATAAAAATAGCAAAAGTAGCTTCAGATAACTTGAATCTAAGTTGTTCTTGCTAATTGTCCCCAATTGCTAAATCCTATGGCTTTCTCTTGCAAACCTCCCTGCCATCTTCGCTTGTAAAGCTTTCCAACCCCTGAGAAATCAAGGAATTTCTTAGATACTGGCAAGCCTTGGGTGTTGCTCTTGTTAGACTTTTTTTTTTTCAAGATTTATTCATTTGAAAGAGTGATAGAGGGAGAGACAGATTTTCCTTTTGCTGACTCACTGCTCAGATGTTCACAACATCTGGCTCTAGTCCAGGCCAAAGTCAAGAGCCAGTGACTTCATCTAAGTCTAACAGACAAATGGCAGTGCCCTAAGCTCTTAGGGCATGTTCTGCTACCTTCCCAGGAGCATTAGTAGGCTGAACTCAAATTCTCATCACAAGTAGGGGCTTAATCTGCTGTGTCACCCCAGATCCGCTTTTATACGTTTAGTGAAAAATCACATATGTCAATTTCTTACCTGCATGGAATATGTATATTCTTTAGCCAAGATGTCTTGGCTAAGATGGTGTCTGAGATAAAGAATTACATGGAAAAAATTCCAACTTCAAATGGACACGGGTCACAAAAGATATAATATGTGAATGGCAATGACACAAACCATCTTTCTTTTGCTATATATGCCTAAAATATGCTATTTGTGGTGTGCATTTCCATTGATTTCTGTGTTCAAATCACAGAACTTTTAATATAATTTCTGTCTGTGATTTATTACAAAGGTCTGCATGGAATTTCAAGATCTCTTTACTGAATACAATACAGGCTGAATGCATATTTCAGTATATTGATTTGTGCCAGTAACCTCTAGTCAACAAACCCACTTCATTTATCTAAAAAACTGATGCTGTCCTCAAAGAAACATAACTTATTGAATTTGTATAAAGCTGCTTAGTGAACCTTACGGTAATTTTCATTGTACTATATTGCCTCACAAATGTGCTTGATAACACACTTTTTAATGAGTTTCATATTTCCTTCTTGGAGGTAGGAAAAGATGATAACCAGCCACATAAACAGTTTTGGAGCCATTCACTTTCTTCTAAATAAAATAGAAGCAATATTGTAAGAGGGCTTTTTTTTTTCCTTTATTTTAACCAAATGTTCTATGGTAAACATTTTAAACTTAGCAGTTTTTGTTTTCTTTAGCTTAACCTAAAAATGTGCATTGTATCTATATGAAATAAAATCGTTTCAGATCCAGCCATTCAGCAAATGTGAAAATCAATTGCTTTCCCGGTACACTATTGGGATCTGAAAATTATTGGTACTTGGCTATTCTTTCATTTCTTGGAATGTAAATGTTTCTGCATAGTGTGGCAGCTGACTCTCCTTTGTGGTAGATTTCTTTCTTCCTGTGGCTTCAAATTGCTATACTCGGAGCTCATCTTTAGTGGGTGTTGACATTATTATTGTTTCCTTTTCCTTTAGATTTATTGTGTGCTCTGAGATGAGAAGCAATCTTTGTTGAGAGATTTTTGTTCTTTTGTTTGTTTTTTGCGTGTGTTTATTCAGCAAGTGTGTTACTGATCTTAAATTATTGAATCTGATTTTTCTGCCTTTAATTTTTAAACTAATCTTCCTGTACATGGGAGTAAGTAAGGAATTCCCATTTCAGTCAGATCATGGACCATGTTTTTAGGAGTGACCCAAACACATGTTTTCTGATCCAAGGAAACTCAAAGTGAAATATTTATGTGCATGAAATGAAGTAAATCCTAATGTAAGTTCAGTGTAACAGATTTACTAAAAATTAATGTTTGATATTTTTAGATGATCAGGCATGTAACATGAATGGAAATGCATAAAATATTAGGTAGAATGCTTCTGAAATGAATGAAATACTATAATAATAACATGCTAAGATAGGCTTAGTGGCTAGGTATTTCCTTTAGAAATACTTTTTTACATTCATTTCTTTGCAGTATAAAATCAAAAAGTATAAAATGAGAACAACATTCATCTGTCCTTGTCAGGAATATCCTGGGGTGAAAACAAACTTAATAAAAGTACCGGGTAAAATGTACAGTCTCTTGCTTTCTAGAAAAATGTTGATCTTAAATGCTTCTTGATAAGTCTCTAACAGATCATGAATTCAAAGTTTTTGTTACTCTAAGTAGAGTGGCAAGAGAAAGAAAATATAATCTCATTGAAGACCCAGTTTGTTCTGTGTATTTTGACAAATGTCACATGTTAATTATTTTTTTAGTACCCACAATCTTCTGTTTTTTGTTTGTTTTATTTTTTTGTTTCATTTCATTTTATGACGCATTTTCATAGGCTCTGGGATTCCCCCAACCTCTCCCCAAGCCTTCCCCACATGGTGGGTTCCTCCACCTTGTTGCAGTATTACAGTTCAAATCCAGTCATGATTCCTTCCTTGCAAGCATGTACCATGCATAGAGTCCAGCATCTTTTTGTACAGATAAATTCAACAGTTTCTTGGGGAGAACCATTCCTGGTCTGAAAGCAGAGCTGGCAGAATATCATCCCCTCTAATGAAAAGCCATAACATAACATCCACAACAATTTACAACATTGTGGAGTTAATTGACTTGGTGCTGAGTGACCAATATGTTAGAAAATGCAAGTTCTTAACCACATCCTGTGACTACTTCATTGACATATCAATTTTAATTTTTACACAACCGGCTGCTATACACCTTAAACTGGCTATAGGGTACTATTCAGCTGTCTTATGTCTATTTTCATTTTTATATCTAGCAGTTTATAGTATTAAAGCATTATTTTTACTGAACTTGGCAAAATTTAGGGTAGTGCAAACTGGCTTATAACTCTAACAAGGCATGTGTCAACAGTTGAGAACAGCTTTAGGAGGGGTGTGCAGAGAAATCTTCAATACCCTAGTGAGGAGTAACTAAACTTTGTGTCCTGCCTAGTAAGGTATATGTGAGTCCAGGCTGACCATTTCCTGCCTGGTTCTAAGCTTTCTTTGTTGGTCCCTTTTTTTTTTTTTTTTTGTGGGGAGGGGAGCTCCAGAGCAACCCTGATGGTCATTGCAAGAGAGTATGGGGATCCAAAATTGGAACTAAGTAAGGACCAGGGTCAGTTGCCCTCCTAAGTTCCGAAGGAAGTTTACTGTTCTTCTGTTTCTGCAGACCTCTCAGGGCTCCCGGCTAATGCTCCAATGACATTAGATCCTGCGAAGAAGAATCTGGGCTTCTTCCACTCCATGTGGGAGATCCAAAAGGGAGTGGATGACCTCAGAATTCTTAGCCTACAAGGGCAGTCTAGTTCAACATGGTCTCCTTGGCAACTGGGATACAGCCTTTGGTGCCTGTACTGATGATAGTCCTTGGTGAGAATCCGGGATTCTCTAAGGTTGGGTACAAGCCTCCTCTTCTCCCTCTGCTCCACTCTGGGGTACCCCCCTGCTCTGTGCATAGAACATCCTGTTAAGAGGTTGTCAGGATCACTCTGGATTCCCCCTGTATGTCTTATACTTTTGCTAATATCTAATGCTGATTCGAGTCTGTTATCTATAAGCTACCTGCTATATTCTTGATGGGTTACACTTAGTGTCTTCCTCACACATTCTAAGGAGGTGGAAGCACAATCTTATTTTAATGAACAGATATGACAAAATAATAGTAAATAGTTATTTAGATTTTCAAATTATGTTCTATGATCTGAAATCTATGACCTTTCCTTTATACTACGTTTCAGGAAACAATTTTTCATTTTATTTTTTACATATAACATTGGTAAGAAATACGTGGAAACACGAAAGTTGTTTTTTCACAACACAAATAACTCCCCAGTTTGAGTAATATTACATTTTGATTTTGCTATGATATTCTTGCACTCTTTAACAAGTAATGCAGGTATAAGTCTCTGTAAGAACACATTTGTAAACAAAACAGGTTTTACAAGGAATAAACCTTCATAGGTTTTACAGGTGAGCTATGAAGGTTAGAGCAAATGCTTACTATAGTGTCAGTTAAAGTGCTTATATATGAGTGATATTTCATTTGTTTTAGATTTTTCTTTACAGTTGAATGTGGACTCAGGAGGAACCAATGTTTTAAGAGGGCACTCAGATTTTCACATAAAATCATTTTTGTTGCTGTCAGAAGATTTCAAAATAATGTGAGAAAAGCCGAAACTTTAATCAGTACTTTGGTACAGTCAATTTATCTTTCTTGTCTTTACAGTGAATGTTACTTCTGTGATCTGTGCTCATAGAGTTGCTGACTATCTCAAGGTGGTCACTGAGCCATATTGAATTAAGCAGACACTTTGAATACCACATTCCATGTTACATTGCCAGAAAATGGAGTATTGCCTCTGATTTCTATCCAACTGCATATTTACCCATGAGGTAGCAGATAATGGCCCAAGTGCTTGGTGCCCTGCCACCCACATAGAAGACTCATATCGAGACCTTAAATCTTAACCCAGCCTTGGATGTTGGGTGATTAAGGTGTGAACCAGTGAAAAGAAGTGTGTGTGCATGGTGTTTGTGTGTGTGTGTGTGTGTGTGTGTGTGTGTGTGTTTCTGCCTTTCAAAGAAACACATGAAACTTTAAAAAATCATCAAAGGTTGAAAATTTAAGAGGGTATTTATGAAAAATGCTTAAGTGCTCAAAAAAATAAATTTTCAGGCCCAGTTCAATAGACTAATGGCTAAAGCACTCGACTTGCGTGCTCCTGGATGTCATATGGGCTCCCAGACCATAACCTAGCTGCTTCTCTTCCCATAGAGTTCACTGATTGTGGCCTGGGAAAGCAGTTAAGGACAGCCCAAAGACTTGGGACCCTCCACACCTGGGAGACTCAAAAGATGATCCTGACTTTGGATTGGCTCAGCTCCGGTCGTTGTGACCGCTTGGAAAGTGAACCAGCAGACAGCAAATCTGCCTCTCTGTATTTCTTTCTCTCTGTAAATCTGCCTTTCCAATAAAAAGAAACAAATCTTTAAAAAATAAGAAAATAAAGAGAAAAAGTTCAGTATCTTAAATTTAATCAGTTTTGTCCCATCTCCAGGTAGCTCATCCTCCAGGTAGCTTTCTAGACTTTGCTTGTAATATGTTAGAATTAAAAGTCTTATACTTCCTTAGTTTTTAAAATTATTATTCTAACTTCTGTATGTCTAATTCAAATGTTCAGTTTAACACTAACATAGTAGAGGGATAATAAATAGTGTTCTATAAATAAACCAATATAGCTAACATTAATTGAATAATTATTAGTTTTTGTGTGCGAGGGAGTTTATTCCTTGTGAAAATCCTGCAAAGGATGTAATCTGACTCATCCAAATTACCAATGGGTGAGTGAAGCAACTGAGTCCCAAAGGGGTTAATTTGCCCCCAGTGAACTGTGACTCTAGGATTTCAATAAAGTTTTTGGGTGCCACAGCTTATGTTCTAAAATACTGCAGTATTCCAGCTTCCATTGAAAATAATTTGTGTTGCTTGTAGAAAATGAAACAGGACAAAGATTCCCCCAAATTTCTTTACCCAAAGGTATCCACTCTTTTTGATCCATACATCTATTTGTATGTAAGCTTTAGGTGGCTTCTATGTGTATGTTTCCAAATGAATTTTGTATCAATATAAAAATATGTACAAATATGTATAGAGAAACATCCATAGTCACCTTGTATGGAAATGACCTAAATCTTGGACAGTTCTGATGTTTTGAATTGGAACAAGGTACTCCAGTAATGTTTGGTCTCGCAGTTAGGAAACCCATCTCCCATATCAGAATGCTTGGGTTCAAACTGACTTTTCTCTCCTTTTCTCTTTCTCTCTAATAAATAGTTGTAAAGAGCTGCAAGTGCAATAGAAAAATGAAATAAACCAACAAAACAGAAGTATTGATGTTAGAATGAGTGAAGGAGATGGTGGCATTTTCCAATGGACAGGGAAAGTGTCATGTCAGATAGCTTACAATATCGGTATTCCTTAATGGGCTCCCTCATCTCACCTGTGCCCACAACACATACATCCTGCAGGCAGTTTTCTTCAAGTGTCTAACTTTGTCAGTGTTTCTCCCCAAAGTACTCTTTCAGTCTCACTAACTGCTTGGTATTCCACAGGTTTAATCCCCTAATAGGAGCGACATTGAAAAGTCAGTAATTATGTCAAAATTCTCCTCATTGTCCTAGTTTGAATTATGAAGAAAGAGGTTTACCTCAACTGGAAATTTTTTTTTCCAGTAGACACCTGATTCTAATGAAAAACAAAAGTTGATAGAAGTGGGAGGACAGAACAATATTACAATATAGTGGGTAAAGCTGCCACCCGCAATGCTGGCATTAATATGGGACATATGTCCATATGGGAACCAATCTGGATCGAAAGTGGGAGTATCTGCTCCACTGATCCAACTCTGATAATGGCAAAGGAAAAGAACATCCTGCTTGAGCTCTTGGCTTTGACTGGTCCAACCTTGAGCACTGCTGTCTGAGGTGTGAACCAGTAGATGCTTCAAGCTTTATGTTATAAGCCTTTTAATTGTAATGGGGAAAAAAAACAGAGAGGTGGGGGGCAGTACTCACCTTTCCATTTCCTCAAGTCAAAGCATTAGACTCACTTCATTTATATTTAGGTGATGGCTTCAGTATGCTCCATAAATATCTATGTTCCTAAATGTAAACATTCTCCTTGAAATCATACATGTTAAATTTTCTCTATGCATTTTAGTCCTGTAAATAGAATGAAAAATAAATAAATCTTGCATTACCCCTGCATATTCCACACAGAAACTTCAAAAGAATACTTTTTTAAAAAAAGATTTATTGATTTTTATTGTAAACTGAGATTTGCAGAGAGGAGGAGAGACAGAAAGATCTTCCATCCGCTAGCTCACTGCCCAAGTGGCAACAACAGTCAAAGCTGAGCTGATGTGAAGCCAGGAGCCAAGACCTTCTTCTGGGTCTCCCATGTGGGTGCAGGGTCCCAAGGCTTTGGGCCTTGCTCTACTGCTTCCCCAAGCCACAAGCATGTAGCTGGAAGGAAAGTCTAACACCCAGGATATGAACTGGCATACACGTGGTATCCTGGTGCATGGAAAGCAAGGACTTTAGCCAGTAGGTTATGGCACCAGGCTCCAAATAACCCATTTTTAATGTACTACAAGGAAATTAATAGCAAAATTAAATGTCACAGTTGCTAATTTGGGGCACAGGTTACGCTTGCAGAAATTATGTAAAGCTGGTGTGGTTATATTGTGTAGTAAATTACACATTATTTGAAGAAAAGTTAAAACCAAAGGCGAAACATCAGTATGATTGCCAAAAACTACAGAAAAAAATTTCAATGTTGCAGAAAAAATTTAGAAAGAGACAATAATGAAAATATGGGAATATAAATTTTGCTAAATTCTCTCTCAAAAAAGAAAGGAATTCAATTTTGTACCAGCTGCAATAATTTATTCTTGAGACCATGTTTTAGTCATTGCTTTATTTTGACTTAACAAGCAACAATCTAACATTGCACAAACGCAAACTACAACCTTGCTAAAATGCAATTCCTGAGTTTACAGTTTTACTAATTGAACGTGAAGCCAACTTACACTCACTAATGCTTTAAAACATTCCCTGAAGCAAAACATTGCTTGGCAGATTTGCTTCGAGTGGTCTCTACATATTTCTATTTCATTTAGGATTCAAGAGATTCTAAATTATTCTCTATATTTTTACCTTATTTATTCTCGTGGCATGAGCTGTGCATTGTTGCTTTGTGTACAACTTTTGCAGTGTTTTATGATCTTGGTCAAGTAGCCATTGTATTTTCTCATGTTCAGTTTTAATCTGCAAAAAAATAGATCAAGTGCAATAAATAGATTGAGATTTAGCTGCAACTTCATCATGAATTTATCCATTTTTTTCTCCTGTTTTTTGCAGTTCAGGAAAGCGTATTGTCAGAATATGTTTTTTTTTTTTTTTTCCGACTGAAGTGGGAATGTCTGTGGGATTTTACCTTGAAGCATAAAAAATGTTACAAGAAGTGCTCAGCACCAGGAATAAAAAGAACTCGCTAAATTTTACAAATTATTATAATGTCACTCATGTTTATCATGAATCTATGATATATATAAAGGAGAGAAGTATGATTTTAGTAAGTCTAAACTATAAGCATACTGCTTTGCTTGTTAGGGCCACTATGACAGAATATGGCCTGAGGTAGAACTTGTTGAAAACCATATTAAACCTTTCTGTCTAGCCAAACACCGCGTGAATTATGCGCATGTTACCTTCCATGCCCTCTCTCAATACTTAGCACTCTATGTTCTGTGACCTGGTTTCCCCTTCTTTGTTACTGCTGCACTCTCCATTTATCTTGCCTTCCTAATTCTTACATCTGTGATAGAGTCCCAATGCATATCACCAGCCCTATACATTCAATGAGTTACAGATTCCTCTTTTCAAAAAGTGTTTTGTTTCAGGATATATTTATTTTACTTAAATGTTATTTACAAAGAGAGAGTAAAAGACACAAAGTAAAAGACCAGTTCACTCCCCTCAGTGGCCAGAACTAGGCTGGTCTAAAGCCTAGAGCAGGAGTTTCCCTTGGGTTTCCCACATGGATGCAGAATCTAAAGAACTTGGGCCATCTTCCACTGCCTTCACAGGCCATTAGCACGGACTTACAACTTGTGTTCTTAAAAGCAAGGCTCTTTGTTAAGATCGGTAAATATCCCAGAAAATCAAATGTCAAGAGCTGCATGGAACTCATCGCTACCATTTCTTCTGTTTTGACTATTGGAGATTTCTTTACCTGTGTCTTTCAGCTTTCCAAGAAATACAGTATTTGCAAGGCTACAATTGCAACAAAGCTAATTAAGCCACCAGAGCGATGTTGGCATGCCATGAGAGTGCCAGTTAGTTCCTTCTGCTTCACTTCTGAATTCCTTCCCTCTATATGCCTGAGAAATCATCAGAAGATGGACCGAGTCCTTGGACCAGGTGACAATCATGTAGGAGAACCAGACGGAGTTCTGGGTTCCTATTTTGGCCTGGCCTAGCCATGGATGTTGCACCTTCAACACTTTCTTCTGCCTCTCTCTCACCCATAACACCATTACCCACCCTCACCACAAACTGACTCAAATATATTTTTTAAAATCTTTAAACATTTTGAAAATGAAAATATTTATTATGTTTTATACAGTATTTCGTTTTCTATGGTAGGTCATTCACTATCAGTTATTATCAATGTCTGATGCATTTCTTTTTAATTCATACTTATAATTTGCCTTGCAAAAAAGTAACTCAAGGATCTGAAGTAAGAGATATTATATTCCAGGAAAAAATATATACCTCATATTTGAACTTCTGTTTTTGTAAGTAAAGCCTACTCCATGCCTTTGGCTCAGGACTGTTTATGGAATATTACATCAATTCATTTTATTCCCAGACACTTCCCCTTCATTTTCTACTTCACTGCAAGTGCTAGACTCTGGCCTAATAATGGAAAACAAGGACTTATTTTTTGTTGTTTTGTTATGAAGGAGAGTAAATTTCAAAGGAAGACAATCTGATGCACTTAGGAACTAGGGGAATTCCTTTGACCACGTATGTATATATTGAATATATGTGTAACAGTTAGACAGGAAGATATGTGTGTTTACAGCTACATTTTGTATTTTAGTGATGTTAGAACTATAAGAACTTCATTGCAAAAAAAAAGTCTGTGCCCAGAATCGGTACCAATTTGCGTTTGTTTTTGTAATTATTTCTGTAATTGGTTGTACAAATCAATATAGACATAGCTGACTTATTTCAACCGCCTGTCTAATTTAGATATGCATAGATGGGACTAATGCACATCCAATTTGTTTTTCACTTTTTCAGAAGCGAAACACGTGACTGCACTATTAGGATGATATCCAAACTAGTATCCCATTCCTACATTCAAATTCCAAGATTTTTTAGCATATAGAAAATGAGCATTCCATATCATAATTTAATAGTCAATCAGGAGATTTGGATGTGTTAAGTTATATGCGCACAATTACATTTGGAAATTACTCAAAAACATCGTTAAAATACTTTCTGTAAATACATGTGAAGTTTACGTGTTACTTGATTTGGATGATTCAATTGTTCACTATTCTTCCAGCATCTCTGAAGTCAAAACAGAGGCTCCCATCTTTCTGTTTTGGTTTATTTTATTTTTAAGTGACATGTAATTACTGAACATACTTGTACGGCGTGGTGCAATGTTTTGATACATGTATACGTTGTGTAATAATCAAATCAAGATGTTTAACATATGCATCACTTAATTTGTGGTTCATTCTGTTACAATAAGAACATTTAAAATTCCATTCTCTGCCTGTTTTGAAACCTTCACTAGAAATTTTTTTGCAATAGCGAAGGCAAGGGAAAAAAAATCAAATGTCCATCAGTGGATGAATGGATAAAGAAACTGACATAATCTACTTTATGAAATACTACTCAATCATAAAATTGAATGAAATCATACCATGTGCAATGAAATGGGTGCAACTGGAGCCTATCACACTTAGTGAAATAAACCAACCCCAATAAGAAAAAATATCATATGTTCTCTCTGACATACAACCACCTTTAGGGAAATTATAAAATGAAGAAACGTAGGTAGTGAAGCATATACATAAACTGTCACAGATGAGTGATATAACAGAGACTGTAAAATGTAATTCCCACACAGGGAAGTAAAGTTACATTGCAGTACATGTCTCTACTCCTGAATAAAAATAGGACTCATTTTGAAACATGAAAATATATCCATACAGAATGATACTAGATTTTCCACCTCTAACTAAACCTCCCCCCAATGCTACATTTAAAATAGCAGAAAGTTAATCTTGTAGCTGTTGCTAAAAGACTGTACTATTGTGATAATTGGGGGAATAATGGTGAAGGAGATTGGGAAGGAAGAAGAGATGAAATGAACAATGCCTATATCTGCAAAACTGTAATAGGGCAAATAATAAATATGTTTTTAAAGATATTCAATATACTACATATGAATGTACATAATACATGGCATAAAAGTAATTTGGCCATAGAGGCAAGTTTTCTTGCACAGCACATTAGCCCAGCACCTGGCAAACCTATATCCCTTATCAGACTTCCTGGGATCAGGTGCTCCCTGAGCTTCTGATCCAGCTTCTTGTGAGTTCTTCTGGCAGGCAGCAGGTGGTGGCCAAAGAACTTAAATGTGTAGAATGTGAAAGACCTACAGGGGTTTCTGGCTGCTGGCTTCAGTCTCATATAGTCCATGCTATTGCTGGCTTTGGAATTGGGACAAATGTCCAAAAAAGGAAGACCTGCTTCAGTCTGTCTGTGTTTCTTTCTCCCTCTCCCATTCTTCTCCCCCATCTTCCCAGACTCTCTCTGAAAAAGGAAAATAAAGAAATGAATGTTTTGTAAAATTTGCATGTAGGAGTACATGAGAAAATTGTGAGAAGTGAGCTCAAAAGGTAGAATATGCATCGGAAAATCTGAGAAGAGAATCTTAGAAAGTCAGACTGAGAGCATCTGAGTAAAAACCCTGAACACTATGCCAGTGACTTTGCATCATGTTGTTGACCATAAAGAGAATTTCCGGGCTCAGGGAAGGCACTATTAGGGCTTGTGTTAAGGTATTTCAAAATTATATTTGTGCCAGAAACAAGACTATATTATGATATGGATGAATCTGTTATTCTATCTACTTTTGAAACATGTTATTGGAAGAAAACACTGATGCAAAAATATACCATGTCAGGAAGTCTTTGAAAAAATATATATTTTTAAAAAGCCACATCTGTTTTGGCACTCAAATTTTGGTGATAAAATATGTTTGTTAGAAACATTCAGATGATTGATAGCAGATATAGTATTACCATTTATGATTTATTTTACTTCTGTGGATGCGTTTGTGACATCTGTTTTAACACAATTTAAAAGATTTATTGGTTTTCAGATTATAATAAAATATGTTTTTATTGTTTCAGATGATTGTTCCCATGCATTAACTGAGCAATTGTGGTAAGTTTGTTTTTTCTTCTCAAATCTGCGTAACATGCTGGCTCTTCTGAGATTTAAAATGAATTATTTTGTGTCTAAAACCTATGGTTATGTTACTTGAATCGGTTTTCCTCAAGCAATCCATTAGGCAGTTATAGATGTTCCTTCTTTCCTGTTTCCAATAGCTGTAATATTTTAGTGTCAAACTTGATTTTGGTCAATGGAGAGGTTTGTTTGCTTGTGCGTTGGTTTTTATCCACATGTTTAACATCTTCAGTGAAGTGAAGTTCTGTTAGCTATTATTTCAGTTTTATAAGAAATATCTTCCAGTGTTTATATTGATATTTAGTGATACAAATCCATATTTTTTCTCTCTTATTCTAACAAAGATAGTGGGAGAAAATGTGCATGCTTTAACTTACCTAGTTCCCTTGTGTTACTATGGGTATTTATTGAAAACTAAGATTTCTGTGGGCACTTTATTTCATTCTGAACTCTCTTTGAAGAAGTTACTAGTCATTATGTCTGTTTGGGGACAGTAAGCCCAACATACATGCATAATGTTCCAGGACTGGCAAATTGGTCGTTTTAAGAAGAGAAAAAAATTATATAAGATTTTCATCCATTTTACATCTTGGACTGCTTCACAGTTTATGAAAACCACATTGAAAGAAAGCGTTGCCTATTTCTCCTGCATAATCATGAAAGAACACTTTTGTGTTGCCCCTCGCTGGTCACCAGATACGACTTTTTAGTACAATGAAAGATGGCCAGAGTGGGAGTTGACTGGGGGTAAGATCGAAGAAGGTTTGTTGGTTTAATGAAAGTTCACATCAGTTTTGAATAAGAAAGACTAGGGTAACTGTAAGGGGTATTATATGATGTGATTTAGGGAGAAGTAAATATCAGAGAAAGAAGCGTCGGAAACTACATTGTATTAGTGCTTGCTTTTCAAACCTTAATATGTCTTTGCATTAGCTGTGCTGTCGCGTAAAGAAACACAGACCACTTCAGTAGATCTGAAATGGGGTCAAAAAACTGAATCTCTGTGAACTTCTGGATGATGTTGAAGCTGCTAGCATAGGGTCAATGCTGCAAATAGCAAGGTGTTATAAGTAATCCTCTCTGGATTGTTCATATTCAAGAAACTTCAATTATGCCCTTAATTTTCCAGCATTTGATTTGCATCTGTTTCAGTGCTTATATTTCATCATGTGTTATACTGAGAGGAAAAGAAATCCTGTTTTAGTTTACTCAAACACAAGAAGTTGGTTTTTCCAGCTCCCTCTCTATTCTGCTTCATCTCATTAATCTTTGCTAAACTGTACAAGGTTATGGGTAATCAATGAGTTTGAGTTTGGTAATTGTCAGATGGTCAAAATGTAGTATCTTATTTTCCAATATATTCTTCAAATACTGTAATCTATTTAAGGACAATGATACCATTGCCTTATAATGGTCATATTATAAAACGCACCAATGATCATGGATATTAGATAGTCTGCCGTAATACAAAACTTTATCATTCTTGAATATGAAAGTAGTTCAGTTTTTGCCTTGAAAATGTTGTACAATACTCTTGGTTTTCTATCACATTCAATTAAAATTACGAATGACACCCAAAATAATTCTTCAGCTTGTTCGTATCTCCAACAAATTACTGCGATAACAGACTGCATGCATTGGTATGTGAGAGTGAGGTTGAGTTATCATTAATAATCAAGAGGCTAAATTACTAGTTTAAAGTCTGAAACTTCCTCAGACCTAGAGTTTTATAGAAGCCTTGAAAATTGATCTTCCAAAATCAATTGGACTTTTCGACTTAAGAGTTTTTATAAATGCTTTTCAAACTGGGCAGATAAATAGTAACTCCTGGGAACCATCCAGACCAAATTAATTCATTCTAAAGTCTTCTGATTGCAGTCCTGTTCCTTGCTAATGCAACTGGGAAAGGAAGAGAAAAAGTTGCAAGTGCTTACACTGCCACCTCTGGAAGACAAGTTTGGAGTTCTGGGTTCTTGGCCTCTGCATTTTACAGCCCTGGCCATTATGAACATTCAGAGAACCAGCATATGCAAAATCTCTATCTTTGTATCATTCTCTTTTCCTTTTTTTATATCATTCTTCCTTTAAATAAATAAATAAGCATATCTCTTTTTCAAAAGAGAATATACAACTATTCAATAATTGGATCTGTACATGGATAGAAAATTTCATACATGGAAATATCTCATATAATTAAGTCATATCATACCTGAACTTATATTAATAATGTCTAATTCATTTTGGTGCATTTCCAATCTGTGTGAATGCGATCTTTGTTGTAATTGTTACAAATATAGATGATGTTTAATAGAGTGTGGTGATCAGAAATCTTAAGTTGAATGTGCATCCTAGATGATTGTAAACAAGAATGGAGGTTTGAAGCTGATTTTTAAAAAGAGATTCATGTATTTATTTGAAATAGTTATGGAGAAAGGAGGAGAAGAAGAATGAAGAGGAACAGTAGAAGTAGAAAGAGAGAGAGAGAGAAAGAGAAAAAGAATATTTTATCTGTCAGTTTACCTTCCAGGTTGCCTAAACAGCCAGTCCTGTGTCAGGTCAAATCCAGGATCTAGGTCTTTCACATTTGTGGTAGGATACCAAACACTTGAACTGTCTCAACTGCTTTTCCCAGGCCATTAGCAAAAACCTGGACAGGAAGTGGAACTGTTAGGACAAAAAAAAACAGTGCCCATCGAGGATACTGGCATCACAAGCAGTGGCTTTGTCTTCTTGGCGCAGGGCCGGTCCTTGAATCCAGTGCTTCAATACCACATGCTACACCTTCCTTGCTTTATTTCAGTCTGCGTGTGTATCCCCCTTCTTTTTTATGATTATTTTACTTGAATTACCTGAGATCAAAGTTTCAAAGCAACATTTGCTTTTCCTAAAGACACGCTCACACAATCTGCATTTCAATTTTTTTATTGCTTTAGACACAATTTAAAATGACAATACTGGAAACAAAATCTTTAAAAATATTGAATGCTAGGATTAAAACAACAGAAGTATATCACCAGTGGCCTAAGAAATAACTTACTGAGAAATCAAACAGAAAAAGTACCATAAATACTTTTGATCCTAAGTTACAGAAGACTTTTACCACATTTGGTTATTTTCCTCCATCAAATCACTTTAGGTGCTTGAAGAATTCTGAAAATACTGCCTATCAAAAGTGTATTCATGACATTGTTAGCAATAATAATTAGTGCTGGCATCGGTGTTAGTAGTGAGATTTGTCATAATGGTGGTAGTGATTGAAATGAGCTGGTAGTGATTATTTTTTCATTTAGCATATTTTATTTTTTCTCATTGGTTCTCCTGATAATGTGATGTTGATACAATGAGTACAAATCAGTGTACTTATTATCACTCATTAAGTACTTATTATTCCTCAGGCATTGTGATAAATCCTTCATTATTTTTTTCAATCCATTCAACAATGTCATGAGTTAATGAAATCATGTCCCATTCTGTGGAACAGGAGAATCTTAGGATAGGAAAACTTAAATAACCCACTTAAGTCACAGAGTTAAACAAATAATACAACCTGATTTTGATATGGAGTGTGTAAAGGATCTGTGTTTAAACTACCCCAAATCACACTGACAGTAAATAACAACTTGTTTCTCCTGATTGTGAGGATTGACCTGGTACCTAATCTGTCCTACCATATTAGGGCTGGGTTTACCCAGGTGGCTGCAGTGAAATTGGAGCGTACCTGAAGGATTCAGTTCTCCATATGGTCTCCCTTTCTTGAACGATAAGTTTTTGCACAGTTGCTTCCTGCATAAAAGAATAGCTTAGACTTTCCAGAAAGCATGCAGCTCATGGAGTCTTCCAAAGGACAATCCCCTTTAGAAGTGCCTTTCTAGTATAAGGTTTGCTAAAAAAAACCAGTGGCTAAGGTAAATGATGTAGCCAAGCCCAAAGTTATTGTAAGAAAAGAGCAAATAAGTGCTAGTATGAAGGCTGTGCTGTGGCATAGTGAGTGAAGCTGTCACCAGCAATGCTGGCATCTCACATGGGTGCTGGCTAAGGTCCTAGCTGCTCCGCTTCTGAACCATCTCCCTATAATGTATCTGAGTGGGCAGTGGAAGATGGCCCAAAGAGCTTGGGCCCCTGCATCTATACAGCAGACCCGGAGAATCTCCTGGCTCCTGATTTCAGATCTGCAGCTCCATCCAGCCTTGGCAATCACTTAGGGAGGGGACTAGTAGATGGAGCATCTCGCTCTCTCTAACACCACCTTCCAAATAATTGTATGCGTTTTGTTTGTTTGTCTGTTTTAAAAAGAATTAGCACAATTAGCACAAGCTGGTGGCACAGTTGGGTGGTTTACACCAGCTATAGTAGACTCTAATTACTATGGTTTATATGCTTTTCTAAAAATTTGTTATTTTAGCAGCAGAGTCACAGAGAAAGGAGAGACACAGATCTTCCATCCTCTGGCTCATTCCTCAAGTGTCTTCAGTAGCCAGGGCTGTGCCAGGCTGAGACCAGGAACATCACCTGAGTTTCCCACATGGGTAGAGTAGCTCAAGTACTTGGGCCATTATCTGCTTTTCTCTAAAGTGTGTCAGCAATGAGCTGAATTGAAATAACACTGCTGGAACTTGAAATAGTACTCATATGGGATGCTGGTATCAAAGGTAGCTGCGTTGTGAACCATAACACAGCACTGAACCCTATATTATATTTAAGTTGCTATAGTTTATTCATTTCCTGAGATTGAAATTGAACACAGGAAGGAAGAAAAATATAAAATATCTTTGAACAGACATTGTAAAAAAAATTTAATCTGGAATCATTTCAATAATTGCATGTTATGTAAGTATCCTATGCAAAATTCATTATGAAAATCCACTGTAGAAGTAAATGATAAGATTCAAAGCTCAGGACCCAGCACAGTAGCCTAGTGGCTAAAGTCCTCATCTTGCATGTGCCGAGATTCCATATGAGCACAGGTTGTAAATCCGGCGACCCTGCTTCCAATTCAGCTCCCTGCTTGTGGCCTGGGAAATCTGTCAAGGACATCCCAAGGCCTTCGATCCTGCACCCACGTGGGAGACCCAGAAGAAGCTCCTGACTCCTGGTTTTGGATCAGTGCAGCTCTGCTCCAGGCACTGTGGCCACTTGTGGAGTGAATCAGTGGGCGGAAGATCTTCCTCTCTGTCTCTCATCCTTTCTGTATATCTGACTTTCCAATAAAAATAACATAAATTTTTAAAAGGATTCAAAGTTCAGAAATTCAGAGACTTTGGGGGAATTTTCCTAGTGTCATATCAGCCACTTGTCAAGTAGAGTTTTGCAACACTGTGAATGTTTACAAACTGAATTTCTGTTCTGAAACTAAGGTAGGCCTAAGTATTCTAAAGTACATATCAATGCGCAAGTAGCAACAAGATAGACAACAGTGATTTGAGATCTGCTTAGGGAGCCAAATTGTATCTCAGGTGAGCATTCGTAAAAAAAAAAAAAAAAAAAGGCATTCGTCTGCAAAATGTCCCCTGCTGTTACCGATGACGACAGGTCTTGTTATGAAGTTGTGGATAACTTTGAATTTTAAGCAGGCCTGTGTCCTATCGGAAATGCTGAAATGCCTTTACCAAAAAATAGACATCTTTGAAAAATAAGATGTTTTGTTTATCACTGTGGATTCCCTACCACAGTGCCTACACTGAGGGCCAAAGAAAGTCTTGATGGTTCAGCAGTTCTTAATGAAATAAAGGAGTTTTGCCTCACTGCGTTTCAGCTATTTTTCTTCTAGCAACTCCACAGATAACATCTGTCTCCAGGACTATAGATTTGGTAGTTTTTACCAGCTCTAAATTCCCTCTATTGCTTAAGAGTAGTAGGAATCAACAGCCGACTCCCATCATTTAGAGACCAACAATGTGGAAAATTGAGTGGCCTCAATATGATTGCCACGCAAACGTCCCTCCTGTGAACTGAAGTCTCGCTTGGAATTTGAACTAAATCCCAAAAAAGGGGAGAAAACAGCAGAAGTGAGTGCTAAAGCATATTTTTCACTTTTTCTTAGCAACAAATAGAATTATAATAGCTTTATCTTCTATTATAACTAAAAGCAAGACTCATTTCCCAGTTCTTCCAGGGAGTTCTGTCCTACTAATCAAGGAAATCTAAATCCATATTAGTATAAATCAAAGAGAACTACTTCCCCAATATATCAAATATGGATTTCTCAGTTGTACCAACAAAATAATTGGATGCATGTACAAATGCTGAATCACATATATAAAATTCAAATTTTGTGTATGCAAAACAGATGATTGTGCAATCAAAGGAAAGTCTGATTAAAATCATTGTATATGTAAATTCTTCATTTGCTGGAGCAGTCATATTTTGATATATGCATACTTAATTAGTGATTTCTAGTTTAAGAGAGTCTCATAACAGAAATATACATGCCTAATGGATCTCATGTTAGACCTGTTAATGAAATATTTTCAATATTTGATCATCACATTGTTATTTAAATATTATATTTCTTCATGATTATCAACATCATGTAAAACCAGTAACTTTTAATCTTGTTTTGAAAACTAGTCACTCAAATCTTAAGAAAACACTGTCAATTTTAAGATGAATATTCTTTACTTTGGGGCTTTTATTCTCAATGATAAAGCAGAGAATTAGTGAAATAAATGGAATACCCATGATCATAAACCCTCCATTCATTTTCACTTGTCAGTAATATTTTAACATTTCTCACATTTGCAATTAAATCACAGTGCACTTGATAGTCATTTAGCCTATTATCTTTTCCATTACAGTACTCTTGAATTTAATGGTGAAGCTTATGCCATTATCAAGATGTTTTGGTAAATGTGATGTAACAGTCAACAATGTCTCACAAATCCAGTTCTGCCATCAACTGTAACAAACACCTGTCCTTACTCTGTGTCCGGTGACCAACAGCTTATGACCGGCTGGTGAGATGCACTTACACAGTTTGCAGATGAGGACTCGGAGACTTAGCTTAAATGACTCTCCAAAAGGTCATGAAGCAGCTCTTTAACAAAACTGGGGAAGTAGCACTTTGGGTAACTTGTGACTGCTTTGAAACAGCATTAATTCTTCTCCAGTCACTCCTGATAAGGTAGCTGTGACTTTCTGGAAAACTGAAATAAAGCCTATCCATACATGGACTTCCTCCTGTCTTTTTTTAGTTTTTTCTTTTTTTCTTTTTTTTGATAATCTTACATAATTGATTAGGGTAGAAAGGGTCAAGGGATACAGAAAAGTGGGTAATACCATTGTTTCCACACTAATATCATGAATTTTCCGTTGTATCTGGGGTCAGGGGAGGAACAAAGGGAAAAGCCCCACCCACCTTCCCTCCTGTCTTTTGACTTCTCTGAAGCAAAATAACGATAATAATGATATCTCACAATCTTCCCTCTTCTTCCTCCCCCTCTTCTCTTTCTGATGCAGACTTAGGGGATGTAAAATAAAAATGATTAGGAAGCCTGAAAAACCTATAGGTTACAGTTGACCAGTAACTAGCAGTGGGGAGTGTTGCTTCATGTTGCTCAAGGGTTTTGTTGTCTATCTTGATAACTGTATTAAATGCAAATGTAATCTATCTGTATTCTAAGCAACAAGATCTATGCTCACAACGCTTTAACCAATTTTTTCCAAAATAAGACATACTTGGCATGAAGTATGATTGTGCTTGCTTACTAGAAATTCCCTAAACAAATCTGAAAGGCCAACTTGAGTTATTGAAATAAGTCATCTTTATTATAAACCACACAACATTTATTTATTTCTGTAAGTCTTCATTAGACATCATAAACACACATTAAAAGTATCAGAGGCATTATAGCAGAAATACTGTATATGAATGGCCTGCTAAATTAATTCAAATATAGTAAACCTTTGTAAATGTAGTTTTTGGCAATACTGGCTAGAACAAATCAAGAACAAATTCCAAATCTCTCCGAACACCTGTACTCACATTAGATTCCTTAGGGGTTCTGAATCTGGAACAAGGAACACATTACAATGACTTGTGTTATTTTTTGGCTTTATTCTGTTAGAAGACATATTCCGGAAACATGTGCTCTCTACACTTCAAATGAAAGATTGTATCTTTCTGCTATTAAGGGGTAGGCAGGGCCCAGCATGGTGGCCTAGTGGCTAAAGTCCTCAACTTGAATGCACCAGGATCCCATATGGGCGCCGGTTCTAATCCCAGCAGCTCCATTTCCCATCCAGCTCCCTGCTTGTGGCCTGGGAAAGCAGTCGAGGACGGCCCAAAGCCTTGAGACCCTGCACCCGCGTGGGAGACCTGGAAGAACCCCTTAGCTCCGGACTTCATATCAACACCACACCAGCCATTGCAGTCACATGGGGAGTGAATCATCGGACGGAAGATGTTCCTCTCTATCTCTCCTCCTCTCTGTATATCTGACTTTGCAATAAAAATACATAAATCTTTAAAATAAGATTTGCTAAAGCTTGTTTTAAGCCTTATGATGTAATCAGTCCTGGAGAAGGCTCCATGTGCAGATCGAAAAAACGGCGTGTTCTGCATCTGTAGGATGAAAGGATCTACAGATATCAGTTAAGTCCCTTTGTTCTGTTGTCTAGGTGAACTTACTGAGATGGCTCCTGACAACTTGAGAACATACATTCTTCACATTATATTCTGTGTATTTAGCTTTTTATTGGAGCCTGCCTTTTTTAACACCAATACTGAGAAATATATTACACTACTTTACAATGAGAGACTGAGGGCTTCTATTTCAATGTTAAAGTCCTTTTGAAGGTTTTGAACATGATTTTATTATTTTTTTCCTTGCGATACTAGCATCACTTTAGAGACATAGTCTGTTTGATTTCATGTATTTAAATTATTACAGAATTTAAGAAGTTTCACATTATTAAATGTTTATTTCTGTAAGATACTAGTAGTTAAATAGCTGTTAGAGTATTTCTTTGAAGTTGAACTAATGCATCTATGCTCATACATGAGTTTAAATCTCAGCTCTGAACACATTTAATGTTGTTTCACAAAATATTCATGTGCACACTGGAATTCAAGATATAACTTGGTTGGGCCCGATGTGGTAGCCTTGTGGCTAAAGTCGTTGACTTGCATGCGCCAGAATCCCATATGGGTGCGAGTTCTATTCCCAGCAGCCCTGCTTCCCATCCAGCTCCCTGTTTGTAGCCTGGGAAAGCAGTCGAGGATGGCCCAAAGCCTGGGGACCCTGCCCCTGCGTGGAAGACCCAGAAAAAGATACTGACTCCTGGCTTGGGATCGGCTCAGCTCCGATCATTGTGGCCACTTGGGGAGTGACTCAGTGGGTGGAAGATCTTCCTCTCTGTCTCTCCTCTTCTCTATATATTTGTCTTTCCAATAAAAATGAAAAATCTTTTTTTTTAAAAGATGTAACTTCGTTAATGGAGGAAGTTTGGTGTAATTACATGTTAAGTTGTCAATATTTGCAGGAAAATCTTACAATAGGGTGAGAGTGGACGTATCAAACAGTGATGCTTGCACAGTGGAGGGTATCAGGATACTAGACTCGCATCAAGAAAGCTGTTAGAACTCTTAGGAATCATCACAGAGAAAACTTTGAATGTAGGCTTTTTCCAATATACTAAGAAAATACAGATGACTGAAAGGTTTTTAAGAGTGTAATATGTAACATAATCAAAAGGAATCATGGTATAATTAAGTTTTAAACCGACTAAGAATCTCTTGGAGCGATGCCTCCTCCCTCCTTTTGTCCATTACGATTACACCACCATCGTGTCCTTTATAATCACATTGGGAACTGCCTTCACCACAGATATTTTATGTTTAGTGTGGTAAAACATAAAGCTTTTCCTGCTTATTCATGAGGGATACACATAAAGACCCCCTCATGAATGCCTAAAACCTCAAGAATATGAAACTATGACTTTCTACCTTCTCCATTTTAACTAAATACTTATCACATGCTGTGATCATCACTTTTGCAGCATGAGGTGTGACTGCAAACCTAGTATGTATGCTTTTCTTTCCTCACAATTTTCTAAGTAGAAAATATGTTCTTATTCAAAGTCTCAGCAACCTCAGCTTGGGGGTTGTTTGTTTTTTCCTTATTGAAAATATGCACCTTTTCCATTAGAGGTAGCACTGCACAGTTTCTCTTGGACATATCCAAATTTCTAGTCTGACTATTCTTGGGCATTATTAAGTAATCAGGGATATCATACCATTAGCATCATGGTATTGCAACAGCAACTGTAACAAACGAGATGGCTGCTTTGTGACTAATGGATAGGTAGCATAGACAGTGTGAGGCCGTTGGACAAATCAAAGATCCACATCCCAGATTGTAGAGAGAAGTGGTACTGGATTTAATCACACTACTTGACTGGGATGCGATTTAAAATTCATTAATTGCTTCATTCTGGCTCTTTAGGTCTGAAATGTTTTGGACTTCAGTTTTCTTTAGGTAGCTAAAACCATGGAAATCAAAATTACAGATGAGAGAGAATATTTTAATATAAAATTTAAATTCTTAGCCATTCTTCAATTTACAGTTGAGTGGAATTAAGTGTGTCCATCATCAGTGTCCAATGAAGAACTTTTTCATTTTCCCAAACTGAGGTTTCTTATCAAGCAATAATCTCCACCCTCAGACAAGGATAAGCACCATTTCACTTACTGCCTCTGTAAATGTAAGATGAATTGCTAGGGTCCATGTGATGGTTGTGAAAGACACAAAGGTGTGGAGAGTATTGTTCCATTGCAGGCAGGGCTGCAGAAATTTCCCGCTGCATTGCAGGGCTGGGCAGATGTCTCTGCATCCACCTGAACGCATTTCCACCTCCCTTTGCATGGACAACTCCGCTGAGATTTCTGTAATCTATTTAGGCATTTTCTGACTAAGCACAGTTGGTCTTTACTATCAATGTGAGCTTGGAAGTTGATGTTGCTGATAACATCTTGGCACAGGGCCTTTTACAACTCATGCTGTCTCTGTCTCTGTCTCTGCTGCCCCCATTGACCATTCTTGATCTTTAGCTCCCTCCTTCTGTGATGCATTTCCTCCCTTAATTGATTCCAGATTAAGTTGTAGAATGAGGATTGTAGTAGGAGTGTGTTTATGATTGATATGCACTGTCTATTGAGAACTTCCTGATCACAGGGTCAGGATGGATAACATCCTGCTCTAAGGTGTAACAAACTGCAGAATTATCCTTGGAAACACCCACTTGACCATGATGTCAAAAGTCTGTGAAAAAGTTTGTGACTGCTTTTGTATAAACAAAGCAGACAGCTTTCTCTCATTGTCCATTATGATCCTGAAATTGTAGTGGTCCATTTATTTTCTCTATGCCTATTCCATGCACCCTTCTTGAATTTCGAACTTGGCTGGAGCCGGACTCCAGCAATGAACATTGCCCTAAATGGACTCTGTGGCTTGTTCTTCATGCGTGAATTGCTTTACAAGAGCTTAGGTAAACTTGGCAACATTTACATTAGTTACTTTAGTTTGATGTTCTTAACTTGGCAGAAATGAATGTAATCTTTTCTGCTGTTACAGACTTCTGAGCTTTAATCCAATTGAAACATTCACTTTACTTCATTATCTTCAATGAGCTTTGCCCTGTAAAACTAAATTATACTTCTAAAATATGCTTTTATTCTATGCTCTGTGGTTAAATCTGTCTTTCCTTTCTCAAATGTTGCCTCAGACTTAGTAATTATCTCTTCCTATAATTCTATAACATTTCGTTATTTTTCCATTTATTTACATATTTTCATTCTATTTCTAAATTCTGTATATATATATATATATATATATATGTAATGAATACACATTTTAAGGGATTCAGTCAACCCTTTTAAATATATAGTATAGATGGATCATAACAGTAATTAACTTTTCCATTTACTTAGTTCTTTGGAGCCTACTGGATCACTTTTTATAATGCTTTACACAGAATATTCTACATCATTTATAGCTATATTCTTTTCACTTTTCTGGAAAGCCCAGAACTTGTTCTGTTCACCCCACTGCCTTTCAGTCAGTATCCATTGCCCAACTTTTTTTTACTCCTCCTATCTCCACTCTTTTCAAACTCTGGTAATTACTATTTTAATTCAGATTAAGATTTAAGATTATTGTTATGTGTGAAGAATGTCCATTAACAGGCACCTATATTACATATCTCTGTTACCATAATAAATAGTAAATAGTGTCACAATGAACACGGGTGTGCAGGTAGCACTCATCGGTGCTGACTTCATATCCTTAGGATATATGCAGATGTCAGCTGATTCAGATGATAAATTTATTTTCCCATTTTTTAAGTACTAGCATGCTGCTCATCATAACGGTTGTACCAATTTACATTCTAGCAGTGAATAGGTTTCCATTTTCCCCAAATGATCACCAGAATTTATTTGTGTGTATGTGTTTTGATTATATCCAGTCTAAGTGAAAGAATGGGCACCTCATAATAGGCTTGTAGTTCTCTTGATGATTAGTGATTTTGAGAGTTTTATTGTGTATTGGGCGTTTCTATTTCTCTTTGTAAACCCTTTTCCAATTTCTCAACTTCAATTTTTTAAGCTCCTTATGTATTCTGGTTATTACTCCTTTTTGAGAAGAATAATTTGCAAATGTTTTTTCCCTTCCTGTAAATTGCCTCTTTAATTGTTGCTTGTTTTCTTGGCTGTGCAGAGGTTTCTCAGTTTAATACAATCACCCTAGCCTTTCTTTGACTTTTGTTCCCTGTGCTTTCTACACCTTAAAACATCATTGCCAGCATCAATGTCTGGAAATATCCCCCTTGGGATAATTCACACTTTTTGCTCTTGCATGTAGACATTTAACATATTTTGAGTGTATGTTTCTGTAAACATAGATAAGTAGGGTGGTCCTGATTCAATTTTTGCATTATGAATATTCAATTTTCCCAGTATAATTTACTGAAGACACTGTCATATTTAGCTCATTTGGCAAGAATAAGTTGAATGTAGTTGTATGGATATTTTCCTGAGTACTGCTCCATTACTTTCTATGTCTATTTTGATGCCAGTATTATAATAACTTTCTTCCAATTTTAATATTTAAGTTTTCTAATTCAATATAGAATGACCCATAACTGGATATACAATTTAAACAGAAATAATGTAAATTTTAAAAATGTTACCTACTAATACTGTTTGCTTTGGAAACTACTAAAAATTTAAGAATATTCTTTCATATGCATAGTGCCTGTGATTTTTTTTCATGACTTTATATTCTTGCTCTGTCTTCTATATATCCACTTTATTTTTGACTGTTGTTTATTTTGTGATGTGGCTTACCATTTTTTTCTTTGATTCCTTCTAGAGCAGATAATAATCATGTAAAACAGCATGTTTATCACCTAGCTTATGAAGAATAGTATGATAAAAAAAGAAACAAAACAAGAAAAGTCAGGAGAAAATGCTGCATTAACTGATACAGCAGATGCAATCATGTATCTATAACATGCAAAGTGAAACATTTAGGAACTGTAATATAAAATACAAAACCTTACTGAAGTACATTGAATAAGCCCACTGAAATATCCAATTTCAAATCTATGTCATTTGTAAATTTTAGCTTATGTGGTCAGTCCTCCAAAATAAAGTTAATGAATTTGAGATGGAGCTGCATTATCCTGGTGGACCCTGCCTGTGACCACTTGTGTCCTTATAACAGAAAGGCAAGTAGAGACCCGAATAGAGAAGAGTGAGGGATAATGTGACAACAGAGATTGGAGTGATAAGGCTGTGGCCATGGAACATCAGCATTCATCAGTAGTTAGAAGAGGCAAGGAATGCCTTGTCTCATGTAACCAACAGAAGGAACCAACTCCGCTCACACTTTAATTTCAAACCCTTAAAACTCATTTTTGATCTCTGGTCTCCAAGCTGTTAAAGCATTATTAGATCCTGTTTACTTAAGCCATTAATTGTAGTCTAAAGTGACAGCAATTGGAATCAAATACTAATAGGCACAACTGTAACATTTTCTAGTTACTCAATTTTCCTCTACCCATTGTGCAAATTCCTTTTATTGTCATTTCAGAATTAGCAAAATTCCCAGGCTCTAGGAATACAGTATCTTGCCAGTGATTGAACACAGAATAAGTGCTGGGGCAGGTATTTGAACTGAGGCAGTCCAACCTGTGAGTGCATATCTTAACCTTTGTGCTGCATTGTCTTTCTCAGAATCTACAGCTCCAGATTTAGACTTCGTTCGTTAAGGAATGTAGACTATTAAATTGGGTTGTGGACAGGAGGTTCATATTGACTAAAGTTGGATAAGATTGAGCATCTGAAAAAAAAACGAAGAGGCAAACAAGTCTTTGTGTTAAATAATTAGACCAGCAACCCATATTCCTTTAAGGGGAGCAGTTTTAAGATTGATCAAAATATAGTGTGTATTGCTCTTTGAGTGCTTTTATCTAATAAGATGTTGGTTGCAGCACTGTTTTTAATGCTCAAAAGTAGAAACCTTTGCCTGCTATTTATAATACTTCATTACGATGTTCTTACCTTGAGCCTAACCAGCCTTCATCTATGGTTTTTTATTGTTGCCCTATATAGGGGCACTTTTAAGTATACTTGCGACTTTTCTTCCCAAAGCACTAGTTTTCTTGCCCCAACCTACCTGGCTGTTTACTCTTATATTTCTTTTTTTTTTTTTTTTATTCTCTAAGCCAAGATGTTTATTTATTTATTTTTTATTAATTCTTTTGCATTATGTGACAGTTTCATAGGCTCTGGGGTTCCCCCCCACCCCTTCCGATGCCCCTCCCCCGCTGTGGACCCCCCCACCCCATTGCAGCATTACAGTTCAAATTCAATCAAGATTCTTCTCTTGTAAACACATGCTAAGCACATAGTCCAGCTGCTCATTGTCCTGATGGAATGTACAGCTTCTTGGGGAGACTATTTAGCTGCGATCAACCCCTAGTGGTTTTAATATTTCTCTAGTTATGAATCACTGCCAGTCTCGCCACTCCCATTTCGATGAGGTCGTTGTAGAGTTCACTGGTTGACACTGTCCATCATAGAGTCGTCATTCGCCCGGTTTTCGCTGACAGCATATATCTGAGATGGTTGATTGACCCGTTCTGTCCTCTGTCTTCTCTTGGCTAGGGTTCTGAGTCCAGCTGGTCATCGCCACAATCAGCTTGTAGGTGCAATTCCTGGGCTGGTTTGCTTTCGGACTGGAATTGCTCTGGAGCCAGTGGGTGTTGCAGACTAGGTTGGTTCTGCCTATCACGTACTCGGCACTTGTGTCAGCCAGTGGGGGTTGCGGCCTAGTTGGGGCAACCCACAATATCCCCCACCAGGCCCGCCCCCTATCCTGGTTTGCCTGTGTGTATAGCTAGTCCAGTCTGTCCCACATCCCATTTAGCTCTTATATTTGTCCCTGGGTTTTAAAGCTTAGTTCTAACTAACCAGCTCATAATCACTTATGACAGTAAGAAGTTCAACCCAAAGGAAATATGCTGTTTCCTCAAGAGTTGTGGTACAAGGACTACCACAATGGCTCAATTGGCTAATCCTCCACCTCCAAATTTGGGGATCCCATATGGGCACCATTTTATGTTCTGACTGCTCCACTTTCCGTTCAGCTCCCTATTTATGGCTTGGAAAAGCAGTACAGAATGGGCCAAGGCCTGGGGACTTCATACCTATGTGGGTGACCAGGAAGAAGCTCCTGGATCCTGGCTTCAGATTAGCTCGCCCCTATTACAGGCTTCTGGGGAGTAAACAAGTAGATGTAAGATCTTTCTCTCTGTCTCTCCTTTGTATAAATCTGCCTTTCCAATAAAAATAAATAAATATTTTTAAAAAGGAAGAAAAGAGTTGTAATGTATCTCAACACGCAAGTCAATAGGAAGTGTTTATTTTATCATATCACTTTTATGTGCCAAACTTACGTTAACATATTGCACATGTGAATTTATAGCTATTGTAAAGCTAAAGAAGCTATGATTCAGTAACTTTAAGTAAATGTAATGGGGTCCAATAGTCAGTTAATGTAACAAAATTAAATGTAAATGCAGCTCTAACTTCTATTTCATGGGTGTTGATATATGACTTTTTCACATTTAAAGTTAAATTTGGTGGGGATCTTTACACAGAAAATGCAGCAACTGAAATGGGATCCGTTTCAGGCCATAAGTAAAAAATCAGTAGTGTATTTTCAGTGGTTTAATATGGTAGAATGAACTCTGCTTTGATTCATGCAGATGGTCACCCAGTCATTCCTCGTCTGGTCTGGTAGGCATTCAAGCATGCTAATAGTGCTCCCTCATGACAGGGTATGCACAGAGACAGAAAATGGACTTCTATGATCCTAATCTGGAAAAGAATGCATAAAAAGACTATGAGAAGGTACAAATGTCACCTTTCCTTATTACTATAATTTGGAGGTTCTCACATTGCTTTGAAAATGTCAGCCTGAGCTGTCCTCTTTGCACCTGGGAAATCGGAGCTATTCTTTTGTCTGAACACTTCTTTGAGAGTTTAGACGGGAGTTGATCCCTTTGGTAATGTCTAAAGATTTAACTTCTCACTACCGGCTATGTCTTCTCAATGCTGAACTTTCAGTGCTGCTTACTCATTCACATGTATGACATTTCAGGTTTTGAACTGTATAGGATCTGTACTAAATAATAAGATTTCATATACATATGTGCGTGTTCATACAGTATCTTTTTGCTTTTCAAATAAATTTCAAAACAAAAAAAAGTTTCCACTCATTTCCAAAATGCCTACAATGAACAAGCATAAAACAGATCAGTACTAGATGCTAGAAAATCAGTTTAAATATTCCACATGTGTGTCAGAGACCAAACGATTTTGGCTATCACTGTATCTTTCCCAGGCATGCCCAAGCAAGAAACTGGAATGAGGAACCAGAATTTGGCATAGAACCCAAGACTCTCTATAATAGAATCTCAGAAACATAATGGGCGTCTAAATTGCTGTGTCGAATGCCCATTCCTTTCCTTGTGCTCTTATTTATTTCTTACAATCTCCTTCTCTATAATAATAATAATGTACTTCTAGCTTCTGTTATGAGTCTCATGCACAAAATGTTTTATCAAAGTGTAAGATTTTCTGTGATGATACATAATAGGAATTATTTCACACCTGCACTGTTTGTATCATCTCTCTTTCTAAATGAAAGGCAATTTTCTGTGGGATAAAGGATTTTCAAATTTGCCTTAAATTAATTCTTATTGCATAAATTATAATGTAAGATTTATTTAATTTTGCCAACAGATTCTACAAATGATTTGTTCATTAAGTTACTTAGAAATTCAAAAACATCTGAAGCAAATTTAAGAGTCAGTTTTTTGTTTAAAATGATAACAATATTTTCCATTTTGTTTCTCAAAATCAGTAACATGCAAACAAAGATAAATTTTAGAAGTGCTGGTTATAATGCTTGATCAGCATCTTTAGTCTTAGTAGAAATACATGATTCTCTTTGAAGTGGCAATTGTTACACCATAGAATTATTTTTAAAACCCTAAGATTTAATACTTTTTAAAAACCTGTCCTCTGCAGAGGGAAGCTGTCTGACTTAGTAGGGTATGTGAGAATGCTACAATATGGTAGGGCAGGGCAGAGTCAGCTGGGGTAGGGTAGGGTATGTTACCCCTGTTCTCCAGCATTGCATCCTTTTATTTTCTCGCCCAGGTAGGGGCCCTCCCTGACTGTTTCATTTCTCTCTTACACTTATTCTATTTGTCAGTGAATACTGTGAGTTGCATGGCCAAGATATACCTAAAACGTAACCTCTTCTTACTTTCCCCATAGCTATTACTTTGTTCTAATCTAAACTCAAGTTTAGGATGGATTATCAAAAAGACCTCCTGCATCTTACTGCATTTGCTTTCCCACAATGCAAACGCAGTACTGTATATGGCACAGAGTGCATCTTACAGTAGCCTCTCTTCTCAATACCCTTTGCTTCACATCTCATTAAAAGTAAAGCCAGTTTTGACATTCACCATAGCATTAGACTTTTCCTACCTCACTTTTCCTACCTCACGTTCTCTGTTTCTCCTTCAATCACCAAAAGGACATAATTCGTCCTTTCTGCTCCAGTTATTTTCCAAACTATGACTCTCCTGCTGGACATGATCTCCTAACAGAGATTTTCCCCTTTACACCACCTGAATGTTCTTCCTTACATATGTGCATTGTTTACAAACTCCTTCATCTCTCTTAGGAATTTGCTCAGTTGTTACCTGGTGCAGCCTAATTTGATTTTGCAGCTGCTGGCAACCCTAGATGTACTCCCCTCTATAATACTTACACATATCGAATACATTATCACTTTCCCTTTAATATATGTACATGTGTTTTACTCCCTTCATTACGTGTAAGAAGCTTTGATAAAATTTGTTTTGATAATTTTGCTTACTTCTGTAATCCAAAAATGGATTAGTGCCTGACTTGTAAATTGTTAGTGAATATACCTCTTTTGATATAGACTTTGCATGAATATAAAAATGTGGTAGGCAGCCAATTCCACAACAGAGAACAACACTCAGCCTGTCAGCGTAACATCCATATTTCTATTCCCAGGCCTAATTTCAGATCAGTTTAAGGGGGGACATAATCCTTTATCTGAAGTTCAGCTCATTAAAATGCTGAAAAAAATCATACTGCTAATGTAAATTAAGACATAAAATGAAACCAGCCCTCAAGGACTACTTATCCTAAAAGGCTCTGGGTTAGATAATGCAAGGATTTTATAATCTACAAAGTATGATCTCTCTCTTTAGTAGTTAACATGATGGAAAAAGAGTGCCTAAAATTATAATTCAAAATAGTTAAGCATTAATAAAAATGCCTTAATACGAGGCATTCACTACACTTTCTGAATAAATGAATATATACCTGATGATAAATGAGTGGATGTTTGAAAAAATAGAACTGAATCAGATGCCAGCAAAGTCATCAAATTTTCATCTGAAGAAAACATAGCTCATCTCCTGCTTGGAGAAGGTAGATAACATCACAGACAGAAAATTGAGCTAAAAAAATTAAATCATTTCTCCTTGCATAATTCCCAGGTTTATTGTGTATCAAATTCAGCTTCAATTTGAAGGGTAATAAGTGTCCCATCCTAGCCACAGTGCTGAAAGTTTCTTTAGCCATGTCTTTACCAATTGAGGCACATATTTCTATAAACTGTATTCTTGTGAAGATGAATACAGAGATGAAAAGGGAGATATTGTCAAAATTTTTCACAACCTTTTTCAAGAGCTACTTTTATAGAAATTAAATGTGAAGTCATGCATACCATTAAATCAATTTCTTTGTAGTCCCCAAAGTGTCCTTTCCTCTTCTTTAGAGAAATCATAAATAGCTTCAACTAACATAAATAGCCCAAAACCACATTTAGACTAATGCAGCTTAAATGGGATTTTAACCCTAGACCTCTCTTTTTAAAAAGCTTACTTTCTAATTGGATAGTGCATTTTATAGAAAACTGAAGGCTATAATGTTGATTAGGTTCGTACAATGAAGGACAAGTTGCCACCCTAAGGTCAACATCTGTTGACTCTGAAGATGACAACCAGTATTCACAGTTTGAGATAATGGCTGTCTATGATGGGGTCATTAGCAATTCTACCTCATAATTTCCAGAAAACTCATAATAAATGCAAGTGCAGCAAAACCTGAAGGAGATGCTTTTGCTCCCAAAGTGCTTTTTCTAAGTCCTACCCACACAGCTTGTAGGTTAATAGAGGTGCAAGAGTAAGGTGGACATAATCAACTTTGATTGTGGGCTTTTTGGAGCTGGCTCATTTTTTGCCTTGAGTTCCTTATACAAGAATACAATTAAGAAACAAGAAGCTTAATAACATTAATGATTGGTACTTGGAATGCAAAGGTGTTGGATTAACCACAAAGTCTGATTCTGAATAACTGCGGGCCTTTCTCATTATATACTTTATATTCCTATCAATGTCTCAGTATCTTTTCAGTGATTGCCAAGATGCAGAATGGCTAAGCAGGCACGCAAACCGATTTTCATATATACAGAACCCTACCAGCTCTTTTTTTGACTATTGGCATGGTTAAAAGGTATATTCTTAGGATTACCGCTACAAAGCTTCTTTGGGAAAACTAGAAATTAGTATTTACTTATCATGATTATTTAGAATCAGCTTTTTCAAATGCTGGGTACACTACAGTAAAAATGTTTGAGGAATATTTATTAAAGTATAGATATAGCTATACTTATTATTTTGTTATAATAACATTTTTATCACCAAACGTAACACAGGTTGCTTAAAATCAAGTCATTTTAGCATCTGGAAAAGTAACAAGCAGCTGGTGTAACATAATTCTTTTTTTGTTTGTTTTTAAATAGACAACATAACAAACACAACCTTTCAAAAGTAGATAGGAAAAATGAAAATGCCCATTTAGTTTATTTTTGAAAATGTTTCAAATGCCCCTACAAAGCAATGCAAATAATACAGCATTTGTTCTTTCAGAAAGCTCTTACAGCAGTAGATCTTCCAATAAAGGTTGCAGGAACCTACTTAAATTCCTTATTTATGAGATGACAATATACATGCTTATAGATATATGCCTTTTTCTCTAGTTCATTTATTCACAGGAATAAGGAACAAATTAGTGCAGGTGGACAACAAAGAAGGGGTTTAAGGCTTAGGAAAGTATAAATTCTACAGAATCACAGCATAGAAATTTAATAGGAAATAGGGAATGGACTACTTGGGAAAAGTAAAGATGTTGCCTGAAAAAAAATGGGAAATATAAATCTCAAGTCTAATCAATAAATGTATTTATAATATCTTGCTCATGTCACATATATTCCAATTGTTTGAGACAGGGTCACCCTAAAATAGTCTGCACTATTGCCCTCTTTACTGTGCTGTGGTCTTTTTGATTATAAAATCTATTGAGAAGCACATCCTATGATTTAATAATGATATTGCAGTACCTTTGACCAAAAGAACTCTATTTAATCACTTTGCTTCTTTCTGTCATTCACTTGCTACTTTAAACTCTTCTCTGATTCTTCTGTGTCTTAAGATTTGGGGCCATATCTCAAGTCATATGGAAGCTATAAAGGGGGATATATATGACTTTCTAGGCATGGTTGCTAAGTCATTTGGAAGACTCAAAAAACATTATTGCTTTCCTCATTTCAGACTAAATGATACCATGAAGGGGAAAATGTGTAAAGTAAAATGAGTTGCAACCTCTTTATATTTCAGAAGGTCCACATGCGGAAGTAGAAACTTCATTTCAATATAAGAATAACATTTGACATTCCACAAATCTCTACTGCAAGGAAACATTTAATGTTTTCTTAGTCATGTGTATCATTCGATCTTTCAATTATCCACATATTTCTATGTTGTTTATGGGACCAGATTCTGCAAAGGTCTAAATCTTTTGAGCTCAGGCACTCTTACAATAAGACACTTTCTAATTCCAAAGTTTTCTCATATATAATAAAAAGGAAATTTGGACAAAAGAATTGAAGGCCACTGACAGGAGAGTAGACAAGGGAGAACAGAAAAGGTGCTTGAAGCATTTGAGAGTGTCACGTGCATTTGGGGGCCGCATGTTGCATCCTTCAAATGCTTTTTGTACCTGCTTACTTGGCCCTGTTACAGGTTTCTTTCACTCTCATTTCCTTAACTGGTCATAATTTTGTCCTCAATGGAATCAGGTTCCATCTTTCTATCTCTCCTTCATTATGTAGTAGAAATTCAGGGAATGCTTTCATACTGAATTTATTAGAACATAGCCTAAAGACGATCCAGAGCAATTTCTCTATAATGAAAACGAAATCTAGGAGCAGCCATTTAGACTAACTATTCAGAAATGAGCCCCATATTGGAATACATCTATTTGACCCAGCTCCTGTTCCCAACTCCAGCTTTCTGTCAATACAGACCCCAGTCAATACCAGTGCTGATTCAAGTATTTGTCATCCTATCACGCAGGTAAGAGATCTAAATCAAATTCCTGCTTCCTGGCTCTGGTCCATGCCTACACCTGACCATTACTTCCATTATTTAGGAAGTGACTCATTTAATGGAAACTTATGATTAAGTTGTATTAAGGATAGCACAATTCACTGTAATAAATAGAAATTATCACAAATAAAACTGACCTATAAAGCTATGTTGTGAATATACAAATTCCTAAAGAGTAACCAAGATCTTCTTGAATATAAGCTGAAGTGGTAAGTGGAGTCAACACAAGAGAGATTCTCAATCATTACTGGTGTAACAAGTAGGTGTTACCATGAGGTGAGGAAATAAATACCACTGGCTTTTAGTCAAAAATCACAAGGGAACAGGGGCTTCAGTTCACACACACACACACACACACACACACACACACACACACACACAACCTAAATTCTGTCTACTTAAAAGACATCGGCAGGTTCACCAAACTTCCATGTAATAAGTCAAGTCAAGACCTTGATTTGAGATTTGTGTCACTCTGAGCAGCCAGCCAGAACAAGCCTGTGTTTTCAGCCTATAGAACTGTAAGCTAATAAAAGGGTGTTGTTGAGGTGCTGCATTAAATTTGTGGTGATTTTTGTTTTGTTTTCTTTTAAGATTTATTTATTTTTATTGGAACAAATCAGATTTACAAAGAGAAGGAGAAACAGAAAGATCTTCCATCTGCTGGTTTAATCTCGAAGTGACTGTAACAGCCATAGCTGAGCCAATCCAAAGCCAGGAGCCAGGAGCTTCTTCAGGGTCGCCCACATAGATTCAGGGCCCAAGGAATTGGGCTATCCTCTACTACTTTTCCAGATTATAAGCAGGGAGCTGGAGAAGTGGAACAGCCAGGACATGAACTGGTGCCCATACAGGATCCCTGTGCTTTCAAGATGAGAATGTAGCGATTAAGCCATAGCCCCGGAGCCTAAATAATGTAATACGTATCAATAGAAAAAAGTCTATTTCTTTTCCTTCATTGTACTTTTATTTCCTTGCTGTTGGGTTAAAAATCGTTTGATGTTCACGTCTTAATTCAGCCTAGAAAATTTTTCAAAAGCAGGAATATTTCTAGAAGCATAAAAATAAGATTTAAATAGGGTTTGATGCAACAGTCTAGTTGCTAATATCCTCACTTTCCATGTGCTGGGATCCCATATGAGCGCTGGTTCTAATCCCAGTGGCCCTGCTTCCCATCCAACTCCCTGCTTGTGGCATGGTGAAGCAATAGAGCATGGCACAAAGCTTTGGGACCTTGCATCCACATGGGAAACCCAAAAGAGTCTCCTAGCTCCTGGCTTCAGATCGGATCAGCTCGATTGTGGCCACTTGGGGAGTGAATCAACAGACAGAAGACCTTCCTCTCTGTCTCCTCCTCCTCTCTGTAAATCTGACTTTGCAATTAAAAAATGAATAAATCTTTTTAAAAAGCACAAACCCCATAAAATATGTTTAAATAAACATAACTAAAAATGCTGTGTAATAGTCATTGAGAAAATATTGAGGCAGGGTTAAATGATACATTTCTCCAGGTCATTCAGGATTGCAGTATGTAAGCATAGTTTTAGGCCAGTGCTTCCAATACTTATTCGAAGATAATAAATGAAGCCTTAAATTTGCTTTAGTGTCATTTTATTCATTACATGTGGGAGTTTGACCTGAAATTCTGCTTTGGAACTATGTAATTCAACAATTCTGCTGCGTCTGAATAGCATCAACATTTGGATCGAAACATATTTTTACACAACTTAAATATTGATTTTCCAGTGTGAAATATAAATTTCCAAAGACATTAAACTACTTTGGAATGCTTTCACTTACATATTGGATCAGATATTTTAAATGTGTAGACATGAAACAGCAAGACTGTTTCAGAATTGCAAGGAAAGTCTGTCTCTAAACAAGCCTTAATTTGTCTAGTGAAATTTAATAACGTTGTATTGGCCACCAGAGGGCTCCAATATGATTTCTTCAGGCAACTGAAATTCGAAATCATTCAAATTTTGTAACTGAAAATCAGAGACTACTGAAGGTTCAATAAAATGCCACCAACCAATATCAATTACCAGGGATATTTTCCTTTCTCTGCTAGAATTTAAATAGATTATTTACTACAAACATATCAGAAAGCAGCAGAAAATTCTTTTTGGCTTACATGACTTATTTTCAACCCCTTTCCTATGCATTTAAAAAGATGCTTCACCTAACCATTTGCAGTTGACTAAACACCAAAGAAAATCAAGATAGAACTATAAGCTAAGGTATTTTAAGTTCAAACATATTCACACGATTCATAGCTATCTTAACTTCACCATGCTCACAAGGAAATTCTTACATTCACATTTGGTAAGCTATTCCAAGTTTGAAGTTTGTCCTCTGTCTTAGGAATCTACTAAAATTTACAAATAAATACCTAACCAGCCATTTTGTGGGAAAGCAGCAAAGCAACATTTCTTCTCCTGAATGACTGAGATGTCAGAACAATGACAAATTTTATAAAAACAAGTTAGAGTTTGTTTCTTTTTAGGTCTAGTGAAATTTAAAGTCAAATTGCCCTTAAAGATTTTTTTTTATTGGAAAGGCAGATTTGCAAAGAGAAGGAGAGACAAAGAGAAAGATCTTCCATCCACTAGTTCACTAATGGCTGCAGTGGCCAGAGCTCAACCAGGACCATCTTGTGTGTATCGCACACAGGTGCATGGATCCAAGGCTTTGGGTCACCCTTCATTATTTAAAGCAAGGAACTCATGGGAAGTGGAAAAGTCGGGGCACAAACCAATGCCAATATGGATTAGCACCACTTGGACATGGAGGATTAGCCATTTCAGCCATCGTGCTGGGCAGCCCTCGCTAATTTTAAATGTAATCAGATTTCTTTCAATAATAGCTCTATTAGTGACAGTCACTGGAATACTATGTCTGATTTGTTTTTGGCAGGCACTTTCCAATGTTGATGCACATCCACTTTTGTAGTTGTGTGTCTGAGTATACATATTTATCCTAAAATAAAATATTTTGAAAGTTGATTGAAGTTTCTGTGTTCAGAATGTTAGTACTGACTATAAATATATAATAAGTGAAGACTAATTGAAATCTTCCCATGAGGACAGCAGAATTACTCAGTTTTATAACTACTGCCTTCAAAATGTTTGTCTTTACAAACTTACAACACGAGGTATTTTTGTAATCACGGCATTGTTTTATAACAATGTATCTTTGGACAGCAGTTACACACTGTCCAATAATAAAAGGTTCATATTGTTAACAAAAAAAATACACTTTGAGAAGCAAATGACTTTCTGAAAAATTTAAAATAATATTGAAGTGAATCTTTGCCAGTCTTATTTGAGATTTTGAGCTTAAAAAGAAGCCTACGGCCTAGCACAGTAGCCTAGCAGCTAAAGTCCTCACTTTGCATGCTCTGGGATCCCATATGAGTGATGGTTCTAATCCCAGCTGCCCTGCTTCCCATCCAGCTCCCTACTTGTAGCCTGGGAAAGCAGTTGAGCATGGCACAAGGCCTTGGGACCCTGCACCTGGAAGATACTCCAGATTTCTGGCGGTGGATCAGCTCAGCTCCAGACATTACGACCACTTGGGGAGTGAATCAATGGAAGGAAGATATTCCTCCCTGTCTCTCCCCCTCTCTATGTATCTGATTTTCCAACAAAAAGTTAAAAATAAACCTTTATTTAAAAAGAAGCCTAGATTTTGAAAATAAGTTGATAGAATCATTTTAAAATCTATCTCATGAAACACTACGTTACTTTTTAAAAGTGAGAGTTGTCTCCAAGTACAGGTAGAAATTGCTCCCAAAATGTATTCTGTGAGGACCAAACAGCAAAGTGCAAAAATGCATATAATCAAGGGTGAGATCACTTCGATATAAATGGCTAATGGATGTGTGATTGCTATTTATATATAACTACGTATGTTTTATGTATGCATGCATGACTCATGAATAAGAGTTCAAGAAAGAAAGGAAAGGAGAATGGGATGGAATGACAGTTTTGCTTTTTCATTTTTACTTTGCAGTACAGTTTGCATTTTCCAAGTATAAATATTGGGTTTTTATGAATCAGTTTTGTTTCATTATCACAAAATCTTTTAGAAGAAATATGGCATGTTTTAATGTAGATCAGAGTAGAGATAGTGCCTTATTATGACAGACAGGACTCATTATTATCTCTTACCATGTATAAGATAATTCATTTAATTCCAGTATAGTCCATAAATATGGATAATAGTTTGTATTATCCATACTTGGGGATACAGAAATGGAAACACTAAAAACATAAGGAAGTAGCCCAAAAGGGCACGTAATGTCATATCATGAACCCAACTGACCACTCTGCAGGCTACATTCCTTGCCCTCTTATAAGCTGTTGCCCATAGACACATTGCAAAGTGTCTAATACACAGTAACCAGAAGTCTTCTGTAATTGGGTAAGAGAAATTAAGAGAAGCCTTTCGGTGTTCTTTTTTTCCCAGTTAAGATGCATCTGTCTGAAGTTGCTTGCTCCTATCTCCTAAGCCAATAGCATTTTCTGTGCTAAGGGGTAATACTTTTGACTCCACCTTCCTCATTGGCAAAATCCTGCATCTACTAAGATTCACCTCAAAGAAAATTCATGCAGTGAATTCTCTGTGCTGTAAAGAACCAGACTGCATCAAATGCATAGTTATTGTTATTGTTCCCAAATGCTTTATTTTTCTTACCTCCTTTCCAGTCAAGCTCAATAAATTGTTTTCTATTGCTTTCAATTCTGCTGCTGCATGTCTTAGAATAGGCTCCATCGAGAAATTTGGGTGTCAGTTATTCTGTGATCAGTTTATATAGGCTTGCTCTTTACAATATTTTTTTCTTCAAGGTATCTTCAAAATATTTTCTTCTATTTTTTACTGACATGAAATGAGGTGCAGCTGAAGTATGTGCATTTGCTTCTTTTTAGCAGCCCTTCCAAAAAGGCTCGGTGGTGGGGCATGTAGAGCGAGCTAGCAGGTATTTGGAAACTGTCAGTGAGTTATTCCCAGGCAAAAGGAATTGCAGAATTACTTTTGGAGTGTTCCTATGAATTCTCACATAAATTACTTTGAAGTCTAAAATCAAACAAATTCAGAAATAAAAGCACAAAGAAACAAAAAGCCATGCTCATAGAATGGAAAGGTGATTACAGAATCATTACTGTCCATCTTTGTTGACAGGTGGATTCTCATTTTTAGAAGAATCTCTTATTTGGATTGCCTGACCTTGTCATCTGAAGGAATATTTCCATTTTGCTATGCAACATAGCATGTTTGGTTGTTTAACTTGACAATTTATATTTGGTTTAAATTTTACTGCCATGTTTGCTTGAAATACCTTGCAGATTTGACATTTCATATTTCACTTTGGAAATAAAAGAGTAATAATGAGAATGAAGGATGGTTTAGGTACTTTAGGAAGTGCACGAGCTACTTCATCAACAAAGACATCTATAACCAACTTGAATTAGTAATAAATTAGAAGTAGGAAGACAAATGCACCCTATCTGAAGACATAGACTGTTGGCAGCGGACAGCATAATTTAAAATTATATATAGTTGAATTCCATTTAGTTACACGTAGAATTTTGGAAAATTTTTACACAAGAGTTCATATAGTGGGAAAAAATGATGTGGAAACCTATTGTGGAACTCAGAGTCAAGAGCCGTAACTACGAAATAAGCCAGTTAAAAAAGGTAAACGGAATTATGTCCCACACCTTTGTACTTGTGTTAGCCTACCCATTGGCTTCTAGACATTTACTTATTCTAGACAAGATCAGAACATTTTAAAATCTGAATGGCAAAGACTAACTGCTTACTTAAGAGAAGCACATTTTGCAAGAATTAAGACCAAATAGTGATGTTTCCCCACCCAGATATTAATAAACTTGGATATGCGTTTTCCAAAATAAGGATAATATTTTTGATCACTTACAATATAGACCCTAAGCCTCTTTTCATCTTACATTTATATTTTCATTTTTTCTTTTCTTTGCATGGCTCAAGTAGTTTTCTGAATAAGTTAGTCCAAGAAACAGGTGATATCTACATTGAAGCTTCATAGTCTATGTGGATAAATCTTCAGCCTGATTTTCAATATAGTGATATATATGTATCTATATCTATCTATCTATATATCAATATATATGTACGTGTGTATATATATATATATATATATCTTCCAATGATTCTAAAATGGCTTTGTAGAAAGTATCTGACTCTTGGTTAGTTTCTGCTATCATATATGACTAATGGAGACAGCCTCCATAGATGGTGATGCATATTTACATGTAATTATGACACAAAAAAAGATTGTGGCTGGCATAATTAAAGTGGTAAAAAAACACTGACATAAAATAAGAAAAAAAGGGGGACTCTGGTGTGGTAGCCTGGTGGCTAAAGTCCTCTCCTTACATGTGCAAAGATGCCATATAGGTGTCAGTTTGTTTTCTGGATGTTCTCATTGCCATCCTGCTCCCTGCTTGAGGTCTGAGAAAGCAGTAGAGGACGGCACAAAGCCTTGATTCCCTGTAGTTGCTCGGGAGACCTGGAAGAGGTTCCTGGCTCCTGGCTTCAGATCAGCTCGGCTCCAGCTGTTGCAGCCAACTGGAGAGTGAATCAGCAGACTAAGGATCTTTCTCTGTGTCTCTCCTTCTCTCTGTATATCTCACTTTGAATAACATAGATATTTTTTTAAAATAGAAAAAATTAACATTAACATTGATAAGTGCAGGTTGAATAAAGGAAAATTAACTTCAACAGCACTACAAAAGGGAATCTGAGATTTTAGTCTCCAAAACTAATCATATTAAAATATACAGTAAGGAAAACTTCAGGATTCAGTTCAGAGAATTTACTGTTCTGAATGAAGCTCCAAGGTTCAAATATAACTCTATCAGGTGATACTTCAATGTTATTGTCATAGTAATGGCAGTATTTAGAGATAAAGGGGTCTTTTATCAAAGCTATAACAAAGACCCCACAGGAAAGTACTTTAAAAAGTTAATAAAATGAAATTAAAATATAAGGTTTTTGGCACGGAAAAAATGTTTAAATCTCTGCATAAGAGGGGCTTTCAAAAATTCACAAAAAATAATATTACCAAAAACAATGTAAGGATTGCAGAACTTTTAAGGGCTGGTGATCTTTTATTTCAATTTTTCCATTAACCGTTTAAAGTACTCCAATATTAAAGAAAACTATCCATGTAGGATCTAGATGGCTGATAGCCTTACAGTGTCTTCCCAAGGGAGGTGTAGACTGGTATGTTAAGGATAGCTCTTGGCATTGTCTTGTATTCTTTGCTAAGAAGTTCCTGAACATTCTCTATTATGGAGATTAGGATACACATAACAAATAAAAGGGGTTTATTTCTTGAATATTTACATGGGGAGAAGTAATGCAATCAGATTTTTCTTGGACTGGTTTTTCTTTCTCTTTTTTAATGATTTAATTATTTTTATTATGAGGGAAGGTTTATAGATTTTGAGACAGAAAGATCTACGATTCACTCTTTCACCCCTGCAAGTGGCTGCAGTGGCCAGAGCTGAGTTGATCTCAAGCCAGGAACCATGAGCTTCTTCCTGGTCTCCCACTCACGTGTAGTATCTCAAGGCTTTAGATTGTCCTCCACTGCTTTCCCAAGCCACAAGAAGGGACCTACAAAGGAAGTTGAGCATCGAGGACACAAACCTGAGCTCCAGTGGGATCCCAGTACATGCAAGGTGAGGACTTCTACCACTAGGCTATCCCACCGTACCTGTTTTTTTCTTTCTTAAATGTGTTTCTAGATGCAGTGACCTACTGATGTTTTAGAATGGAACCCTTCCTTTCAAGAGGGATATAACACTTCCCTGTGAACACATATGTATGTTTCTACACCAGTAACCTAAGACACTATCTGCTAACAAAATAGGATTAGTGTCCTGAGTTGTTTGAAAATAGGGAGACTCAACTTTCAGTTGACAGCAGATGTCAAATGACAGAGTGAACTCCATGAAAACAAAAACTTAGGATAAGCAAAAATTTTCAGGGCTAACATGAACCGTATTACAAGAAAGTGTTCAGGGGCTAGCATGGTAATATGTCAGCTAGAGTACTCACGTTGTATGTGCCAGGATCCCATATGGGCGCCAGTTCTAATCGTGGCAGCCCTGCTTCCCATTGATTTCCTTGCTTGTGGCCTGGGAAAGCAGTTGAGGACGGTGCAAAGCCTTGGGATTCTGCACCCGTGTTGGAGACCTACTTTGGGGGTGGGAGTTGATCAAGTGATGGAAGATCTTCTTATCTGTCTCTCCTCTTCTCTATGTATTTTACTTTCCAGCAAAAGGAAACCAAAAAAATGTTCAGCTGTAGACATACGAAGCACCAAATTGTATCACATGTTAAGTTCAATGAGAATGAATACATATGACACTGAAGAAAATTCTAGAATCTACACATTTTGGGGATTCTGGTGTTGGTCAAGCTGTTTATCCTAATGTTTGTCACAAAAATGCATTGTGCAGTGTGTGTAAAAAGAAGAAAGCATGTTTTTCCCCCACATTAAATGACAATTAAAGGGTGTATTTCACCCACAGTATTTATTCACCCAGCCAGCATACTAACACACTCTTTCAATCACCAAGTTCTCTATTCTTAACATTACTGTTTTACTTAAGAGATAATGTCAAAAGCATTGAGCATTGTGACTGGATAATGGTCTCCTGCTGCAAGATAAATGCTGAGGCATTTATTGAAAATAAATGTTGGAGGAAATCCAGGACATTTATTTTTAAAGTAGAAAACTATTTTCTAGTCACAACTTTCAATGGCAAAGACATTATAACTATCTCACCAAATGGCTTTTTAAGTAAATTGAGATCACCCAAAGAAAGCTCCAGAATAACTCATTTGTTCTCACCTATAAAAAGACAATATGTTGCTTTCTTTTCTGCAAATATCAGATCAAAATCAAATATGCTGTTTATTTGGTGAGGAACAATGAAAGAGTTCATTAACAATATATTCAATTTCCTCTCTAGCTTGATGGTACAAACTTGGATTTTTCTTTTATTAAACAGTGTGAATTTGAATAATCATGGTAGAACCCGAGTACAAAATTTGATAAATTTGTTTTTATTCTTTTCTGGTCACTTTAGAAGCACCACTATATGATGATATCATTATGATGTGCCTGAAAGGGATATAAACAATAAGTTAGAGAGTGTTTGAGAGCAAAATGGCAATGATCTATGCTTCAAGGTAATGATTATTCGGATTCTTCCAGTAATTGTGAAGTGCCTTTACTGTGTGACAGCACCAGAAGTGAGTTTCAACAAGCACCACGCCCACTTTACTTCAGTGTTGAAATTCAACTTGGTCTGTTGCTGGTTTTGCTTTTTAATTGTTGAATATTATGAATTGTAGCAAATTAAGCCTGTGAATATAAATTGGGTTAAAATTATGGCTGCAAATGTTGTTGAAGAGAGGAAGAGAGTTATGAGAAAAGGAGAAGCAGGAGAATAAAGGAGGTGCAGTTGCCAATGTAATTCAAGGAGTTTATGTATTCATAAAAATGATTCAAAATACTGTAGTATAGCATTCTAGTATTAATGAAATTTGTATACACAGTGAATTAAAGTTTCACCTTCTGCCACAATACCTGTTGCTAAATATTTTACTTGCAGCTTCATTCTAGTGATTTAAAGTTACTCTTAGATACTGTTCTTCTTTTTTTTTTTTTTAACCTTGCCTGTCTGTATTAGTCAAAAAACACTGAAAATCTATAGTGGAAACAAGAAAAGCTCACCACAGAATCACATTAGTATAAAAAGCACTCAGCAAATGGTATTACTCTGAGAGACAAAAAGGAAAGTAAGTATATAATTTAATGTAACTGTGAAGTATGCCCAAATTATTATATTATCTTTATTCACTTTGATTTGTATTTGTTGAATATATGGATTTTATGGAGTTTCATAGAATACATGAATACATAAATACATACACCAAGAGTTTGTGAAATGATATGTACCAATTTTGGATCCTTTCATCAAGGAACTAATGTTAAAATGAAATGATTGAGATATACCTAATAAAGTGTTTTAAATAAAGATAATCTGAGAAAGTAAAAGACTGTGTGTGTGTGTGCTTAACGATACTCAGAAAACTACACACTTATATTGGACATATAGTAATGGCTTCAAAGACACCATCTATCCTTTAAATTTCAGAAATAAATATCAATAACCTGATTAATTATTATATTTAGAAAAAAGTACCTATAATCATGTCATAAACTATTTCAATGGCATTCATGTCTTTGTAATATATCAAGATTCTGTACAATGTGTCTCATTAATTTCTGGTTGCATCTCCCAAAATTATTTCTTCTAAAGATTGAACTTTATTATAGGTAACTCATGAGAATATTGAAACTCACAAACTGCTAATTTATGGTGAATTTGTTTCTACTGTCCAATGTCTTTCGTTTTATATATGAAATATTTTTTCATTAAAAACACCAGCCAGATAAATAGCATGTTAGTAAAACACTGGAAATTATAGCAGATGTATTCTACATTTATATACATACACCATAGCTATACATTGGTAAATTCTGCAATTTATACTAATTCTTGTCCCTTTACATAATATTTTCCTTTTCTTGTTGTACTTTCACCATATTTTTCACTTCAGTAATGAATACTCTGTTTATAAAATAATAATTTGTGACTATAGATAGATTTTGAAATATTATGAATCTACCGTTGAGAAAAATATTGTAAATAATGCATAATGTATACTGTACCAGGTGATTTATATCTGCTAAAATATCTAATCCTTGTTGTTCCTGTATTTATTGAGAAAGTTGAAGAACAATGATGAGTTTAGAGCTTCATGCAAGGGTATACAATGGATGACATTTGTACAGGATTTGCATCTAGGTGTTCTACCTTCAAAATTCATCATTATTTTAGTCCCAGTGCTGATTTCAGCAGTACCTTGAGGGCAGTTAGAAGTATCAATGTAAGTTGTATAACACAGCAGTTTCTAATGAGGCTTTTTTTTTTTCAATGAAAAAATTAAAGTATTAACAGGAAACACAGTTGTAGCTTGTTACTAAAGCAATTTGAATGTGAAAAGTAACAACCTAGTATTCCTGCCTCAGATGCTACCTTTCAGCCTCTATGTCTATTCTGCCCACGTGTTCACAGGCTAACAAAACTTTATCAGCCATTGTGGAGACATGTACAGAGGAGGTGGGGTTGAACGCTTTGTTCTAATTCATGGATCAGATAATATGTTCTGATTTTTGAGTTCAGTACTTAATCTTTTGTGAAAGATAACGTCTCAACATGATAGGTTTTATCAGTAAAGAAACTATTCATATCATGCCCCGTCCAAATCTTGTGCTGTGTTAGAGAACTTTTCACTATTTTACTCGAAATCCTGGGGAAAAAAATCACTTAGGAAAGTATGTTTATTTTGATTTATAATTTTGTGGGTTCACAGTCCATCTGCTAAGGCTCATTGATCGTGTGTCTGATGAGCACAATGGACTGTGAAGGATCCCGTGATTATCCAGGAGATAGAGAGCCAGAGATCACCAGCCTCACCTCCACGTCTCCATGTAGTCTCCCCTTATAAATGCCATTATACCTGAATCAGGGGTTCCATGCTAGCAATCTGATCCAAGTAAATCTCTTCCCAAAACTCCACCTTCAAACATCATAATTAGTCTGTTTCATTTTTACTGCATTACTTCAATGTTAATTCATTTGTCAGTAACATAAACTTGGAGGCCCAAGTTCTCAAAACCTGGGATTTGGGGTACCCTCAAACTGTTATTATCCAAGCCATAGTAAATCTGAGGCCTGAAATTAACATTTGTAAAATTTCACTTTTTGAATCAATTTCAAAAGACCTTGAAGTTTCATATTTCCTTTTAGCTCCTTATAGGTTATTGTTTGAGCGTCCCGATTCCAACTATATTTATGGTTCACACATACACACACATATATATGTATATATATATATGCAATATAACATGTGATTTTTTCATCACATCTCTACATTAATAGTAATTAAATAATTTTTCAGAATATCCTCTTACTTTCTAGCCAATTCATCTGGGTATTTTTTCATTGGTAAAGTTAACAATTTGAATTCCTTGTTGCCTCTAAATCATCATCACACATTCATCTCATGCTGTGATATGTTTCAAATATAATGTTTTCTCATTAAATGAGAATGCTTTTGCATAATTCAATCAGTATTTTGAGCATTCTATCTAACATATAAAAGGTTTTAGCTTTTAACTTTGTATAGATTAAATAAGCTGGCTTTCCAGACATAAAAACATTTTGGTGGATAATTGTAAATGTGTTCTGCCATTTGCATTTGTTAATTTGGGATATGAATGCTAACTAAATTCAATATCCCAAATGTTTTTATAAGTGCATATATGTAATCATGTATGGATATATATTCAATTATATACTCAATCTTTATTCAATCCTAATAACAGGGAGCTAATTTTCTCTATCTAAGCTATTTATAACTGCTGGAAAAGTAGCACAATATCATCATTGAATTAATACATCTGCTCAGTTGAGGAAATGAACATTTTCAGCACATCTGGATATTTAGAAAATATTTACAGCAGCTAAAATATATATCATGGATGTATAAAAATTCTATTAGGTGGAAAAATAAGTTTAATTTTCAAGAGACGATCAGAACGTGTTCCACAGGATTCACATAAACTGTCTCTTGTCATTGATATTAAGCCAAAAAGAACTTTACACAGGAAATAGCATGTTAGTTGGCAAGTATAGAAAAAAAGAAACATCCTGCTCCCCTTCATTTTCTGTTTCTAAAGAGTGTGTTTCACATCATTTTACTGTGGGAAGGGATACGCAGTCCTCAATGGAAAAAAAAAAAACACTGTTCATAATGTTTACTGCATTTTTTTCATAATACTGCTTGTTGCATATAATGTTTTACCTGATTTTGCTGATGCTGAAAAAATAGCCTCTCCATTTCAACCTTCAAGTTTGGATATTTGCAGTGACTTAAATTGGTAGGTTCTGCACACTAAAGCAGCATTTGAAAAAAAAAAAAAAAGCTAAGATGAGCAATTTGAGGAACTGCTTTGCAGGACTGTCAAATTTTGTTAAAAAACATTTCATGCCAAGATTCCAACGAGACAATCTCACAGAGTACCACATCTGCACAGGTACTGTGTTTTAGTTTTATGCAGCAACTCTACATTTTTCTATACTACACTTGTGTCAAATCATTTCTCCTACTTTCTTGTTTTAGGATCCACAGAGTCAAGTGAGTGTTAACTGTGATTCTGGAATAAATTTCATTGGCTACCAATGTTGCTGTCAGTATTTTCCCTCCTTGCTTTTCCTTTCAATCATGTAACATAGAAAACATACATATATATGCAAGTTTATTTTTACAAGCTGTCTTTCCTTTTTTGTAAAGCTCAAGTAAAATGGCATAAAATATCAAAGACCCAGGGGATCAATACACAAATGTGAGATCAAATTGTAGCATAGTGTTCTTAAATATTACTTAAGCACACGTTACCCAGTCTTTCCACTATTAGGACGTGTATTTTCTGATATTTATGCTTTGTTAATGTTTTGGAAGACCATCTTTTAGAAAAATATTCCCCCTTTCTGCCCACTGTCTAAATTCCTACAGCATCCAAGCCTGGCTCTTGCTGAAGTGAGAACCCAAGCCTCAATCCTGTTTTTTTTTTGTTTTTTTTTTTTTTCCCTATGGGTGGTGGGCGTCCTAACACTTGAAGTTTAATCAGCAAAAAGAAAAGTTGGATGGGAGGCAGACAAGACAGCAGCCAAAGCAGTAGCTTTGATACACAACATGAGAGTCCTAACTGATGTGCCAAATACCCTTCTCTATTTCACTCTTGAAATATTCCCTTGCAAACCTTTTCAGAATGTATGTATTGTATGTATTGTTATGTGCGGGTGTCCATTAACTCATGAAGACGCCTAGGAAGGGGTCATTTCAGCAATCACACTCATCATGAAAAGACAAAAGTTATCAGAAGACAGGGAATGTTATTCAAAGTTTAAACTCAAGGTACAAACTTCAATGTCTGATTCACTCTCCAGATTGCTATACTTTCCATGGCTGGGCTAGACCCAAGCCAGGAGCTAAGAACTTCTTCCAGGTCATTCAGTCAGACTGGTAGCAAGTGCTTAAATACATGTGGTTTTTGTTTTTTGTTCTTTGTTTTTTTTTTTTTTTTTTTTTTTTTTTAGCAGAGTGTGGCAATTTTTTTTTTTTTATACATGGTCTTTTGTCCACCGCTTTTCCCAGGCCATTGCCAGGGAACAAGACTTGCAGTGGAGCTGCCATGACACAAACTGGCATGTTTTTTGTCAAGACAGCTGGGACTTTACCAGGTACACCACAATATCTGCCCCTAGTTACTATAATTTCATCATCGCTTTGTTAATTTGAAAAACAATAGCACCTAAGTAGTATCTAAAATGTCAATGTGTTAACTGTATGTTAATGAGGAAACATTTTATTTATATGTCTTATTCTATACCAAATAGTATGAAACCGTGCATTGCCAAAACATTTGCATTCATTTAGCTTCAGAATTGTTCTGCACTTTGTCACTGATGAATAAATCTCATTATTAATAGGTGAAAGAATTATATTTCTTACCTAGAAACCTAAGTCGAGAAAAAGCACTTACTTGACAGAAAAGTTAATATCTGCTCTTAAGTGAGCATCTTTTTTTGAATGTCTGCGATAGACTTTGATTTATTCTGTTTGTATTAATTCCTATTAGTAAGAAAATATAATAATTTTCTCATGATATGTGTAGCAGCTTTCCTGCTGAGGCTCTTTGCATCTAACTGATATTGAATCCTGTACTATGTATTCATTCACAGTATGAGCAGACACCCACCGAGACTCCAGCAGTAATTAATATATTACATGTGGATAGATCCCATTAGCTGAATAACTTTGGATAATGTATTCCAGGTTAACTACCACATGCTATATTCTTTGAAATTACTACATTTAAAACATTACTGTGAAATTTTATCTATAATACATAATTAAAAGTTTAAAAAAAGAAATTTACAGTCACAAAGCAAAATAGCTTCCATCTAAAGCAATCTTCAGGGTTCACAGAAAAGACATTAGTTTCATGTTTAACCTGTTACTTTTCACTTCTTCCTAGAATATGATTTATCTATTACTCAGAGTTTATGCTGCTAATAACTTCTCATGTTTGTTTTCCATCTTGAATTAAATCAACATGCAGCCTACTCAATTAAATTACTTTTATCGTTGAAAAATATAACATATTGTATAATACAATAATAGATAAGTCATTTTTAAATGCTTTTTATTTATAATTAGACGTATTTCTTTAAACTGAAACTGATCTAAAATTAATGGAATTGTTATGTCCATTGCGTATACTAAAAGCTTTCATAATGTTCCATTGTGATATCAAATAGCTGTGATATCATTGTTATAATCTCAAAGTAGTTAACAGTTGTTATTTTTGTAATAATCACTTCGAAAAATAAGCAATAATTTCAGTCAACAATACAGTTACTTGTATATATTCATTATGTATTTCAAGTGCTTCATACCAATCCAGTTGGTATAAATAAACTGGAACTATTATACTGTTTAATATATACATGTAATTGAATCAATTAGAATATATTCAGCAACATTTATATGCCAAGATTGTATCCCTTATGTATTAATGTTATAGAGGAGGACATAATAGTGCTATTTCTCAATTTCACTCTCATTTAAATAAATATAATGTAGGTGTCAAAAGAAAATGGGGAAGGGTGGAAATAGACTAAGAGAAGAAGGGAAATGTTAAAAATAGCATTATTTTATAAACCAGAAGAAATGCTGATAAACTGATTGCTTACAGAATTTAAACAAGTATTTATTAGATTATGTTTTTATTGATAGACTCATAGCTTGCTGTTTAAACTAGTTAATGAATCAAGGCAGTTGGCCTGACATTTGTTATGCTCTATAAGCCATAGTTTTAAAATTAGAAAGCAATTATTTAATAATACAATTTGGGTATATATTTAGTGCTTTGAGCTAAAAGTAAAGTTATCTTAGAATTATTATATAATATGAAAAAATAAAGAATGCCTGAAAGTTCATTGCAGCAGTTACACTTTTCACAAATAACTGAAGCAGGAAAGTGTTAAACTGTCAGTATTGTCTATAGTGACCACGCTGAAACCAGGAGACAGTATATTGCCAATTTATGCTCTGATACTTTTTTCCTCCTGCTTAAGGAGGTAGGCAAAAATGAACAATAGTGGTCCTTTTAAGTGCAGAAAATGTTTGGCTATGAATTACTAAACAAAGACTCCTTCATGTATATAAACTTCTGTGTATTCCTGCACACACACTCGTCTGTTTTCCAAGCACCTCTGCTAACAAGAAGTATTCTTTTCAGTTTATGCTTAGAAAAATTAAAGTATATTTCCAATATTTTAGCTCAATATTTTAGCTCTATCATTGCCTTGGATGTAGATATTAGTTACCATGAGGTCTTGGTCCCTGTGGTTTTCCAGCCTCTCTTGTTCATTAGCTTAAAGTGTCCTTACTTTTTGGTAGGAAATCAACCATTATGTGAATTGAGGAAATGGTCTTACCACTGGGCAGGTAGATGGCATCTTGATGTTTAGTCTTCTTTCAATGGATTCATTTTCCAAGAACTCTAATAATGGAGCAAGAAATAACAATCACTTATGTGTAACCCCAGATTGATACCCACTTTGCCATGATCAAATTTTTTCTAAGGACACAATATCACCAACAAATTGCAGGAGGGTCACAAGTGTCACAGACAAACCAGGAATGAGCACACACCTCTCAGCTCCCAAGGACAGTCTGTAAGAAACATTGCCTTCATCCTCTCCCAGGAGTCCAGGAATTAAGCAACCCCTGCCTAGCTCCTTGCTATGAACTCTGTGGCTTAAATACCTGTTTTCTTCCATTATCCTGGTGTCAGTGAATGGCTTCCTGTGCATTGGGTCAAATAGACCCTGTTTTCAGGATTCTATAGCAATTTCTCCGGTCAGTTTTAGGGGTTCTTCTATACTAAATAAAAAAGCTAGTCATTTGTTGTTAGCTTTTTAGTGTAGTACCTTGAAGTGCAAGAAAATTTGTTATTTTTCTCATTTGACCTTTTTTGGGCCAAACATCCTTGAATATGAGCTTGTGATAACAAACATTTTAATAATTTGGTGGTTTAAGAACTCGACAATGTAAAATGTATATGGAAACATAATGTATTGTAATTTTCTTAGAGATTTATGTATTTTATTCAAAACAGTTACAGAGGAAGGCAGGGAAAATATCCCATTTACCTCTTCACTACTGAAATGCATACAGTTATCAGAGCTGAACCGGTCCAGTGATAGGATCAAGGAGCTTCCTCCAGGTCTCCTACATGAGTTCATGGGTCCAAGGCCTTGGGCCATCCTTCACTACTTTCCAAGGCCATTAGCAAGGAATATATTCAGAAGTGGAGCAACCAGTTTAGCACCAGTGCTCATGTAGAGTGCCAGAACCACAGGCAGTGGATTAGCGTGCCCACATCATTGCTAGAAATTGAATTTTTAAATTCACAATTTTGCTATGAATTTTTTCCAAATAATCTATCAGCTTCTGCAAAAGAGGAGAGTCTCTAAAATTAGAAAAAAAAGTAGATTACAGGAAAAAACAATAAAACCAGAACTAGCATCATGAGGGTGGCATCGCATATATGCACCAGTCCCTGTCCTGGCTTCTTTACTTCCAGTTCAGGTCTTTGGAACCAGGAAAATTAGTAGTAGAAGATGACCCAAGTAGGAGAACCACAGAAAGCTTCATACTGGTCCAACTCTAGCCATTGTGTTAATTTTAGGAATAAATTGAAGGAGCTCTCTCCACCTCCAGTCTCTTCTCCCTCTGTGAATAAATAAATCTTAAAAACAAAAAAACTTTTTATGTAAAACTAGAAATAAATAAGAGTCTATTTTCTAAACTCTAAAATATTCTGAAAGAGCTTCGTTTAGTGTTTGGGCATTAATATGTAAATTATCTCATTGTTTAAGGTGCATTTTTTGAATATGTGCTTTAAAGATTCATTTTACTATAATCTGAATTAGAACATAATGCCATGAGGACAAGGTATTCTTGAAAATGGAACTCTTAAAATAGACTATTCAGCCTATTTGCTATTGAACTTTGTCTCCTAAATATGATAGAGCAAGAAACATAAGAGTAGTGCATTGTACTAGCTCTGAGCATAGCTCTAAAGGCTTTGAGCGACACAAAATAAACAGGAAATTAGCAGCTTCTTTAATGACTCTTTGTTATTGAATGGGGTATTTTTCTGGTGTATTTTTTTCATTTGAATGGAGCAATTTGTGCATGAAACAAAATAGATGTTATTTTGATAAAAGCTATCTTCTTTTAATGCATCTTTTCTAAATTTGTTTTTCTGCTGTTTTATGCCAAGAATAAACTTCAACAATGTTAGATTTTCTTATGGTTGGATTTTATTACATCATAACACTCTATTTAATACTTGTTAGAGGCCAAAACACAAAGAATGAGGCAATCTCTATCTTTAATGGCAATACTTACAGTGTAGTTGGCAAGACATGCCCTATATGGATTAATTTGATTGAAAAGGGACATTGTCCAGCAAGTTACTTGTCCTTGAGAAAAGTCAATTGCCTGATCAGGAAATCTCCCTAGCGAGGGGAACTTTCTTGGCATAGTAACCACAGAGTAAATATTGGCCTTCAAATTTGCAGACTAAGGTATTTGATCTGTCAGATTGCCCATACCTTGTAGGTAAATTTAGATTAAGTAATTCAAAGATGAGTATACAACATCAACACGTTCACTTATTATTTTAAAAAGCATGATATAACAATAAAGAAAAAAATCCTTTGCATCAAGGGAAGGAGCTGTAACTGGGAATTTTGAGGGTGAACATGAAAACTGCAAGAGGAGTTGGATGATTTTAATGGCTTGGATTATGTTGGTCGGGAAGAACTCTTTTCTGAAGATAAATTGGTAGCAGAAAATCACTTCCCACAGGAGGAGACACAAGCCCTTCCTTTGGAGGGAGTTGATGATACAAGCATTTGCTGTGCTGCCAATCCCAACCAAACTTTGATAAATTGCTGTTTTAGTTCCATTGGTTAGGAGATAAGGTTCATTTTGTCACTTAATGATACATCATTTAACTTCTCTCTTCGTCTTTTACTCATTTTATGGTTTTACACCCACAAAGCATTTCTTCTTTATTTGGATGTTTCAGGAGAGCAAGATAGGGTCAAGTGCTTTCCAGTGACCCATGAAGGTGACAAGATTCTGTTCCATTTCATAAATTGTTTCATTGTACTTTTTGTAAAAGGACTATACTAAAATAACTCATAGATAATTTTTTTTCTCAAAGAACTGTTAATTTGTGAAGTATGGCTGCTATCACATATTCTAAATGTTGAAAAATAGAATAAAATATACATCTTGAATTCAGGTAACCTAATGATCCTTTGAGATACAATTACTAAGACATACATTTCAGAGGCATTTTAAAAATCAGTTTGCTTGGCCTGGCACAGTGGTCTAGTGGCTAATGTCCTCGCCTTATGTGCTGGGATTCCATATGGGTGCCAATTCTAATCCCACCAGTTCCACTTCCCATCCAGCTCCCTGCTTGTGGCCTGGGAAAGCAGTCAAGGATGACCCAAGGCCTTGGGACTCTGCACCCCTGTGGCTCCTGACTTCAGACCAGTGTAGCACTGACCACTGTGGTCACTCGGGGAGTGAATCATTGGCCGGAAGATCTTCCTCTCTGTATATCTGACTTTGTGGTAAAAATAAAACTAATCTTTAAAAAAATCAGTTTGCTATTGAGTTTTTGAGTTGCTGAGATATACAGAGTACCAATCCTCTGATGAATAAATAGCTACCATTATTTTTTTTCCATTTTGTGTTATGTCTCTTCACTCTATTACTTTCTTTGAAACACAGCTTTTGAGTTTGAAATAATACTATTGGTTTGTTGACTGTGCTTTGGGAATCTAGGCTAAGAAATTACCAACTACAAAAATGTGTTAAAGTGTTTCTCCTAAATTTTCTTCTAGCAACTTCTCAGTCTCAAATATTAGGTTAAGGTCTTCGATACATCTTAAGTTTGTATACAGTGAGAGATAGGAATATTTTCATTCTTGTACATATATAACATCCAGTTTCCACAGCACTATTTGTTGAAGAAATTATCATTTGTCCAATATATAGTCTGGCATCTAATGGTGGGATGTATGTAAGTTAATTTGTGGGCTTTCTGCTTTAACCCAAGAAGGATGTGTCAATTATTATGCCAAGACCATGCTGTTTTTATTAGTAAAACTTTCTGGTATGCTTTGAAGTCAGGTATTGTAATGTCTCCACCTTTTGGGGTTGGGATGAGATGAGGGGGTCAGGATTACTCTGGCTATTCTAAGATTTCAATGATTCTTCATGAATTTTGGGGTTTTCTTTCTAATCCTGTGCAGAATATCATTGGTATTTTTGTAGAAAAAGTGTTAAATCTGTAGATTTTCTTAGTTACTAGAAATATTTTGATTCTGTTGATTCTTCCAGCCCATGATCAATGAATGGTTTCTTTTTTTGGGTTGTTGATAATTTCTTTAAGCAGTATTTTATACTTTTCATTATACTGTTTAGCTCTGGAGCATTAAATTCTTATAAGACTAAGTTAAAAGTGTTATCTCAAAACTTAAAAAATGAATTTGCCTTAAATCTGATAAACTTAAATTATTATGTGTCTGACAAATATTTATTTCACAAAGATTGGCACATGCCTGTCTAGATTAAGACTAACTACTTGCTGTGTTTATGGCATGATTATCATCAGTGAATAACGAGTCTTAATTGATTATCATAATACTATAGGATTTGAGAATGTTTAAAAGAAACAATAAGCCACATTCTTTAGGGCTACCAAGAAGTCATAGAAATTGACACTAAAGTGAAGAATTATACAATCACCCTATCCTACCATCAATACTTGTTCAAAACTTCAGGTAATAAAAACCTTGAAAAGTTGATGGTTTACAATTTGTACTTAGGAATCCAAAAATTTATAGAGCTCTTCCCTGAATTCTGAATCACATGAACCAAAAATTCTGCCCTTTAAAACATAAATGCATTTTATTTCTGTGCCCAAACAATGAGATGATTTGGAAAAACCAGGAATCACATAAATATTATAAAGAAATATATTCATAATGAATCATTTTTAGAGAAATTAACCAAAATCCTGACCTAGTATGAGGTTACGAAGGTTTTGTTTTATCTTTCTTCCATGATATAGAAAATCAATAAAGATGTATGTTTTTTATATTTAATTGTATGACCTATGCAACCATATCCCCCTAACAAACACTGGGAAAATAAGCAAATTTTAAAATTCATTCCTTTTTTGCAGTTTACTTAGACTTTCAACTTTTTTGTCACATTGAATTCCAAACATGTCCCCTAGACTTAAATTGCAAATGTGAGTATTCCTATTTTTTTCTTTTTTTTTTATAATTACGTCCTTTTTTGTTCCCAAAGTTCCAAATTATTTGATATCTCATGCAATTTTTAATGAATGGAATTTTACCCAGATTTAAAGGGACAGATGCTTAGGTAAACATATATATGTACTTTCACAGTCATGTAAATATGGATTTGGAATCATTAGATTTTATTGGGTGCTTAGCTGTGTCTTTCATAACAAAAGTCAAAGGTCCAGATTGCCTGGAAACAGTCATGTGAGACCTCCAATGAGAGACAATGTGAGGACCTGCAGAGGAAGCAGTGTCAAGCCAAGGGAAGGGGCCTCAGAAGAAGCTAACACTGCTGTGGCCTTTTTCTTGGCCTTGTAGCTTTCCCATTGTGAGAAAACCAATTTCTACAGTGTGAGGCTGACCCCATCCCTCCAACACATATGTCCTTTCCTCCAACAAGACTACAAATTACCTTCAAGGTTAATAATATACTTTTTTTCGAGTTATTCAAGCCTCATTTGTAAAAGAGTTTTGAAGTAAGTTGTCTTCAAGATCCAATCCACCTGTACACGTCTTGGTGAAAAATCAATAAGGAAAGCATAAGATAGAAAGGAAGAAGACTGCAATGCATAGTATTTGGCCAAAATTACTATTTTACATTAATTTATTATCTTCATTTACATTACTAGCTTCATATAAGTGTTATTTAAGAGTTTAAGTGGCTGTTCTGAGGAAAACTAATTCAGGGAGACAAAAACTGTGTTAGGATAGCAAATGAAATGATGAGGTAATACACAACCCTTGTAAATCATTTGCCCATTTGAAAATACAAAGTGAGGAATAATCTCTGTGACCGTAAGACTAAAACTGTGCTGATGGATTCTAAAATTGCCATCCATCCTGTTTGTTCTAAATCTAGTTTTCTGGTATTAATATTCAGAGTTTATCCTTCACCAGAGAGTCTAATTATGGAATAATGATCAGATTGGTGATGAGTAATTCAGTGGGGAATGAAATTTTGCAGGTAATGCAATGTGAGCAGTGATCAGGAATGCCAATGATTTTGAAGGCTTTTTTCAAACTGTTAATTTATGCCTGCAATAACAAAACAAACACAGACTACCAGACAGAAACAAAATTTCTCACTGATGCAATTTTACCAATTGGGGAATGTTAATAGTAATTTTGTCATAGTTGATTATATAAAAAGCATGTATGAGTATTGTTTACATTGATGGAGTTTTTGCCTTAAAGTGATTTCTTTTGCTCATTATATACATTGTAACAGAGTATCTCACTTACAATAACTACCTTCATAATGTTTTCCAAAATTCACACTGCTTTCTACTTCCATGCCCGTATTGGCAAGCATCTAAAACTGAGTTTTGTCTTAGTGGCATTTGCTTATTCTAAAGGTACATCAGAAGGTCTATAGTATCTCTGAAATTCTGAAAAAAGCAACATAATTCTATTTTGAGTAATGAGAATAATAATAGACATAAGTACAAGATGTTCTAAAAGATTTCATGAAAAAGTACTTTTTTATTTCATTTTCCATAAATTTTAGGAGTTTCACTTAGGTAATTTTTTTTTGTCAAAGGTGGCATGGACACCTATTTGCATACATCTTTAATCTTCCCATGAGAAACATGCCATGATTATATCTATTTGAAAGAGTTCGCAGTGTCACATAGCAGTAAACGTATCCCAATTCCACAAAAAGTGATAGAACCATGTATTTCCCCGAACTTTGGTTTCTGCCTCATCTGATCATCAAACATTAGTTCTCCATCACTTTTGAGCTTTAATTTTTGTAAATGCAAAAGTTACACAAATCATCGTTACAGGTCTAAAATACAAATACCTTTGGTGATTAATTTAATTGTTGAAATTGAAGTGTATTGTCCTGATGCTTGGTTCACATTTGCCCCTAAATTCCTGAGCCATTATTCTTCTCTGAGATAAACAGATTTTCTTGCTGCTTCAGAGTTTTTGCATTTCTTACATAATTTGTTTTTAAGATCATGATTTCCTGAAATAGAGCAACTGAAATAATGTGTGTTTTGCTTTTAAGCAGCTATGATTGAATCTTGGATTCAGTAATAAGTTCAAAAGTTGTTAGGCACTAATGATAATGTGTTCTATGCTTCTGTTTTTTAAATTAAACTAAAATGACTTCGATATTATAAATGCCTATACTTCTTTGTTTTTGTGTCATTGACAGTGTTAAATCTATTCTATGGCACATTGTGATTCACACACGTTTCCTCCTCCTCTTCTGGGTTCTAATCTGGTGCAATAGACACTTTGGGGGAAAGAAGGGTCTCTGACATACTCTAGCTCCTCAACATTTCCCTTTCACCATTAGAAGCTGATAATAATAATAATGCACAATAATAAAAATGCATTAAATTGCGGCTGATTTATATTAATAGATACAGATTGAAAATTTATTAGATAATTCTAGTAATTTTATTTATAATAGTTATTTACAAACACATTAATGAAATAGTTCTTCCCTTTGATTTATTTGAAAATTTGACCTTATATGATGTATTATAAGTAGTAGTTGATATTAGAGTTGGAATTTTAGATCAACTGTCAAGCTAAGTGACATACTCAAGACATTAGTTATGTAACCGGGATCGTATTCCAGATCCTCTTCACATTTCAGGCTGCTATTTTGGTTTTTGTTTGTTTGTTTGTTTGCAGTAAGTCCTATACCCCAGTGTTGCACCACTTAGGACTAGATTTCAATTCTGTGTGTATATAAATGGCTGAATTTCTAAATGCCAAAGTTAGACTAGAGCTCTGTGTAGCTTTTTTCAAACTACTTCATTTCTCCAAGTCAAGATTCATAACCCTCCCCAATCCTCATAAACAAGCAATGCTCTCCCTGCCCTTACTCCATTCTCTCAGCTCATGCCCCTGTTCATTTTTTTGCTCTTTGGGCTTTATGTACAGAGCCCAGGTAAAATGCCTTACTTCTGCCTTCTTTTATTTTATAGGCATTATTTGAAGCCTTTATTCTTTCTTACCTGCAAAACTTTTTCTTGTTATTTCATCTCCCACTGATCTTTCTCTTCGATCCATACAGTCTATATAATTCCTCTTTCAAGTGTGCTAATCTTGCATTCCAGAGTACATTTCAAATATTCCTAGAGCAGAAACATGTTCTTTCCATTCTTTGTGTCTCTCTCCAAACATTTGTAAATTTAGGAAATGCTTAAAGTACCATGTGGTTCATAGATTCGGTGTCTTTTGCTTTTGACGATACAAAAATAACAAAAATCACTTTAGGTCACTTGCTTCCTTAATTCTAACACAAGAAAATAACATAACGTAAAAGTTCTTTTTTGAAATAATAGCACAGGTATCTCCCCAATGAGGCATCAAGAATTGAATTTCCACTTCTAATTTATTTTTCTTACAGCAGTTTGTATTTAATTGGACAACTCCCTTGTTGCAACTAGAAAAAATAGGGGGAAAAAACTCTCCCCTGTGCAAATGTATTTCCATATTTCCCTTTTAGGATAAGCACAGCTGTGAGCCAATTACTTCAAAGTTCAAAAGCTAGTTGCTTCTATCCTTAGCATCACTAAAAAATGTGGAGTATAATCCTGGAGAGAGACTCCCAGGCTCAATACAAAGAAGTTTATTTGCTACAATTTATTTTCATATTTCATAGAAATGGGTACCGATTTTTTCTCTTGTCATTTTTATTTTTCTAGATAAGGAGCAGAATGATTATAGGTATCACTTTTGCATAGTAATTAATATATCATGTGATTATTGTTTAGCTGTTGAAAGAACTATATTGGAAAAATGCACAGCATGGTATGTGTGCATGTGTGTAAATAGAAACATCAACGTATCTAACAGTAAAATATTTCTTCAGACCATCTACATTGTATGAGTATATTTGTTTCACTGCAATAAAATGACTGCTTTTCCCACTTTTTCTGCAATTAAGTATTCTCTGGCTCTATTTGCCTGTCAAATGGCTTTTACCATCTCAGAGAAAAGAAACAGACAAATGATTTACACAAACATTTTAGGTTTCAGGCACACAATCATCCTCTACTTGATGCTCTCTGCCATTATCAACTCTGCATGAGAACAGATTAGCTGTCCATGCAAAGTTCATGGAGAGGCAATGAACAGGTAATTCACACAGCCTCATATCCCCTCTTAAATAGGGATAACAGGGTGGGTGCATGATCTGTCTTCAACAACTGAAGTTCATACTCAATTTTCCTTGAGCTCTTCTAGCATCCCCCAGAAAATACTGATTTGATATTGAGTTTATCAAAATTAACTGAGTATTATACATGTCTATCTTGTTGAATGATAGCCCAAACCTAAGCACACTCCTTAGTCATGCCTTTATTTGGCTATATCACTACACCTATTTATTGGAGATGATTTGATTCATTGACAGGCATCAACTATGAAAGCTGTGGGAGGCAAGGAATGAGAAGGAATTTGTATTTCCTTTGTACAGGTTATCTTCATGACCATGATTGCTTGATACAGTCCAAGAATCTAAGCAATGATATTCTTTGATTTCTGATTTACAACTCAAACCTCTTTTTTTTAGCCAGATCGATTTGCATTTACTCACTCTCTTAAGAGACATTTAATTGCCCGTGTGTTTGCACTTTCTTTTAAGAGAAATATGACAAGTGTTGTACTCCAGTGTCAGCTGATGAAAAATCATACCAATTTAATTCAATTTAATGTATGCATAATCCTATATATGACCCCAAAACTGACTTTTCAGAAAAGAATGAATAATAATATTATATTATCATTTAAAATTTTTTAAATAAACAAAATAAAAGCTTCAAACAGTGGAAAGCAGAAGTAGAAAAATGCCTGAAAATTATCATTGCAACCAGCCTGAAATATATAAGCAAGTATAAACCAGGTACAAACAAGCCAAATGGAAGGAGACACTATCAACCTAAACTGAAAAGGATAAAACAATGTGAAAGAAGATCACATATTTTATAGGAGAAAATAATGAAATAATTTCCTCTCAGGAATGTTTCATGCATACTGTATTCCTTTCCAAATCACCATTGTCATGATTTTTTAAAATGTTGATTATTTTTTTTAGGTCGTTTGTCCTTTGTAGCCCAATGATCCAGCTTACTCCATTTACTCATAATTATTTACCTCCTTGTAAAACAATTGTTTCTATTAATTGCTACAAAGACTTTCATTTTTTTGAAATTCAAATCCCTTCCAAAAAGTATTCCTGTATGAGATTTTTATATAGTTCAATACAAGTTGAACTATATGTTTCTTTCTTTGAGGAAAAAGTGAATTAGTGTTTTTCAATATTCATGCTATGGATAATTTCACATTTTCCCCTAAGCAAAAATTTAATGATTTTTCTCTCCCTACCAATCAATACCATACATGAGTTTTGTTCCATTTAATGGTATTGATTATCCAAGGACAAAATTAATTCTTTGTCAAAAAATAATAAAAATGAATCAATATGTGTTATTAATAGCCTCATAATACATCTATGCAATTAAAGATTTAAGACATACTGAACTGATTTTTAATAATATACTTACCATTTGACTATTAGTTTTGCACATTAAATACAAGATTCTGCCTTAATATGGTCATACATAAAAGTGTTTAATATGAAGTCATAATTCCAATTGCATGTATATAATATAAATTATAAGTGGTTTTTATACTAAATTTAATTGAAGAAAAATTAATCTTGACAGTCTGAAGCAGGTGGGAAAATATATAAACTATATTTTATAGAAGGTGCCAAATGAAAATTTTTTTTTAAGCAAAGCTGTTTTAGAATAGATGTTAGGCACCTAAAAGGAGACTCGGGAAGAAACAAGATGGCTCATAATGTGAGAATCAGGGCAGAGGAAGAGAAGAAGGTAAAGAAAGGATTCAGACAACCTGCAGATTGCAGAGCATGAGGCAAGAGAATGCTACTGAAAGATGTTTGTGACATGAATACTTGATATTCATATGCTGGCTGTATGAATTTCTGTGATAGAAAATGGACTCCATCTTAAGGATTCGGTGACATCTGCCTAGCCCACCAATGTTCTCTGCGAGAATCGGTGGAGGAATCAAGGCAAACACACCTTCCTGTTACTCCGTGAGGGGACTGGGATATCCAGAACATGAATGAATGGGTTTTAATTTGTATTTAAAACTCAGAGGCCCAGGGAGTCTACGTAATAAGGTACTTGTGTTAATAATCACCTTTAGTCTTATGTGCACGAGTGTCTATAAAGATGGTATTAGCAACTACCAAGGACCAAGCCTTTATTTCATACCAGAATACAGGATATTCATGCAATTTGTTATGGAAATTCTGTCATCTGCCACACTCCACTTCAGACTCGCTCATTATTCATTCACTAACAGGACAATCAGACCATTTTTAAAACCTTGCAATTGACGGTGGCGTCAGGACAGGCTTGTCTAGTGTATAACTATCCAGAGATCAGCAGCTACTGTAATTGTATTACATTTATTTCGTTAAAATTCAATTTCATCATCCAAAATATCCTTTAAGTATATGATCCATCATCTGCAATTAGAAAGAAGAGCATGGAACTTTGGTTCTTTTAGCATCCATAAAGCATTTTTAAGCTCATCAAAAACTGAGATGAGGTTGTATAGACTATAATTTTAGTGAATTTTTTTCAGAAGATTATCATTTTTGTACATTTCTTTCTTGCCATTATTTTTACAGAGATGTAAATAGCCAACTCTATTACCTTACCTCTCTTTATTCTCAACTAGGAGAAGCCTTTCTGTTGTTGCTAGATTCCTGCACAAATGGCCAAAGTTTTGATAAGAGAGAAACTAAATATTGCTAAAGACTCTGATCATTAATGTCTTACTGATGATCTCTAAAAAGGAATCGGAAACAAAAACTTGTTTTCTCACGGTGCCAACTTGTACCCACACATCCAGCCTCACCACTCATTTCTTCAGCCAGAGAAATCAGATGGTTGTGTTTTGCTCATAATTTCTCTGAGAGCTCAGTATGAACACAGATGCTAAGTTGACAGATTTAAAGCTAAAATCATGTGGTAACAGCTGGAATATACAACAGAAATTTAGTTTAAAGAAACGTAATTAGAAGCTGGGATAGAAATCTGTTCTTTTCACATTAACATCCATTAAACTTGCTCTACCTTAAAGGATGTGATAGAAAACATCATCCAGAAAAGGCATCTAAATGCTTCAGAGGCAAGGGAAACCTCTTTTTCTTTCCCCTACCCATAACGAATACATCAGAAGGTGTGATGCTCAATCCTGCTCTTTGGCATCCTTCTGCTCAAAACTTTTATCATTCAACCTACTCTTACTTAGCTGTGGTAAGAATCTAATCAGTTTCATTCTGTTTTCATTTTTAGCTGGTCATGGTGGTTTCACATTAATCTAAAATTAAGAATGTAGAATAACAAGATACATATTAAAAAACATATTTAGTGTGCTAACATAATCAGTAGACATTAAATAGTGTGATACAGAGTAACTTGAAATAATTTAAATATAAAAGAATGAGACTCTGCACCCCAGTGGGACACCTGTAGGAGGCTCCAGACTCCTGGCTTGGGATCCGCACAGACCTGGTCATTGTGGTTACTTGTGGAGTGAATCAGACGGAGGATCTTCCTCTTTGTCTCGCCTCCTCTCTGTACATCTGACTATATCTGACTTTCTAATAAAAATAAGTGTATTTTAAAAATACATATAAATCTTTAAGACAGAAGAAAAATATCCAGAGCAGGGAATAGACAAAAAAGCAGCATCAGTGAAGGACTCTGCTGAATGCGGATTTCATGTACATTCTTGCTGTTTATATGCTACTTATTCGTATATTTTTGTTTCTGCTCACATGTTTTAGTTTGTTAAACGGTAGCATTTTCTAATAAAGATTCTGTGTGAGACGATTCTTCCTAAATGTAGAACATTTAATTTCTTTGAAATCAAATGACTTCTTTAGTAAACACCTATCTAATCCCTGCTACTTTGTCCATTTAGTTGGGTGCTTATTTGGGAAGTGATGTATTATTCCCAACTTAATACGGATTAAGCGATTGCTACTTTGATACATAGGTAATTAGCTTCTGAGACAAAGGATATGGCTGAACATGGATGCTAGCTTTCTATACTTCCAAGTTGAGTTAAGCTAAGTCTGTACAATGAAGCAGTTTTTAAGTATTTTATGAAAAACTATTTCTTCTCCATCTTTTGGGATGCCTTTGAGCTCCTTCTAATTTTCTCTATATATACTTAGTTTCTAATTAATTTTAGGACTCATTCATCTTTCCTGCTTTCTAAATACAGCACAATGTTTTTATTGAAAATTTTATGTGCTTCATAAAGTTTTTTTTCCTTGACTATATACAAAGGACTAGGGGTTTCAATATCTGATTTTAATCTTGATGTTTTCCTCACTTAGGAATGTTTTCCCTTCATTATTAAAGTGAACATAAATATATGTATTTCAAATGTCAAGCTGTATTTTGCTGGGGGGTTTTGTTCAATATTCCCTAAAAAAATTCTCACGGCATAATTTCAAAATGGTACAACCTTGTCCTCCTGAACTATTAGATCCTGCTTTCACAATCAAAGAGAGATTTTAAGGAGGAGATCACAAGATACAAAGTTGAAAAACAAGTCTTCTGATGATTCTTCTCTTTTCCCTTATCAAGTCATAATGTCTATGTGCCTCATTTTCCTTAAGCCTTAAAAATTATTCTAAATTCCTGATGAATAATAGAATCACCAAAGTAAAATCAGATGTCCTTATGGGAGCCATCGTAAGTAATATTAAAGAAGCATGTTTGAATAAGATAACAGGAGTATCTTGAATTGGTTTCAGATATTCCATACCTGTTAAAAATGCTAAAACAAGTCTTCCAAAGTACAAGCACAGAACACAAGTTTGAGAGCCTGATTCAAATTGTCTGAGCCTATGTTTTCACTGTAAAGTAGGAATAACTGAAACCCTACCTCCCTCACATACTTTGTTCCAGAACGAAATTAGATAATAAGTGTAAAAGATCTATGTAAACTGAAAACATTGAAAAATATTGGTGGAATATATAAGCATAATTAATATTACTGATTTAACTAGTCACATGAGATTTCATTTGTTTTTTTTTAATAAAACACAGCATCTTATTTTATTATTCTATTAATACACAGAGTAACTGTTTGAATCATATAATTAGAAATAATCTTACTCAAATCCTCCCCCACAAAGAAACAGTGCTTCCAGAAATACATCACTGATGTATTCAAAGTGTTCAAAACACTTTAATTAAAGTTCCAAAACAATACAATAACGAGTAACAGAAAATTTTGATTGATTCTCTCTAACCGGAATATTTAATTTTTTGCCAGGTGCACAGGAAAGAAACCTAACAAAATAGAAATTGTTAAAACTTACTCTTTTTTTTTAGTAACTAAGCACACAGAAATTCTGCAGGGTGTGTTTAAAGGCAGACACTGATTTTGCTAAGACACAATGTTTTTGAAGTTAATCTTATATACCAGTATGAAAGAACATACTCAAATTTTCACCTCAACGCAATTACAAGTTACAAAACAGCTAGAACTGCAAATGCTAAATTCCCTGACCACAAAGTCAAGAACAATTCTTTTTTGTTGCCCTGATTTATTTGTCAATAAATGAAACAAAGCAGCAACCTAAGTCACAGCCTGGTATGACACAGGCCTTACTCCAGCACTTTTCCTTTTGTGTCTGTGTGCTCATTGTGTTAGATAATCCCAAAAATATCTGTTTAACAATTCAGATATCGAGAGCGGCTTAGGGTAGTGATATATACATATATAAGTTAGCATTCAATTCCCCCTTTTGCAACTAGCTGTGTGACATGCAACTTATTTAAATTCCTCTGAATTAAAAGGATTTTTTTTTTTTGGTACAGCAATGATTGCTCTTCGCAGAGGGATGGTTATGAATTAGATGCAGCAGCATACTTAAGCACAAATACAATCTCCAGGCTAGAATAAACATGCAAAACCTGCCAATTTTATTCTATGATACTGCTATATAGAATACAGAGCAACAGATATTTCTGAAGACATGCATGCTCCTCTATTTGGGTGCAATGTTTGAACCAGGGTTAGCATGCATCATTTTGTTCACTCGATCAAAAGCATGCTCATTTTCCAGGTTTGGGGTTCAACTTTACACTTAAGGTACTGCATAATTAGAATAACTGCTGAACTATTCAGACCTCAAGAAATCAGAACTTCCACTGATTTTATAATTGTTCGTGGCAAATACTTCTAAGACTGCAATAATTATCAGTATGTCTTGCCAATGAATATCAAATCATGGATTAATGTATACTTGAGCAAAGACAACAAAGTATCTCAATCAAAATCAACTAATCAGCTACTATTATAAAGTTGTTACTGTGTGCTAAGTACCTTGGAAGAATTATCTCATGTAACACTTGACACACTCTTATTATTCCTGTTTTATTAATATTGGAAAGCTGCATGTGAATATATATGGTCTCTGGGACTGAATGTCCTAAACACTATGTTTTCTCCTAACAATAGTGGAGAAGAATAGGAAACTTATAAACATCATTTTAACAAAAGCAAACTCCTTTAGAAAATTCTGGGTTTTGGAGGTACAGTTTTAGTTTCTTCAGTGTGAAAATTGTGTATGCATGGCAATAATCTAATCAAAAAACAATTTGAATTTTAGACTTTTAAATATCTCTCTTTTTTATATATATATTCATTTATTCATTAGTTACATTGTATTATATGACACAATTTCATAGGTACTGGGATTTCCCCCACCCCCTTCACCCCAAACCCTTCCCCCATGGTGAATTCCTTCACCTTGATGCATAACCACAGCTCAAGTTTCGTTGAGATTCCCTAATTAAAAGTTCACACCATACAGAGTCCGGCATCCCACTTGTCCAGTTCAAGTTCAACGGCCTCTTAGGGAGGCCCTCTCAGGTTTGAAGGCAGAGCCAGCAGAACGTCACCTCGATCAATTAGAATCTCTTTTTTTAAAACATGTTTTTGTTTGTTTGGGGAAGGCACGTTTACAAAGAGAATGAGACACAAAGAGAAAGATCCTTCATCTGCTGGTTCACTCTCCAAGTGGCTGCAAGGGTCAGACCTAAGCAGATCCAAAGTCAGGGGCCAGCAATCACTCCCATGTGAATGCCAAGGCCCAAAGCTTTGGGCCGCCCTGTACTGCTTTCCCAGCTGGAAGGGAAGTGGAGCAGCAAGGAAACGAAACCATGCCCAAATGGGATCCTCATGCTTGCTAGGAAATGATTTAGCCACTGAGACATTGCACCAGGCCCTATGTTTTCATTCATTCACAAATTTTATAATAGATATCTACTATAGAAAATGATATCAATTTGTCACTGAAGGTTGAACTTTACAAATTATTAAATATATCTCATTACACTGTAATCATGGCTTCAGTTTCTTGAACATCTTGAATATATTATGCATATGTACTGAGGGAAGACAGATTCTATTTATTTTCTTGGTACATAGAAAATCCTGTTTTGATCTTTTTTTTGACAGGTAGGAGAATAAAAGTGACTCATCAAGAAATGTACTTTTTAGTAACATTAAGAAAAAAAAGAGTAAAAGTATCCTAAATTAAGCATTCTTTTATTAAAGGAAATATTACCTAAATTTTGAATCAATTTTTTTCTATTCACTTTGAAAATATATTTGACTAAATAAACATGAGCTCACATTCCAAAACTTCATAGTAAAACTTCACAGCTAATGTATTTTTGAGTAGCTTTCTTGTAATTAATGATACAGTTGAAACAAATGTGCTATGACAATTTAGTATAACTCTTACTTTAACATTGTTATAAAAACATATAGATATTTAATTCAAATTTTTAATTGGGAGTAAAATTATATATTTTATCAAAGGTAAGACATTCAGCACCCAGTACAATAGCCTAGTGGCTTAAGTCCTCGCCTTGAATGTGCCAGGATCCCATATGGGCACCAGTTTTAGTTCCAGCAGCCACGCTTCCCCTCCAGCTCCCTGCTTGTGGCCTGGGAAAGCAGTCGGGAACAGCTCAAAGCATTAGGACCCTACAACCACATAGGAAACCCAGAAGAGGTTCTGGGTTCTTGGCTTCATATTGGCTCAGCTCTGGCCATTGCACTGGCTTGTGAAAGGAACCATCGGACAGAAGATCTTCCTCTCTATATATCTGCCTTTCCAATATTTTTTTAAGTTTTTAAGGATAAGGCATTCAAAATGTCTCAGTCAAATCAGTAGATTTTTACAGAATTTTTTTCTTCTTTTAACTTTCACTAATGCTATAAAGTTTCAAAGAAATGTTTACTAATTATGCCAAGGTACGTTTCTCTAGAGATAACACTGACAACTTAGTGCCTATGAGCTGCCCATTGCAAAAGTATTTGCTCCTGCCAGCTAAACAATGTTTAAATGCTAACTTTCTTAACATTTAACAGGGAAAATAGCAGACATAGCCAATTAACATTCGGTCCCTGACTTGATTTATAGAGAAATGAAGCTGAAATCTCAAATGCTCCCAAGCACAGTAATCCAAGAAAAGCAATAGCACAGTGGCAATCTGGGTGCATTAAAACAAGGAAGAAAGGCAGCACTAGTTCATTCTGTTTTCAAGGGTGAGCCATTCACCCTGTGCCACTGCTGAAGTGAAACATTTTTATTGATTCGCAGATTAAGAATCTATTTGAAAAGTGATAAATCAATCCTTGTCGTCAAGCCTACTGCAGCATGTTCATGAACTTGAAAGCAATCACTGCTGTTTGAGGAGAGCTTACTTAACTTGTATTTCTTATAATGATAGCGAAAACTGTAGTTCATAATGAAAGCACAGTAGATTGAATGTCTTGATGAACAGCCTGAAGATTGAGCTGGCATGTCACTGTGTGAATCCAGAAGCCTGCAGGTGAGATGAGGAGCAGGAAGTTTATCTACCTTGATTATCACTGCATTTGAAAGTCAACAAGGAGCTCACTTCTACCGTGAACTTCTGCACGTGTATAACTATTACTCATGATTTCAGCTTATATTTTGGTAAAGAAAAGATGATGTTAATAGCAGAAAAGAAAATTATCTAGATATTGTGTTCTATTAAAAATTGACTTAATCAGAAACCAAAATTACTTTTATCAAATCTTGACATCTGAGTGTGTTTTTATAGAAATAAGAGATTCTATTTCAAATTCTTTAAATCCATCTGCAGGAAGTAAAATTGACAGGGAGTATTTTCTATGGAAAACCTGGAATATTTGTGGATATTAGTGTCTATATTTCTGGAATATTTTGGATCTTTTTGCACACATTCAAAGCTATTGGTACAAAAAAATATCATTACTTCACTGAACTATGGCAGTGCTTCCATTTGACTTATTTATACAAAACACAAGTTTTATTGTAAAAGAGTTCACTAGCTGTAAAAATTGTATTCCAAAATGTCTACAGTCACCCATAATAGGTGTTTGCATTTTCTCATTTAAGAGACTCATGTGGAATGGTTCTTACTGGCAGACAGTATTTTCCATAAAGCATGATGAGTTTAGGGTTCTTAGAGTTATAGCTTTGATTCCCCCCAAGAAATGCACCACTCTCTAAATTTGGCCAACAAAATTGCAAAAGAGAGAGAGAGACAGTGAGAATGTGCATGCGAAAACAGAGAGAGAGAGAGAGAGAGAGAGAGAGAGAGAGAGAGAGGTCACAATTGATTATGTAAGAATATGGAGGTGGACAAGTTTAGTTCCAATCATTGTTGATAGTTATAACATAGCCATAGTAGATTCAATGTGATTTTCTATTGATTACCATGTGTCAGCAAAGGGCCCCTCTTTTGGTGGCCAATTAACTGTTTCTGCTACATTTTTCTTTCCCAGTTGTGCCTGGCATAATGAATGTTAGTTGAATGTATTTCTTGCAAAGCATTCTTCAGACGACAGCACCAAGACAAGAATTTGCTTGTTCCTTTATGTATTTATAAGTCATTTACGAAAAATAAGGTAAAAACTAAAGTAGAAAGCAGATTATATGGAATTGTGTATCAAATGAATGTCTGCACCTTTTCCTATAGACATTGAGGAGACATTGAAGGTTTAAAACTGGAAGAACATCAGAAGTGAAATTTGTCTGATTATAACATTGGCAACAATGTGAAAGATAAATTCTAGGGCATCAGGACTGAAGATGGACAGACAAGCGACAGTGCTTGTTATGCAGATGTTGAAAGCAATAGCATAGGTATGAAGGAAACATAGATGTACAGCTTAGAGAGTCAAATAGATAAAACTATATTGCTTTGTGAAAATAAAAAAAAAAAAACAAAGGAGACACAGAGCAATATCTTGTGTTTGAAAGTCAAATGGGCTGCCATCCGTGAATATGGAGAATCCACAAAGAAAAGCAAAGTTGTAAGGTTGGAGTTATGGCATCACGGGTTATGTGGCTGCCTGCAACACTGACATCCCACAGGGATGTCAGTTCAACTCCCAGTTGTCAGTTCAACTCCCAGTTGTTCCCCTTCCAATCTAGAGCCCTGCCATTGCATCTGGGAAACCAGTGAAAAATGCTCCAATCTTTGAGCCTGGCTTCTGGCTTTGCGGCCACCTGGAAAGTGAAGCAGCGATGGAAGTTTGATATTTTCTCTCTCCCTTGCTCTCTCCTCAAAGATGTAAAATATTAAAAAGAGAAAGGGAAAAAAATCAGAATTATGGGGAAGAATACTTTGTGTTTAGTGGCCAGCATGGTAGGTAGTGGATTATGCTGCTGCTTGTGAAAGCAACATTCCATTTCAGAGGGCCAATTGAATTGCTGACTGTTTCACTACCAGCCCTGTCCCTTGCTCTTACACTTGCGAAGGCAGTGAAAGATGATATAGCCGGGCCCCTGAAACTGGCAAGGAAAATGTGAGTAGAGTTTTAGGCTCCTGGTTTGGCCTGGCAGTGAGTGATCTAGGAAATGAAAAATTTCTCTCATTCTACCTCTCTCTCTCTCTCTTTCAAAAAAATAGATGGATGGATGGATGGATAGATAGATATTTAGATAGATAGTTAGATAAATTTCAATCCCCAAAATATAAAAGCTGCAGTTGGGAAGCACCATGTTTAGTACGTCTTAATCTCACACAGAAAGGAGACAATTAGGAAGTGGTTGCTGAATTTTTTTGTTGTTGTTTTTTTGTTTGTTTGGCAAAATTATAGGACTGGAGGTTATCAGTAAATGGAAATAGGGTGAAACCTTAAGCATGCATGATGCCTACTCCTTTAAAAAGGTTATAGAATAGGCACAGGACAGAATCTGAAATATGGTAATTTCGAAGTAGGTGACTGTTAAACCATTAACATAAGGAGAACCAGTAGAAAGTAAGATATGAAAAGTACCGTGATAAAGAAATATGCACCTGATGAAAGTTCTGGACTAATAAACATAAAAGAGATTAGGCCAGGAACAGCTGAGGTATTTTCCTTTAAATGGGAGAGGCCATCCAGCATAAGCGATTTTGTGCTTTCAGAGGCAGAGGGCTGAGTCTTACCATAAGGGACAAGACAACTTGCAGAGTCACAGAACACTTTGCAAACTCAGAAGGTTTTTCTGCAAGCCCTTGGAGTCTAAGGGGTCATACATGTTATGCTAACTGCAAGTTGGTAAAGGCAAATATTTTGTTTGATATTTTTTGTAGATGTGGGGATGTTAGCTAATATTCCATACATCAGCTTCGCTTACTAGATGTTACATTATCATTCTTCAGAAATAGCTAATATAGTTGATTCTTTTATATCTAAATTAAGCTAGGCTTCACATATAAATCCCCACTGAAAGATTCATAAATGGGTAAAAACCAGCTGAACACTAACATGCCATGTAATTTTTTTGGTTTTAATATCCTCAGTTCTTTATATGAGCAAAGCGCTGTCTTGTTTACCTTATTTATTGATCACATTGATAAAAACTCTTTTATAACTAAATATAAAAATTTATACATGTGAATGATTATGTTTAACGATTTATTTTATTGGAAAGTTAGATATACAAAGAGAGGGAGCGACAAAAGAAAGATTTTCCATCTGATGATTCACTCCCCGAGTGACCACCACGGCCAGAGATGTGCCAAGCCCTATCCTAGAGCCCAGGATTCCAGGAGCCTCCTACAGGTCTCCCACATGGGTTCAGTGTCCCAAGGATTTGGGCCATTCTCAACAGATAATTAAAACTAACTTGTAGAGATAGTCATATACTATCTTTCATTGAATCGTAGTATCCTATTTAACTACATTCCCTTATAATTTAACTATATATCTAGGATAATACTCCAGGCAAAGATGTAAGAAATTTCAGGAGTTCTATTTTATAGTAAAGAAAGCTTGCTCAAGCCCAGCTTCTGTTTATTTCCTGCAAAAACATAAATACAACGAGATGAAAGGGAAAAGATCATGGTTACTATAAAACAGTATAGTATAAAATGAATGAAAACTGCAAAAGCCAAATTAAATTAGTTGGCCTTGGCTAAAATCTAGATGTAGTTATATAAAATCTAGAGGATTGTATTGTAAATAATTAGTGGAAAGGTTGTAAGTAGAGCTGAAATGAGCAAAAACAGGAAGTTCAGAAAGCTGAGATTGACACAGTCAATTGCTGTAATAAATGTGATTGGTATCTTGAGGTTTGAACAAAATGGACAATTGCCACTGTCTTTGTCCTTGTTGTTTCTCATCAGTCTATTTCAAACATGTATAAAAATAAATAATGCATAAATGTCTCTAGAGATATTTTAGATTATTTTTTTATAAATTAAAGAATGAAAATAAAACCATTCATTTTGACACTGGCTCAGAATTTATGAACAAACTGTTCAGTCACATTGTAACTCAATCCCTGTGCAGTTTAAATTCATTTTCTTTAATTGAACAGACATTTATTACATTTTACCGCAAGCAAAACACTCCACTAGGCACTGGACAAATGAGTGAAAAATTCCTCCAGTTTAAATCTCAAATGTTACCTGCTACTGCATATTAATTTGATAAAATTTTGTCAAGCTGGTATGCTTTGCCATAAAATCATGAACTAAGAAAAACAAAACAAAACAAAAAATCCCCTGCATTCTTTGATGAAGGGCTTGGTAATAACTCATATTCACTTAAATTCCATCCATGTGCTTGACACTACAAAACTGAATTTTTATATACCACCTTGTAAAATGAATGATGTAGGAATAGAACTTGTTTCTTCAACTAATTCGGTATTTTAATGAACTCAGAGTACAAATTTTGTTGCATTAAAATAATGGTATCTCACTATCCTGTAGCCATTAAATGCTTTAGAATAGAATAGTTCTCTTTCTATTGTAGGAGCCATATACAATAAATCTCATTATAAAAATTACCATATTCACACTATCTTAATAATACACATTCTAATATCTCTACTACCTTCAAAGAAACAAATAATAGTGAAAATTATGCTGGTCCTGACTATAACCAGGAAATGTATTGAGAAATCATCTACTTGTTAAAGAGCTTTTTTGCTCATTTGACTAAACTTTGAGCATTAAAGTTCCTGAGCACTTGAAAGGAAACCATAGACAAAGTCATTAATAAGTGTCTTGTTTCTGTGTGTTTCTGCTGTGTACAGAATCATCATATCAAATCAAATCTCAATAAATTCTGTATGAGGATTAAAGGTATAAGGAGATCTTCCTAAGTGTCATAAACACCATTTACATTGATCAACCAGATGCTATTATGTTGTTTTTCTCAACCATGGACTGAGATACCTTTTCAGATTTTTATCAGAGGCCCTTTTAGAGATATGCCAGCCGGCTTGGCTATCAGCAAAGCATTTTTCCTGACAGGTGCCTACCATTACTCCCCCTTTGAAAGATTAATTGTATTAGGCACTGAGCAGCAAGATCATTAATGTAGCTAGAACTGGAGGTAGCCTGAAGCTAGCATGAATCACAGGAAAGTTCTTGCCAGGGCCCTTCCACAATTCTCTGGGTGAGTTCAAGTTATGGAGTTTTCTGCTCAGTATCAGCTACCGTCCTACACCGAAGCTTCATTTCTATGTGCATAACTGTAAATTATTTTACAGATGCAATTGTACCACCTCTTAAGAAAGTTCCCTTCTCAGTTTGCTTTCCTCCAATTCCTAAGTGCTCCATCACAAAGATGATCTATACTCACTTCAGCACATTTGTGTTAAAGGATTCTCTTATTCTCCTTTCAAATACAGCACAGAGACCAGTGTAAATTATGACTACATAATTTTTAAACATCTGTAGTAAGTAATTTTCTTGATCTCAAACATTGAATCTGTATGATTATCAAGTTAGACTCAAGTTAAACTGTCAAGTATTCCTCCATTCCATATCATTTAGATAAGCTCTCAAGTTCAATTCTGAAATAGGTTCTGATTCATCTTGATTTTCCAGGTCTCATTAAACTGTTTTAAAGATAAAATAGAATATTTTTATTTAATGAATCCACAATAAATGCCTCTTAGATCACAATTATTAATTGTAAGGAATTTAAAATTTGAAATTTGAAACTGTTTTCAGGGTATTACTCTTGCATAACCTTAGTTGGGAATAAATGTGACTAACAAAATTGTTATGTATTTTACCATATTGAACTGTAATTCAGAGTGTATGTAACAATTTATTATTCACTGGGCTAAAACATTAATATGCAAAATTAGCAATATTGTTTACTGATTATAGTTTAATTGCTTTTTACAGTCTATTTTATCTATGTAGGATACAGTCAGTGAACACAGCTGCTTGCAAAGTTCAAGTCAATTGGTTGCATTAATTTTGCAAATGGAGAATGAGAGTTTTGGGTCTATATTCTATTCAAAAACAGTGGTGGATCTACAAGTCTTAAATTTCTGTAATGATTGCAGCTTAGACTAAGGAGCAATTTGGTTGTCAGAGATAAAAGTTTCTAATTTCCTTTTCACAGCTAATTATGGGGTAACTTGGGAAAATCACATGCAAGAAAGAGCATCCTTCTAAATTCTCCTTATATAAAATGATAATAACTTTCACTTACTTTGCAACATGGGTTTTGGAGAGTGTCTTAATCACATAATTCAGGATTAGAAAACTTTTGAAACTAAGAACATAAAACATGACTGGATCAAAGACCTTGCTTCCTAAATCTTTTGGTATGATTTTATCCTATTTGTTTCACATTTATCAGTGTTTTATTTTTACCATGTTGGTGCAATATTCAGATGTTTCCTGATTTTTATATACATCTTTTGTTGTGTGACATCATATCATAATGATTGGTGTTTGACATGGTATTCAATACCTGCTGAACCCTCTCCTGGTTAAATAACACGAGTTATTTAATCCCATTGAATATTTAGTTTTTCTTTGTAAACGGAACCAAAAATATGTGTGTACTTCATTATTTTGTTTTGAGATAGACCCCTAGATAGTTCCTCTTTCCTGCTACTTTCTGTTCCAAACACGTCTTCGCAAACATCAGCAGAACCAAGACAGTAACCACTTTTGTGGGAGTTGATACTTTGATATGTGCAGTCTGCCACAAATGAGACCAGTGGGGACCCTCCTTGACAAGTTTCTTCTGAGAGATGTATTTTAGTTTCCCAGTCAATTTGCAGAAGTATGGGATAGTAGAGAAAACTTTCAAATAGATACCCAAGCTCATAGCACAATTTTCTATCAAATCCAGAATAGGAAATATCTCAACATCATTGTCAGGAGAAGTATGCAATCCACTCAAGCAGGACACTGTTTATTATATGTGTGTATATATATATGTGTATATACATATGTATATATGTATATATATTTTATATATAATTTCAAATATGTATTATTTTATGAATGTTATATCTATTTGCTTATTATTTATGCATATTATATATTTATTATATATTATATATATCTTTTTGAATTTTTGAATTATGTGGTACAATTTCATATAGACTGGGATCCCCCCCAAACTCCCACTACCCAAGAATTTTCCCAATTTTACAACAATGGCATAGTCCTTCATAAGGGATCATAATTCCATCAGTCTCTTATTTAAGTGTACCCCAACACTGCTGGTACAGACAATATCAGTCCACCATTCCTTTGTCTACACATGTCCAACAGTTTAATTGGGAATCCATCTTTTGTACGGAAAGAGGGATGCATGTTGCATTATACACCCACATCTGCTGGTAGGAGTGTAGGCTAGTACAATCACTGTGGAAATCAGCATGGAGAATGCTTGGAGAATTGCAATTAAACCTGCCATATGACCCAGCTATCCCACTGCTAGGAATATACCCAATGGAAATGAAATCTGCATATGAGAAGGGGATATGTAATCCTATATTTGCAGCAGTACAATCCACAATAGCAAAGACATGGAAACAAAGAAGATGTGTGTCCAAAGAAGAGTGGTTAAAGACACTGTGGTACATCTACTCTATGGAATATTATTCAGCTATTAAGAAGAATGAAGTTATGCTATTTACAGCTAGGTGGTTCCAGCTAGATACCATTATGCTCAGTGAAATGAGTCAATAACAAAGGAATAACTACCATATGCTCTCTCTTACATGAAGAAACCAGCATGAAAGTGTAACTTCAATAATCTGATCCATACTGGTTTTTTTGTTTGTTTGTTTTTGTTTGGCTGTATCCCATGTGTTTCAGTGTTTTTTATTTCAGTTTATTCCAAATACTTTCTTTTCTCTTGTCTAATTCATTGATGTCTCATGGATTACATGGTAGTATCATTTTTCCCAAGAGACTTTTGTATTTCCTTTTTGTCATCCATATGTTGGTTACCAGTGGCACATTTTTTCATGGTGCTCTAATTTGTTGTTGTTGTTGTCATTGTTGTTATTATTGAGGTTGTAGTTCTAACTCATACCAGTTGTTGACCTTGTTTCATGGCTTCTTGAATATGTAAACGTGTAATGATGAGTACTGGGGTCTGCAGGACCCTACTTAAACTGCTCTGTATTAAAACTGAATTTAATCATTATTGGATCTCATGATTTCCAAGTTGAGAAGCAGAAGTCTGTACATTTTCCTTTTTACAAATATACTACCTAAGTTCTCAATGCCAAAGAAAATGTAAAATACAAGAGAGAATAAATGAACTGACATGCATGTATGGCCATGTTTTGCCTTTATAAATGCAAAAAATACAAGAACTAATAAGGAACTTTAGAAACTTCTTTCTGTATCTAGTCAAGGCCCTGTTTGTTGTGCTAATAAATTTCTTTCATTCTGCAGTCTTAAAAGAATAGTTCAAGGGTGTCTGAGACTAGAAACATAAGACTATTTGATCTGAGGACCCAAAAGCTGTCAACATTAGAATATGCGCTGTGAGGCAAGTATGAAGTTATAAGATATGACAAACAAGATAAGTGATTTTAGAACAAGATGGTTTTGAAACATTGCCAACAACAGTTGTTGACATGTGACATTCTTCCTGAAAGATGTATTTGGCCAAGTATTTTGCTGTCTTTTTAAGCAATGTTAACAATGTTTTGTTGAGATTTTCCTAACTCTCAGCAAAATATAGCATGTATGTTAGGTATCAGAATGAAAAGAGCAGAACAAAGTGAAAAAAAGCAAAGTATGATAAAACACAAAATTTGTGCAGGAATAGACTCTAAGTCATGCTGCAACTGTATCTTAAAAATAGGAAATACATGATAATACCTGAAAAATGTCAAATATTTATTTTATGTGCATTTCATAATGACTCAACATAAACGCAGTGTCTAGATTTATAACATAGCATATAAAACTACTTCTGACAAAAGTACATCATTCTCACCCAGAGTTGGAAGCTTCTACTTTAAATAACACATAATGATATTTTAGCTTTCTAATGCTGATTAACCCAGCGTGTGTCATTGTGCTTCAGAATTTTGTAACTTAAATTCATGTGATAAAATTTCAATGCAAAATATTATTCATCTTAGGAATGCATTTTTTATTTTATCAAAAATTCATTTAGTAATTTTAATTTTAAAAATAAATGTTTAATTATATGTGTACTTAAAATATCTGCAAGTAAACAGAAGATAAAGTATTCTGAATCTATTCTTTGGATTCTTCCCACTGATAAAGCTGAGACAGGAAATAGCAACCTCAGGTAGCAAATGCTAGTTTCTGAATGATTAGCTCCATCCCTGGGAAAAGCAGGTGAGGAAACACACAATGTTCCAAGTCCATTTCTTGCTCCCGTTCCAATGACTTATTCTCAAGAAATCATGCTTCAGTGGGCAATAAAACAATATTAAGTTTCATTAGTGTTTTGGCCATCTATCGAGTAACTATTGCTATAAACATGTAATAAGATACTACAGTAATATTTTCTCAATTCTCAGTATTCATTATCTGTGATCTCGAACATAATGGTACAATGTTATGGTACAGATAAAGCTTGAGATACCTGCACGCAATTTCAGAGTTTCTGGTATTGAATCCACTTCTGCTTGTGATCAGCTTCCTGCTAATGCGTAACAGGGAGGCAACATATAGGTACTTTGGTCCCTGACATCTAAGTTGGAGACCCAGATGGAGTCAGTGGGCTGATTAGTTCATACGTTAATGCTAATGAAGGAATGTCAACAATTTGTATTAACATCACTAACACTTGAGATTATCTTCTCAATTTGTCAAACTCAAAAGAAATTAAATTCTTCCTTCATTTGGTACCTTACTTTTCATTTACTCATTTCCTTATTTGAAAACCAGAGACACAGAGAAAAAGACAGACAGAAGACAAACTGACAGAGAGCTAACCACAGCTCCCCATCCATTGGTTCACTCTCCAATTGCCAAAGGGGTTGGAACTGTGCCAGACTGGAGGCAGGACCAAAAATCTCAATATAGAAGCTTTCTATGGATGGCTGGAACTCCAAAACCTGAGCCATTACCACTGTTCCCCAAGGTCTGCTTTGGCGGAAACCAAACCCAGATACTCTGGGGATATTACCCAAATGCCAGCTCCCACAAATGTAATGCTCTTTAACATATACAATGGAATGTCTTGTAACTGGGGATGAACTTCATACCTGCCTCCAGCTCTCAACTCCTACTTGTTGCTAAAGCAGTTCCTGGAAGGCACCAGCTGATTGGGTGCCTGGCACCCATGTGCTAGACCTGGATGAGCTAGTCAGCTCTCAGCTTCAATAGGGCCCAGTCCCCCCGCTGCTGAAAGCACAAGGGCATGACAGGGTGCGGACGCAGTAAGTGAACCGGTGGATGCCAATGCTCGTGCTCACTTTCCCACTGTTTTCTTTCCTCCCTCTTATAAAAAGATACGTAAATAAAATTTCATGACAATTGTTTTAGCTGAAATATCTGCATAATTATTTGGATAGTATTTATAAAATTGAGTACTTATTTACAAGTTCACTTGATGTAATGGCATTAGGCAATGAACCTGGAAATAATAAACATGTCACTACTGATTCTTAGGAAATCTGTGCTCCAAGAATGCCTTACAAAAGCACTATTTTTTTTTCCAGAAATAATGATTATGTGATGCTAAGGAATATCTGACTTTATTTTCTCCAAGATATTTAGACGTCATTAGTGATGAATTTCTGTGAAGCTCTGTAATTTTAAGATACAGAAATGTTAATGTGGTCAAACTCTTATGTTAGAAATTGGCAAGAGAAAATTCAATAATCTTCAGCTCCTGCTCTATAGGTTAATAATGCCAAGCACAGTTTTTTGCTTGTAGTTTCTCTTAGATCCCATAATCAGTAAAGAGATTTTCAGGTTTCTTTTCTTGATATATCTTGAGCTGTTCGACCTGTGTTCTCTGCTTTTACATTTCGCACTGACATAAGTTAGTTTCCTAGGGTTAAAACAACAGAACACCACCGATTGGGTTACTTAAAATAACATAAATTTCTTCAATCACATTCTTGAAGCCTGATATCCAAAATCAAGTTTTCAGTAGGGCAATGTTACCCACGAACGGTCTTGAGAAGAAGCCTCCCTGCCTTGTCTCACTTCTGATGTCTTTGGAAGTTTCATGGCTTCTAGCAGCACCACTACTCTGAATTAGTGATTCTCCGAGTATTTTCAGCATGACACCGTCAGTGTCCCTGCATTCATATTGTGCTCTCCTTTAGCTTATAACGAAACCAGCCTTTGAATTTTAGCTTTACTCTAATCCCTTAGGACCTCATTTTAACTTAATTACATCTTCATATATGCTTTTCTCAAATAGGGCCATGTTCTGAGGTCCTAAGTAGATATAATTTTGAGCGAAAGGGAGACCAATTCACTATTGAACCAAATACTTCACATAGCATGCATTAATCTGGTTTGAGTTTGAATTGTTTGAGAGTAAGCAATTCTTTCTCAGTAAGCACTAAGCCTAAGCACCATAGATAAATTAATTTAGTAATTTTTATATCACACAATGACTAACACCTAAATAGAACCCAAATAGATATTCATCTAAATGAATTATGTAGGCTGTGTTTTAAATATAGTAGATAGAAAGCATGCCAACTGGTGCTCCCTCTGGGAACCCTATGAACATTAAATAAAGGAAAAGTCATGTAACCACACGGTAGGATAGAAAATGAAAATGCAGCTGGATAAGAGATAGGGGCATAATCTGGAAAGTTAAAATAAGTATGAGATTTGTTGACTAATCTAGTGAAACTAAGAAAGATGAAAAGATGTTTTCACTGGTGATTTGAAGAAAGGTTCAGGCATTGAAGTAGGACACATGGAGGAAGACTACTTACACAAAAATGAAAAAGGTAAAATAAGAGAATTAGTGAGCAAACATATTTAAGGCATAAACCCCCGAGATAAACACTCCTACTCCACACAATGAATGATTACTCTACTGCAGCAGAGAAATCCAGAGAAGCAGGATACGCCAAGGCTCATAACTGGAAAAAGTAACCTTTTGTTTTAATGCAGGAAAACCTGGAGGAGAGCTCTTTCTCCAAAATCCAGACCCCAGACACCCTGGCACAAACAAACAAACAAACCTTTAACTTTTCTAATACATACACAGCTTTGCAACTCTTGATTGGATATTTGAGATTGATAGCATTGCCCATAAAACTGCTTGCCCCCAAACCACTGCAGTTGAGCTAGTTGTATTGGTGGTATTTTACAGACATTATGACCTCAGTACTCAGAAGTCCCCTGCTTCAAAGCATCTATAATTTTTGCCGTTTTCCAGTTTTTTCTACCCTGAGGTAGGAGTCCTTAGAATCCTTGCCAAATGCCACAGATCAGAAAGCAGTATTATATTCTCCTCTTGCCTTGAAGGAGAGATTATTAAGAAAGTGCCTGGAGCATTGAAGGAAGAGTAACTCAGAGTCTGCAAATGAGTTAGAGTCCAGTTGTGTTTCCTCATTCAACAGAAGACCAGAAGCCATATGCATGCTCCACACAGGAAATGCATTTTTCTCCTCCAAAAGAGAAATGCTCCAGGGAAAATCAATAAAAATACTCATGTTTATAACTTTCCAAGAGGAAATGCTACCTTTTACACACTAAACTTAATACTATCATTCAAGAAGTTCTATCTTTGTACACTGGACATCTAAAATGATGAAGGTGCCTTTTAAATCTAAATGAATCACCGAGAATCAGCAGATACATGAGAAATGTCAAAACGTAGGGAAACTAGAGAAAAAGTGAGAATTGCACAGAGTATGAGAACACTAGAAAACATCTAAATAGTAACCCACGCACCTCCTTCCATCTTTTCCCAAATGCTATGTTCCTTGAAGGATTGTCCCAGTCACTTTACTAAAAATTATGAAGTGCTTTTGCCTCTAGCACTTGTATTCCATTTCACTCTATTCTTTTTGTCTTTCCACAGTAAACATTCCCTGTTATACTGTATGAGTCAATAATTACAATCTAATTCATCATATCTATTATTTATGTCCATTGTATTTCAATAGGGCACTGGGTTTTGTTTATTTAATAATAATTTATCTCAAATATACAAAGCAGTGTCCTGCACTTTGAGACATTAGACAGTAGCGATTGAGTAAGTAGTTTGTTATTTTTAAAATATAAAGGCAAAAAGCTAGAAATATCTTAAGAAATTGAAAGGAGTTGCTTCCTACAGCTGGATGTGCAGGTGGAAAGAAGAAACCCAGTGCTATTACCGGAAAGCCCTCTGTACTCTCTCTCTTTTCAATGGTTTATAAGTATGCCTCACAGAAAAAGTAAAGTGAGTTCTTTAGTAAGAAGAAAAAATGGAACTAATATTTAGCAGATAGTCTACAAATAAGGGCAATGAAATAAGTCAATGTTTATTTTCTCTTTTATGTTCGACTTTTCATCTGAGGCTATATGATTCTTGTATCTTTAGTTTACTTTGGGATTTCCTCAGGCACTATATGCTGAAAAGATATTTATATTTACTTCCAACATTCTATGTTTTTGTTCCAGTTAAAAGCTTAATTCTGAATTTTATATTAACTGTTCCCATTTCTAAAATCTAATTGCAATTGGTAAAGTTATTCAAGCACTTATCAAAATAAATATATTAAAGCAGATCTTTATTTTAGATGATATATATTTTAAAACAGGAATACATTTAGAGAATTAGTGAAATGTCATTGTTATAATTATATTACATTATATATCATAATTTATATCACAATTAATTATAATACAAGCACTCAATGTTATAACAAGTTTGTTATAACACTGATGCCAAAAGTGAGAAATGCACAAATGAATTTGTAATGTATATATAGGCACTTTTAATAATCATAATATGCTACTGTGGTCAGATTCTTATCTTTTCCCCATCATGAATGATTTTCAAAATTTGTTAGCCTTCAGTTATTGTTTGGCCTACCAGTTAAAATGCCCATCTCTAATGTCAAAGCAGCGAGGACCAATTCCCAGCTTCAGCTCCTGTCTCTAGCTTCCCGGCTGCAGCACTGGAAAACTGTGGCGTGGACTCAAACAAGCTGGTTTCTGTCATTCATATAAAAGACCTGGATTGTGCTCTGTCTTGTGAGTGCTAACCAGTTTAGACAGCTGCTTCCGGCTGTTAGAAAGTGAATCAGTAGATGAATGCATGTTCTCTCCCTTCTCCACAATCCTTGCGTGTCTTTTACCTTGCCACACCTTTCACTCCAGAACTCCAAGTGACAAAGAATTTGGAAAGTTTCTCAGAAAACAATCACGTTTTGAAGAATTTGGAAATAGCAACCCTAAGAAATGATGATAATGACTATATAAAAATAGGAAAATAGGGTTCCGAACTGAAGCCACAGTGAAGCTGTTTTAACATGTATCTTCTGGCATTTTTTTAGAACTTTCTTCCAGTTTGTTTCCCTTATTGTAGTTTTTTTAGTGTAATTTTTGAGCTAATAACTTTGCAAATTATATTTTAAAAACAGAAAGAAGCCTTCTCTGATAAAGCCAACAAATACTTATTGCCTAGCAGTATGATAGGACATGCTCTTGAATAATCTAAACTTTACGCTTCAGAATGTAGAAATATCCACACATGAAACACTTTTTTAAAAATGAATATTTATTTGTGTTTTAATATAAAGGAATATTAGATACGCAAAAAATAGAAATTCAGTATTGCCAATTCAGCATAAGTATAATGGCATGGTGGTAGTTGTTTACAAACAAGCTGCCTCACATTGTTCTATGAAATTGTGTGTGGGTTTTTTTCATTTTACTTCTTTTTATTATTATCATTTTATGATAGAGTTTCATAGACCTGGGATTTCACTTATCCCCTCCCCAACTCCTCACTGATTTCCTCTGTATTATTACTATAGTATAGTTCTTCATACACAGTCATATGTCCATCATTGCGGGCATGGACAATGGCAGAGAGTCCAGCATCTTATTGTCAAGACATAGTAAACAGTTTCACGGGGGGGGGGGTCCATCTTTGTCTGGAAGTACAGATGCATACTGCATTGTATTCTCACATCTGGGTATGTTAGTCTCCATTACACAGCTAGCATACATCCCCTTAAATAAAAAACCACAAAATAAAATCAACAACAGAAAAAAAATTAACAGCACATGAAGTTAAATAACATGCTACAGAATGACTAATGTTTTGCTGAAGAAATGAAAAAGAAAATCAAGAACCTTCTTGAAGAAAATGATGCCACTGCATGATCTATGAGTCATTGAAGAATTTAATCAGAAGAGTTTTGAAGAGATGAAACTAACCAAAAATATCAAAATCTGTGAGATATAGTTTCTGCTGATCTTTGTTGGTGAAATGTGTCTCCTGTAGGCAACAAATACATGAGCTTTGTTTTTTAATCCAATCTACTAATCTATGATGTTTGATTGATGAGTTTAAGCCATTTACATTCAGGGTTAATACAAATAGGTGGTAATTTGGCTCTGTCATTTTAGCAATGGGTTATTCATTGATTTAGCCTACTGTTGATATTTTACTGGGATGTTCTCATTTGCCTTTGATTTTGATAGGCACTATTCCTTTTCTCTGTCAAGAGAACATCTATAAGTATCATTTGTAGGGCAGGTTTGGAAGAAGCATATTCTTTTTTATATATTTTATTTTATTTTATTTCCCATTAGTCAAATTAATATTTAATCACATAAGTAAACATACATACATTTTCCATATCCAATGTTCAATCACCTTTTTTTTGGAATTTTGAATTGTGAGATACAATTTTGTGTAGGCCAGGATTCCTCCCCAAACTCCCACCCCCTGTCAGATTTTTCCCATTTTGTTATAATAGTGTAGTCTTTCATAAGGAATCATAATTCTATCAGTATCTTATTTAAGTGTACCCAGACATTGTTGGTACAATGTCAGAGAGTCCAGCATCCCATTGTCTACACATGTCCAACAGTTTCATTGGGAATCCATCTTTCGTCTGGATGCAAGGATGCATGTTTCATTATGCCCACAAGTCTGTATATGATAGACCCCTGTACTCCATCAATAAACATTACCGTAAGTGAGAAGCCATGAAACAAGGTAAACAACTGGTATGAGTTAGAACAGCCACAACAACAACAACAAATTACAGTACCATGAAAAAAAAAGTGCCACTGGGTAACCAACACATGAGTGACAAAGAGGGAACACAGAAGTCTCTTGCGAAAAATGATGCCATCATATAATTCAAAAGCCTATGATGAATTTGAATAGGGAAAAGAGATTATTTGGAATGAACCAAACTGAAATAAAAAACATCAAAAACACATGGGATACAGCCAAAAAAGCAAACAATCAATCAAAAAACAATATGGATTGGACTGTTGGAGTTAAACTTTCCATGTTGGCTTCCTTACATAAGACAGAATACATGGTATTTGTTCTCTTGTGACTGACTAATTTCACTGAGCATAATGGTCTTTAGTTGGGACCACCTGGTTGTAAATAGTATAATTTCATTCTTCCTAATAACTGAATAATATTCCATAGAGTAGATGTACCACAGTGTCTTTAGCCACTCTTCTTTGGATGCACATCTGGATTGTTTCCATGTCTTTGCTATTGGAGATTGTGCTGCTGCAAATACAGGATTACAGATCCCCTTCTCACAGGCAGATTTCACTTCTAGTGGGTATATTCCTAGGAACAGGATAGCTGGGTCGTATGGCAGGTTTAATTGCAATTCTCCAAGCATTCTCCATGCTAATTTCCACAGTGATTGTACTAGCCTACACTCCCACCAGCAGTGAAAGAGGGTGCCTTTCTCCTCACATCCACACCAGCAGGTGTTGTTAGTTGAGTTCTGAATGTAGGCCAGTCTCACTGGAATTAGGTGGTACCTCAATGTGATTTTCATTTGTATCTCTCTGATGGCTAGGGAGCCTGAGCATCGTTTCATATGACTTTTAGCCAATTGAATCTGTTCTTTTGAGAAATGTCTGTCCATTTTTTCCCATTTTGTTGCAGGGGTGTTTGTTTGTTTGTTTGTTTTTGCTGTCGCTGGGTTTCTGAGGCTGTTTGTAAATCCTGGGTATTAGTCCCCTATCACTTGTGTAGTATGCAAAAATTTTCTCCCATTCTGTTGGCTGCTGCTTCTCTTTGTTAACTGTTTCTTTTGCTGTGCAGAAACTTTTTAGTTTGATGTAGTCCCATTTGTTCATTTTGGCTTTGACTATCTGTGTTTTTGGTGTCTTTTCTAAGAAGTCTTTCCCTGTTTCTATATCTTGGAGTGTGCTTCGTATGTTTTCCTTTAATAGTTTGATGGTTTCTGGGTGTAGATTTAGGTCCTTGATCCATAGAGCTGATTTTCGTATAATGTGACAAGTGTGGGTCTTGCTTCTTAATTCTACACACTGCTATCCAGTTGTCCCAACTGCATTTGTTGAATAGACCAGGATTTTTGCCTGGATTGTTTTCAGTTTTCTTGTCAAAGATTAGTTGACTATGCATGTGTGGGCTCCCTCCTGATGTTTCTATTCTGTTCCACTGATCTTTGTTTCTGTACCAGTACCAGACTGTTTTGATAGCCACTGCTCTGTAGTATGTCTTGAGGTCTGGAATTGTGATTCCTCCAGTTTGGTTTCTATTTTTCAGGACAGCTTTAACTATTCGTGGTCTTTTGTGATTCCAGATGAACTTCTGTATCATCTTTTCTTTTTCTGAGAAGAATGCTGCTGAGATTTTTATTGGGATTGCGTTGAATCTGTATATTGCTTTTGGTAACGTGGTCATTTTGATAATGTTGATCCTGCCAATCCAAGAACATGGTGAGGTTCTCCATTTCTCAAGGTCTTCTTCAATTTTCTTTTTAAATGATTTATAGTTTTCATCATAGAGGTCTTTCACATATTTAGTTAGCTTAATTCCTAGGTGTTTGAGATTCCTCTTCTCTATTTTAAAGGGGACTGTACTTACAATTTCTTTCTCATCCATGAAATTATTTGCGTACACTAGTGCCATCAATATGTGTTCATTAGTTTTGTATACTGCTACTCTGCTAAAGTCTCTTATGAGTTCCAATAGTCTCTTGACTCAGTCTTTTGGTTTTCCTATGTAGAGAATCATGTCATCTGCAAATAGCATATTCTTTTAACTTTTCTTTTTGTGGAAGAATTTTATTTCATTTTTAAAGACAAAGGAAAGCTTTGCTGGGTACGTTATCCAGGCAGACAATTTTTTGCTTTTAGAATCTGGAATATGTCACTCCATTCTCTTCTGGTCTATAGAGTTTCCTGTGAGAGGTGTCCTATGAATTTGGCATTCCTTTATATGTCAGTTGATTTTTTTAACATGCACATTTAAGGATCTTTTCCTTATGTTCGATTGAAGAGAGCCTGATTATCACATGCTGTGGTGAAGATCAATTTTGGTCGAGCTTGTTGGGAGTTCTTTGCCCCTCCTGCATGTTGTATCCCAATTATTTCCCTAGATTAGGGAAAGTTTCCCTTATTATTTCACTAAATACATTTTTAAACTCTGCACCTTCTGGAACTCCCATAACTCTTATATTTGACTTTTTAATAGTGTCTTTCAATTCTTGAATAATTTATCCAGCTTGATCTAGCTCTGCTTCCAGCTTTTTGTTCTTTTTGCCCTGGTGATAGGAAATATCTTCTAATTTTGATATTCTTTCTTCTGCCTCCTTCATTCTGTTTTGGAGACTCTCCACTGTACTTTTAATTTGCCCCACTGTATTCTTCATTTCTGATATATCAGCTTTCATTTGATTCATTTCCAGTGTGATATTCTTTAAATTCCTTGAATGCCTGCTTTATGTGCTTCTTGTTTTGATAAGAAGTTTTATGACAAGTGTTTTGAATTCTGTATCCCCCATTTTCTCGGTGTCTTCCTCAGTTAACTCTGAGGTTGGCACACGGTTTTGCTCCTTTGCAGGGGAGTCTTTAGGAACATTCATTGTGTCTTTGTCTCTTCTTTTGCTCTTGGTCATTGTACTTCTGGTTATCAGATTCTTCTCCTTGGGGTTTCCAAGGTGTTTCTGAGCTGTTTCTAAGCTGTGTCACCCACAGGTCTACAGTTCGATTTTACTTATTGCAGTTGGTACACGTCTCTTTGTTTGCAGTCACTTGTGCCACTCCCTCAAGCAAGCTCCAGATCTGGGTTCTTATGTTAGATTTCTACCATGGTCTCCATATCCCCAGCTCCTGGCTCACCAGTGTCTACCTCCTGTGATACCATGCTGAGGCTGCACCTTTGTCTATACAACCTTTCTCCCACTTCTGGTTCAAGCAGTTCCCAGGATTAGGAAAACACCAGTTGTCCTATATAGCTAGTTTGTTGTTGGTGGTAATCTTGCCAGAACCTGTTGGCCCTTGGGTCTAAGGGTCACATGGACCTATTTTGACCCATACAATGCCAATGTCAGTATTATTTTCCTGTGGGACCAGTGCAATGCACTGAGCTCAGGAGTTCTCGTCAAGCTCAGTGCATGCGCAGCTCACTGTTGTCCCTGCAGTCTTAAGTTCTTTGCTATACCGTGCGAAATGGTGCCTCATGTGCCACTACTAGAATTGTTGATCTGCTGGCCATCAGGTCTGAGGGCTACCCCAACCTATCTTGGGTGAAACCTGTAGAATGCCATGTTGCTGCAGTTCACTGAGCCAGAAATGAGTTCATTCCAGCTCTGTGCAAGTGCAGTACTGTCCATAGTCCCTGCCTTCTGAAACGAAATGGCACCTGATTTGGCTGTAGGGGGCAGAGTGTGTTGTGAAATCCACCCTGCACTGTTCCTGCACTGCCTGTCTGGGATCTGCTGTTCTGTCTCTGCTCCTGGTCAAATCAAACAGACCAGCACGATGGATATTTCCTTGGGTTCACCTCCTCAGCTCCCCGGGTAAAAGTTCCTTAGTCCCTTCCCACCTAGTTGCTGGTGGAGTTTCCACTGCCGGTGCAATTCAGATGCCACTCACTGAATGCTGCTGGGGTATCCATCACCGTAACACTACACCATTGTGTCTGCTGCTTTCCTGTATCTGTCAGTCTCCAGGTACCCCTCTGCTGTTGTTCTGCTCTCCCCTGTTTCCTGGAATGTGTCCTCTTTGCTTCACACTGTCTAATATTTCTCTGTTTAAATGTGTCCTCACCTTATTCTGCCATCTTGATTCTCTGTGGATGATTCTTTTAAAGAAAAAAGAAGAAAAAAAAAACAGAATTATGAAAGGCACATGAAACCCACACAGGAAGTAAATGACTTAAGATAGGGAAAAAAAACTTAATGGGACTCAATAGAATAGCAAAGACGGAGAGACAAAATCAATGGAAGAACCAAGACCACAATACGATTTGCTCATGATTACTGAAACATAGAATGGAAGACAGGACATAAGGAAGGATGAGCACCTAGAAACCCACTTACAGCACCCTCTCTTTGTTATGTAAATTGAACCAACTTTGTTCTGTATCACCACCTATACTTCTGGGCATGAATTTGCATAAGCTGTTTGACAAGGGTCAAAGTGAAACAGATGACTTTTGTCAGAGAACTGTATATGAATTGCAACAGTATTCATGGCATGGGGACAGGTTGCCAAAACATGGACATCACTCTTACTAGACTCTTCCAATTTTTTAAGAGAACATAGCCAAGAAATCATGGTCAACCAGATCTAAAGGAAATTCCATGTTAATATTTTTAGAAAAAAAAAGATGGAACCAAGAAGAATTGATTCCTAGCAATTGAGTAAAATCCATACATTTTGATGACTTCCAGAACACATTAAGTTTGCTCTAATTAAATAGATTATCCATAATTGTGTAATCAATACCAAGAAATTGTGTTATAATTTATCAACTTGCTAAAAATGAGTTTCCCACTATTGTCATAAAAGAATAATGTAAGCTAACCAGGTCTTTAATAGTGAATGAATCAGAAAATCAAATAAAAAGGAGCTTGTTTTTTTCCTAAATGTGCCTTGCGTTAATGACGTTTCTCTGGTATTCACAAGTACAGGGATTTGCTAAACTTGGAGCATCTCTTATAAATGAAAAGGGTGGTTGTAAGGTTCCCTGTGCAGCAGTTTTGATCTTATAGGTGATTGATAATCCCATGAGTAATGTAATAAATTTCATAGAAGATAAACTGTTCTGTCCAGCAAATCCTACTTCTCAGTCTATTAAAACATGGAGACAATTTATATTCATGTTCCAACAAAAGTAAGAAAGTGGACCCAGCATGGTAGCCTAAGCAGCTAAGGTCCTCACATTGCATGCACCAAGATTCCATATGGGCACCAGTTCTAATCCCGGCAGCTCTACTTCCCATCCATTTCTCTGATTGTAGCCTGAGAAAGCAGTTGACAACAGCCCAAAACCTTGGGACCCTCCACCTGTATGGGAGACCTGGAAGAAGATCCTGGCTCCTCACTTTGGATAGGCACAGCTCTGGCTCTTTGCGCCATTTGGGGAGTGCCTCAATGGATGAAAGATTTTTCTCTCTATCTCTGCTCCTTTCTGTATATTTGACTTTCCAATAAAAATATAATAAATCTTTTTATAAAATGTAAAAAAGCAACTGTATATAAATACATAACAGACATAAAAGATGAATGAATAAGTAGTTTGATCAATTTCCTCAAAATCCACAAGATAACAAATTTCCACTGCTATACTCCCTATAGATTAAAACAAGTAGTCCAATTCCATACCACCATCTCTATAATGCACCTTAACAAGTTTGAAACACTGTATGAACACTTCACTCTCTTATAAGTAAGTTGTATCTCAATAGACACAGTACCTAAAAAAAAAAAAGTTCATAACAAATAATGCTTTTTTTAAAGAGTTATTCATTTTTATTGGAAAGACAGATATACAGAGAGGAGGAGAGACAGAGAGGAAGATCTTCCATCCAATGATTCACTCCCCAAGTGACCGCAATGGCTGGCGCTAAGTCAATCCGAAGCTAGGAGCCAGGAGCTCTTCCAGGTATCCCACGCAGGTGCAGGGTCCAATGCTCTGGGCCGTCCTCAACTGCTTTCCCAGACCACAGGCAGGGAGTTGGATGGGAAGTGGAGCTGAACCGGCGACCATATGGGATCCCAGCATGTTCAAGGCGAGGACTTCAGCTGCTGTGCTATCGTGCTGGGCTCACAAATTCTGCTTTGACAGGCCTATGACACTGAAATTTAATATGTGCTTTAAAATTACTTATCATGTGGTCTAAAGGAAAAAAATTGAAGAATATAATTCTAAGCTATATTTAAATAATATACAAGGTTATTTTATTGAATAACTTAGAATTAATAACAATCATCTTAAACCAGAAATCTCTGTATTTATTGAGTCCAAATTTCTGCCATAAACTGTTTTAAACTCTGTAGAGATGTGATGAAATGAACAATGTTGACATACTGTTGATATCTTGATGAGTTCACAATGTATTAAGAAATGAGGGTTATTCATTCACAAAACAGAAAATTACATAGCTAGGTTAAGCTCTATAAATTCTCAGATTTCCATTTACAATTCCAGTAATCCAACTCATGAGGGCTCCATTCTCATGACTTAATTATAACCTTCTACTATCATAGTATTGGAAGGAAAGTTTCAACACAAGAATTTTTTGTGGATCCAAACATTTCATCCACTGCAATCAGGAAAAGCTTATATGATGAAATGTCATCTAGCCATAGACAGTGAGGAGGAAGTAAAGTTATCTAAAGCGAGCACTCAGAATATTCAAAGCCCCAAGGCAAGAATTTTGAAGTTAATGATGTTAGAACACATTGTTCAGGATCAAAGGAACACATGGCACAAGACAATTCCAGAAGAAGCAGAGAACAGATTATTTAGGAATCTTATAGTTCATTTTATATATTATAAGTTGTAAGCCCCAAGGGAATTTGAGCAGAGTGCTATGATCAAGTGTTCTTTTAAAAGACTTTAAAAATTACTTGATTGAAAAAGAGATCTTTCAACTGCTGTTTCAGTTCCCAAAATGGCCAAAACAACCAAGACTATAGATGGGTCAAACCGAAACCATAAGCCAAAAACTCTATCCAGGGTTCTAGCTTTAGTGGTAGTACTTCAAATCGGACTCAAAACATAACTCAAAAGTAGGGTGCTGACATCACAAGCAGGGACTGGATCCAGTTGGTAACAGCACTGGCTTCACATAGGTGCACATGGATTGGAACAGGCAAAAGAGAAACATTCGTATGAATGATGTTGACAGTGGTCATGAAAAAAATATGTCAGTAACAAACAATGACATTTATTTTACTACAGTTTGAATTCCATACAGGAAACATCATTAGAAATATGGCTTAGAACTATAGATACCAAATTTTACAATTGTTAACATTTGAATTATCAAATGCTATTAATAAATGGGTACTGTTGTTGCCCAAGAACATGAAAGCACTGGTTATCTTCAACAGATGTTGTGTCTTTCACTTCACTATACTATTTTATTGTAGCATCAACTGGAGAAAATAATCACATCACATTATGGTGGAATCATTTTTAAGCAAAAATGTTTTGATCAGTAAGTCACTGATGCCACCATTTCCTCATTAACCCGAGTAGATTGATGGGCATTTAGTTAGTTGCTGATTAAGATGTCCATGTCCCTTTTGCAAGTGCCTAAATTCAATACACAGTTCTAGACTCTTGCTACTGTCCTGCTAATGCAGACTGTTTAATGGACAGCAGTGATGATAAGTGATTAGATTTCCACCACTCACAGGGGATACCTAAATTACAATCCTCGCCCCTGGATTCAATTCCACCTGGGTTCTTGAAAGAATTTGAAAAGTTAATTAGTAGATGGAACAATCGTTCTTTCCCTCCACTTCTCACACCTAATAAACTTGTTTTTTCTTAAACTAAAAACTCAAAATAGACACCATAGAGTTTGTCTTGCCTATGTGAAGTTTCCTTTTTATTAAATAAAAATAATGTATTTACTTAGTTGAGAACAGAGGTCATAATTACAGAGGAGCAAGTGGGGTAAGAGAAATTCACTTATGCATTTAATCCCCAGGTGGCCCAAATGTCCTAAATGGCATTGGGCTGGGCCAAGGAGCTTCATACAGGTCGCCCATACAGATGACAAGGATCCAAGAACTTGGACCATCAACCACTGCTTTTCCCAAGCTCTTAGTAGGGAGCTTAATAAGAAACAGAGCATCCAGGACACAAACCAGCATGTATATGAATGCTGGCACTCCAGATGGTAGCTTTAACCACTGTTCTACGATACAGACCCCTCTGTTCAAAAGGGCCCAAATAGGAAAAAAGCAATTACAGCCTAGAGATAAGGATTTTTTAACCGCAGCACTTACTTTTGGACTGCTTAATTCTGTTTTGGGAGTTTATCGGTGAACTATTTAATATTTAATACTGTGAAATATTTAGTACCAAGTCATGTCTCCACATACACATACTACTAAGCAATTTCCATTTTCCCAAATCATGGAAGTCATCAAGTATGTCAAAAGGTATTGCCACACTTCTGAGATAAAATCACCCATAGTTTATAACTACTGCTATAAATCAACCTTTCTACATATTTGGGTTTTTATGCATCAATATTGAAATAATAAAATCACATCCATTAACAAAATTAATACATTACATAGTTGATCAATCAATTTGCTATTATGTTGCATTTAGTGCACACCTCTCTGTGCCTGCTGGAGACACCGTTAGCTTTCTCACCATCCATAATCCTCATCTGCCAATAGTCATGATCTGCATTATAATTAGAGTAGAACCTGAAATGATTAGGCTAATAATGAAATTGGCACAGAAACCGTGAAGCTTAGTCAAAGTGAATTAATTAGCAAACACATTTAAGTCTTTCATATTAAGAAAAATAGACTCCTTTCTATTTCATACTCATTGTAATGGAACATAATTTTTAAGCTGGTATTGCTGGCAGTATTAATAAATGACTTCTAACCTAATAATATTTTATACATTTTATTATATACAGATTTATAATGAACTTCTATTGAAAGGCTAATAACTTGGCTTCGAGTTATTCAATATGTAAATAATTCAACAACTTGAGGGAGAAGATGAAATAAATATAAGAGAGCCCATTGCTAGGAGAGTTTTCCTCTCCATGCTTGTCTTACATTCAATAATTCTTATCTTTTCCTTCCTATTTAGCATCTTTATTGCTGCTCCACTAATTTGTTTATCATTATCATTGCAACATTACAAAACACTTCAAGTTCTTCTGCAATATTTTATAGCAGTCAATGAAAGTAGCTATTAAACATATGATGATTAAATTCTTTCCTTTAACATTCTTGTCCCATTTAGCCAGTATCTTGCCAAATTACAATTTTTGACCTTTTATAAGCATATTCTATCTGTCATGAGCATTAAAATGCATGGTAGAAATTAGTTTTAAAAAGTTATGGATCAAATATATGTTTCTGATAATAAGAAATAAATAATATCAGAAGTCAGAATATATCCAAATTTCTTCATCTGCAAAATGGTATTAAACATTTCACAATATTCCATAGAGAACAAATAAAAAGAAATAATAAAAAACCTTGCTCATGTTTGTGTTTCATTCAACTCCATTTCTGTACAGTTTAGGTTAATAGCATATTTAATTCTGAGCATTAATTACCCAATTTAAAACATTCTTTTTTCTCATTTTTCAGTCTTTCTATTGTAACAGTGCCATTCTCTCATTTCATCAAGATTTAAAAAACTGATGGTTATCTGTTACTCACACATTTTCTCTCTAATATAAAGACACCAAGAAATTTAATCATATTCACTATGTATCTGTGATGTCGAGAACATGCTGGAGAATAGCCAAACACAATTTAAGCTTAATTTAAGAGTAAGCTTAAATTCTGTAAAATGGAAAGTATGTGTAAGGCTGTACTGTGATTACATAATTTATTGAAAGCACACGCTTAAAACTAAAACTCTGTGAATTAGTTTTACCAGATTTCCTACTGCCAACATCCTAAGTTTCCTTAGTCATCCCGTTCACATGTACACCATAATTCTAATCTCTCTGCCTTGAGTTTTCTACTATTCTTTTTATTCTTCTTGCTAATAAAAAGAAATCTGCTGGAATCCCTGCCTAAACCACAGCTAACAGCATACTAAAAGATTGTTCAAAGCCTTTTCGCTTAAGATTTGATAAATCAAGGACACTCACTGTTATTATTCAGCTTCCATTATTGTCAAGAACTCAGTTACACAGGCAGGCTTCGTATGAACAAAGGAGGTTTACATGAATTCAGAGTTCTACAGGTTCATGATTTCTATCTTGTGATGGCCTCTAGCTGTCAAGGAGGGTTACTGGATAGCACATAACATCATATGGCAAGAAGGAGAGTATTCATGCCTTCAGTTATTTCTGTTCTCTCTCTCTCTCTCTCTCTCTCTATTATAAAACCACAGGAGTCCATCATTGGGGTTCTAACTAGCAATTTTTCTAACCCTAATCAGTAAAGCATTTATTTCAACAATACAGATTATGTTTTCATCCTCTTAATACATCGTGATAGGGATTTAATTTCACCATGAATTCCAGTGGGACAAACCATGTTCAAACCATAATACATACTTTAGCCATTTAGGATGGACATAATACTGAAGTCCTAGCCAGGACAGTCAAGCAGGAGAAAGACACCCAAATTGGAAAGAAAAACATTTGATTTGCTGCTATTTGACAGAAAATATTATATTCTATACAGAAAACATTAAAGATTCAATCAGAAAACTGTTGGTGTAAATGTGTTCAAATTGTAAAATATAAAATAAAAATGCAGAAGTCAGACATATGTCTATTAATAGAAGTGAACCATGCCAAAGAGACTAAGAAAATAACTTCATTTAAAATGACATGTAAGAAAATTAAATGCTAATGGGTAAATTTAACCAAGGAGGTAAAAAAGATCTCTATATTGAAAATTATAAAAGGCTGATAAAGGAAATGGGAGGAGGCACAGATAGATGAAGCAGTCTGAGTGTGTGAGTTAGGAGGATTTATATAATCATTTTACATTTCCCCAAAATCTAAATATCTAATGCAATTCATATAAAATGCCAATTGTTTTCTTCACTGAAATAGGAAAAAAAAAAATCCTACTGTTTGTATGGAATGACGAAGAACTCAAAAGTCAATGCAGTCTTGAGTAAAGTGAGTGAAATTGATAGTGTGATACTATCTGATCTCAATGTAAAACTGGATAGCCAAAGCAGTATAGTGTTGGTCTAAAAACAGACACATTGACCAGTGGAACAAAATAAATAACCCAGAAATAAATCCACAGTTTACAGCAAAGTTATTCTCAACAAATGTCCCAAGAACATAAAGTGGACATAGAAGTTTCTTCAGTGAATAGTGCTAAGAAGTTTAGACATCTACCTGTAGGATAATTAAATGTGATCCTTCTGATTTACCACATATAAACTCAATAAGGAGTAAAGTTTGCCTGTTGGATTCTTTATTTAGTGGAGAGTTAAGCTTGTGATTATGAAGTAAATTTAAAATGTGACCTTGTAAAAATTAAAAGAAAAGTAGAAGAGGTGTAGGCTTTAGGAAGGGAGGGAAATTAGGGTAGGAAACATACTCATAAAATTATACAGAAAGGATATTCCATTTATATAAATAAAAATGTTTTAAAATAAGACTTAAATGTATGACTTATAAGTAAGTTCTGATAGAAATTTCCAATAGAAAAAGCTCCCAGACTTAGGTGAAAGAAAGAACATTTTTGTAAAAACATCTCTCAAGACAACAAAAGCCAAACTGAATGGGGTTACATCAAACTAAAATGTTACTGAACAACACCGGAAATAATCAACAAAATGAAATTTTTTTACAAAGAACATGTACAAATTATGCAATAGATAAGAGATTGATGTCTACTCTATACTAGCAACTATACTCAATAAGAAGCAAACAGATTCCGCTGATCTTTGTTGAAGTGTGTCTCCTCCATACACTAAACAGATGGATTTTGTTTTTTAATCCAGTGTATTAATCTAGGACGTTTGATTGAGCTTAAGCCATTTACATTCAGAGTTTAATATACATGGGTGGTACTTTGGTCCTGTCATTTTAGGAATGGGTTGTTCATTGGTTTAGTCTTCTGTTGTCATTTTACTGGGATCTTCTTCCCATTTGCATTTGGTTTTGGTAGGTGCTATTTCTCTTCTCTGCCAAGAGAACATCCTGAAGTATCATTTGTAGGGCAGGTTTGGAAGAGGCAAATTCTTTTAGCTTTTCTTTACTGTGGAAGAATTGCATTTCATTTTCAAAGACAAAAGAAAGCTTTGCTGGATATGTTTTCCTAGGCTGACAATTTTTTTCTTTTAGAATCTGGAATATGTCACTCCATTTCCTTCTTGCCTGTATAGTTTTCAGCGGAAACTATATTGCATGGGTTTTGTTGTTTTCTGTTGGTTTCATCTCTTCAAAACACTTTCTTCTGATTAAATAATTCAATGACTCGTAGATCATGCACTGGCATCATTTTTTTCAAGAAGGTTCTTGATTTTCATTTCTTCAGCTACACATTAGTCATTTAAAAGCATGTTATTTAATTTCTTGGTGTTGTTAATTTCTTTTTTCTCCCAGATGTTGATTTTGTTTTGTGGTTCTTCATTTAACGGGATGTATAGTACCTGTGTAATGGAGACTGTCGTAACTAGTAACATGTCATTCAACTTCATGGCATTGTAAATTTCTATTTTTCTTTCTATTGTTGATTTTGTATTATGACTTTTCATTTAAGGAGATGTACAGTAGCTGTGAAATGGAGACTAACATCCAGATGTGAGGATGCAGTGTAGTATGCATTTCTGTTTCCAGACAAAGATGGACTTACAATGAAACTGTTCACTATATCTTGACAATAGGATTCTGGACTCTCTGCCATTGTCCATGCCCGCAATGATGGACATATGACTGAGTATGAAGAACTATATGTTAGTAATGATATAGAGGAACTAGGTGGGGTGGAGGGAAATAGGGAGGGATAAGGGAATATGGAACTGTATCATAAAATGATAGCAATAATAATAAAATGTTAAAAAATTAAGAAAAGAAATAAACAGATTCTAAACGTGGACAAAAACCCAAAGTAGAAATTCTCAACAAAAGACATAGATGGACAATAACACTAATCATCAGGAAAATGCATATCAAAACCGTTTTGAGATGCCATCTCATACCTGTTAGAATGAATAGTATCATAAAGACAAAAGATGAGTATTGAGAAGAAATTGAGGAAAGGGAACCCTTTCATTCTTTTGATAGGAATGAATATTATTGCAGGAGAATCTGAACAGCATTAAGGTTTCCCGATCTAGATAGATAGATAGATAGATAGAGATATAGATAACATGTATGTTGTTAGAGATGTATTAACGAAGAACACGAGAGGCCTTGCAGAACTGAATTTTATTATTGTGGCAGGGTGGCCATCATCTCACAGGATGACGTGCCAAAACAAGGAAAGTAGAGTTTCTATATTTTCACACAAACATAAGCAAGTGGTAGGAAAGCAGGGACACAGGGCACAGATGAGCTGAGTTTCCATAAGGTCAACCCATAACAGTTCCAAGCAAAGTGTAAGTAAATAGCTCTCCTTTGGGAAGAAAAGAAATAGGCAACATTCCAAGGGACAACAAAACATCAGACTCTGGGGTCAGGTCTTTGCATGACTCCAGACCTAAGTACAACCTTACATGTACATAGGGTATCCTCTGCTTCATGCCTCTCCTGGAATGTCTGCCAGGCATCCATAGCATATTTATCTAGAGGAACTGAATAATGGAGGCAAGTATACCAAGAAGTGAAAATACACTGTGATATGCATCTTTACTCCTGAATGAAAGATGGACTCTCAATGAAACTCTTAAATACATCCTGACAGTAGAATGCTGACTTTCTACCATTGTCTATACCTATACACTTAAATAGAAATGGTGCACTTAAATAGAAGAATGACGGACTTGCAACTGTTGTTGAAGGACTATGCTATTGTTATAATATAGGAAACAACAGTGGGGACAGGATGAGAAAAAAAGGAAGGGAAATCCCTGAGTCTAAAGAACTGTATCATAAAAAATAAAATAAATGGAATTACACATGATCTAGTAAATTTTTACTGGGTATATACCTAAAGGAATTGAAATCATGATGTCAAACATACATTTACTCTACTGTTTCTTTCACTACTATTTTTAAAGTTTATTTATTAATTACATTGTATTATGTGACACAGTTTTATAGGTACTGGGATTCCCCCACCCCTCCCCAAACCCTCCCCCCATGGTGGATTCCTCCACCTTGTTGCGTAACCACAGTTTAAAAGGCAATATATGATGAATAGATTTTTACATGGAATATTTATCCACATTGAAATAAAATTAATCGATAGAAACAATAAATCTCTCTTACCTGTACAATATGAATGAACCAAAAGACACCACATGAAGTGAAGTAAGATAGGCACAGACAGATGTATATTTTATAATATTAGTTGTATGTAGGATCTGAAAATTGAGCCCATGGAAGCAGAGAGTAGAACAGTAATTACCAAATGACTTGAAAAAGAGATAGAAAATAAAGGAGAGATTTAGTCTAGCGGGTACAAAGTGACAGTTGAATGAAGAAGGGAATGAATGATTTTCTTACTGGTAAAAAATGCCCACTTTCCAGATCAGAGTACTTGAAATCAGTTGCCAGATGTTGCTCTTGATTCCAAACTCCCAGCAGTTCAGACTAAGGAAAGCAATTGTCATGAATAAAGAAATTGTGTCCAGATCACAGACATGGGAGACATATAGATTGAGATCCTAGCTGCAGGATTCAAGTGAAACCCTGCTCTGGCTATTAAAACAACTGTGAAGAAAAGCACACAACCACATTTCTCTATCGTTCTCCATCCCTGTCTCACTCCTTTCCCTCTGTCCTTACCACCTTCTCCTGTACCATCCCAAGCAAGTGAAAATAAGTGTTGTTATTCTCGTTCAATAACAGGAATACGTTATGGTATCCTATTGCAGAGTAGGTTGGCTACAGTTAATAGTGTTGCAGCATATATGTCAAAAGAACCAGAACAAAGTATTTTCAATGTTCTGACTACAAAGAAATTGCATGTTTGTAAATACATGCTGGTTAGCCTGATTGGATACTTATACAACTTCTACAAGTATCAAATTACCTTATTGTACCCCATAAAAATGTATTATTTGATAATTGAAAATAAAACAATAGCAAAATCCTTCAGCAACAGACACAAGTCCATCATTCTTCTATGTAAATGTATTATAATATTTAGGCATAGACAATGGTAGAAAGTCCAACATCCTTTTGTCAAAATATATTTCAGTTTAATTTGTTAAAGATTTATTTTATCTTTATCAGAAAGGCAGATTCAAGGAGAGAAGAAGAGACAGAGAGAAAGATCTTCCATCCCCTGGATCACTCTCTATGTGACCTCAACAGTACTAGTTGAGTTAATCTGAAGCCAGGTCTTCCATGTGGGTGCAGAGTCCCAGATCTTTGGGCCATCCTGTACTGCTCTCCCAGGCCATAAGCATGGAGCTACAGGGGAAATGGAGCAGCCTGGATATGAGTCCAATATGTGCAAGGTGAGGATTTAGCCACTAGGCTGTCATGCTAGTCCTCTTAACAGTTTCACTTTGATAATAAAGGGGAAAACAATGTAGGAAAGAGTAAATGGGATGGGGGGGGGTGGAAGAAGAAATCCTGAAGTCTATGGAACTGTATCACAAAAAATAATGATTGGAAAAAAAATAGAAATGTAAAACATAGGTAAAACTTTCTTCCCAGTCATTAACATTGAAGTTTTTTTTTTTAATACATCTTATAGATGTTTAAAAGGTGGGCAGAAAAGAATGTTTGAGAGGCAAAAGAATAGCACACATTCACTCTGTATGAACACGACATCAAACAGAAAACTTCCCTGAAGGACACTGGATTTGTCCTTTGTATAGGAATGATTCTGGCATCAGGATGTGACTAAAGATCCAGAGGAGATTGGGGTGGGACTGAAACACACAGGGCAATCTTTAGAAAGATCTGTGTTTTATGTTAATGAAGTATATAGCTAGCAATAATAGATGGCCAGCTTTTACCTGAAATACTCATTTGTGATTAATTATCTTTACATGTTTCTGGAGAAACTGGTTGCAGTAACTTCCTGTTCCAATGTATATGTGTGTTGTATTTATTCAATAACTTTTAGTAAGTGTAAATAGTTTATTAACTTGACTGATTAGAATTTTTGTATAAGCTTTGTTTCTCCTTGATAACTGATACCATGGGCGAATTGCTAATTCTGAGATAGTGAGATAAGGCAAGATTTTGCTTCAAATCATATCATTCTGTTTCTTGTTGTTTAGAACATTTGAAACCATATCCCTAACACTGTATTTTCCCTCCTCTTTGTAACTGAAAATTACAATAATACACATAAGTTTTTATGATTTTCTTCTTAAACATAAACCCTAAGGTTGACTGTATGCTTGAGATTAACAGTATTTCTGAATCTTAATAGAGAATTTGGGCACTATGATGAAGTGACAATTTATGAGGAAATGCATGGAAATTGGCAAATAAACTCCTGGCCATGTCATTATCATCCAAAGTCCAAAAGGCTGTTAGCAGGAAATACATTTTAACTCCAGAAGAACTATTTTAGGCAGAAATACATTCTCAAAGTCAATATGCTTAAAGGTGCAGAGGTTTGAAAAAACTATTAAAATCTTATAGGATTCCATTGATTTCATATCTTAACATTAATTGCTTTAGATGTACTGTCTCCTGAGCTCCTTTAATGTCTTCTAGACCTTCCACATCATTTAATCTAGGCTTTGCTTTAGGACCCCTGCTACGACAATCAAACGTAATGTAACATTTGTTCAAATTCATTTCTGCATTGTCTTGATTCATCTACATAAGTCTGAGAGAGAGCAATGGGATAACAAAAGAAAAAATGCTTTATTTGAAATGTCAAAGGCAATCAGAGTCATATTTGAAAAGCCTCTGTCCTCTCCATTCCACATCTGCTCTGCTCCCCAACATAGGTAAGAAGATGAATGCTAAATAGATCTATGGCAGCAGTCTAAAACTAACTTAAATAGCCAGAATGCCATCTTCATCCCAGCCTCATTGACTGCCCAAAATAGAGGAGAAAGAAGGGAAGGAAATGATTATAGCATGTGTGTGTGGTGTATATAAATTTCTAAGTTAAGATGATGCATTGTTAATTGCAAAGATTTGAGCATATGGTCAACTCAATTATAAAAAAATCTAATTTGTCAGAAGGTAAAGAGAAATAATGATGGAGCAATTATCCCTCTGAACTTATTTCTTAATTATCCAGGCAAGACTGCTAATGATGTCCATTTCCTAAGTTCCACTGGCAGTGCAATAATTAAAGGTCACAAAAGAACATTTGTCCCAAGGAGACATAAAGTCAAAATGGTAAACTCAGAATATAAACCTGAAGTCTAATATGAGTACAAGTTCATGGTGCAGAACCAACAGTCTAGAAATTTTATAGCCCTTGTGTTAATCATAGGATTTCTTTATTTCATGGCTTTAAACTCTATTAACTTGCCCTGATTAGTATTCCAATAACCTGGGCATTCAATGCAAAGCCAAAAATGTGACACATAGGATTGATTGAGCCCTCATTACCAGCAGTCCTCATTACCAACTAGACAAATACAAATCTTAAGCTAGGATATTGTCTGGAGATTTGTTAAAAATTTAATATCCAGTGCAGGAGTTTTGGCACAGGAAATTAAGCTGTCATTGTTTTGGGGTGTTTTTTTTTTGAGATTTGTTTATTTACTTATTTATTTATTTATTTATTTAGGAAATTTAGATATACAGAGAGGAAAATTTTCCATCTCCTGATTTATTCCCCAAGTTGCCACAATGGACAGAGCAGAGCTGATCCGAAACCAGGAGCCAGGAGCCTCTTCCAGGTCTCCCACACGTGTTCAGGATCCCAAGGCTTTGAACCATCCTCAACTGCTTTCACAGGCCACAAACAGGGAACTGGATGGGAAGTGGAAATAGTGGGACATGAACTAGCACCCATATGGGACCCTGGCATGTGCAAGGCTAGGACATTAGCCACTAGGCTACTGTGCTGCATCCTAAGATGCCATTTTTGATGCCCACACCATGTAGTAGAGTGCTGGTTTGAATCCCAGCTGCTCTGTTTCCACCCTGTCTTCCTACTACTGCAGCCTGGAAGGTAGCAGATGATGGCTCATTGCCATCCACATGGAGTCCTGGGTGAAGTTCATGGCTCCTGGTTTCACTTTAGCCCAGTCTTCTGTCATCATTCTCATCTCAATCTCTTCATTTGCCTCCCTCTCTTTCCCTCAGTTTCTTTCTCACTCACCCTCCTTCTTTTCTTTTTGCTCTCTTTCCCTGAATTTCAAGAAAACAAGTGAAATAAGATTGGAAGATTTTAATCTTTTCCAAGTACACAGAAAATATCACTGCTATTGAGAAATGCAAAGTTGCTTTCACTTCAGATTTAAGACAGATCATGTTTTATTTTCTTGATGACCCATTGTATAACTATTGTGAACCACAAAATGTAGAAAACTAAAATTTTTCCATACTGTCTTGATTAGGGTAATTAAATCCAATTAATTCATTTAAATAACACATTCAATTTCTTAAGGTTCATTGTTGTAAATGCATACTAATTAGAGTTAGGATCAATTTTTCTTTTGCCTAAATATTTGATCTGCAGCTTTTGTTGGGCAGTGCTAAAAAAAATTATGAGCAGTTAAGGCTCACAACTGCATTAATTTATTTAAGTTTTTAAAAATATTCCGTTTTTTTATTTATTTGAATGGTGGAATAATAAAGTAGGAGAGACAGATAGATAAATCTTTCAGGTAGTGATTCACTTCACAAATGCTGCACCAGCCAGAGTTTTGCTATACGGAAGACAAGGAATCCAGAACTCCATTTGAGTTTCCCCTGTGGTTATTAGTATTCATCATCTTCTCCCTTCCTAAATGCATCATTAGGAAGCTGTAGTACCATTAGGAATAATGGTACTAAATAAGTCCTCCACTATGGAATATGGGTGGTCCCAGTGGCAGGTTAGATTTTTGTGACAAAATGCATGCCCTTTGACTTAATTTTAAACTAATGTCCAATGGGTTGTATTAGTATGTCTAGGCTGCCATGAAGAAGTGTCTAAACTGAATGGCTAAAGGGCCAAATTTTAGTTTTTAAGACTTATTCATTTATTTGAAAAGCAAAGTTACAGAAATTGGATGGAGAAATGTTTAATATGCTGGTTCACTCCCCATATGACTGCATTGACTGGGGCTAGACCAGGCCAAAGCCAGAAGCCTGGGCCACTATCCAGGTATCCCATATCAGTGGGAGGGTTCAAGTATTTGGATTGCTTTCCACTGCTTTACTGGGTACAGTAGCAAGGAGGTGGATCAGAAGTATAACAGCTGGTACTTGAACTAGCATTCATTTGGAATGAGACTATGTAGTAGGCTTAACTAGCAGCACCTCCACACCAGCCTGCAGAGTACATTACCACAGTTCTGAACGCTGAGAGTTCCATTGTCAAGGTACTGGCAAGGTGGTTTGCACTCTGAAAGTACATCTAGGGGTTTGTGTGCCACCATCATCCAGGAGTGGCTCACATGACCTGCCCTGTGTGTGAATACAGAGGAAGGGAGCACTCTGACATCTTTATTACAAGCATCTTAATCCTGCCAGATGAGGGCCCCACACTTTGGACCACTTTTCATCTTACTATGTGCCTAGAGACTCTAATGTCCAAATCCTTTCACATTGAGTTAGGCTATTAATGTATGGACTTCAAGGAATCAGCATTTAGTCGGTAACAAGGAGCTACTTTAAAAGTAGCTGTTCGAGAATGCATGTTAGCTCACTGTAGATATGAATGGTTACATATGTTGATGTCCATGGATGTATATGTGTATATGTTTGCATGCACATGCATTTCTTTTCTCTGTCAGATGACAGGGCCTAAATGACAACCCCCTCCAGCAGTGTGTAGTAAACTTTCTTCCCAGGTCTAGTGTCTAAGGCATTCTTCAGTTAGGGAAATGGGTGACTTTGGGCTTTTTACTTTATTCACATTTCCTGATAGATTGTGAAGACACTACAGTATAGAAGACATGTCCATACTGGAAAAAAAAATCATAGAATACAGATAAGATTAAGTAAAAAATGTAGGTAAAACCAAGCTTGTGATGTATGAATATTGCTAACACATATGCAATCTTACCTTATTCACATTCTTACATTAAAACCACATCTATGTTTATATAATTACCTTATAAATATACATTATGCACAAACACAAAAATGATCTCATTTGGGATAGAATTTTTGCAACAGAAAACCTAGAAAGATGAAAAGTGAGAGGAAGACTTATGTAAATCTATAATTTATTAATTTTCCACCAAAAAGAGACATTTTCTGACCTTTGAAAATGTTAATTAAAATAAACTTTCATCTCAAATTTCCCTTTGGCTAGTAAATCAAGTGGAAGAGACAGTTAAGATGAAAAGTTTAAATACTACGTAAATATTAATGTTTACTAGAGTATGTTCCAAATCTAATAAAATGTTATTAAAAATAAGTAAAATATGAAACAATCAGACCTTCCAAATAATTATGGAGATCACTGTGTTCTGTTGTCAGTATGTTAAAATCTAATCAAATTTCCTAATTAATTTCCAGGTTAAAGGGTAAAATACACTCCAGCAATTATTTAAGCACCAATTTATTTGCACTTCTTATGGAGATATCTTCTTAAAGGGCATAAAGTCCTCAAATTTTTTATTGTCTGCATTTAATTATAAAGAAAGCAGACTCAAATTTCCTGTTTAGAAAGATCATCATCTAAGCAATTCCACAGTTTGTAGTCATGTATAAGATTTTTTGTTGTTACTATATAATAAAAGTCACCAGTACTCTTGGCTTAATGTAATAACAAGAGGTAATCTATATTCAAAAACTAATGTATTTGCTTCAAAAATGATATTGATGCTGTACATCATTTTGTTACATCTCTTAAGAAACTTGTACTAATCAAATTTTAAAGGTAAAAATGTGTTTTGCAGCTGAAGGGAACTAATTATCATATGGTGCTGAGTCATCTTTAGGTCATAAAATATCTTGGTTTTCAAATTTATCCATGTGAAACACACTGAATGCATTAGATTTCTATGACCACTTCATATTTGAAGCATTTTTTAAAGTTATAAATTCACTATTGTCAAACATTACATTTTACTCTAAAAAATATAAACTGCTTAGCACACATACAAAGTACTTCTTGATCACTGGAGTGAACGATACTACAATATTCATCTCTGTGTGCTGTGGTTTGAATATGTCCTACCAAAATTCACATTGTAGAAAATGAATCCACAGATCTGTGTGTTAATGATGTGTGTAAGTGGAACCTTTGAGATCTAATTATGGGTGATAATGGTCATAAATGTGGAAAAAGAAGGTGAATGGACATTTTTGAAAGGATAGGCAAAATATCCATTGACTTACATATAGCATGTCATGTCTTATTGTCAGATAATAATAAATTAGAAATACTTCAACTCTATTACTCTATTACAAGTCACAGTGAAAGAGAAAAAAATCATGCTATTTCATAATTTCCTTGTTTATATATTTCCTCAAATTTTATGTCACATACACAGGTTAACCACAGGGGAGACCTAAGGCAAATTATTGATGTGGAGAAACATGTTGTTTTCATTTTATTTCTTCTTTTTTTTAACTTATTTTGGAAAGAGAAGTAGAGGGAGAGGGTAAGAGTAAGAGAGTTAGTGGAAGACAGAGAGAGAGAGAGAGAGAGAGAGAGAGAGAACACCAAGTGCTCATCTGCTTGTTTAGTCTGCAAATGCAGGGCTGGGCCAGGCTTACACTGGAAGTTAGAAACTGAACCAGCTCCTGTGGGTGACAAGAATCCAACTACTTGAGCCATTACTGCTTGTGTTTCCCAGAGTCTTTATCAGCAGGAAGTTGGATTCGGGAACCAAAAGTGACTGATAAAATAACTTAGGTAATACACAGTACAGATAATAAGCATCTCAACTACTAGATTAAAAGTCCCACTTCCTTGTAAAATTTTTAATTTAAGTAGAAGCCTGGAGAACAAAAGCTTCACATTTGCAGATAGATGAGACACCCACTGCTCAGCTTTGTCACTTCCCAAATAACCTCTATGTCTAGGGCTTAACTCAGACTAGGAGCTAGGGGCTGTCACATTCTCACATGAGTGCAGGGACCCACTTATTTGATTCATCACCAATGCCTTCTAGGTCTACACTTTTTGATTCAGGACCAAAACTTGGAACTAAACCCACGTGCTAATAAAAACCAGTATCCTAACTACCAAGTAAAACTTCCACCACAGTTAAATAGATGGTTGTAATCTATTTATTATAGGAGTTGCATAGGGAAAAGTTTACATTAAAATGTCCAGAAAAACACCAGATTAAATATAGAATGACTGATGATGAAGGTTCAGAATAAAGAAAGATAATGTGATATGTGTGTATACTGAATGTACTCATATATATGTCTACATATACTCATGGCGTAGCATGATTTGGAAAACATCAGCAAGCAAAGTTTCACAGATCAACATGTTTAACGAATGGTTAGAAAGTACCTTTAAGAAAGTTTTGAAATAGATTCATCACTTTTTAAGATGTAATGATAAAAATCATATAATTTCATACAAGATTTCTTTTATGACAGAATGCTGGGAAGAAAGGCTGATTTGTCTGAAATCTTCATTGTTCATGTTTGCTCATGTAAAATTGAATGGCTGAGAAATTGAAATCTTAATAGGAAATCTTGGGCTGCATTTAACTGTTACCGATTCCTACTAAGCAGTATCACTCTGCCTCCCAACATTTAGCTTCAGCTTGGAAGACCGATGGGAAATTTAAAACTGAAAAGAAACGATAAGTAAAATGCCTTCAAAGGCATCTGAAAGCAAATAAATAGAGTCATTTTCTTTGGTCCACTAAAACCTTGCTAGAAAGAGCAGTGTCAGAGTTGTATTCTAAACTACAGTTACCGACTGAATATGAAATACTATTTTAGCTGCATCTTGATGTGAAAAACAGATTTATACAAACATGACTCTTGGGACTATCTTCAACACTGTATCTTATCCAATTGACAACTCTCAAAATTACTCTAAATAGTAATCCTCTTGGATATAAATTTGAAAGAGAAAATCTGAGGAGCAATAATATTGTAGGTAAGATGGAATTTAACTTTGAGGATTAGTCATATCCAGCTTAGAATTGGAGAAAAAGTGACAAGATAATACTGTTTTTAGAACCTACAGAAGAAAAAAACAATTGAAAGGTTTCCCTTGCAATCAGTACAGGTAAACAGTGATATTTCTTATTGACTAGACAAAAAAGGGAATCATGTGGTATTTTATATTATGTATTAAGTGATGAGAAATGGAAGTAAATATTATTTTTATGGATATCAGTGAATGTATCTTTTTCATATGTCAAAGGATGATAGTAATCATATTTGATAGGTATTCCTGTAATGTTAGCTTGATGGCACTTAATACATGTAATAAAAAATAACTGATATTTCATGAACTTCTGTTCTGTATCAGATACTATTTTTTATTTTTTCCAAAAGTCACTTAGATGTGAACAGTTAGTTTAAAATAAAACCAACATTCAAAAAAATTAAATCTAAATGCTTATATGCCTGGTTAATAATGGAGTCAAAACTTGCACACCAGGAACTGAGTGTTCTTTCCATCAGAATGAAATTGTCTACAATTTTTTAAACTTTATCATTATCTTTACATTAAATTTTTTTTAAAAAACTATGCCTGAAGGATTATTAAAAAGTATTGGTTCAAGACGCTTATCTTCAAAACCTTAGTTATAGATTTAATGGAAAAATGCTTGAAGAAAATGTTAAGGAACAGAACTGAGGCAATTGTTTTCCAGAGAGAGCTAGGACTAACAAATCACAGTAGTTCATGTTCTTCAAGGCTGATCCCTTCTGGAGGTGCTTTGCTGTTAAACTACAAAGATTTTAGGGGAAAAATATAACTACAGCTTAGAAAAATAGAAGGAGCTTATTTGTGACTCAGAATTATGATAGAATCAACAAATTTTAAATAGCCCTTTAAATTCTGATGATGTACAAACTAAAACCAAAAGAACACTTAATTACTCTAGTGCCATTGCAGGAAATAGGAGGATATATAATCTGCAACTTGAAATGAAATCCCTGGAAGAGAATATATTGAAAATCTAGTTCATCACACCAATCTTAGGTATCACTTTAATTAATGAGGATGTTGGTTGATTAAATATTGATAGAACCAATGGGTGTTGCAGTCCAGCCTGGTTCTGTCCAGCACATACTCGGCCCTCACATAAACCAGTGGGAGCTGCAGCCTAGTTGGAGCAACCCACAATAACCCTCACCAGGCCTGCCCCCTACCCTGGTTTGCCAGTATGTGTAGCAGTAGTCCAGTCTGTCCCACATCTCATTTGGCTCTCGTACATGTCAGTGGGTATTAAAGCTTAGTTCCATCTAACCAGCTTCACTATGCAGCCCACACAGATGCTGTTTGGTGTCTGTCTAGCCACCCCAGCCCCTGTCCTAGTTTTCGAGCCCTCCCGTGGAAGTGGTAACCCAAGAGGGAGGAGCCCACTATTTCCCTCCCAGGCCTCTACCACTCCTGGATTATGCACTCTCCAGGTAGTTCTGTGGTTTGACTTGACAGAATTAGACCCCAGTGCCAGCTTCTGCCAGCTGATGCTGTGGCTAAACCCAAACAACCCTCACCCACTCTAATTTTACACCAGTACGAATGCCAGACATTCTCTACCCCTGGTTAGTAGAGCTTTATCTTGAAAGCCTGTGTGATTACAAAGAATCCTCTTTAAGTAGCCCTGTTCACATGGCTTATGCGAGGGCCGAGTATGTGCTGGGCAGAACCAGGCTGGACTACAACACCCATTGGTTCCAGTGGAAGTCGGGGCTGAAAACAGAACCAACCCAGCAATTGCAACCACCAGCTGATCGGGGCGATGGATTGTGCTGGACCCTGTACTTGCTACTACATACAAGAATCTGGTCTGGGAACACCTCAGACAGAGTTTCTTTGGAGATCTCCCCAATCGAAATGCTGGACTCAGAACCCTAACCAAGAAAAGACAGAAGACAGAACAGGTCAATCAACCATCTCAGCTATATGTTGGCAGCGAAATATGGGACAAACAGAGACTCCATGATGGACTCTGTCAATCAGTGGATTCTTCAGAGACCTCCTAGTGCTTGGAGTGGCAAGATTGGCAGCGATTCATAACTGGTGAACTATCAAAACCACTTGAGCAAGAACCTTGGAGCATGCCCTACATCCGGGACCTGGGGAGGGTGGGAGACTGGGTGGGCCTTCTCCCTTAATATCCACCTTTAAACATGAAGGAAACAATATGGAAATAATAATCTTACCCACTTTCCTATAGCCCTTGAAACTTTTTACCCTAATTAACTATGTAAAGAGTGTCAAAAATATAATTTAAAAAAAAACCTTGGGGGGAAAAATGTTGATTGAGATATTGTATTGATACCAAGAAACCTAGCAGGGAACATCAATAAGATTAAGTAATTGAAGAATTATTGTTCCTGATGCCTGACCTCATTGTGGGACGTCACTAAACCTAATAAAAGTTGAGCATAGGAAAGAAAAGTACAATTGTATTTTAATTATCAGTTTCCTTTTCTATATACATGTTGAGCAAGGAAACATGTGGTATTCAAAATACTTCAGCATGAACTATTTCTTACCTAGAGTCAACATACTACTAATATACTCACTGTGGAAAATTACACAATTAGATAAGTGTAGGCAGAGTCAAAACTTACTTTACAGTAGCGAGGAGTCATTTCAAATTTTTCCAGCCTCAATATCATTTTTGTTTTTTGCCCATCAAAAATTTTCAAATATAGTTCACTTAATTAAAAAAATGGTCACCAGAAAAACACAGCTGCAGATTTAGAGGGAGCGGAGAGTTCTGAGGAACAACTTCTTTCTCTATTTGTTCTATCAGTAGTTCTGTTCATGCTTCCTTCCTGGCAGTTGGACACTTTTTGTATAAAAGAAAATATACAGCTAAATTACAGATGTATGCCAAGCCTGAAAAAGGAAAGAAATGAGAAGATGTAATTGTGCCTGTAAAAGGTTCATTTGTAGATGGGACATTTCCTCCTGGGAATCATAAGATCTCACAGTAATACAATGAATATACTTCTGATTTATGGTAATTAATTCTAAATGTGGGTTATCTACCGCATTGTTCACTATAGAAGATGAATTACACAACTAAATTATCAGGTCTTGGAAGTAAAATTAGCATAACCTTAGCAAAAAGGGAAGTTTTGTACCTAGTCTTCACATTGAAAGCATAGAAAGAGGCACCCTGTCTTATTTCACTGCCCAGAGGTCCAATTATAAAAAGGAAATGAAGCAAAGAAGAAACAGCTTTTGTATGTGTTCTTCCATGACAAGAGTATTTTTGGTTATCACATCAAGTTTAAGAAAATATTGAGATACCTTCACTCCATTAATTCTGACCTCAAGGTGAGAGTCAAATGAGAGTAGCTTTTGTGCCTTTGGAAAGATTCAGATTGGGAGTAGAATAGTGTAGTGCAAAATACTGAAAAGGTAAATATGCATAACTCAAATGACAAGTCATTAAAATGTGTTCTTCACAGAAATATTGGAACTGTCCTCTTTGCCTTCATATGCCTTTAATATATACATTTTATATGAGCTTTGATCATAATTATTGACTGTTTCATGGTTGTAAAACTCATTCTAAAATTCATAATTCTGCTACTAGTAAAGGAAAACAAATAGTGAATTGGTGATGTGCATGTTCTCTTTGACTGCTTGGTGTTTAAATTTGTCTAAAATGCCAGATTTGTTGAATTCAAAGTTATAATGTAATCAGTACATTCCATACAAAACAAGAAAATACAGGATTATTTATAATCATCATCAAATGTAGGGTCTGAATGTACACAAATTTAAATATATAAGAACAAGGAACAATTCTCCCTAAATTTTAAGATTTAGCAGCAAACTGGATTTCAAAATTTACTGTTTTTTAATTTTTGGGGGGTTATTTATTCTTTATTTGACTTTATTTCTAGAACAGTTAAATTCATTGAAAAATGACAGGAAGATGCAAATTATACCCATATCTTCCATGTTCACTCATGCATAACCTCACATAAAAAATAGCTCTTACTAGAATGATTATTTTATTCCGAGAGAAAAGTTTACCCTGGCATATTTTTGTCAGCCAGAGCCTGTAGGCAACATTATGTAGCACATATGGCAATGCACAGTCTACAGCTTTTTTAAAATGTGACATGTGTTCACCATTGCAGCATCATGCTTACATACAGTCCTTTGTGCTTCATCCGTGCAGCCTTCCACCTAATCCTTGGACACCTCTCAATGTCTTATTATTTCAATAGCTTCCCTTTTTCATAACGAATATGACAAAGACTCTACAGTATGTAGCCCCTTCAGATTGATATATTTCATTAGCGGCATGCCTGTAAGTCTACTCCAGTTATTTCTATATCCAATCACTCATTCATTTTATTTCACAGAATAGTGTTTCTCTATTAAAAGCTACAAAAGTTTTCCAAATGCGATCGCACCATTCTGCATTCCCAGCAAAGGGCATGAGAAGTCCTGCTGATCCTCATATTCAGTGGTGCTATTGTCGGTCCATCTCTTAACTGATGTGTAAAAGCTGATTGCTGTTTCAATTGGAAATGCTTATGACAGAGAAAGACTTTTCATATTCTTATTGTATATGTACATGAATTATTTGGTAAAATATCTCCTCATGTCTTTTGTAATCAGGTTGTTTATTTTTCTATTGTTAAGATTTAAGAGTTGCTTGTATGGAAAACAATACTTCATCAAAGATGTCTTTTGAGAACATATTTTTCCACCCTGTGGTTTATTTTCTCAGTCTCTTTACACTGTGCTTCACAGAGGAGAAAATTTTTAACTTTAATGTGCTTTCAACATATCAGTTATTTCTCTTATAAACCAAACTTTGATGTCCTACATGAAAGATCATCATGTGTCCATGATCATTTAGATTTTCTTAGGTTTTACACTTCAGTTGTTTAACAGCTGTTCTGCACTTTGCATTTAGATCTATGATCTATTTGGGGTCGTTTTTGGGGGTGGGGGCAAAATGTGAGGTCTGTGTCCAGTTTTTCTGATTTTTTTTTGCATGTATATGTCCTGGTGTTTCAGGATACCAGTGATCCACGTGTAGGGTGTATTCTTCCATCAAAGATCTGTTTCTGCTGTGTTTATGAATGTTGGTGTTTGGGCGCTCTGGTTTGTCACATTGATTTCTTTATTCTGTTGACTATCACTACATAGAAGCTTAGAGCCAGCCGTGAAGTTTGGTAGTATCCACCATTCTAAATTGATTCTCCCTCTATGAGGTGCTAGCTACTTTAAGTCTTTCCTTCCCACATAAACTTTGAAAGTAATATCTCAGTATCAAAAAACTGCACTGAAATTTCTGCAAAGAAATGCATTTAATCTGTAAGTCAAGTTGGAGAAAACTGTCATACAGCAATTTCAACCGTTCCTATCCAGGAGTGTGAAATAATACCTTCCTCAGAGCTCTGTAGTTATCATTATGAGTATCTTCCACATATTTTGTTAGAGTTAACTACTTGATTTGAGGAATATGTTAACCTCAATAATTTGGGGAATATGCTAGCCTCAATGGCAAAATTGCTTCCCTTTCAAATTCTACTTTTTCTTTAAAGAGGAAAAAAAAACATGTAGTTATTTGTTTGAAAGGCACTCTTACAAAGAAATAAAGCGGTACAGGGGCAGATCTTCCATTTGCTGACTTACTCCACAAATGACCACAATGGCTGCAGCTGGAGCAGTATAAAGCCAGTATCTAGGAGATTCTTCCTGGCCTGCAATATGGGTGCAGAGCACCAAGCACCTGCTGCCATTCCCAGTCAAAGCAGCAGGGAGCTGGATCTGAATTACAACACCAGCAAGTCAAAGCCTTTAACTGCTACATTAGTGCAAAGCCCCTGTTTTTTCTTTGCTGGTATACAGGATGGTATTGAAAAAAAAAAGGTTTATTTTATTTTTATTGGAAAGAAAGATCTACAGAGAAGAGGACACAAACAGAGGGGAAGATCTTCCATCTGATGGTTCACTCCCCAAATGGCTGCAATGGCCGGAGCCAGGAACAAGGAGCCTCTTCCAGGTCTCCCACTTGGGAGCAGGGTCCCAAGGCATTGGGCCGTCCTTGAGTGCCTTCCCAAGCCACAAGCAGGGAGTTGAATGGGAAGTAGGGCTGCCGGGATTAGAACTGGCACCCATATGGGATCCTGACATGTACAAGGCGAAGACTTTAGTTGCTAGATTACCACTCCATTCATGGGATTTTTTTTTATATCACCCATATATCCTGCAATTTTACTATTATTATATTTTGTACATAATTTATTTAAAATACGTAACTAATATATTTAAAATCTTTACCATCTACACAATGGAAAAATGCAACTATTAAAGAAGAATGAAGTTGATCTATATATTCTGCATATTTTTGAAGTGCAATATCAGGAATTCATTTTTCTATTAAAATGAACATACAGTATGAAAAAAGGATGTAATATGTTAAGCTACATAAAAACTATCAGGAGAATTGTATAGTGCTATTGGATTTGGTTACTTTAGTGTTAGAAAGTAGTAAACAAAGGAAAAATTGAAAGCTAAGGAAGATTTTCATTGGTTATGGCTGGATGTTTACACATCATGCTCTTGTAAGGAATAAGAAAAAATGTGTTGTCCCTTCAATTTATATTGTAGTAAAATCCATTGCCGAATTATTTTAATTTTAAATAGAAATGACTTTTGCAGAAGGACCTTTTTCCAAAAAAATCTGTTGGAACAATATTTATGAGTGTAATTTGTAAAACCTTCTTGGCTCTAATTAAAATTATATATGATTGTGTGATTTTGTGTGTGTTTGTCTAACAGTGAGGAAAAAAGGATTAGCTCCCCTACTACATCCCAAGAACTTATTTAATTCTCAAAATTATACTTTATGATTTACGTTACTCTTCCTTATAAATGAGGAAATGGTAACGTAGAGAAGTCCTAAGTTTGGCTAACACTAAAACATCTGGGACTTTTGAATGTTTCTGAATGTGCAACCTTATGCAAAGAGACCATTTGTATTAAGCTGTCTGCTTATGCTGGGTGGGATATTTTACTATGTCAATGTTCCTAATCTTTATACACTCCATCATCTTACAATATACTATTGGATATTTCCATGCATTTTAATAAATTTCCTGTTATTTTGCTATTTTATTCATATGAAAGAAACAAATTTCATGTATTTGACATACACAGCTTTGAGAATAAAATAACACCCCTATTCTCCCTGCCTCTTATACTTTTCTAACTTCCTGTCTTAATTTTGCTTTTTTAAAATTTTTATAATAACCTACTCACATTTCACTTTACACTAACATGTTTAATCCTCTTCTAAATAAGGAATTCAACAAGTGATATATATGCTAACATTTTAAGCTCAATCCCATTATTTAAACTAATGATTCCATTTAGAATCCCATAGCATGCAAAGTGAGGATTTAGACACTAGGCTATCACTCGAGGTCCATAGGTGGTTTTTTTTTTTTTTTTGGTTGTTGTTGTTATTGTTTTATTTTGCTTTTTACTAAGAGATATAGTAATTTCTCCCTATTTGGAAGAAAACAATGGGATAGTAATAATAACAAAATTCTAAAGACACCAAAACCCATGAAAAACAATAAATATGTGAAAGATTGAACACATAACTTACAGAATATCATTTTATTTGTCCTCGAATCATAGTATTTTCATTATTGCTTATACAATCATTTGTCATATTTATACAAACTATATAATTCTGTGGCAAACAATTGAAATCTTACAAGCACGTTTAATGGTCTATATTGTAACATAATTGAGTGTTGAAAGCATGATTTATTAATACTTCAGTTAAAGATAATCCGTGCTCACTTTGTGAATTTGGAATATTTCCTCCATGTGGTTGTCCTAAAAATACCCTTTCAATACCCTTTCAATGAGAACACATTTAGTACTGAGCTGAGGCTTGGATGAAATGTGCTATTAATATCTCTGAAAGATGTGAGATCTTTTTTTTTAAAGATTTATTCATTTTATTACAGCCAGATATACACAGAGGAGGAGAGACAGAGAGGAAGATCTTCCGTCTGATGATTCACTCCCCAAGTGAGCCGCAATGGGCCGGTGCACGCCGATCCGAAGCCGGGAACCTGGAACCTCTTCCGGGTCTCCCATGCGGGTGCAGTGTCCCAATGCATTGGGCCGTTCTCAACTGCTTTCCCAGGCCACAAGCAGGGGAGCTGGATGGGAAGTGGAGCTGCTGGGATTAGAACCAGCGCCCATATGGGATCCCAGGGCTTTCAAGGCGAGGACTTTAGCCGCTAGGCCACTGTGCCAGGCCCAAGATGTGAGTTCTTAAGAAGCACACATATCTGGATTTTAACTGTTTTTGGCAGTTTATAAGGATTAGCTAGAGAACCCACAGAGGTAGTTTCAAAAATGTTGGTGATTTAAAGTAATCAAACATGTCTAGGATATTCTTCAAAGGTTGGTTAAACATCTTATAAAATTCATTAGCAAATCCATCTGGACCAGGGTCTTTTCCAGATGGGAAATTTTCATTACAGCTCATCATTTTTCATGGTTTGTTATAGGTATAGTTTTATTTGGGGAGGGTTGCAGATAAATGTGCACAATAAATAAAGCCACCACTTGTTTAATATTCATTACAGAAGTTTTTCTATATGCCCACAGATGAAATTAAGAAATATAATTCTTATGAATCTGTATTAAACAGACTTTTATTTCTATGATTCTTAGATACATGTATTTAAATTTTAAACAAGTAGGAAAAATATGGTTATGCAATTTTATGAACTACATAGTTGTTCCTTTTACTTTGTCAGCTTCATTTATTTTAGCTTTCTGAAAAATGTTAAATTCTTACAAATCAGTATATCAAAACATGTTCATATTCAATTAACTTATAAAAACATTCAGAAACACATTGAATCAATTATTTGAATATTTTTCCATTTAATTGGACATATATTTTTGAATCCTTATATTAAGCCTGCATCAGCATAGTTATTGAAATTAAAATAACATAGTGTGTAAAGTAGGCTTAATAGTTTAGGATGATTGATGATAACGTGGACAAGGAATTTCAGTTCAGTCTGAAGATCATGGACAGTAAGCATGTATGCATGCAGTAGTGACCATAGCAGGATCTTTCAGCTCTTCTTGGAAAAGCTCCAGAAATGGGGAGCTGTTAAAATTTCTCTGGATGATCTGAAGAGAATAGGATACTGCACACATGACTGTCTGCCTGTTCAGAGACACAGAGTATCAGCCAATTGGGAATGTGCAATGCTGTGAACTCCGCTTTCCAACCACAGTGAAGTATTGTTTGACTGATTTTCCCCACCTAACTAATGAAATATAGTGTTATGGTTTTGCAAAGAATATATCACATACTAATCCCTTACACTATGGAAGAAAACATGGCCTAGAGAAGAGATTACACTTTTACAGCCTTAGCATCTTTTTCTTAGAAAGCTCCTCCCTGTGAGAACCAAGTAGAGGAAGAAGAAAATCTACAGGTGAAGGCATGAAAGAAGAAACAAATGTGCAGGAAAACTGATAGCTGTGTGCTTCTGGAGGTCACAGGAACCGAATGAGGAATTGCTAGGAGTCAGGAAAGCGGGTACTACTTGTTGGACTGCTTGCTACTGCCTAGACTTCATCTCTCAGTGGTCCTAGAAGTGACATTGCCATTCACTTACCAAGACTACCACAGTGAAACTGGCTTTGCTTACACAAAAACAATACCAAGAGTCTCTGTTCTGGTACCTTAACATCCTAAACTAGCTCTTGTAGCAGTTGTGACTGAATATAACATATGTAGAATAAATTATCTCTTTAGGTGGCTTCGCTTCTAATAGGAAAAATACTACTAGTAGAGATCAGCACATTAGATGTTCCTTATCCGAAAATGATTAATGTCAGCACTCATCGGATATGTTCAAAGACACATTTAAATCAACATTCCTGATGAAATTACTAAACAGGACAAAATATGCCACTGACATGCCCTTACATTGGCTTGAAGTGCTTGCTAGGGTCAAGCAACATTAGACAAGGACATTTGGCTAAGCTATAGCCTGTTTTCCCTTTAGGGCTGAGCTTATTCTTTTATTATGACAAGGAATTTGTTGTAATCAATTCAATTGAAGTACTCTCTTCCCCATTTCTTTTCTTCAACCTAGAGCATAAGGCATGGTTGGTTTGCACAGCTCAATCTCCTTCATGGCCTGGAGACATTCTTGTGTAGTAGGAAAATTCTTCCTTTATAGAAATGCACAGATACGTACACGCATCTGCACACACACAGCTGTTCACTCACTGTTGTCAGAAACAATTTATTCTGTAGGGAGGGAAGAGAATAATGAATGCGTGATACTAATTTGCACTTTGAAGAGGACACAGATGGGTCACTTGATTACATAATGAGATTGACCTTAAAACGTTAGCATATTTAGGAATAGAATAGACCATATTCCCAGGTGTGGCAACGCTTCTCTTAAGCTCCAAATCTATCCTATTGTTGGGACCCAACAATCCAATCTAAAAATAATTGGATACAAAATTCAGAATAACTAAGCATAAGTTCTATGGCTGAAAAAATATAAGATCAAAAGAATGGTTTAACCATATTAATGGTGAATCTAGGGATATTTTCAGTTATATATATATATGTATATATTATGACTCTTAGCCATAATTGAGGGAAAGGCACACACACACACGTAAAACCTGTTTTACTTTAGAAGTTTTTGCTCAAGAATGCCCTTTGTTATTAACCTTTTCTCCCTGTGTGAGATTGGTAAAATTGATGATTAAGAAGGGTCACACATAAATGCTTTCCAAACTCAAATTTGAAGAGCATGAAATTTTAATAAGTATATCCAGGGAAAGCAGAGATTTCAATGGTTCAATCAGTTTAAAGAAAGTCTTCATTAACCAAATGAAGTGAGATTGTGGGACTCCTAAGCCTTTTTTTATACACATTCAATATATACATATATTGAATCTCTCATATACCTGATGATGAATATTATCCATTTTTTAAGTTGAATTGTTTCTGTCTAGGAACATGATAAGCATTTCACTGCAGACAGATTCGGTGAACTAAGAAATACTAATTTAGTAATAATGATAATTGTTAATATTTATTTGCAACTTTCATAAAACATTTGTCTTGATTCAACCCCAAAATGCCAATTTTAAAATGCCAATTATTATGTTTACACAAACAAGTACAAATCAAGAGCAAGAGCAACTTCACTGGCTAAAAAACTTCATCAAGTTCTTCAAGTCAGGCTAAGGTCAGGAGAGAAAGAGAAAATTTGAACAAAGACATTATTGGGCATCACCTAAAAATCAAGGGAAGCATAAATGGTGGTATCTGGTATAAACAGATTAGCTTCCAAAGGTTCCTTTTAAGTGAGAATTATCTTCAGGTGTCTAACACCTAAAATCTCAATACTTCATCACCTTGCAAAATCTGTCACAAATTATAACAGACTAGTTGGAGTATCTACTCTATGCAGATCAGACAGTCAAAACAAATTATATAAAAATGTGAATGGCAGAAGGTGTCAGTGCATGCTATACTGATTCTGGTGGGATTTAAAAATATAAATCCATTTCACCTTGGCATTTTGTGTTTTGTACTGTTTTTTTATAGCAACCAAATCTGGCCAGGCCCCCACACAGTTCCAGCGCTCGGGCTTGCCAGTGGATAACGTGAACTGACTCAGCCTGGTCTGCCCCAACCTGAGCCAAATGTATGCCAGTGGGTTACTTTCCAAAGCCTCTTCTGGGTTGTTTACCTCCATGCTTCCTGCGTTTATTTGTAGGGTCAGTGTCCTGTCAGAGGAACTGTTCAGATTCCTCCATCAGACCCCTTCCTGGTGTCAGGCTTCACGCATACCAGCAGGTCCTTCGGCCAGCACCGCTCTTCAACCCATTCTAGTTCCTGCTGTTGAGAGTTTCAGCCCAGCCATGGCTCGTCCATACCCACATATATCTCATACATGGCTCAGTTAGGGTTGAAACCTAGCCGAGCCCGTGCCAGTAGGGAACTCAGCACCCAACCAGCACACCTCCCACTGGTTTAGGTGAGGGACGAGTGTGTGATGGGCAGAGATGGGGAGAGCTGCAATACTCATTGGTTCCAATAGAGGTCGGGGCTCAGAATAGATCCAACCCAGGGGTTACAACCATCAGCTGATCGGAGTGATGGACTGTGGCGGGCACTGTGCTTACTAGTAGTACATGTAGGAGCCTGGACTGGGAACGCACCAAAGTTTCTTTGGGGATTCCCCTGAACAAAATGGAGGACTCAAAACATTAACAAAGAAAAGATGGAAGATGGAGTAGATCAATCAACCACCTCAGCTTTATGCTTGCAGCGGAAAACTGGACAAGGGGAAACTCTAAGATAGACTATGTCGATCAGTGGACTCTGCACCAGCCTCATCGTACCTGGACTGTTGCTGATGATATGTTGGAGCTTCTAATTGATAGAGGTGATGCTCTGCTGGCTCTGCCTTCAAACCTGAGAGGGCCTCCCTAAGAGGCCGTTGAACTTGACTGGACAATGGGATGCTGGACTCTGTATGGTGTGAGCTTGTAATTAGGGAATCCCATCGGAACCTGAGCTGTGGTTATGCATCATGGTGAAGGAATTTACCATGGGGGAAGGGTTTGGGGTGAAGAGGGGAGAATCCCAGTACCTATGAAATTGTGTCATGTAATACAATGTAATTAATGAATAAAAATATATAAATCCAATGTAAAGCATTAAAAGAATTCAATGGGAAAAAATGTCACATGGGAAGCAAACATAATACCATGGTTAAGGAGAAGGAATGAAAAGGAGATTTAGAGTGTGACAGGAAGAAAGTGTGAAGACTTTGTAGAAGAGGTAAAATTTGAACCGAATTGAAGACATGAGAGCATGCTGACAGGAAATGGCATTAAAGGTGAAGGGTAATTTGTTAAGATGAGACACAGGGAAAGAGGTGCAGCATCAGTTCATAAAAGCTCATTTCCTTTTGTTGGGCTATGAGATTATAAAAGGATATAACAGGATATACGACAGGAAAATAGATTGCTTGCAGATCATAGAAAATTTCAAATACCAGATTGAACAGCACAAGATCTCTCCTACAGATATGGACAAATGTCTAAATGTTTGGAGAATGTTCTTATAAGGAGTAAAATAAGGATATTTTGGGCAGAGGTTAACAGAAATGGATCGAAACTCCTGATAATGTTTAGCATGGAGGGTGAGACCACATTGAAATTTCTGCCTAAGTGAATTTTGTCAGTAAACAGCTCAGCTGCCAATCCATGTTGGACCACTAAAAGACATGTTCAAGTTTTTATGCTTGCATAGACAATCTTGTTAACATGCCTCATGTTTTAAAGACATTTGATATCTGCATTGATTAAAATATTAAACTGTTTTCACAGTTCATTTCTGTGCTTTCAAAGAAAATTGTAGTTGCATTATAAAAACATGACAACTTTCCCTTCTACTTTAAATGGACATTATATGAATAAAAGGTTAAAAAATGCATTTTAAAATTTTGCCAAATAGGTGTATGTTTGAATATGTGTATTCATAGTTAAGTCCTTGTTATTACAGACATATATAATTTTAAAATTTACTTTTGCTCCTGTGTACAAGGTAGGGGATACCAAACTTCATTCCTCAGTATCTCAATGATTGCTTCAGATTGCCATCACACCAAAAGAAATACTGTATTATATTTAAGAGTTAGTTCCCAACAATGCAATAATCATTTGCTAAGAACATGGAAACCATTTGTGGAAATGACATCTATGTACTAAAAGAACAACATTTGTATTTCACTCTTAAATGAGTCCAGTCATTTATTTTTTTTTTATTTTTTTTCTTTAATATTCATTTATTCATTAATTACATTGCATTACATGACACAATTTCATAGGTACTGGGATTCCCCCCCCTTCACCCCAAACCCTTCCCCCATCATGAATTCCTTCACCTTGATGCATAACCACAGCTCAGGTTCCGATGGGATTCCCTAATTACAAGCTCACACCATACAGAGTCCAGCATCCCATTTGTCCAGTTCAAGTTCAACGGCCTCTTAGGGAGGCCCTCTCAGGTTTGTAGGCAGAGCCAGCAGAGCGTCACCTCGATCAATTAGAAGCTCCAACATATCATCAGCAACAGTCCAGGTATGATGAGGCTGGTGCAGAGTCCACTGATTGACATAGTCCGTCTTAGAGTTTCCCCCTGTCCAGTTTTCCGCTGCAAGCATAAAGCTGAGGTGGTTGATTCATCTACTCCATTTTCCATCTTTTTTTGATTAATGCTTTGATTCCTCCATTTTGTTCAGGGGAATCCCCCTAAAAAAAACTTTGAGGTATTCCCAGTCCAGGCTCCTACATGTACTACTAGTAAGCACAGTGCCCGCCACAGTCCATCACTCCGATCAGCTGCTGGTTTTAACCCCTGGATTGGTTCTCTTCTGAGCCCCGACCTCTGATTGGAACCAATGAGTATTGCATCTCTCCCCGGCTCTGCCCATCACACACTCGTCCCTCACGTAAACCAGTGGGAGGAGTGCTGGTCGGGTGTTGCATTCCCTACTAGCACAGGCCATTTCACCTTGGCATTTTGTGTTTTGTACTGTTTTTTTTTTTTTTTTAATCGCAACCAAACCCGGCCAGGCCCCCACACAGTTTCAGCACTTGGGCTTGCCAGTGGATGACGTGAACCGACTCAGCCTGGTCTGCCCCAACCCGAGCCAAGTGTATTCCAGTGGGTCACATTCCAAAGCCTCTTCTGGGTTGTTTACCTCCATGCTTCTTGCGTTTATTTGTAGAGTCAGTGTCCTGTCAGAGGATCTGTTCAGGTTCCTCCCTCCGACTCCTTCATGGTGTCGGGCTTCACGCATTCCAGCAGGTCCTTCGGCCAGCTCCGCTCTTCAATCCATTCTGGTTCCTGCAGGATGCCCCATTACCTGATAGGATGAGGGATCAGCAGAGTGGACACAGAAGGCATTACTATGACACTGACTGGCATTCAAGAACCATACTCGGGGCTATAATGTGTGAGGCATGCGTGGACCAATCCCCTGACACTCTGACCCCATTGGACCGTTTAGAAGGGCCGGTGGAGTCTATGCAGGAGGCATGACAGTCTATAGGACGCTCTGGGCTGACCAGAGCAACCTCTGGCATAGTTAACAGTGGCTGGCAACAGGCCTGGTTGGAGAGCGTGGTGGAGGCCTTGGCTGCGTGGAGCCTACCACTAAGGGGCACAGGAACTGGAGGGAGGCTGAGTTCTGGTGGGGTCACAGTTGTAATCCCTTGGCACAAATATCAATTCGGCTTTGACGCACCATGCCGGATTAGACCACAGCACAGTTTGGTGCTCCGGAGGACGGGCTCGGCTAGGCCTCAACCCCATCTGAGCCATATATGAGATACGCGTGGGTATGGACGAGCCGTGGCTGGGCTGAAACTCTCAACAGCAGGAGTCCAGTCATTTATAATAATGTGTGCGCCAGTTGATATTGCGTATTATACAATGGGCAAAGCTTGGATTCAGATGGGGTGCTGGTTTCTAACTTTTCTGTTCTGCATTGATTAAATTCAAAGTTTCTTGTCTTATAAATCACAGAAGACTCAGCTTTGCAAAATACACTTACATTATGATATGCCATTTGTATGTTACTAATGCTAAAAAGATGAGTGACTCCCATGGTGTTAGATTGTATAATAAATATTTCACAGTTCCTCTATGAGCTCATCAAATCACAGGGTATTCTGACGCAGAGTTTGGAACTCATGGTCATAGTGATAAGTTTTGAATGCACTCAGGACTTTAAAGTGGCAGGTGGCAGGAGTATAGAATGAATAAAGTGTGTTTCAAGGTGTAAGAAAAGGGCTTTTGAAATGCCAGCAATAAAAGATAGTTTGAACAGGCAAAGTGGGGGCCCAAAAAGGTCACCATAAAATTATTTGATATGCAGAGATAATGTGCATATACTCTCTGAAAAAAGAAGAGTAAATAAGGAATTTGGAGAAAATAGATTTAATTCAATGTTTCAGTTGTATCTTACAATTACACCATGATCAGAAAAATGAAAATTTTGAAGTATCTGAGGGTCACATATGTCTATACACTTGTTTCCTGCCACATGACCATTACAGAAATAGCAGTGGGTTTAGGCAAACGCTTTTTGCTCCATTTAACAATATCTTTAATTCTTCACCAAGTTCAGCTCACTCTTAATGACCAAAGTTATGGTTAGTTCCATTTTGTCAATAAATTATTGCTCTCACACAAAAAAGAAAGTTTTGATTAAGAGAAACATGCAGTTTCCCACAGATATTTTCAAAACCAAGCAGTATTATTGCTCATACTTAATAGCAATTGGACTTTTGCAGGAGTGAACTTTAACTCTCAGCTTTATTTTTCCTAGGGAAGGTTAATTTTGTTTTGGTCCTTATCCAAAAGTCTGGTCTTAAAGTGTCTCTGCATACCAACCTCTAAGTCTGCTGGGGAAGCCTGCATATTAGCATAACTGTGCCCACTTGCAAGAGGACCCTCAGGGACATTTAGGTTCCAGAACATTTTTCTCATGGATAATGAAAACTTTTAGAACCTGTGACTGACATATAATTATCTAATAGCTTTGGAAAACAGACTTACTGTGAATAGAAACTTCTTTAGAAAAACTGCATGCTTTACCTGTATTAATTTACTGTGTTGACCAGTCTGTTACAAAGTACTGCCTTGCTGATAAATAATAGAATACAGCAGATGTTTGTATTTCAGTGGTTATTTATAACAAAAATTTTTGGAGTAAATGTTGTCTGATCACATATATTCCATAACTTGATTTGTAGAAATTTGAACTGCTCACATTTACTTGAAAATTGTAAAAAGTGGTAACTCAAGCCTTTAATTTCCTTTTTTCTAATACATAGATTCTATTTAATGTTAGAAACACATATTCAAAGGTTGAGAAGATATTTGATTACAAAAGGTCAAGGCAAACCGCCAACATTTTTAACCAATACATTTCAGCAGACTGTTTATAAAATTTCTCAGTGTTGCATAGCAACAGCCTTTTTAATTACTACTTGCAATTCAGATTATAATAATTTAATTAGTGTTTTCTGTTTCATTAAATTGCTACAACCAATATATATAATGAGCTCAATTCATACCATGGTTTAAACGATATTTTTTACATGTTGCTGTGCACCTCAGAATAGGAACCATTCTTTTCAGACACAACAGAGAGCACATTTCCCCTTCAGATGAAATGAAGTCTCTGAACTGTAAGAGTTCATTAGAAATCTGAAGAGGATGGACATACTTTTGAAAGTTACATCATGTTCAGAAAAATTAGAAAGTTCATAGATGGGATTTTTTCCTATTTTTTTGAAATGGGAAGGCAACAAAAAAGAAAATACTCCTTCAAGCCTTTATAACATAGTTTTAAAAGTTGCTATCATGAAATATTCAGCCAAAAAAATCAATATGCATTGAAATGTATGATTAATCATTGAAGACTGCCTTTTAACTATAGTTCATGGTTCTGGGCTCCCTATCAGCATCATATTTTAGAAACCCTCTCTTTCCCTCTTTAATTCTGCTCCTGGAAGGCACAAAGCACCTTGTACTTGACATGGTCCAAGTGTAATCTTTACCACCCCAAAATCTGGAATAATCATCCATCCCACAGCTTTCCCGTGTTACTAGATGAAGACCCAACAAATAAGCCTTGCATCCTCCATTCCCTGCTTTCTCTTTTTTTTTGCCATCCACTTAGACCAAGACACTATCATTTCTAGAACCCATGAGCCCAAAGTGGTTGCTGTGATTATATGTAGCTCTGGACACTGCATTCTCTACCCAATGAACAATGAGAGTTTTATATAATTTAAATTATGTCATCCAATCTCCCTGTCTTCTTTCCTTATTCACTCTTAAATGTGACACTTTAATAATATGTTATTAAATCCACTCTAAGTATTTTACTGAGAAGTTTTGTATCGGTGTTTCTAGAAGATCTATAATTGTCTTGTTTTGTTTTCTATGAGTGGTGTTCTTTCCTTTCTGTTTTTTTGGGAAGTGTTGGAGGATTAACCTTATTTATTTCTAAGTATTTTGTAGAATCTACTTATAAAGTCATCAGGTCATAGACTTTTCTTTGATGGTAAATCTTTGATTATAAACTTAGTCACAGTAATTACTATTGCTGTATTCAGATTTTCTATTACATCATGATTCATTTCTAGCTAATTGCAGGCTTCTAAGAACCAAACCTTTACTTTTAGTTAGGTAATATATTGGTGTTAATTGTTCATTGTAGTTTCTTATGAATCATATTTCTGAAGTATCATTTTTAAGCTACCTATTGTATTTCACATTTTATTTTTTTCTGAATCTTGTTTTCTTCATTAGTATAATTTCAGGTTTGCTGATTTTACCTTTTCAAATGAATGAATTCAACTTCCTCTTTTCTATTGTGCTTTTAGTTTTTATTTATTTGATTGTGTTCTATAATTTTTAAGACATTATTTATTTGAAAGTCAGAGAGAGGGCCTGGCACAATGGCTCAGTGGCTAAATCCTTGCTTTGCAAGCTCCAGGATTCCATCTGGGCACCAGTTTATATCCTGTTTGCCATACTTCTCATCCAGCTCCTTGACTGTGACCTAGGAATGCAATAGAAGCTCCTGGCTCCTAGCTTCGGATCAGCTTAGCTCCGGCTATTGCAGCTACCTCGGGAGTGAACAAGCAGATGGAAAATCTTTCTCTCTGTAAACTGACTTTACAATAAAAATAAAGAAATCCTTTAAAGATGATTTTGAAAAGAAGAAAGTCTGAGAGAGAGAAATAGAAGTCTCCCAACTGCTGTTTAACTCCACAAATGTTCACAATAGCAGCCTGCACACGCCCAGAGCTTGGCACTACCTGTGGGTCTCCCACGTAGATGGCAAGGGCAGGCATTCGGACTATTTCCTACTGCTTTTCCAGGTGCAATAGCAGGGACCTGGATCAGAACTGAATCACAGTGGATCTTAAGATATTCATTTGAGATGCCACCATCACAGCCATTGGCTTAACCTACTATGCTAAAAAAACAAACAAACAAACAAACAAAAAAAAAACCGGCCCATCTGCTCAGAAACTTGCAATGTTTGTCCTTATAACTTGCAACTTTGTTCTTCTGTTGCCTTAAAATGAAATTTTGAGACATTTTCTCTTTTCTTTATATATATTTTCATTATTATAAATTTCCTGTAACTTTTTTATCACATATTTTTGATGGTTTTGTTTCTAATCCTATTTGTGTCACTTTTTTATTATTTACTTTTGATATATATTTTCTTTGCACAATTGGTTGTTGAGTAGCATGGTATTGCGCTTTCATTGTGCAATTTCCAGTTTCCTCATTAGTGATTTCTATGTTAAGTACTACTGTGATTATAGCAAATGCTGATGTGATTTCAATTTTCTGAAGCTTTCTAAGACTTGTTTTGTGGCTTAACATATTATCTACCCTAGAGAATTTTCCCTGGCCAAATGTACTATCCTGAAGAATGCTCTGAGTTCACGTCAGAAATGTATATCATACCATTACTGTAGCAGATGTTCTGCAGATTTCTGCTAAATCTCTTTGGTCTATGGTATGATTCAAGTTTCACGTTTTCTTTCTGACTTGTCAAGATGACCTACTATGCATTCTTCAAACTAGAGTACTCAAGTCCAGGCCATTATAATATTTTTCCTCCTGTACATATATATATATATATATATGTGTGTGTGTGTGTGTGTGTAAGTTATATTGCGCTGCTGTTGAATGCTTTACAAGAAACTGTTTATATCCTGTTGAAAAATTTACCACTCTATCATTCTATAATGACCATTGTTGTCTTTTTTCATAGTTATTGTCAAATATCTAAAGTCTATCTTGTCTGATATACATAAAGATATAATTTACTCCCTTTTGCTTTTAATTTGCATAGAATATCTGTCATTTCAACTTCTGCATATAGTTAAAATTGAAACAAATTTCTGTTAGTTAACATGTACATTATCCTTTCTTCCCCACTGTATATCATTTTCTCAGAAAATTTAATCCATTTACATTTAAAGCCAATATTAATAGCTGAAAGCTGGTTTTTTTGTTACATTATTATTTCTTGGCTCTTTTGTGTATCTTTTCTTGTTTCTTGCTCGCTGTCTTACTTTATATTAGGTGATTTTTCTATAGTGGTATGTTTTGATATTTTTCTATTTACTATTTTTAATACAGGTTTTTGATCTGTGAGACTGATGTCAAACACTTGAAGGATATACTGGCCTATTCTGAGCTTCTTACAATTATTCTTGCTTATAAAAATTGTATGCTTTTATTGTAACCTACACATATTTTATTCCTTTGATGTCACAATGAACATTTTTTATACTGCTTCCATTAAGAAATAGCTTATAGCTATTTTTTTACTAATTTTTACTATTACTATCAATTTACTGTTTATGACTCTTAATATTTACTCTGGTGTTGGAAATGGTTTAAAAACCATGTTGAAATATTTATTTTATATTAAATATTGAATATTGAATATTTGATCATATATCTACATTTGCCAGTGAGTTTCAGTCTTTCACATAACTTTTTAAATGACTTACTTATTTTTATTGTATATTCAGATTTACAAAAGAAGGAGAGACAGAATAAAAGATCTTCTGTCTTCCGGGTCACTCTCCAAGTGGCTGCAACAGCTGGAGCTGAGCCAATTATATGCCAGGAGATTCTTCCATGTCTCCCACGTCAGTGCAGGGCCCCAAGGCTTTGGGCTGTCAAAAACTGCTTTACCAGGCCACAGGCAGGGAGCAATAAAGGAAGTGGAACAGCCAGGCCATGAACCGTTGACCATATGGGATCCTGGTGTGTACAAGGCATGGATTTTAGCCACTAGACTACTACACTGGGACTTTTCATGTAGTTCCATGGCATTAATTAATATCTTTTGGCTTTAATTTGAAAAAAATATCATTTATAGGCAGATGTAGTGATAGTGAACTCTCAGCAGCTATTTATAACTAAGGAAATACTTGTTGCTTACTTATGAAAGACAGTCATAAGTGCTTTCTTTTTGCAGAATTCTTCATTTTTGAAAATTTTGAGTATGTGGGTATGTGATTCTGACCTCTTCTGACCTCAAGGTCTTGATTAAGAATGTAGTAGTCTCATGCAGTAGAGTTGTGAAATATGTCTGTGATTTGGGGAAGTTTGATTAAGATATTTTGATGATATCTTTTTTGGTTTTTACCTGATTGGAGATCTCTAAGCTTTATGTCTCCAGATGAACATATCTCTATATTTGAAAAGGTTTCAGCCATTTGTTACTTTATATAAGCTTTCTTCCCCTGTATCACTTCTTATTCTTGGATGATATGATGTATAATGCTCTCTTGATGATGTACCATGAATTCCTCATCACCATTTAAAAAAGTTTAATTCACTTAATGAAATTTCCATGCATTGATTCCTCAATTCCAGAATTATTTGTTTGTATTTTATTATTTCTATCTCTACTATCCTGAATTATATTACCCTCCAATTCTCTAAGCTCCCCCAAAACAATAATTCTGAATTACTAGGCAATTAATATATCTCCACTTCTTTGGGATTGCTTCTTAGGATATTGTTCCCTTCCACTGATTGCATAATGTTCCTTTGGCTTTTCTTGCTCGTTGGTTATATTGCTTTCTTTACTTTTGCAGAACCAGTCACTTCTTTCCAGCTTTACTGACTGATTCCAGAGAAAAACATTATCACTAAACAATAGGATTTCTAAGTCTCTCTGACTTTTTCAAATGGATTTTCTTACTCCATATCCCTCATTCCTTCCTTTGTTTTTATTTTGAATTTTATGGCACAATTCCATATGGTCTGGGATTCAACCACAAGTTCCCACCCAAGATGGATTTAACTCATGTTATTATAATAGGATAGTCCTTCGTGAGGAATATAATTCCATCAGTCTGTTATTTAAGTGTGCCCCAGCATTGCTGTACAATGTCAGGCAGTGCATCCTCCTATTGTCTAGATAGGTCCAACAGTTTCTTTAGGAGTCCATCTTTGATTTGAAAGCAGAGGTACATATTGCATTGTATCTTCACATCTGAATATGGCAGTCTCTATTATGCCATTAGTATACATTCCCTTAAATGAGAAGCCACAAAGTAAAGTCAACAGCAGGTATAAAGTTAAAGCAAAACAAAAGAAAATGAAAAAATTTATAGCACCATGGAGTCGGAAAAAATGTGCCACTGAATTACCAATGCATGGTTAATGAAAAGAAAACACAAAAAAGCCTCTTGGATAAAATGATGCCACCATGCAATTTATGAGCCACCAATGAATTCAACAAGAGAAAGGATGGTTCTTAAATCATGCACTTTCCTTAATCAAGTGAGCCAAGCCAAATGCTCAGTCTCCTCTTCCTTTCTTTCCATATGATGGTGGCTTCACATCCACAAGTCAGTGGTACTCTTTCCCAAATCTGCATAGTCCAACTTCCTAACTGCATATATTGCTTGCCCCTTCTGTTGGCAAGGTCATGAATCTAGGAGCCATTCTAGGAATGAAAAAAGGTAACATATGGATTGTGGTGCCTGTTGGCTGATTATGGGTGTGGGAGATGTAAGCAAATGAGGCATCCAGGGATTCATGGGTGAGCTTCTTGATTGAATCCATGGTACAGTTATAGTAAGTCTCTAGCCTCGTCTTCCTGCTTGCCCCCCAGTGACTCAGTTATCCTGGTCATCTCAATATTCTGGGTAGGGTAAGTGATTGATGGAATTTTGGGGGCAGAATTTCACTTGACTGTGAGTTCTAGTCATTCACTCATGTGTCACTTTCCTTTGGGGAAGAAATTGTAAGTCAATAGGTCTCTCTTGACAAAGAGCTGTATTTCCTTGAGAGTTAAGTATTGTGGATTAAGTGAGACTGCCTCCTAACTTACTCAATATATGTATTGCAAGATTCATTTTCCTCTACTAATGTTTTAGAACTTTTCTACCTCCATATATCTGAATAAAAATAACATTTGTACTTTTATCAATGAGTAATTATCAAAAATCAGTGCTTCTGAAGAGTACTGATCAGTACTGATCAGTACTTCTGCATATTTACTACAGTGTCGTAAATTGCTCATTTCCAACATCATTCCGTTGTGTTCAGAAAAGATAAATACAGTGATTTCAATTTGCTTTCATTTATTGAGCCTTGCTTTATCACCCAGCATATCGTCTAACCTGGAGAATGTTTCATGTACTATGAAGAGAAAGTATGTTCCACAGCTTTGGATGAAATGTTTTGTATATATCAACTAGATTCATATTGTTCACATTAGAAAATAGCTCTGTTGTTTCTTTCATAATTCTGTCAGGTTCATTTATCCATTGTTGAAAGTAGGGTATTAGAGGCCCCATCATTATCGTATTGCAGTCCATATCTTCCATTAAATACATTAGCTTTTGTTTTAAATAGGCAGATACCCTGGCATTGGATGGCTGTGGATTTACTACAATCACATCTTCCTGTTGAATTGATTCCTTACTTTTTACATATTGTCATGTTCTGTCTCTTTTAACAGTTTTTGTGTTGGGGTCTATTGTGTACAAATTTAAGATGGTTACACCTGCTTGTTTCAGCTTTCTATTGACATGAAATATATTTTCCATCTTTTGACTTTGGGTCTGTATGTATCAATTAGCAAGTCAAAAATTAAATCAACAATAAAAACTATCCCAACAAAAAACAGCCCAGGACCACATGGCATCACCGCTGAATTTGATGAATCCTCTAAGGGAGATCTAATTTTAATTCTTCTACAACTATTCAAAAACAATTTAAAGGAAGCATATTTTCACAAATTCCTCTGTGAGACTACTATCATCTAATTCCAAAACTGGAATACACACATTTAAAAAAATAGAGCTGAGATCAATATCCCTGATTAACACTTTTGCAAAAATCCTCAACAAAATACTATCTAGCCATATCCAACAGCACATCAGAAGCATCATTCAGTATGTACAAATAAGACTTATCACTGGTTTTCAAGATTGGTTCAACATCGCAAGAACAAACTGAAGAATAAAAAGCAAACGATTATTTCAGAGAAAGAATTTGACAAAATATGACATACTATCATGGTTAAAAAAATAACCACCACAAACTTCAGCAATTGTGATATAAAAGAAATATTTCTCAAGACAATCCAGACAATATATGACAGCACTAGCAGAATCACATTGAGTGATGGAATGTAGGAAACATTTCCAATAAGATATGGAACCACCATTGTTATTCAATATATTTCTGAAAGGTTTAACCAGAACCATTAAATATGAACAAGAAACAAAGGCATACAGGTTTGAAAGGAGATTAAATTATTTCTGTTTGCACATGACATAATACTAGAAAGAAAAAAACCAAAATACTAAACTAAATAACTATGGGAACTCACAGAATTTGGTAAAGCTCAAGTATTCACATTTAGCACACAAAAAATAGTAGTCTTTATATTCACAGATATGCCATGGTTGTATTCCTAGGAACCTGAAGAGATCTACCATATGACTCAGTCATCTCATTCCTGGAAATTAATCCAAACAAAATGAAATCAGCAGATGATTTATATATGTACATATATATCCCCTTGTTTGTTGAAGCCCAGTCATAATAGCTAAGCTATGAAGTCAACACAGCTGTCCTTCAAATGATGACTTGCCAAAGAAAATGTGGTATATATGTTATATGTAATATGGCTCAACCATAAAAAGAATGAAATCTTGTCTTTTGCAACCAGATGAATGCAACCAGAAACCATTATGCTTAGTGAAATAAGTCAGTCTCAAAACACAAATATACATTTTCTCTGATATCTGGCAGTTAACAAAGAATAAAACAATGTATGGGCATGAACTGGACATTTCAGCATATGTTTGATCACTTATGATATGATTTGTAATCCTTGGAAACTGTGGTCCTCCTATATTTAGTTGTTGAACAATTTGATTAGTGGTAACTTAAGCCTGTGAATAAAGAGGAATTACAATTAGGTCTTTGCAAAAACAGATGAAATTGAGACATTTGAGAAAGCATGATTTTCTTCTTGAATTGTGCATGGAATACATGAAATATATTCTATGTGTATTAACAGAATGAATGAATTAGCTGTGCTCAAATTAATTTCAGTTTGTTAAATTCTATCTATCTTAGTCAATGCTAAAATTTGATTTTACATGTTTTTGAGCAAATATTTTAAGAAGCACCATTGCATTAAAAACATATAAACAAATTTAAATATTCTGTTATCAAATTTCTTCTGATTTTCTTGAAATCATTGACTAAGTGAGTGATAACACCAAAGATTCACTAATTTCTATACCAGGGCAACTATTCACTAACTTCTGTAAGGCCCATTTCACAGCCTATTTCTTTTAAAAGAGGCATATTTTGCACAATTGAGAATAATACTTTAAATATCTGTAACTACTGGGCATGTGAAATGTAACTGACCCAAAATGAAACACACTGTAGGTACAAGTAAAATAAACACCAGATTTTCAAACTATGTGGGGGGAAAGCATCTAAAACATTGTTAATGATTTTACATTAGTTGCTATATTAAACTATTAGTATTTTAAGTACATTGGGTTAAATGTCATGTATCGTTAAAATTACTCTTGTCTTTTCACTTTTCCTAATGTGTCTAGAAGAACATTTTACATTACATCTGTGACACATTATAAGAGGACTTCAAGAATTTCATGGAAAATGTGCATTATAAAAAGCCTAGGCATGTACTGCAAATTTTGTTATACTTAAATAAATGTACCCTTTATTTAAAATTTCTCATGAACTTCTTGATATGCCTGTATGTTTTTACTGGATATTGATTTCTACATATATCTTAAAAAGCATTATTTTCTTATGCCAAAACTATCTTCATGGACGTCATTGTCCTGTATACACTAAATCATTGCTAGTATATCATACCTTGGGATGCAATATGTCTTCTTTAATTTAAACATGTCTTTTCTTTATATGATGGAGTTTCATGTGATTCTGAGGGAAGACTTAATAAAGACCTACAGATGACACTATATTTGTTCATGTCATCCAGCATATGTCTAACATTCCTGCATCTGCAACTAAGTTCATTCATTCGCTTACAACATGCTTTGCTGGAAAAACAATACAAGGAATTATATTTAAATGAGGTGTGATAAAATGTTTATTCTTTCTCATTTCCACCTCTCAGAGATAAAGAAAGTGAATAAGGTTCCATACGCTTAAACAGAAAAAATAGGAATGCACTATTTGAAAGATTTTGCTAAAGTTCTTCAAAATTGGTTCATATTGCTCCAATTACAAAATCTTTGTTCTCTCCTCTATCCTTCCTAATACACACACACACACATTGTCGAAGCTTAGTTTCCTACCAACAACCACTCCTGCCCCATTTTGTGGCAGGTGGCTTCTAAAAATAAAAACCGTTTATGCCATCCTTCTGGGAAAACCAGTTTTTTCATGATGAAAAATAAAATATTTGCTTTTATTGTCTTGCTCATTCTGGCACATTTATCTAGATGGGATTAATAAACTACCTACCACAGGCTTGCTTAGCCAATTGTTTGTAAGTTTGAGAATGTTAATATTCAGGGACATTAAAACCAAAATAAAATAAATTACATCCTTTCAGATAGGAGATATTTTAACGTGTGGTTTCATAAAATAGAATAAATATTCTTAAAAATGAAGCCCATAAACATCAGAAAGATGGATAAGTTGACATCTCATTCTGCATATCTCTGTTTAATAATATTATATTTCATTTCCATGCTAAGAAAACAACCATTACCCAAAGCAGTCACTTGTAAACAGGACTTGGGAACAGATTGCATCCTTGTTGGTGGTATGATAATTGAAATAAGTTTTCTAATCTTTTATGAGAAAATACCAGATGTATAAAATACCTATTAATCAGCTCTCACTTTTGCAAACATAAGTTTCAGAACTCATGGCTATTAAAGACAAAATCCTGTGAAGGAAAAAGAGAACCATTACAAAACAGCAAAAAAAAAATTGCTAAGCAATTCTTTTGGGGGGCTGCTTCTGAATTTCTATTGATTGCAGTTTGGAACAGTATAATCGGCGCATCAGATCTCATAAGGGAAGACTTATGGCCAAGATGTGCTGCATTTCCACAGTGTTTGTTCTAAAATAAGAATAGCAGGAAAATAAGTGTCATGTTAATAATTGCATGCAATGTTTGGTGTCCCATTCATTTTTCCAAGTACGATCTATACACTTAAGTTTCCAGTACAGTTTCCTTTGTATATAATCTTTTGAAATTGTGTCAGAGTTAGCATCAGTTATGGTCATGCAACCCAAGCATTTTCCAGTTCCAACAACAGAATCCCTATACCAATGCACTCTTAGAAACAAATATGGAAACAAGAAAATTAAGAAGTTAATAATGTAGAGGAGAGAGAAGCCAGCCTAGAACACTAAGCACTTGTTAGTGATAAGAGTGTGCACTAAACTATTATTATGTATTTGCATTTTTAATTAAAAATGTCTTAAAGTACATTTTTCTTCATGAAAAATATTGTATTTATTTTACAAAAATATTGCACATTTTCCTTCATGAAAAAGGTTGTATTTCCACTGACAGAAATAGGTGATTTTTAATGACATTTTATTTTCCTGTTTGAATTATAACTTCAATTAGAGTTCTTTTGTGGTGGTCTCTTGGGTCAGAACCCCATACTTTTCTCCAGTGGCCTTAATATTTTCATATTTCAGCCTCAGGAATTAAGCAGATGGATTCTACTTTTATCCGAATGTTCTGGGGAAACTAGCTGTTTTCTTCTCCTTTCTCAATTTGAAGGTCAGGAGTCAGAGAATTTTATCTGCTTACCTCATTTGCATGTATAGCACTTATAAAGTATACTCTCCAATGTCATTTCTCAAGTTCAAAATTTATTTTTCTTGTCAGGCCTTCCTAGCATTCCCTCCAGTTTCCATACTTAGCCAAATCAGGGAGCCATTTGTGACTGGGGACCCACATAATTTTCAAAACACGTTACAGCATGGTCTAGCCAAGGCTATAATATATCTTCCCATATACCTAGAAAGGTCCATCTTCTCTTTGTGTTCAGTAATGTCGGCTTGACTACCCTCCCTGGGACATTGAACTCAAGGCCCTGTATGCTAATCAATAAACAGTTCTGCATCCCATTCTTCTCTCCAACTGCTCTACATTTAGTATTAGCTGAGTGTCATTGATTAGCATCTGGAATTTATACTTGAACCAAAGAAAGAGCCTCTAATATGATAGAATAGTCTTAGTCTCCATTACACAATTACTATACATCCTCTTAAATGAAAAGCCACTGAACAAAATCAACAAGAGGAAGCAAAACAGAAATTGGATTGATGAGTTTAAGCCATTTATATTCAGGGTTAATATAAACAGGTATAACTTGATCCTATCATCACAGCAATGGGTTGTTCATTGTTTGATTTAGTCTTCTGTTGTCATTTTATTGGGATGGTCTTCAGATTTGCCTTTGGTTTTAATGGGCGCTATTCTTCTCTGTTAAGAGAACATCTTTAAGTATCATTTGTAGGCCAAGTTTGGAAAAGGCATATTCTTTTAACTTTTATTTTTGTGAAAGAAATTTATTTCATTTTCAAACACACACAAAAAAGCTTGCTCCGTCTGTTATTCTGAGCTGACAATTTTGTGCTTTTAGTGGAATATTTTGCCACATTCTCTTCTGGTCTGTAGAGTTTCCTGCGAGAGATCAGCTGTGAGTCAGGCTGCCATTCATCTATATGTCAATTGATTTTTTTCACATGCACATTTAAGGATCTTTTCCTTATGTTTGATTGAAGAGAGCTTGATGATCATGTGTTGTAGATCATCAAGATCACTTTTGGTCAACACTGCTCGGAGTTCTGTTGTCCCTCCTGCATATTGTTTCCCAGTTCTTTCTCCAGATTAGGGAACTTCTCCTTTATCATTTCACTAAATACATTTTTAAATCCAGCTTGTCTTTCTGCACCTTCTGGAACTGCCATAACTCGTATTTGGCCCCTTACTAGTGTCTCTTAATTTTTGAGTATATTTTTCAGCTTGACCCAGATCTGCTTCCAGTTTTTTGTCTCCCCATTGTGACAAGAAATATTTTCCAATTCTGAGATATTTTCTCCTTCCTCCTTCATCCTATTATTGAAACTTTCCACAAAGTTTTAAATTTGCTCTATTGCATCCTTCATTTCCTTTTTTTACATCCTTCATTTCTAATATTCATGCCTGATTTTATTTGTGTTGTCATTTCCTATGTGACATATTCCTTAAATTCCTTGAACTCCTGTATGTGCTTCTCATTGATGGTAAGAAGCCTCATAGTGAGTTTTCTGAATTCTGTATCCCTCATTTCCTCAATGTCTTCCTCAGTTAACTCTGAGGTTGGCAAAGACTTTTGCTCCTTTGCAGGGGAGCCTTTAGGAACATTCATTGTGCCTCTGTCTCTTCTTTTGTTCTTGGTCATTATACTTCTGGTTAGCAGATTCTTCCACTTAGGGCAGATTTCTAAGCTGTGTCATCCACAGTTCTGCAATTTGATTTTACTTATTGTGGTTGGCACAAGATTATTTGTTTGCAGTCATTTGTGCCACTCCCTCCAGCCAGTTTCAGTTCTGGGCTCTTTTGCTAGACTTCCACCAAGGTCTCCATAGCCCCATTGCTTGCTCACCACTCTCCACCTCTGATTCTGTGTGCTAAGGCTGTATCATTGTCTGCAGGATCTTTCTTCCTCTTCCAGTTTGAGCAGTTCCCAGGATTAGAGTGACACCTGGTGTCCTAAATAGCTAGGTTGTTGGTGGTGCTGATTTTGCGGGAACCTGTTGACCATTATGTCTGAGGGCCACATGGACCTGTTTTGACCAATGAGATGCCACAGTTGGTATTATATCTCCCCTTCTCATATTTAGCTCCATACAATAGGAACATCTCTGGACTGCAAGGGAAAAGAAGAAGAAGGGGAACAAATGATGCTCTAGCAGGTGCATGATTTATTTTTCTCAAGTTGTTTCCATTTCTCTGATCTTCATGTATTCTTTTGTAATGCAGGAGAAGTGTTTTATTATTTAAATTCCTGGCTTTAGATAAAATTTGTCAAATTCCCTGGAAAAAGAACATTGGAATAATCTAGTGGGCAGAAGGGGTATTTTTCATTGATGAGCATTTGTGATACCCTCAAAGTAATTTTTATATAATTCATAACTCTCAACATTCCCTGAGAATCATTAATATGAAATAAGAAACACAATTTTCAGAAAATTATTCTCTTTGTGTAATTAGATGACAGTTATAAACTCTTTCTCCAAACACAAGCATTAGAAAATTTTTTTGTAAGTTCACATATGTTTGCCCTTTTTTTCCTTACTCACACCAAGAATTGGAATTTCCAGTGGTCTCCATACAATATACTGGTTGAGATTGCTGCTGTATAACACAAGTTGTCTATTAAAAGCAGTAGATTTTATGATTATATTACTGTACAATATTAGCAAAGAAACGTTTGGAAAGGACAGTGAGTTTGAAAAACTGCCTAAATTTTACTCATCATAAAATTCCTAATTTATTATGTTGTTAATACAATTCTGAACTCTTAATATTTCTGAAACATAAGATATCATTATTTGTTCTGATCTATAACATCACAAACTGGAAGCTTGTTAGCTTGTTCAAAAAGCAACAATCTTTTTAAACAAAGATTTATTTTTATTTGAAAGAGTTAAAGAGAGAAGAGACTGAGAGAGATACTCCATTACTGATTCACTCCCCAGATGAGCTCAATGAAGGCAGTTGAAATGATTCAAAGTCAAGGGCCCAAGGACTTGAGCTATCATCCACTACATTCCCAGTTCCCAAGCAAGGACCTGGATAGGAGGTAAATCCACCGGAAGTCAAAATAACACCCATACAAGATGCCAGCGCCAGCGTCGATATAAGGATAGCCTCCTGAACCAGGACACTGGCGCCAAAGCTGCATCCTTAACTGCTGTTATTTGTCTATTCTTTAATACAAGGCTGCGATGAGTTGAATGAAAAACTAACCAGAACAGCAACACAGATTAGAAACCGTAATAGCCAGCACCAAATGTGTGTCTTGGGGATTCAGATGATGTCATATTCTACTACTGCAAATTTAATGGTATTGTTGCCTGGAAGCTAAGCTATTATATTATGTTTAATTTCACTAAGATGTAAATTACGTGCTTCAGCATTGTGCAGTATTGGCTACTGCCTCTTTCCGTTATTTTTGCAGCTGTCAGGCATTGTTATGTGGATGGCCGTTTTGTTTATCCTGCAGCCTGATTCAGTTATCATTTTAACATATACATTTAAGTATGTGTATTGATGTGTATATCATTTACTCTAGTGCTTCTCATCTTCTAACTCTACATTCTTTAATTCCTAATTAAGCCAAAAGTTAAATTACTTAAATGAGTTTGTTTTACTATTGGAGAGAATTTTTTCTGAAGTGAAGAATAATGTTCCTAAAGTAGCACTGCGTGTGATTTTTGGCAAAACAAAGTTGATAAGAGAACCAGTTTGATGTCTATTTCAGTGTAGTTTATCAGGAAACTTCTTTTTAGGATCACCTGTGCATTAGATTTCGGTTTGTTTATAACATCTTCATAGACATTCATATATATATATTCTGTGTAAATGTTGACTTTTCTTAGTTTTTTAGCAATTTTCAAATTAAGGAAGAATTAAATTAAATGACTAAGATTTTGAACATCGAACATGGGAACCAAAATTCCTATCTCTGAAATGTATCACATACGATATATGTAACTATCATCAAATGCTCAGTGTCGTGTACATAACATGGAACTGTAACCACATACCATGTATAAATCCATAGCTGTATAAAGATATCTCCTCACCTATTTTTTTCATCATTCTCCTGAAGGCTTTTCATATCACTGAGAAACTTTACAGAGTCATCTAACACCTCTAGAATTTTGTTTTCCACTCTTTATAAAACAAGATTTTTTCTAGATCTTTAGATGTCCTTTCAGTAATGTAATATACTGTCCACAAATAAAATAGTAATACCTTTCCTAGTTGATATGCATTGTATCTAATTTGTGCGGAGAGAGGTGACATCTTATAAGGATGAATTGAATGATGTTAAAGTGGGGCATAAAGAACAATAAGGGCTTTGCTCTGCAGGTGGTAATTAAAATAGCGGCCTGGGTAGAGAGGGTGTGCAGGAAGATTGTCAGTTTCCATGTACGTGAAGTACATTTTGAAAGCGTAATTTTATTGTTTGGCTTCTCAAAATTGGGGCATTGCACTGTTTCCTAAAGTCTCTTATGAAAGAACCTAGATGAAAAGCATTGGTTGTGGTCCTAGATCTGCCACTCATTGGTTGCAGCATTGGCAAGCCATTTTCATCTCAAGACTTCTCTAGAGAATACTGAGCAATTTTTATTAGGTCAATGTTTGGAACTAGATTAGAAGAGTATGAATATTTTAGACAAGAGCATTAGAATCATCAGGAGTAGTGAAAAACACAGAAAAGTAAAGAAAAAAAAAAAGGAAGCACCTAAATGCATCTGTTATCGAGGTAGAGAATGTGATGGGAAGATAATGTGATTTTTATATCCAGATGTTTTCTGAGTTATTCAATAGTATTGGCTCAATACAGAAGCTGGAGGCTTGAGATTTGCCTTTGTGGTTTCAGTTCAGTTTTGCGGTTGTCATTCTACCTTGGGAGCTGGAATTTAATCTTGGCTCTGTCACTTATTCTCACAGCCACCCAATTCAAGTGGCATTTCATCCCCACACCTTACTTTTCTCGTTTCACTCACAATTAAGATGTTGATGGCTGAAATTTTAGATTTTTTCCTATTCTAAACAGATAAATATGCCTCAATAATATGATACTAGATTTTCTACCTTTGTACTTACAATGCTGTGGTGAAGGTGCATAGCAGAATGTTGAAGTTGTAACTGTTCCTCCATGGCTTTACTGCTGTTACAGTGGGGCAAGGGGGCGAGGGGTGGGAATTGGGGTCAGTAGATGAGGAGGAAAGAGGGAGGGAAACAAGCGAATTCCTCTACCTACAAAACTGTATCATTGAAAATGATGAAAACAATTTTTAACTGGAAAAAAAATGAAATTCAATGGATACTGTTCTTGCTTAAGGAAATTTTGCCCCAAGCAAGATCCTCTTCAAATTATGCAATTCAAAGTCTAAAGGTTCAACCACACCTTCCTGGAATCTTACCAATGTGTAAAAGTCTTTGATTCATAGGATTGGTACATTTTCTTTGAATACCAGATTAAATCAAAGGTGCAGGAAAGGCTTGTTCTAGATACCGGGCATATAACTCCCAAACAAAAGGACACAGTTCCTATAGTTGTGGAATTTTTTTAAGCAGTCATGGGCATTTGGGTTACATTTAAAAACAGTCAACATGCTATTTCTTTACAGAGCAAAGTTATAAGGCATTTCTGTGTTCAGTTAGGATGTTTTTCCAGTACTTGTACCAATAAAGTTCACTCAGCTAATTATTCTTAGCTTCTGTGTATAGACAGTGCTGAGAGGCAGTGTGAACAAACCACTACATTTCCTTGATCACTTAAAGAACATGACAGGTGCTCACTATTGTGTACACTCTCTTGGTTAGGATTCCAGTGTGAATTCCCCCATAAAAAAATAGAATAGTTTTAGGGCTATAGATTGGTCAGTTTATTAAAAATAAATCTTTTTTTTAAATTTCCTATATTTTATTAATTACATTGCATTATGTGACACAGTGTTATAGGCACTGGGATTCCCCCGCCCCTCCCCAAACCCTCTCTCCATTGGTGGATTCCTCCACCTTGTTGCATTACCACAGTTCAAGATCAGTTGAGATTCTTTCATTGGAAGTATTTACCCAGCATAAAGTCCAGCATCTTATTGTCCTGGTAAGTTCAACGGTTTCTTGGAGAGACCATCTCTGGTCTGAAGGTAGAGCCGGCAGAGTATCATCCCAATCAATTAAAAGCCCCAACATAACATCAGCAACAATTTACAATGTTATGGTATTAATTGACATGGTATTGATTAACCAATATGTTAAAAGGAAAATGCAGGTTCTTAACCACATCCTGTGACTTCTTCATAGACATTTCAATTTTGGTTTATATACTATCAGGTTCTATGCACCTTAAAGTGGCTATAGATTGCTATTCAGCTGTCTCGAGTCTATTTTCATTTTAATATTTAGCTGTTTATAGCGTTGAAGCATGATTTTGCTGAATCTGGCTGTTTTTCGGGTGGTCTGAACTGGCTTATAACTCTAACAAGACATGTGTCAACAGTTTAGGTGCAGAACATTTTTAAGAGGGGTGTGCAGAGAAATCCTCAATACCCCAGTGAAGAGTAACTAATCTTTGTGTCCCACCTGGTGAGGTATGAGTAAATCCACGCTGACCATCTCCTGTCTGATTCTAAGCTTTCCTTGTTGTTGTCTATCTAATCTAGGTTTTTTTTTTGTTTGTTTGTATGTTTGTTTGTTTTGAGGGGTTTCTGGAGTGATCCTGATGGTCATTGCGAAAGAGGGAGGGGACCCAGAGCCAGAACCAGACAAGGACCAGAGAAAGTTCCCCTGGCTATTCCCGAAGGAAGTTTACTGTTCCTCTGTTTCTGCGGACCGCTCAGGACTCCTGGTTGTCGTTCTGATGACACTGGTTCCTGCACGGCAGAGTTTGGACTTCTTTCATCCCCTGTGGAGGCTCCAGATGGGGGTGGGTGACCTCAGAGTTCTCGGCCTCCGAAGGCACTCCTATTCCCCGTAGTCTCCTTGGCAGTTGGGATGTAGTCCTTGTTTCTTGTATTGATAGTCCATTGTGAGGATCTGGGAGTCTTCAGGGTTGGGATACAAGCCTCCTCCTGTCCACCTGCTCCTCTCTCGGGTCCCCCATGCTCTGTGCATATGACCTCCTGTTGAGAGGTTGTTAGTATCGCTCCTGATTCCCCCCATATGCCTTTGTGCTTTACTGTTGTCTAATGCTGATCCGAGTCTGTTGTCTGTGAGTTACCAGATATCATCCTGATAGGTTATATTTCACGTCTTCCTCACAATTTTTAGGGAGATGGAAGATTTCTATGCACTCCCTCCCATTACGGAATAACATAGGGTATTAAGATAAATCTTAAAATAAATCTTAAGGCTTTGAATATGCAAAGATTTTTGTTATCTATCACTCTCCTTTGTAAAAGTACTAATAGGAGAGAAAAATGGAACAACTTCTGGACAGCATAAAAGGCAAAGAAATGATTGATAAAGACTTAGTCCTTGGGATGAGTCAAAATAAATCAGAAATAAGGAGAAGTAAACCAAATAAAATCATCAACACAATCAAGGCAAACATAGTTTTTATTCTTCTTGAACACCTTAAAGCAAATTAATGCTCCAGCGGCATTGAACTGCAGATGTTCATTGTTTTTCTTCTAGGCTTGTTTGCACAAAGCAAAGCCTCATCTATATTTGACTTGAGCTTTGTTTATTTACTTAGTGCAGTTGTGTTAGTTAACTAAACAATGTTTTGTTCTTTATAGATCCACAAATGCTCATCTATATCATGCAAACATCATCATGAAAGAGATCTTTGTCAGAATTTTACAACTCGTTTTTGAGTAATGGGTATTTTTAGAGTAAATATAAAACTAGTAAATCAGAAGTATTCAACAGCAGCAAGGGGAAGTGTGAAAATAATATTCCTTGGAATATTTGGTGACTTTGGATTCTGTAATAGAAGGGATTCCAATCTTGAAACTGTCCAAAAGAAGAAAGAGGGAAATTAGTGTACAGGGTCTTCAATACTGCTTTTAAAAATAGTGAATTGTATTCAAATGTTTGTGTGCATTTTCCATTGATATTTATCCAATAAAAAATGTGCTGATATTTCTCCAAAGCCATTGTTAAGACTTCTAGATATTAATCAAAAAACTTAGTGAAACCAACTCCACATCTTCTTTATCTCTTAGATTCTTTCTTTTTACCATTAGAAGATATATGAGCTTGTACTTATTTTACAATGGAAATGAAATGGCTATCCTTGCATATTTAGAAGCATGCCTATATACAATATAATGAATTCTAAATAAAACTAATTCTCAGGTAGCTAGCCAAAAACCATGTCAATATCAAGTAGCACTAAAAGACCTTTATTAAAATGAATTTACTTTTAAAGTTATTCTCAAATGTAATACATGAGCATACCATGTAACTTATAGAAACCAAACAAAAATACAGAGTAAACAGAAGATATGGATTCTTTCTCCAAAAAATAAGTATTTTTGTTTCAGAATTCCAAAAGAAAGGCATGTATACTGGCTGAATGGTGATCCATATCAAAGCTTCTAACCTCCAATCCCACATCCTACTTTTTGGGAACCACATAGCTTACCTTGGTTGATAAGGAGTCTTTGCACGTGTGTAATTAGAGTGTTTGAAATCATCACAGATATCGCAGATATGTCCTACTTTCAGTAGATATTCTTGTAACAGACAGAGAGGGAATGCAAAGAAAATGTGAAAACATAGATGAGATTGAAGTGATGTGGCCACAAACCAAGAAAGCCATCAACCCCTGGAAGTGAACAAAAAACTGAAATGAATACAGGGCCTACACATCTATGGGAAATATGGCACTTCCTATTACCATATTTTCAGATTTCTGGGCTCTAGAAATATGAAGCAATACATTTAATACATTGTTTAAGGCAGCATCTATTTTCTGAACATTTACAATAGCCATAGGAATAGAACATGTTATAACTAATCTCTGACACTCAACAAAAGACTATTTCACCAAACAGAAACAACTTTGAAAATTACAACTCTTTATCAAAAACCATTTAGGGCCTGGTGCAGTAGCTTAGTGGCTAAAGTCCTCGCCTTGAACATGCCAGGATCCCATATGGCCACCAGCTCTAATTGCGGTAGCCCCGTATCCCATTTAGCTCCCTGCTTGTAGCCTGGGAAGGCCGTGGAGGGAGCCCCAAAGCCTTGTGACCCTGCACCTGTGTGGGAGACCCAGAAGAGGCTCCTGGCTCCTGGCTTCAGAATGGCTCAGCCTCAGCCATTGCGACCACTTGGGGAGTGAATCAGCAGATGAAAGATCTTCCTCTCTGTCTCTTCTTCTCTCTGTATATCTGACTCTGAAATAAAAATAAATAAATCTTCAAAAATAAAACTTTTTAAACCTCTCTGTGCTTTGTCATACAATGGCATTCCAACAGATATAAAACTAACATCAAATCACTCAAACAGAAGCAGCTTGAGATTTTTATGTTAACAAAGAATAAATAAGGGTATATACATATACAGCTCATGCTGTAATAGAAATAGTAGATAGGGGTTTGCCTAAGAAGGAAACACAAGTCAAACTAAGAGAATTTTAATTTGTGTGTAGAATTTGAACTTTATCCTGTAAGTAACAGGGAATCACTGGACATTCTTCTACCTGCTGTTTGAATCATGTCAGTGCCTCCCACAGCAAAGTCCAGCAGGGCAATCTGACTGTGCATTCATGATGGAATCCTTGGTGGACAACACCCAAACTATAATGTGTTAAGTCCCTGTTAGGGTATAACCTGAAAGATGCCTTTGATTTTCTGATCCTGGCTTTTCATTTATTTACCCACTGCACATTGTAAAAGAAAAAAAAAGCGTTGTATCAGAAGTATGTGGACATAGTAAGGGAATGATGGAGATCAGTTTCAAACACATTAATTTGTAAAGCTGGTTCACACTTACCAGAAAGGTTAAACACACTTCTCAAGAATCCTGGTGAATTCACATCTGTGTGTGAACCGAGAAGATCCAGCATTAAAACTGACTTTTAATGGATTGAAGCTGTAGGAATGCATAAGGCAAATGAACACAATCAGATGCATTTTGCTTCCATTAATTCTTCGCTGTTAACAGTATTTGCTTTGGTTGGGTTTGACTTTTTCTTTTACTATTTTTAAATTTCCATTCCCCAAGATGCAGAATCCCCAAAAAGCCAAAGGCTTCTGAGTCAGGCTACTTTTCTAATATTGAAATGCAAATCATGCCACCCAGGTTAGTGTACATTAGAATAATTTTAAATAAACTCTAAGAAAATGAAAATCACCTTCACCAGCTGTTTGAATGGACACTGGGTCATAAATGTTAACCTTCAGTCAGTTGGGGATATTTGTTAAAATCAAAGAGTTGAGAAACATGGTTAATGGCACTGCTTGTGTTCCTCATCTGACCTAATTATAACAGCTTGTGGTCATGCTGCCTGACTGATGCCCTCTGAGAGATTTACTACACTAAGTAAAGCAGGACAGGTATTAGTATTTACATGCAAACCACTGAAGCAAGGCCTACCCTTCCTCACAGGTGAGATGTTCTCAAACTAGGGTCAGCAAGCTGTGTTAATGATAGTACAGGATGGGTGAAAGCAGGGTGGAGCTTTCTGTACTTCAAAGGTTGTTGTCTTAGTCCGTCTTGTGATGTTATAAATTAATTCCACCATGTGAGTGAATTATAGGCAAGCAAAGCTTATTTGGCTTACACTTTTTGTGGTTGGGAAGTAAAACATTCAGGAACCACCTTTGCTGAAGGCATGGCAGAAGATTTTATTTGGAGGGGACGGGGAGGAGAAAGATGGAAGGGAGACAAGGGAAGTAATGGCCAATATATATAACACATGCAACACAGCGGCCTTGCTGCATTCATAAAGACCCTAAAAATTATAATCTTAAAATTTTATTAATGTAAAATTATACTTCCCACAGGTATATATCCAAAAAGACAAGCACAATCCCCTTACACTCCTGCTCCCAAACAATACTCACTCCCTCCCACACCTTTCCTCATCAGGTTTTGCAAAGATATAATTTCAATTCACTTTATTCTCAGGCTTAATTCATCACTAATTATAATATTTGGCAATTAAAGAGTAGGAATACCACAGTCTACGGGAGTATAAAGATAGGCTAAAAATAACACTCAAATAGCTAAGTGATCACTTAATTCTTACAATTTTTTTTATCCTTCTACTTAGCGCACAAAACATGTATTTTCATTTAGAGACTGGCTTATTTCACTGAACATAGTGGTTTCCAGTCGCATCCATTTTCCCATTAAGAGACATGATTTTGTTATTTTTTAACAGCTAAGTAGTATTTCATAGTGTATATATACCACATTTTCGCCATCTAGTCATCAATTGATAAAATTTGGGTTGATTCCATAGCTTAGTTATTATAATTTGAGCTGCAATAAACATGAGGGTATAATTAACTCTCTCATACACTGATTTCATTTTGCTTGGATAAATTTTATAGTAAATTATTTTATTTTTATTTCTTCTATTTATTAAAGTACTGTTTATAAAGATCAATACAGTGATTTCCCCCTCCTTGGTGAAATTTAATCCAGTGCTTATAAAGTGGTTTTTTTGTTGTTGATTTTTTTAGCTAAGTTGAATGAAACTGATCTTTCAAGTTCTTTCTCAGCCATGGCTTTGTCTGTGGATACAAAGGCAGTTGACTTTTATGTGTTCATTTTGTTGCCTTCAAAATTGCTAGGCTTTACCAACCTGTCCTATGACATCCAATAGCCCTTTAGTGGATGGGTTTTATTTGTTTGTTTGTTTTGCTAGTTTGCTCTGTTCACTTATATGGGACTGTCATCTATGAACAGGGTTTATTTGACCTCATCCATTCTAATTTGTATCTCTTTCATTTCTTTTCTTGCATAATGGTCCTGGCTAAAATGCCCAAATCCACTTTGAATAGCAGTGATGAAAGGAAACCCCCGTGTGGAGTTTCATATCTTAGTGGAAATGTTTCCCAGGCTTCCTGATGCAGTAGGCGGAGTGGTTGCACTTGATCAAGTACTTTCTCTGAGTCTATTGAGATAATCATATGACTTTATCTGTCAATTTTAATGTGATTTATCATATTATTGATTTACATATGTTGAAATACCCTTTCATACCAGAAATAAGTCCCACATGGTTCAGGTGGATGATAATTTTGATGTGTGGTTGGATTTGACTAGGTAGTTTTTTGGTTTTAGTTTTGGTTTGGATTCTTGCACTTGTGTTCATCAAAGATGTTGGTCTATATTTCCTTTCTTTGTTGTGTCTTTTTCTGGTTTTGGAATTAAGGTGATGTTGACCTCACAGAGTTTGTGAAAATTCCCTCTCTTCCAATTATTTTGAGTACTAGTTTTCCAGATTTTTTTTAAATTTTGCCTTTTAAGTTCTTCTGAGACCCACTGTTTATTCAAGAGTGTATTCTTCAGTCTCTGCACTCAAGGGCAGGTAAGAATCCTGCTGACACCCAAATTGAGCATGATAGATCTCATTTACTATTAGAGGAGAGGACCTGTTGGAAAAATCACAGCCTAGCCCTCTGTTTTCAGGATGATCAGTACCTGGTTTTAGCCCACAGTGGATACAATCGCTTCCCACACTAAGGGTCTGTGTGGTCCTCAATGTGAGTGTGGAATCCCAGGCAGTGACTCACTACAGGCAGTGAGCGAGCTCCAAGTCACGAGAGCCAGACACAGACACAGTGTTTTGCAGTCACAGAATTCCCAAAATCACAGCACATCAGGCTCCCATTGTCTTGGAGTGCAGAGTATCCACCCTCAGCCCAGTGAGCCTGCCTAAACCGTGGGCAATGCAGAGACATTCCCAAAGCCTTTGGTTTCTTCAAGTTACAGCCTGAACCACAGCGTTTGTCATGAGGTGGGGGATGAGAATGCCTCATGGTCTGAAGTGAAATCCCAGTTCTATGTCAAGCCTCCAAATCAGAACCAAATTCAGTGGAAAGTGTGGATTTATCCTTCTAATAAAATTCTGTAGCCTGTTTTCCCAGGCTATGGAAGTAGAGCAGCCATAACTTGAACTGATAGCCAAATGGGATGGTGACAGTGCAGGCACTAGCTTTATCTGCTATGCCACAGCAGTGAAAGAGATCTCAAGGCCTGGGGGTCTTTTCATTTGATATTGTCCCTGTTGAGATTCCCTTCAGTGGTTCTGCCCCTGTGACAAATCTCTGCCTTGGCGTTCAGGTTATTTGCAATATACATCAAAATCCAGGTGGCACCTCCATGCCTACAGGTCTCTTGCATTCCGAAGGTCTGCAGGCGTGATAGCATGGGAGTGCTGCCAAAGTGTAATGCATAGACATGTGAGGGCTGTGCATCAACCTGTTTTTATCCCCACTGAACCACTGTTAGTTTGGCTGAAGAGAACTTTACATATGGGCATATGGGAAGATGAGACATAGGTAGTTAAGGGCAGCAAACCCAAGGAGGGCACATGGAGTCCATCCTACCAAAACCCCATTACTCTCCTAGAATTGTGGAGTTCTGACCAGAGGGGCAGCCTTGAAGAGCTCTGAAATCCTTCAAGGTCTTTCGCCTATCTTGTGAATAATTCAACCTATTGTGAGCCCCTTTGCACATGGTCACTGGACCACACCCTTAGTGATTTCTCCCAAATGACAAATGTATGAATTTTCCAAATCTTTCCACACAATGTCATTTCAATTATAAACTCTGCCTGTAATTATTTCTTTGCTCTCACATTTTACTACAAGCAGTTAGAAGCATCTGTGCAGTGGTCTGAATACTTTGTTCAACCGTCTTATTTTCTATACTCCATGAAGAGTTAGGACATGAAAACAAGTTTTTGCAATTGTCTCACAAAGAGGGTATCTACTCCAGCTTCCAATCCTTCCGATTTACTTGAGACCACTTCAGAATGTTTTTTACTGTCCATATTTCTGTCAACATTCACCTCCTTGATAATCTCTGAGAAATTTCAGACTTTTCCAAGTCTTCTCAGTGAGCATTCAACAGAACCACCTTATACCTTGTTTTACAGCAAGATGTATTTTTTTAGCCCATTCCTCCAAGTGTGTGCAGCATAGATCTATGACATTGTCCCAAAGCTGTCTTACATTTTCAGGTATTTGAAATAGCAACTGTCTACATCACTTTTCTTTCTTAGTCCATTGTCTGATGCTACAACCAATCATCATATACCAGGTACATTATAACCAATAGAAGTTTATTTGTCCCAAGCCTATGGAAACTGATTAAGTTTGGTAACAAGAGGACACATTTACAATGCCATGAAGTTATTGTGGCTTTTCATTTAAGCGGATGTATAGTACTGCGTAATGGAGACTATCATATCCAGATGTGAGGATACAATGCAATATGCATCTCTACTTCCAGACAAAGATGGACTCTCAATGAAACTGTTTACATATATCTTGACAATAGGATGCTGGACTCTGCCATTGTCCATGGTGACATATGACTGTGTATGAAGAACTATACAATAGTAATGATATAAGGGAACTCAGTGAGGTGGAGGGAATTGGGGAGGGGATAAGGAAAATCCCAGGGCCTTTGGAACTCTACCATAAAATGATAATAATAAAAAGAAGTAAAAAAAAAAGAGGATACATTTGGGGAGTAATTTACTGTTGCAACATGATGTGGGGCAGACATCACATGAAGATGTTTGGGAGATAGTCTGGGAAGGATACAGTGTTGCAAAGGCAGGCAGAAACCAGGCATCCAGATAAACAATGTAGGTGTCCCAAACTGCATCTTAACCACTAAGCTAAAGACCCATCCCCTGGGAATAAATTTTAAAAAAATAAATTGGTTATCAACATTTTCTCAGAGCAGTCTTGATTTCTGGCTGCTGCTGCAAATTGGACATATTTGATACAGGAGAACCTGCAGATTTTCTATGCTATTATTCAGCAGCCAGTGCTGAGTGCTTGATGGTTCTTTAGCGTGGAAATCTCTGCCCTCAGCTCTTTCCCTTCCTGAGCTACTTTATTTCTCTGTGTTTCGTTGTATGGCCTCTGCTGGCATTTGAGTTTATGATCTCTGCTGAATTTTGCCTTTCTGTAAGACTCAAGGACATTATTCCCCTTTAACTTTGATAAAGGATGACACATTTGCAGCATGTTTGCAACGACTTCTTGTTCCCTTAACTTAAGTATTTGTGTAACCATGTATATGACTAGTTTATACAGTCCCAGAATCTTTCTCAGTACATGGCATCAGGTAACCAGTGGTAATCAGAAGTAACTGTATAATGAATTTTATTTACTTTCCCTGCTGTGGAAGCAAAGTGTGCTATTAGCTAACAGTGGCCTTCAAGTAGATGTTGATTCATAGCTATCTCCACCACTACTTACTATCTGTTACCTAAACACAAAAAAATCTAAGCACTCTGTACATCATTGTTCACTTTGTTGACAAGATTACTGCATATGTATGAAGTATAAGTTTGGTGTTAAAACTCACCCAAGAGCTCATTCACACTTCACATGTGCAACGTCTTTACTCAACACTCGTACTGCAATACATCTAATGTGTACTTCAAGCTATGTGAAGAATAATAAATACAATTCCACCCTCAGTATCTACATTTCTAGATCATTTATATGATACATCTTTTACTGTTTGCCTTTTTACAATTCTTTTTTGTGTTATGATTACATGATTGGTCATTGTGAGGAGGATTGAGGTTTACGGAATAGTGGGTGAACTAATTGTTTCCAAATTTGCTATTTCTTCTTGTTTCTGGGAGAAGGAAAGAAATAAAGGAGGAAGACACACCCAGCTTTCCAAAAATCCCATTATCCACAGTTGGGAAACCATCACCTGATATTATAACCCAGGGTCCCAATGTATGCATATCCCGAGAGATCTGCCCAAGTGGTTTAGATCGTTCTGAGATGCTGTTGCTTTCACTGATCTAAGGATAATACAGCCCTCCCAATAACCATTGGCTGACATAGCATCTACATTTAACAGAAAAACAAATATAGTTTAATATGGGGGTAGGTGTTTAGCCAGCAGAAGAAAAGCCATTCTACCACACTTGACTGCCCATGTTCAATTTCTGATACTGCTTTCTGATTTCTAGACCTGATTTCTGATTTTCAAGACCTGGGAGTCAATGGTGGTTGCTCAAGTAATTTGGTATCTACTTCCTTTGTGGTAGATCTGGACTGAATTTCCAAGTGCCAGGTTTGAATCTGGCCTAGCCCCAGCCCCAGATATTTCAGGTATTACAAGAGTGAAGTAGCAGATGGAAACTCTTTTTTTTCCCTCCACTTACCTTCCCTCCCCTATTTTTCCCTTCTCTTCCCTCACCTATCATCCTCCCAGCGCCTCTCAGCATTCCTGCTCTCACTTGCTCTTCAATCTTTCTCTCTCTTCTGTTCTATAGCAAATATATAAATAAATAAAGCTTAAAAGATGTAAGTGTAAAATAAAGCTTACAAGACCAACTCAGAACGCAAAAAGAAATAAAATCTATGACAATATTTGTTAAATTTCTGTGTGCATTAAGTCATTTTGAAAACTTGTAAAAATGATCTGTCTTCATTGACTGTGATTCAGTAGATCCAGAATAAGTTACTGGAATCTAAGTTTTTAGCCAAAAGTTTAAAACTATCACTGTGTGAGATTGAAGACTCAGTAGAGATCACTACCAACTACAGATCAAAGACTTACCTGAATAAGTAACATTTAAATGGAGGCTTACATTGCAGACAGCTTAACCACACAGAGTTAGAGAATAGAACATGCTAGGAACAAAGAGGCTGAATACAGAAAAAAGTTAAAAAATCATTTTGGCTCCAGCATGGTAGCCCATTGGCTAAGGCCCTCGCCGTGCATGCACCAGGATCCCATATGGGCGCTGGTTCGTGTCAAGCTCTCCACTTCCCTTCCAGCTCTCTGCTTGTTTCCTGGGAAAGCAGTGGAGGATGACACAGTGGAAGCTCCTGGCTCCAGGCTGGTGCAGCTCTGGCCTTTGCAGCCACTTGGGGAGTGAATCAGCAGACTGAAGATCTTCCTCTCTGTCTCTCCTCCTCTCTGTATATATGACTTTTCAATAAAGATAAATAAATCTTAAAAATTTTTGTTTTGATTACCTAATTATATTGGTAAAAAACATATAAAGCTACACAAATGTCATTGTGAAATCAGTCACACATATGAAAATTTAGTGCATTGGAAGTATGTCTATATTATATATCTGTTTAGGAATAACTTACATTATTACTTCTAAAATAAACTCATAATGTAATAAATTGCATTTCTTCACATAAGTAATCGTTGAATATTGATATAAAACTGGAATTGAAAATGTCATTAAAATGAAATATCTGTGCCTTAATTAAGTTGATATGTTATATACCAGCTAATTAAATTTCTGTAGTGTGACTGAAAATTTAATGATCATACACAGCAAAGAAGTCATACTTCTCTAGTGCTTAAATGTTGTAATACTTGCTAATTCTTATAGTATATAATTCAGGGGCAATTAATGATACTCCACAAGTTGATTCTTAATTTTGATTATGTGCAACAGTTCCAAAAATCTCTTCAGAAGTTAAAAGGTTACAATGGATATAATGTATGTCCTAAGAATTTAGTTTTGCAACACAGAGTACAAAAAATCTCAAATTCTACCCAGGAGCTTCTGTTCTACTGCACAGCAGCATAAGATATACAGTGACACTGCAAGGACAATAGACTTTTAAAAGTGGGAAATGCCTCGGGGCCCGGCGGCGTGGCCTAGCAGCTAAAGTCCTCGCCTTGAACACCCCGGGATCCCATATGGGCGCCGGTTCTAATCCCAGCAGCTCCACTTCCCATCCAGCTCCCTGCTTGTGGCCTGGGAAAGCAATCGAGGACAGCCCAATGCATTGAGACCCTGCACCCATGTGGGAGACCTGGAAGAAGTTCCAGGTTCCCAGCTTCGGATCAGCGCGCACCGGCCTGTTGTGGTTCACTTGGGGAGTGAATCATCGGACGGAAGATCTTCCTCTCTGTCTCTCCTCTCTGTATATCTGACTTTGTAATAAAATAAATAAATCTTTAAGAAAATAAATAAATCTTTAAGAAAAAAAGTGGGAAATGCAACTTTTTTTTTAAAGATTTTTATTATTATTGGAAAGCCGGGTATACAGAGAGGAGAGACAAAGAGGAAGATCTTCCGTCCGATGATTCACTCCCCAAGTGGAACCGCAACGGCCGGTGCGCACCGATCCGAAGCCGGGAGCCTGGAACCTCTTCCAGGTCTCCCACATGGGTGCAGGGTCCCAAAGCTTTGGGCCGTCCTCGACTGCTTTCCCAGGCCACAAGCAGGGAGCTGGATGGAAAGTGGAGCTTCCGGGATTACAACCGGCGCCCATATGGGATCCTGGGGCTTTCAAGGCGAGGACTTTAGCTGCTAGGCCACGCCGCCGGGCCTCGAGGGAAATGCAACTTTAAATAGTGTGAAATTAGGAAAGCAGTGATGCATATTTGGACAGTCACATGTTATTCTGTGTCATTGTTTGTGTAGATAGAGACTGAGGCAAAAGAAGAGGAAGTGAGAAAAAAGGAGTAATGCCTGATGATAAGAAAAAAGAAGTGTTTCCTGGATATACCTTTAAATATCATATATATTTCTATTTTCTGAACACAATAAAGATGAAAATAAAATGGCATCTAAAGAAAACTAAACAAAGTTAGCTTTTTCATACCCTAACTGCATGTTTAAGTTATGCTATTTGACAAAATAATTGGATAATTTTTAAAACATTAAATGATATTTACATGAAAATTCTTACTATTTTAACTATATATAGCTACATAGTTTGCACATACATAATATCAAAAATATATATTTTGCATTCATAAAATGATGCAGTTGATTCAATAGCTATAAAATAAAAAGAACATTATATTGGACTCTCTGCTCTCATTTATAGTGTCATTCCCAGGAGTTCTACTTGTAAAATTTTTGTTATGTCTGAAACCCATCTGCCATGCCTTCAGTGGAAGTCGTAGTACAGCTATTTGTGAGAGTATTATATTTTTAATTTCATTCTCCAGTCTGAGATCAGGATGTAAAGCAAGGTAAATTTAATACTCAATTGTAAAAAAAAATGTGCATTTAAGAGGGACAAATTTTCTGTGTGTTTAAGCACAAGCAATTAGCGTTTATACTGAAAACTTCTCATTTCATTCTATTTCGCATCAATAGTAACTAACAATGTATCCATTTGTCTCATCAAAAGAAGAAAATCAGGCATCTTGACTGTGTTCTTAACTTGTTAGAACACATTCCCTCTACCCCCAATCAGAAGAGAATCTAGAAGATAATGATTTCTAAATTTCAGCTGACCTGGGAGATTGAGTGTGAGATTGAATAGCTGACGCCTCACATTTTGGACTGTGTGCCATCAGGTGATAAAAATCTGTTTGCCTTAGCTCCAAAGATTAATTGTTTTGGAATGGATTGTTTTTAATTAGATTATCCAACAAAACATAGTACTTCCAGGCAAAAATTTTCAGGTCACAGTCTTTCTATAAGAAAAGATAAATTGTACCCCTTATTATTTTGGTCAATTTCTTATACATATCTGTCAGGAAAAAAAAGATCTTTCTCTACACATGTAACATTTCTGTCACCAAATCAGCATATTTTTTCCACATGGAGCAGTTTTCCAACTCTCTAGACATAAACTCTGTGTCTAAATATTTAATCTAATTCTGATACTAGATTAAAGGGCCCATCCCACAGGTCTCTTCCCACCTCTTGTGCCAAGTGTATACCTGGAATCCTGGAATGCTTCTATTTCTAATGGAACTATTTTTTCTTTTTTGGTTTGTTTGTGTGAGTCTTTATTTAAAATTTATTTGACAGCCAGAAAGAAATTGATAAGAGAGAGTGGTAGAAAGACCAAGAGACAAATCCTTCATTTGCTAGTTCATTTCCCCAATGTTAACAAAATCCATGGCTGGACCAGGTTAGAACCAGGAGCCTACAATTCAGTCTAGGTCCCCTACATGGTTGGCAAGTATCCAGGTACTTGATCTGATACCTCCTGGGGTGGATGCACTTCAGCAGAAGCTGGATCAGGAATGAAGCAGGCACAGTTTGAACCAGGCACTCAGAAGTAGAATACAGATTTAGCACACTGTGCTAGAATACTGATATCATTTTTTCCAATGCTCTAACTGAACCAAGAATATAGCAATGAAGTATAGAGTCGTCCTAGTGAAACAATTGTGTAGGATATGAATGCCATCAAAAACAAAGATAACCAATGTTAAATTTAATTTCTAGTTTTGATGTCCTGATTGTAAAACTATCTCTATGAGGAAGCCATACATGAATACAGATCAGTGTCATATCTGAAGATAAAATGCTTTATGATTATCCCTGAAATACTGTTTTATAATATACACATATAAAACTACCATTCAAATGCCATACCAGTACTATTTGTGAAGCCCATCTATAACTTGTATTTTTATTCATATTATCCATTGCTCCCAGCAGATTTAATCACCATGATCAATTGCTAAGGTTTGGTTATGGTTGGTTCCTCAAGGTTTCATGTGTTGGAAGCTTGGTCCTCAAAGTGCTGGAGTGTTAAGGGTTTAAAGACCCTTTCAGAGGCAAAGCCTCGTACAGGGTTGTTAGGTCAGTGGAGCATGTTTTGTTGATGTTGTTTTAATTGGACTCTTGGTCCACATAAAAAAGGTGTTATACAAGTACTGATCTCCGACCTAGCTTCCTGTTTTACCATATGATTTCTCCCTGTCACTATGATGACATAAGCCATAGGGACTTTACCATTTGCTAAGTCAATAGAGTGATCTAATGTTGGACTTTCAACTTCCAAAACTTGAACTGAAACAAAAGCAAGGAAAAAAATTCTCTAATTTAAATTTTAATATATTACCCAACCTCAAGTATTTTGTTAAAGTAATAGAAAATGGACTAATAAATCAACCTACATGATACAAAATTGCATTTGCCCATTTATAGAAATATAGAAATGCTTAGGGGAAAAATGCATCCTTCATTATCTATCACTTAGTAACAAACTACTGCCAAAATGTTATCTCATCATTTATGTAGGCCAGCAGTTTTAGAACATCTTCGCTTTCTGGCTCACGGCCTCTTACTTGACTATGCTCAAGTGTAACCTTGAGTGATATCTACTATAGGTGCAGGCAGAGCTGCTGGATCTATTTCCAAGATGGCTCATTCAACTGGCTATGAAAAACAGGCCACAGTTTCACATAATCTATTACCTAAAAACCTTGGTTTCCCATTCTGCAGGTCTTCTGATGATTTAGCTTCCCCCAGACTAGCCATTCAAGCGAGGAAAAATAATAAAGAAGGAAGCTGTGATTTTTCTTCTGGTCTCTTCTCCAAAGTCACATGCTTATTCTGTTCAACCCACACTCATCCTCCATCTTTTGCAGGGTGAAGTACTAAAGAGATTATAGACACAATATCTTTAAACTGCCACGGTATAAAATGTCAGATAAGTAAGGGGAAGTTCAAGATGGAGATACTGTGAAGTTTCAGACCAGGACATATACCTATAGGTTAGAGGCTGAGGTTTTTATTTATGCATGTGGGGGAAATCCTATTCTTGTTTCATACCTTGAAAATCTGACCACTGACTCCATCATATAAAACCAAGAGTTTCAAATGTATACATACTCTTCTAAACCAAGAGTTTCATATGTATTTTATGTGATATATATATATATGTGTGTGTTTCAATATATATTTCACATCATCTCATATAAATTTGATATATATATTTGATATATATAGATGTATATATTTGATATATATAGATTTATAAGAGTGTATATAAAATATGTATTTTTTCACATATGATACATATGAAAATAAGAATAGAAAAGTAATTAATCAAGACCTGGCAATTATTTTAGGAAGCTCTGAATGTAACCACAATTATATTCAGAGGGTAGGAGGAATAGAAATATTTTTATCAAGTCATGTTTCCTCATTTATGAACCCTGTTTCTTATCTAATCTGGATAACATTAGTTTCCTAAACTGCTTCACAGAAGTTCTGTAAGAATAAAAAAATTATGATGATGCTAATTTGAGAAAAAATTAAATTCTGTATAATATGAAATGTAAAAAAATGTGCATGAGCATCCGTAATGTACTTGTGAAATGAAGAGTTCCTTTAGTGTCTTGGAAACAAGATAGCAATATATTTATTATCTAGTGCAACTCTCAGTATAAAACAACTGGTCACCATTCCCTCATGTGATTGTGAGTGGTATTTTTAATTCACTAAATATTTGTTGCATGACTTTAGTAATATGCATGGTCAGTGAAAGCATGGTGACACCCAAAATAAACAGCAACATCACTTCCTTTCTTATGCCTGACAGCCAAGATGTACATCATCCAGGGGTGCCAGTGGTTGTACCAAATGTGGTGCTTTCATATGCTAAAATACAAATAGTTATCACCATCTTTGAAATGTAGTTTGAGAAATAATCTTGATTAGTTGATAGAGCATTTAAGAATTCTAAATTGGGGCTTTGAATAATTTGTCTGAAAAGCTGAGGGGGCGGGGAGACTGAAGGAAAGAGTGGAAAATAACGTGTATAACACAAAAACAGAAGGAGATGAAAAACCTAGAAGGTTTGAATGATGGCTATTTAGGAGATCACAAAACAGTACGTACTAATGCACGTCTCACAGTCTTGTCATATGGACATGGTTATCAACACTTCCTTCTGCACAGGTCCCAGGAGCAGCACATTTGACATTTCTTTCCACTGCAGGGGTTTGCTGCTTAGAATAATTTGTGGTTCTACCTTCTAGAATTCTAGGCACTGCCCATTTCCCACATAAATAGATGATAAAATCCAAGGGGGGTCAATGTACTTGACTGGATGGTATAGGGAACCGAGCTTGTCTCAGTGTCCTTGGCAGAAAGCAAAGAGCATAGATTGTTTGCTCCTACATGTGAGATTTACTCACTAACCATGCTCATCTTCTGATTGTAGGAGGTAGTATGTATTTGTTAAGGTGGTTAGCTTTGATAAATATCCAAATGCTAATCCAGTATGTATTTTATTTTAACTTGTATGGGTGGTTTCTCTTGAGCTATCTCCATGGTGTGTGTATCATTCTCTAAAGCTAGTGTGTACATAAATCAGATGAACTAATCACAGGTATAATTTAAAAATGGTTTCCCTGGAAACCAATTGAGAGGATTCAGGAAAGCTGTAAGTCTATCATTTCTTTTTTGCTGTCTGATAATTTAATATAACTCTATTTCATATAAAGAAATTTCATTGCAGCAATCAATATAATGAAAAAAAGGCAACACATTAATTATTCCTTATGGATACATACAAAAAGAAATACATGGGGCCAGCACTATAGCTTAACAGACTGATCATCACCTTCAAGTGCCAGTGTTCCATATGGGCGCTGATTCATGTCCTGGCTGCTGCGCTTACCTTCCAGCTCTCAGCTTATGTTCTGGGAATTCCTTGTAACTCTGCACCCACATGGAAGATCTGAAAGAAGCTCCTGGCTACTGATTTCAGATTGGCTCAGTTCTGCCCATTACAGTCATTTGGGAAAGGAACTGGGAAATGAAACATCTTTTTCTGTTTCTCCTTCTCTCTGTAAATCAGCCTTTCAAATGAAAATAAATAACTCTTTTTAAAAAGAAAGACAAAACATGAACAATTATTCTCTATGGTTTTGAGTTTACAAAGGTGTCAGAATATGTATATAAATGGATTTAACCAATTCCCTGGATCAAATTAATATAATTAAATTAATAAGCAGTCACATTTATCAAACTGATTTCAGAGGAAAAATATGTTTGAAATATTTCATACCCTGGCATAGGTGCCAGCATTTAGCAAATATATCAGTTTTAATCTCATGTGTTGTTTTTTGTGAAGAATAATTACCTCTTGGTTTAAGAAGGATTGTATGTCATCCAAAAAACAATTACTCTGTAAAGGATTGATGACTTTTCTTCATTCAAAGTAGGAAACAGGACCCAAAAAGGTAGCCTGGTGGCTAACATCCTAGCCTTACAGGATCCCATATGGGCACCAGTTTGTATTTCAGCAGCCCTGCTTCCTTATGCAGTTGCCTGCTCATGGCCTGGGAAGGCAGTTGGAATAGCCCAAAGTCTTGGGACCCGGCACCCACGTGGGAGGCCCAGGAAAGACTCCAGGCTCCTGGTTTCAGGTCAACTCAGCTCCAGCTGTTGCGGTCACTTGGGGAGTGAATCATCAGACAGAAGATCTTCCTCTCTGTCTCTCCTGCTATCTGTGTGACTGACTTTCCAATAAACATGATAAATAAATAAATCTTTTGAAAAAGTGGGAAAAAGAAAAGGCAGCACATACTTAGCAAATATATTGTATCTATTAAAATAGTCATAAATGAATATACAAATAAGGTAGCAAGTATAAATAAATTGTTAAATCATAATGAAACCTAAACACAACTATAACTAATCTATTCAATTATTAAGAATAACTTTGTTAATATCCTAAATTTTCCTTGTACAGGAGACATCGCAATACGTGAACCAACCCTTGGATATTTTATTACTCTTGTTTCCAACATTTCTTTCAAAGTCAGAGTTAGAAAACGTACTGTTCAACGTTAGTTGACCCAAATAACAGGCACTGATAGAAAGAAGGTGCCAAAAGAGTATAAACATGTTTGAAATTATTTGCATACAAGAGCCATAACTGAAGACTAAAAAGAAAAAAAATCCCTGCAATGTCCTTTTCTTTCCTTTCTTTGCACCATGGCCTTTGATTTGAAACTGATGTGAAGCAGTCTTGCACCCGACGTTTTCACTCTGATTCCGTTGCCAGGTAAAAGCGCGGTTTGAGGGGAGTACCTGATCCAGCTGTCAAAGACTCTCCTCTCCATGATCAGGAACAGAGAGCATCTTTAGGAGACTTCAATGTACTTTCCGAATGCAGTCTTTGAATAGTCATTAGAGACTGTTCTGGCCTTAAACAAAGCTGTGCAGTCCATTAATCAAAGGAAAGAGTGCAAATTAGAAGAAATAAATTTGTAATATTTAATAATTTTATTTCCTCTTTGCATGTAAACATGGTCTTCTAAATTCACAATATGCATTTCATAGAGGCATAGTGCCAGGTGTGCAGGAAAAAGAAACGGACATTTAGTGAGTTAAAATGAAAAGCTAATGAATATGCAATGAACTCAGCCAAACTCTTCACCAGAGGCACATCATTTATAATCCCCAGTTCTTCAGTTAATTCACAATTATAATTAAACCATGTGCATTTGATTTGCATTGTCAATGCTCTGTGCCCAATAGTGTTTGGTTTTATTCTAATTTTCTCAAATACCAAGTTTTTCAATAATACCAGTTTTGCTTTCGTAGGATGGTGTTTGCTTTCATAGAGAAATATTCTCTGATAGTAACAAAATCCATAAAATACTTGAGAAAAATTGTGAAGGCATTAGCTAGGCACAGACTGTTTCATCAGAATGTGTACCTAGTTTATTTTACAATGGCAAAATTGCTGAGACTCAGAGAGCATTCTGATTGAATCATGAATATTCCAAAGGGGTAGATTAATCTGTGTGAACTACAGAACTCTGCTGAAACTGCTGTTTAACATTCTAAAGCGTGGAATTCATCTTCTTACAACACAAAAGCGCTTTCTATAATAAAGATTCTTTATAACAGCAATAAGGCAGCTCAGTGGGGTGTGGTTTTCATGAAATAATCACACTTATGAAGAAATAGACATTATTGCTTGTGCTTTGTGAATCCCTCAAGGATCTGATGAATCCTAGATGCAACTTCTCCTCACAGCTCTCTCCCTCAGCTAGTCAATTTTGGCCCTTCCAAAAAATGTGTGTTTACTTCAGGAAATACTATAAACAAGCTAGCATATATAATAAAGCACAAATACATTACCATGTCACAGTATTTTTACTCTCTCTTATGAATAGAAATTATTATAGTACAGCAATATAACTCAAATATTAAATATAAAAACAAAATATACAATGAGGTTAAAAATCATGGTGTATTGGCATAGAGAGCATTCTGTTACATTTCAGTGACTTTTTATGCATATCAGACCAATATCAATCCACTTATGAGTTCACAGACATAAATTTTAATATTATACTGCAAAATTAACCTGGAATATATTTTAAAATTAAAACATATTCCTTTACTTGTTGTGTTATTACAAGAGGAATGAATAAATCACTTTTATCTGTACTTCACCTCAAACTGTAATCTTCAGAATGTCTGTAGATATCTTAAGTGATTTCCTAATGTTAATATTTTGAAGGCTGATAATAGGGTACAACTTTTGTTTCTCACAGTTACTGAAAGTTGTTTTATTTTGCATATTTAATGTTTACTCTTTAAGCAAAGTATTAAGGAAATACAAATCAGGGACCTATAAATTTCACTGAGAAGAAGCTTTCTTAATTTATTGAACACTTTTCTAGAACTGTGCCAAAACAGCAAGCTCTGTAGGCATAATTCTGCATTTTGACAATATGGAATAAATTTTTTAAAGTTGCTTTGAAATACTGCATAATTGAAAATTCCATTATAAGTAATGTCATACTCTCAGTGATATAGAAAATATATGCCTAGTTATAAGTATAATTTATTTCAAAAATAATGCCATTTTTAACTACAAAACACTTGTAAAAGATGAATAACATGTTTTAAGCTAATAATACAATTAACCAAAACTTCAGTTTATGTCCAGAGTTACATATTTTTTCCTAAAAACCTTGGCAAGGAGTCTAATGGTGTATCATTGGCTTTATTAACAAAGTGTCAAGATGAAAAATCCGATTGATAGATTATTTTGCCTATAATAGCAAAAATAATACTAACACTACAATGAATAATTTTTATAGTACCAGTTACTGAAAAACATTCTAACACAAGAGACAAAATTAACTCTTGCTTTTACTGTGAAATGTGTGTTTGTCAAATTTAACATCCATACAAATCGACTCAGGATCTTACTAAGACACAGTTTCTTGGGCCCGGCGGCGTGGCCTAGCAGCTAAAGTCCTCGCCTTGAAAGCCCCGGGATCCCATATTGGCACCAGTTCTAATCCCAGCAGCTCCACTTCCCATCCAGCTCCCTGCTTGTGGCCTGGGAAAGGACGGCCCAGTGCATTGGGACCCTGCACCCACGTGGCAGACCTGGAAGAGGTTCCTGGTTCCTGGCTTCGGATTGGCGCGCATCGGCCCGTTGCGGCTCACTTGGGGAGTGAATCATCAGACGGAAGATCTTCCTCTCTGTCTCTCTTCTCTGTATATCTGACTTTGTAATAAAATAAATAAATCTTTAAGAAAAAAGACACAGTTTCTCATTGGGTTGATCTAGAGTGAGATTTGAGAGTCTACCTTTGTAAGAAGCTCCCAAGTGATGATGATATTTCTGTTTCAAGGACAACCTTTGGCTAAAATGTGATTCTTTCCTTCCATTCCCTTTCTTCTATGCGTAATAGATAGCTTATAGGTTTTGGTTGTTGCTATGAACTGAATTACATCCTTCCAAAATTCCGAAGTGCCTCAACTGGGCTATATTTGTTCACACACACAGCAGAAAAGAAATTAAGGTTATATAGTCTTGATTCAGCAAGAATAGTATTCTTCTAAGGCGTCTGCACTCTCTGTAACTGGCATGCAAGTCACAGTGAGAAGAGGAAGTGTATAATCTAGAAGGAGGACCCTCACTAGAAACCCAATCAGCAGCATGTTAATTTTAGTTTTCTCAGGCTCCAAACATGAGAAGACATATTTCTGTTAAGTCACCCACGTGTTATATTTTGTTGTTATAGCCAGTGCAGATTGATTCTATTTCTTTTCATCCACTTCACACAAAGTAAAGTAAACCCAAGAAGAGAATGGTATAACTAGAACCAAGTGAGTTTTCCAAATTTCTAGAAATTCTGTTCTGAAAACATGCATCAACATTCATTGAACTGAAAAAGAAGTGCAATGATTTTCATTTTACCGAAGAGTGCATTCAATTTTCCTTAGTTACTTCATAATTCCTGTTAGCAGAGCAAATAGTTGAGACAGATTTCTTGAACCCCAGAGGCAGGAACCCAGCCTAACCAGTTGAACATTTCCACCTGGTTGATTTCCAGGTATTAGGCTAGCCATGTTTGCCTGCCAGTATTTTAAACAGGGAAATGGATGTGACTAGGAGTGGTGTTCATGTTTTTCTCAGTTTGTGAAATGCAGAGGCAGACATCCTGGCTGTTGCTAATCAGTTAGCCTCCCCCTACTTTTCCTATTCATAGACCAAACCACCAATCTGCAAATGTCAGGGAAATAAATTGCAATAACTCCTGAGAGAAAGTTGATGGACTCTATTAAATAACATGATTCTAAAGAATACAGTATGAACTACAAAGGCACAAAATGCTGGTGGCAAGAAACTTCTTTTATTAATTAGAAATTTCCTTAAGTTACCTGCCCCTCTGTACATTGTTACACATGGTGAAACTCATGTTTTACTGTATATTTTCAATATACCTGACTCAGCTCTAGGAACACAGAAAATACCAGAAGGTAAATAAGTGAATACCAGTGCTAAATTCAAAACATTTCTGTTACACATTGGAATATTTGCCATCATATTCTACCATTCAACATCTTCCTCTTTTATAACCCCATCCATCTACAGAAAGTTTGAGAAGCAATTGCACATGGAACATTCTATTGCACAATGAACACAATAAACAAATTAAAATATATGTGATAACTTCATAGATGAATTTATCTATATTGGCCTTCACTTGACAAGATTTAAACTCATGTTCCTTGGCTCTGAAGAACAATATTAAATATGCAAATGATTTGTGTTTCATTATTTCTTGTAATGGTCTATATTTAACAAGACACACCACTAGTTATATGGCTCTCTTCTGATTTTTAAATATTAATTTAGTTTTATTTGAAAGGCAGAGTTTGGAGAGAGGAGGAAACAGAGAAAAGAGTCCCCTGGTTCACTCCCTAAATGATCACAGTCGCCAGAATTAAGCTAATCCAAACTGGGAGCCAGAGCCTCCTTATCTCCCAACGTGAATACAGGGACCTATTTGGGCCATTCTCGGCAGCTTTTCCAGACTGTAAACAGAGAGCTGAATCTGAAGTGACAGCTGCGACATGCATCAGCATCCTTATGGGATGCTAGTACTAGCAGGTGGAAGATTAGCAACTTGAACCACCATGCTTGCCCATCTTCTGATCTTTCTTTATCCCAATATTAAATTTCAGTTACCAAAAGTCAGCTCAGAGTGCAATTTTCTTTCATTTTCCTCTGTTTGAATCTCTAACATTTTAATCTTCTAATTTTTAAGTTTTCCAAGAGCATTTCAAATATGCTGCTTTTTTTCACCACTATTTTATGTATCATGTTAGGAAATGCACACCAAATTGATGGATTTTTTTAAAAAAAGAACTACAAATACAATGTTTTGTTAAGTTGATTGAGAACAAAAAGCTGGGCCCAGCGTGATAGCATAGTGGTTAAAGTCCTTGCCTTGCATGCGCCAGGATCCCATATGGTCACCAGTTCTAATCCCGGTGGCCCTGCTTCTCATCCAGCTCTCTGCCTGTGGCCTGGGAAAGCAGTCAAGAACGGCTCAAATCCTTGGGACCCTGCACTTGCATGGGAGACACGGAAGAGCTCCTGGCTCCTGGCTTCGGATTGGCTCAGCTCCAGCCGTTGCACTCACTTGGGGAGTAAACCATTGGACGGAAGATCTTTCTCTCTCTCCTCCTCTCTGTATATCCACCTTTCCATTAAAAATAAATAAATCTTAAAAAAAAAGGCGTCCCTGTACCATAGTTCGCGAGCTTTTGCTGAAATCAGGGCAGATGCCCAGTCCCTGCAGAGCATTCTAGAACTGGAACATGCAACTGCCAGCTTTGATATTTCCACCATGAACAGAGCTGTTACATCCTTGTGTTGAAGGTTGGAGTTCTGATTTACTTTCCACCTTCTTTTATTGCACAGGAAAGTTCTCTGAAGATTTATTCATGCTCTCTGTGTCCAGTCCTCTACCTGAGCGCTGAGTTTTTTATTTAAATAAGTTTTACTCTTGATTGATAGTGTGCATCTCTGGGCTGTGTCCATGTAAACAGAGTTATTTACAGTGAGCAAAAAAATCATTGGGAAAAATTTTTATCTCTATGTCTTTGTCAGATGCAAACTGAGCAACTGTTTCAAGCTTGAAAGAATTTGGCTTTTGGCTAAATGCTTTAAGGACATATTTTTAGCTTGAGCTTCCTGGTTATCAATTTCTTCAAGCTAATAAACATCAGAAGATCTGTTATCATTATGGAGTAAGATATCTGTTATCATTATGGAATAAGTCATCTGTGAAATTTGGTTTATTTTGAACAAAACTGTTCCTGAAAAATAACCCTTCTTTTCTCTTTTAAATGCAGAAAAATCTCTGAAAACAATATAAAGCATATTAAGTCAAGCTGCACATTTAGAGGATATTTTGCTTTCTAAAAGTCTTAGAATTTGTAAGTTTGTAAGCATCTATTATTCTAGGAACTTTTGTTTTAATTATTCTATCTGGCAGTATTTAAGCATCAGCAAACTGAAGTCTATTGAAGACATTCACAAAAACCTACACATACATAGCAATGTAATATATTTTAATTATTAGACAATATTGAAAAATATTTTACATGCAAGAAAATTATGTAAAAAATATCTCCTTCCTTTCTCTTAATCTTTTCATTTGACTTTTATGCTTTTTATTTTGTTACCTAATAGCAAAGTTATGCAAATGAATCATAGTTCAAAAATCTTTGACTTCTTGTATTAAGAGACTGCCAAAATGATGCCCTGCAGTAGTCTCTGGAAGGTATGGGCTTTAACAAACTAGTAGCATTTCTTCCTGCCTCAATTGTAAGTAGCTGGCATACAAGAGTGGAGAAACTTGTACCTTCTCTGTCCAGTTCAGAAGAATAGTAATGCCACTGCAGAGAAAAATCCTGGATTTATTTACAGTACTCACCTGTTTTGCCTGCTCTATCGTGCCTATTATTAGAAGACTTAAGTTTGTAGGATTTAACAGCCTTCCATGCAGTAAGAAAAACACCAGTGTCCTTTTTGTACGTAATAGTATCAGACTTATTCATGTTGGAAAGACATTTCATTTGATCTTTCTTGTCAGAATGAGACTGAAACACATTTTGTTACTGAAGAAGAGAGCTGCAGACGTAAATGCTGTGATGAGATTTTAAGCTGATGGCCACTACTTGTCTTAGCATTGAAACAGCTTTTAAAAATGAAGTATGACAAGAGAGAAAGAAGTTAAAATGAGATTGGGGAACACTCAAGGCCTATCTAACACTGGATCTCCGAGTCAAATAAGCGTGATCGGAAAACAGAAGCAGAGAAATTTAGGCCTTAGTTCACATTGTGAGGAAAATATTAAAGATAGTCACAAGGGCTAGAAAGTAAAGGAAGCAATTCCCAAAGTCCATATGCTACAACGTTAAGTTCTTGCTGTCTCCCAGGCCTGTAGTCAGTACTCAATTAGCAGAGATGTGTTTGTTCCATTCCCTAACTGAGTGCTCAGTTATAACCAGAAGCAACTATCATGTAATGGAACTCATGCTTTGTTAGCAATACAGAAAAAATAATCTTAAGCATGTTATTTATGTGAAAGAAGCAATCATAAAATGGAAGAGGATATAAGGAGAAAAGTTAAGAGAAAGCTTCTATACACTGATTCACTCCCCAGATGGATGCAATAGCAAGGAATGGGTCAGTCCAAACCTAGGGGCCAGGAGCCAGGAGCTACTCCCAGCCAAACTGCATGTTACATAAACCCTGAGTACCTTCTACCACTTTCCCAGGCACATCAGCAGAGAGACAAAATGGAAGTGGAGTTCTGTATACTTGAAACCACTACCCATATTGGATGCAAATGTCTCAGGCAGCAGCTTAAAACACTGCATTGTAATACCATCCCTAAGAAAGAGATTTTTGCATCCAAGACGTAATGATAAATTTGTGCATTAATTCTGTTAAAGTGAAAGGGGCAAGAAAAAACTTCCAATAAGAAACTGATAATGAAATATTCATCAGAAAACGTGTGTGGAAGTCAAAAGGCAAGAAGAATTTGGACTGTTGCAGTGGGTTATGGTGAGGATGTGATTTTATGGAAAAATAGGATAGCTCTCAGGAAGGTTACATCAAGCTTGGGGCTAGATTTGAATAGCTTAAATATAAAATAGGGATTAGCTTTATTACATAAGGTCCATGGAGACTAAAGTTTTAAGGAGAGAAAAATATGCAATCAAGTTTGTGTTTTAGAAAGGTATCTGTAGGTGGATCTTCCAATAGGTAAAATGAAGATCGGAGCTAGCCAATATGTTTCTAGATGAAAAGGAGGTGGCTGAACAATTGCGCTGGCTGTGTAAAAGAAGAGAGTACAATGAATGTGGGTGTTACCAAGGGTTTACCCAGCAACACTAGATGATGCACCTTTTAAAACAATTTGGCAAATTAGTAAGTGTATGGAATGCTGTATCTTATTTTATTTGCAAATCCATATAGCACACTTCCTCGATACCAGGTATTTTTTCCTTACTACTCTACAACTACTGACTATTTCATTCTCATCCAGAAGCCCTATGAAAGAAGTACTATCACACCACCACTTGGCAAAAGAGAAACCTATTGCCTGCCGGGATCTCAGCATAAGATGAAGCAAAGTCAGAATGAGAACCTACAAGTTTTAAATTACCAGATGCTCTGCGCTCTGGCCAATGGGGCTGTCTTCTTCTGTGCAAATGAATCCTGAGGAATTTTAAATATTTAAAAAGTAAAAACTGAACCAACAATGATAGCATTAACATTTCCTAAACACAGAGATTCATACAAACTTATTGTTACTTTCTAAAGTCAAAAAAAAATGCCCCTTGGAGATCAGTTCAAATAATAAAATAAAATAATTTAGAAGTAAAATCAGTGAATGTTGGCAGACAAGATATATTTTATATTCCTTTTAAAATTATTATTATTAGGTATCTGTAGTTACATTTGCAAAGTAACAGGCTTTACAAGACATTGTTGTATTCACCATTCTGAACCATAAAGAAGAAAGGGTTGCTTCATCCTAAAATATGAAAACTAAAGGATGAAGAATGAGACACAAAATACAAATGAGAAGTGATTTTTTCCGAGCTCTAAATCTTCAATTAATCAAATTTTTAAAGAATGCCACATGGTTTCCAGTTTACTCCAAATCCTGCTTTGTTGCTTCCAGTTCCCTTTACTTTTTGCTCTTAATGACATAATTCTGAACTTGGAAGGTGATGGTAGGGTACATAACCAAATAATCTTTCTCTGAGGTGGCAGGTGGCAGATGAAGTTAACTAAAGGGTTCACATAGATGTTTGCTTCTTCATAGGATTTGAAATTCAAAGCATCTATGTCAGAGATTATGTTTCTGATCCTTTTTATTCCTAGTAACCTTGTGAGATAGGAATTATCACAAAAAAGGAAACTGAGCTAGAGGGATGGGAAAATGTCTAAGACTTCCTGTGAATGCCTTTCATTAGCACTGGAGTCATCATGCCAAAAGCTAACATTTGTTGATTTCTTTCAGGCCAGGTATTTTGCTAAGTCGTTTAAATGTGCAAGTACCTGTAATATCCACAATATCTCAGAGACATACCTTGTGTTAATTCCCATTTAGAAGATGAATAAATTGAGTGCTAGAAGGATGGTGACCATTCCCATACCACATAGCTAACAGAATAGAATGAGGACTCTAATTTAGGCAGATTGACAGAGTTCAGATTCTTAATCCCTATACCAATTACTGACAGCATATGTACTGTAGGTAACAAGACAAAAAAATATCACAAAAAAGATTGTGCAAGTGCTTGTCCTCAGCTACCAGTACATACAGTACTTTGGCCAGTGATTATCCTGGGTTTTGTTTGTATGTTTGTTTGTTTGCTTGTTTTTTTTCTTAGACCATTGTCTCCATCCGTGCTAACAGAGACCAATTTATTACACTGTTGTGATTTGATGTGTTGATTTTCCTCGCAAAATTCAAGAGGCATAGAGGGTTCGATTACTGGTTTATTTTTAAACTCATTTTGTTTATCTGAAGTGCAAAGAAAGAGAAGTCTTCACACTGACTCACTACCTAAATGCACACCAACAGCCCGGGCTGGCCTAGGCTGCTCTAGGCTGAAGCCAAGAACTGGGCAATTGATCCAAGTCTCCCACATGGGTATCAGGGAGCCAACTACTTGCACTATCACTTTCTGTCTACTAGCCTGTGCAGTAATGGGAATCTGGAACTGGGAGCAGAACCTGAGCTTGAATCCAGGAAATCCAATATGAGCTGTGTGTGCACTGAGAGCCTTTTTAACCACTATGCAAAACACCCTTGAGTAAATCAGTAAGTGATGAATGAAGGCAGTCATAGCTAGCTACATGTGTTCTTTATAAAGAACAGTTTAAACATAATCATATTGCATTAACTTGCTGGCTTTGCTCCTGAGGAGCAGTTCCTTCTTTCCAAATGTACTTCACTGAACCTCTGCGGCAAAATTCTTGTGTCTCCCAACCTGATCAGATCACAGAACAGTTGGATTTCCTACTATTCTAATACCATATATTTACATTAAATACATTTTACAATGAATTTTCATATATGGTATCACATTGAATTCCTTTAGTATCCAGGTTATAGTATATTTTTATTTGCTCACCAGGACTAAGGGAAAATATTTTGACTAAGTGACAGAGATTGATTCAGTTCTCTTGGAGCTCCTTTCCTTTACACTAAATGCATGTCATATATATATATCTACTCCACTGCTCACCCAGGGTGGAACTCCATCAAGCATGACTTCTACAACTGTGATTCAATGAAGAGACACAGGAAAGCAGGAAGTAAAAGTTCCCACTTGTGGTTGATCTTTACAGAAACTCTCTTCAGATATAAACATGGACCAGTTGCACTGGGTTCTTAATATGTAAATGAATCATCCAATTGATTGTTGCAGGGAAATTATTGTGCTCAAGGAAATGAGCCAAATAGTAGCCTTGCATTTGAACAAATACCAAAGTCCAATGTTCAAAAGGTACCAGAAGAGTAAATAAGAGCACAGACTGAACCCACGGTACTCATTCCAATCCTGGTTCAGCCATTTACTAGTTTTGTGACATCGATTAATTTACTTTGAAACAAACCAGAAGTGCAAGAAAAAAGTATTGGATTTTTTCTTCCCCTGCTCTCCAAGTTTAACATGAAAAATGTGCGCCAAAAAAGTAATGGAGAGGTCTCATTGACTGTTTTCACTCTGTGAGAATGCTAAATGGACTTATTTGCTTTCTCCTAATTGAGTAGCTCTAATAAGCTTGATCAACTTTCCCTCCCCCATCCAGTTTTGTAGTAGAAGTTAAAAAAAAAAAAAAAGCCATTCTCCGTTAACTGTGTTACCGTTTAACAGTCACCAAAAGAAACTGTTCCATCATGATGTCTTCGGAATTAGTGAACTAGAACAAATTCAGCCCATTTTATCGTATGGCATCAGGCAGTGCTGAAATGCAATTTGTTGTGAAATTTGTTTTTGCATTTGCTATTAGAAGCCAAGTGTTCAGCTCTTTTGCAGCTCTCCACTGGACCTTATCAGGGAACACAGTAGCTGGAGGGCATCTGTGGCACTGCTCACTCAGGAGGAAACTGAACAGCTGTGCTTTTGACAGCTGGAGCAGGCCTGATGTCCATCAGCAAATATCTCCGATACCTTGCACTTCTCCTTAGCTAGTAAGGGGCAGGCAGAAGTCTGTTGATTTGGGAATGAGGTTTTTTTTATAGTTGCCAATTTGCTTTGGTGTCAAAGGGAAGTTGTTAAGCAAAATTGATTATTGTTATGCAGACATTTGCTATCTTCCTTTTCATAAAAAAATGGAAGATGTATGCATTCCAGCAAAGCTAGTAGGCTCTCAGCATATAGAAGCACAATAAAAGCAAGCATTTGGCAAAGTGGTCAGGTACACATCCTGTACCAGAGTGCCTGTGCTCCACCCAACTCACACATCTATTTCCAGATCATGCCCTTATGGATACCAGGAAGGAATAATGAAAGCTCAGGTATCCAGGCTCCTGCTTGCCATGTGGGAAGCGTGGATGCCCTGCCCTGGCCATTCAAGGCTTTGAAGAACGAACCAGTGGTTGGGAATTCTGTCTCTCTTTGTCTGCAATTCAGATAATAATAATTAAAAGGGGGAAATCAAACAAAACAACATAATTCAAAAAACAAAGCAAAAATGAGATTAGCTTTGCTATAGAAAAGGAAAAGTAGCCCTTGAATGTGTTGCATTTCCTGGTTAATTTTTATGTGTATGTGTGTATAATAAGTGTGTGTGTAATAAGAAGAAAGAGATAAGTCCTCCCTTAGCACCTTCTCACACAGCAGTTTGGTTTTTATCTCTTTGTCCTGCCTGAATGTGGACTTATTATTCATGAACACGGGGGTGCTTGGATGTTAAATTTACCTTTTAGCATGATGTACCAGTATACTTGACCACAGAGGAAATAAAATCCAGACTTGATGACGGTATCTGTGACAAATGTAACTGAACCCCCAGATCATGTGGGCATGACCAGGGCTGGTCACTTACAAAAAAAAATGGCATTTGGTTTTATAGGTGTAACTGGAAATGAAATAACATAAAATTTAAAAGTTACCAATTTAACTCAGCACAGAACGCGTTCAAATGTCTGAAAGTGTCACAAATGATAGCACAACACTGTGCTTTGTATTTTGAGTGAACTTTTGTCAATACTTCTGCATGAAATGGAGAACAGGTCCATATTACATGCAAACCACCTTATTTCAAAGTTCTCCCATACCCATGTTCTCTTTTTAGTTAGGATACTTTAAAGTGTTTACTCCTCTTGGAAAAATAATGCCAGGAAAAAGATGTAAATTTAGCCCTAGGTAATAATCTCTCTAATAGAATCTGAAACCACTGAGCCCAGCAGTTTATTAAAGCACCTTGAGGAAGTACATTTTACAACGTTCATTCCAGAACTTTTTTTTGTACTATATGTCATGTTTCATTTTAATTTAATACATAATAGTGTTATAATAAATCAAGTTTAATCACTATCTTTACATAATCTTAAAAACAGTCATAAATGTTGAGATTTTTCTGGAATCTCTTATAACTTTAGACTAGCCATATGTTTTATAAGCAAAAAACTAAAATCCAAGGAGGTGAGGTGCCACACCTGTGTGACATAGTGGAGAGACAAAGCCAGCTCTCACTCTACAACAGAACACTTTTCACCATGCACTGCAAGTCTAATGTGTCACATTGACATGAAAAACTGTTTTCTCCAAAGAATCAATCACCAGGTCAATACCTCCTTAATTGTCTAGCTTCCTTAATTGACATGAAATTATACTCAGGAAATCCATGAATAATTTTAGATGTTATTACAGAATCTTGTATCTCAACATGCCCAATCTATTGTTTCTCTTTACATAGGTCTCCCACAACTTACTGTTTGGCTGTGTGGGGTATTTTAAAGATGGGAAAAGTGAACAGTTAAAACCAGTGAATTTGACTTGCTGCTCACTTGATTTGGTCTAACTACTATTGCAGAAACAAATCAACAATATGGTTAAAATAAAAACGTGTAAGCAGACACACAAAATACAGCAATAAAAATTTGAGGAAAGGGTTCAAAGAAAGTAAAAACTAGTATAAAATAAGTGTTTCAGCCTAGAGGAAAACCATAACAAGGCCATGGAATGGCATATAGCACTTGATTTGTATGAATGATGTCACCATTATTAGCATTAGGATAATAATTTTATGACAGTCATTAACTTAATTTTTCTCCTACGAATGTGTTAATCTAATATTTTTAAAGAATGATCTTAAATAACTCATTAGTAATCATGTGAGGTTATTATAGTGCAAATGTCTCGGTCCCTGTTAGTGGACATTATCCTTGTTAGCTTCAAATAGCAAAATAATTATGTTGTTTCCAGACTGATGCCCACTTTGGATGTTATTATGTTTTACAACACATCAGAATTTACTAGTTTATTCAAGAAATAAAAATGCTTGTTTCTAAACTTTTATGGTTCATTGAGTTTTGGGAGGCAGCATGGGACAATACAAACAGCACAAATATTAAAATTTTAGTAGAATTAGTTTCAGATTCAGGATGGTTATAATACTGACATACTTGTGTGATCTCAAGCTATTTAGACTTTCTGAAAATATAGCTTTTTTTAGTTTCAAACTAAAAAAAAAAATAGTACCTGATTCTCAGAACAGTTGTGCGAATTAAATGAGATAAAATATTGAAAGTACAGTAAAGAGCTATTTAGCAAAATAATTACCAAATAATTGTTGATTAATCTTCTGATACAAAATGTGTTGCATACAGTTATATTTAATCCTGTAAAGACATTTTCAACTTCTGAATATCACTGAGAAGGAAATTTGGCCCAGAAACTTCAAATGATTCATTTAAGAAAAAAGGGGGAAGGAAGGAAAGAGATAAGAAAGGAAAGATGAGAAAGAGGGAAATATCACTGATAATGCCCGGCAATCTCAGAGTGTTTACACTGTGTCATTCAGCTTCTAAGTACTCCACATACACTCACTGCTAGGCTGCTAATAAGAAAAAAGGTACATGCACTGCTCTGGGCCTTCTTTTTAACAATGAGGAAACAGATTTGATAAAGGCTAGATAATACAGCTAAAGTCTCTGAGCTAATCAGCAACAAGGTTAGTTTTAATTTGATGTAATTCGGCTTGAGAGCTATATAATTAGATACTAGGCAATAAAACCTTTGACAATTGGAAAAGAGACAGAGATTTCTATGTGTGCCTTACATATCAGTGCATAGGAAAGTACCAGCGTTTATGCAAACACAGCCATACATGTAAGGGTAGACATATTTAAGACCTAAGATGTCAGCATCTCATCTGACTGTGCCAGTTGGGTTCCTGGCTATGCCACTTTAGTTCCACTTCCTGCGACCGAAGAAGCAGAGAAGAAAATGGACCAAGGAACTAGGTTCTTGCCCAACCCTGGCTACTGCAGAAATTCAGATTGTGACCTAGTGGGTATTCTCTGTGTGTGTGTGTGTGTGTGTGTGTGTGTGTGTGTGTGACTGTGCCTATCAAACAAATAATTAAAATCTTTAAAAACCTACACACAGACTATACCTATTGCTTTATATTTGCAATATCAAGAAAATAAAGTTTTCTGTACCAACAAACCTGGAAAGGTATTTATATTCTCAACTCATAAGAGAATAAGGAAAGTAAAATAGAAAGTTCAGAGAAATAAAAATTAAGGAGTAAGATAATAGAACCTACAAGATATGACAAGAGCCTCATTCCTTCATTTACACTGAAGAAATGGAAACAAAATTAACCACCTGTGCATGAGGAAATTCAAAACAAATTTGTGCCACAAAACAAAAAGAATGAAGTCACAGGAAAAAAGTTAGCTGCTTTGTTGGCTCAAGAAAATAGAAAATAGTTTACTGCCATCTGAAAATATTTTCCAAGAAAAAGAACAGTAAAATTCTGATTGTGACAAATTATTATTAAATAAGAAATAGTTAAAGTTCATAGAAACAAATTTCAGAAACATTTGCCGGGGATCCAAGAAAAAAAAAGGAAAAACAAGGTAAGAGTTCTCTTTCAAATACTATTGCAAAAGCACGCAACTGGGGGAAAAAATGAGTGCTACTTTATAAGTGTCCCAGATACGCTTGTTGAAAACAAAAAGGTAGGATTAAAAATGAAATAATAATAAGCATATGTCAAGTTAGGTTGTGAAACTGACAACCTCCTAACTTGTTTTTGAAGAAAATGAAGCGTTCTGACCTGGCATCTCCCTCCTTGCTAGTGCTCAAGAGCACACACAATCCCCCTCTCATGGTCTTCTCTTGCAGACGCAAAGGTGGAAGGACATAGTAATTTTCGTGTTATGTTGATTATTTCATCTTGTGATGGTTGCTAGCTCTGTTTATTGTGTTGATGGTCTGTTATGGCCATCGTATTATTTACTTCTCCCATTGAAGATGTACCATGATAGTGTGAACTTTGCTTGATTACAAGGGTTTATAGAAGCTGCTACACCCAGGCCATGTTGGGCCCCACTCTGAAATTTTAATAAGTGAGTCAATGGTGTAAAGGAATAGTACAATAAGAGGTAAATGACATACAAAGGTATAGAAATTTATACTTACTGATAGAAAAACTTTGGTTACTGTCATCTTTAAAAATGCAGGAAGAGGAAGACTTACTTAATGAAGTTTTGTTTTTCAGGTTTCCATGGGCTAGTGTTTTATGAGAATCTGTATTTTGAAAGTCTTTATGGACTCATTTGTACTTGTGTTATTACTATCACTACTGTTATTATCTGGAAGTAAATATCTGTGAATCTTTGTGCTTTGCTGTGTGTTTAAAATTAGATGTGCAAAGTCATGACCCTCACAAACAATATGAAATAGAGGTTAGTGTATCATTCACTGTAACTAGTAAAGAACTTAGTTCATGTTTTTACAGTATGATATGATTACATCAAAGGTACTGGTTTGAGTTTACTAAATTAAATATGTTTATATTATGTTCCAATAAGAATACAAAACTTGATTGGAATTCATTTGGAAACCATAAAAATTCTTTCTACCTGCTGTTTCTTAGTTAAGAGAAAATTCAAATTTGATTCAAGAAGGCATTCTTTGATAAGTGATTTATAATTTTGCTGCTTCTAATTTACTGTAAGCAAAGCATCAGATTAGTAATGTGTTTAATATGAGTTATTAAATTCCCATTAGACTAAATTGCCACCACTAGAGATATGGAAAATTCCTGTGAGTTAATTTGCATTCTTCACCTTTGCTTAAATACTATACTTTAAAACAGCATGTCCTAACATATTCTCCCAAGAACAATAAGGCATCTAATGAACTGAAATTCCAAGCTCTCTCTGTTATTTTTTGACAATAATAATATGAGTGTATATGAAGGATTCTTGAAGGTTTCTTATAATAAATTTGATGAATACATGAAAGACACAAATTCCAAATAATATGTTAAAATCCCTTATCAAATAATAACAAAATGAAATTTTACTATGTTTGTCCAGTTGATTTAACAAGACTGTGAATTTAAAAGCAGCTTCAAATTTACTGATTTAATATTTGTTTTTAAATATCATGCAATTGTAGTGTAAATCACTCATCTATGAGTCTTGGAAAAATTGAGCCAAAGTTTTCCTATTCAATACTTGGAAGCAAAGGGTTTGTGAGGGCTGTCTATGGAACTTGAGACCACAATAATTCTTAAAGACTAGAAAACATCTTAGTGTATTAATGTATGATTCAGGACTTGTTCAAACATTAATAGATTAAACTAAATGAATTGAATCTTTTAAATAATAGAGTAATGTTACACGGGTGGTATATCGGGCTTAGTCGCCACTTAGTATACTCTGATCCCCTATTAAAGCTTCATTCTAGCACTCCCAACTCTGCAACTGTACTCCACTTTCCTGCTAATGTGCTAGGAGGCAGCAGACAATGGTCTACATATTTTGGTCCCTGTTACCAAACAGGTAATCTAGATGATGCTGACTTCATCCTGGCCCGTCCCAGGCTGAGAACAAGTCGAACAAATTTGGGGGAGTTACAAAACCATAGACCTCTCTATAGCTGTTTCTCTGTTTGTCACTCTGATTTGAGATGAACAGAATTTTTTCCTTTAAAAAAATCAACAATTACTTCAAGATCTTGATTTTGTAGTGATGATTAAGAGAACTCCAAAGAGATAGGGGGGCAAATTTCAGTAAAGAGATGTTATATGAAGAGATGTTTGCCATGACAACTGTGGTCACAGGGTTACATCAGCCATATTAACTAATGAAACAAGACTTGTGCATATTCACTAACCACAATTTTGCAAAGCAGATTTACCAATTCAATTCCCCAAAGCTAAAGCGGATATCAGGCTAGATTAGAAATCTGAAGTCCCTATTTTTGAATTGACATGAGTGCACATCTGTTCCCTGGTGCACAGCATTAATTTTAGCAGTAATGCAACCAGTATTAGTCTGGGCTGACCCATAAAAGCAGTGGTTCACTTGGGGAAAAATTTGCAATGTTCCCACTTTAATCTGATCCCCAAATCAGAGACATATCGAGCCTGCTTTTATCCAAACTCTAAATATTAAGGGCAGAATGAGCAAAACAAGCCAGGTTGTACTGCTTCATTTTCTTCTCCTAATCCTTCTTAAACTCTCCATAAGTTAATCTTCCTAGAACTCTCCTGTGAAACAGTCATTTTTAAAATAGAATTTTATTTTATCCCTAGGACCCTATTCTTTATTTTAAAGCATGTATGGATTTTTTGAATTCTAAAAATGCATGCTTCCTAGAGCAGGAACTGCAAAAACTTGGAAAGAAGGAAATTAGCATTACTTGGATTAAAATTAAATTTAACTTATTTGGATTTATGGAGGGTTAGGAAGCAGTATAGATGGAGGGAACTAACTTAGAAAACACATTCAAATTCCCATGGAGTTTCTAGAAGTATACTGAAAGCAGCATGGGTTTCAATGGCTGAGGTTTAAGAAAGGGGTCAGGTTCAAGTTAGCCTTGATGTTAACCAAAAGACCAAGAAGTGATATATCCAAGTTACACCATTTGGCAGCTCTGTGACCTTAGGGCATGACCTAAGCTCTCAAAGACTCAAACAAAAAGAATAAGATTCTTTTTTAGAAATATTTGAATTTTTAACCCAACAAAATTATCTAAATTTTCTGGCCCTATCTGGCACACGATACATGCTCCCAGAATCATGGCTATTAGAATGGTTATTGATAGTTGGAGATGACAAAAAAAGTATATAGATCTCAACAAGGAAAGAATTCTGCAGGTATGAACACTGTATGAGACTCTTCAGGAGTTTGAAGAAGAATGTATTTCCCAATTTGAAAAGAACCTGGTGTGAGAGGAGGAACCTGATATAATGTGGTGTCCCCAATGTGAATCTTATAACTTGTGACAGTTTGCTTTGAAGCATTTTGAAACAAAAATTTACAACTCGGCCTAACAGTACTAACAAGTTGCAAAAGAGCTGTCAGGGACAACTTGAATATCTACTCAAAATGGAAGATGTCCAGAAGAAAATGGAAAAATTTCAAACATACGCATGTTAGAGAAAGTATAATTTCTCAACATCTTGCATAGGGAATTTTGGCTGAACTGTAGAACATAAGAGATCAATCGACTTGATCATTAAATTTATGTCTTAGTAGAGTGCAAATACAGGTCACATGAATAGATGCCACCAATCTGTATTACAAGTACTGACAAACTTTCTAACAATTCCAAATCCTAGTGTCTTCTCGACTGTGCTGTGCACTGTTCATGTCCTACCAACACTATTCAAAGTTCATCCAAACGGCCTGTCAATCTTAAAACTTTTCGTCATCTTCTCTTTGAAATAGTACTTGTTACACTGCATTTGTGTGCACTTCTCTTAATGGATTTCAACACAATCTCTTTCAATAATTATTAGCATAGCATAGCCTAAAAACCCCAAAAGAAAAAGAACACATATCACCATGGTCATTTTGGTATATTTCAAAACATTTATGCTTTATACACAGTAAAGCACAGTAAATATTTAGTGGCTATCATTAAAATGATTTAATGGCTGTGGTACACTTATCCTCGCAGAATTAGTCGTCCAGCTCAAATGATCAGGTTATTTCTATTAAATGAATAATCATTTTAAATGGTGTTTTGCAAACAATAAAACATTATTTTCGACTTATAAGTGCATATCTATTATTATAAAATATTTGAGTTATTTTTATTCAAAATATTATGTAATGATGTCTGGGTCAAATTATGACCCTGTAATAACAATTCAATTTTTTAAGAACATCATTTCTGCAATATTATGCTAAATTTACCATTTTATTTTCTATCCTATTGCCTTATTAATCAAAGATATAGTAGTTAATATTTATGTAACTCTTAGAAGACTTATTAAAATGAACTTGTGATCAATAGAAGTAATGATTTAAAATTGTTCTACCTTCACTATTGCCAAATATAAGTTGTTGAACCAAACACTGCATGAGTTTTGCAATAATAATAAATAAGGGTCAGGTCTTTCAACCAAATGCAAACACAAGTGTTTGTTTATGTTTCATTTCTTCCAATATACTTCCACTTAGCTCAGCACTCCTTATTACACTGCCTGTTTTCAGAGTTCATTTTAGTTTTCTTCTTACTCCTGAAATGTTTGTGGTAGAATCAGGCAAGTTTATGTTACTTATAAAGACAAGAATGCTTTTCCGATGATAGTCACTGTTAGTAGTCAAATAAGCCATTTTTTTGTATGAATTCCCCAATAGTTATTCAGAGATGTCTATTCTATTTCCTTGTGTCTTAATAATAGTCTGACTGTTCTAACCCTCAGTGAAACCATGTTTAGAACACAAGTTGAGATATTTGCAGCATGCACTGTTCTTCATGTAAGAAGAGATTAGCTTTTTCATAAAAGCTTCTGTTGAATTAGGGAAGGATTTCTGTACTAGAGAGGACAAACACAGGGGAGACTAATCAATGATGGTTTGTGGAGGCTCTAATAATTGCTTTGTTCTGAAGATTTTTGCAGTTTTTGATTAGAAAGACAAGGTAACTGCCCCCTGCCAACCAAAACATTGGTGATTGTTGAGACTTTCCTAATACCTTTTTTAAAAAATGTAATTTAGCATATCTCTGCCAATGATGGCAGCTTTCATAAAGCTTTGCTAAGTGGTGTAAGGAAAAAAGATCATGAAATCTTCAACCAGGTACTTTGGGTTGGAATCTTGTGTTACCCTAGGCAAACTTCTTCATTCTATGTGTCTTAAAGACCTCATCTATAAAATGAAAATAAACTACATAAGGATAATATCAACACAACTCCTTGTGCATAGATACACCTTACAAGAATACACTGTCTTCCTTGTAGAGATTTTGTACCTACATTATTTCAATAAAAAAAGATTTCCTGAAGTGATCTTTGGTGGGCCGGGGAGGGAGGATAAAAGATAATGCTATAGATAAAACGGATTCTTCTCAAATTGTACTAAGTTTTAAGAATATGTTTAGTCGTCGTACCAAAAGTATAGCAGCCAGAAAAACTTCCAGTAGAAGATACCAGGAATTCAGCTCAAATTTCTTTGATTCATTTCTTCCTTCCTCCTGTTCATATTTTTTTCTTCTCAAAAGCCATCTTCCTTTTGGTTATGACCGCCAGCAGGAACAGCCACATCCTGTTTCTTGTTCTTCAGCATCAGGATTCAAAATTGTCCCTTAAAAAATGGCCTAATTTGTCTCTGCCTTGCTGTGATTAAGACACTAGATCTTCTGCACACTACTACTGAATAAAACAATAAAACCTTAGTTAGTTAAGCTGATTTTTGCCAATGTACAAGTGACCACCACTAAGGTGGAAAGACATGATGCACCATACTGCTAGCAAGTAGAATAGCTAGAGGCCTGATGCTAATTTCAGTGATCACAGTAGGCCATTCTTTTCTACCAACTGTATTAGAAAAACATGCAAAAAAGTAGTAACTTTTGCATACATTAAGTATGATTTTAGTAAAATCATTTTAGAAAATAATTTTATTTACTTTTCATTAGTAAGTTGATTTTTATATTGTGAATGTTCGTGACACTAGATTTGATGCATTTCTCAAACTTATCCAATTCTTTTTTTTTTTTTTTTTTGCAAACACAGCAATATGAGGCTACATTTTGCCAGGTGTATATGCATGTGAATCTTCCTCATGTTACTCTTCTCAGGCCTTATCGTTTATTTTTGTTTTGATCTTATATTCCTTCTTCTAACTAATCCTTTATATCAACACACTGCAGGTGAGTTCCGAAGCATGAATGTAGTCTACAAACCCTGTTATTTAGCTACAAATCCACCTTACATAGGTGTACAAAGGGCAACTGCATTCATTCATTACTTAAGATAAACCGATCTGTTTCATGATAGGACAGTATAGTAGGACCCTGAATAAGGGAATGTGCTTAGAGTTCTTCAGTGTTTTCTTAAATAAGTCCCTATCCTAGCAGTACTAAATAACACACAGCACACAAAGTCCTTCCTGAAGGAAGCAACTTAGCTTTACCTGCATTGCAACGCATCCCTGCACTTGTTCTTTTTCTAATTATGTATAGGGAGGATATCTTGTCTCTGTGTGTACTCATTATCAGGGAACCTCATCGATCCTTAATCATAATCCAATCTGAGCCTCATTCAGAACTCTTGACCTGCTCCTCGCATGCTTTGGGTGTTTTGTAAATAATTGAGCATAAGTTATATTCTCTTGACATGGCTGAGAAGTTCTCTAGGAACCACCCAAGGCAGATGAATCTGTAAACAAAACATATAACCTAAGGATCAAAGATAAATCTCAGTAAGGGAATGCAAATGTGTACCAATTGAATAGTAGCCATCTGCCTTGGGGAATTTGAAGGTTTCTTGTATGTAGTCATTTAAGACGAAAGAACATAATGTTCTTTAAGATACAATACTGAATATAGACACCTTAATTCAAAAAAAAAAGTAATAATAAGGGATCTGTACAGTTATTTTACAACTTGAATGAATTTTGGACTAGGTTAAACTAAAAGCATATGCTTGAATATGTCCCTTTGTAACTCTATTTCATTGAGATACAAAAATGTAGACATTACAAACTGAATCATTAAAAATATCCAGCAATGAGAAATTAATGAAAATATAAATCATCTAACTAATTCAGAGCAAGAGGAAATTCAAATGTTATCCTTCCACATCTTGTGTCTACCACCAGCTTTGTATACGCTAAAAGGTCTTTAAATTTTAAGTGGCTTCATGTTAAGTCAATGAAAAAAAGAAAGATGAAAGAAAAAGTAACAAAAAACTAATTGACAGAAGACTAAAACACTGTTCAATGAGGATTAATTGGACACATAGTTGAAAATGTATAAAAATGATATTTTAAGTTTGCTTTGATTTTCCAGTGTGTATTTTAAACCAAGTTGATTTCATATGTATTTATAATCTAATAATCTTCCAGTGAACACTATGGAAGATAAAAAAATAAACACTGCAGAGCTACATAAAAAATTTAGTGCCATGTAAGATGTAAAGAAAATAAAACTAAAGTACAAACATATAATGTATCAATAAAATTTTAAGTAATCTTGAAGCTGGCATTGAGATATTGCACGTTAAGCTGCTAACTGAAATGCCAGCATATGATACTGGAGCATCAATACTAGTTCCAGCAGCTCTGCTACAAAACCAGCCCCAAGCTAATGCATGCAAGAAAGCTGTGGAAAATAGCCCAAGTAACTGAGCACCAGACACCCATAGGAGATACCCAGATGACTTCTGTCTGGCCTGGCTCTAGCCATTGCAACCATTTAGGAAGTGAATTGTCAGATAGAAATTTCTCTCTCTCTCTCTCTCTCTCTCTCTCTCTCTCTCTCTCTCTCTCTCTGTCTTTCTCTCTCTCTCTCTCTCTCTCTCTCACACACACACACACACACACACACACACACACACTTTCTCTCTATGAGTTCATTTAATACAAGAATGAATTAAATATTGTTGTTACACATATCTTGCCAGTGAGAAAAAATAATTTTAATTTTTAAAATTACTTCTTTAAAATCGTATAACCTACAAGTAAGAATCCCAGACCTGACTGATTTTCAAGCAAGTGTTCTTTAAAAGAAAGGTAGATTGAGACACCACATTGCTATACTAGTAGATAAGCTACTTAGTTAAGTTTAAAGTGCTTAAGCAGAGATGCTGTGTTATTCACTTCTGAAATTTTCAGAGCAACCAGGCTCGCGATTTCCTTAGTAAATAATGAGTGTTCAGTTTGATGGATTATGAGTGAATTGATGAACTAAATAAAAGCTTCACATTTGATCATAATTGTGACTGTTTGACGTAATTTCCCTCTGTTGTAGTAAGTAAGAAGAAACCTCAAAGGCAATGGAAATAGCAGTTATTCAGCTTTTGGATAATATGATTCTTACAATGAACTTCCACATGTATATTCTTAAGGGTAGATCCTTACGGTTCTCATGAGTACACTGAAATTCAGGTATGTTAAACCCCTGCTAAAAATTAGAAACAAGTGGCCAAACCTGGGCTAGAATCTTTGCCTCCTAACTGTTACCTCCAGGGGAATATCATCTAAATGGCACAGCCTTTGTATCTATATCTAGCCTTTATATGTGTGTAAGTAGATGTATATATAATTTCTCCAAAATAACATAGTTAAGGAAAGTTCAGAATGTTTTTTATCTAATTACAAGCACTTATGAAACAGGCATAGCCAATGATGATGAAATTTTATGATCAACTGTTTCTGGAACTGCTTCTAGGTAATTATTCTGTATTTCCCTTGATAGTGTATAGTTCTTTTGATTTCCAAGTATTATAAACAATGACGTAACATTAAGAAATTGTCATGATGTGCACATGTTTTCTTCTCTTTTGCTTTTAAGAGATAGTGCTGACTGAGGAAAACTGCTAATTTCTGGCCAAAAGTAATGATATTCTATATAGAGCATGGTGGTTACTGCATTCAGATGAAAAGCTTCAAGTCATATAATTTATTGAGTACCACAAAATCAAGATTTTAATGAAAAATAACAGAATTTCAAAGGTTTATATTATTGAGATACATACTGAACCACAGAGGAGCATGGTTCTTACATTCTCCAAGAAGTATATCTTACCTGGGAGTATTAGTAATAGATTGCACTGAATGAAAGTGTGTATTGATAATGGGCTCTCACCCAAAGCATTGCCCATCTTTCAACAGATCAGTTCTATACTCTATGGACAGAATGTTCTAACTAACTTTGTACAAATAGGGTATAAATGAAACACTCTCGATGAATTATTTAAATAATGTAAAATTTAAGTACACAGGAAGTTATCTTGCTTTAACCCAGATTTATGCTAAAATGATGATGGTTTTCAGTGATATTATTATGTCAGCCTAATGATATTTATTTAAAATATATTTTAAAGGTCGGTATAAAAATTCATATTAGATGTCTACACACTTATGCATATATTCATATAAGCAGTTACTATATTATGTAACTGTTGGCCCTTGATAATATCACTTATCTAACTTACTAGAATAAGAAAATTAATACAAAAAAAGCTGATTGATTAATTAAGGATACAAATGTTTTGTATAATAGGAAATCAAAGTGTTTCCTACCCCTGTATAATGCTGGGAAATGCAACATAAATTCTTTCTGAACGACTGCTTGCTATCACTTGGGTCAAAGCAGCACGCTTAATCAGGGAAATCAAACCCATGGAACTCAGAACAGGAACTGCTCATCTCTTGCATGTCCTAACACAATATTCTTCCCTATCTCCACTTGATAGGGCAATATACAAACATTTGTATACGTTTACAAAACCAGAAGAGATTGCATTTTTAACGTCCTTCTTTTAAGTAGACTTCAGATGACATAATTATCATTTACCTGCATTAATTTTCCCCCTCGATGTGATGTTTAAAGATTGTATGTGACCTTGAAAAAAGCAATATTCATGACTTCAATCCATTACTGCAAATATCAGTTATATTTATCAGGTTGTGGATTTTAGTGCAATGTAATTTAACGTAAAAATAAAAACAAGCTGGTCACTCATTATTTATTTAGATCTAATGGAAGGTTTTTATGTGGAATTTTATAGTCGGGTCATGTGCCTTTAAATAGACAGGCAAAACGGTGAAATGGAACATTCTGTTGACAGGTAAATGTGAATCAATCTGGTTTCATTCAAAAGAAAATAATCAAGCTCTTTTCAAATCATATAAAATGTAAAATGATTGCGTGTGGCGGAGGAGGGGGCCTTATCAGGCTCCCTTCTCAGGGAAATGATCGCCGTTTTCTAGCTGGAGGAACAGACGCTAGGGTTTATCTTGCGACTCCTCTGCCGCCTCCGCTGTTAATGAACAGTTGATTTTCTGTAGCTGCTCTGCTTCCCTCCTCCCGTATAAATTAGTTTCCCCAAATCTACATCTAGCCTTCATTCTCTTATCAGTCAGGGAAGAAAAGATGATTATTTCATTATTGGCTTAAAGAGTCTTTCATCTTAAGCAGCGTGCCTCTGGTTTCGGGCAGACATTTCACAGTCTTTCTATTTGTTTTATTTTGTGTCTCATCTTAATCAAAGCCCCCTGAGACGGCATCTTTTGTAGGAACCAACAAGAATAAAGAGACATTATAGATTGTTACTTTCACAGAAAATGCTCTATTCATTAGGAATTCCCAGTGGAACTGAAATGGGGTTGAATTCAAATATGTAGAAACAATTGGAATCACATATAAAGACCCTTTTCATAACTAAGACACCTGCCTTTCAAGTCACTTCTTAGCTTAGTGTCCTTCTTTTGAGGTTCAGGTTTTACTGTATTGTCACAAGATAGCTAAGTGGAAGATATTTTTCAGTACCTTAGTTAATTTTTCCACTTTGTAATTTTTTTTACATGCCTCCTTTTTCATCTTTATCATATGAAGTTTAACATTAACTCTGATTTACTGAGTAGGCACTGCCCTGGATCCCTGAAATTGAACAACTATAGAAAAAGTGTAGGTGTCATGCCCTCATTTTTAAAATTCAGATGATTCAAAAAGAGTTTCAAAGTCCCAGTCTCACACTGTCCCTGCACTCCTTTGATCATATTTTGATAAATTTTTCAGAGGCTCTACTAGAACTGGGTTAGCTATTTAAGTAAAAGACTGCTTATGTTGAGGCAACATCAAAATAGTCTAATAAAAAAACTGTGCTTCTCCTTAATGTGCTAGTCAAGGTTTCTGTCATCTGCAACAACAACAAAAAAAATCAAAGATATTCAAAATATCTAACTTCCCAGTAACCCCAAAGCCAGCTTCCAAGAAATATTTAATTATATCTTACTTTCATATAAAAGTTAACTCTCACGTATGGGATCCTCCAAACATTTATAGAAAATATGCTCTCCTAATTGCATTTCCCACAAACTTTTTCAAGTTTTCTAGTTTGCATCTTTTAAATAATTACGTGAGCCACACAACTAAAGTATGAATTGGATTCTTACTGGATCTAGGTGTATATATTAAAAAATATAATATAGCCACATTATGTTTCTGCAACAAATAAATAAAACATTGCTTTAGAACAATGTGGTCATGATTGGGCATCCAGTATGTTACAGCTGTTTACCCCTTAGGCACAGTACACTTAAGTAGGGAAGTACTTAGACATTACATTAGTTACTGCTGCGTAGCAAGTCATCCCAAAACCTAACAGCTTGAATCCATAACCATCTTCATCTCAGGTTCATTAATCAACATTGCTTAGCTAGGTATCTTCAGCTCCATATCTCTCACAAGATTGTAATCAATGCATCAGCTATGTTAGTGTCATTTAAGGGCCGAATACTAAGAGGATCACTTCACATCTGCTACCATGGCTTTCGTGATGCCTCACAAGGTCTGCTGAGTGTTTCTAGACCTTGCCATACAGACCTGGCATAGTAGTAGTCAAGAAATGGCAGCCAACTATCACCATATGTAAATACTGACATGTAGTGACACCAGTCACTACTAATTTGAGCTAACAAGCAATATTCTGTCGCATTTGAAGCATCATTTTGTTGGAAATAAGTCAAAAAAATCCAGCCCACATTAAAAGGGAGTCAGTTACACAAGCTTTGGAATTCCAGGAAATAGTAATCTTTCAGATTCATGTTAAAAACTGTTTATTAAAATCTCTCCTTTACCAACTTTCCTGCAATGGAAAGCCCTCCTAATTATAATGTAGGCTCTCCCTCTTCCACAGTCCTCAAAGATTCATTCTTCCATGATTTGCTAGAGGTGCTACATTATAAGCCAGTAGCAACTCCAGACTTGGTGACTTAAAATGACATAGTTTGATGTCTTAATTATATTACATGTGCATTGTGACTTGATAAAGGATTCTTCTCAAGTTGTCCCCAGTCACGTAGTTTCCCACATTACTGCATCTAGAGAGAAGGAAAAACTAATTGACTGTTGGGATCCAATGGGCTTCTGCATGAAAATGATGTGTGTTGCTTTTGGTAAAATCATATGACCGTATGACTTTGAAGGACACAGGAAGTTTACTACATTTTCCAGACTCAACTGGATCATAGGTTATAACTCTTCCCTCTTCGAGCCCAATCCTTCATTCCCACTCTTGTAATTCACTACCCTAACCTACATTTTCAAAGCAAATGTGCCCACCACGTGATGACAAAGATGTTATACAGCAGGAGCACTCATATATTTCAGGGAAGTACCAATGTGGCAACCATGTTAGAAAACAAATGGACATTATGTACTAAAGATGAACATTTGCATACTAGATGATCCAATAATTCGACTTTTATTATATATAATCCACTTACTAAAAGAAATATTTATAAGGATATATATTACAACATTAATTGTTCTTTTTTTAAATAAGGTTTCATTTTATTTTTATCTGAAAGACAAAGTTAAAGAGAGGAGACACAGAGAGAGAAAGATCTTTCATCCATTACTTCACTCCCCAAGTGGCCACAAGTGTTGGAGCTGGGCTGATCTGAAGCCAAGAGACAGAATATTCTTCTGGATCTGTCACATGGAAGCAGTGGCCCAAAAACTTGAACCAACATCTGCTGCTTTTGCAAGCCATAAGCAGGGAGCTTGATAGGAAATGTAGTGGCTAGAACATGACCTGGTGCCCATACTGCATGCCAGCATCAGAGGTGGAAGCTTAGCCCACTATACTATAACATTAACTCTTAACTGTTACTATTCTAGGTTCTAAAGATCCAATTTCCATCACCAACTGATTGGATACATAAAGTATAGCACATTCAGATGACATTTGACCATCATAACATGAATATTAGAACATCAATAATGTGATGAAAGAAACTAGGCATGTAGTAACATGTAATATATGATTATATTGGCATAATGTTCAGAATAACTCTAAATCATAGTTAGATATCAAAATAGCATTATTTTCCTTGGGAGGGGAGCAGTAGTACTTGGAAGCAATGTGAGATTTGTGTGTGAGAAATGGTCTGTAGAGTCACATGGTGCAGATAGAGTTCTGGTTATTTCTGTGTGTTTTAGTTTGTAAAATTTATTGTTTACATACTTTTTATAAGGTCATTATGCTTTCATATTTTTTTAATAGAAGTCACGTTTAACTTGCTGAGGAGAGAGCTAACGCTTCCAAGATTTCCTGCTTATTGTTTTAATGGATCCACGTAAAAACACACACACACACAAAGGGAGCAGAGACAAAACAAATTCTTTCCCTCTTTAGTAAGGGTTTTAGTGATATAAGTCACAATTTATATCACAATTTGTATAATCTACATAATGTGTTATAAAAACATTTTACTCCAGCAATTTTCATTATGTGGCATTTTTCTCCTTGAAATCTCATATTTAAAATACAATATTGGTGCCAGAGTTTGGTGCAATGGATTGAACTGCCATCCGAAATACCAGCATCCTATATGAACACAGATTCACACACCAGCTGTTCTGCTTTTGATCCAGCTTCCTGGTGTTGATGGGGAAAGCAGAGGAAGCTATCCCAAGTGTTAGAGCCCCTGCCACTCATGGGAGATACCCAGATGGAATTTCTGGCTCCTGGCTTTGGCCTGGCCCAGTGCTGACTGTTGTGAACATCTGGGTCAATGGACCAGTGGATGGAGTATCTCTCTGCATGTCCCTCCTATCTCTATAACTCTGCCACATCCAAATGAAAGTGAATAAATCCTTTAAACGTTTAAAAATAAAGTATATTGGTACTGAATAAGTTGGTTGCCATGTGTACTGAGGTAGCATTTGCTGTTGAGGTAATTATTATTCAGTTAACAAACTGTCGGATCACTGAGTCCCACAAGTAACATATAATGACATTACACCAAAGTTATGGAAGAGAGAAAGAGAAAAAGAGAAGAAGGATGGAGGGACAGAAGAAAAGGCAGGAGGAGAGGAAGATATATTATTTGGGAAGCCTAACATCACTGAAAAAGCAAGGTTTAAAAATATGCCCTATAATTCGTCTATTATAGGCTTCTACTATGGAATCTGTAGTTGCAATAAGGACTTGATCATTTTGCAACACAGATCCTTTATGTATTTAATTTTTTTTCCAGAAAGCTTGTTTTCCTGTTGCTTACTATAATGCAAAGGATTGACTGTCTTTGAACTTGACTCAGTAGAAAATTTAGGGACAATGACTAAAGAAAAATATGTGCAAATAATTCTAAACCAGAGAGAAAGCTTCCTAATAAAATCTCTTTAATATGTAATTTGAAGCTACTTTTATAAAGGTCACAATTGCTTGTGCTAATGTAGAACCTGTTTTAAAATTACATGCTATTTCAATGATCATGGTATTTTTCTATTTTAAAATAGAGTGAGCATCAGAAATAAAATTCACAAGAAGCAAATATTTTTTGAAGTAGATAGAAAAAAAAGGAGAAATCACACTACAACATATAAATTCAGACATTCTGTTGAAATACTTTACTCAGGTATGGATTTTTCAAATCATTTAATTTAATAGAATCACAGTAAAGTTTAGTTTTTCAGATTATAACAGAAGGGGATACTGCCCAGCAAAAGTCAGAGTATATTCACCAAATCTGACTTTTTTTCCATGTCACAGTTTGGAAAATTTGATTCTCATTGACTCCATTAAAGACACTGCTTCTGAGATTTTTTTTTAACTTGGAAAAGTGGGAAAAGACCAGATTTAAGGCAAAAGTAAATTAACATTTTAAAAACTTCTCTAGCAGGACTAGTGCCCTGGCACATGATATTAAGCTGTGGCCTTCAGCACCCACATGTCATATAGGCGTCAGTTCAAGACCTGGCCACTCTTCCTCCCATCCAGCTCCCTGGTAGTGCATTTGGAAAAACAGGTCACAGGTACCCACATGAGAGACCTGGAAGAAGTTCCTGGATCCTGGTTTGGGTTTGGCCTAGCATAATCACATAATCATTCAGTCCATATTTTTTCTCGTCTCGTCTCTTCTCTTTCTCTCTCTCTCTCTCTTTCTCTCTCTCTCTCTCTCTCTCCTCTCCCCTTAAAATATATAAATGAAACTGTTCTACAAATTGTCCCATGCAAAGCAGCCTTTGTGGCAGAGAGTTCAGGATACCAGTATCACAAATCAAATGCCTAGGTTCAAGTCAAGCCTCTACTTCTAATTCCATTTCTAATTCACCTGGGACAAGGCCAATGATGACCAAAGTCCTGAGTCCCTGTAGCCCACATGCAGGACCTAAATAGAACTGCTGGCTCCTGGCTTCAGTCAGGTTAGTTGCCGCTGTTGTGGATATTTGGGGACTGAACCAGTAGGCACATATATTTTTCCCTCACTATCTCTCTCATTCTCTGTCTCTCTATTTATATTTATATTTGTACTTATATTTATCTCTCTCCCAACCTTTAGTCTATCAATTACTCTTTCTCTGACAATATGATTTCAAATTAAAATCATCTTGAAAGAAAAACCTTTCCATGCACAAATGTAAATACAGTAAGCAACTGTATTTTACAGCTGGCCAGTTAGAACTGACTGTGGACAGATATACCTTTATACCTCAACTCCTCAAGTTTTAAGTCACTACACAGAAACTTTGCAGAAAGCAGAGAAATGAAAGAACACTTCACTGAAATAATTGTCTTCTGTTTTCATTCTGTCATCCGCAATGGGCATGATCTATGAACTGGAGTATTTTAGTTGTGCTAAATCAGCTGCCGAAAATCCACTTCCTTCTGTTTATGAGAGTTTATGGTCTATGTTTTTCTCAGTGTCCAGAAAAGATAATAAAACTTGGACTTCCTAATAATTTCCAAATTTAGTCACAATGTAAAATTTAGTCAGAGATGACTTACAAAGCATTGATTATTTGTTTCTGGTTGCTAATAAATGTTTCTACTGCCTCTATAACAGAAGTTATTAGACTGATATATGTACTCTGAGAAAGTGTAGCTTTTAAAAAAGTGTTCTCACAAAAGAACATGGAATAGTATGCCTTAAAAGCTGGGAAGAGTAGCACAGATACTTGGCTTTAGTTAACACACACCAAAAATTAATTATAATGCAGGTATAAGCTCTAATTTCCTTAGCAGCGTTCTGTAATGTGCTAGAGTAAAGGAGCTCCAAGTTCCCAATACAAGGACGTGACCCACATGTAAGGACTTGTGAAACTTAAGTACTCTAATTTAAAAATTACACATTATGTACATGTATCAAAACCATCCCACTGTACCTGTATCCCAACATAGGCAGAGCTAACATCTGCCAATTAAAATGTTTTGAAGAAACACAGCCTTTGTGATGGTCTAAAGAGCAGAAAAATTGTCTCGAAAGTCTATGAATGGACCCAGCAATGTGGTTCAATGGCTAAATCCTTGTCCTTATAGGCTAAATCCTTGGCTAAATCCTTGTCCAGGATCCCAGTCTGTGTCCTGGTTGTTCCATTTCCCTGCCAGCTCCCTGCTTGTGGCTTGGGAAAGCAGTAGAGGCTGGACTAAAATATTGGGACCCTATACACAAATAGACCAGGAAGAAGCTCCTGGCTTCTGACTTCATTTGGACTCTGCTCAGCTCTGGCCACTGAGGCCAACTGGGAAGCAAAACAGCTAGTGGAAGCTCTTTCTCTCTGTCTTCTCCTTCTCTATATATATCTGCCTTTCCTATGAAAATAAATAAATCTTTAAAAAAATAAAAAAATTGTAAGAATCCAATGTGTGTTTGCCTGCTAACTAATGAAACATTTTATTGAGGTCTATACATATGCATGTATAAACATTGATGTGAGTGAGCTATGAATTTATGAAAACTTCAGAAAATTTAACTTAAAGGTACCTTTCAGTAATAATTTAAGTGATGAAACAAGAGTTTGAACAACTTTATACTTTAGGTTAAAATGCAGCTATGACCTGGCAACAAAGGCTTTTTCATTTACTAGAGAGGTAGTTAGGAGCTTTGACCACTTCCTCTCTGTTTCCACACCTAGATAGAGTTAGAAGTAAAGAAAGTATTCCAGAAAGTTACATTGTACCAAATAAGAGTAAGTGGATGACAGTAAAGAGACAGATGAGTGGCTTTTATGAGGAGTTCTGTTGGAAATGGCTTCAAACAGGTGATTGTCCAGCAGGAAAGAGTGGATATGGTATTTTTGACAGTAGGCACAAGGAGGAAGAAATGTACTGGTAGTATGTATGTGAAGGTACACTGACTAAGACCTGATATTGCTTGTCAGATACCTGTATTTTTGTCTAGACTTCAAAAGCAATTTCATTGTAATATGTGAAGAGCACAAGGTCTTGGGTTCTGTGATTGGTTATTGTTTTGAAAAGGAAAGAAAATTACCTTTCATTTTCTCTCCATTGGCATTAAATCCCCGGTGGAGGTTTGAAGGACATTCCAAATTACGCAACTGCGACCGAGATTTTAAGGCCTCTCCTTTTGACTGGGGCTGTCAATACCCCACAAAAAGACGGCAAATAGAAGCCAACAAAAACAGTTTTGCAGAGAGACTTCCATGTTTCCACTTGCTTTGAGTCTCAGGCAAAATCAGACTTTATCTTTAAAGGCATTTTCCAAAAATATATTTTGAAACCTATGTCTTAGGAAGCCTTGCATTTATCAAAAAAGGAATAATTGTATTGACAGTAATATTACCTATATAATTTTAGTATTTTTGCATGAAAGTCTGTTATTTTTTTAAAGATGGACACCATGTATCATTCACTGTTGCCAGGGTCTGAGCTAATATCTTCTATTAGTCAAAACCAGGGTGGTATTATAGTTTACATTCTAATGTAGAATATTAAACAAATCAAATAATCTTAGTGTGGAAATGTTTAAATTCAATTACCCAACTCAATGTTTAAATACCTTAAAAAACTAATATTTAGTTATTGTTTCCATAAACATCCAGTAGGTGCTCCTAGTGAGAATGAGTTGATGCATGGTCATCCACAGAAAGCTCTAGTGTGACTGCATCTGTGTACTGGGCATGAGTGCTGATCCAGGAAGCTGTGGCTAGGGGATATGTTCTTCCAGTCATGTGTCTGTCCTGCTCTGTGTGCACTGGGACTCACCATAAGAAAAGCGGACATAGAAGGGAAGAAGTCAATTATGAGATGATGTTAAGACAATCTCTCGTAAGAACACAGTCACACTGTTACATCTCAGTGGAAACAGTTCTCTGACTCTATAGCAGGAGGAATGGGGCAACGTTTTGGTTAACAATAAGCCTATTTCTGTGACTAGGAGAGTGTAGTAATAAGAGTTTGGGGTCTAGGACATTCACCTAGTTGGAATTTGCAGTGTAAGAAATGTGCAGGTAAGCGTTTTGCATGACATGACATTTTCCCGGAGCTTTGAAGGAGGAGTAAAAGTTTAACATGTTCAAAAGCTTCAGAAGCAAGTGCTCTACACTGAAATAGATGTTCTAAAAACAAAATAAGAAAAAAAGAATTATGGTTGATTTTAAGTTCATAAAATTATTTTGTTGGGGAATTGAAATAATGTGCCTTTTGCTTCAAGGATTTGATCTTTCTAAATTAATAATGGGATTTTTTCACATAAAAGTTATGATTATCAAGTTTGGGATTATTTCATGTTTATTAATATCAGGATGAGTAGAAATGGGACATGATTTGCATTGAATTGGTTGCCTAGAACTCAGGGGTGGGGATTTTTTGCTGTTGCTGTTGTTTGGACAAAATCCATTTGGATATTTAGCCATACAAAATTATCAATTTAAAAATTACCTGCTATGGATTTCTTGAACTTTGAGTGCCACCTGCAGTTGCCTTGGCAGCACTAGACCAAACGAATTCATGAGTAATATGGCTTACCAGCTTGATGATCCTGACTCCTGAAAGTGATCCCCTTGGAGAATCAAGATGGCTGAATAGGGTATGAATACATTTAAACTGATTGAGAATCGTTAGCCAGGGTCAAGCAGAGGGGGCACATTCCAGAAAACAGCAGAGGACCGGCTGAAGGCAGAGCAGCACCTGGAGACTGGTGGACACTGGAAAGCAAAGGAGACAATGCTGTGTGGCATTGCAGTGACTGTAGGGTCAGTCAGTGAGTGGTGATCTGAATTCCTCCAACAGATGGAACTCCACCAACAGCCTGGTGGGAAGAAGAGTTGAACAGGATCTCAACAGGTGAACCCAGGCTAAGAACTTCCTATCCTGCTGATTTATATGATTTGACCAGAAGCAGACACAGAACAGCGGATCCTAAACAAGCTCTGCAGAAACAGGGTGGATTTTTCAGTCCAGAACCCTGCTAGTGCCACAATGGGTGCCATTTTGTGTCAGGAAGCAAAGTTTTGGGATGTAACTGTGCATGTACTAAGCTGGGAGCAAACATATTTCTGGCTCAGTGCATTGAACCCACCTGGCATCCTACAGGTTCTACCCAAAATTGGTGTTCATAGCCCCCAGACCTGACACTAGAAGGATTCCACCAGTGGCACATCAGGCACCATTTCGTACAGTGTGGCAAAGGCTGAGATTGGAGAGATAATAGCTTTGCATGCACTGAGCTAGGAGTAAACTACCTTGCAGCTCAGTGCATTGTACTGCTTCCACAGGGAAAATAATATTGGCTTTAGCATCCTATAGGTCAAAATAGGTCCAGGTGGGCCTCAGAAATGACAGCCAGCCCAAGTTCCAGCAAGATCAGCACCACTCACAACCTAGTTAGTCAGGACATTTTGTGTCTCGCTAACTCTAGGAACAGCTTAGACAGAAAGTGGGAGAAAAGTTGTACAGACAGTGGTGCAACCTCACACAGGATCACAGAAGGTGGAGAGTGGCAAGCCAAGAGCTGGGGCTACAGAGACCTTGGTGGAAGCCTAGCACAAGAGCCCAGAACTGATCTCACTTGTGGGAGACTGCAAGCAAAGAAACGTGCCAACCACAATAAGTAAAACCAAATTGTAGCCCTGTGGGTAATACAGCTGAGAAATCTGCCCTAAGGAGAAGAATATTGCTAACCAGACATATAAGGACCAAGAGCAAAAGAAGAGACAGAGGCACAATGAATATTAATGAAGACTCCCCTGCAAAGGAGCATAAGTCTTTGCCAAATTCAGAGTTAACTGAAGAATACATCAAGGAAAAGGGGGATACAGAATTCAGAAACTCACTATAAAGCTTATCAACAATGAAAAAAACATGGAGGAATTTAAGGAATATGTCACACAGCACGGAGCAACACTAAAACAAATCAAGCTGTTATTGGAAATGAAGGATGCAATAGAGCAAATTAAAAATTCCATGTAAAGTCTCCATAATAGAATGAAGGAGATAGAAGAAAGAATCTCAGAATTGGAAGATATTTCTTGTCACAATGGGGAAGCAATCAAAAAGCTAGAAGTATAGGTGGGTCAAAGAAAAAAAGTATTCAAGAATTAAGAGATACTATTAAAAGGCCAAATATAAGAGTTATGGGTGTTGATATGGTACAGAAAGAGAAGCTGGACTTAAAAATGTATTTAGTGAAATAATAAAGGAAAAGTTCCCTAATCTGTAGAAAAAATTAAGAAACAACATCTAGGAGGGACACAGAACTCCCAGCAGGCTTGACCAAAAGTGATCATCACCACAACACATGATAATCAAACTCTCTTCAATTGAACATAAGGAAAAGACCTTTACATATGCATGTGAATGAAATCAATTTACATATAGAGGAATGGAAATTAAATTCATGGCTGATCTCTCACAGGAAACTCTACAGGCCAGAAGAGAAGGACATAGTCCAGATTCTAAAAGGAAAAAAAAAAATCAGCCCAGGACAACATACTTAGCGAAGCTTTCCATTGTATTTGAAAAAGAAATAAAATTCTTCCACCATTAAGAAAAGCTCAAAGAATAAACCTCTTCCAAACCTGCCCTACAAATGAAACTTGAAGATGTTCTTTTGACAGAGAAAAAGGAATAGCACTCACCAAACCAAAGTCAAATGTGAAGAACATCCCAGTAAAATAACAACAGAAGACTAAATCAAACCATGAACAACCCATTGCAGTAATGACAGGACCAAGTAATACCTATTTATATTAATCCTGAATGTAAATGGCTTAAATTCGTCCATTAAACATCATAGATTAGTAGACTGGATTAAAAACACAAAACCCATCTACGTGTTTCCTACAGGAGACACATCTCACCAACAAAGATCAGTACAAAGTTTATGTCATGGATTTTGATGTTTTTTATTTTATTTTTATTTCTTCAAAAGTCTTTTTCTCAGACTAAATTCTTCACTGACTCATAGATCATATAGTAGCATCATTTTCTTCGAGAAGTTCCTTGGTTTTTTTCATGTCTTCAGTGACGCATTAGTCATTTAATAGCACGTTATTAAACTTCATTGCACAGCACATTTCTGTTCTTCCTGTTGTTGATTTTGTTTTGTGGCTTTTCATTTACAGGGATGTATAGTAACTGTGTAATGCAGACTATCATATTCAGACATGAGGATACAATGCAGTATGCATCTCTACCTCCAGACCAAAAATGGACTCCCAATAAAACTGTTAGATATATGTGGACAAGAGGATGCTTAACTCAGCCAATGTCCATGCCCATAATAATGGACTTATGACTATTTGTGATGAACTATACTATTGCAATAATATAAGGGAAATCAGTGGTGGGGAGGAAATTTGGTGAACAGTACGTGAAATCCCAGAGCATATTAAACCGTATCGTAAAGTAATCATAATAAAAATGGGAAAAAAGTGATCCCCTTAACAACCTTAGGTGCTCAGATACAGACGAACAAAAAGTAAAGTGCATATTATGTCTATCTCACAATATATCATGTAGTTTTAGAAAGCAACAAACCAGAACAACTAGTTCATTTGATAAAAAAAGATGATGTGTAAGAAAGTAGTTTAGCCATTTTATGCTAAATATGACAATCTAACATTTTAAGAAATAATCAATTCTTACTGCTTTGTAGCCTGCGGTCAAAAGAGATTTTCATCTGGACATTTGGCAACTCACTATTTCAATAAACATTTGCATTTTATAAAACTAGCACCAGCTTTTCATTAACACTCCTAATTTCTCTGTCTCAATACCTCCTAAATATCCCATAAAATATGATGGTGTCTTAAAGCTACTTTAAGGTTTGAAATATTTTACAGTAATTGTTGGTTTATGTCTTTCTAATTAGGTTTTGGATTTCTTGAGGCCAGGAACTGTCTAAAGACACAGTGACTTACACAGGTAAGTCCATAGTGCCTATTATAAACCTTCTTTTCTTTGTGTCATATTATCTGCTTCAGGACTTGACACGTAGTCGATACTCAACATACATTTGATAGTATTGATAGTTAAATAGAGTAAACAAATATTTCCTTTAATTCACCTAATATGTCTTCTATAAAATATGTTAAATTTGAGTTATTATTAGCTTTGAATTATTATATTTCTTTATAAGCATAATGAATGTACTCCATATAAATATAAACAATGTATTCCAAACCATGGAAAAACAGAAAAACAGAAAAATGGTCTGCTATGGGGAATTTGTCTTTCCAGTTCTGAATCACAGACAATATTAGGCATCACTGTGGGAGAAGCCTAACAATGGGTTAACGCTGTGAATTGGAGCAGCAGAGGTCTCTAGATTTAAGTGTTGAATGAATTTCACTGTTGCTGCATTGAAGTTATCAGTTCTTGGTGGTGGTCTTGCCTACATTCTTTATTTTGGTTCTTTTGAAAGCAACAAAGCTATTTATTAGGAAATAAAATAATTGATTAGGACATAAAATGAGAGGAGAGATTAGCAAATGAATTAGCCAGTTTTTGAAAGTCTAATCTTTGTTAAACAATAGCAGGTTATCATGTACTGCATTCAGTTCTCATTATTTTGTAACTCAGGTTTTTGCTATTAACCTAGTTTTGTTGCCTTGCGTACCCTTTCCCTAATACAAACATCTCATCTATCATAATAGTTTCATTAAATTTCTCTTTCAAGTACATTTTTTTCCTCACTGGTTTCAGCTTAATAGTGTACTTCTTTAAAAAACCAAATAATAATTCTTTGAAGTAATTCCCATATTCTTTCTCCAAAATATTTTATCTCCTTGCTTACTAACTAAATACTATTATCCAGAAAGAATTCTCCGGTGAATTATGAAATAGATCTAAATGACTTTGAATCAATCTTTGTGAACACAAACCTTGGTGATATACTTTACAGAGTTAGAAGTTCCCTTCATGATCAAATATTTTTATGTGCTGAAATTTCATATTCCCAGATTCCATATCTCTACTAAATTCGTTTTAGGGTTGATATTTTCTCATGATTCTAAGAAACAGGAAACTCTGCATGTAGAGAAACTACATAAAAAGCAGTTCAGAAAGCAACGTGCCACTGAAGTCGTGATTAGCAGTAAGCAGAAGGGAAATGGAAATTGTAGTAAATGTATGTCCAGTTCCAAGCCTGTTTTCCTTTTGATTTATCACTGTTTCACTTTCATGTGCTCGGGTTCAGTTTGTGTTTCCATAAGGCTTTGTTGGACATCCCCAGTCAAATCTCCTATATATCTTTGTTCATGACATTCTTATGTTATTAATCATTCTTCTTTATAGTTCAGTGATTGATATGAAACCAGGTCCTATTTTGAGAGTATATTATATTCTATAGTTCTTTGCAAAGAAACAGTTGAGACTTCAATATACTTATTCCCAGAGAATGAATAATGTAAGTGGTATTCTTTTTAGTTCCATTTTTTGTCTCATGTGGTATTAGATGTACTTCAAATACACCTCCATCAGGGACATTGCATCTTCAGGACTAATGAATTCTGTTACATGAAGCAGATTTCATAGATATTAGGCCTAAATTTTCCCTAGATTCTCCACTACTAACTAGCTATTTGACTTTAAACAGTTTTTTCCAAATGTGTGCCAAAGAATTATCATGCATAAAAGGTATATAATAATCTCAATTCTTACATCTGTTGTAGAGATTAAATAAATTCATGTAGGAAGAGCTCTCTGAAACAGTACTTACAGTATAGTATGAGGTATAAAATTGGTCTACAGGTATTATTGTTTTCCTTGGAATTTGGAACCATTGCCAATCTTCCTGTCAAGTTATTCATAATGGTACATTTGAGAGTAAAATAATCAATTCATTTTGGCAGGACACTTCCTAGACACACAAAAAAAGCATTGAATCTTAAGGTTTCCCAGGGCCAGAAATTAAAAAAAACACTAACTGCTTCTATTAAAAAATGGCACAAGTAATAACCTACATCGAATGTTCTTTCCCCATCTTTATTTCCTAAGTGAGAAAAAAAAAAAAAGAAACAAAGTGTCATGACTACCTTTGTCACATTAGAAACGTGCACTTACAAATAGCACTGATTGTTATGAATGCTGTTTGTTGAACACTTAATAACTCCAAAACAAAGTAAGTGTAAGTGGTTTCACAACTTACTCTTCTATCAACCAATTCCAGAAAAATAAATGGTGGTCAAGAAAGTAAAAATCTCTCAAAACTGTTAAATTAGAACAAGAGTTTCAACCTAAACCTTCCTGACTTTCAAAGACCGTGCTTACCACTCAGCTAAAGACAGTGCTCTGACCCAGCACTAAAATTATGCCATTTTACAACTCTGCCATTTCCAAATCATGTACAGTAACATATGTTGTCATACAGTTAGGTGAATACTTTGGAGTGCTGTTTTTTCCTTACTATTTCTCAAATTGTATTCTCCATTTGATTAACAAGACTAGCTCCATAGTGGGTGTTGTTTTAGGGTATTGTGTTAGAAATTCTTTTTCCTTTTTGTAGCGCTTAAATGTACATATGAAACTGTCATATAATGCAATGTAATTAATAAAAAATATATATTAAAAAATAAACTGAGTTCTCAAAAATATCTACATTAATGTTGAATATAACTCTAAACATGTTATAAAAAAGAAGTCTTTTTAACTTTATGCACCTTTAATATGTTAAACAAATCCAGTTTTCATTTTGATATGCATATTGTGCACAAAGAACACTGTACATGTTTCTCATTTACTTTTCATAGCAAATTTCTGAGTTCTTCTGGATCTAAACTTGAATTATCTCCATGTTAAAGTGAGGATTAAAGAAGTCAAGCATCTTTCGCAGACATGCAAGTGATGGTAGTGGTAGAATTTGAAACCATATGAACTCTAAAATTACTGCATTACTGATCATCACTGTGTTTGAGATGATCCAGCTCAGTTTGGGTTCAGAGAATTAGATTCTTTTAATTAGGAGAGTAAGTACCAGACTTTCACTCTCTTGTAAATTCAAGATTGTGGACTTTTCAAAAGGAGTGTCTTTATCATCTATTCATTTCTGTTTTTCCCAAAGTATCTAAAAGAGTCCCTTGATAGCATGAACATGTAAGCAGTGATTTCTTTGGCAAATTGTGTGATATTTAAAAGTAATAATACTATTCTGAAGTTTAAAAGTTTTCAGCATTTGCACTTAGGATTATTGGCCAAGTTTAGGCAATTTGATTAAATGAGCTTTCAAGACATAATCATCAGTGTCACTTTTTCCTGACTGAAACATGCTAAAGCTAGCCAGAAACTGATTAAATGGCAGAATTTGAAAATGTACAAATATGTGGAGAAAACATAGTAATACTGTGGGTTCTATAGCTAACAATTTTTCTTATTTTGGCAAGTGCAAATTAATGTATTATAAATAATAGCATTTGATTATATGCTATGCAAAAGCATGGTTCACTGTAAAGATAAATGCCAATTCCTATAAATGTTTTCATGCAACTAGGAGTAACCTCATGGAATTTGTCAATTCTTACAGCTTCATCAATTAAAAAAGCCAAAAATACTAGGGTTTCTTTACATAATATTAAAAATTGTATGTAAAGGTCTCATTAGTACGATTTTGAAAACACAAACCAAATCTTAACCAAGCCATCCCATTAAATGAGCCTGATTTCAGTTATTTTTAGTAGAGAAGTAATTAACACTACATGGAACAGGGACATATTCAGGTCTCCAATACAGATCTTTGATTACAGTAGCAATGTGACAGTTTCAGGTAAAGGACAAGTTAATCTAATTAAGGAAGGTTAATTGTATATGCAGACTGTGTGACTAAAAGAAAAAAGCTCAGCAGGATATTCTCTGAGCATTTTTGCTTGAGAGAGCTACATTTACTCATTCCAGGGCAGAAACAAAAGTTTTCACATCATATATATAGCTTTCCAAGAAAAGCCTATTAGAATAATTTGCTAAAATTTGATGTAGACCCAGTAATATGTATAATCTAATGGCTCGTATGCAGTTTGATTGTTTTCTTGCTCTAACAATCTGTAATTATGATGATTCTTCACCATGAGTAGACTTAAAATTTTATTCAATGTGATATATGGTTAGAAGTATCGTCTAGCCTATAGCTTCTACATTACAAATTTAGAACTTAAGAAAGTAAATAACCTACCCAAGATCAAAAAGACATTTGGTGTATGTTGTCTGAATGATTTTGTCTTGTCTATTTTTTTTTTGGTTTTTTTTTTTTTTTTTTTGCTTTTCATGATACAATTCCGTATGTTCAGAGATTTTCCCCTTCCACCCTCCCCAGTTACTATCTCTCGCACTAGTCTAAATGATTTTAATCTGCATTTTACTCCACATTATTCTTAATTAAAGAAACTAGAAAGGAAGAGGAAGAATACGGATGGGAAACTAAGAGGAGGGGAGAAGAGGAGAGGGGAGGAGAAATAAAAAAGAGAAAAGGCATGACCAGTGAAAGAGGTCGAGCAGTTCCTCCTTCTGCTCTGTAGCAGACATCCCCATAAAACACCGTTACCCACCCTCCAATGGAAATAATACATGGACGTCTTTGTAGTGCTGTCTCTAATTGTAAGAGATTTCCACAAACTGAAAAACAACTTCCCTGCCTCTGTTTCTTCCCTGAGTCTTTTATTTGCCATACAAAGCATTCATACATCCTTCTGTCATTAATCTCATGACATGGTTTCAGATATTGTGTCATCTGGGGCCTCTTCCCTAGGAGATCAATGGAATTTGTCATGTTTCAGGTAGATGCCTGGGATCGCACAGCAAGCGGTGCCTTAGTGCCATTTTGAATATCCTGGTGGTAAATGGTATCTGATGCCACTATAGATACATAAAAGGCATACTCTTTCTTAAGACTATATTTTTAGATTTTGAAAATTAACTATGCATTTTGTGTGGCTTAAGTTGGTTTTATAAAACAACCAAAGTCCAAAGGTGATTTTTATTACACATTACAGTAAGTAAAGGTCTCTTTTGCTGAATTTTAAACTAATTTTAAAAATATGTTTCAATTTAAAGTCAGGATAGATGTAAGGTTTAATTATTTATTATCAATATCATAATTATCAAAATCATTTTAAATATTTCAGTGGATCAAGGAAACAAGGAATTTTTTTAAAGAATTCATTTAGTTTGAGTTTTTAGTGGCTCAAAATGAAATAAATAATATGAAATCTTCTAAAGTGGCAACATACATTTTTAATAAGTTTTCCTAATTATGAAATATAACAATAAACATAAGGTGTAAATCTTCCATATTAGTTTTGGTCAGTACTCATCAATTCAGTTCTAGAAATAGAAGTTAAAATTAATTAGAATGGAATTTAGGATCTAACACAGTCGTGACTATATTTTCATTATCTAGCCATCTAAAATTGAATTCAAATTACATTGCTGGTTTGTTTTTTTTAAAAAAATTCTTTATATAAAAGGTAGAGTCACAAGAGAAGAGACAAAGTGAGACAGAGACAAAAGATTATCTGTCACCTAGTTTACTCCCCAAATGGCTGAAACAGCTAGAGCCTGGAACAGGGGCCCAAAGACTTGGATCATTTTCCCCTGGTTTCCCAAGCATAAGAGCAGGGAGCTGGATCCAGCGTAGAACAGCTGACATGTGAAGCAACATTCATGTGGATGCTGGAGTTACAGGAATGGCTAAATCCTATGTGCCGCTTTTAAGTCTGACTCAACTTAGTTTATAAATCAAGCTGGAAATCACTAACTACCTTCATATTTCCTGAGAGATGGACAATAGGAAAGAAAAGCGCATAAGATCAGAAAAAGCAGAATGGCTTAAGACAGGGCAGAAACACAGACTTCCAACTTCCTCTGAAAGTGACTTGAACTGAGCAAATCATCTGATCATGATGTTGTAAAATAGATGTACCTGTCTTGTTATAAATCTCTTAAGTTGAATAGATGAAATGAAGTTCAGTTATAGGTGGTGAAATGTAAGAACAGAACAATGAAATTTGCATTCTAAGAACCCATTGAAATATCAAATCTTTGTTTTTCTGTCTCTTTTTCTCCCATAGTGTCTTCTTGAATATTGAATATAGGAATTGTAAAAACTGTCTTTTGTACATTTGATAAACATGCTTCGTATGATCCTATATAATTTATTAACAAGTATTTGAGAGCTACTTGTAATTACTGTGAATGAGGAAGGCCCAAAGAGAATAGTTCACAAACTTGCCTTTGCCCACTTGGCCTGCTATAACAAAATACCTTAGGCTAGATAGTTATTACACAGCAGAAATTAATTTCTGGCAGTTTTAGAAATTGAGACTCCCAAATCAAGACACCTGTAGATGAGGTAGCAGATGAGGGCCTGGCCCCTGGCTCATAGGTTTTGCCTTATTGCTATGTCCTTACCTGATTAAAGGACTAACACAGTTCTTAGACGCTTCTTCTTTAAGAGTGATAGGCAACCAGTGCAACTGCCAGCCGTTTGAGACAGATGTTTATCACTCCAAATGGAATCTGGCTTATAAACACTATTAGTATGAAAAATTTATGCAAGGAAATATTACTAAAATATCGAAGAGAGAGGATTCTTGAAATTTATAAACTTTAGAAGTGAGTAATTGGGGGGAGGATGTGTAAACTACCAATAAAGTAAAAAAAAAAAAAAATCACAGAAGGAAGAGCATTGTTGATTAAGCAACAGGTATGAAGGCCCTGAGGTGGGAACCTGCCCAAACCTGAGGAATAGCAAGAAGGCCAGCATGCTGCAGAGTTGGGCCCAAAGAAGGGTCAGAGAAGTAAAAACCTGCTTTCAGTCTGAGTCTAAGGTTTTCTCATTGAAAAGTTTTGAGCAGAGGCCTACAGTGATTTTTAGCGGATCCCTTAGGCTTGTGATCAGAGTTACAGCCATGACAGATCAACTAGGATGGAGGTCATTGCAATATTGCAAGCTAAGGGTAGACCAGGTGATGGTTTTGGTTTTGGAAGCATTAGTTTAATCTTCAACAGGCATTGCTTTGAAGGCAGAGCAGCCTGGTTATACAGATCAACCAGATATGAGATATAAAGGAAAGGTATCAAAATGGAAGAATCAAGTATTGTAGAGAGAAGAAAGGAGGAGAAAGAGGGAGCAAAAGCAGTGTGAGAGAGAGATTGACTCATATTTCAGAAATATTTTCACTCTCCATAAGTTGTTAAATTTTTTGGATAATTGCATATACTTGCTAGGTAGCCTTTTAAAAAATAAGGTTACTCTGCAACTGCCCTAAACAATCACAGTTATGAAAGTTCAAAAAGTCCCAAACTATGAATACAGGAATGAATGTAAGAGTGCTTATTCTAGTCCCAAGAGATAAAGATAATTTCTGCAGGAATGCAGGGATGCTTTAGTCTAAACAATATTTTTCAAAAGTGTTCAGACAAGGAAAGAAGTTGGGAGAGGAGTAAAGAGAAGTATCATGCATGTGGAAGCATAAGCACTATTAATTTACTAGTATTTCATTGATGGCTCTGTTGATATGACTCTTTCGGAAAGTATTTTCTTGTTGAACTATTTTTTGTTACTGGCATGAAGTTGCTTCACGGGCTGATATTCATGAATCACTTCTTTCAAAGTATGAATTAAAGAACCATTTTTAGAGTGCTACGGTAAGTGCAGAGGTGTACATGAGGATGATTCATATTTGGAAGTGCATTAATTTTCCAAGATGCTCATGCTAGAGTTGTAATACCACTCATCATGTCAGCAGCTTGAGGTACTAGGTACTCAAGAGACAACCCTGTTTGTGTACTTCTTGTTTGTGTACTTCCCGATCTTGGCATCCTAAACACCTGTCATATCTTATAATAATATTTATTAAATAATTGATTTTTTGTAATTTGAAGCTTATTTTTACAGCAGATCACTAAAACAGCTGTGTAAAGTAAATTCACCTTTATATTCTGTGGAAATTTGTGACCCTTTCCTTATAGAATTTACATCAAGAGACTCTTAATCATTGCTTCTATTAAGGATATTCAAATATATAAAGTCAGTCACTAACAGTCCTGAACTTAGTACCACATAGAGAGGGCAAATTTTTGGTCTCCATATAAATATGTACAGTGTCTCTCTTTTGTTTTTTTACCAAATGCGACCATGAAATTCCAATTCCTATCAGCATACTGACCTCGTCAGTACTGTCCACACAGCTGTTTCGCTATAACGTCCCATTTGTCAACTTTGTCTAAACATTTGCTTACACTGCTTTCACATTCCAGGACCCTTAAATTGTTTCCCTCATATTTGTCATGCTATATTCCTTTATTTGAATAAGAAATGTACTTCTTTATAATTCTCTGTGAAATCAAGTATAATTTTGTTTATGTTGAAAACAAAGACCCATCATAATTAAAAATATAGCTTAATGTGAATACCTTTTTAAGATCAAAATTTCTCCAACCCATACCAATTTTTATTTCCTATTTTTTAAGGAAAGATAATTAATCTAGCAGCAAACAAACTCAAAATTATGGATCTATGAAAGTTATTAACCTCTTGATACCCAATTTAGCTTTCTGCAAGCCACAGGAATCAATAACAAACACACCCATCTTTAAAGCAAAGAATTAACAAGAAACTATGCTCTGTAATTATACCTTCAACTTGATAATGTTTATATTAGTCTAAGGTGGCAGTGGTAAACTCATGATACTTCAGTGTGTCAGATCCTTCATAAGCTTTGCTGGGTAGTTTTTCCTATCATGCAAGGGAGAACCTAACCAACTCTGTGCTCCACTTGGCTTGAAAGAAGGGCAGGCACTGCACTTCTATCTATCCTGCCAACATGCAAGCTAGTTATTATTCTGGACCACATGCTTCCCTCCTACTTTCATCTTCCAGTCAATTGCTGTAAGAAGACTGTGGAGGTCTGAAGTTGAGAAATGATGAATTCTTGACTTACTCTCTTCTTTCTTGTTTCTATAAGCTGGACTAATCAATACGTGCATATTCATTATATTTAGTACATTCCATTTTGTCAAATCATCTTTCCAAAGCCTTTTGTCTTCTGAGCATCTGCTTAACCACAGCACTGAAACAGTGAAACTGCTTGTTGCCTTCCATCAAAAATTAGGCTTTGGCCTCATGCCAACCTGCCTGAGCCAGCGCTAATATAATTCACAACTGGAAGAAGGCGATCAATTAATCAATACTATAATTTGGAACTGACCATGGTAGTAACACTCACAGCTATTAGACTCAACTAACACCATTTAGGATTAATGAGGTAGCAAAGGCAGGAAAACCAAAGATTCATCTAATGATATTTCCTTTAAAACCAGACCACCCACTCTAGTTCATTTTCTTTACTATTCAATGATACTACAGTAAAAGTTATTGCAAGCAAGAATTTTAAATGTAATGATTATTATTCAACATGATGATTTGGAACAGGAGTTTTAACAAATATTTTACATATGGATTTCTGAAAGCCAATTCAATTTAATATTAGACTATTCTAAAAAATCTAAATACAGTGACCTGAAATGGCTTTTGTGAGTTGGTGGGTGTTTTCTTGATTCAATTTTATGTAATCAGAGAAGAGTATAATTGTTACTTAGGTATATGACCACCTTTTAAGACACAAACCTTTTAAATAATTGACAGAAAATATTTATGGCCTTATCCTCTTTTAGTCTTATAATAATAAAACAAAATATGAAAAAAGAACCTAAAGTCCTTGAAAAATCATGAAAAAAATACCATCCCAAACCCTTTGGGCAGATCATCAAAAGTTGTGATGTTTACTAATAGACAAGGATTTTCCTGTGGGATGTGGCTCAAACTTGACAATAATATATCATTGGTTCATCACAGAGCCAGCATCTTTAATGTTGGTATTGTTGTTGTTCTTTCAATTTGTTTGATATTGACTGTACTTAAATTCTGAATCCTCAAACTGCAGGCTGAATCAAGGAACCAGCAACCAGGCACTCAATCCCTCTCTCTTAGTAGGTTACAGGGATCCATCTCCATGAGCCATCACCTGGTGCCTTCAACCTTCTCCATTAGCAGGAATCTGGGATTGGAAGTGGACTAAGGCTTGAGCCCAGGGAGTCCAATATGGGATGCAGGTGTTCTGAGATTTGTCTTAATTGTTGTGCCAACTCCCACTTCTGAGTAGTAAAATTTAACAAGGAATATAAGATCTGTATTGATTCCCATTAAAACAAAAGATTGCCTTTCTAAATTTTACATATTTATTGATTGGTTTGAAAGTTAGTTTCAGGGGGCTTGAGTGAGAAGGAATCTTTCATCTGCTGATTCACTTAAGGGACACATCAGCTAAGGCTCAACCCAGCCGAAACTAGGAGGCAGACATTTCTTCTGGGTCTCCCAGGTGGGTAGCAGGGGAAAAACACCTGTATTATCTTCCACTGCTTTCCATTGCCCATGAATAGGGAATTGGAGCAGAAACAGAGCAGCCACAATACAAAACAGTGCCCATAGCACAAAATGACATCATAGGGAGGCTTCGCCGACTATGCTACTATAAGTACCTCAGGAATTTTTCTCACTTTAATCTATCTTACATGTATTAGAATATACTTTGTATGTGTTAGAATATAACCCTGGAATTTGTGGGATTTTGTTTTCCAAATATTTGCCTTCTACCCATAACCGAAAGAGCACTGATAACATAGAAGTTCTCTTAGTTTTGATTAGAGACACTAACATTTGTACATGAAAGAGCCTCAGCAGCTGATGCAGTAGCATATTAGGCTAATCGGCTGCCTGCAAGTGTTGGCATCCCATATGGTATCAGTTATAGTCCCAGCTGCTCCACTTCTGATCCAGTTACCTCTCTGTGGCCTGGGAAAGCAGTGGGGGATGGCTCAAGTCATTGGGCCCCTGCATCCATGTAGGGGACCTGGAAGAATCTCCTGGCTCTGGCTTCAGATTAGCTCAGCTCTAGCCATTACAGCCACTTGAGGAATGAACCAGTGGTTGGAAGACCTCTCTGTTCCACTTCTCTTGCTCTGTAAAGAACTGTCTTTCAAATAAAAATAAATAAATCTTTACAAAAATAAATGCTGCAGGGACCAGCAGTTTAGCCTAGTGGCTAAAGTCCTCACCTTGCATGCACCAGGATTCCATATGTGTACCAGTTCATGTTCGGGTGGCCCCACTTCCCATCCAGTTCCTTGCCTATGGCCTGGAAAATCAGTCAATGACAGCCCAAAGCCTTGGGACTCTGCACTCACATGGGAAACCCAGAAGAAGCTCCTGGCTCCTGGCTTCAGATAGACTCTGCTTAGCTCTGGCTATTGAGGCCACTTGAAGAGTGAACCAGTGGATGGAACATTTTTCTCTCTGTCTCCTCCTCTCTGTATATCTGCATTTCCAAGAAAAATAAATAAGTCTTTAAAATGCATAAAAAGCGTAGAAATAATTTTTAAAAGCATAGAAAGTATAATTAAAAGTACATTTTGTACAGTTTTTCTTAAGTTCCTGCATATTTTATGTTAAAATTATTAACTTTAATAATTATGTTAATTATATAATTATGTTGATGCATTATGTTAATTATGTCAGAACGTGTTAATTATCAACAATAATTGTTATTTTTATAACATGTTTATTATTAACTTTTTGAGGACCTGTTATGCACATTGCTTTTTCGTACCAAAATCAGTTTGTTTCCTAATTTCATTTTCTGTGATACTTTTAAGCTATGTTTGTGTATTATCTGAGGCATATGGGGAATCCTATAAAGTGAAATAAAACTTTATGGCTATCATGAAGGTTTTGAATGAAAGTATTGGATGATAGAAATAGTAGAAAAGAGACTGTATAAGATTTTCTGAAAGAAAGAAGCTCTTAGACAAAATGGAAATTTCATTTAGAAAGCCAATATAATTTTATCCATATTGGGTTCTCCAAATATGAATTTATATACATACTTTAGAGCATCTATACTAACAAGTAGAATTTCATGAAAGGCTAAGAATATGTCCAATTTACTACATTTTTTTTATTATAGAGAAACAGGTCTAAATTTCTTTCCAATCTACTTAAACATACAAAATCAATAAGCAAATGAAAAGTGACTAAATGGAAAGTAAATTTATATGGTAGTGTAATGTTTTCAATAAAAAACTAATCTGCAGTCTTATCCAGATTTTTCTGTTAAAAGTAATCAACTAGTGCTTCCAACACTTACAAATTTGAAAAGTAAATATAACATGGAGCCTTTCATAAACAGAGCAATGAAATAATCAGATCAATATGGAGAACAATGTTGGGTTTTTTTACTTGTTTATTTTTTGAGTTTTTATTTTTATATATTTATTTTTTGAAAGGCAGAAAAAATAGACAAGTTTTATCCACTGGTTCACTCTTCAGTTGCCTACATTAACCTGGAACACAAAGGAATCAGAAGAGCAGCCAAGGGATGCTACCATAATCCAGATTTCTAACATGGATGTGAGAAAACCAACTTCCAATGGGTGTGACCCATTACCACTGCTTCATAGGGTCAGACTCAATAACCTGTAGTGAAACAAAATAATATTACACTTGATTAAGAAGTAAGGTAAAACTTGGAGATAAAAATGAATAAATGCCAAAAAGTAAATTGAAGTTGAAACAGTATAGTAGGCAACCATATTTCATAGAGAGCCTTATGTAAAAGCAAATTCCATGTAAGATTTATGCAGAAAAGACAAATAACCTTTTACTAATTAAAAAAATTATCTCAGGATTATTTTGGACCTTGTGAGCCATATAGACTAGGGTAACTAGTCAGTTTTAACATTTTAGCATGTACAGAGTCATACATAAAATGTAAATGAATGGATCTGGCTATATTCCAAAAGAAATCTTATTTGCAAAACAGGCAATACATCAAATTTAGCTCATGATTGTTAGTTTGTGTAGCCATGTCCAAGAATCCAAATCAAAGATATGAGGACAAATTTTAAGACAAAAGTCTAGTAGACAGAATACACAAATTTGGATACCATTTCTTACCAAAGGAAAGGAAGCTTACTAAGTGGAGGGAGTGGTAATGTAATACACATGTTAGTTATATCATCTCCCCAATAGATGAAATAGTATATGTTGTATATGCTAGTGACAGTACCATTAACATCTGTCAAATGAATTTAAAATGTCATAAAAATAAATCTACTTATCATCATTTCTAGACAACAAACATGGAATGTTCTTTTTATTCTTTGATTGGAATTCCATCTTCCTAAAACCATTGGTTGAATATTTGTGATTATGAAATCTTTAAATTTAGCATAATATACCCTAAACTGTTTTTTAAGGAAATTGGTTATGGACTAGAGTAATATGTCCTGTCCATTTATAAGGTATAAGGAATTAGTCATCTAGTCTGTTCCTGAAGAGTCTTCAAGCAAGGAATTTGGAACTTGGTAATATGATGTGTTGCAACAGAAATCTCTGCTCTGGGAATAATTAACTGCATCACCCCATCCCCCACTCCCAGCTCCAGAAGTTGTAATGGAAATATATTCATGAAAATTACTCTGGAAATTTTTTGGAGGCACAGGGGAGAGGATGATGCAAATTGGTGGTCTTAAACTGAAGGAGGTCAACTGGAGGGGAAAGATGCTCCCCAGAAAATGAATGCATAGGGGCTGCTGAAGACAGCACTTTAGGAATGCCATGAGAAGGGTGTCTCCCAATAGTCCATGAACAAACAAAGAATAGTTAACTTGGAACATCAGCTTTAAATATGCTGAGTCCAGAGAGTATTGAAATTACATCACCTCCAAATATTCAGATAAGTAATGTCTTTTGTTCTCTCTTATTCTCTTTCATTATTCTGTTCCAACAGTTGTCAGAAATCACAGTAAGAGGAGGATGGAGGATGAATGATTGAGCTTAAAATTAGCACAGGGTTTTCATATATTCATGAGAGAAGAGAGTTTAAAGTATTGAAACTATTTTTTGTGATTTAAGGAAATCATAGATTGGTATCTAAACCTGTGCATGGTAGTAATTGTGCTTACCTAACATATTTAGATATAGTGTAAGACTCAATCACTATGAAAATAAAGTGGCAATAACTAAAGAGGGGGAAATGGCTTCTTTGCTATCGTATTAGATTGTTCTGTGACTGCATTTCCTGATTTATATTCATTCATAAAGCTACATCTCTGGATTTATGAACTTTGTTATAAGGGAAATTAGTAGAATGAAATCTGGTTTTAGGATTCTGTATTTCTTCACAATAAATATATATTAGACACATTTCAGAGGTTAGGCACTGTGACACAGACATTGGGAATTAAAAGGAAGTTAAGGTACAATCTAAGATAAAGATCAAAGAAGTGTGTATGACAATATGAAGTTCCCATCCAAAATATATACACCCTAATTCCTGGAAGCTTTAACAATGTCAACTCACACAGCACAAAGGACTGTGTAGGTATGATAAGGTGAAGCAGATGGAAACATTACCCAGAATTGCATAGATGGACCCAGTATGAAAAGAAAGTTTCTTTTCATTAGAGAGAGACAGATGAGTTAGTCGGAGAAGTTGATGTGACAACAGAAGCAAACGTAAGAGAGAAATTTAAAGATGTTATACTGCTGGCTTTGAAAAGAGAGGAAAGAGTCATATGGTACAGAATACAGGAAGGCTTGAAATTTCAGAAGTTAAGAAAAATGGATTTTATTCTAGAGCGTTCAGAAAAAAATTCACATTGTGATTTTAGATTTCTGCTACCCAGAGCTGCAATATAATAAATCTGCTGTTTTAAGTAACAAATTTTGTGGTATTTTGTTACCACACCATTAAAAATTAAAATAGGTGACAATAATAAAGCATGATAAATGCTGATAGGGAAAATATGTTGAAGCCAAATTTCACCAATGACTGATTAAACTAACACAAGCCTCTGAAAAGACTTTCCTCAGGGAATGGCAGATAACTTAGGAAGAAAGACGCCACAGAATTAAACAGAAAGAGTTCTGAAGAAAATACCAGAGAAGGGAGAATCAAGATGGCAGAATAGGGTAAGGACAGGTTTAAATGGATGGAAAAACATTTAATCAGGATGAAGCAGAGAAGACATATTCCAGGAAATAGGAGAGGACAGAACAACAGCAGAGGGGTACCTGGAGACTGACAGACACAGGAAAGCAGCAAAAACAACTGTGTGGTGTTGCAGTGACTGATAACTCCAGCGGCATTCAGCTAACGGCAGTCGGAACTCCACCAGCAACAAGGTGGGAAGGGACTTTCACTGGGAGCTTGGGAGGTGAACCCAGACAAAGAACTGTCCGTCCTGCTGGTCTGTTTGATTTGACCAGGAGCAGAGACAGAGCAGCAGATCACAGATGGGCAGTGCAAAAACAGCGTGGATTTCACAGCCAGGCAGCCCCCTAGAGTTGGGCACCATTTTGCGTAAGGAGGCAAAGGCAAGGGAAAGGACCGAGCATACGCTGAGCTGGTAGTGAACTCATTTCTGACTCAGTGAACTTCAGCAACGTGGCATTCTACAGGTTCCACCCAAGACAGGTCTGGGTACCCCTCAGACCTGATGGCCAGCTTATCAAGAATTCTAGTAGTGGTACATCAGGTGTCATTTTGCACACTGTGGCAATAGCTTTAGGACTGCAGGGGACAACAGTGAACTGCGCATGTGCTGAGTTCAGGAAAACTCACTGAGTTCTGTGGGTTGCACTGGTCCTGCAGGAAACTAATACCGACTGTGGCATCGTACAGGTCAAAATAGTTCCGTGTGGCATCCAGACCTAACGTCCAACAAGTTCCAACAAGATCAATGCCACCAATAACCTAACTATATAGAACACCTGGTGTCTCTCTAATCCTGGGACCTGCTCCAACCGGAAGTAGGAGAAAGGTTGCAGAGACAACAGTGCAGCCTCAGCATGTTATCACAGGAGGTGGAGGTTGGTGAGCCAGGAGCTGGGGCTATGGAGACCATGGTGGAAAGCTAACATAAGAACCCAGACCTGGAACTTGTTGGAGGTTGTGGCACAAGTGGCTGCAAGCAAGAAGTTATGTACCAACTGCAATAAGTAAAATTGCATTGTAGACCTGTGGGAGACACAGCTTAGAAACTTGCCCCAAGGAGAAGACTCTGATAACCAGAAGTACAATGACCAAGAGCAAAAGAAGAGACAAAGGCACAATGAATATTACCTAAAACTCCCCTGCAAAGGAGCAAAACCTATGCCAACCTCAGAGTTAACTGAGGAAGACATCGAAAAACTGGGGCACACAGAATTCAGAAAACTCATTTTAAAGCTTCTGATCAACAATGAGAAGCACATACAAGAGTTCAAAGAATTTAAGGAAGCAATAAAGCAAATCAAGGCTGATATATCAGAAAGAACACAGTAGAGCAAATTAAAAGTACAGTGGAGAGTCTCCAAAATAGAATGAAGCAAGCAGAACAAAGAATCTCAGAATTGGAAGATATTTCCTGTCATCAGGGGGAAGCAAACAAAAAGCTGGAAGCAGAGCTGGATCAGGCCAAAAAAGTATTCAAGAATTGAAAGACACTATTAAGAGGCCAAATCTAAGAGTTATGGGAGTCCCAGAAGGTGCAGAAAGAGAAGCTGAGTTTGCAAATATATTTAATGAAATAATAAAGGAAAATTTCCCTAATTTGGAGAAAGAATTGGGAAACAAGATCCAGGAGGGGCACAGAACTCCCAACAGGCTTGATCAAAAGCGATCTTCACCAAGACACATGATCATCAAGCTCTCTTCAATTGAACATAAGGAAAAGATCCTTTTTTTTTACTGTGGAAGAAAAGTTAAAAGAATTTGTCTCTTCCAAACCTGCCCTACAAATGATACTTCAAGATGTTCTCTTGACAGAGAAGAGGAATAACACCTACCAAAACCAAAGGCAAATGGAAGAAGATCCCAGTAAAATGACAACAGAAGACTAAACCAATGAACAACCCATTCCTAAAATGACAGGACCAAAGTACCACTCATACATATTAAACTCTGAATGTAAATGGCTTAAGCACAATCAAACGTCACAGATTAGTAGACTGGATTAAAAAACAAAACCCATCTATTTATCGTCTAGAAGAGACACACTTCAACAAAAATCAGCGGAAACTGTATCACATGGGTTTTGTTGTTTTCTGTTGGTTTCATCTCTTCAAAACACTTTCTTCTGATTAAATCATTCAATGACTCGTAGATCATACAGTAGCATTATTTTCTGCAAGACGGTTCTTGATTTTCATTTCTTCAGCTACACTTTAGTCATGTAATAGCATGTTATTTAACCCCTTGGTGTTAATTTCTTTTTTCTCCCTGATTTTGATTTTGTTTTGTGGCTTTTCATTTAAGGGGATGTATAGTAGCTGTGTAATGGAGTCTGTCATATCTAGTAACATGTCATTTAACTTCATGGCATTGTAAATTTCTATTTTTCTTTCTATTGTTGATTTGTATCATGACTTTTCATTTAAGGAGATGTACAGTAGCTGTGAAATGGAGACTAACATCCAGATGTGAGAATACAATGTAGTATGCTTTTCTACTTCCAGACAAAGATGGACTTACAATAAAACTGTTTACTATATCTTGACAATAGGATTCTGGACTCTCTGCCATTGTCTATACCTGCAATGATGGACATATTACTGTGTATGAAGAACTATATTTTAGTAATGATATAGAGGAACTAGGTGGGGGGAGGGAATTGGGAAGGGGATAAGGGAAATGCCAGGAGCCTATGGAACTGTACCATAAAATGATAATAATAATAATGAAATGTAAAAAAAAGAGAAAATACCAGAGAAGAAATAACTTGATACATGAAAAATAGGTTATGCAGATGGAAAACTGCTTTTAGCCCCACAAGATGAAGGAAAAGATGAAGTCAGGTTGTAGCCCAGACAGTGAGAATTCTAAAGGTTTCCCTTTATGTTTTTAAGTAATCTGCTAGATGAGAAGGAAACACGAATGAGGTAAAGATTTTAGTAGGCCTGGGAAACTGAAATACTATCTGTAAAGAATGGGAATGAGGTTGTATGGTGGAAAGAAAATAGAATTCCGGTAGGATTAGAAATTATGAGTTTATGTTGGCATCCATAGACCAGTATTCCTGACTTTCCGTAGCAGTGCTCAGTGCTCAGTGCTCAGCAGCCTTTGAAGAAAGGGAAAAAAAAATCACTGTTAGGAATTTCCTAGACACAAATTACCAGTGGCCAACAGGGCATGGGGTATTTGGAACTAGCAAGAAAGTAGTGGAAGATCTGGGAAACACTGGGCCTTCATGTTTCCTCCTTTGACAATGCTGAGTCCTTTCTCATGTGATTATGTCCTTCTTTTTATGATTCGAAACAAAGGGTTGGAAAAAAGAAAGTAGCTTTTAACAATATACTGTAAGTTAACATGCTGAGTTCTAGTTCATGAAAGCATGAGGAAAATTAAATATGTAACAAATTGTGATAGATATGTGTATGTTACACAGTGATGGTGCTATTACTATTACATAATGCGTGACATAGTTTACCATTTAGAGACAAAAATGCAGTATGATACACAAGTGTATATGAATTTGTCTAAAACATATTTGAAATGTATCTGTAATTTTGCCACAGATGCCAATGTACAGCTGTGTCTTTATCAACAAGAAACGTGAGGAGAATGAGGGATGCTGGAATGCTCACTCAGAAGCCTGAGCGAGTGTTTAAATGTGTGCCTTCTTAGGATTTACTTTCTTAATTTGTTTTTCTTGCATTTTCTTGCGTCCGTAGTCTTTCATTTAATTAAAATTAAGTATAAAATTAATTTCACCTGTAAGCTGTCTTGCTGGGAGCCCAAGTGAAAGCCACATGTTTTCTTCTTTCCATTTCTGGATCACCATAACTGCAAAGAAAATATTCTCCAAATGAAAAAAGAAAAGTTAAATATCCAGTGTTATGGAGTGCTAGAATCTATTCTATCTAGGCTATCAAACATTAATGTTCATGAGTTTCTTTTATTCTATTTCTGTGGTAGCACAATATCTCATTTGTAATTTAATTTATTTATTTTATTTATTTGTATCTTGTGTAGTGTTAGAGTACTTATTTATCTTTCTTTTTGATATAAGCACTGTGGCTACAGATTTTCCTCATAAAGCCATTTTTGCTGCATCCCATCTGTTCTTATATTTTGTGCTTCTGTCCAGTAATTTTTTGAGTTTAAACAGAAAGATTTATAGATACATGTCTTTTGTATTCCCCTTGACTGGTACAGATAATCATAAAATACACTATAATACATGTTACGTAATATAGGTAGTAATTATTAATGTTGTTATATATTAGATTTATATATGTACAAATATATATATTAGGTATAATTTATTTGCCTTGTGGCAAAAAGTGAGAGCGTTGATTCATTCCTTTGAAACAATTGCCTGGATAGGATTGTTTTACATATTTGCATCATTGGTAGAAGAAAGAAATTCACAAAGAACAATTCCCCAGCAAAAGTGATCAAAAATATCTTGGGCTTTTCCTGGGGGTTTTGTGTGTGTGAGTGTGTGTGTGTGTGTGTGTGTGTGTGGTCTTTGCACTAGATGTGAGAAGACTTTACAATTCTCAATGAGGTGGAAGGAGTCTAGGTTCAAGTAGAAATGATCTACAACTGAAAAACATATGTCAATATTGTTCAAATCAAACTATGCCTAGGGGGTTCAATCAAAACTACACTGTTTCCTCTTAGATTGAGTGTAGTTTTTCGTTTTTTTGTTTTGTTTTGTTTTGTTTTGTTTTGTTTTGTTTTGTTTTTGGTGCTGTTACTGACTTATCCAAAAAGCAGAACCACTGCTAACCTCTACAGCACCCATATAAAGGGGAAGAAAGAAAAGATTGCTTCTTAGCGCAAATGTAGCCTTACAATTTGAGGCTTTTTATGGAGCAGTTGGGGGCAAAAATATATTATCCTCCTTAGAGGCTCTTCACTGTTAAATAACCCTAATATTTCAAGTTGATTTCTCTAACATACCAATCTCATAGATTTTAATAACCAATGTGTGACACATTAGTAAGTCAGAAACTCACTTCTGAGGACACAAATTCCCAGTAGCCTTTCTTTTGTTTTCACCTTCCCTTCCTTCAAAAAACATAAGGATTCCATCAACTTCTATTTTAAGGTTATGGTCCTACTTAGAGGGCATGTCTGCACAATGCTCTCATCTCATGCATCATAGATCAATTTTCCATACCAAAATGAAAGGCAATCTGCGATGGGAACACAAGATTCTAATTTGTAAAAAAAGAATCACATTCTAAAGTCATGATATCTATAATTTTAAAAATAAGGACAATTCGTTGTTCATTCCTTGATTTTGAATATCACCATTTTGCATTGCTGCATTCAACAGAGAGATACACAACAGGGAAGACTTTTTGAAAATCTGTGAAACCTATATGACAACCAGACACATGATAGAAGACAGAAAAGTAGATTTTGTTTCTTTGAGAGTAGAGGAAACATATGCATATAAATGCAGCAGATCTAATAATTTTACCTAATAAGAGTGTCATAGTATAAAATATAGACAGTGATTAAATCATTCACAAAGTTGATAATTCTTATATATTCAGTCCACTGTGTGTATCTTTGTCTTTCTTTCTTTCTCTCTCTCTCTCTCTCTCTCTCTCTCTCTCTCTCTCTCTCTCTCTCTCTCATATATGTATTTGAAAAGCAGAGATTGAGAGAAAGCAATTCTACAACTTGCCTTACACAGTCCTGAATACTTTACCATCACCTCCTCCCTCCTGGAGCATGAATTAGCAGGGAAGCTAGAGCCCAGGGTCTTCTGTATGTAATGTAGGCATTCAAAGCAGTGTCTTAACCACTCCACTCAACACCTGACCCACTATGATACAATTAAAACAAATGATGTGTTTTTTTCATCTCACCTGTAAATATGCATTCACACACACACACACACACACACACACACACACACAAATTGTTATACACATATGCTGCCAAGAACGTTATCTCACTCAATGTTGGCGAAGTATTTCTTTACCTAAAAAAAAAAAAAAAAAAAACCTCTTGGGAATGTTTCATCTTATCTAGCTTTTAAAAGAGAATTTTATTTATATATTCATTTATTGTAGTCATGAAAACTAATGCTCTTAAAGAGATTATTACAATGACTTCAAAATTGGCTGAGTTAATGTTTGATATCCTATCTCAAATTTCTTGAAAGCATACATGACGAATGAATGTTCTCCTAAGCAAAATGTCACTGACAGATTAATATGTAAGTTACAAAAAATGTATAGTCAATATTCAACCCTATACAGTGCTGAGAAAATTCTGTAAAACAGAAATCACCTGGGGCTTGTGATTAATGAACAATGTACAATGGGGAGGATATAAATGTCTGTGTCAGCATTGGGCCCAGAAAGATGTATTTGGTTCTTAATTCACAAGCAAATGTGTGCCCCTCTCATCAGTTATGGTTCATGAAGATTCTAATCAAGCAGTTTATCTGGTTCATTTCTCATATGCCCTCATCAACAGAAGTGCAAAGTCTACTCAACATCCAGAAAAGATGAGGTCAGCCTTGAAACTAAGTGTTGGCCCATATGCCCAAGGTTCACAAGAAATCAAGATGAGCCAAATGAAATCAACCTCTTTTCAACTAGTCCCCATACTGCCCTATCAATATTGGAAAGGTGGAAATTAAAGTGAAGCCATTAATTTGGCACCCATTAAAGCCCAACCAGAATCACTAAATAAAGTTAGTAGAGAGCTAACTCACTCTCTCTCTCTTTCTCTCTCTCTCTTGCTATTTATACATATATATTCCTATCAGTTTTTACTATTTTTAAAGATTTATTTTTTTATTAGAAAGGTTTACAGAGAGGAGAGACAGAGAAAGATCTGCCATCCATTCATTCACTCCCTGAATGGCCACAATGGTCACATATGAGACAGTTTGAAACCAAAAGCCAGTAGCTCTTCCATGTCTCCCATGAGTATGCAGGGCCCCAGACACTTGGGCCATCCTTTGCTGCATTGTCAAGCCACAAGTAGAAGCTGGATTGCAAGTGGAGCATCCAGGACACAAACCAGTTCCCATATGGGATATGTTGTTTGTAAGAAAAGGATTAGCCCGTCCTACCTTTTTTTTAATGGAAGATTTTACAAAGACAGAAGAAGACACAGTGAGGTCTTTCATCTCCTGGTTCACTTCCCAAATGGCTGCAATAACTTAAGCTGAGCCAGTCCCAAACCAGGAGCCAGGAACTTCTACCTGGTCTGGGAGACCTGGGTACATGGCCCATGAACCTGAGTCAACCTCAGGTGCTTTTCCAAACCATAAGTAGAAAGCTAGATCAGAAATGGAGCAGCAAAATACAGAAGACAGAACAAGTCAGTCAACCACCTCAGCTATATGTTGGCAGCGAAATACTGGGCAAATGGAGACACTATGATGGACTATGTCAATCAGCGGATTCTTCAAGACCTCATCGTGCTTGGAGTGGCGAGACTGACAGTGAGTCATAACTGGTGAACTATCAAAACCACTTGAGCAAGTATCTCAGAGCATGCCCACATCAGGGACTTGGGGTGGGTGGGAAACTGGGTGGAGCTTCTCCCTCAATATCCCCCCTTTACCTCAGATACATGAAGGAAACAATGTGGAAATAATAGTCTTACCTCTTCCCTATTGCCCTGAACCTTTTTTTTTCCCTAATTAACTATGTAAAGATTGTTAAATTATAGTAAAAAATCAAATTAGAAAAAAAAGAAAAAGAAAATTCAAAACCTTCTTGAAGAAAATGATACTACTGTCTATGAGTCAATGAAGAATTTACTATGAAAAAAACTATTTTAAAGAAATGAAAATAAAAATAAAAACATCAAAATAAAAAAAAAATGGAGCAGCTATGACATGAACTAGTGCCTGCATGGGATGCTGGCACCACAGGCAGAGGATTAGCCTGAAAGGTCAATGGACTGGATTCCTCTGGGTCTCCCAGGGCTTTGAGCTATTCTCAACTATTCTCCCAGGCCAAAGGAAGAGAGCTGAATGGGAAGTGGAGCAGCTGGGATATGAACTGGTGCCCATTTGGGTTCCTGGTGCATGTAAGGCAATGACCTTAGCCACTAGGCTGCTGTGCCAGGCTCAACTTATTATAACTTTTAAAATATGATATTTTGAAGCCCAGTGATGTGACATAGTGCTTTAAGACATTGCTTGTGAAAATAAAATCCCATATTGTTGTAGTTTCAATACCTTCTGCTCAACTTCTAATTCAATGGCCTGCTAATAAACTTGGAAGAGGAACAGAAGGTAGCCCAGATACTCGGACTTCTATTACCCACCCACTTGAGAGACTAAAATGGAATTCCTGGCTCCAGCACTGGGTCTGTTTGGATCTGGCTATTGCTGCCATCTGGGGAGTGATCTCACTCCCTCCCTCTCTTTCTGTTTCAAATAAGTAAATAGCATTTTAAAAAATATGGTTTTACATGATCATATTTATAAAGCAAATCAGCAGGTACTTCCAACACACTAAACCTGTGGCTTTTAGTTTTTGCTCTGAGCTAGCCTTCTGGTAAGAGCATAAACTGCTTATCCAAGAATAATTTAATTGGATTTGTTTGATCAGAAATCACATTCAGAATTACTGTTCTATTTCATAACATAACTGACAATGTTTATTTTAAAATAAAAATACACTTTCAATTAGATGATGAAACTTTATGATGTACTTATTTATCAAGATAATCACATATAGCACCCTAGCATAAAGCACAGGCCTTGGTGCCTATTGCTGCATGTACATTTAGATCTCCCAAGGATGCAGAATTATTATACTCTGGTGTCCCATATATGTTCCCTGTAAGACTAATTGTGGGAAAAATGTGCAACAGGTAGGGTCATTCAGTAATTTCACATAATAAGGCGTGATAAAATGTACCCTTTCAAGTTGTCAAAACACAGTGGCTTTCTAGATTGGTTCCCTTAGTTGTGTCATGAATTGAAGATTTGGAGGGCAGTTGATGTGTTTCTGAGCAGTGGGACATATGCCAAAGCACACTGCCTTGCTTGTGTTTGTACAGTGGATCTTCGTGTATAGTAGTTGGGCTGCATATAAAGTTGATCCCGTGTTTATATAACGAATCAAATGTCTTCAGATACACAGAAATATTCTATTCTCTCACACGATTGGACAGATGTCAGGCAATAAACTTCTTTTGGTGAGAAACAGCAACTGAGATTGAAACAGATTTGGGATTTACAAAGTATCCAAAGAACTTCTCCTAGAATGATGAAAGTTATTTTCTCCTCTTATAGTTCTTACCTGGATGACTTTGATATTTGATTTGTGTGCTACGGTTACTAATTGTCAGGTTTAACAGTGAATGTTCTCTGCACCACGTGTGCATTGCCAAACAACTCTAGGAAAGCTAGCAATAACTTGCTCCAGTGATTAGTCAGAAAGTAATTCTAGTGAATAGAGAGTGATCAGACTTATGAGAGAGCTTTGGTTTTGATGGCAACCTGAATCATTTTTTCTTAGTATATGCCTGCTGCCCTACCACCACTATTTAATATTGACTTGTCAATAATATGGCAATTAATACTGAAAAGAACAATAGGTAACTCTTATAAATGTTTTCTATGTGGCAAGCCAAGGTTCAGATTTTTATGTGATTTATCTCACAGCATTCTCACAATCATGCTATGAATCTGGTTATGTCATATTTGCCTTACTTGACATGTAAGAAACTGAAATGGGTGGTGAGGTTGTATGTTGCTCCATGTTCCAGTGTTACCCAGATGACAGCCTGAGATGTTGGAGCCTAACCCCACTGTCAGAGTGCAGTAGCTGAAATCTTAACTAACCCAGCTGAAGCCATCTTTCCATGCCTCACAACTGAAAAGGAAGCACTTACATAAGTTTATGATTCTCTTAGGGAAGCTAAATATGTCATCTAATTTGCTTGCTCCATAGGTAGTTTTAGATAACCTATTAAGATCATACCCATAATTATCATCTCCATTTTTAAATGCAAGCCTTTAAACTAGCTTTAGTAACTCTGTCATTTTCTTATTTTTATCACCACCAGTTTTATTGTACTGGTAAATAGAACTGAAATTAAATATTCATTAATATCCTGAAATAAACATCACTGAATAAGGATGGAATGCTACATTGAATCACCCATTGCCTTGGAGCATAATGTTAAGCGCTGTTAAAGGATTTTCTTTACCATGCTTCTTAAAGCAATAGCCTGACTTACACTGGATTTTTTCACAGCCAAATTGGTTTTATTAGAGATAAATTTTATCTTATTAGAGATAAATTAGAGGTCCATTCTTTCAGCAGTCTGAGCTTTATATAGTTCGGGGTCTTGGAGGTGTTCAGAGGGGTGAGGGAATGCAAATATAATGGAGAAGTATATGAGGATCCTGACCAGCTTTCTAGGCATTACAACCTTGGTATGTCTTGCTCCCTGTGGACAAGAAAATGTGAGACTGGGTTGAGGACAGGTTAGATTGTTCTTGAAAATCCAGTGGGAGAGTCTCTATTTCTAGTCCCAAGGGCCTAAGGCTCTAACTTGTGTTCATGCTCCCTTCATCATGACTTTGTATAGATAGGTAAACAGGATGCTGGTTTCCTTCTGGCCGCTGCCTGCTAACAAAGGGCATTGATACAGGATACTCCATGGATCAGATTGCTTAGAGGAAAGTAGTCCCATCTTGTTCCTGCATAATGGATGGGATAGTTATGGCTCAAGGTAGAACAGTCACTGATTCCTTTGAGATATGTTAATTATATGTGGTAGGAATAGAAGCACTATGATACTGAGGCTAAGAGGATCATAAGGATATTGTCTATGACTGAATTGATGGCCACAAATGAGGCAGAAACTGCATATGAGGTTTTATGTGCAAGGCCACTTAGAATTCCATTGTTTCAGGTCTGGAGTAAATGAGATTAAATGCACAGCTTCCAAAGAATATTTATTAGAGGAGCCAGGCAAGCTAACCAAATCTGGGATAAGCTGCTCCATAAAGAAGCCAACAGAGATTGATAGGAGGAGCTTGATAATTAGGGATGTTAAGACCCAGGCATATTTATCTCTTCACGTGGGGTACTGGAAGAAACATCACTAAAGGAGGTGCGAAACTCCTAACACGAGACATCCCTGTGACTTCTGTTACCTGGCTGCCTGAGATGAGAGCTGGTCTGAAAAGCAGGGTAGTACAGAAATTTACAACTTTGCTTGCAACGTCACTGAGTCTGGACTACCCTCGCACAGTAATGGTTGCTTTAGAAGCAGTGAAGGGCTTTTTATTTGAGCCCTACAGTGCATCTAACCAAGAGTCCTTCCATCCCCAGGACGGTTCCATTCATGGTATCCTGGCTCTTAATAGGGCTGGCAGGTTCTTTGAAAGCTGGCTTTTGTCATTGCCAGCTGTTTACCTGATTCCCTTGCTTCCCCCAATGCAAACAGGTGTTGTTTGAGGGTGTATTGGCTTTGCCAAGTGTCCTTGAGACCAGATCACTATGTAAGGCCACACAAATTCTAGCTCACTCCTCTTCCTGCTGATCTCTGATTAAGTGGACCATAGGGGCAACCTATAGCATGGCATCCAAGGGAATATTCAGTTCTATTCCTAAATCTTTAGCATACTGAGCCACAAATCTGTAGACACAGGCACATTTTGACATTTGTTTTTTCTGTGAGCTAGAGCAATGCTCATAAGGAGAACTAGGTTCTACTAGGTAACATAAGGATGATCACCAACACATCTGCCTATAAATTTTGAAATCATCCCTGCCTTAGTTTGGTTAGGAAAAGGGAGATTGTTGATTATTGTGCCCATGGCAAAATATATCTAGTTACAAAATCATATCATCATGTAAGGTCTTACATTTGGTTATAGTGCTTAGTCTTCTAAATGTGGCCAGCATTATTACAGAAAAGCCTGGTCATTGCTTTTATAAGGTCTGGAGATGAAAGTGTATATCCAGAGAGTCCTTCTGAGTCGAATTACTTTCTCAGAGAGAATAGAGGTGAAATGAAGAAAGGAGTCAGAGTTCCCAGATTGCCTACTCTTAGTAACATTATCCCATGAAAACTCAAATAACAACTTGGGAAAAAAAGTTATCAAAAAGTTCAATGTTGCCAATAAATTTGAGACAAAAGTACATGTATTGGAAACATTCATCTTTTATGATTGCCAATTTAAATTACCTAAGCAACCAAAATGTTAGATAAGCATGACTATGATTTTTGCTGGAGAAGTCTAGAAGCTAAAGAGAACATTATAGAGAGCAATGAGAATCTAACATACATAACTTGCTTTGTGGTAGTGTAGGTTTGGATCTAATATTTATATCCTAGGTTCTTGCCTCTTACTTAAAAAGTATTTTAAGTACAGGCACTGACATGGCTTAAGCAAATGATAAGGTTATTTAGAAGCTTAGGAACATAGGCATTCATGGGCCATGTTCATGGAGAGTGAGCCAGGTTAAGGGAGAGGGATTACTACCTTTTGTCCTCCAAGACCATGTGCAGTAAACAAGAGAGCGAGTAGATATACAAGAGACCAAGAACACAGCAGCACAAGAAATATAGACAGCTAAAACACGAGAGATGAAGCAGGCAACCAATAGCTCCATGAAGAGAGAAAGTGGTCCCTCCCCAACACGGAAAGATCTTCCATCCACTGGTTCACTCCCCAGATCGCTACAATGGCTGGAGCTAAACTAAGCTGATCTGAAGCCAGGAGTCAGGCGTTTCTTCCCAGTCTTCCCCAGGGTGCAAATTCCCAAAGCATTGGGCCATTCTCTGCTACTTTCCCGGGCCACAAGCAGAGAACTGGATGGGAAGTGGAGCACCCAGAATAGGAATCGCTGCTTATGTGGGATATGGTACTTGGAAGTGGAGAATTAGTCAGTTGAGCCAACATACCGGCCCCCAACATGGGTCCTGAAAGGGGCTTGAAAAGGGAGTGGATATGCAACACCGCCCCCTTCAGATTCTAAATAATGATGTGTAAGCATCATTTGTCTCACAGGCGGGCAGAAAGGATTACACTGGTGGCGGAGGTGTGGTGTCCATAAATGTATCAACGACTTTAAAAAATATTTTTATTTTGTTTCTACAGCGTATCAGAGATTTGAGTCACAGAAGCCAAACAGATTTTGTGTTAATTTAGCAACTTTAATGAGTGCTTATCCATCAGCCAATTAAACAGAGCTCTTAATAAATTTTAGTGCTTAGACATACAGTATGTAAAGACATAAAATACATTGTAGGACAGAACAGTAAACCAGTTTGGACAACAGTTTCTTAAAATCTTTAGAAGCTTTTAAGATTACAGTCAATTTATTAGAATTACCTCATGCTTTGGTAACCTGAGTTTATCCTATCTTCTCAGATGTTTTATAAGCATGTATATATATGGGTGTTCTGAAAGGTGAATACAAAACTTTGGATGATGAGAAAGATTCCAAACAGTGGTGCTAGAACTACAAAACCCACTAACCAGCAAGAGTCAGCTGCTTCCACCCAGCCTTCTAAGAGGCAAAATATTACAGGATTATCCAACTGCTGGTACCTTTTAGGACCCTGAGCCTTTTTTCCCATGAACTTAACAATTATGACTGATGGTACAACAAGGTAGTTAGATGTTTTAACTTTTGGACAACTGTAGCATTTTGTAATAACAACTGTATCACTTCTAATCTTGACAATACATTTATGATAATTCAAATAGCCCAATCAGCTTTTGCCTCTACAAAATGAGAGAAAAATACTTTAAAACTTCTAGGAGGCCTCACTAGAAATGACAATGTCCCAAAATTTGGCACTTTTTTTTTAATGCCTTTCAAGGATGCCAAGAAGGCTTAAAATGCCCTTTACATGACACAGCATAAGTCAAATTGAATCAATGACAAAGTGATCACTCAAACGCTTATAATGCAAGTATATAAGTTTTGCTATTTTTCAAACAATGAAAACTTAATGAAAAAGAACCCAAAGATTTTTTCAAAAGAACATAAAATCTATGTCTGTGGTCTGCCACCAAAACAGAAATAAAATCCTAAAGGTGAGAGCACCAGAGTTAATCTCATAAGTTGGAATAACTTAGGAGAAATAAAGCTTCTTGGAACTGGATAGAAAAATTTAGAGTCACCAATTAGATAAAGTGTTTCAGATATTCAGACATATTTCAAAATCATAGATCAAGATTATTTCTAAAAGTCAGTAACATGTATATTTCAAAAGTTGCATTGTTTTTACCAGAATGATTGGGTTAACAGAGTATTATATTCCAATTTTATGCTAGTATATCTTTGACATTAATATTAATTTTTACAAAAGGCTGAAAAATACTGCAAGAGTCTTGTTTAATTTTATCACAAATATTTTTCAGAGAATGTAAGAGGTTGAGAGTACTTAAATTTTTTATTTAGAAAAACACCTTATTTAAACCAAAATTTCTAACTTTGCAAAATCCACTTTAGGGAATCTATAACAAGAACTGATGAGTTTTTTGTGAGCTCTCTTAAACCAAGTTACAAAATAAGTTTGGTCATTTGTGAAGCAATTTTTCAAGGCAATGATCTTAACTGGCCTAACTCCTATTCCTCTACCTTACCTGGCTTACAGGTAAAGTGCACACACCACATTAAAGATTCAAAAAAAAAAAAAATGTTTGAAGCACCCTTTTGGAAAACTGCAGCACCAGGAATTTGGTGGTATTTTAACCCGTTAGGCTTCCTCTCATAGAAAGAGATCTACAGAAAGAAAACATAACCTGTGTAACTGGGGTATCTTGACCCTTGCCAAGGCATAGCTCTTTATCTGGCCTAACTTGTACACAAGGAGAGTAATTTTAGATAGAGGGAAAGGGGTGAAAGAAGCAAGTGTAGCTGCTGCCAAGGGGAGGGAAAAAGCCAGAGTTCTCTTCCCGAGGTGGCAGCATCCTGAAGACAGAGTGGGACAGGATGAGAAGTTTAGGGCTTTGGAGGCATCTCTAACCCTTTCCACTGCCTGTGATCTAGGAAAGAATAAAAAGTTAACTTGGGAGGAAGACAAAGGCTTGGATGCAATGGAACCTCTGACCATTTGCTGCTTCTTTGTGTAAAGTTATTAAAGCAGTAGAGTAATAACAAATGTTGGCCAATTGGAGTGATTTTCTAACTTGTATTGCAACCAAGCTTTAGTACAAAAATAAACTAATGGCTTTGGCCGTTCTCCCCCTTTAGGCCTAACTTGCACAAATTTCTCAAGAGACAGGCAAGGGGGAGGCCACTAAAATAAGAAATTTGTAACCCTTGGGTTACATAAGATGTGGCCTGTGGAAAGAGGGCTCCTTTACAAGGTGTCCCTTAAGAAAGGGGCTATCTCAACTCAGTAGTTCTGAGTCCTCTGAGAGCAAGTCAGCCAAACAGAGGCCCCAGTTTAGACTAGCATCCCTATTCTATGTCACTGTGAATGAGTGTTTCTTTCACACTGAATATCCCAGGCCAATGCAGGGAGGTGAACTGCCCCTGCTAGACTGATCCTACACCCCCACAGCCTATAAACGGAGTGAACTGGCCCAACCAGGCACCCGAGGCCTTAAGGGGAGGTGAATCTGTCACAGACATTGCCCCAGTACACATCAAGTGACTAGTCCTTCTGTTACCAGTGTGGTGGATTGAGATTCCAGTCTGGTGTTGAATGCCACAGTGAGGTTGGGCAAAGGTTATGTCTGTGAATTTGTACGGGAATGAGATAGTACGGAGAGGTGATCAGGTGAAAGATCAAGGCAATTTTCCACTCATCTGAGGAGTTTTGAGGAGACCTCTCCCAGGTTCCTCCAACTAGTGCCAGGGCTTGACTGGGAGTGCTACCCCCTCCACTGAAGAAAGGCACTTGGTCAGAAATGATAGCCAAAAACAGGCAAGATGGTGCCGCAATGCCAGGGTGGTCAGGCAGTGCTCAGTGGAGCCTCATGGAAATTTTGCTTTGGCCAGGAATTTGCGGTCCTCATGAGGTTACATACATTCATGGTCTCCTTCCAGGCAAGAAAAAAAAATGGACATTGCAAAAAAGAAAAGGCAAACAGTGTGCAGGGTCCAGCCACGTGAAATAGCTTGGCTGTGGGGGTCCCACAGAGGGTCCATCTATGGGGTCCAGACACAACAGTCACCCCATTTGCCAGAGAAAGAAAAGGAGCAATGCAAAAGAAGTCACGCTTCTTACCCAGAGAACACAGAGGTGTCTGTCTGAGGAAGGAGATGATCTCTTCTATGTTCCCTCACATAGGGAACCCAGTGTTAAGAAAGTGAGACCGAATACGGGACACCAAAGGCACCAAATGTTGGGAAAGAGATGCAGAAACAGAGAGAGGAAACAGGGAGTGAACTCACAGAAGAATCAGATTTATTGGGGATAAAATAAGAGACAGTAGCTGCTCGGGCATAGATGGCGTGACCACATGGCAGAGGCAGTTTGATTTTATTTTGAAGTGATTAGTCTTCATGCTTTTTTTCATACTCATATGTCCCTCCGTTTCAGTTCTGATTGAGACCAAGCAGTCTCTTCTACAATCATTGATGTAAAAACTTGAGCCAGATGGAAGTGAGTACTTGATGTTCATGACACATGTGCATCAAGTGACAGGACATGAGGATAAGGTTCTTCCACAAAAGCAAGCAATTTCTCCCCTCCCTCTGTTAAGCCCAATTTTTTTTTCACCCACAGTTACAGGTTGGGTTAACTTCACATGTTATTAATTAGAATGCACTGCATTTTCTTCTTTGTAATTCAAGGGGTAAGCTCCCTTAAGCACCACTGGGATTCAGTTTCAGAAAGGTTGAATCTCAGTTTTCTGATTTATCAAAGATACTCTGAAGTAATTTCATAAAGCCTATTGAAATTAAAGTAACCTGTAAAGGAAAACATGCACTTTTTTTCTCCAGAAAAAGCTTTTCTTTCTGGTAGTGATGAGTAGTCACTAGTGTTCCTCATTTTCTTCTGTATTTTTATGTTTTCCTTGTGAATGTAATATAAAATGTAAATAAGTCATAATCCATGCACATGCACATTAACTTACATTTCAAAATCAATTTTGTTCGTTGTACCATTAAGACAAGTCCCTAGGGTGATAGGGGTACTCAATCTGTGGCATGCTTCAGAATCAATTGGTAAGCTTACTAAATCAGCCTTCGCCATGGCCTCTCTCATGTAATTTTCGATTCTGTGTATCTGCTGTGGGACCTGAGATTCTAATAAAATATGCAGATAGTTCTGATCAGGAAATATATATTCATAGCCACTACTCCCAAAGGGGAATCTCAAAAATTTTCTGTGAAGGTGAGATAAGAAATATTTCAGAATTTGCGAGACATATCCTCTCTGTCTCAGGCAATGGCTTAGTTTTGTGGTGGCAGCATGAAAGCAGCCGTAAACAGTAGGTTAACAAAGGACCAGGACTGTGTTCTACCAAGGGTAATTTATGGGCACTGAGTGACATTTCAGTTTTATGATTTTTTACATAACACAGCATATCATCTCTTCAACCTTTCTTTCAAGTGAAGTATTCTTACTGTGCAGGTGTTGGTGTGAAGTCTGGCCATGACTAGATTTTGCTCTAAGGTTGGAATTTGTCCCAGGAAGTGAAAATAAACAGAACGTATAGGAGCAAAACTCATGAAAAGTGCCAAATAAGATCCACACAGAGGCGCGCACACACACACACACACACACACAAGAATTGTAGCAATATTAATCCCTCCAAGTCCCCTCCACTGAAACATTTGCTGCAACAAGAGCAATTTAGAAGTTCTGCAGTTACAGTGATTGCTCCAAAGAATAGTTTTGTCAATTGATGCATTGAGTCCTTTAACATTATTCAGGATTGCAGATCCATGTAAACAATAGAGTATTCAGAGAATTTATTATATGAGGATACTAGTCTTGAAATTTACGGGATCAAAGGACAGCAAATAAGGATTAATTCTGTTGAAAATTTCATTAAAGTTGTGTATTGAATGTTCCAGTTGGATGGAAGAAAAATGGTCATCTACCCAAACACGGATCACTGCACCTGTTCCACATCTCTTCCTTTTTGTTGTTGCTCTGAAGACTGCCTGGAGTTAATAACCACACCCGTAGAAATGTGCGATCTGTTTATAAACTGTTTCCTCAGCTCACTTTCTATGCGTGTCATAAACAACAACTGTGATTATTTTCTTTAAAGAATTTTTATTTTTTATTTATTGAAAAGATGGAGTTAGATAACAGGAAAAGGAGAGAAAGAATGAGAGGGGGAGAGAACAAGAGAGAGCTTTACCACCTGCTGGTTCACTTCAATGGCCTGGACAGGACCGAGTCAAGGTCAGAAGCTCCCACATAGTACAGGGGCCTAAGATCTGGAATCATCCTCCACTGCTTCTCCAGGCCCATTAGCAGAGAGCCGGATGGGAAGTTGAGCTGACATGCCTCAAACAAATGCCCATATGAGATGCTGGTGTCCTAGACAGCAGCTTAAACCATCAGCCACAGTGTAAGCCCCAAGTTATGATTATTTTACTAATGTTATATTTTTAATGTTTGACTTCCCATTGAAAATTTTTTAATTTCAAACTTTCATCTAATCATGTGGATGCTTAATTAGGTGATCTCCAAGGACTCTTTGAGCTTTAAACTAAATTAGCTGTGAAGCTCTATTCATGCTGAGTCTAAACCATAATCATAGGAAAACAAAGACATAGCAGTGCTGAAATCTTGGTATACATAAAAAAAGTCATCTGAGGTTCATTTTCTAAATGCAGAGACTCCTAAGTATTACCCAAGAAAATCTAATTCAAGAGGTCTAGGGTTTCTTATTTTGCGTTTCAAACAAAAAACTGGGACATAAATCACACTTTGAGAGACAATAATTACTAAACCAAATATGTAATTGAATTGGACAGTAGAATTAGATAAACGGGAAATGTTAGACCACAGCAATGGTCTAATATAGCTACTGCAGAATAAACTCTCTAAATCATACAATTTTACAGACATGATGATTTGGACCACGTGCATGAAACACAAGGAATAATGATTGGTAAAAATTGCTTAGCAGAAATGCCCCCTTTAAGCCATATTCCTGGTGTGATATACTTTAACCATCATAAGCCTGAATTCATTCTACAAGATAAGCTGGCTCAGTAGGTGAAACTAAAAAAAAAAAAGAAAAAAAAAAGCGAAACAAAACAAAAAAACCTATATTCATGTTTAATAATACACATGAATTCTCTGGTTGGCTTAGTTTGTGCATTAATGAAATTGAAGCATAATTAATTCATAACAGCCCATATTAATATATTACACAACAGATATTTAGATTCTTAAACGAAAGTAGTATATAAGCTACATCTTGAAACAAATTATATTAGTATTGGGTTCTGGAATTTAGACCATCATGCCCATGATTTCAATTATATTAAATGATGCAAATCATAGTCATTTGCCAATGTTTGTTGAAAAGTTGCTGGTTAAACTACAAAAATGTCTTTAACAGATCAACTTCCTAGGAGATTATATGATGCAGTTAGCCTAGAATGTGATAGGGATCCTTTTCAGATGTGATAAAAAGATTTCTGTGTGCTTTTAATGCTAATATTGCTTTTGTGGTATACCAAATTGTCATTAAAGGATATTTTAAATCACTTCAATAAATCTTAAAGTGATTTTCAGATATTGCTTAATGTTCCCAATTGACATAACCAATGAAATATTTCAGGTTTCTTTGAAAGCTCTTTAGTGTGTGTCAGCAGACTCTTTTGGAACAGTTTCAAAAAGTGACAAATTACAGTAAATCATCTCAAGGCTACTCAACACCACTGGAGCCATTACAAGGTAAAATACAGGGCTTTGGAAATCCCAGGTCACATATCAACTCAGGGTTTTGTCATGGAACAGACATAGCGAATAAAAATCTGTCAGGCTGGTATATTTACTTTCCTGATACTTCATTTTAGTTAACATATTTTTAATGTTGAAACTTCATATGAATCCATAATGAATGAAAGGAAATACTCCTTCCATTTGTTTATCAGGCATTTGGCTGAATTTCCTAAGTATAACTACAATAATGAAAGATTTAACTGTAGAAGAATTATGTCATCTGTCTCCATTCAAATAACACCCATTCTGAGGAAGAGGAAAAACATTCTAACACCTCATGATAATACCTTACCAAACATGATTTATAAAGGAGAGGTAATAGGAAATTACTTTGGTTCATTTCAGATCACTTGGAACATAGTTCAACTTAAGTATCTTTCATAACTGAACATGTTACTGTCCAAACTGTAACAATTTTCCATATAAGTGCTGTCAGATATCCTCTTTGTTAAAAATAGATGGGTCAATTGTTCACTTAAATTTTATGACCAAATTTTTGGGTCAATTATTTTTCTATCACATACAGTGTTTGTGAATTCCTGGTATGCTATGCTTTTGGTATTGAAGATATTCAGAGGCCTATGTTGTGATGATTTCCTTCACTTGCTAATTGTGCCATTATAAAACATTCACTCTCTTAAAAATTACTGTGATTAACATGTATATTAGCATAAATGATTTGCATCAATAAGTCTCTGTTAAATTCTCTTTCATGGCCTGATCTTGACTTGGAAACTACGATGGAAGGTGATAACAAGTTCAACATTAATTCAGTATAATGTGATTAACATGATTAAACAATTATTGTAAATGGAGACAGAGCCAAGAAATAGAAGAAACATGTAATAATAGTCAAAATTGCTAAATTCCAACTATTGACTGACTAGTTTTGTGAACTTAAGCAAGTCATTTTTTCTACGCATCATATTCTTAAAATAGGAAATGGTACAAATTCTTCAAAGTCAGTGAAACATCAAATGGCATGGTAGTGCTGTCAGAGCCTTAGAAGCGAACAAAGAGCATGCTCCACTTAGAAATTTGAAAATTCCATAAAGGGCCTATTTGCAAAGCTGAGAGCAAGAGGTCAAGGGGTAGAGTGAGATATTACCATACCAACAGAGTTTGGAAGCTAGAGACTCAGTCCCAGACACAGAACCATATGTAGAAAAAGAACAAATTCTTGGAATCACAGACTTTCCTTGGAGGAATTCAGCCACCACCTGTCAAGCACTATCTCTGGCTTCTCACACAAGTGCTCCCCAGTGATTGGGCCCAACAGGAGCCTAGAATGCCAGAGAACCAATAATGTAATTCCTATGGGTTCATTTCCCAGGAAACAGAACAGAATTAAGAACAGAACAATCCTCTAGAAACAAACAGAGCATCCAGTACAGATGAAGTATGCAAAAATACCTTAGAAATATAAACTACCACAAAGACCTGGATGGATGGGGCAGGCCATGCTGGGTAAGGGCCAAGTACCCGCTGGCATGCGTGAGATCTGGATCTGGCAGTAGCCTGAGTGGGGGAACCAGGGAAACTCCCCTACTGGGTCATGGTTACAACTGATAAGCATGTGGTCCAGGCCTGGGTGTTTGGCAGGCTGGGCATGGTAGCTCCATCTGTCGGCAAGTGTGTGAGTTGGTTTTGGAAGGGACAGGATGGGTAGGGTCAGGTAGATCATAGCCCACTGACAAGTGCAGAAACCAAGATGCAGTGCAGGTCATGCTGGGTTAGATTGCCATACCTACTGCTTTGCATGAGTCAGGGGTGAGAGCAGACTGAGCAGGGCCAGTTGTAGCACCCTCCAGCAAGAGTTAGGACTGGATGCCAACTTGGCCTGGCCAGGCTACACTATTCGAATGCAAAGGCTAAGACAGGGGAGGGACTATGCCAAGCTAAGTCAGAGCAACTACTGGTACACATCAGATCTGTGATAAGGCCGGGCTGGGGAGCTAAGTGAATGTCCTGGCTGATTTGTGGGTTCCACTGGTGAGCACAGGGCCCAGAGTGGGGCTGCAGTCTGGTCTGGATGGCACGGATGTGGACTGGGTCTGGGGTGTGCCAGACTGAGGTAGACTCCAGCACCCACTGGTGCTCATGAGAATCAGTATGGCTGCAGGACTAGCTGGGCTAGGTCTCTGCCCCTGCTAAGCCATGCATGAGCTGTGTCTGCATGTGGACTAGGCTTGGCTGGGCTGTGGCACCCAACAGTAAGAACAGGAATGGGTGAAGGCCCACTGGTGTGTGCAAGATCTGACACTGGGAGAAGTTCTAATGGAGGAGCTTGGAGAACTCCTCAGAACACAGTCCCTGAAGATGAAACAAGAATGAAGAAAGGGAGCAGCCCAGACCAGGCAAGGTTACAGTACCCGCAGGCTTACCTTTGGCTCAGGTCTGGGACAAGCCAGGCTGGGCCAGTTCACCCACTGGCAAATCTGAGAGCCAGAATGGCATGTGGGTCAAGCCAGGTTGGGCTGCAATACCAGCCAGTTCACATTAGGAATGGAATGGGGGGCTGGCTGGAACTGGGGGCAAGTTGGGCTGTGCCAGGCTACAGCACGCACTGGCAAATGCCAAGGTGAGGTAGGCCACGCCAGACTAGGCCGCAGCACCCAACCAGCACATGTGAGACCCAGGAGAGGGGATGAACTCAGTAGGGGGGCTGCAAGGAGCTCCCCTACTGGGCCTCTATTCCCACTAGTGAGTGTGAGAACTGGAATTGGGGGCAGACCAGGCCGGGCAGAGTTACAACACCTGTTGATCTGCATGTAAGCTGAACCAGAGACAAGCCAGGCTGAGTTGACTGTATTGGGACATGCATAAGCCAAAACGGGTGTGCAACTAGCAGAATCTGGCACGGGGGGAAACTGTCAAGCTAAATTTCAATACTACCTGGAAACTACAAGATCCAGGAGTGGGAGTGAGCCCAGTAGGGGAACAGTGGGCATCTCTCTCTTGGATTGCTCTTGGTGAGCATGAGAAACAGGACTGGGACAGGCATGGCTAAACAGAGAATGGCACCTGCCAGCACATGTGTGGGCTGGATAGGGGGACCTGTTGAGTTGAACTAAGCTTCAATGCCCATTGACATGCATAAGAGCTGAATGGAATGTGAGGAAGAATGGGCCAGTCTGCTGTACATATTGGCAAGCACAGAAACTAAGGTAGGGGGCAGGCCTGGGATGGGAGCTATTAATGGTCGCTCCAACTAAGCTACAACTCCCACAGTTTTGTGTAGGAGTCAAGTGTGTAGTGGGTAGGATCGGGCTGGACTGAAACATCCATTAGTTTCTGTAGAAGACAGGACTAGAGATAACTGACCCAGCAATTGGAACTAACAGTGTACAAGTAGGCCAATTTGGGCGACGGACTGTACCAGACCCTGTATTGGCATGCACACGAAAGAATCGGGTCTGGAATCACTTTAGGTAGAATTTCTTTGGGAATCCCCCCAACTACACCACTGGACTGAGAATTCCAACCATGGAGAAAATTGCAGGTTCCGTGGTCTGACCGTCTAGTGCGTGTGTCAGAGCTGCACCTCCTCAGTGGCTTAGAGCAGTAGGCAGCATATCCAGATGTACATATCCAGCAGTACATTGGAGCCTGCACAGGACACCTGGTACTATAACAAAGGACAGAGGACAAAATAAATCAATCGACTACCTCAGCCAAGAGTTGGCAGTAAATATCTGTGCAAACAGAGACTCTAAGGTGGACTGTGTCAGCCAGTGGAGTCTGGAGAGATTTCATTGTGATTGGAGTGGCAAGATTGGCAGCAATATAGAACTGTTGAACTATCAAAACCACTTGAGCAGGATCCTTGGAGCATGTCCCACATTGAGGACCCTGGGATACCCCCACATTGGCAACCCTAGGCTGGGTGTGGCTTCTGCCTCATCTCTCCCCCCACCCAGATACAAGAAGGAAAAAATAGAATGTGAGACCAGTGGTCTCACCCACTTTCCTCTAGCCCTTGACCCTTCACACACTAATCAAATATGTAAAAATTTCACAAATAAAATTTTAAAATCATGACAATAGCAAAAAGAAATATAAATCACCAGAGAAATTGAATGCATATGCAAAATTCCCGACGTCTTCTCTATGCTTATGTGTAGCCAAGATAAATGTAATAGATCCTTTCATTCCAAATGTTGATTAGAAGCTGCAAGTGTCTTTAGTTAAGCTTAGAACATGCAATTACCATTATTAGAAAATGTTAAATATAGCAGCCAGTTTGGAGACAACCAGGGCCACAGAAGTTGATTCTAACTTTGGCAAAATTTCTGAATGCTGATTCATAGCCAAAGAAGAAAATGTATTTTGAAGTTGCATTTATGATTGCTTCGATAATATTACCAAATTCAGGCAGTGATAAAAATTTATTTTTACAAATAAAACTCACAAATTTATTATAATACCTCTGCCAATCAGGCTAAGGTTCAGTTAGCCTATCCTATCTCTTAGGCCTAGTCAAACACTACCCCAAAACTAGTTTGAAGGTATAGTAGGATCCCCAAACTTGGTACATTCTCCCTATATACACAAAGCCATTGACTGACATTGGGGTGGTAGAAGAAAGTAGGTGTTTATTGTAAAGTGCAGAGAAAGGAGCAAAGAAGCCAAGAGGTGGTTCCTGGACTCCCTGAGGAGTTAAGGGTAAAAGTTCTTACAGATAAAATTGAGTCTGAGAAGTGCTTGGTCACCTCCTGTTCAAATTTATGATTTTTCCTGGCAGGCTCGTGAACTTCTTTTGATTGGTTAAGTTATGCCATGCTTTTTAGAAAATTTATGATGGTCTCCAGTTGGTCTAGAGATTACTTGAATATAACTGTTACAGTTGGGCCTAGAACTAGAATTCTGCTAAACAAACCTTTCTGAGCAATACTGACCATCAAGGTTCTTGTCTATTGGAGAAGCAAATGGCTCCTCAATTCTACTGATCAGAATCTTGTACGGCCAGCAGTATAACTTCCTCAAGTCAATGAATTCCTTTGATAAAAGACATAAAAGGACACCTTGGGCTAAAGAAGACAGGAAAGATGCTGGCTTTGCCTTAAAATTTTAGGGATTCAGTTTCAGTCATTCTGCTAGTCCTAATGTTGGGTCCCTAGGGAGAGAGGTAGCAGAGTTCTGCAAGTGCTGCCAGAACACCTGCTCTTCTGCTTTCCTGGCACTTCCATAGCCTTTGCATATGCATGCTTTTAGGTGGTAACAAGTCTGTGTTGAATGAGCTCTTGCCCAAAGTCCACACCAATCACTTGTTTTAGGAAACTATAGATGATTCCCACAAGCACAACGACTGTACTTGAGTATTGGATTACTCAGTTTCATCCATTCTAATTTCCTAATGGAGCTGCACTGAGATGATTACGTAGGATTGAATGTGTACCTGCTGTAGTCAGAACACGTACTTTGCAAGTGTTATTACTCCCTGTGAGAAGGGGACATGAGAAGGCTCCAGATATTGATAAACCTTAATTGTGCCAAGGATCTATTTTTGATTACCAAGGAGATATTCTAGGCTAAATACTTACACTTCCTCAAATATTGTTACAAAAACAGGTAACATTCACTCTACTCTAATGTTCCCTTAGCCACACATTTATTTTTTATATGTAATTAAGAGACAAAATCACATGTTTTAGGTAATACAGAGAAGTATATAAAATCATAGATGATTAGTAAAGTCTGTTTTGTTCCCATTTCACAGGCACCCAGTCATATGCCACAATCTATTTAAAACTCTAGGGAAATTTGAGAAATGTATTTAGGCTTCCTTACCAAAAGCAAAAGGAGCTAGGGTGCTATACATGTAGCACTACGTGTATCACAGTGACTTTTAGAAATTTATTTTTTGTGCACATGTTCTATGAAACAAAGAATAGAAGCATAAATAATGAAGAATGGAAATGCAACCTGTGACAACAGACATCTTCTAGATCTGTAAGCTCAACAGTCTAAGTGACAGTAGTATTCAAGTGACAATTGGGCTCCAGGATGCAATAGCACAGGCAGACACCGCCTCAGAAAGTTCTTGGTGGAGATATGAACAAATTAGTACGTTCACAATTTTGCAAAGGAAGAAAACATGATGTAGTAGAATTTGGCAAGTAGATACTGCATTTTATCACAGGCTGCTAAACAGCAAGAAGGCTTTTAATTTCTCATACACAGGATTACAGTTGCTCAATTCCTTGATGCAGTTTTATTTGTTAAAGCTTCTAATAGTAATATCATCCTAGAAATGTTAAATGGTTCAGCCTTATTAAAAGCTTACTGCATCTTAAAAAAAAAACCACTACTGCACTATTTTTATCCAAAACAATAGACAACATTTGTAGAATTGAACCTTTCCACCATTTCGTTTATGAATAAAATCACAGGCTAACCACAGGGCTAGGAGCCTTGAATGAATGTTTTTGATCTTTCTACGTAATCAGAATTACCAACTGTGCACCTCCTGAAGTATGGAATAGTTTATCAAAAGCTCATGGAAATTCACTGCTGCTATCATCCAAAGTAAATGGAAGGAAGGTGTGAAATGCACACACTGCACCCAATAAGTGTTATAATTATAAACTGTCAATAAAAATAAATTAATTTTGAAAATGAAAGAGCCCTATATTTGAATTTGGGATCCATGGGTATCTCTCCTGATCTAATACTGTGTGTATGTAATTCAGCAAGCAAACTAACAAATAAAACTTAATGAATTTTATGTTATTATTATATGCTACTTCCTAATACCTATATAGACAAAATAACCAAATATTTTATCTTGAGTATATATGAACTATAATATCATGTTAGAATGATAGCATAATATTAAACATAAAAGCCATAATCTGTTCATTTTCTTCAACAAATATTTATCAATACCAAACATCGTTCTAGCTGAACTGTTCTATATGTCAATATAGAACTGTTAAATATAGATTTTTACCAAAATGCAAAGCATAAATTCAGTTGGTACTCATTATGCTCAGATAGCAAAGCTCAAACTGTGTAATATATCTTACAGTAATGACCTTTCTTTTCTCACACACATACTGATATCAGAGCCCCTTACTGTTATACCTTTGAAATGTTCAGTAATTTAAAACAAGTAAGACAAAAAAGTAGTCATAAATCACTTTAATTCAATTAGAAAGGAATATTTTTGGTGATATTTACAAATTTCTAGTATAGGCATCTTAATTGTAAAAATGGCTTTCTCACTTCAAGATGTGTTTGAGTTTTTCTCTAAATCTTATTTAGTAATAATAAAAATTTGAGGTAAATAAAAATAAAAATTATTTTGAGTCACATAAATTATTGCATTTAACTCTTACCACCTCTGCATATGTAATACTCACTGAGGAAATAGTAAAACTAAGAATTACAATTGCAAAGTAATTGCTCTTCTTTTTATTAGTCATCATATAGAATACTCATATTTTAGAAAGTTTTTGGTACAATGTTTTCAGCAGAAAAGAATGGCTTTTGATTGAAACAGTGTTATTCATCTATTGTGAAATACCAAGCCTATCACAGAAGAGCCATCAGTTTTATTTGGATCTATGACATATTTATGAAATACTCCAGCTTCATCAGTGCTCGCCATTTGATTTTAGCAAGTGGCTTAACTATCTCTGATCTCATTTTCTCAGCGGAAAAATGAAATCATGATTTCATGATTTTTTGTGGGAGGAAATTAATTATAAGCCAAATACAATACTCAGAAAATAGAAGATGCTGTTATTTAGGCATGAGTTGAGGCTAGAAACAAAGATAAAGAATAATTCTTTTTCTCCCTGGTCTTCATTTCTATCCCAGTTTTGAGACACAAATGTGCCAGGAATCTAATGTGATACACAATTGTCAGAGGGAACACACATAGCACAAAGACAGGGTATTACAACATCAAGCAAATGAAAGTTTAATGTGTTGTTACTTGTTTGAGATATGAAGAAGCAGAGAAAAAGAGGAGTGCCCTTTCATTGTTTCACTCCTCGGATGTCTGCAATAACCTGTCTGGGGGCAAAAACCAAGACCCTGACTCAATCCAGATCTTTCATTTGGGTAGCAGTGGACCAGATACTTCAACCAGTATTTTTTGGCTCCCAGAATATGCAGTAGCAAGTTGAAATCCAGAGCTGAATCTGACACTCAAACCAAGGGTTTCTGATGGAGAACTCAGGTGTGGCAACCACATTCTTCACCACTAGCTGAAAAGCCCACCATATTTCTTTATATATCTTTTAATAATTTTGTTGCAGTTATCAGCCAAACTGCTTAAAAATAGCCCCAGTCCTTGGTTGTCATCTACAAATGTCAATATATGCTTTTGATTATTCTATAGAGAGTGAATAAAAATAATTTATTTATTTATTTGTTTAATATTTATCTCATAAATCAATGAGATTAGGACTAAGAGGGAATGGCATCTCCATTTATTTAGTCTCCTACAGAGTCAGACAGGAAAATTGAGCACAAGATAATGATTCTTTGAGAAGTCTATAACAAAGTTATTGGCAGCTTCACAACCTAATCAGACTTAGATTTGATATCTACCTTCTATAAAATACAAATTTTCAATAGGGAACAAGAGAAGGAAATGTTCAGGGAAAAAAATGGTGACATAATTTTAAAAGAGCAGAACCTAAGAAAGATGACACAGAAAACTCAGGGCTTACATACAAATTTTGTCACAATTGAAATAAAATTCCATGTATCAAAGCTGAACTTACCTAGTAAACGGAAGAATCAATAATTCCTCCTCAATAACAATTTGCCTTACTTACTTGACTATGCATTTAATAAACTATGGAAACATTTTTCTGTGATTCCATTGACAACAACAAATTACATTTTAAGCAAGTGAAATCATGTAATTGGACTTTTGAAGTTGTTTCAAAAGCAGTTATTTTACACTTACGTTCCAGCTAATAAACAAGAAGAAAATTTCTCCTCCTCCGAGCACACAGCCAGAGAAGATCTAGTTTATTCTTGAGCAATCAAGAGAAACAATAAATCCCCTACCAAGATACAAGCCTTACATGTAATCCTTTGGATTACATTTTGCAATTTTGAATCATACTAATCTAATACTGATAATGTTTTTCATATACTTCAAAAATTGTTCTACAGATCCATTTTATTTTCATGTGGTTAAATGCTTACCCAGATAAGGATTATAAAGATTGATTGGTTATATTTGTCAAGAAATTTATCTGTAGAAGAAATCATATATGATTAATCTACAGCTCTCTTTGAAACTTTAGAACTAAAGAAATCTATTCCTACAGAAAGCTATTTGTGATACATTTGACCCTTCTTGGTTTTGCATGCTATATTTGACCCACATGCATTTCTCTTTCCAATTTTTTCTTCCTATATTCCCACTAATGTCCGGTTGGTTTAGTTAGTTTTAATCACCTTTATCTACAGGAGAACAGATGATGATTTTAAAGTGCTCATACTTCACTCTATGAGAATCTATATTTATTAAATAAACAAAAATCAGGAGAAGCAAGTTTTGGTTGGTTGGTTGGTTGGTTTTTTCGTATTCCACCAGTTTCTTTTAATAAAATAATTAGGTCACGTAGTCTATGAACTATCACGATCAAAAGAAGACATTATTTAGAAACTTAAAATTCAAGTTGGAACTAAAGTAAAATACTCATTGCGCTGCATTATTTGTTCCTCCTTAGAGCTATAAACCATTAGGGACAGTAAATAACTCCCTATTCATGTTTGATGAGGCTGTGGACATAAAGAATTCACCTTCAAAATCACCTTAAGGTGCTGATAGATAATTTCATCAACAAGTGAAATAAATTGCCCTTGCAATACCATGCATATGCGCATGTATATGTATCTGTTCACACTGACACATGCATGTACACAATGATCACACATGTTTTAAATTATTTTAATAGCTAAAAACCTGTCATAAAATAATGAATTTATTCCACAATACATACATAATAATTGGAAAATGATAAGAAAGGTAAGAAATTAAAACTGAAATTTTCAGTCTAAATATTTTGGGTGTGGTCAGGTATCATTAATATGCTACTTTCAAAGTATGAGTATGTATTTACAAAAATAATTTCCTATAATGTAACTTGTTATTAATAGACAAAGTTTTGACATGCTACTTGTTTCGCAATATTTTAGAATAGACATCTTCATAAAGTGAGTTCAGTTTTGAAATTGTGACAGCAAATTAACTTGGGAATTAGGTTCAAACCCAATTGTTTTAATACCCTTAACTATGCTCAATTTCCACCAGCATATGTAACCTTAAAAAATAAAGCATCCGGAGGCTTTTTCTTCTTCTCTAACACCATCTCCTACAATGAGCATTGGGTGATAGCAGTTTGAGGAAGCCCTGCTGGCAGCCATAGCAAGGAAGATTTTCCAGTCCTCTTAAATGCCACTGAGCTCTGTGTGCACATTTAGTGATTTTAGTTCTTTCACTCAAGCATTTAATCCAGAATTAAGAAAGTCAAGTGTATCTCTGGACCAAAGGATTACATGAAAAGTAGGAAATCAAGAAACATTTAATACATTTCATTACCATACAAGAAGCATTGTGCAGGGTGCTAAAGTAATGATATGGAAGAAGTGTAAAATTTTCAGTCAAAGGATATAAGCACAGTGAAAGAGACCAGCATAGTGATTTAACAAGGCTGCACCTACACCTGCAGCACTGGCACCAGCATTCTATCTTGGCACTGGTTCATGTCCCATCTGCTGCACTTTCCATTCCAGCTCTCTGCTAATGGCCTGGGAGAGCATGGAAGACACTCATGGCTCAGAGCTTTGGACCAGCCCAGCTCTGACCATTGTAGCCATTCATGGAGTGAACCAGTGGATGGAAGATTCACTCTGTCTTTCCCTCTCTCTATATATAACTTTGAATTTCCAAGTAAAATAAATACGTCTTTAAAAAAAAGTCATAGTGCAATTGCAACCACCAGCTGATCGGGGTGATGGACTGTGCTGGGCCCTGTGCTTGCTAGAACATACAAGAAACTAATCTGAGAATACCTCAAAGTATCTTTGGAGCTCTCCCCAATTGAACTGCTGGACTCAGAACTCTAACCAAGAAAAGACAGAAGACAGAACAGGACAATCATTCATCTCAGCTACATGTTGGCAGCGAAATATGGGACAAATGGAGACTTCATGATGGACCATATCAATCAGTGGACCACCTCATTGAGCGAAACTGGCAGCGACTCATAACTGGAGAACTATTAACACCACTTGAGCACATATCTCAGAACATGCCCCACATCCGGGACTTGGGGTGGGCGGGAAACCAGGTGGGGCTTCTCCCTCAATGTCCCCCTCTACCTCAGATACATGATGGAAACAATATTGACATAATAGCATTGCCCACCTCCCTATCCCCCTGAACCTTTTTTTTTCTTTTTCTTATTTTTCCTTTAACTATAGTTAACTATGTAAAGATTGTCAACAACAATGCAATAAAATGGGTTTAAAAAAAAAAAAGTCATAGTGGAAACTCCTTATCAGTTTTTCAGCGAAATAGGACAAAACATAATGTTTTTTTCACACCTCAGTAAAATTATAATTTCATACATAACTCACCCACCTTATCCTGGAAAGTTTGTGATTTTGTTAATGTAGACTTCTGATTACAAAAGAATATAACCCTAGACGCGGAGTAATGAAGCATATATTCATGTCATCATACATGAAGGGTCCAAAATAGTTGGTTATATTATGTCACAGTCCTTACCTCTGTCTTCTGCGATAGCATCATGTAATGAATATGCAGGTTTTCATTCAACATTGTAAAATTTTTCAGTACCAGCGACATGCCTGAGGAAAAGAGATGAAGGAAGAATCAGCACACACATACACACATTTCATGGATGTTGCAGCCTCCTGTGAGGAATCCAATGAAGAGATAAGGCAGTTGGCTGCATAGAGATTTACACAATGATGGAGATGATGGTGATAAAATGCACTGAGAAAATATATATATATAAAGATAGATATCTGGTGTGGTAGTTAATATACCAGTTGGGACCCTGTATAATTATCACAATATCTGGGTTCGGTTTCTAGCTCTGCTCCTGACTTTGGATTCCTTCTAATACACTATGAAAGGCAATGGTTCATGGTTCAAGTACTTGAGTCCTTATCACAAATGTGGAGAACTCAGACCGAGTTGTAGCTTTCTGGAGTCAGCATGGCCAAGCCTTGTTTATTGTGGGCATTTGAGCACACGGGGAGTGAACCAACAAATTAGAGTCATCTCCTGCCCTCTCTTCCCTGCCCCTCTCCCTTTCTCTCTCTGACAATCTTGCTCTCTGCCTTTCTATATGTATTACTTCATATGTATATACATATATCTTCATATATATATATATATATATATATATATATATATATATATATATAAACAGCAGTGTAACCAAAGAAAAATAGTATGAATATTCTATAAGAAGATAGTTGGAGCTATCATTAAGCTTTGTTTGCCATTCTAAAACCTAAGTTTCTAACCTCTGTGACTTTGTGAATCTCTGAATTTGCACCAAAAGCAGGTATATTTAGAATTACCAATGTGGCTAAATAAAAATCTGAGATATCTGGTTAGAGACTTTTGTTACATTCTTGGTGGGCAAACTTGTATCTAGGGGAGTTATAAAATGCAATGGCGGAAACGTCAACATAATTATATTGATTTATTGTCTGACCTGGGACAGAAAGGAGCGCCTGAAATGATTCATATGGTACCCTGGAAAGTTGCAGTTGCTAATGACTGCATATGTGGCAGGATTTGGTGATAGAGGTAAGGAGTAGACCATAGAGTATTTAATGTTAGGGTTTTCTTTTTAAGTATGAAAATCTCTTTTATGCCTTGATTGAACCTAGCCTCATTCGCACCCTTTTCATTATTGTTGTGGTTTGGGTGAACTGGAGCACGTCAGTACCTCCAGGAGGAAGAACTCTTTTACATCATGCATAGATGCACATGTCTTTCAGTTCTTAAAGTCTTGTGTTATGTTTCTTAACAGTAAGCAAATGCAGTCTGTGTGCAATATCACAGCCAATAGAACCTTACCTGATCATCAGTGGCCAGTGAGGTAATCATGATTCCTGCAGATATCAAATGTAGTTCAATGGTGAGTTTTGACACAGTGCTTGCATCTCATATCTATATAGCCACATAATTAGAATGATATTTTTTAAAAGAACTCATTATTTTAAAAGCTCTGTCCTCCCCATGTTTATGAAATCTTATTAGAAATGCATGCCACTTTTCTTTTCCGTATGTGCACTCTAATTCTTGGTTCCTTAATGAATTAAATATCCTGTACTAAATGGATATTTAATCAATGTTATTCACCTGGCCATAATGTTGATTAATACTTAGAAAGGTCCACATTGTGCAATCTAAATGTCGCTTGAGAACAAGTGGTTAATGGATAAATTTCAGATAACTTGCCAAGCCTAAAAAATCATCAGATTTCATCTTATCCATCTGCTAGTAAGCAGCTGTACCTCTGTGGAATTCTCTCTTAGGGTTTGTGGGCTGGGTCCTGGAATCTGTAGCTAACATATATTCAACCTGTTTTTATGATCAGCCAGGTACAGGAAGCACTTGGCAATAAACTTCTATATGCCTCTAAAAATAGTTGATTACATTTCCAATGGGCCAGAAATGAAATTAATTAATAAACTATCTTCTGGTCAAACCACTACTCTCTGAGTAACTTTTAAAATATTTTAAAAACTTGTGTATTTCATTTCTTATTATTTAATCTGAAAAATAAACATAGCTTTATTTTTTATAACAATACAATCTACTCATCAAAAAGAATTTTCATTCTTCTGGTATTTTTTAAATCATGTATCACTCTAGGCGTAAAAGTGTAAATATGTAGCCGTATGTATTTGCACACAGATATTAATGCTTTGTAGTATATTCTTTCTCTGAAGCATAGAATTGGCAACACTGTCTAGAGTTCATTTAATTATGATTGTATATTTGGTTAGGGACATAGTAAATCAATGAAGCATTAAAATCAAACAACCCTTTAATTAAACAGGAAAAGAGAGTAACTTTGTCTTAAGATATTGTTTATTTTGATTAACTGAATGAGAATATTTTGTCTCTGAAGAGGGTGTCATAATTCCTTTGACATAAAGAGACCTCTACGCAGCTGTATTATTGCAAACTTGAGTTTAACAAACTGTGACATCAAGTTTGGTATTTTCTAAAAGGACCTTAAAACATGAAATGCTATACACATTATTATTTTTATTGACACTTGTGATAACTTGCACACTTGCAGATGGCACAAGTGGACTTTATCTAAGTCCAAAAGTTTCAGGAGAATTCACAACCTTCAAAACTATTGGTCTTTACTTAAGCTTGTAGACTAAACAAAAGAGAACTACTTCAGCAGCCTTCCAAATTAACTAAAACACAAAAAAGTTTTCATATCACTGATACATTTGCAAACTTTTAAAATTTTAATAAGTTGCAACAAGTATGATTTTTACACAGGAATCATTACCTACATTCTTGCAACAAACTCTTAACTAAATCACCCATCTGTTCTAGTAAATACTTAGAGCAGTATGGTATTTACAGTCAGTAGCATGTTATTTAACTTCATGGTATTGTTAATTTCTTTTTCTTTCTTCCTGTTGTTGATTTTGTTTTGTGGCATTTCATTTATGGGGATATATAGTAACTGTGTAATCATATCCAGATGTGAGGATGCAGTACGCATCTCTACTTCCAGACAAAGATGGACTCCCAATGAAACTGTTAAATATATCTTGACAACAGGATGCTGGACTCTGCCATTGTCCATGGTGACAATGATGGACATATGACTGTGTATGAAGAACTATACAATAGTAATGATATAGGGGAACTCAGTGACGGGGGAGGGAGTTGAGGAGGGGATAAGGGGATAAGGAAAAATCCAGGGCCTGGATTATTATCATAAAATGATAATAATAAAAAGAAGTAAAAACAAATATCTTTTTAAACAAATTCTTTGGGCATATACTGATACTTCAACTTCAAATAGCACCACATGGTTCTCTGGTCTTTAACAAATAAAGTGATGATTAGCAAATAACCTTCTTTGCAGGATGACACTTTTATCCCCAAATAGTCTCTCACTAGTAGAGTGTTGTGTAGAGTAGCATGGAAGAGAGTCTTCTCAATGGTCATTAGAAGCCCTACAACCTGTTTTCATGGCTTTTATTGTTTGAACTCCTCCAATTATAAACAATAATTTGAGCATATCTTTTTGCTGAATCATTGCTAGATATTTATATGGGTGATGAAGAGAAAATCTTTTTTCAACACAGGTTATCAATGAATATTAGACATGCTCTTTTCACAAGTATATATTTGTTCATTCACAGAGCCCTGCAAATAGGAAGTCAAAAGGAAATATGATTTAAAATTGTTTACAAATACAAATATTAGAGACAACTGTGAAGAAAAAAGATTAAAGCATTAAAAAGACCAATGTGGATAGGATTTGTCCTCTGTATCAATTTTTATTCTCTTGGTATTCTTTTAATCTTGCTTGAAAGCAGAGATTAAAAATAAATACAGAAACAAAGAGCAACCTTCCGTTTGTTGGTTTGCTCCCCAAGAGACTATGACAGCTGGGTCTGGGTCAGGTAGCCTCCCAGAACCCAGTTATGGTCTCCCAAATGGGTGGAAGGGTTCCCAGCTACTTGAGCTAGTATCTACTGCCTTCCAGGGTGCACATTAACAGGACTTTGGAGTCAGAAGAAGAGATGGATCTCAAATTCAGTATTATGAGATTAAAATCAGGCATCTCAAATAGAGGCCTAACCAATGCATTCTGATTTTTATTCCTTACACTAATTCAATTTCCCTTTTTATGCAGTCTCATATTTCAGTTCAATTCTAGGAAAACACTGGACTTAATTTTGTTAAATATTTATTTCACTGGGGATGGTGTGACCACTTAGCAAGCTAATTCTCTAGTTGCAGCACTGGGATTCTATAGGTTGCTGGTTCAAGTCCTGGCTGCTCCACTTTCTATCCAGTTTCCTGCCTATGACCTGAGAAAACAGCAGAGAATGTTTCAAGTACTTGGACCCCTGCAACCATGTAGGAGCCCTGGAGGAACCTTCTGGCTCCCTGCTTAGAATCAAATCAGCTCTGGTTGTTGGGGTCTTTGTGGTTGAATCAACAGACAGATTCTCTTTCTCTGTATCTCTCTCTCTCTCTCTCTCTCTCTCTCTCTCTCTCTCTCTCTCTCTGTATCTCTCTCTCTCTTTCTCTCACCTTATCTCTTCATAAATCTGCCACCAACCAAAACAATGAAATCTTCTGAAAATGTTTGTTTTGTTTATTTGAGATACACAGGTATGGAAAGGAAAAAAAGAAAGAAATGGAGATCATCTATTTGTTGGGTTACTCTTCAAATGGCCACATAGAACATGTGATCAATTCACCCATAAACAGTAAATTATTAGAATCATAGTAACAGCATTTTTTTGGTGATTTTTACATGGTTGATTAAGGTGATAAAGTCAAGGGCGTAAGGTAGGATTCTTAACCATTGGTTTGACAGAGGCATAAAATCAAATTTTACACAAGCATTTGCAGTTACACTGATACATAGAGACAATTCTTTTTTTTATTTTTTGCAAAAGTATTGTCATGTTTTGGAGGGTATAAAATCCTGAAAAACTAAAATTTGCAATGGCAAATGAGATGGACTTATTTTTATATATCTAACAAAAATATTTATCATAGAGTTCATTAAAAAGTAATGGCTTTCAAATAGGCATTTGATTAACAAGCAGTTTCGAAACTTACTCATGATGCATAATAAAACTCTTAACCATCGTAAATTGGCCGTCATAAAATTGGCATGTGCTAAGCCCAACTTTGTAAAATAACTTTGACATCTCTTTGCAACCCAATAAGTACATCGGAGCAGATATTTATGTTTGGTTGCTTTCAATATGTAACACTTAAGTGACCACAATGCATAAGATTAACAGAAAGACATGCATAAACAAATCATGCTGTGACCATAGAGTGTGCAGAGAACGTACTTTCAAAAAGGTTGCATCACTTATTGCTGAGTCTTGATAGAACACTGAACAGACAAAGGAGAGTCTTAAGAATTGTGTACAGCATTCATGTCTTAGAACAAGATAGTTCTTCCTGGATACTCCTTTCCTCAAAGGTACAGCAACAGTGTGTTCCTAACCAAAAAGAAACAAACAAAAAAATGCCACCTCATTTTGCATGAATTGTAAGCCATTGAATTTCCAACAAATTAAAGTAGAAAGATGGTGCTTTAGAAGAGTTGAAATGACTCTGTCTACAAGATTTCTAGAGATTTCAATGAAAATTATCCAAGAAGTCCTTTAACTTTATTGAGAGCATTTTTACTTCTTAATTAATAATGAAAAGTAAAGACACACTTCTTCTTGGTAAACATTTTCTTTTTTTCTTTCAATACCATTACTAAAACTGTCTTCAAGAGCTAACTGTTCATTATGAAGTTACATATCCATTTATATGATTCGTACAGTCAGCATAGAAATATCTCTTAAGCAGATGCACATTTTCAGCATATATATATATGCATTGACAATCTACTATATTCTAGGTATTTCTTCTGAGTGTTTAATATATCTAAAGGCCTGCTAACACTAAAAATTTTGGTATTATGCCTGTTTTACAAGTGAATAAAACTGAAATAGAGAGAAATAATATAATTTTCCCAGAGTAAACTACCGGTAATTGGTTGTCGTTCCAATCTGCAGAGTTTGCACTCCTAAAAACTGTTACATAGTGCCTTAAATATGAACAGAGCCATTATAAATATTTGTTCAAATATTCACAAAAAGTTGTTGTCTTGATTTGTATGTGGAATGCAATTAAACAGTAGATCTTACTTAACAGAAGGGAGAATCAGCTGGCTAATGATTAAATCACATGCAAAAAAAAACCCAATGATTTTGCAATAGGTCATTTGTTATTTTCAAGATATGTTATGACCTTGTTGGAGTGGAACAGCTGCTATTTGATAGATGAAATATTATGCATAGTAATATATGAAATTTTGAAATGCTGTCAGCAGTTCAAAAAGTGTATCAGTTCTGAAACTGGGAGTTTCAAGACTTCAGTGGTTGCATTGAAGGGGATAATAAGCAAGGTTTAGCTACCTAGGCATTTAGATACAAAAGGAAGAAAAGAAACCACTGCGTAGAGTTATAAGAGTGAGATACTTGATACATTATTAATTTAAAATTGATTGAGGGCTATCTGTAATAGCAGAAGCCTCACTCAATTTGCTCTATATGGGTGTGTGCATCCAAAGCTGTTGAAATTTTCTGGCAAACATTTTATTTTTGTTTGCTAAATATTCATTTATTGTGACTTTCTTAATGCCATTCAGAATTAGAAAAATCATGTTGTATTTAACATTTTCTTTAAAGCTTAAATCATGATTTTTAAATTATGCTCAGATCACAACATAGATAAAAAATGTGAGTAGTTTCACCCACAGAAACACAGCTGCAAATATACTGTTTCTTTCACATGAACTTCACTTATTTTTATCTAATTATGATGCATTCTTCAAAATATTTGATGGACATGAAATTCATCACAAGTCTTGTATGCATGTATATTATATAATATATATATGTATTATATGTGTAACTAGCCCAAAAACCTATACTATTAAAATTGATACATGCTTTGACAAGCAGTAACATGTAGTACCTCAAAATCTATTGTTAATGAGAAGGATCTTAAACATGTTAGCACATACAAATAATTTCATCATTTGGCACCAAAATAAGTAAAATAATGGACCATTCATTATTCTTTTGTGCATATATGTAAAATTGACTATACAATGTGAAGAATATCATAGTAGAATGTAGATAATAATTATGCATGGTGTGTTTCTTTATGACTAGTATATGTGTGATGCATATATATGTGCATATACATATTACATATATATTACATATATATATTACACGAATGAATGAGTTAGGAAAGTTAAAGTAGAGACAAATGTTCTGTTTCAGTCCTCGTAAATCTAAATCTCTTTATGACATTCAGATTCATGTGTAATTGATTGGACATCACTTTTTATTTTTAAAATTGTTTTATTTATATAAGATGGACATATTTTGTGTATTTTTAAAAAAGATGTATTTTAGATTTATTAGAAAGTCAGACTTACAGATAGAAGGAGATTCTGACAGAAAGATCTGTCCACTATTTCACTGCCCAGGTGGCCATAATGGCCAGAACTGAGCTGATCCAAAGCCAGGAGGCAGTACCTTCTTCCTGGTCTTCCATGCCAGTGCAGTGTAGTTAGGCCTTGGTCCATCCTCTACTGCTTTCCCAGGCCACAAGCAGGGAGCTGGAAAGAAAGTGGAGCAGCCAGGACACAAACCGGAACCCATATGGTATATCAGTGTATGTGTGTGTTCGTGGCGAGGATTTAGCCACTAGACTATCGAGCCGGCCCAAATGCCATGCATTCATATATATATAAATATTATATATGTGTATATGATATAATATGTAAATTAATATATAATATGTGCATATAATGCAATGTGTAAATTAATATGTAACATGTATGCATATAATACATAAATATAATATACAGATTTAAGAGGATAATGATATTTAACCTTGTATCCTCCATCCTACCCATGTTCTCTTCTTCCCTCTCCTCCCCTTCTTATTTTTATTAATTCTTTTAATTTTTATAATGATGCCATTTTGGTTTATTTAATAATCACAAACTTAATGCTGCACTACATAAGGAACTCAACAAGTAGTAGCCTAGCAGCTAAAGTCCTCATCTTGTAAGTGCCAGGATCCCACATGGGCGCTGGTTCTAATCCCAGCAGCCCTGCTTCCCATCCAGCTCCCTGCTTGTGGCCTGGGAAAGCAGTACAGCCCAAAGCCTTAGGACCCTGCACCCATGTGGGAGACCTGGAGGAACTCCTGGCTCCTGGCTTCAGATCAGCGCAGCTCTGGCCATTGTGGATCACTTGGGGAGTGAATCATCGAACGGAAGATCTTCCTCTCTGTTTCTCCTCCTCCCTGCATATATCTGACTTTGCAATAAAAATAAATAAATCTTTTTAAAAAAGATGTCTCCTTTCCTGAAGGAATGTGAGTAACCTAGATAAGCCTGTACCACCAAAAGAACAAGAAATGCTAGGATAGGCAGGCGTGGAGAGCAGAGGAAGAGGGGGAAACCAGTTTTCAGTGTAGCAGTTTATTGCTATAAGGGATTAATAAGAGTCACAGGGATTTTCAGTGTTTGCGTTATTATTTTGCTCTCAAATATGTCCAGTAACTGGAAATTTTTCAACAATTTCATAATCTGTGTAAAAATAGAGGAAACTGACCAGATTTGTGACTTCTTCTTGTTTTCATCCTGTAACATTTCTGATGCAAAAATAAAGTCCTATAAACTGGCAAACAATGCAACAAGGCTGAGTGGAAAGCGGCTGGCTTCAAGTTTATTATTTGAGGTCAAAAAAGAAATGAGGCTTGAAATAGCAGCCAGTAGGTCTGAACTCGACAGGAATCAAATGAATCAGATTTGGTATGAGTTGAATAGTCGAATAGTGCAGGTTTGCTAGTTTCTTTATCTTTGAAAAAGGAAATTTTGAGCAGACTACATAATTGTTTCTTTTTTGGTATTTAAAATGGTATTAGAATAAGTCATGGCCATTTGTCATTTCTGTTTTGGTCTAATTTCAGAACATTTGAGCAACCATTTGAGAAATAATCAATAAATATATTGATTTTATGTGACATTTTCTGTATTGTTACTTGGAGAAACCTAAGGATTTATAATTAGGAATGAAGAGATAAATGATAAAATAGATAAATAGATACAAGGAAGATATGCTTATTTGTAAACATAATACTTAACAAGGATCTTATAAATTTCTGCCATTTTCTACAGACCTGCTCACAATGTTTGTTATAACCCAATACCAACAAATACTGTGATGTTGATTCAGAGAGATTTATGACATGATGCTTTATCATAACTGCTACATATTTAAATTGGGGATGATTAATATAACTGTATCATATACATATGCATGTTCTTTCTTTATTCTTTGCTTGCTAGTCATAAAATCTTTCTAAGTAGTTTGCCAACCCATCTTTAACCTCCCTCATCCATCTTTCTTTTTTGGAAAACATGCCTACACAAACCTATTACTGTCTTTGCCCAGTGTCTAAGATGTTCCATAGCTAAGGCATACTCTGTTTCTTCTATTAGTGTGATCTTTACATTGCCATTCCCAATGTAATCCCCCACCCCAACTCAACACAATTCAATTGACCATAACTCACTGTGGATATTTTTTAAAGTCTGTCAAAACAATATTTGTTCTTGATTTTGCAGTTGGTGAGTTTTGAGTTTACCTTGCAAACAATGTTATGTCCCTTTTATTTTGAAAATATTATCTAGTGTATCTTGACATAATATAAACATGTTCTTTTGTCGAGAAAGAAAACAGGTTTCACAAGTATAATTCCTTTTAGCCTTTACTTTTAAATGACTATTGCATTTCGTTTGTTTACTTGAGAGGGAGAGAGCAACCAATCCCATCGCATGGTTCATACCTCGCCCTCCACTCCCCAGTGCCAGCAATGGACAGGACTGGAGCAGATTGAAGCCCAGACACAGGACATTGACTCGGGTCTAGTATGTGCAGGAGGGGACCCACCACTGTGGCATCTCTGCAGCCTCCCAGGATGCTCATTAACAGGAAGCTGGTATCTAGAGTGCAGCTAAAAAGCAAACCCTGGCACTCTAATACAGTATACAGGAGTCCCAAATGATGTCTCAACCATTAAATAGACAACCATACTCAATCCTTAATGTCAGAAGAAATAATATCTAATTAATATCAATATAAGTTGTCAGTCTTTTGGTTAACTGCTTAGCTAGCAATGTAAGGCTTTCTTGATGATATTAAAAATGTTTTTGTTTCTAAGGACATTTGTGGTTATGGGTAGCTGCAACAGCAGTGTCCTGTGCCAGCTTTCTAATTTCAACGAACATCAGCCTAGTAATTTTACATAGCATGGTGTTGGCAGTCTCCTTCACATTAACAGTACATGGCTTAATTCTTCAGAGAAAGTAATATAATGATATTCTTTTGTCATACTAAGGAACATTGGAAGCAATACTCTTGAGCCAGTTGAAGACAAAGCCAAGATAGTATTTCAGAAAAGTCCTTACACTCTAAACCAGTTTCTAACAATAAAACTGTGTTTACAAAAATTGTTAGTCTTATTTTTTTTCCCCCACTGGGGTCAGCACTGTGATACAGAAGGTTAAACTGCTGTCTCTAACACCAAGTCCCAGCTACTTCACTTCAGATTCAGCTCCATGCTAATCTGCTTGAGAAAGCAGTACAGGCTGGTCCAAATGCTTGCGCTCCTACCACAAGGAAGACAAGCAGCTCCTGGCTCCTGCCTTGGACCTGAGCCAGTGATGCTGTTGCACCTTTTTGAGTGAACCAGCAAATGGAAGATTTTACGTTCTCATCTCTCACTCTTTATTTCCCCTCAGTCACTCCCTCTTCTTCTGTAACTCTTTCAAATAAATAATCTTTAGAAGTGAATAAAAACTGAAAAAAGCATGTAATACATGTACATTTTCATGAGGTACAGTGCAGTATTTCAACATATTTGTAGTATAATCTGACCAACCCAGGTAAATAGCTTCTCCCATCCTTCCTTCTCCTTATTTTTCTTTTAATTTTTACACAGCATACATTCAAGACACTTTATACTCACTAGCTTAATCCCACCATAAATAAAGAATTCAATAAAGAGTAAGTAGAAAAACCATCGTATAGACTAAGGCTATAAAGTAGATAAAGCTGACAGTTAGTAACTTAAAAAGTCTAGAACGTTACAAACATGTGGAGACTAAATAAAATGCTCATGAATGAATAGTGGGATATAGGAGAAATGAAAAGGGAAATTAAAAAGTTGCTAGAAATAAATGAAGATGACAACATAACTTATTAAATTTTATGGGACTCAGGAAGAGCAGGGATAAAAGTTTGTGTCGATTAGTGTCTACGTCAAGATCTAAAAATGCATCAAGGATCTAGAAAAATAAGAGCAAATGAAACCTAAACTTATTAGGAGAAAAGAAATAATAACAATTAGATGGGCCCGGCGGCGTGGCCTAGCGGCTAAAGTCCTCGCCTTGAAAGCCCCGGGATCCCATACGGGCGCAGGTTCTAATCCCGGCAGCTCCACTTCCCATCCAGCTCCCTACTTGTGGCCTGGGAAAGCAGTCGAGGACGGCCCAATGCATTGGGACACTGCACCCACGTGGGAGACCTGGAAGAGGTCCCTGGTTCCCGGCTTGGGATGGGTGCGCACCGGCCCGTTGTGGCTCACTTGGGGAGTGAATCATCGGAGGGAAGATCTTCCCCTCTGTCTCTCCTCCTCTCTGTTTATCTGGCTGTAATAAAATGAATAAATCTTTTAAAAAAAATAAATAATAACAATTAGAGAAGACAAAATTAAAACAAAAGTTATTAAAATAGTGCAATTAAGAACTGTGTTGGTGAAAAAATAAAATTTATACAACATTAATCAACTAAAATAAAAAGGTGGGAGAAGAGTCAAAATAATAAAATCTGAGATGAAAATGAAATAATCAAATAGACACTATAGAAGTAAAAGGCATAATCAGAAATTGCTACAATATCTGTGTACCAAGAAGTTCAAAAATTTAGAACTGCATAGATTGCTGGATGAACACAATTTACCAAAATTGAGTCCTGAAGACATAGATAATTGAAATAAACCAATAACCAAAATGAGCTTCTATCAGAAAGACCAACAAAGTGAAGCTTGTGACCCAATGACTTCACTGATAAATTCTTTCAAACTTTTCAAGAATCAATGCCACTGTTCAATACATTTCAAGCAGAGGAAATCCTCCCAACCTCCTTCTGTGAGGTCAGCTTCACCTCAATTACAAAACCAGAAAAACACAGAACTACATACCAACATGTGCAATCAACATAGAAAATCCTCAACAAAACACTGGCTATTGAATCCAACAAATTTTCAGAAAGATCATCTACACAGATCAACTGGGATTTATCCATGGTCTGCAAGGATGGTTCAACATACATTAATCAATATATGTGATATATTACATTAACAAGCTGAACTTACGAATATCTCAATACCTAGAGAGAAAGCATTTGATAAAATAGGATTTCTTTCATGACAAAATCCTTAAGCGAATTGATTAGAAAATGAGCATGCCTTGATACAGTCAAAGCAATATATGACAAACCCATAGCCTGCATCATATTGAATGGGGAGAACTGGAAACATTTTGAGTAAGATCTGAAATTAGACAAGGATGCCACCCTCATAATTATTACTTAGTGTAGTTTCAGAAGAATGTCACAGACTACTCCAAACTCATTTAGCCCAAAACTTCAGTGCTAGGACCTGAAAATATTTTTATCATGACATCATGGTAGTCTGATTCATAATTGAAAACCTTTGTATAAATAAGCTGTGGTTTCCATTCAACTCAGAAACTTACACATCTTACATAAATCATTGAGGTAGCTTTAATATGCAAGGAAGGCCCATGCAGCTAGCACATGTGGTAGACTTGTACATCGGCTCAAATGTCGTATATGCGTAGATGAGTGAATGATGACGGCAACCATGCTGGTCGCTCTGGTGTTGCTGAGTTCTTTGGAGTGTGTTTCAGGGGCTTCATAAAACATCACAAGTTATGGTGCCTCTCACAATAGTCACTGTGGAATTAAAGCATTAGCATCGCTTAACCTCACATTGACTGGGACAGAGTCATAGAAGATGTCATTTAGAAGTTTACGATGGTATCTTTCTTGAAGTAAATGTGGGGAAAAGACTTTCTCAGTTTACTGCTTTAGTGCTTAGTTTAGTGCATTAAGGCTTCCCAGAGCATTCTGGACACGAGTATGCATGATGTCCCTCCAACCACAAGCTCTTAGACCACAGATTCTTTACTTGGCATCTGTCTAGTAGCATCCATCAGGGGGAAATGCTTGCAAACAACAGTATGGCTTCAATCACTCTATCTTAAACATAAATTTAAAATGCATAGTTTTGTATGGAATGAATGACAGATACTGATTCAGTAGTCATTTCATCTTGCAAAGTAAATTTGATAAGACTGTCTGAAATTCCGAACCCATGTGTGGAATTCATTGTGAATCTCTTCAACTTGGTCCTGAAAATAGTTTCCTATAAATATGTCACAACCCAGAGGAATATCTCCTCACCATTTTTGGTATTTTTGAGACCTTGGAGGGGAAGCTCAATTTTCTTTCTGTTAAGGGGCAACAGGTAGAGAATAGGGCAGTTTCCTTTTAAAGGTAATTTATGCTGAAGCTACTAATGCAGTAAATCCATGAATAAATAGTCACAGTAAGATGAACCAAAAATGATACCCTATTTCACTTCTATGTGAAATGATAAAGTGAAATGACACCATTTCACTTCTGGAGAGAACTCAGACTGTCATAAAAGGGACATACAGCTTTGTAATTTAGCATATTGCTAAAGAACAGATTAGTTATGCTAATTAAACTGGTGTCTTGGTCTCTCCAAGAAAGACATGACAGAAATATGTGAAACTATAAACTCTTATAAATGAATGTTATCCAAATTCATTGATCTAGTTTAATGCCCTTTAACTTTCCTGTGAAATGCTGGAATAAAATACACCATGGTGGCAGTTGTTACTTTTTCTAAGATGTAGCAGTATGGTATTTGTATTTTATTGAAACGAAGTAGGAGTCATTAGTCTGTAGGTTAAAGTTTTTTTTTCAGAAAGTCAATTTACGGAAAAAAAGGAGAGACAGAGAGAAGGAAAAAAAAGATTTTCCATCCACAAATTCACTCCTGAAGTCTCTGCGATGGCCAGAGCTGAGCTGATCTATAGCCAGGAGCTTCTTCCAGGTTTCCCACAGGGATGCATGGTCTCAAATCCTTGGGCCATCCTCTACTACTTTCCCAGAGCAGAGAGAAGGATGGGAAATGTAGCATCCAGGGCACGAACCATCAGCCATATGGGATCCTGACACATGCAAGGCAAGGATTTATCATGCTGGGCCCCAGTCTATCATTTAAAATATCATAAAGATATCCATGCCCCAGATCAGAATGGACTCCAAAACTGGCTTTGCTAGTGACTCCAAAAACTGCAAATCCTGGGAGGCAATAGTGTTGACCCCAGTCTTATTCCTGCCACACTAACATGGGAGGCTTGGATTTAGTTCCTGTCTTACTTTTAGCCCAGCTTACTCAACCATTGCAAGATTTAGGAAATGAAGAAATATGGATGAACAGTCTCTCTCTCTCTCTCCCTTTCTCCTTCTTCCCTTCTTGCTTCCTTCTCTCCCTTCCTCACTCCCTGTTCTCAAATAAATAACTTTTTAAATCAAATGAACACTTTATCCTTTATTGATCATATGGAATTAAAATTATAAAAAGTGAGGACACAATGCAGTGAGTTCACCTTCTTGTTCAATTATCAATTGTTCAAGATTGCAACCAACTTCTAGATCACCAGAAAGATCCTCTAAAATTCAACAGAGAAAGACTGCATCTTTGTGCATTTCAGAATATTATGTTCAATTTTTAAAAGAATGGAGAGTATATAAGCAAAACTGGAAGACTCTAGTTTCTCTGCGTTGTAAAGCCTAGTAAAATAGCTGTTTAGATTCTTGACACAGAGAATCAAAAACAAACCTTCCTAGAAGGTATAGGAAGCGAAAGTGTGACTAAAAAGTTTCCAGGCACTAAATCACTGTGCATATAGTGTGAAATTGGGCAGGATTTTTCTATTCCCACTTTAACTTCTGCAGAAAATGGCAAGTTAAGTGGGACCAAGTGGATTGTATCCGTTCACTCAACTTGTGAATCACCATAATTTTAGATAAAGCCTACTCTGCATGCTTAGATAGATCCTTGTTAATGATCAAGGTGGCATTTTTACCTTCCTATCATTTTTTCTGCACTTGGTAATGTTTGAAAGCATATTTAATAAATTTTGTTGTGTTACTGTTCAGTTCTCAAATCCCACATAGCCATTTCAGGGTTTAAAAATCTCTGAGTTCTGTACTAATCAAAAGACTCAAAGGTGGACAATTCTCTGCCCCAGTTACTGAACTTGCCTTGGACCTAAGGAAGTGTATGCTTGGGTCCTTCTTCTACACGTACCCTAAGGACTGGAATCTACATTTACAATTATAATTATCTTTAAATAATGTCTTTCTGAATAAGGGATAGCTGTGCTATATGGTAATGTGATTCCACACACCTGGTCCATCTCTTCTTTCCCTTATATTTAACATATATTCTAGGTAATGTGTCAATACAGGTTGTCAGATAATAATAAAAGTGAAGCTGAAGGTTTTTTTTACAAAGATATGACCATGGAAAGATGTTAGTTTCATGTTACAGAAGGGTTTCTTTCCTTCACAAATTAGTATCAAAATAAGCTTTGCCAAGTTCAGTTTTTTTTTTTTTTCAGGAAAGAGGAGGATTCTTTTTTCAATTATTCACTTAATTAGTTAAGGCATTTCCATTCATTAACTGTGCAGCAAAATCCTCAGCATTCAGAGAGGTCTATATGAATAAGAAAAAAATAAAAAATGTCTTGCTCTTTACCCAAGTCTACATTTTGGATGAGCACAGTACTTAGTGAAATTATCAATTACAAAATAATTCAAAACTATCCTACACTCATAGTGTTATGTGGGACAGAGCTATTTTGTGCCAACTAACTCATTTAAATCATGTGTTATTGTCAAGCACAATATGTATTTTAAGTTATTAAATCGTAAGTCAATAAGTAAAACAAGATGATAATGAAAATACTAAGCACAATGGATCCACGTTATGCAAAACTAACAGTCCTTATATACTCAAGAATTTATTACTTTAGTATGAGGGAAACATACCTAAAAGGGTGAAAAAAAGCCCTTAACTTATTTTATTTATTTATATATTTTTAAAAATGTATTTATTTTTATTGGAAATTCAGATATGCAGGGAATAGCAGAGACAGAGAGGAAGCTCTTCCATCCGTTGATTCACTCCCCAAGTGGCCGCAACGGCCAGGGCTGAGCTGATCTGAAATCAAGAGCCAGGAATCTCTTCCAAATCTCACACTTGGGTGCAGAGTCCCAAGCCTTTGGGCCATTGATTGCTTTTCATAGGCTACAAGCAGGAAGACAGATGACTAGCACACTGGGCCCAGCCCTTAACTTTTTGAGCTCTCAGTTGGAAGACATGCTAATTTTAGATCAGGTTTCATGCAGTAAAATGATAAACAGGCACAAAGCACAAACCTGTACTCTACTTCTATTCAATGTCCAGATGCCATCCATCCTTTCAGAAGTTGCCTTGAACATATTTAAGAAGGAGAAAGACCCATGTGTGTCTTGTTCTACCATCTCAAGCTGTTCCTCACAGCCCTGCCACCCACTTCTAGAACATTAGCCATTTGTTTAACAAGTATTTAATGAATCTCAACTCTCCACCAGACATTGTGGTAAGCATTGGGGAGCCATGAGTAAGCAAACAATGCTGTGGGCTAATTAAAGAGTCACAAACACATAATTACAAACTGTGACAAATGCTAGGAAAGAAAAATACAAGGTATTAGGAAAAGATATAATTAAAGAATTCAAACATGTGTGTGTGCGAGTGGGGAAGCCTTTTGTGTGAAAGTTATGTCTAATGTCAAATCAGAAAGCAGACCTGAAAATAATCCCTCCCGAATCCCCAAAAATATATAAATGAAAGGTTTCCAGACACATGACACAGACATGAAAAAAATGGTTTAAATGTGGAAATAATTGTTCTGAGCATAATGTTGTCTTCTCAATCCAGGTAGAAAGCATCTCAAATAAAACCTGGTACACACAGGAACATACCTATGTTCTGTGCATTTGCTTCCCTCCCCTGAAGATCTCCTACTTCACATCTCACTACTGGTACACCTCCGCCTCTCAGGGCATTTGCAGAATGGAACAACCATCAGCAGCACATTTACCAAATTAGAAAGTCATTCTATCAGCAAAAATAGCATACATGATGAGTAAGTGAAGTGATTTTTGTAAGCTCCCATCCAGGACAGCAGTCCAAGGTGTGGAGAAGATAAATCTGGCTCTCCCTAAAATCTGCCACTAACATAAGATAAAGATAGAAAATATTACACAGAGACTATCCTAAGAAAAGCAGTGATTCTTGAGCTCCTGACAGTTTAAATTCAAATCTAGAAGGATAGTTTCTTAAATTTCCCATAGTCTACACAATGCCTCCATCCACCAGGAAAGAGGTAGCATGTATGTGGCATTTGGGTCTAATGTCCACCAGGAGCTTAAGAGCTGTGAATATCAAACACACCAACAGAAACTAGCTCCTTAACTATTGAAAAACAAAACAAAGGCTTGCTGTTGACATCCCTTTATTTTATAGAGGAGGTACAATATTTTATTTGTATTTGTGGGACCAGGGGAACACTTCAAGCATCTTTTACCCCCTTGTCCCTGGATGATAAGAAATTGTTCTAACATAAACCTTAGTGTGGGCTTCGGATTTGAACTGTCTCCATATTCATGCAGTTGATGTAATTAAGAGATACTCACCACTCCCCATTATTGCAATATCTGTGTATTTTGCCAACTGCAGGACCAAATGTTCCTGTTGAGGTTATTTGTTTCCAGTAAGACTTAAATAGAATTCTTCCTGTTTAAGAGGCCTTTAAAACTGCAACTTCCATTTTGCAACTCAGTTCGTTGTTTCATTACGGATTTATCAGGTACCAGGACACATAAGCAGACAATGAAAGTACTGATTTGAACAGTCTCATGTTTGTTTAGACCCAAAACAATTCTGCAGAAACCTGAGACAGCCAAGCAAGAAACTCCAGGCAGCCTGATTGGCATAAATAGACTTGTTTTGTTTGCATTGACTAAGCTTTAAATAACAGTTTTTATGTTTGAAAATTGAGAGCCAAAGGATGTAGTTTTCAACTCTCCTGTTTGCTTTCTTACAATGATCCTCACCATTTTTATTATACTCATCTAAAACAGCCCATTCGTGAAGCACAAAATAAACCTGGGTAAGAAATCTACTAGCTTCCATTCTGAATGGTCCTCTCTTCTCATATTCTCTTGCTCCAAATATCAGACCATTATGTGCTGAATACTATGTCACTTGATAGCTTTCCATCTGGAGCACTGTTTGTTAGTTTTAATGTCTTATACAGGATTTTAAATCGATGTGTTTTTGTGTATTTGAAAAGCAGAGAAACATAGGGAGAGGCAGATGCAGTTAGCGACCCTCCAACCATTAACTCAGCCTGGATCTCTCATGCAAGTAACAGGGACACAAGACCTTGAGACATCACTTGTTGCTTTCCAGAATGCACATAAGCAAAAAGCCAGAATTAGGATCAAAGTCAAACTCCAAACCAGATACTCCAATATGGGATGTGGATATCCCAAGTCATATTTTAGGCATTGTGTCAAATTGTTTCCCCTGAACACAATTCTTTAAAGTGAGAAAGAATGTCTATCCTACCTTATGGATATGCTTGGAAAATATTTTGTTCTTCTTTCTTGGGACCTTCAAGTACTAGTGAGAGAACCTGGTAATGTTGCCTCCTAACATAGAGTATCAGATGGAAAGGCATGATTTGAAACTCTTCAAATTCACTGAAACCTGCAGTCCTACTAATTACAAACGTCAAGGCATGGAGTTCTAGATGTTACCCTTTTAAAAACATCTGTTTCATCACAATGCTTTCTTCTTCTGCCATAGATAAAAGTGATTCAGAAAGAAAGAATCCCTTAGATTCTGCTAGTTTTCTGGCCCAGCTCAGCCCTACTGCATCAATCTTATTATAATACCAGAAACTTCCTCTCTGTTACACACAGTTGTGAGTACTTTGTGTGTGGCCACCACATTAAATATCTACAGAATTTAATATAGGCATTGTATAGAGAGATGAGGGAAATGGTGAACTCCTCACACAGAGAAGCAAGAAGTAGGAGCTTAACGAGGAAAAGTTTATTCTATGGTGATCTTATCAGAGAAATAAAAACACATTTCCCTTTCCTCATCAAAGCTTTGTGATCTGAACACCTGCTAAAGTAATTCAAGGAGAACAAAACATATTTGCTATGGTCCCATGGATTTTATCTGCTTTCAAGTTATCTCGTAGGAAATAGGACTAAGAAGCCCTGCTTTTCTCATAATTTCCTCTACAATTTTATTAAGACCAAAATTCTATGTGATTTGAAGCCTGCACATTTATTCTCTTTCTTAAAAGCTTTTCATTTTGCCATTTGATGAATATTGGTAGTGAGTGGATTATCTGGATAAAGCGAATTAGTTGAGGTCCGCATCAGTCAAGAGAGAAAAGCCACCAGAGCTTTAAGGGAGTGCCTTACAATATAAATAGTCTTAATCTCTTTCAAGCACTGGCTTTTAAGAAAGAGAATTTTCTCAAGGCCAATGTTTTTAATCAGCTAGATCTGCAACAAGATTGAAAGTAATGCTGGTGATAACAGGAGAAAAAGCAGCAAGCAGTCAATGATCTGATTCGCAGGGAATGTTAAAGGCTGAAGAGAAGGAGGAAATAAAGAAGTTACACAGAATTCCTAGCTACTTCTAGTTCTGAAACAGCCCACCGAAGAGGGCCACTGATGGAAAAACATACCCTTTGGATGGGAGCAGGTTATTAGCTAGAAGAGGGCACCCAGTGAGAGGCTGAGAGTTGCAGACGGTGCTTTGGTAGTCCCAGTGTTTCCACTTCTTATGCCAGAAAGCATCAGCACGAGCTCCAAAACAGGTGGAATTATTCTAGCATGGCTTTCCAGGCAGAAAAGAGAATGGAAATGTGTTTTATGTGAGACAGTGGGGCAGCAGTAAAAGCAGATAAGGTTACGACAAAATGAGAAGATAAATGGCTCCAGCCACGAATGATTGCAGCCGAGAATCACAGTGGCGGTGGCCTGGCCCTCCATTTTTGTACTTTCCTTTCTCCCTGAAAAAAAAACAAAGGAAGTGCTTCAATAGTACCCATCTTAGAAGGGGTGGGGAGGGGATTGTTTTGTTTAGTATCCTGCATTTTAAAAAGAGAAAGCAGTAAAAGGACATGAGCACCTCTATAATTATTTCAGATAGACCGTTGATTTTATGGAATTGTTAAAATACTTTTCTCTGTTTCCCCCAAAAGGAAAATAATATTCACTGAGAAAACAAGAACACATTGTCAAAATTATTTCATGCCTTATATGGAATTTGCTTTTGAAAACATTTGAAAAGTGAGCTAGCAGCCCTCAGGGAAAATGGATACAGTACTGGACCTCTATGTAGGTCACTTGTTAACAAATGTAAAATGCAACTTGATAGTCACCGATTTTGTGTGTTGAGTTTTCAGGAGGGAAAACCTGCACACAATATTAACCTGGGCTAACCACTTTTGCAGCAAGGACTCCCTCTGTCCAGGAGAACCACCCAAGAAGATGAGAACTGCTGCCCTTCAGCTTCTGAGTCAGCAGAGTTTTTGACGTGATTATTGGACAATTGACTATCTTGAAAACTAGAATATACCGAGAACAACGTTAAGGGCAGCAGTGCCTAGGTGCACCATCCTCCAAGCGCTCATAGCTCTCATAGCTTACAAGCTTGGTCCCTCCCTGTGGTAGTGTGAAAAGGCGTGGCTTAGTATAAAGTAGTGAGGTTATTGGAAGAGCAGTCCTTGGGTGCAACAAATGTAGTTCTTTGGAGACCTCAGCTAACCTCCCAAAGAGTTGAATTGCTCTGGTTTTCTCTCTTGCTAAGTGAATGTTCTCCCACGCTCTTGCCATTCCAACGCCATGGCAAGAGGCCCTCACCACAACTGAGTAGTTCCCACTGCCATTCTATGGGCCTAAAGAATTGTGAGCTAACTGGTCTTTTTACATACCTCTACATTTTGGTGTTGTTGTTTGCAAATTACCCTGTTTCATTATGGCAATGGAAAGTAAAATAATTCGTCCAGTGTAAGGGTAAATTTTGTTAAGAAAAAATGTGATTACTTTCATTTGGAGCATTTTTTTCCTTTTTCTTTTGGTGAGTTTCTGTGTATTCTTTGCTACTCAGTTTCACCTCAGCTTCCCTGGAAAAGCTTTTTTATTCCCTACAGGCTGGGTCAGATCCTTTTGATCTTGGTAACTAAGCAGTTCACTTTATCTTCTGATCTTCCCTGCTATGCTATAAATTTTGTAAAGAAGAAGATGGTGCCCTCTCCATGTGTATCCAGTGTCTAGCATAGGGGTCAGCAAACCTTTCCTTTACAGAGTAGATAGTAAATACTTTAGACTTGATGGAACTTTATGGATTTCTCACAAGTATTCAGTTCAATCGTAGTAATAGTGGTTCCCTTCATCTCCGAACACTGGGATACCATATGAGTGCCGATCCATGCCCTAGATGCTCCACTTCCCATCCAGCTCCCAGCTTGTGGCCTGGGAGGGCAGAAGAGGAATAGTCCAAAACCCTAGGATCCTGCTCGCACAAGGAGAACATGGAACGAACGCCTGGCTCCTGGCTTTGCATCTGCTCAGCTCATGCCATTGTGGCTATTTGGAGAGTGTATGCAAAATCTTTCTCTCTATAAATCTGCCTTTCAAGTAAAAATAAATTAAAAAACAAGAAAAAGAAAAAAAACTTCATTTACAAAACACACCTTGAATTAGATTTTTCTGCCGTCTCTAGTTTGCTGACTCTAGGTTAACACAATGCCTAAAAGTAAATAGGACTTTAGCAAGAGAACTTCCAACAATACGTGCTGCCTCTCTGGTCCTCTTCACGGAGGGGAAGAAGAGGATTTGTTTAGGAGCTATTTGGTAATTTAATGATTTGGTGACTTGACATAAGGGTGAGAGGTAGAGAATAAGTAGAAGTTTCTTGCTTGAGAAAGTGGCTTTTATGTAAAAAAACAGTAAACTGTGCTTAGCAACAACAGGAAGAGATATGTTAATTTGGGGCATACTGAACTTGAGAAATCTAATACATTACATATAATGGCTCTGAAACATTGTGTGCATTGTGAAATATTCTAGAAGTCTTGTGCTAACAGATTTATAGGTCTTAGCGTTTCTCATTCTAGAAGGTGGCTTATCATGCTCAAAAGGATGCTGACACTGCTGGTCTCTAAAAACAGCTATGCTTCAGAGATGTATCAGGATTTTGAGTTGGGTGTCAGTGGTATTGAAAGTACATGTAACAGACAAAGACAGAATCGAGGATTTCATAGATGTAACATTGTAACAAAGAAGTTAGAGGCTTTTAAAACTGGGGCAAAATTTCTTTTTCTCTTTCCCAGCCAGACTTCGTTCTGTAATAAGCAGCTGTAATGAAAATTCTCTCCTCATCCCTGGCCAACTATAGTATTTCCTTGGGATCACCTAGTGTCATTCAGTCAGATCCACTTTATAATGTTTTTCTCTGGCACTTTTACACACTCCTGCCCCCTGCCAAAAAGCAAAAAACAAAAAACAATAACAAACAAACAAATAAACAAAAAACACCTGTCTATCTTCAATCTACACCTTGAATTTCAACGTCTGAGCCTTCTGCATAACTGATCTAGTATTCCTGGAGCAGCCCCAACTTTTCCATTCACAGTGGCAAGGCTACTGTCTCTAGGTAGAATTAAAAAAAAATAATCATTGACCATCTCCACTCCCACAATCAACAGGAACATCAATAGAAATATTGGAAAGATGATAACCAGAATAAATATGATAATAGTTATAAAATTTCTGAAATTTCACATTCTGTGGTTAATGTTTATAGGAGTGTTTCACTGCAAATCTTTCTACTACTAACAGCAAGGGCACTGCTCCAGTTACCATTATTCTCTCTCTTCTCCCATCTTTTCTGCTAATATTTTTTTCATGCTGTTCAAATTACAACATTATGGCTCGTTAGTATTAACAGTTGCATTGACGGCCATAGTGACTGAATTCTTCAGGCAAAATGCTTTATATGCATTTTATTATTTCATTGCATCTTTGTATCGGCATTCAGGAAAAATGCAAAAAGGCTAACTAACATACTTTTAAAAAAAGCACCAGGGGTGGGTGTTTGGGATCATGGTTAAGATGCTAAGACACCCACATCCCATACTGAGGAGGCCAGGGGTGATACCCGACAGCTTTCTGGATTTTAACCACCTAGTAATGCAGACCCAGGAGAACAGTAACAGTGATTTAAGTAGTTGGGTTCCTGCCATCCACATGGGAGACTCAAGATGAGTTCCGGCTCCAGGTTTTGGCCTGTAGCAAACTCAACCAATGTGGTTATGGGGAAGGGAACCAACATGTGGCAATGCCCTCCCTCCTTCCCTCTCTCTTTCTGCCTCTGAAATGAATAAATCAATGCATAAATTGTTAAAGGCCACAGTGAAAGCATATAATCCAAGACCTAAGTGACATCAGAGCGTATCCTCACGGCCACTCTTCATACTCCAGGTTTCCTTTCTTCTGGCAATCTTTGAATGAAATTGCACAAATGCTGCATTTTAAATAGGATATAACAAGCTTATTCAGGTATCAAAGTTGAGAATCCTGTTCTCAGAATCCTGGCCCATCACGGATACACTCTTACAGATTTGAAAGTCCCCCTAATGATTTATTGCTCAGGAAAGACCTCGCCAAAAGTTCTGTACCTCTTCCTCACACCATTAGGATTCTTGCTTAAAGGATAAAAACTGACTACTTCATAAAAGAAGAGTCATTTTCTTACCACTTTACAGTGAGTGGCCAGGAGAGGGGGAGAAAGAGGAAATTAGTTCAGTTTGATGATAAGTCAGTTAGTTATGTGGATAACTCTGAACACTAGGCTGCATGCTCATCCCAAGTATTTGTTAGCATTCTAGCATTTTTTACCTCAGACTGAGTGACATTCATGCCAGAGGGCCTCCACACTTACTTAGCACTTCCTCCATGAAAACACTGAATACAGACAATTTCTGCTCCATGGATATATTTATAGACCCCATGCAGTTAAACAGTCATGGGTGATTGGGTTTACGTAAGGAACAATGAGAAATAACTGGCATTTAAGATCCAGTAAATAACTTTCTAGTTACTTCTTCCATCACCCTGGTGACCAAAAAACCCAGTGTATATGTAGTACACTCCAAGGTAAAAACAGCCTGGATCCCAGAGTCACTGCATATGAAACTGTCCCAAAGAGCCCCATTCATGTTGCTGGCCTTGTATAAGTAAAACATGATTTTGTTTCTGTTTGATACTGTGTACTATTCTTCCTGAATGGGATGGCCTACCTAAACTAATGCAAGTATTCTCGTTAGGCTTATTGTTATAATTTTGATTTTATGATTGTTTCTGTCTGTTTCACAGCCTAGCTCTACCCTAATTCATATGATAGTGATGTCCAAAGGAAATAAACACAACAGCAAGAAAAAGGAAGGAGGGAAAAGTCAAGAAATGGTCTTCTAAGCAGTGGAGGCTTAACACATACACACACTACTAAAGGATATAATTTTTTATTGCAAAGTCAGATACACAGAGAGGAGGAGAGACAGAGAGGATGATCTTCCGTACAATGATTCACTTCCCAAGTGGCCCAAACGGCCAGAGCCGTGCCACTCTGAAGCCAGGAGCCAGGAGTTCCTCCAGGTCTCCTATGCGGGTCCAGGATCCCAAGGCTTTGGGCCGTCCTCAACTGCTCTCCCAGGCCACAAGCAGGGAGCTGGATGGAAAGTGGAGCTGCCAGGATTAGAACCAGCACCCATATGGGATTCTGGTGTCTCCAAGGCATCGACTTTAGCCATTAGGCCATCGCGCTGGGCTCTAAAGGATATAAATTTTAAAGGAAAAACTATAACCCAGGAAACCATGATGCTAAAAGCTTGGAAACACCATTTAGTGATATGAGTCCTAAGGGTCTAGAGTACTGTGTACTACATTTTTACTAAATGGTTTTCTTAGTTTAAACATGAGGAAGAAACATCACAATGTTAGAAGAAAGGAAAAAGGGTGATAATAACAGAAATTTTGAGTGAGGAATGTTGCTGGAACATTTGTTGCACATTAACAGTAAAAGGAAGAGCATTTCACTGTGATTTTTTTTTCTTTGAAATACATACAGAGCAGGCCTTCTCAGAACCAACAGAGGCATGTAAGGCTGAAGGAGACCGTATGTTAGCCATTATTCCTTAAAATACACACAACCGTAGGTGGACACATATCACAGAGAATGTGTTACCATCTCCAGAACAAAAGACAAATGGTCTGACCAACAGTGAGAAATTGAAGTTGAGGAAAATCTGTGCATGAAAAACTTCCCAACCTGAAGGACAAGGCCAAGTAAGCCCATATATAAATAGCTGGCAGCCCCATTCTGCAACTCATACTTTTCTAGACCCCTATATGCATATACATACAAAGCTACACATGTACACACAACCTATTCATAACTGTTCAAAAACAACTAAGCCTTCACAGTTAGCAGTTTTCATAAAATAATTAAAGTTTAAGTAATAGAAGTTTGAAAAATTAAAGGCTTTAGCTCTTCCCACCATTTAGACTAAGAACAAAGCTGACAGATGGAGTACTATAAATACAAACTTTCACTGGCAAGCAAACAGATGCATTTTTTCTTAATATTTTAACCTCACCTGTATGGAAAATTTACTTGAGGCTAGTATAACAGGTACTCTACTAGCAGGTTTCAGTGTAGTGGCAAATATGCTTAGAATCAGTAGTGAACACAAAACCATTTCAAAGTCTAACTCTAGACCCCTTAAAAGAATGAAACCACCTGATCTTTGGATTCTTCTTAAATTTTTCAAGTTTATTTGAGAGGCAGAAAGAGACACAAGATTCTGATGAACTGGCTCACTAACTCCCTTACGCTCCCCCATTAACATGCTGGAGATGAGAGATTCATTTCAGGTCTCCCATGTGGGTGGTAAGAGCACAACACTTCAAACTGTCATCTGCTATCTCCTGCATATTAGCAGGAACTAAGCACTCTGTTGTGAAGTATGAACATCCCCATCAATGGCTTAACCACTAGCCAAATGCCCATCCTTGCTGGATTATTATATTCCATTCCAGCCAGAATAGGATGCCCTCACACAATGCTATTAAACAATAGCAAAAATTAGTTTAGTATCTGTCAAAGCCTGTAATGTTATTCAGATATAAGAGTATTAAAGGTAAAGGTGCTTAAAGTGCATACCAATGGATACCGAGTTTCTGATGAGAAGTTTTAAAAGGTAATATGTTCTTTCAGTGAAACCAACTGATCTTTTACAATATGTAAATGAAATGGACACAGGCATACACACTGCTGCCTGTGATGGTGGATTTCCAAGGACAAAAAGAGAAATACTGTAGCAATCCTCACCCATAGGGATACATTTCAAAGAAACAAAAAATGGAGAGAAGACAATTACTATGTATTGAATTGTACAATTGTTGTAAACCAACAGTCTGAGTATGCTCACTGTTTATTAAACCTTAAAGTGAAGCCTGTATTAAAATTAGGTAATATCCTGCAGATATTGATTTCAGGGGAGCATGGATTGATAATGAAGGTAACAACCCCTCCATCAACTGCCCTTCATGAGCTTTCCCTTGGTGAAGTGGTATGGGTATGAAACCCCAGAATCAGGTTGCTGGGGTTCAAGCTCCTGTTCTGCTACTTATTATCTGTGGCTATCTGCATGTTGTTTAACTGTACCTCATAGCTTCATAGGATAATAATTCATATGAATCTCATAAAGTATAAATTAACATATATAACATATGCACAAGAATTTCAAAAACATATCAAGTAACACACATCTATTATGGTTGTTGATATTATTGTTGTGACTTTAGAATTCAAATAATGGGGCCTGGTATGATGGCTCAGTGGCTAAATCTTCGCCTTGCCAGGCCCCATATGGCATCGCTTGGTTCATGTCCTAGCCACTCCACTTACTGCTCAGCTCCCTACTTGTGACCTGGGCAAGCAGTGGAGAATGGCTCAAAGCCTTGGGGCTCAGCACCCATGAGTGAGACCTGGAACAAGTTCCTCAATTCCGGCTTCAGATAGGCTCAGCTCTGACTGTTGCTGCCACTTGGGGAGTGAAAGATGGAAGATCTTTCTCTGTCTCTACTTCCTGTAAATCTGCATTTCTAATGAAAAGAAATAAATCATTAAAAACAAAGAATTCAGATAATGTGTACTTACCTTCACCACATATGTGATTGAACAACATGGGGATAATGGTGATTACTTTGATAGGAATCAGGATAGATTAAATGAAATACCCGCAGCCCTGGAATACAATAATCAGATAAGTGATAAACTGATAATGAATGTAATTTGCCATGGAACTGTCCCTATGTTCAATCCCTGAATTTTCTTCCAGGTAGCCCATTCATGCAACATGCATTTGAAGTGATGACTTCCTAGAGAAAAACACAGTAACCCTAAAACTCCACAGGTCTACGAGAATCTGCCTTAGAAACTGCAGTCCTCTTTTCTTGTCCTCAATCTTACATGTACCGAACAGATCAGTGAGTGGAGGAGAAACTAAGGGACAAGCATAAATCCTGATCATTCACATTAAAAGTAGTTAAACATTTATGTAGTAATCAGAAATGCAAAGTTTAAACCCCAAAATGATACTGATACTTAAGTAGAGTCACCTGTATTTCAGTTTTATTTGAGAAGATAATCTGATAATCCTCTGAACATTTTCAGGGGTAGCTCTCTCATTCAGTATGTTTAATCCGCTCTCCTAGATCATGATACAAGTGTTTTGTTTCTACCATGGGAAATTCTGGTGGTCGTTGATGAAATAGTCAGTCACCTATAATCTTGTGAGAGCCGCAAAGGACAATAATTGCAATTCATGGAGTAACCAGGAGTGAGGAACGCAATATGCTGAGTCTGAGAGCTGGAGGTAATTGTATTTTTACTTCAGATCAGCAGAAAATTCAAAAAACGAAATAGCTTTTAACGTTATTTCCAACTGCATTTTCTCAGTTTTTATCAACTATACTCATTAAGGAATCCCAACGTAGAAAAGATAAGATGTGCATGAGTTGACTTGCAGAATCTGAATAGGAAAAGAAGAAGACCATGAGAAAGGAATCATCAGTGAAAAGGATATGGCAGGGCTAAGTGTGGTGACAGAATGCTGAAGCACTGCAGGACTTTGGAGCGTAACAAAACTGCCCCTGAATAGTTGTCTGACCTTGAACTTTTCCCATCTCTTCTCAGGGCCATTTTACCCTCATCACTTAAAATCTGAGAAGCCACGCCCATCGCCCCCATCCCTGAAGTTCTAGGAGTATATTATGCACACAATGCTATAACGTTGTCTAAATAAATCAATAACTGGCAGAATCTGAGGCTGTTGGCAATTACAGTTCTCTCTAATCTCCTTAGCGGATTTGTTCCCTGCAGGTTTCATTGTGCTTTATGTCTTGCCCAGAGCATCCATTCTTTTTAACTGTATCCTGTCATTCCCTTCCAATATACTATTACATTGAAGTCCACCCATACGTTGGTTTCTTTTTGCATAGATTGTATTATTTGTTTTAGAAATTCTGGAGTCATGTGAAACAAATCTACTTCCCCCGTGCTGAGGAAGGTGTTTGGCATTTAATGCAGGATGGCAGAATGAACAAAAGGACAACCAATGAATAAGTGGATGAATGAGTGGCATGACACAGTGAGACAGGAAACAAAGGAACACCGAGGCCCAAAAAATTCAACACTATTCAAGAAAATTTATCTGAAACCTCCTAGTTCATGAAGCCTTAGCACGATATTGTCTGACATGGTTCTTATAGTACTTTTGTTGGCTAACACAAGTGGGACTTAGTTAAGATGACAATCAACTTGAGATCTTTGGACCTACTTTTACAAACTTTAATATGAAATATATTGCGAAATAAGCTGCTAAAATAGAAGTGACTTTAAATATCTAATCTGCTTAAAAGGAAGTGCTTTAGTATCCAACTCCGAAAACTGCACAATATGGTCAGTTGGCCAAGTCTGCCTTACTGGCCCCTTACTTTGTTATCTGCTTTTACAACCCCTTTGGCCTAAGTAGTTTTTAATATTTTTCAGTGTTTGGTGGAGGGAGGGATCAGCATTGTGGCATAGTGAGAAAAACTACCACGTGTGATCCCAAAAGAGTACAAGTGTGTGTCCCACCCCCTCAACTTTCAGTGTAAGTCTTGCTAGTATCCTGGGGAAAATAATTAGAGATTGCCATCTGGAGAGTGAACCAAAGGATGGAAGATTTCTTTCTCTCCGCCTCTCTCGGTCTCTCTTTTTCTCTTTTTGTTTCTCTTTCTCTCTCACTTGCTCTCTCTCTTTCAGCCTCACTCTACTGCTCTCTGTTTCTCCCTTACGCCCTCTCCTTCTCTCACTATAATTCTGACTTTCAAATAAATAAGTTTTAAAAATGGGAGGAAAATATAAAAACAATAAAAATTTAATAATAGCACTTGTGAAGTATATGAATTTCAAATTTAAGTGCCTGTAATATTGAGACACAGCCAGGCTCATGTGCTTACTCCCATCCAGTGTTTTGATGACACAATAGCGGAACTCAGTAGTTGCAGTAGAAGCTGTATGACCCAAAATGTCAAAAAAATGGTTGCAGTTTAGCCCATTACAGAAAAACCTTCCATCGCTTCCTGGCCTTTTGACTAAGATCAAGTGCACAAAAACCTTCCAAGCCTGCTCTATATAATGGCCAAAATTTCATTTTGTACTATCAAAATCAATTTACAAAGACACTTTTTGCTAAAAATTGGTTCATCTTCCAGTGGGGAAAAAAAAAGTCTTGCTATCTGCAAACATTTGGAATAAGTTGATTATCATTTCTTTCTTTCAGAAAAAGAAGATATGGAAAAGAATAAAATAATTGTAGTCAAAACTTACTCTATTCTATTTTGTTTTCATGACATTTAGGCCAGGAACTATTGTGAACAATTACTTTCATTAAAATAATAGATTTTCATTGAACTTATGTAAGCTCACTGTGTATTTACTGATTCATTTCACATTTTAAGTCATAATATTTCACCAACATTTTGTATTCTAAATCAAGCAGGAATTTGAAGGATTTTTTAAGAAAGGTGTCTAGCTTGAGACAATTAGCAATTTATCATGGTACTGCTTAGACAGATGATGCGACAAGAGAAAAGACCCCACTGAAATACATGACTGAAAAGTTCTTGGCAGAACTTTTCTCAAATTGTGTCTGGCAGTATACCATTAAAAAATAATATTAACTTAATTTTAAAGGATGGTAATTTTAAAGCCTTGTTAACCCCAACAAATAAAATGTTGTAACTTGGAACTTCAGTCACTGTCAAACAGCTGGAAGAACTTGAATAGGAAATCACTACTGGGATGGAAAATATTTTTTTACCTTCTTGATTGACTGTTAGAAAATTCCACAAGTAAGAGCCTGGACAAGACATTGTTAAGCACATCTGGACTATAACAGTTAAACAAAGACACTCCCTGTTTGGGAGAAATATTTTTCTCTTTTTTTGCTCAAGTTACAGCAGTAATTCTTTAAAATCCAAAATATCAATTGACAAACTTTTTATTTTGTCATTATTTTATTTGTGTCCTTTCATATCTTTTTAATCAGAGTGCTCTGTTCCAAGATTAAAAAAAAAAAAAAAAAATCAGGCCCAGCACAGTAGCCTAAGCAGCTAAAGTCCTCACCTTGAATGCACCGGGATCCCATATGGGTGCTGGTTCTAATCCTGGCAGTTCCACTTCCCATCCAGCTCGCTGCTTGTGGCCTGGGAAAGCAGTTGAGGACGGCCCAAAGCCTTGGGACCCTGCACCCACGTGGGAGACCCAGAAGAAGCTTGTGGCTCCTGGCTTCAGATTGGCATGGCTCTGGCCATTGTGGTCACTTGGGGAGTGAATCATTGTACGGAAGATCTTCCTCCCTGTCTCTCCTTCTCTCTATGTATATCTGACTTTGCAATAAAAATAAATAGATCTTTTTAAAAGAAAAAAAAAAAAGATCTCCCATAGCTTAATTTTCTAAGATTATTAATTTAGCAAGTGGCATTAAAATCATTGAAAAAATAACATCTACAAATGATCATATTGTAAAAACAATTGTGCTCTGTGAACTTAAGAAAACATTGTCTTGGCTAAATGCATTTCCACACGGGCTGAATTATCTACTGACAAGCAACCACCAGGAGAAAGCAAAGCTTTCACTGCAGTTCAATGGGAGGGTGAGTTATCTTTCTGATTGATAGTGATTAGGCCCGGGAGCCAATCCGGTTTACTTGCTGGTGAATGCCAGATGGCTGAAGGCCACCTCTCTGGCAGCAGTCTTTGAATGACTTGGAAGAAGTCACAGTTCCAACAACCTGATTCTGGTTCAGTGACTCAAATGGGCCATTTTCTTCTGCTTAGTTCATCTTTCTACCCAGGCACTACCTGTTGGTGGTCATAAAACTGTAGATTCAAAAGCAAATAAACACATCACAATTTCCTCTGTCTTAACTCTCATGTCTTGATAAAAGGAAACATTCTATTGTCAGACTACGACATGTATCATAAAGCATGATAAATAAAAACTGTGGTTTTCAATATTTGCACAAAGTCTCGGAAAGCATCTAAATCTCAATGTAGATTCTATAGCCTTACCTGCGATCAGAAAGTTTTCATCTTAATAATATGCTTTATTGTTTATGATCCCTCTGATAACACTAAGTAAATAAAGCCCCAAAGTGCTATTTTTTTTCAAATACTGCTCAAGTACAGCCTTAAATCTTTTCAACGTATCAGGAAGCTTATGTAGTTAGCTCACATCAACTATTAGGATAGTAGATTTGGGGAGACTTATTGGATTTTGGAAAAGATATCAGGATAGTAGATACAGAAAAAATTTAAAGTTATAAGTAATCCTAGAATTCTGGAAAAATGGAAACAAGATTTTCTGCATGTCGTGTTAGTAATAATTTCCTCCCTCATCAGATTTTAAAGTAAAAATATTCCTACTGTGCAAACATGTTAATCATATTTTTGCTTGGCAATCGTCTAGTAGGGCAGAATGCGTAAGTGACAGCTGCATGTCAAGTCTTTAGCTCTTCAAAGTGTTTATGGTTAATGTCATTGCTTTGATATTTCAGAATTCTTTCTTAGTGCCACAAGAGAGTTCTCTTATTGGTTTCTATATTTTGTAAATGTCCATCAATACAATCTTGTGTAAGTACTGGTTTTATCTACTCCATCTGCTCTAATGAAAATATTTTTAGCATCACCTTCCATTCCTCTTCGTTTTTTATTGCTATTCTTTTGTAAAATTCTTAATGGACTGATTGTGGTTTGTAGATAGAATTTCAAGAACACAGTAACACTTCCTTCTTATGCTTGATTTTATGGGACATGAGGAGGCTCATCCCATGAGTACCGGTGAGCTTTTAAAGAGATGCCAGAAAAATCCTTCTATTTATGTAAGAACATCATCTATCAATAATTAATGTCTGTCTTCTGAAAAAAATAGTATATATATATATATATATATATAATATCACAACTTTTAGCAAACAATGAACTCTTCAGCTTCTTCAAAGCTTGGGTTTCCATAGGATGCTTCAGTATGTCTGTAACACCGGCAGTTTATTTCCTGAACAGTGTGGTTACTCATTCATTAAACATTCTGTATTCCTGCTTTCTACTCCCTCTGTCCTCTTTTATGGCACCCTGTTTGTCTAATTTTGATATTAGCACTTTATAAACTCTGTTTTTAAACATTCTATTACCTGTAACCTTTCTAAATAAGCATACATAAAAACCAAATCTGACTTTTATGTTTATGTGAAATCAAATACATGTGTTATAAATTCTTTTTTTAAAAGATTTATTAATTTTATTACAAAGTCAGATATACAGAGAGGAGGAGAGACAGAGAGGAAGATCTTCCGTCCGATGATTCACTCCCCAAGTGAGCTGCAACGGCTGGTGTACACTGATCCCAAGCCGGGAACCAGGAACCTCTTCCGGGTCTCCCACATGGGTGCAGTGTCCCAGGGCATTGGGCCGTCCTCGACTGCTTTCCCAGGCCACAAGCAGGGAGCTGGATGGGAAGTGGAGCTGCCAGGATTAGAACCGGCGCCCATATGGGATCCTGGTGCGTTCAAGGCGAGGACTTTAGCCACTAGGCCACTCCGCCAGGCCCTGTATTATAAATTCTTAAGCAGTCGACTTTATGAGCTGTTGATAAACATGGTCCAGATGAGAAATTTGAAAATCAAGATATAAAACATAATACAAAATATAGAAAAAATAAAAAAATTCTTGGTAAGAGTAGGAGCTTTATATTGCCTCACCATAAGTTACCTACTGATTCTTACACTTACTATTATTAATACGTAACTCTGATGATAGTAGTGGGCCTGCCTAGAAACATCTGTGTGACAGGAATATTTCCTTCAGAATCTGGATATCATTTGTTCAGGAATTTTCATCTTAGCTGTAAAGATGCTGGTAGTATCTCCTTCTGTCCTTCATTTCTCTCTCGCTCTCTCTCTCTCTCTCCCCCCCCCACCCTGCTTCCCTCCTTCTCTCTTCATTTTCAGGATATAAACAAGTAAATAATAAATGTGGTGATGTTTCATGTATTTGTTTCTGTGCAGTATGCAATCTTTTGTATCATGTCATCTTGTCCCAACCCAGAAGCATTGTGGGGGTGGTGTTCCCCAGAATCAACAGTAATACTTGAGAAGCAAACCCTGTTATTTATACAACTCTGTGTCACTACCAATACATTGTCAAGGCACTTTTCAAAAATCAGTGTATCTTAGGACATCGTGCTCTTCCCCATAAATTCTGGTGCCAAAATGGAAGAGCTGCAGAGCTGCAGGCATATTTGGGAGCAGATGGTAATACCTACTGCTGTGTCCAAATAGGCTGGTGGGCATATTTATCTGATCTGTTTTTAAGTTATGGGTAAGAAGCCAACCAGCTCTCTTTATTCACCACCCAGGAGCACATGCTTTCAAATAAAGATAACCCTTTCTGTGGTGCCTTTACTTGACTTAAAAATAAATACATAACGTACTTTCTGAATTTTATATACCTTCAGTGATAATTGACAAGGACACATTCAATAGCTTCTTACAATCTTTCCTTTTTAAAGTTTTTTTTTTCTAAAGCTCAAGTATATAAACAAGACGATTGATTAGTAACATCATACACTAATTGGAACATATTTCTCCCAAGTTGCTTAAAATATAGACTTTCCAAATTTGCAGTGTTTCCTAAGCCATCAATATAGCTCTCTCCAACTCTCATTAATTCACATTGCAAAAGCTTTGAGCTTGATCTCAGCTGTGGATGTCACAGTGTGTTATCCTTCCAATGAGGTGATAATTGGTGTCTGGTTAATTCTATTCATAGAAACTATGGGTTATAATAAAAGAAGTAATCCTCACTTTCATTACACAACATGAAGTTTCTAGCAAAGCCTATGCTGTTTCCTAGTAGGAGATACTTTTACTTTCACAAACAATTACAATTGTAGAAAAGTCAGCTATATGCAAATAGCTGTTACCTGCCCAACAGTAACTCAGACATTGTCCTTGTGTTTGTGAATAGCTCTAGGGGCTTTCCAGAGAAACACATGATGTGACTCACCTTCAAAAGTCTGCAACCCCCTGAGCAAGTACAAGTTAGGGTAGCACCTTGCAAGATAAGCTGTGAAACTCAGGACAGACGCAGTCCAGAGATCTTGTTTCAAGGCCAAGAGAATTGCCAATACTTAAGGCAGTTGCAAATCTTTCATGTCTTCGTGTGCAATATTTTAATACAAATCAAAGAACATACAGATACTTCCTGTGTGTATTGGCAGATGATGAAACAAATAAGCAAACGAATAAGTTGAACCAGCATCCAAGTGAAGAGCTAGAGTATCACCAAGACAGTCACGATCCACTTGGGTTGCTGTCTGCTTCTCCTCCCCTTGTCTTCAACAGACGCGGATGTGATTCATTTTGGGTTTACCATTGCATTGTCATTTTAAAGTCAGGTTTTGTGATTATACACAATTGTAATTTTTAAATTATTCACTAAAGTCTTACTGTACGCTTGGATTCTTTCACTTGCTTTTCCTGTTCTTTTTTTACTCCTGAGAAATATCAATACTATTTTGTGAAACTATAGTTTGTTCTTTTTCAATACCATACACATATCCAGAGCACAGTATGTGTGCCCAAACTTCAGTCAATAGAAGTCACAAGTTCTTCCACATTTTTACTAATGTGTATCCTGCCACCATGAATGAGTTTGTGTACCTCTCCTGGTAGTTCTGTGTAAAAGTCTATCTAGGAATTAAAAAATTACCTAAGAGATGTTCTAATGTTAACTTTATAACATACGTATAGTTTCCCCAAAAAAATATTTACATTGATATTTTCTCCAATTTAAATAGTCAGAAGTTTATATAAACCAATGACAACATAATAAACAAAATTATAAAGCTCATTATTAGTAACATTACTAATCAAAGCTTTGTTGCAGATATTCAGCATTGTAATGATAAAAATGTAAGTGAATATAACTAAAAATAAATAATGATGATAATAAAGCAAAGCCAATGAGCAAAAATCAGCACAAGGCTTTGAAGGAAAAAAGACGACCTATGATTTGTTGTATGTGACTCTTCACTAATGAGTGAATTTGAAGGATAAATGGTTGAATAATATTGATTATTTAATAATTACACAAAATGTATGTAAATATATTTAGTTTGCCATATATAAATATATCAACATGTCAAAATTTCAAGTCTAATAAACAAAAACTCTGAAGTTTTTTTTTAAGAAACCCTGAACTCTTAAACATTTATTATCATGCCCAAAATCCAATAGCTTCTCCAGGTGTAACCTCTTTAAGAGTTTGATGGGTTCCTTACTGAATTCACATAAAGTGTATTTTGCATACTTTCGTACATGTGGTATGATACTCGAGGTATCACTCATATATACTTTATCTGCTATAGTATAGAAACTTTTTATCTAGGTGCATATAGCTTGACTTCATATAACTGATAACATGTGCTATCATTTATCTATTTAGTAGAGGGATGTGTTCGTATGGATCCAAAGATGCTATAATAAATCTGCAAGTAGACTTTTATACATGTAAGAAAACATGGCTCTAATTGGATAGGTATAAATGGTGTTTTTTACTCAATTTTTCTTGCATTTTGATGTTAATGCTTACTTTCACATGACCTTTTAAGTCTTTCAAAACTGGGACAAGTCCTACCTATACCCTGCTTACAGCCTATTAAATTACTCTACCACAGTTTCACAGACATTGACAGAAGATACAACAATGCTGGGTCAAAGTTGAAGGACTTTATTACCCACAAGATTAGCAGTAGACAGAGGGTCAAAATCTTCTTATGCCAATTTTCTAGGTCCAGATCTTCACAGGATCTCGTGGAAAAAAAAAAAACAGGGAATTATCTGCTTATAAGTAAATTGTTTAAGAATTTTGTTAACCTGAATCTTTTATGACAGTCACAAATCTCGTGTGTCCTTTGATCCAAAGGCAAGCGTCTTTCTTATATTGAACAGTACACAAAAGCAACTTTTTAGAAAGATTTATTATTTTATTTGAAAGAATAAGTTGCAGAGAGACAGAGAGACTTTTATCTATTGGTTCACTACCCAAGTGGGCACATGCCTGGATCTGGGCCAGTCCAAAGATAGGTGCCAGGAGTAGCTTCTGGGTTTTCACTCTGGGTGCAAGCATCCAAAACATCATCTACTATCCTTCCAGGCACATTCATAAAGAGCTGTATTGAAAGTGGAGCAGCTGGAATACAAACCACTTCTTTTATAATATGTCAACATTGCAGGTAGTGGTTTCATCCACTATGCCACAACGCTGGCCCCTAAAATGAAAATTTTACATTCACACCAAGGTTGCTGAAAAGATAGTCCACAACAAAGAGAGGACTGCAATGCAGAGAAACTGCAAAACATGTAAACCCATAAAAAATGGTCTCCTAGCAATTTTCCTCACAGAGGATTTGCACTGCTTCCATCAGGAACCATTAGGCCACTTTAAATCCTTTCTGTAATTCATGACAGAATTTCAGATTATCAGTATCACTACATCTTTGCTTCAGGCCCCAATCTGAATCTCCTAATTGCAGTGCAGGTATCAAATTTGATTTCAAAACACATCAGTTTATCTGCAAGTGCTTAGTTCCCACAGCAGTGATCTAGGAAATACAATGCCTTGTGTGCTTGTGAGTCAGGGAGCACAGCTCCTCTATCCGGGGATCAGACACTGCCTGACTCAGCCCAGTGTTGCTCTGCATGATGCAGAATGCTACCCTACATTTTGTGACAAAACATCCAATTTTGAAATGTTGCTGAATGAATTCGAATTGATTAATATTTCAGTTGTGGGAGATGCAACAAGAAAACTGTGGGAGATCAGTAAATAGTAACTTTGGCATTCGGGAAGTCATTGATGACTTGTGTCTGCAAAAATGTACCACGGATATCATTTTAGGATGAAGGCTTCCCTGATGTGCTATTACACACTGTAGTTATGAAGCCTTCTGTCGCGGCTAGCTGAGCCGGCGTAGTAGGCACGGCGAATGTCCGAGCGAAAAGCACCGACACACGGAGACCATGATGGTGTTACAAGTGCTGGGAGCCGACTCTCCCTGAGCCGTCCCTCCACAAGCCTCTTTATTACCATATTATCTCCTCTTTCCCCCAAGCCCATCAACAGGACAATAGGACACCAATGAGTCTGCAAAGGCTAGGTGCTACTGCCCTAGGCCCGATTCCTGAGTGCTCAGCTTAAGGAATGTAAATCAACTCCACAGCCCACAACATATTCCCCCTTCTGTATTAAAGCAGACTTGAATGCGCCTGTCTTAGGTTGTGGACTCTCAGGTTATCAGCCTTACCCGTCATCGGGAACCTCCGTAGCATGACGGAGACCCTGTCCTAGGTTGGTCAGTTCCCGGTCCATCTTACCCGTCACTGGCTGCCATTCAACGCCTTGTCTGCTGCAGCTGCTCAACCATACTTGGGGAGGCTGGTAACCCTGTTCCAAGGCTGGGAGTGAATATCAGCTCAGTAGCAAAGAGCAAACAGCAGTTTTCGGGCTTGGGAAAACAAAGCACTTCACAGGTGAAACATACATTAAAGGCACAATGGGAGGCAAGAGGCCATGATCTTAGGAGTAACTTAGCTCGTAACAATGAGCAGACAGCAGTTCCCAGGCTTGGGAAAACAATTAGCACTTGCACAGATGATAAAACAGAAATGCATACAATACAACAGAAAGGCATACGATGGGGTACAGGAGGCCTAGACCAAATCTAACAGCATTTGCTATTTCTTTTCCAACAAATCAACCCATAGTCCAGCATAGTCATGCCCACCCGCTCATGTTCATCAGTAAAGTCCTGTTGTTCCATAACTCTGGCAGTCTGTTCTGCAACCTTGTTCACTGTCACCACGGTAGCTGGTGGTGGCGGCTGTTGATGTACTGGCTATGATGGTCGCCGTTATGCCAAAGTCTCTTTTATTCTTATCAGGCCAACATAGGCCTCTCCATCAGTCCCAACAGGCACAGGCGGGATTCAGGGCAGCTGCAGGATAACAGCAGAATCGCAATAGCCATTCCAGCATGCTGTCAGGGTGCACTGGAACTTGGTGTCATTCCTTTCAGAGGCATCTCCTGTGCTTAAGAGAGAAGCATAGGGATAACACAAGCAAACACAAGCTTCAAATTCAAAGAGCTAAGGTTCACTCACAAGAGCGAGTCCTCAGGTTCAGAGGAAAGAAGGAACTAATCCTCTGCCATAGTGGCGGGAGGAGAAACAAGAGAGAAAAACCCGTAAAGTTTCCTCTCAAAGATGTTTCTCCAAAAACAAAGAAAATTCCTGGTATCCAAGGTACCTGGCCTAGGGACAAAAGGCCAGAAAGGTGTCACTGGCCAACTTCCTTGGTCCCTTTCAAATGATAAAGAGGCCAGTCTGAAACCCTCCTCCTTGCCAATGCCTGGAGAAGTGGGCTGAGGCTTCAGGTGGGGAATAGAAATGCAAATGTCACCCTTGTCTGTTGGGGAAGTAAGTACCTGTTAAGATAAGCATTTGTCCTGGGAGAGACATGCTCTGGTGACTCCAAGACAAGGTGGGGAAAATATAAACCTAACAAAAGGAGTTTCAAATCAAAGCACGGATGGGTAATAGCAAGGCTCAATACTTCCTCCCCCATCCCACATAGCTCTCAGAGAACAAAGTCCAAAGCCACTGATAAACTTCGGCTTTGCAATCAGTCAGGGAACACGCTGCAGAACAGCGACAAAATACTGATATACTTATGTTAAATATAAAGGCCTAATATACTTGCTTGTCCCGTTGATCTTCCGACTCAAATGCCATCATCTTGTCCAGTATCCTAGCTCTCATAAGACTCTGCAGCAGAAGCTTGCCGGACAAGCCTCTCAGGAATCCACCTCGGACCATTTTCATTTTCTGGGAAAACACAAACTGATCCTCGCCCCCAAATGAGGACGGGATCTGGGCCTAGCCACTTACCAGTCAAGGGGTCCTTCCACATAACATAACCTTTCTGCTTCTGAGACGGATTCCAATGACGATCTGCAGCAGACCGTCCTTCAGCATCCAATGTTAGAAAATTTAAAATAAATAATACAAGATTCAAATGATCTCGGGGAGTGCTATATTCCCCCTTTTTGGTTTTAATAAGGTAATCCTTAATAGTACGGTTGGCACGTTCCACAATACCTTGTCCTTGAGGATTATAAGGAATACCTGTAATTAATTGTATATGGTGGGAGGCAGCAAAATCACGAAACTTGCTGCTAGTATAGCAAGGACCATTATCAGTTTTGATAACTTTAGGAGTTCCCAAGATGGAAAAACATGCATAGCAATGGGCTAGAGTATGTCTGACTTGTTCTCCTGTCTGAGGAGTAGCTAAAATAAATCCAGAACAAGTATCGATAGTGACATGCACATACTTTAGTGTCCCAAACTCTGGGATGTGTGTCACGTCCATTTGCCAGACATGATTGGGCAACAGTCCTCTGGGATTTACACCATAACGAGGAACAGGTAAAAATTGAGGGCACACTGAGCATTGCTTCACGATGGTTCTGGCTTGTTCCTTAGTCAGACTAAAGCGCAAACGAAGCGTGTTAGAATTCAAGTGAAATCTAGCATGTGCCTTTTGAGCTTCTTCAAGAGCTGAGGCTACCAATTTGGTGGCTGAATCTGCAGCCGCATTTCCTGATGTCAAGGGCCCAGGTAAACCTGTATGGGCTCGAATATGAGTCACAAAGAATTTATCTTTGCGGGCCCAAATACAGGCCTGAATTTTAGCAAATAGAGATGCTGCTGTGGAGTGGGAAGAAATTTGGCCCGCAGTCTCCAGCACAGGAAGGGAATGGGCAACATATCCACTATCAGAATACAAATTAAAGGGCTGCATGGAAAATGTTTGAAAGACGGCAAGAATGCCCACCAATTCTACAACCTGTGCAGAGACAAAAGATGTGGGGATGGTGGTAACCTGGCCATCTACTACAAAAGCTGCCTGACCGTTTGACGACCCATCAGTGAAAACAGTTAAAGCTTCTGGCAATGGTTGAAGAGAGGTTACAAGTGGAAAAACAACAGGATGCAAAATAAAAAACTGTACAATGGGGTCCTTGGGATAGTGGTTGTCAAAATTAACATTTAAAGTACTCAAAAGTATTGACCAGGTCTCTTCCATATTCTGCAACCACAAAAGCTGCTTCTGAGTGTATGGAACAATAATGGTATCTGGGACCTTCCCAAAATGTCTTAGGCTGCTTTTAGTGGCCTTTTGTATCAACTCTGCTATGGCCAAATAGTAAGGCACAATTGTCTTAGCAGGAGAGACATGCAAATGTTCCCACAAAATAGGTCCCTGCTGATAAAATACCCCTGTAGGTGTATATGAGGATGCTATAACAATAAATAAAAGTGGAGTACTGTAATCAATCCTGGTCAAATGGGATTGTTCAATCGCTATCTCAACTTTGCGTAGGGCGTGAAGTCCCTCCATAGTCATTACCCTAGGGGATGTTGGAGAGGAGTCACCTTTTAAGATGTCAAACAAAGGTTTCAAATCTGCATTAGTAAGTTTCAAACTGGGCCTCATCCAATTTATATCCCCTAACAATTTCTGAAAATCATTAAGAGTTCGCAGCTTTTCTGTGGCTATGGAAATTTTTTGGGGTTTAACACAATTCTGAAAAAGTTGAAATCCCAAATAATTAAATGGAGAAACAAGTTGTATTTTATCTGGGGCTATAGCTAATCCTGCCTTTTCTAACTCTTGCTGTAACTTACACAAACAGGATTGCAACACCTGAGTAGATAGAGCTGCCAGCAAAATATCATCCATATAATGAACAATCATAACAGAAGGAAAGCTGGCGCGCACCGGTTTTAAGGCGGCAGCCACATAAATCTGACACATAGTAGGACTATTAACCATTCCTTGGGGTAAAAATTTCCATTGGTACCGTTCAAATGGTTCTTGCAAATTAACAGAAGGCACACTGAAAGCAAAACGAGGTGAATCTTCTGGATGAAGAGGAATGGAAAAAAAAACAATCCTTTAAATCAATCACAACAATATTAAAATCTTTTGGAATGGCAGAAGGCAGTGGTAATCCTGGCTGCTGTGATCCCATTATCTCCATGGTAGCATTCACTGCTCTGAGATCCTGTAAAAGTCTCCACTTCCCTGATTTCTTTTTAATCACAAAAATAGGTGTATTCCAAGGTGAAGTGGAAGGGACAATATGTCCAGCAGCTATCTGTTCTTGAACTATTTCCTTAACGGCGGCTATTTTTTCTGTAGAAAGGGGCCATTGGTCAATCCAAACGGGTTGAGAACTTTTCCATGTAATCTTCTGTGGAGTAACCTCAGCCACCATCACAATGGCCCCTAGGGAAAATGCCCTAGCCCTTTCTTTATCCTTCTTATGTTCCACGGAGATTGGTTGAGTAATTCCTTGCAGCTTTCTTCCTATACCTTTTCCAGGAATGTAGCCGTACCTCTCCATCTGCTGCATAGCTAATTCCTGACCAGATACTAATACTGCTCCCATTTGTTGCAAAACATCTCTCCCCCACAAATTAACTGGCAGACCTGGTACTACATAGGGGGTAACATGGCCACCATTTCCTTCCTTATCCCTCCAGGCTAGAGGCCTGGAGCTAGCTAGGGGGCTTTGGGTAATCCCCAAACCTTGTAAAGTGGTCATGGTGGGTGTAACAGGCCAACCTGGGGGCCAATATTTCTGTGAAATAAGAGTGGTGTCGGCACCAGTGTCTAGAAGCCCAGTAAATTTCTTTCCTTCTATACTCAACTCCAAAGTAGGGCGGCTTGCCATATCAGCAACCCAATAAACAGAGGCTTCACCACTGGAACCAAACCCTGCTTTCTTCTGTCCAAGCCTGCAAGCATTATCTGACTTCACTGTGGGGAGCAGCACTAACTGTGCTATTCGTGCCCCTTGGGGCAACACTGCAACCCCAGCATGAACACTGGCTAAAACTTTAATTTCCCCTGTATAGTTTGCATCAATCACTCCTGGGGTAATATGAACTCCTTTCAAGGCTGTGCTGCTACATCCCAGCAGAAGCCCTACAGTGTCAGGGGGTAGTGGTCCATAAATTCCTGTAGGAATAGCCTGTACCCCCATTTGGGGTGTCAATACTATGTAGGAGGTGGTATGGAGGTCCCATCCTCCACTGCCTGTGCTCCCTCGGGCAAGGTCATGAATGACCTTTGTCTCTGAGGAACAAACTGAATCGCTGCCCCGTACATTGGTTCTTGCGGGGCCCGGAGCTGGCCCCTGCTCCCGTTTCCCGGCACAGATGGCTGCCTGGAGATGACTGTCTTGGACCTGCATTCATTTGCCCAATGTTTTCCATGTTGGCATCGAGGGCAAACTCCTGGGGACTGCCTGTCCATATTAGCAGCCTGTGCACAACCTTGGAGTGGGCAGTTCCGGCGGATATGTCCTAGCCGGCCACATTTAAAACATCCTTGTTTTGGGCGAGCTCCCGAGCCCACGGTTGTGCCACCACGCAATGCCTCTGCAATGGCTGCACCCATTATCTGTCCTTTCCCAATGTCCTTACAAAGTTTAAGATACGTGTTAAGGGGCTCATGCTTCCAAGGTCTAATTGCTTCCTGACACCATTTGTTGGCATTTTCATATGCTAATTGCTTTACAAAAGGCATGGCTTGATCTGCATCACCAAATACCCTATCTGCAGTTACCAGTAGGCGATCTACAAATGCCTGGTAAGGCTCGTCCGGGCCTTGGACAATTTTAGAGAGATGTAAATGTAGCGAGCCCTTAGGTGATAAAGACTTCCAGGCCCTCACTGCAGCAGCAGCGGTCTGTGCATAAACTCCTGGGTCATAATTAATCTGATCCTGTACATTAGCAAAATTCCCCTCTCCTGTCAACATATCATGATTTCTCTCAGGAAAGCCTGCCTGGGTATTCTGCCGTGCTGTGTCAAGGCAAAGCTCAAAGAACTCAGATTTCCACATTAGAAAATCGCCCCCATCCAGAGTAGCCTTACAGAGCTGTTTCCAATCGGCCGGAGTCAAATTGTTAGGTGCTAAGGCTTCAATCATGGAAACAGTAAAGGGGGCCGATGGACCATATGTGGCAACAGCGTCCCTCAGACTCTTTATGTCCTTAAAGGACAGTGCCAGGTGCTGTCTGATTCTCTGCCCCTGCTGATTCTCTACCTCAACTACCGGGAAGGTAAAGCGCCTAGCAAGGGTAGCTGCCTCAGGGTCTCCCTGCTCCTGTGCTTGCTTTACCGCACGTTCCACAGCTGAAAGAGAAGTTGAAAGCGGGGGTCCAGTGCGAGCCCCAACAGTGCATCCACTCTGCTCCTGCCTCAACTGAAGGGAGAGGCGCTGAAGTTGCTCCTGTAAACCTTTTACAACTGTGCTCAGACATGATGGCGCCAATGGCTCAGGTGGCGCAGAGGGCTCTGTGCCTGTCCAAGAGGGACGTTTGTTTGGCACACGCTCTACAGGTGGAGGATCCTCAGCAAACTCACTTCCATCCTTATCCTCCTCAGCCTCCTCAGAAGAGGACCACAAATCTCCTTCACGCACTTTCTCCAGACTTTGTCTTGTCTGGGGTTCCTTCTCTTTATTTACCCTGGTTTGTAGCTGTCTCCTACTTTTAACAGACAATTTCTTACGGCGGGCTTCCACTACTGCTTGACGGGATGACCAAGCAATATTTAGCAAGCGCCAGAGAAAAAAGATGACTACAATGAAAGCAAACCATGGGAATACGTCGCAGACAGTTTCAAAAAAACTCTGCGAGGCCTTAAGCTTAGTGTCGGTGCCTAGTGATTGGAGCAGATCTCGGATTCCCTTAATTACTTGCATTTTAGAGAGTTCTTGCCCCATGATAAATTTTACTTATGCCCCTGTAAAAATTATAAAACCTGCCTCTAGATTTCCGGGGTCCCTCAGATTGTCCCTCGTGCCCCAAGACGGGGAGAAGGTCTGGGGATGAAATTAATTATGCCCCTCTAGAGTTAAATCCTAAACTTGCCTCCGGATTTCCGGGGTCCCTCAGATTGTCCCTCGTGCCCCTGAACGGGGAGAAGGTCTGGGGATGAGATTAATTTGCCCCTCCAGAGTTCCAGGGGTCCCTCAGATTGTCCCTCGTGCCCTAGCACAGGGAGAGGGTCTGGGGATTATATCAGTTATGCCCCTGCAGAATTCCCAAATTCCGAATTCTTAATTCAAAATTCCTAATTCCTTAATTCCTTACCTTTGTAGTTCCAGGGGTCCCTCGGACGTCCTTTGCGCTGGTGCCATGCCCCACGTTGGGCGCCATTTGTCGCGGCTAGCTGAGCCGGCGTAGTAGGCACGGCGAATGTCCGAGCGAAAAGCACCGACACACGGAGACCATGATGGTGTTACAAGTGCTGGGAGCCGACTCTCCCTGAGCCGTCCCTCCACAAGCCTCTTTATTACCATATTATCTCCTCTTTCCCCCAAGCCCATCAACAGGACAATAGGACACCAATGAGTCTGCAAAGGCTAGGTGCTACTGCCCTAGGCCCGATTCCTGAGTGCTCAGCTTAAGGAATGTAAATCAACTCCACAGCCCACAACAGCCTTCAAAAGGCTTCCTTATAATTTTATTTACCTTCCCTTCATAGCACATTAAATCAGTTCATAATTTTTTTCTGCCACGTTCAATAAATGTACTGTCCTAGAAGCAATTAGATGCAAATGTTAATGATTAATCCACTCTAGCAAATAGAAATAACCTGCATCTTTTCCTGGAAAATATAGTTTCTATAGCTTTTTATAAATGAACCTCTTATTGTATTATAGAAAGTGTCTTGGCACACAACATATTTCAGTGAAGAAATGAGCGTTTTGATGCAATTTTCAGTCATTCAATTTTGGCAATAAGATCACATTCCATTCTTGAAGTCCACACTTGAGTTTTGGCAACTTTTTGTTTATTTGTTTTAATACATTGTATTAAGTATATTGAAAACATATAAAATGAAACTATATGACAGATATAGATATGTTACATTAGTGAAGTCAACTAACATATCTGTAATGTCATAGTTTCCTGGGTTTTTTTTTTTTGATATGTTTCTCTCAATAGCAGCAGAACTCTACCCATTTATTTCAAATTCTGAATACAAACACAGAATGAATTTCTTCCCCATATTTCTTGTGTAGTATCTTATGTCTCTAAACTTGTTTAGATATATGCATACATATACAAGCATGCACACACACTGTTTTTTAAGTTATTCATTTTTAAGATTTATTTATTTTTGTTGGAAAGTCAGATATATAGAGAAGAGAGACAGAAAGGAAGATCTTCCATTCAATGATTCACTTCCCAAGTGACCACGATGGCCGGAGCCGAGCTGAGCCAAAGCCAGGAGCCAGGAACTTCTTCCGGGTCTCCCATGTGGGTGCAGGGTCCCAAGGCTTTGGGCCTTCCTCAACTGCCTTCCCAGGCTACAAGCAAGGAGCTGGATAGGAAGCGGGACTGCCGGGATTAGAAACAGTGCCCACATGGAATCCCAGCAGGTTCAAGGCGAGGACTTTTAACCACTAGGCCACCGCCCCAGGACCCACATACAGTTTCTAAAGAAAAGATTTACTTATTTCTATTGGAAAGACAAATCAGATTTTTGGAGAGAAGGGGACACAGAGATTTTCCCTCTGCTGCCTCACTCCTCAAATGGTCACAGTGGCCAGAGCTGAGCTTATCCGATGTCAGGAGCCAGAAGCTTCTGTTGGGTCTCCCATGCTGCTGTAGGTCCCAATATTTTGGCCATCCCATACTGCTTTCCCAGGCTATAAGTAGATTGCTGGGTGGGAAGCAGAGCAACTAGGACATGGATCAGTGCCTTTATGGGATCCCAGGGCATCAAAGTGAGGATTACTCACCGAGTCATTGCACTGGGCCAACACACTATTCTTTACACTCTGACTTACATTTGCCTCTGCAACCCATGATAGCCACTAATTGGTACTCCATATAAACATTTTTTAATTAGACATATAAATGAGGTTATGCAATTTTTTCTCTGTATGTCTGACTTACATTACTTAGCATAATATCTTCCAGAATCTCCCATGATGTATTCAGATGTCAAGCTCTCTTTCATTTGGGAGGCTGAATGATATCTCATTTTGTAATATGAACTTAATACATATTTCACAGTGTTTTTATTCATCTGTGATTGGAGACTTAGTATCTTGGCTGCTGTGACTGATGACACAGCATTCTTGGAAGTATTTTATTGGAAAATAGATTTACAAGAGGAAGAAGAGAGAGAATGATCTTCAGTCTGCTGGTTCATGCCTCAAGTGGCCGTCGCAGTCAGAGCGAAGCCAGGAACCAGGGGCTTCCAGGTCTCTCCCTCAGGGTTCCAAGGCTTTGGGTCATGCCCTACTGCATTTCTAGGCCATAAACAGGAAGCTGGATTGAAAGTAGAGCAGCCAGGACATTAAGTGGTGCCCATATGGAATCCTGACACATGCAAGGCAAGGGTTTAGCTACTGAATCATCATTCCAGGCTCAAAAGTATCTTCAGAAGGTGGTGATTTCATTTCTTTTGGGTATTTGTCCATACAAGGAATTACTGGGTCACACAAGAGTCTAATTTTAATTTCTTCAGAAATTTCCATGGTATTTTCATGTATGGATATGCCCATCTCCGTTGTTACATTGCTAACAGTGTATTAGGAATAGAACACTTGAAATAGGACCACAAAACCTTAGGCATATTTCCTTTATATCCCACATTCTTGGGCCTTGCCTCTACCATATATATCCATAGTATACCACAATTTTTTTGGCTCTATGTATCTGCTTTGAGAGAATTGGTGTCATATCCATAGAAAGAATTTCAGGCTCAATTTTTGTTTTTATTTGATATTGTACTTTGCAACCTTTATTTCAAATCTTTTGAATAACTTTCTTCAGACTTTCTACAATTACATTGCCTGTGAATAAAGGATGTTTCATTTCTTCCTTTCTATTTATAAACTTTTTTCTTATTGCTGTTGCTATTGTCATATAAGAAAACATTTCCAATATATTGAATTTAAGTGTTGAGAACAGACAGCTTGCCTAATAATAGTTCTGGACTCCTCACTTTGGCCTGGCCAACTCAGGCTCTTGTAGGCATTTGAGGACTGAACCAGTGAATTGAAGATATCAGTCTGTGTGTTTCTACCTTTAAAATATATGGAACATATATGAAAATTAAAATTGTTTCAAATAAGCTATTGAACTTACACTTGTTCAGTTGAGCTTAATATTCTACGATTATCCTTATGTCTGTAGGATCTGGGATCGTGTCCCTGTTTTCATTCTTGATACTGTACCTTTAATTTTTTTTTAGTTACTTTGACTAGAGGGTTGCTTTTTGTTCTATTTTGGCACTGACACTTTATGTTCTTGATCACTTTTTCTTCTGTATCTGTAACACTTTTTCTGCTCTTTATTTCTCTGACCCTCTTTTTACTATTGTCTTTAACTTTTTCAGATGGAATGTTAGAACACTGATTTGAGTTTTCTTTTTAATAATAATAAGCATTTAATGCTACATATTTTCTGTATCTACATGTTAGAAATTTTTCCCATTTTATTTAATTTCAAAAGCTTCAAATTTTTCTGTTACTTCCTGTTTCACCTATAAGCTACTTTACAGATATGTTGATTAGTTTCCAAAAACAGATTTTCTAAATGTCTGTTTTATTATTAATTTCTGCTTAAATATGTTATAGCGAGAAACAATCTTTGCATAATTTCTTTTACTTCAAATCATTAAGACTGTTCTGTATCCAACAATCTTGTCTACAAGGCCTTCGACATATATAGAGAATATGAATTTTACATTACTGGAGTATTCTACAAATATTAAATAGGTCAACTTTGCTAATGCAGTAATTCAGATTTCCTGTGTCATTGCTGATTTGCTGTCTACCTTTTCTAGTAATTCTTCATCAAGAAGTATTTAAGTCTATAATAAAGAATTTAGATTTGTTGTATTCTTTTTTCATTCTCACTAGAATCTTACATAAATTTCTCTACATAGATGATCTATAATGTGTCTCTCTAAACTTCCAAACTACTAATATATTTGTATAGAAGTCCCATACCACATATATAAATTCAGTAGATGATTACAAAGTTTATGTGTCCTAAATGATAGGTTTTTTTTAAGATTTTTTTGTATTAAATTGTATTTAAAAGGCAGAGTGATAGGGTGAGAGGGAAAGACAGACACAGAGCAATCTTCAGTTTTTAGTTCACTATACAAAAGTGTTCAATGGTCAGGCATCCACCAAGATGAAGCGAATAGCCTGGGACTCCCACCTACTAGGCAAAGGCATCTTCTTAGTTGGTTGCCATTTTTGTCATCAGTAGCAGAGCAACTGAGACTCAAACTGGTGCTTTATATAGGCTGCTGGCATCATAGGTGATGGCTTAACACAGTGCACCACAACACTGATAATATTTTAGATTTCTCCTCTTTTTCACCCTATTACTTGTTTTGAATATGTGATCACAAAATTTTTTTAAAGATGTATTTATTTTTATTGCAAAGTTAGATATACAGAAAGGAGGAGAGACCGAGAGGAAGATCTTCCATCTGTTGATTCACTCCCCAAGCGGCTACAATGGCCAGAACTGAGCCAATCCGAAGCTAGGAGCCCAGAGCCTCTTCCAGGTCTCCCACGCAGGTGTAGGATCCCAAGGCTTTGGGCCATCTTTGACTGCTTTCCCAGGGCACAGGGAGCTGGATATTAAATAGGGCTGCCGGGATTAGAACCTGTGCCCATATGGATCCTGGTGCATTCAAGGTGAGGACTTTTAGCCACTAGGCAACAGCACTGGGCCCAGGATCTCAAAATTTCATATCACAACTTTCATGTGTTATGATTAATTATACAGAATATCTATTATCTTGATTTCCTAAACCCTGCTTTATTGATTGATTTTATGATATATTTCATTTGCCCTTACAAGGCAACAATAACACAGTAGTTGCTGAATACATGATCTATGAAAATTTGATTATCATTCTTATATGTATTACATGTTATACTTTACCCACAATAGTGTAAGTCAGTTGAAAAGTTTTAAAAAACATGCATTCACAAATACCTTGGTGCAGTAATCAGTAGAATCACATTGGCATGAATTAAAAATTGCGATATTTATGTCTTTCAGATTTAGTTCCCACTGCATTATTTATCTGTAGTTTGTAATTTTTTCTTACAGTAGAGAATACTCTTTTCATTTGGGAAAATTGAATTATTTCTGAAGATACAAGCACATGAAAGTGTGTGAACATACACATGATAATAACAAAACATTATGAGCTTTTCCCATGGCAAATAGATGTTGGATTTAAGAGTGAGTGTTCTAAAGAGGCATTCATTCTAACTGGAGGAGAATCCCAAAGGTGAGCTGAGAGAAAAGAACATTTCAGAGACACTTACTAACCGTCGTTTAATCCTGACTGATAGAAGGTGACATTTGACTGAAAAGATTTTTTTTTTTATTTAGGCTGTTCAATGAGCCTTTTTCCCACCCTTTACACAAAACCCAGCTGAGTTTCAAGTGTAATGGTAAATAATACCTACACCAATCCTGAAAGCGAACAGTGTTCCATTTGTCCCACACCTGAAAGACATTTCAGTTCCTCATTGAATCACTGAATTTACTCCCTAGTTGGCATTGTTTAGTTTGGTTTCCATTTGAGTGGGAATTTGTGCAAATTTAATCTTTGTTAGAGTTAAATATATATTCGAGTCATTCTCCATGACTCTTCACTTACTTCTTCACTCCACACACCTTTAAAGAGTATGGTAAGGCTTATCAAAAGTGCTGAATCCAATGTATTGCTATTAAAAGAAATTTTAAAGTGTTGACACTAGAGATGAAGATTGTTAATCCATTTAAGACAGATGCTCACACTGAAGATATCTAGCATTCCTATAAGTGTAGGAATATCTTACAAATGATTAGCATGACTATAAGTTTCTTCAGGAATAAAGTTTTATTTCATTTTTTTGATGGTAGTTTTCATCAGAGGACACTTTACTGAAATATCACCTTTGTGCTTACAACTGCATTGGCATGCCACTGCAGCACTACTGATGTCATCTGCTATACCATGAAGGTGGTGGCTACTAACACTAGAGTTTACAGGATTTTCTAACAGTTCCAAAGATTCTTTGACTAAAGCCCAATGTACATCTGTGGGATGCCCAATCTCCGTAAAAAGTGGTATCTCCACTGCACTTAATGCTTTTCTGTTCTCTCATCTCTCATTTGTTCCTTGAGCAGATGGATGTGAAGGAGATGCAGGGCATACTCCAACCACCCTCATGTCAAGTCAACAGTTGCCTTAACAATATTGTCAGTACCTTTCTAGGAGTCAGTCCCAGGGGACTGATACTGGGTCCTTGATAGATGAGGTAGCAAGTTTGATACCAGTGCATCTAAGATACATGAATTTAATCTCACTGGGGTATAATTTGAATGATTTGATGAAGTCACTCTGGGTGAAACAAATTCAGGACAATGGAAGAAAAGTTCTCATTTGGCTCCCTCAGAATTAGAAACCCACAAAACTAAAGCTTCCATAACACCTAGAATTAGATGGTGATAAGAGAGTTATAAGTGTATAGTTCAAGAAAGGAATGCAGATATTAATATGAAAAATGATCTTCAACTTGGCATATTGTCAGTAGACAAACATATAATTAATATGTGTTTTAATTCAACTGGTAAGGGTGCAACTTGAATCAGTGAGGTTTTGAGTGTAGCAAAGGTCTTGCTTAGCAGACCTCATTAGTATAACTCCATTTGCAAGATGGAAGTATTTTTTCAAGTTTGTATAAAGATTCCAATCTACCAAATATCATTGGGACCTGAAGCTGCTGCCACTCAACTCAGAATAGGATTATCAAGTACCAATTATAGCCACTGTAGATTCTGTTAATATTGACATTGTTTAATCTAGAAAAGTACTGGGAAAATTATATAAGTTTATAATATTTAAAAAGCCATCAATCATGGTTCCAATCTCAGAGCACACAGTCAAAAGCTATTCAGAATAAACATTCTCCAGAATTTACTAAAGACACAATGAAAGGAATTAACGTCACTTTATTTATCTTTCATTTCACTCATACATTATCGATGTTCCCTTAGTTTTCAATTTGCAACTTTTCACAAAACTATTTTCTCCAACCTGGAAAGTATCTCCCTGTTATCCTCCCTCCCTGACTCTGTGTGTGTGTGTGTGTGTGTGTGTGTGTGTGTGTGTTTCAATTTTTGAACTCTATGGTACAATTCCGTAGGTCCCTTACTCTTTTGTAACTCACTCTGCATTATAGGAACTCAAAATTATCTCACAGGCAATGTGGACAAAAAAAGTATGATTTGAAAGAAAGGTTAAAAAAAAAGGTTAGAAATCTTCATAGTATAATCATTTTAACTTTGCTACATGGGATTTCTTGGCCCTCGCTTTCCAAGAGTTAGTAGAATCATAATCCTGTAGAAGCTCTTCAGGGAATTTTTTTTCAAATTCACAAATAAAATTTTTGATCAGACTGGTTCAGTGCCCTGTCTTTGATGAAACACATCTGTTCAAAGTTCATCTGAGTAGCAATTAGTATGGCTACGTCCTCATGATCTGTTCATTGTAGTCATTGTGTATAGCAGCGGTCCACAAACTAAAGTCCTTCAGTCCAGTGTTGGCCCAGTACCTGTTTTTGTCAATAACTCTTTATTGTAACCCAGCCACATTCACTAATTTACCTTATGGTATGACTAGTGTCAAACTGTAACAGCAGAATTGAGTAACAATAAACTGCAGGCCTCAAAAAATCTTAAATGATTCATATCTGACCATGTATTTTAGGCTTCTCATGAAAAACAGGTTAGTTCAGCTTTAATAATCATTCAAGACAGTGGTGGTCTTTACTCATATCACCCCCACACACACACACATAAATGTGGCCAAGTTAAAAGCCTTTTTTTCAGTGTCTATGAGTAAATCAACATTGATCTTGTGTGTCTCATAAGTCACCAAAGATCCTCCATTTAGTAGAACACAAATAAAAGGAGTCATGTTGAATGAAAACCTCTAATTCTGCAAAATACTCTCATGTGTTGGGCATTTATCATTGTCTTAGCACTGTTCTGTATCTTATAATATCAGATAACTTACTATTCACATCAAACGCATAACCCTCACTCATAGATCTGTGTTAAAATGGAGGAAGCTACAACGTCGAATACAATGGAGTCATCTAACTTGCGGGAGACAACCCCGTTATGATGAGTCAGAGATGGGTTTTAAATGCAGACACTGGTGTGTTCTGGGATGGGGTGTCTCATGTCTGGATCCCAGAAACCAGCCACCACGTGCACGTGGTGATCTATGCCCAGGCCTGGGCTCAGGGGCTGCTCCCTTCGGGGTGAGTACACTGACCGAGGGAGGAGGTCTCCAGGGCTGGGTTATGTAGGCCCACCCACCGCTCTCAGTGGTAATGCAATGGGGTGTACCGGGCAGGACTGAGCAAACCTTAACCCACAAGTGAAACTAGAAACCAGGCTGGAGCACAGATCGTGCCAAGATAGGCTCTTACACCTACTGGTCTGTGTGAATCAGGGACGCTAAGCCACAGTGTCTAAGGCAGAGGCCGGGACAAGTGAGGGGCTGAGCCAAGCTGAGTCAGAGCAACCACTGGCATGTGCGTGATCTATGGCTGGGAACAGGCCCGGTTGGGGAGCTAAGGGGACACCCTAACTGGGTTGAGGTTCCCACCAAGGGGCACGTGGGCTGGAGTGGGGCTGCGTTCTGATCAGGAAACAGTTGTAGTTTCCCTTGGCACAAGCGTGGACTGGGACTGGACACACCATGCTGGGCCAGACTCCAACACCGTCTGGTGTCCTGGAGGACCAGGGTAGATGTGGGATGGACTAGGCTAGGTCTCAAACCCTAATGAACCATGTATGAGCCGTATGTGGGTATGGATGAGCCGTGGCTGGGCTGAAACATCCAACAGCAAGAACCAGAATGGGTTGAAGGCCAGTCAGGAAAAGCAACTGTTCCTGCTAGGACAGGAGGTGAGCTGAGTAGGGCTGGCTCAAGGACCCCTGGTATGCGCAAATTCTGACATTGGGAAAGGTTCTGATGGAGGAGCCTGGGCAACTCCTCTGGCAGGACACAGACCCTACGGGTAAGCGCAAGAAGCATGAATGGAAACAGCCCAGAGTAGGCCACGGAAGTTTCCCACTGGCATACATTTGGCATGGGTTGGGGGCAGACCAGGCTGAATCAGTTCACGTCATCCACTGGCAAATCTGAGCATCAGAACAGAGTGTGGATCGGGCCAGGTTTGGTCGCAACAAAAACCAGTGCACAATACGGAATGCCACGGTGAGATTGCCTGTACTGGATGTGACTGCAGCATCCATCCAGCACGCGTGAGAACCAGGAAAGGAGGGTGCAGAGCCGGCAGGGGAATTAGGGGTGGTTCCCTTGCTGGACAGCTACTCCCACTGGAGAGTGTGAGCTGGGATGGGGGCAGACCAGACTAAGCAAGGCTGCAACACCTGTGCACCTCATGTAGAGTAGATCAGGGAAAAGCCGGGCTGGGCTTATTATTCCTACTGGTGCAAACAAAATTAGAGTGGATGAGGCTTGTTTTGGCTTAGCAGCAGCATCAGCTGGCAGAGGCTGGCACTGGGGTCTAATTCTGTCAAGTCAAACCACAGAACTACCCTAAGAGTGCATAATCCGGGAGTAGGAGAGGCCTGGGAAGGAAATAGTGGGCTCCTCCCTTTTGGGTTACCACTACCACAGGAGGGCATGAAAAACTAGGACAGCGGCTGGGGTGGCTAGACAGAGAGGCACTCAACAACACCCGTGAGAGCTTGATTGTTGAGCTGGTTAGATGGATCTAAGTTTCTATACCCATCGACAGGTATGAGCGCCAAATGGGATGTGGGACAGACTGGACTAGTCTGCTACACATACTGGCAAACCAGAGTAGGGGGCGGGCCTGGTGGGGATTAGTGTGGGTTGCTCTCACTAGGCTGCAGCTCCCACTAGTTTATGTGAGGGCTGAGTATGCGCTGGGCAGAACCAGCCTGGACTGCAACACCCATTGGTTCCAGTGGAAGTTGGGGCTGAAAACAGAACCAACCCAACAATTGCAACCACCAGCTGATCAGGGCGATGGATTGTGCCAGGCCCTGTACTTGCTAGTACATATAAGAATCTGATCTGGGAACACCTCACACAAAGTTTCTTTGGGGATCTCCCCAATTGAACTGCCGGACTCAGAACCCTAACCAAGAAAAGACAGAAGATAGAACAAGTCAATCAACCACCTCAGCTATATGTTGGCAGGGAAATACCGGGCAAATGGAGATACTATGATGGATTATGTCAATCAGTGGATTCTTCAACGACCTCATCGTGTTTGGAGTGGCAAGATTGGCAGCAATTCATAACTTGTGAGCTATTAAAACCACTTGAGGGGCTCGGCAGCGTGGCCTAGTAGCTAAGGTCCTCGCCTTGATCCCATATGGCTGCTGGTTCTAATCCCAGCAGCTCCACTTCCTTTCTATCTCTCCTCCTCTCAATATATCTGACTTTGTAATAAAAAAAAAAACACTTGAGCAAATATCTCAGAGCATGCCCTACATCCAGGACTTGAGGCGAGTGGGAAACTGGGTGGGGCTTCCCCCTCAATATCCCCATTTACCTCAGATACATGAAGGATACAATATGGAAAAAATAGTCTTACCCACTTTGCTATAGCCCTTGAACCTTTTTACCCAAATTAACTATGTAAAGATTATCAAAAAATAATAAAATAAAAAATAAATAAATGCAGACATTGATTCCATAGCCCACGAGCTTAAATGCTAAGAGGGTCTGTATTTCTACAAGTAGCAAAAACAACTTGCTTTATATACATAAAATAATTTTTAGAAAATAAAGTTGGTAGAAGGAAAACAGTGAAGAAGAAAAAAGAAAAAGGGGACAGGGAGTTGCTAAATTCATCTTGAATAATGGATTTGTATTGGAATACCATGATAGAAATAACGGAGAGGAATTCAAGAGCAACTGCTTAGCCTACTCAGAGATTGACAGTGTCCTCGACATTTTTAGGAGCAGAAATCACAGCTGCAACGCACCAGGTCTCTTTCTGTGTATCATGTCACTTACAATGGTTTTGTTTGATTAGTTGATTATTTTCTTCCTCATGACCATCTACTTTGCCACAGTTTGTGCTACCCCACAGTAATGACTTACTTTCATTCCTGTGTATCACTCTCTGCTTGAGCCTGCTATGGTTAATGTTTTTGTTTAATTGGTTCTGGTGTCCCAGAAGTTTGCAACTGATGTCATTGATAATCTATATCCACATTTGAGCAATTTTGCTCAATGCCCACAAAATACTGGTGCTGAATCCCAGAATCATCAGCCCTTAGAATAGGTAATTCAGTTGTGACCAATAGGAAAAAAAAGGTGATGTGCAGAATTTGGCCACTTATGTTTTATAAGAAAAATACAGGATTATTTTCAACAAGTGGCAGAAGGAATGAAGTCAGGAGGACTGAACCTTAGTACAGGGTACTCTTGCAAAGGAATCTGAGTATTTGGAATGCATCCTAGGACTTGTAATAATTTGTAACAGAGACCATAATCTAGTGAGATATGCAAATGCAATGTAGTGTATAAAAGATGACATGTTAGTTACTTTGTATGCTCCTAGCATTGCTAAAATTTTGGTTCCTCAGGCACAAGTTCAGGGTGTGGTATCTGTATGTTTGTCAAACAAGTAACCAGTGCTATGAGGTCTAGATTAAACCAGACACCTCCATCTAAAATCACCATTATATAAAGTTTTTCAGTCATTTTTATTCGCTGTATGAGATCAGTGAGAAAGAGTGTCAATAGTTCATGACTGTTCATTTAGAATATTCTTGTATTTAAGAGCCTTTAAGTGGAGAGTGTGTCCGGGTTACACTTCAGTTCACCGAATGCCATTTTGGACAACTTTAATCCAAGTTATGTTGATCAGTTAATATTTAGCAGCAGTTCTTTATACATGTATTCAACTTCTTATATTTTAATAAAGCTGTCACATGTTGGCTGCACTTGTATTTGTTTTTCTAAGACTACTACAAGATGTTTCCACTGGCATAGGAAAACAAACCCCCAACCATCTGCTGAAAGTAAGCAGCTTGGGGAAGCCATCCAGCCTAGTGGTTATGAAGCCTATCATCTATACTTAAGTACCTGGGTTGAATTCCTTCAGCATGCCATCTTTCTGCTAATGCAGATGAATATGGCAGTGGTGATAATTCCAGTAACAGAGTTCCTACGACACATGTGGGAGACATGTATTGAGTTCATTGTTCCAGGCTCCAGCGTCAGGTTGGCTTCCACCATTACAGGCAATTAACTGGAAGGTGGGTGAAACCAGTGGATGAAGGTTTCCTTTCTCTCTCTCTCTCAACTAAATACATTTAAAAAGAAGTGATTAGCTTATAGTTGGAATTAAATAACTGACAGACCTTGCTAGGAGCAATTTCACCCAAGATCTCTTTATGGTTAACAGATTTAAACTAGCGTGGAGTTTGAGAAAGTCTGGTAGTTTGAATATGAAATATTTAAAACTTATGGACTTTATATCTATGGGAATTCAGGAAAGAGATGCATTTGACCTTACATCCCTGTGTATGGCAATGAGGCAGCAAACAGACAATTAGTGAGAAAAATCTTGAAGGCCAAATGTCAAAAATAAGAGAGCATTAACCCTGAGCTGTGACATTTTTTAAAATGTCCTTGGCTCACGATGGAGTGCAAGTGCTAATGTGGCTATTTATTTGTCTATTTATAAGAGGCAGAAAGACCTGAGGTTTTTTTAATGTTTGGAAATGATCTTATTTTGCCTGAAAAATAACAAAGGCTGCTATTTTCACACTAAGGGTCAAAACTAAAAAGTGCCCATTAGTACCCATCACTGCTTATAAATGTGTCCTATATGTCTTACCAATGCAACATGCTGTGTGCCTTGGTAAACACTATTTTCTCTGGAACATAAGAAAATAGTAATGATACATGTTGGTACTGTGTATTAAGAATAAAATATGTATTCTAAGGCCTAACTGTGTAGAGTGAGTTAAAAGGGATTAAGTACATATTGCAGTTTTTTGGTCTCCCACATTAGCAGCATGCCATTAATGTTAGAAAGGCCACTTTAGTGGAAATGTTTATCAAAAAGAAACTATGCATACATTTATTTATCAGAATTGTTAGAAGCCACAAAATGTTTCCTAATTAAATAACTGTAAAAATAGCTGCATCATGTATATTAATCAGTACATCTCTTTTTACAAATATTTCAGGAAAGCAAATTTTCCTGTTCATGCTATAAGTGATTGATTAAAAGCCTTCTTCATCCTGTAGACTTACAAATGTCTAGTAGATAGTAGCTAAGAGATAAGAAAAACAGTGTCGATATTTTGACGGATGTTGGAATCTGTATGGATGGCTCTTTGGGTGAGGCATAAACAATCATCCTTGAGCTCTGAAGCTATCTTCTTTGGCTCTTTAATCAAGTATCCTTATTCACACACTTTGTCCACATCTTACTGCAGTGTGCCTTATTTAAAGTGCTCTTTTCCTTCTGTGATTAGAGACAAAGGCCAATGAATTACCTCTGCTTGAAAACAACCCTCTCAGAGCCTGTTCTTTTGCAGTCGTTCAAATTGTTTAGATGCTATAAACAGCAACTTTTTCTCCCAGAAACGTGTGTGAGTTAAAAAAAAAACCTTCTTATTAAACAATGTGCTACGACAGTAGTTAAAGCAGAATACACTTACCCTTAACCTGAGTCAGATCGAGCTTTGTTTTCAACAGAGTAACTTTGGGTCGTGCTTCAGGCTGATGCCATCTCTTAGAGCCATGTAATATTAGGAAGTTATCTAAAGCTTTCTGTATCCTATTTTACTAATGCCTAAAAATGGAATGATAAGATGATAGCATATTTCTTCTATAGTTGTGAAGAGCATATTCAAGTGGAGCACTTCAAACAATGTGTGACAGGTTGTGGTAGCAAACTATTTTTATAAAATTGGTAATCACAGATTCCTCTGACTTATTTGACACAACAATTTTGCATTATTTTTTCATATGTTTAAGCGTTTTTTTAATTAAAAATGTGCTTTAGACTAGTGACAACATGATAGAGTGAGGAGGAAATATGGGACTTTTAGTGAACAAAAATTTAGGATATTTTAAGTAACATTATAATGGGGGAGCCTTTGTCATAGTGGCTAAATTGCCTCTTGGGATTCCTGTACTCTGCATTGGAGTGATTGGGATTGAATCCCAGATGTGCTGCCAATTCCAGCTTCCTGCCCTGAAAACGGACAGCAGGTGATGTCAGCTGGGATGCCCATGACTGCTTGTCATCCAAGTGGTCCTAGTTGTTGCTGCTGGCCTGGCCTGGCCTGGTCCTGGATGCATCAGATTCGTGGAAAGTAAAGCAGCAAGTGAAAGGTCTCATTGTCTTTGTCCCTCTGTCTTACAAAAGCAACAAATTAAAAAATAAAAGAGAACTTTTCTGTCTGGATGAGTAGGAATGGTAAATTTCAGAGGTCTAGGACCCTGAACAATAATTATGGATTCTTATTTGACCTAATCAGATGAAATGAAATCAAATCTAGAATTCTGCATGTGTTATGTAAAGTACAGCCAGTTCTGCATGGAAAATTGTCCAGAAAATCTTTGGCCATTTAATATTCATCAGCAGACTCAGCAAACCCACTGTGTACACTTGAATAATAAACTTGAGCACAGATTAAGAGTAATATTCCAACAATATATCATTACTAACTCCGATCTGATAAGCTCATAACTAGCTCTCTTCAATTTACCTTTGTCAAAAACTACCAATGTATGGTCTGAATTTTGGCGTGAGCAATCTGGTACTGCTAAAGTACGTAAGAGTGTGGTACTGTCATGACCAGTGTAGCTTCCAGGAAGCATTTCCCACAGCTGCCAAAAGCTGCCTGTGAAAAGCTATACTCCCACACTTACAGGGGAAATATATGGCCAATAGTTGGCTAATTCAGAGATTGGAAAGTCCCATTCCCTGTCCCAATTTTGGAGCAAGAGTCTCCCAGGCTTCAGAGCTCACTATAGGATCATGGGGCTCCCTTGTAATGAAATCAGACACAGCTTCTTCTGCTGGTGTATATCCTGAGAATACGTTCCAACAAGCCTGCATACACCTCTCTTCCTGAAAACTTAAGAGAATATAATTTAAAACCTGCACCAGTTTGAAAGGTTTTATAGTGCAAAATGAACCAGATATTTGTTTTTTGTCTATCATGACACAGCAATGGATGAATTCAGATTGGATCAAACTGTTATTTGATCCTTTGGCAGTCATAGTACACGTGTGAAAAAATATGAAATTACAAATTTAACACTGATTACTTATCATTACATTTTAAATGATACTATTTTACTTTTGAAATTGTTCAGCTAAGATATTGTTGATACAATGATTAAGTATGATTTTCAGCATTTGCAGGCTCCGAAATTCTTTTAAATAGGGAAAATTTGCCCCCAAATTGTTTACCAATGCAGGAAAACTTTTATAACTGCCAGATTTAATAATCAGTGCAGTGACCATACTATGTTTTAGTCAATTAATCATTTTTTTTAATTTTGTGGGGGTTTTTTTGTTTGTTTTTTAAATTTTGTTGTTGTTGTTGTTGTTGTTGTTGTTGTTGTTGGAAAGTCAGATACACAGAGAGGTGGAAAGACAGAGAGGAAGATCTTTCATCTACGGATTCACTCCCCAAGTGACCACAATGGGCAGAGCTGATCTGATCAGAAGTCAGGACCTCTTCCAGGTCTCCCATGCAGGTGCAGGGTCCCAAGCCTTTGGGCCGTCCTCAACTGCTTTCCCAGGCCACAAGCACGTAGCTGAATGGGAAGTGGGACTGCTGGGATTAGAACTGGCATCCATATGGGTCCCCAGCACATTCAAGGTGAGGACTTCAGCCGCTAGGGCCCTTTTTAAATTCAGTTGGGTTTTTTTGTTTGTTTGTTTGTTTATTTGTTTGATTGATTGTATTTTTTAAATGAAGCACAAGCTGCTTCTCCTACCTGTTCTTTCCAGATGCTACATTTTACCAGCTTACGTTCCCACCAACAATGCATTAGGACACTTTTTTGCTCACATATTCACCGGCATTCATTGTGTTTGGCTTTTCAGATGATAGTCATTCTAACTGGGGTGAAATGGAATCTCATTATGATTTTATTGCATTTTTTGATGGCTGGTTATCCTGATCATTTTTTAATGTCTATTGGATGTTTGAATTTCATTTTTTGAAATTGCCTGTTTGTGTCCTTTGCCCATTTTCTAACTGGTTGGTTTGTTTTACTAATGTTGTTTCTTGAGCTCTTTGTATAGCCTAGATCTTAAACCTATGTTAGTTGCATAATTTGCATTTTTTTAAAATTCTGTTGGGTGCCTTTTCACTTTGCTGGCAGTTTCCTTTGCAGTACAGAAGCTTCTTAGCTTGATGTAATACCATTTGCTTACTTTTGTTTTAATTCATTTCTGTTTAATCCATTTTTAGTGTCTTCTATTTCTTTCTTTATGTTTTATAATTCCATCATAACGATGCTTCACATCCTTGGTAACATTTTGAGATGTTTATTGTTTTGCAGCTATTGTGAATGGAACTCATCTTACAAGTTCTTCCTCAGCCCTAGAATTTCTTGAATACACAATTATTTTGTGTGTGTGTTAATTGAATTGCTTGTAGCTTCACCAAACTCTCTTATGAGTTCCAATAACTTAATAGTGATGAGTTAATGCTTTTTCTTTGTGGGTGTCCTAACCAACATATTTTTAAAACTTTATTTATTTTAGTACTTTATGATACAGTTCCATGGGCTCTGGGATTTCCTTTCTCCACTCGCCAAACCAAAACCTCCCCAAGCCATTATTACAATAGTGTAGTCTTTCATAATCATTCATGCATCCATCGTTCTGCTATTTAAGTGTATCCTGGCATGGTAGGTATGGACAATAGCAGAGAGTCCAGCATCCTGTTGTCAAGATATATTTAACGGTTTCATTGGGAATCCATGTTTGATTTGGAAGTAAAGATGTGTACTGCATTGTATCTTCACATCTGGATGTGATAGTCTCTATCACACAGTTACTATACATCCCATTTAATGAAAAGCCATTGAACAGAATCAATATCAAGAAGAACACTAGAAAATTAACAACATAAAGGTAAATAACATGCTACTGTATGATGAATGTTTCACTGAAGAAATGAAAAAGAAAATAAAAACTTGAAGCAAACAATACCACTGTGTGACCTATGAGTCGGTGAAGAAACTAATAAGAAAAACAATTTATTGGATAAATGAAAATAAAAACGTCAAGCTCATTAGATATAGCAAAAACAGTATTAAAAGGACTATTGGTCTTGTATTTTGCATGAAGGTTGCCTTATATTGAAGAGAACATTTGATATTTGTCCTTTGGGGATTGACTTATTTCACTGAGCATAATGGTCTCTACTTGGGACCATTTTGTAGCAAATGGTAGAATTTTATTGTTTTTGAATGGCTGAGCAGTCTTCCACAAAGTAGATATATCAGTTTCTTTATCCACTCCTCTTTGACAGGCATCTGGGTTCTTTCCATGTCTTTGCTATTGCAGATTGCGCTGCTGTGAATAGAGGACTACAGATCCCTGTCTTATGTGCAGATTTCATTTTCTTTGGCTATATCCCTGGAAGTGGGATAACTGGGTCATACAATGAGTTTACTTTCCATTCTTTAAGCACTCTCCCTACTGACTACCATAGTGGATGTCCTAGGCTACAATCCCACCAACAATGAACTGGGTACCTTTCTCCCCACATCCATCCCAGCAGGTGTTGTTAGCAGGATTCTGAATGTACAGCAATCTCACTGGAGTTAGGTAGAACCTCAATGTAGTTTTCATTTGTATTTGCCGACAGCTAGGGAACTTGAGCGTTTTTTCATGTATCTATTAGACATTTGAATTTGTTTTTTGTTTTTTGTTTTTTTTTGAAAAAATGTTCATTTCCTTTGCCCATTTCTTCACAGAGTTTTTTGGATTTGTTTGTTTGTTTGCTTGCTGATGCCCATGGGTTTCTGAAACTCTTTGTAAATTCTGGATATTAGTCCCTTATTGATTGTGTAGTGTTCAAAGATTTTCTCCCATTCCATTGGTTTGGACATACATAGAATTATTAGGAGCTGTTATAAGCAATTATATACCAACAAATCAGAAGACCTAGTAGAAATGGATTGATTTTGGACACATGCAATCTACCAAAATTGAATCATGAGGTAATTAATAATCTAAATAAACCTATAACAAAGACTGAGTCTAAATCAGCAATTAAATCCCTCCCAACTAAGAAAAGCCCTGGATCAGATAATTTCACTGAGAATTCTATCAAATATTTCAAGGAGAACTTATCCCAAATCTTCACAAGTTATTCTCAAACAATAGAAAGTGAATCAATCCTTCTGAACTCATTCTATGAAGCCAATGTCACCTTAACACTAAAAGCAGATAGAAATATAATGGAAAAAAGATAACTACAGACTTTATCCCTAATGAACATAGACACAAAAATCCTCAACAGAACACTAGCCAACAGGATCCAACAGTACATCAAGCAGATCATTCACCCAGACCAGGTGGGATTCATCCCTCGCAAGCAGGGATGGTTTAACATTCACAAATCAATAAATGTGATAAACCAGATCAACAAATTGAAAAATAAAAGCCATATAATCATCTCAATAGATGCAAAGAGCACACTTGGTAAAATCTAATACCACTTCATGCTAAAAACCTTAAGCAAGATAGGTATTGAAGGAACATTCCATTATACAATCAAGGCAATATATGAAAAGCACAAATGCCAGCATCATACTAAATGGGGAAAGCTCACACATGTACAGCCAACTGATCTTCAACAACAGAACTGAAAATAATCCAGGGGAAAAAGCCTGGTCTCTAACAAATGCTGTTGGAACAATTGGATAACAGCCTGCAGAGGTAAGAAACAAGAACCCTACATGTCACCTTTTACCAAGATCAGCTTCAAATTAATCAAGGATCTAAATCTGCACCTAGAAACCATCAAACCCTTAGAGAAAAATGTAGGAAGCACTGAACTGCAATACTGCAATAAGGTGGAGGAATCCACCATGGGGGGAGGGTACGAGGAGGGGTTGGCGGAATCCCAGAGCCTATGAAACTGTGTCACAAAATGAAATATAATTAATTAAAAAAGATAAAAGAATTGGGAAAGATATCTTAAAATAGTCACCAAAAATACTGTCTTTTTGTTGTTTGTTTGTTTGTTTGTCCCCCTGTATAGAGAATACTGTCATCCACAAATGAAGATGGCTTGACTTTCTTCTTTCCAATTTTTATCTCAGATGTTTCTTTTTCTTGCCTGATGGTTCTGGGTAGAACTTCTAGGATCATGCTGATTAGTAATGGTAAGAGTGTTACTCCTTATTGGATTCTGCATCTTACTTGAAATGCAACCAGCTTTTTTTCCGTTCAGTATGATGCTACTGTGGGCTTGTCTTATATTGCCTTGTTTTTGTTGAAGAATTTTTCTTTTATTCTCAATTTAGTTAAGGTTTTTACCTTGAGAGTAGTTATATTTTACCAATTGCTTTCTCTGTTCTGTTGAGATAATCATATGATTTGTTCTTTTTAGCTTGTTCATGTGATGTATCAGATTTATTGATTTGCATATGTTGGACCATTCCTGAATACCAGGAATAAACCTCACTGGAACCATGTGGCAGCTTGTATTTTGTTGAGAATTTTTGTATTTAATTTCATCAAGGATATTGGTCTATAGTTCTCTTTCTTTGTTGATCCATGAAGTTTCCCTTGACTCTGGCTGTGATGGTTTTATCCCACTTTTCTCTCCAGATATGCCATCTTCTCCAGTGCACTGAATGGTGTCTCTGCCTGCTGGTATATGATAAACTTCTCCACATTCTTGGTTCACTCCAGTTTCTGTAAAATTTCTGCCTGCAATTTCTCTCCAGCTCTCCTTTGGTGGTGCACTTTCACTTCTTTTATTGGCTCTCCCTGGTCAAAATCACCATGTTTTTTCTCTATTCAGTTATTGTGACTAACTGGGGCCTGCTCTGTTTCTAGAAACTATGGAGAAATATGTGACTTTACAATTTTATTAAGAAAAACCATCAGAGTCGCTCCGGAGCCCTCCCCCGCTAAAAAAATTTTTAGAATAGATAGAAAGAGAAATACAAGGAAAGCGTAGAACCAGGCAGGAAACAGTCAGCGTGGATCCACATATACCTTACTAGGTAGGACACAAAGATTAGTTACTCCTCACTAGGATATTGAAGATTTCTCGGCACACCCCTTCTAAAACTGTTCTGCACCTCAACTGTTGACAAATGCCTTGTTAGATTTATAAGCCAGTTTAGACTATCCTAAAATTTGCTAAGTTCAGCAAAATTATGCTTCAACACTATAGTCTGCTAAATACTAAAATGAAAATAGACACGAGACAGCTGAATAGTACCCTACAGCCACTTTAAGGTGTATAGCAGCCAGTTCTGTGTACAAACAAAAATTGAAATGTCAATGAAGTAGTCACAGGAGGTGGTTAACTTACGTGGTTTTAAAATATTGATTATTCAATACCATGTCAATTAATTCCATAATGTTGTAAATTGTTGTTGATGTTGTGCTGGGGCTTCCAATTGATCGGGATGATATTCTGCCAGCTCTGCCTTCAGACCAGAGAAGGTCTCCCCAAGAAACTGTTGAATTTATCTAGGCAATAAGATGCTGGACTCTATGCTTGGTATATGTTTGCAAAGAAAGAATCTTGACTGAATTTGAACTACAATACTGCAACAAGCTGGAGGAATCCACTGGGGGGAGAGGGCTTGGGGGAATCCCAGAGCCTATGAAACTGTGTCACATAATGCAACGTAATAATATATATATATATATATGAACAATTTTAGTAAGAAAAACACAAGTGTTTAGTAAGAAAGTGTTTAGTAAGAAAACACAAGTGTTATTCAGTCTCAAAGAATATGTGATAGGATAACATAGGACTTTTTTCACTCAAAATATCAGTAAATTATAATTCTAATTGCTTAAAATTAAATCTAAAATTGATCATTTCAGGTATATTTAATTTATATGTAAATGTTAAAACATTAAACATTGAAATACAGAGAAGATGTTGATCTATGACTCACTAAATATATATAAAATGTTGACAGATGGAAATGACTAATTTGTTACTACTACTCATAATTTTATAAGGATCTCTACATCAACAATTGACTCTACTAGATGTTGAAAGTGTGTCTTGATGAGTGTTCCACCAAAACTTGCTTATATGTAAATCAATCCTAGTGTTCTCAGTATTAATAGCTTTTTTTATTAATTATTATGCATTATGTGACAGTTTCATATAATAGCTTTTTTTTCCTAGAAATTCTCCTCCACTTTCATACAGTGATGCTCCTCATGTTCTTTTCAGTTATTCTTTATGAATACATTGTGGAAATATGAGCACAGAGTGTGTGTGTGTGTGTTTCTGGTTATATAGTTCAGTGTTTCAGCTCTCAACATACTTATCCCATTGAAAGATCAGTAGAACCAAGGAAATAGAAAGCCATAGTTTGAAATGTAGATATCATTTCACTGTCGAAACGAAGTTGTTAATACCTGGAGAATTACTGAATCTTTCTCAGTCTCAATTTTATCGTTTGTGAATAACATATTTGTGGAATTATTGTAATGATAATGATACATCTCATATTTAATGAGATATTTAATGTGTAAGCCACTTTGCTACATACGTTATTTAAACTTGCTCTCCTGATTCTTACAACTTTTTTAGAAATTAATATGATAATTTTTTCTTCATTTTACATAAAATTAGGAAACTTATGAGGTTAAGATGACACAGATGAGGTGCTTCATATTAAACCAAGGGTGCCAAGATCTTAAAAGAACTTCATGGAAAACGAATTATACAAAAGCACAGTTTTATATGCACTTTCAAATGTTTTGCATTATAAGAACCTTATCTTTTAACCTCACTTTCATGAACTTTTTTGAAGTATCTTAAAATCCCATATTATATGTATATTAAAATATCCAAACTGATCCCTGAGGATTTTAAACACCTAGAACTGGCATTTAGACTAGGTGATACATGTCCCAGATTTCTCCATAGAAACAGGACCAGTTAAGGATTTACATATCAAGGAGACAGATTAATTTAAAATAATTAAAATAGATTTTATTTAATTAATTGACACTATTTGATTAATTGTGGGGACTATTAAGTCCAAAACCCACAGGACAAACTAGAAGGTTCAGGTGCAGTTAATGCTGCTGTCCTGAGTCTGAAGGCTGGAAACTCTGGCCTATTTCTTAAATTGAAACCTGTAAACAGAATTTCTTCCTTTTTGGGAAATCACTATTCAACTAATTGCATGAAGTCCATTCACATCATAGAGAAACCTGCTTTTATTAAGGTTAATTGGTAGTAAATGTTAATTGCAACTAGGAAATATTCTCATGGTTACATCTAAATTCATGTTGGACAAAATAAAACATCATCTAGCTAATTTCACACATAAATAAAATATGCTAGATTTTTACATTTTCACAATTCAAGAAGTCTAAGAGATATTATTCAGAGTTTAAAAACTGACTAGAGTACAAAATTTTATGATTTAATACTTTTAAAAATATCCTTGTCACAAAATAGAGATCTAACTTGCTTGAATCTGAATTCAAGTTTGGATTCTGAGTGCTTTGGAGTCTTATGGTGGCACAGCAAGCTGCTCTGCCAGCTGGTAGGACCAGCATCCCACATGGGTGCAGGTTCTAGTCCTACCTGCTCCACTTCAGTTCAGGATCCCAGGCTTGGCTCAGTCCTGGTCATTGTGACCATTTGAACCAGCTGATGAAAAATCTCTTCAATCGCTTTCTTTCTCCCTTCTTCCTTTTCTCTAACCCTCCCTCTCTCTCTCACTCCCTCTCTCTATTTGTAACTCTGCCTTACCCTCCCCCTCTCTCTCACTTCCTTCCTTTTTTTGTAACTCTGCCTTGCAAATAACTGAAATAAATCTTTACCATGTATAGAATATCTTATATAAAATACAAGGGAATCTACCCTTGACTTACAACCTTTTGTAACTTCAGAATTTGGAAGATCTTTAATGAACTTAAAGTGTTTGATCACTTGAATCAATCTCAAAATACATAAAAATTATACTGCCAAGCCCTGAGCCGTGGCCTAGTGGCTAAAGTCCTTGCCTTGAATGTGCTGGGATCCCATATGGGTGCTGGTTCTAATCCCAGTAGCCCCACTTCCCATCCAGCTCGCTGCTTGTGGCCTGGGAAAGCAATCGGGGATGGCCCAAAACCTTGGGACACTGCACCCACAAGAGAGATCCAAAAGAGCTCCTGGCTCCTGGCTTCAGATCGTTGCAGCACTGGCCGCTGCGGTTACTTAGGAAGTGAATCCTTGGATGAAGATATTTCTCTCTGTCTCTCCTCCTCTCTGTATATATCTAACTTTGCAATAAAAATAAACCTTTAAAAAGGAAAAAGAAAAATAAAAGTATATTGCCATACCTTTTTGAAGGACTCAGAGCTAAGTAGCACATTTGTAGAAGCACAAGACCCCTTAAGTAAAAGTGGATTTATGAAAATCACCTTGATTTATTCTTTGAAAAGTTTTCATCTTTGAATTGCGTGAATTACCTTTTCAACTCCTATGTAAATCTAGAAAATCAAGTGAAGCCAAGATAGAATCTGGCTAATTTAAGTTAAGATTTCCCTGTGAATAAATAAAATGCTAAGAGTTATGAAACTCAGCTGGTCTGCTAAGGTCTGCTAAGTTCTGCTGATGCTTGAAATACGTGACTGATTCCTCAAGGACTTTGCCGAATGAGGAAACAACTGGGGAAATATGTTACAATCGTGTTGATTTACTTTAAACTGTATTCTTTGGCACACAACAGGGAAAGGGGGCTTTTTTTCTTCTTCTTCTTCTTCTTTTTTTTTTTTTTTCAGTTTATGGGTTCCTTTTCTCAAATGGTGAAATAATGAGCAATAAATGCTGCTGAAGCTGACATTACACAATAGCTCAGTGATTGAATCTGGCACTGCCAGAGTGAATTCATTTATACTGTTCTTTCAGTGCTGCTAGGATTGGCTTTAGATACTACTTGAGCTTTCTCTATTAAATTAAGAGAGGTACACATTTCTTCCATTATAACGTTCTAGCACTACCTTCACAAACTCAAACAGGAGTGGTCAAGTTTAGGAGTACTGAGTCAGACATGATACAATCACCACAAAAAAAATAAATAAATAAAAAAGAACTGACTGGCATTTAGTAAGAGAGTTGATAATTTTTCTGACTTGAACTCTTCAGAAAGATGTTGAAACTGAAAAATCTAGGGTTATGATTTAGCAGCCAAGGTAGCATGATGGAAATGTTTGTTATTTTGAGTGTGTGCCCACAATATTCTATCCATTACACTATAAACCTATATTCCTTCCACCTCAATTCCACTTTTTAAATTAAGCACTTTTTTCTTATCTCAAAGCAGCCCATCCTAATCCCGAAAACTTAAACAGTAAATGTAGAAAAGTAAACTTTTTATAAATATATTGTGACAATTTTTTTCTTCATACTTTCATGTATTTTCTTAAAAAGGTACTTACACGTAAGAATGTTACTTCTATATTGAAACATTAATAAGTTAAAGACTTTCTATTTAACAATACTATTTGGATATCCTAAAACTTAGTCAAAATAATTTTGTCAAGGGAAATTGTAACAAATTTGAGAAACACTTTTTCAAAACATGGCAATATTTTTATATCTTCTATTCAATATTGATGTGCACTATAGTAAAGTCTTATTTATTGTAGGCTAAAAGTACAATCTTAATTTGGTTTTCCCTAAGTAGGTTTATATTTTCTTTTGTATATGGAAATCCTATTATAAAATTGGAGATAATAGCGTTATTTGTCTATCACCCTGAATTCATTTTTAAAATGTTTAAATATCTTGCCATAAATAAATTTAATGTGAAGCATAAGTTGCAAGATAAAGATGAGAAAGACTTCAACCTGGTGCCTCAGAAATAAAATCTAAAATGACATAAAAGTTATTATTAAAATAATGAATAATAATCAACATCAGAATTTTTTCAACAACCCAAAGATTACTTCCACCTTGTCAGTAAAAATGTAAAATGGCATGCCCTCTCAAGAAAACAGCCATTTCTTACAAAACTAAACATTTCACTAATGGGAATTCTTTCACCAGAGAAATTAAAACCTATGTTTACATAAAAATCAGACATGAATACACACAGGAACTTTTTTTGTAAAATTCAAACAATGTATACAGCACAGATGTACACTTCATTGAGCAAATGGTTAAGTTGGGGTGCATTCATACCATTAACTAACATAGAGTAATTATATGAATAAAAACCAGCAACACTATGCTAAGAAACCCAGTGTAAGAAAACCAATACTAGAAAAAGAGGACATTGAAAAAGCAAAGAAATAAATTGACAAATCCATAATTGCAGAGTATCCAACTTTTGGGGAAGCATCCAGAAGCATGCTCAAGGGCAGCCTCTAGTTCAGTGGTATCCGCAACTTGTAGAAATGAGAGGATTTGCACACTGGCTGAGACAAAGCTGATTCTCTTGGCAATCAAAACAAACCTTTTTATCATCAAAGAACATAAAATCATCAAATGAATGCTAAGTGTCAAGCACCCCCGCACAGTGCTGCACAGGCTGGCTCTGTGGTTTGGCTTGTAAATGGTGCCTGAAGGTACAGTGGAATCAACTTTAGCTCATGTGCTGATGCTCAGGCTCGCCTAGGTTTCAGTGAACATCATGATACCTTAAGTAACTAGGATGAATCTTTAGGGAATTGAATGAACAGAGGTGTAGGAGCAAGAAGAAGAAAAGAGGAAATTACCACTCCACAATTACAGAGAAAGGAATTCAAAATTGATATTCTAAATCAATTTGAGTGAGATGTTTGAAATGACAAAATTATATGCGCAGTGAGCGGAGTGGTAGTTGAAAGTGGTTAGGGACATCATTAGGGCTGCCGAGGACAGTGTTTGGTGTGAGTGCCAGAAAAACATGAGAGATTCTTGAGGCAATCGAACTATTCGGCAGCTGACGGTGGATTCGCACACCTCCGCATGTGATAAACTGCATAGAACTAAGTATACTCAAACACAAGTACATTTAAGTAATACTAGGAGCAGCCTTTCTTTTTAAAAAAATATGTGATTATTCGAATGTACAGAGAGAAAAGGAGAAACAGAGAAAGATCTTCCATCCTCTGACTCAGTCACCAGATGGCTGCAACAGCTAGAACTGAGGCAGGCCAAAACCAGGGGCCGTGAGCGTCATCTGTGTTTTCCAAATGGGTAATAGGGACCCGTATACTTGGCACCATCCTCCGTTGCCATTCCCAGACTATTAGCAGGAAGTTGGACTGGAAGTACAGCAAACAGGCCTGAAACAGGTGTCCAAATGAGATGCAAGCATTACAGGTGACATCTTGACTCAATACAATACAGTGTCAACACCTAGAAAAAGATCTTTTTAAAAATCAGTAGATTGTAGCAGTATAAATATTCTGTTGTTACATTGCACTAAAGTTTTAGAGCACATTACCATTGAGAGAAGCTGCATAAAGCTTACATGTGAACCCTTTGTATTATTTCTTTAACTGTAGCCACACATACACTATAACAAAATTAAAAGTTTAACTTCGAAAATCCAAGGTTTGATATACTCCTGGTAAATGGTGAAAGAAGATATTGAAAACATCCTTGAAATCCTGAAGCACAATAATGTATAGGAGAAAGCACCTAGTCGAAGAGGAAGAAAAGAAAAACTCAAGAATCACAAGATGCCCATACCAAAGAACATTCCTAAACTGACATGAAATATCAACAAGATGAATAAAAAGGAAAACCAGTGAAGGCTGAGAAAAGTATAAACATACAAGCCCCAAGAATGTAACCAATGCATTGCTTTAAAATATTAAGCATTCAAGTATATAACACATGCAAATCATAGTTAGAGCTCCTTACAGTATAAAGACAACCTTGTATAATGATTACCACAGACTCATTAATTTTTTCATTGACAATTAAAGTTTTTGAAGGGAGATATGGTTGCAATTGATTCCTTTGTTTCTTCTTTTACAAAATTGAGTTAAAGTAACATAAATGAAGTATCAGGACCCACAGTTTAGATCTGAAAGCCATGGTTCTGTAGTGCTATTCACACTTAAATCACACATTGGTCAGGCCCAGCACTGTAGACCAGTGGCTAAAGTTGTCAAGCTTGAACGCCCCGGGATCACATATGGGCACCAGTTCTAGTCCCGGCAGCTCCACTTCCCATCCAGCTCCCTGCTTGTGGTCTGGGAAAGCAGTCGAGGACGTCCCAAAGCCTTGGGACCCTGCACCCACGTGGAGACCAGGAAGAGGTTCCTGGATCCTGGCTTTGGCTCAGCTCAGCTCTGCCCATTGTGGTCACTTGGGGAGTGAATCCGTAGATGAAAGATCTTCCTCTCTGTTTCTCCTCCTCTCTGTATATCTGACTTGGCAATAAAAATTTTAAAATCTTTAAAAAAAATCACACATTGGTCAACGTCGCTATTTTAATACATAATAAGCTATACCAAAGTGACCCACTAATCTGAAAATGTCCTTTAATATTACATAAAATGTCTTACTTATGGAATCACTAAGACATTTTCTAGAATACAATATTATTGAGGAATAGATGAAAACATGTTTGTAAACCATGGGTGAATTTAGTATGGTTGAATGGGATGTGAAGTTTTATTGTCTTACACAATTTTCAAAAAGTTCTTAAGACAGTGAACAAGGAGCGTGTTCAATAATCCTACCACTAACAAATATACGAAATAATATGTGCTTGAAGTCTCAGAGAGCAACTAACACAGCTGCAATTTGAATGCTCAGGATTCAGGAGTAATACACAAAATTGCATCCTCTCTGGATATATAACAACAGCCATAACCTCACATTATCATTATGATATTTTAGATGCACATGTATAATTATGATATTCAGTAGTTACTAGACATGCCAGAAACCCAAACCAACTAAGCAGAAATTACCTAAAAGAAACCAAGAAACATGACCCCAAATAATCTACATATTAAATAATGGCAAACTTAAAAATTGCTATTAATACACTAAAAATAACAAACTATAAAATATGGCTAAAGAAATTGAACTAAAATAAAGCATATGAGTGTGTGCCCCAAATTGCTGGTACAGACAATGTCAGACAGTCCAACATCCCATTGTCTAGATATGTCCAACAGTTTCATTGGGAGTCCATCTTTCATTTGGAAGTAAGGATGCGTATTGCATTGTATCTTCACATCTGAATATGATAGTCTCTATTACGCCATCACTATGCCCTTAAATGGACTCATGGCTGCTTATGAAGGATTATATTATTGTAATAATATGGGGAAAATCAGTCAGGAGATGAGAATTTTTTTTTTGGCGGGAGAATCCCAGACCCTATGAAATTATACCATAAAATTCAAAATTAAAAAAAAACATAAAAAGCATATAAAATTCTTTTTAAAATCTCCTTAGAATATGTTAAAGAATAAAAATACTAGAAAAAATAATCTGGAATAAAAAATAGCTCAGCTAAAACAGAAGTAGCAACTGAAAAAACATATTTTGGATAATATGGGACAAAGTAAAAATATCCAACATACATAATAGTGGAGACACAGAGACAGAATTTAAGAACTGGGAAGAAGTAAAAATACAATAAATATAAAATACTTTCCAAACTGTCAAAAGTTATCAATTACAATTTCACTAAGATTTCCAAGGAATACAAATAAAAAGGAAACTGAAACCAAGGAAATGTTCTAATCAGAGGAAAAAATCACAGTACATTCAAGTTACTAGCAACTGCAAGTGACAGTTAACTTTTCAAGGAAGCAACAGAAAGTGAAGGTAATGACATTTTTGGTTGCTAAAAAAAAAATATCCGCAATTTAGAATTCCATAACCAGTGAAAGTTGTGTTTTTGTTTTATGTTTGTTTGTTTTTGGAGATTGCCGTGTATTGCTTCACAAAAGTGAGATATTTTGAGAAATGTGTCCTGAGGTAATTTTGTCATTGTGCTAATAGCTGCAGTGTCATCACACAAACTAAGAGGTTTATACTTGACCAGCTGATATGATCTTAGGAGGCCACAGCCATAACCGCTAGCTGTTGTGGACAGAAATGCCATTGTGCAACACAACTACAAAACCAAGAGGTGACTTTAAAATATTTCCAGACAAATATGCTAAGGTAATTTTTGACGAGTGAATATCTACTAAACAAAGATTATAATATAAATAAAGTATCTACTAAACAAAGTATTAATATAAATTAACACTAAACAAATGAAAATTATTAATAACAGAAAAATGGCAAGCTAAAGGACTGAAACACACAATGGGCATCTATGCAGAGAATTGTAAATGAGAATATAGTGTTTGCAGTATCCTATGAGAGACAAATTGTGGCCACATAATGCCTGCTCTATTTGTCAACAATGTGATGCGATCTGACCTTGGGATTCCCTAACCTGATGCAGGAATTAATGAGCTTATTAGAATGGCACCAAAAAACCCAGTTACTCTAAAGACAAAGCCACCTCCAAATTTTCTAAACCCTCAAGCAAAGTTTGCCCTTACAAGAATAGTTTAGACATCCTGTATGAATGAAAACTCTGATTACTGACCCCAGATGGATGCAGAGGTAAATAGTGTGGAAGGAATTCCCCAACTCTGAGAATATTTTTGACAGAGAGATTTTCCCAGGCATGGACCATTGATCATCTGGCCCACATTACTGATTTACTCCTGCTGTATGTTTTGTGAGAACATTTCCAGAGTAAATTCCTTGAATATCAGACAGTGAGTTCCCAAGACCCATCTTCAGGGTGAATCAATCTGAGAGGGAAAATCAGCCCATGGGGAATTTGACTAACAAAGCTCACCCAAAACACCCAGCAACAGCAGACTTGATCGGATGTCTTGTGAAATTTACATTATATTTAGGGTTAAATGTACATGAAAACAAGAGCAGAAAAAGCTGCAAGGGACAAAAGTTGCTAAATGATCCCAAGACGTTGCATAGTCTGGTAAAAGTAGTAATGTGCAATAAAAAAACTAATAAATATGCATGCATGATATAGAAGATCACTACTAAAAGATGGGCTACACTGCCTTTAACTCATGAGATCATAATAAAGGAAAACAAATGTTGCAAACTTGAGTGATCAGAACTGTGCTGGTAGCGAGTAGGAAATGTTCTATTAAAGAGGTGGAACCAACAGAAAGCACATGAAAGGGAACAAAGTTAAACCTAAGTAAGTCAGGAAAGAGAGAGTAGAAGAAACATTAAAGAGATGGGGAAAATGGCAACAGGGTGTCCAAATAGAAAGTAACATTCCTCCCGGGCAATGAACATGTTGATTCAACAACACACACACACACACACACACACACACACACACACACACAACACACACACACACACTCCAAAAAAAATCTCTACTGAAAACTCTACTGAGAAATTCAGACAGCAATTAGAGGTGACTATTTACTGAACAAGTAAAAAACCAATGCAGCTTTCTGGGAAGTGAACCAGCAAATGGAAGCGCTCGCTCGCTCGCTCTCTCTCTCTCTCTCTCGCTCTCTCTCTCTCTCTCTCCTTTTCTTTCACTATAACTTTACCTTTCAAATAAATACGTAAGTAAATATGTGACTCTTAAAAACACACATACACATAAATCACAGCCAGTAAGAAAATCCATGGTGGTCTCTTGCCACAGTCCCTCACTTCCCTCCTGTCCATACATGCAGTCATGAAGAGCCTCCCAGCTCCCACCTTCTCCTCCGGGAGGAAAGGGCAGTCCTGGACCCTACAGCCAATGATCTGACTTGTTAGAAGAGCTGCTAGAGATTGCTTTCCATCTGGTCTGAATCTGAGTGGTAACAGAAAGATCCCAATTGGAAGCAACTTTGAGTAAGGATAATGATTCAAACTCAATTGCATCCTTAGGCCTCCTCCTTTCTTCATCTCATTGCAGAATGAGCAAGCAAAAGCCCCTGAAATCCCAACTGCTCCCTGGGGAGAGAATGAGTTGAAGCTCATGTCCAATGTTCCACATTTCAAGAGATGTCAGAGAGACTGGCTTGTCACTTTTCATGGAACACTGATGGGACCTGGCATCCTCAGGATGCCTGTGGACCACTGAGTACCAAGGTAAAGACATTCACTCCCAGAGCTCCTGCTCCCATTCTGGTGCAAGATCAGGAGAACTTACAGCTTCCAGTTCCATCTTGAGGAAGGAAAGGAAATATTGGAGCATTTATCCGAAGTTCAGAATTTTTCGCGGGATAGGGGAGTGGCTGCCTGCGGAGCGATTATTATCTCACCAGTCTCAGAGCACTGCCAGGAGTGGCATGATGGAATAATTAGAGCAAGCTGAGACCTAGCAAAAGGAGCTGAGGGTGTGCTCTAAAGGACATGCAGTACAGCAGACAGACAGCAGAGGGAGCAAGAGGTTATGAACTCCTGGAAAAAAAAAAAAGTTGTAAATCCCTCTAATTCGGAATGTGTGTTTTTGAGCTCAGAGAATACATTATCCACAGCAAGACACGAGAAACCCCGCAATCTCTGGTTATGTTGACTAGCGAATGTCTTCCTCTATATAAGTCAATGTATAAAAGTCTAGGAGAGGTGAAAAATATCAAAAGTGCACAAACAGTGAATTAAATTTCAAACGCTCGTTCATTGCACTGTGCTTTTCTTTCCAAATGAGGAATTGGATGGTGTTGCACTCAATCTATGTGTATTTGTGAACTCTTTGCCTTTTTCACTATGCATTGCTTCAGAACCCTATATTCAGAAAAAATGTTTTTATTTAATAAAGTATTATCGTGTCCACACTAACCCAGCAGCTCCATACAAGAGTGGTCATCTGCAACCATCTAGTTAAGAGTTTTCTGAACAGACGAACTCACTTATCTTTCAGAACAATGGACCATGTATTTGGTGTGGAATGTAACATTCTTTTTATCCTTTGATGTTACATGCCAAGTCCATCAATGTCATACAGAAATAGCCTGACCTTGAAACGTGCAATCCAAGTGCTATGGATGAACTGAGTCAGATCAATCAAAGCGCTGATTGGATCGTTAGGTGGCAGTCCTGGGGTGAGCCGGGGAAAGGCAGCGTGGAACAGTGAGTTCTCTGATTACATAAAATGTAACTATAGATCCCCGGTTTTAAAAATCCTGAGGATCTAATTACAATTTATCAAAAAGACTATGCCTTGTTAGAGTTTTGGAGCAATGCACATGATATCAGTATTTTTAATTCTGCTACACTTTGGATCTTTACAATGGAAACACAGCAGTATTAGCAACAGCAAATAGGACCTACCTGCTGAAAGCGCAGGCACTGGGGCATTTTGTGCCTTCAATTTTTTTATAGTTATGTAAGTTGTTTTTACAAATATACCATATAGCAATTTGTGTGACATGTTATATTATTAGCGCAAAATGTAACCAATTCAGGCACTTAACTGATTTTCTTGTTTGTTTAAAATTGCTTCTCATTTGTATGTTTTATAACTATACCACAGTCAATATAAGTAATTGCTCTGGGATTGGGAAAAGCTTTTATTGAATTAATGTGGTAGCAAACACAGACTATTCTCTTTGAATTATTGCAAAATTTAATCATACTTATGCCATGTACTTCTCTAATGGCAAAATTAATTTAGGCTGGAAAGAGTTACATATACTTTTTGTTGGCCAAATTCCAGCAATACATCCTTCTTTTGACATATCTGGGGAAAAAAAGTGTTTCACATCCTGCTGTTTATTAAACAACTTACTCTGAAACGGATCTAGCTTTATGTCACACTTGGTTAAATAGATTTACATGCATTCAGTTTTTCCTGTCTGCTAAGCCTCTGAGCCCTTACTGCAAGTATCTGCTGAAGTGTCTTCTAGGCACCAAGGATTTAACAGCAGCAGCGCAGCCTGCATCGTGCTTGCAAAGGAAAAAAATGAATAACAAAAATAAATATAATTATGGATTATGCTGATTTGAAAAAAGTAACTAAGAATGTATTCTGGAGTAAATTTGAGCCAGCGTGGAGAGAATAAATGCAGGATTTCCTAGTGCCCTGAGTCACCTGTGAGGATTTACATTAACTAATAAATTCCTCTTCTACCATTTACTCTTTTAAAATATTTATTTATTTGAAAGGCAGAGTGATAAATAGAGGAAGAGGGAGATGAAAACGCAGAAGGAGAGAGATGACACAGAAATTCCACCTGCTACTTCACTTCCCAAATACCTGCATCAGCCAGCTCCAGACCACGCCACAGCCGGAGTCAGGAACTCCATTCCAGCCAACACACGGGTGTCAGGGACCAAAATATATAGAACAGTTTTAATGCCTGCCCAGGTTCATTAGCCAGAAACTGAATCAGAAGAGGAGCAGGTAGACACTCCAGGATGAGATGCCAGCGTCACAAGTTGCTGCTTAATGTGCTGTGCCCCAAGGCCAGCTTCTGTATTACTTCCAAAACCAACTTCTTACCTTCTGATTTACGAAAGATTATACTTAATCATCAACTTACAGAAAGCTAAAGCTGGGATGACCTTCAATTCATCTAGTATCTAATTCTGTATCATTTAAAGAGGTGGTATCTAACATCCAGAGAAATGAGCAGTTTTACAAAAATGTCTTAATGATATTTGGAAGCAGAACCATGACAAGCAGTGAAGTCTCTTGGCTCCTAGCTAATGCTCATCCTGCTGTTTCCCTGCCTCTCACCACAGACAAAGGGCTGGCATTCACTGGCACAAAAGACATCATGTGAAATGCACAACCATTCTTCTTTCACTTTTCCCCTCTTTCACTATGGTCCCTTTCTCCAAAGAACCCAAAATGTTTTCTGTCAAGCGATTACATGAACATTTAAAACTCCCCAGTGAGATACACAACATTGCTTTATTTCTGTAGATTAAGTGCTGGTTGGGATGCGGAAATAAGCCACATGATGCCTATTGAAATCAAATAGAAAATTAATTGTGGATAAAAGGTAGAAATCAAATAATGGGTATAAAAGCCTACATGGTATTTACGCAGCAGCATGACATTTTAAATTGCTTGTGTGGTTTTCACTATTGGCAACATTCACCCACTGAAACATACATTCAGTTCTTCCTGCTGTATCAAATAGTAGACCTCCTTTTCTCAAGCATTATTTGATAAGCAGAGAGAGACGGTTGGGAGATGAATGGGTAATGCCTGCCAGTTTTCTTCTGGGAATGAAGTCCATGGTAATATAAGCAATAACTGTGACAACTGACAAGCACTCAAGAAACAATTTTGAAAAAAAATAATCAGTTTCTTCTAACAGTCAGAAGATATGTAGATAAATTATTACCTGTATCAGTTGTGTATCAATAACTATTTACTGATCAGTGCCCATGCAGTCTGTATCTTAGTTCTTTAATATTTTTGCATCTCTCTAAATTATGAAATGAGGGTCAAAATGTTTTTTCACATTCAGTGCTATTTGCTATGTCTTATGGTTTGATTTAGGAACTCTTATTTAAGTCTATGGAACAGGGTATAAGTAAATCTTTATGCTACTAAGTAAACTTGGACTTCAACTAGTATGATATGAAATGTAGTAGATGGGTAGGGTCTGCAACACAAGGGATTGGTGCTTGATTTTTGTGCGGAAAGGGCATATTGAATAGGGGAATAAATACTTTTTTAATGCTTGGCTTATTTATATTTCAAGTTGAGAGGCATCTTTTGGTTTCCTTTCCTGCCGGTGATTATTGGTGTCCGTTATCCTCTAGAGCCAAGGGTTTGATGTGTTTGGTTTAAACTTGCCAGGGATTCTATTTGAAAGGGATTATCCAAGTTTGACTACTGGGGACTACCCTCCCTCTCCGCAGGAGGAGAGAGGAACTCTCTATTTGACCAGCTGAGAGAAATGTACACAGAGGCAGACTGGTTAGTGTCACTGGGTCCCCAGGCCCTGTGTAGGATGTAGAATGGCAGCTGTTTGTTGCAGTGTATAAATCAGAGGACTTTTCATTAAATAAATTGGTACTCCTCTTTTATTAAAGTTCTTAATTGAGTTCTGCTTGATCATGTCCTGCTCTGACCCATCCCACCTACATTTTAGAAGTAGTAAAATTGACCAATAGTCTAACCCAGTAGCCAACAGTCCTGGGCTGTGTTAGAGATCTGAGCAGACCCAGACCGTCCATGAGCCAAAAAGGAAAAGAGACACCTGGTTATAATATACTGCAAGTTTTCTCTTTCCTGAGTTTTCTTTGTCATATTTGTTGTGGCTATTAAATAAGATTCTAAAGTCTAAAATGAACTATCCAAATTGGTTGTTTATTGCAGTAGAAAAAAAGGATAATGCTTCAAAAGTTTGTCATGTTAATGTTGAGGGGTCAGCACTCTGGCACAGCTGGTAAAACTTACTCTGCAACTCTTAACAGCCCACATGGGTGCCTGTGCAAGTCCCAGATGTTCCACGTCCAATCCAGTTCCCTGGTAATTCCAAGGCAAGCAGCAGATAATAGCTGAAGTACTCAATCAACTGCCCCCATGTAGCAGTCCTGGATAGAATCCTTTGCCTGTCCATCTCAGGCTGTTGGGGCCACTCGGGGTGAACCCAGTGGATGGCGTTGGTATCTCTGCCTCTTCTCCTTTCTTTCTCTCTCTACTTCTGCCTTTCACATAAATAAACTCTTCTTTTTAAAAAAGAAATTCATCATGTTGTGATTAGAAATTATAGTATGAGAAATTCCATTCACACATGTGGTTGATTTGTTTCTGAATATTTTTTTTTGCTGCAGGGTAACAGAAATACAGAGAAATAGACTAAATGAATTTACAGCTAAAGGATATTCGTAAGAGGCATAGCCTATCTTATCACCATCCTAGTCACAAATAGAACAGAACCAGTAAGCAAATGGCCTTTCCATCTCCACTGCTCTGTTGCATGGGGTTCTCACAAGTCAAAGATCTGTAATTCAGGAATTTCTTACTAGCCTCTTTTATGTTCCACTGGCAAGATTTTCTTTTTTATCCATGAACCAATGCCAGTTTTAGCTAATGTAGCTTGACAGTAAGCTTTGAACTGCAGGGTTTTGGTCTGATGCTTAAAGCGTCAGTTAAGACATCTGCATGTCACACTATCTGATTATTGAATCTGATTTTCAATCTAGGTTCTCGCTAATCTAACTCTAGGAGACAACAGGTGGTGGCTTAACCAACAGACTTGTGCCACGAGGTGGGAGAGCTGTGTGGCACTCCTCTCTACCAGCTCAGTCCTGGCTACATCTCTGCTGCTGCAATTATTTGATGACCACAGGAGCTCATTCCTTTGCTCTCTCTTTCTTTCTCTCCACCCCAGATATGACCAACAGACAAATAAATATCAGCAATAATAAGAATCAGTCTTAAAAATAACAATTATATAACCCTCTCTTAATTTTCAACCCTGAAATACATTCAAGGATAAAAGTTTTCTTGCAAGAATGAGGTTTTATGTTCAATTTTATTTTCATTCTGTCTCTCATTGTGGTCATTGAGAAATCTTTGCGCATGCATTATTTTCTGTTCCTTTACCTATTCGCTGTTGATTTCTACCTTAATGCACTGTAACTAAAGTTTTCCCTCTCTATCTGTATCCTCAGCATGAAATGGCCCCTGCCATATGGGTTCCCATTGCTTTCAATGTCTCTGAGACATTTTCTGGAGTCATTTATTCCTTATCTGCTTTAAGCTATACATATTATGGATTATTTTAATGCTACTCACATTAACACTTTGCTGTTGACTGCCTGCCTTCCCTGAGCTCTCTCTAAAGCAAACTTTCTTTTCTTTCTGCCTAGGCCTAGTGGCAAATACACTGACCACATGACCACATCCATGAATTCCAAATTCAACTGTGTCCATAGAACTACCCAGCATCCTTTCCCAACTCTCATTATATTTCCTCCACATTGCATGATCCCTAGTCACTTTTCATAACTGTTTTAATCCTGAGGGCTCCAGGTGTTCCTTCCTTCCTTCTTCCTGAGCCTCTTGCTTATCCTCTGTGACTGTGAAGGTTACAGTTCTCTGGCTGAAGTCACTTGTGATCCCTCTGCTGCAGCTGACATGTTCTGGACACCCACCATTATTTCCAGTCTGAATGTCTTCCTCATCCTTCCTCATTCTGTGTTCCTTTTTAAAGGAAGCACATGGTATCTAATATTCTCTCTCTCTCTCTCTCTCTCTCTCTCTCTCCCTAAGAAAACCAACCTCAATGCCATTCCTCACTTGATGGCTTGATACTCATCCAGTTCTCAGATGCTCTTTGCCTTTGCTTAAAAGAACACTCCCTTATAATATTTCTATAGCCAACTCAATTCAATTCATACTCAATTCAAATCCACACCAATTTGAGTCTAAATGAAACGTTACTTAGACTTTACACTTCTCCTGACACTATAACATTGTATAGGACACGGCTTTATTTCAATTTTAACATACAGATTTCAAAGTTAAGATTTTTTTGTTATGTTCACATTAAATTTTACATTATATTAAAATGAGGGAGGGATTGAGGGCATTGAATTGGATGTTCTCCAAGGTCCCTTTCAGTGTAAATACTTTGAGCCTGGGAGAGGTGAAAAAAAATGCCAACAGTGGCATTCCCTGTAAAGAACACAGTATTTTAACTCTGTGGCAGGCTAATCTTCGGAATGCATTTTAACTTGTTCATTGATTTACTGAGGGGAAAAATCTTTATGGTGTATAGAATCCTCTCCTTCCCATAATACATTATTATCCACAATGCACCTATATGTGTGTAGTTTTTCAGTATTATGAAGAGATTTTCATGAGCATTTAATCATCACAAACATCCTAGGAAATAAAAAAAATTAAAATATGGTTGCAAAAATACAAGGAATCTAGCTAAGATCTCTGAGTTTATACAATGAAGGAACCAGCGCACAAAAACTCTGAAAATGGTTATTATTGCAGTCTCAAAGGAAACATCATTGTGCTACATATTCTTTTAATTTCCTACACACAAGAAATCTGTTTTAAGTTCAAAATATTTTGATATAAACCTGACTTAATATATATGTTTGTTATCAAGCATTAACAAAAATAACATTCACAACATGTACAGGTTCACACCACACATGGAAGACTTGATAGTGGCAATAAGGAAGAATGCATGTTATTCCATGGCTTATGATGTCATTCAGTTTAAATTTTCAAAAGTACTACTGCCAAGTAGAAAAGCACAATCCTTGGAAACTTTGAGCCACTTTACAATTTTTTAAAAAGATTAATTTATGTATTTGAAAGGCAGTGCAGCAGAGAGGGACAGAAGAAGAGAAGGAAGAGGAGAAAGAGAAGGGAGAGGGAAGTGGGGGAGAGAAAAAGAGAGAAATGTGTTCTATCTACTGGTCCACTCCTCCAGATAGCTGCAACAATTACATCTGGGTCATCCAAGTGCTTCACCCAGGTCTCCCATGTGGACAGGAGAGGCTCAATTTCTTGGGCCTTTCTTTTGCCTTCCCAGTTGCATTAGCAGGGAGCGAAATCTGTAGTAGTATAGTTGGGACATGGATTGACATTCTGTTATGGGTGCCATTGTCATAAGCAGTGACTTAACCTGCTTGCTAAAATGTAACCGCTTTATTCTTAAAAGGTAAGTATTTCATAGTCATGATTTTCCCATAAAGGATAACTAGGTCCTAGGGCCCACCTGCATGGTGGGTGCTGAGTACCTGAGCCCCAGGGGTTGTGGGTTCAGAGGGGTCTGGGTCACTTGACCTGGGACCTTGGACCCACCTGCACAGTAGGTACTATGTCCAAAAACCCCAGGGGTGGGAAGCCCGGTGGGACTTGGGTCACATAGACCAGCTTCTTGGACCCACCTGCAAGGTGAGGGGAGTGCTGTGTCTGTAAGATTAGAGGTTGGAGGTCCAGCTTAGTCTGGGTCGCCTGGCCCTGATCCATGAGTCCACCTATGAGAACTGGGTTTCCCCAGGGTAGAACATGAAGTACTAGACGACAGACCATGGTGCCACATAGAGGACATGGTAGCCAATTAGGGCTTACAGAGGACAACTAGAACCGTAGCAGATAATGAAGAACAAAACATATGGACAACTACCCCAGCTGAAAGGTGGCAGTAAATATCAGGGCAAATGGAGACTCTAAGGTCGACTGTGTCAGCCAATGGACATTGGCAATATTTCTCACCCAAAGATCAGCAAGATTGACAGCATTTCAGAGCTATCGCATCCACCTGGCAGAACCCTTGGAGCATGTGCCACATTGTGACCGTGGATTGATATCAGATGGCCTTTCCCCATCCTCAGATACTAGGATGGTGGGGAGGCTGGGAATGGCCTATCTGTATAACTCTCCCCTCCCCCCAGAAACAAGAAGAAATAAAAATTTTGGAAATAATGATCACACGCACTTCTCTCTAACCCTAGATCCTTCCCACTCTTATCAACTACGTAAACATCATCTAAAATAATAATTTTTAAAAGTTTTTAAAAAGGATAGCTTATCTGTATGAAGATGCAAGTAGAAAATAAACATTGAGAATGATTGTGCTAAAAATGCATTTCTTTGAGCACAAGAGGAATTTGAAGTTCCAAGATAGTAATCAGCATTTAATGTCACCCTGCTAATGTATCTGCTATGTAGTTACTAGAGGAACTGAACTTGTAATCCAACTATCTCAGAATGTGTACAGCTCCTTTGTTTAATTCAAGAATGTGGTTTAAGATGCTTCAATATTTCACATGCTGTTGGGATGGATCACACATAAGTTTAGTGGCCAACTTTCACCTTCTTACATATCATTACCTCTTGGTCGTTTTGCTGTGGTTCAGGTTAGCTCTGTGGCAGATAAAGCTGATGATTATATCATCTCTGTAGATTACTCCTATTTTGATTACTGAGGTCCATACATGCAGAGAACAATTATATCCATTTGGTCCTCTCAACAATTAATCTTTCTTTGTGGTGAGCCTGGCACTACCCTGATACATTTTGCCAGACACTGTGAAGCAAAATTGTTCACCAGAACACAAAACAAGTGATACAGAGTGGCCCAGTAAAATAGACAATTGGAAGAATATTTTTGGAATGTGGTGATGAGTACTCACTGAATGCAAAAGCATGATTTGCTATACTAATTCCTTTGACATTATACATATTATGCAAAAATATGCATATAGAAAATGTTCATACTATAAATATATTTATATATAATGCATTAAACACAACTGTATTTGAATATTAAATAAATATACTTTAATGGACTTAAATGTTCATATCATATATTTTAAAATATAATTTAAGTAGACATACAAAATATATATTTGTACTAACATAAATTTCTGCTTTTTTTAAAGCTCTATTAAATCATTCCAAAATTTTAGAAGCCATGCAATCAGCTTTTAGTATGCCTTTTAACCTTAATTAGGAGTCAAAATCATTGTAATAATTTTTCATAAACTAGTTTACTTTCTCTACTCTTGTGATAGTGTATTTCACGTGTCAAATTGGCAGGACCACACTGCCCAGATATTTTCTGAACGTTTTTGTGAAGGAATTTGTGGAAAAGATTAACTTCTAAGTTTTGTTTATATGTATACATTTTACATTGATAGAACCAATAGAATGTTTATATATAGTATAATGACTTGACTTCTGATTTTTGACTTGACAATGCTTTGAAAGCACTAGCTTTTTATTGTCAGAGTGGTTGTGAGTATATTACATAAATCATTCAACACTTCTTTACACATGGGGTTTTAAGTGTTCTTGGCATGTTCAAGGGTAGACTAGTCTATGTTGTGCCATTCCATAGGTAGGTGTGTTAAACACATTATTATTTATGTTTTCAAGTCATGATGAGTTAATGAGGTCATAACCTTATCTTAATTGAGGAGTTTCTAAGACACACAGATTTATCATAAGGCCCTAGCTCATGTGATCACAGAAACTAGCAAGTGCAAAATTTGTAGGATTGGTCATTAGGCAGGAGAATCGGGGAAGAACTGATAAGTCTTAAGGTCATTTCTTGGCAGAATTCTTGCTTTCCCAGTGGAGGTCAGTCTTTTTTGTGAACTCAGAATTTCAATTGATGGATAAACACACACTTCCATTAGGTAAGCTAATCGGCTTTACTCAAGTCCACCAGTCTGAATTTCTCTTCTCATTGAGGAACACAGATTGATTCTATCTCTTGGCAGTTGTGAATAGTGATGCAATAAACATAGGAGTAAAGATGTCCTTTCAATAAGATCACTCATTTTGATAAATACCCAGTATAACAGGATTCTGGGACCATACAGTGATTTTATTTTTGCTTTCTTTGAAAGATTTGGTTATATTATTTGAAAGACAGAGAAACAGAGAAAGGGAGAGAGAGAGACACAGAGAGAAAGAGATCTTCCATCTATTGGTTCACTCCCCAAAGGACCGAAATGGCAGAAGCCAGGAGCCAGGAGTTTCTTGGCTGTGTCTCCCACGTGATTGCAGGGACCCAAGCACCTAGGCTGTCTTCCAGTGCTTTTCCCAGGTGCGTTATCAGGGAGCTGACTCCAAAGTGGTTCTCTTTCTATGGAAGACTTGGATGCAACTTGTAAACCCTCAACTAGCCATTTATGTGATCAACTAGATGTGTGAATCTACTTGTCATATTTTCCATAAACATCCCACCTAGAACTCCCCAAGACATAAAATCCAGGGCTCTTACTAACATGTTAAAATTCTCTCCCTTTAGTCCCTTTTTACCCACCTTCTCAGTGCTACAATGAAGTATGTGTCCTCTAAAACCGCCAGCCTATATCACACCCGTGTGTTTCCTAAGCACTTGGCTACCATTCCCTGATCTATTTCAATTCTTTTTTCTTGATACTTCAAGCATTCTGTCTTTGGCTAACCCTATTTTTATTTTTAGTTTATTTCATTTTGAGATATATTCTAAATATACAACAAAGGATTTTTAACTATTATACATTTGTTAATTTTAATTTTTTACTGTTTAAGCAACAATTAACATAAACATAAACATTTTTATAGATTTTAATATATAAAATATTATAGTATGCAATTTTATATATACATTCATATATACATATGTAATACATATCTACTAGTATACACTATTGATGTTTTAATTTCCTGTAAATGTTATAATACAATATCTGCACTCTGTAAACTTTCTGTCTGTTATTTTTTGTTATTTGTGTGTGGTAACAGTTATAGATTTCTTTACTACAGCATGTGTTCCATAGCATGGATACAAAACATTTTATTCATCCAGCTAAGGATGAATACTGATATTTTATTTAACATCAGGATCTTTTAAATAGTGATGTGATGAATACCCTTATGCATCCATTTTTGAATATTCATGTAAAGTGCGTCTAGGTATGCATCTAGAAAAATTATTTTATATTTAAATTAGCACTTTAATCGGATGTTGCCAAAGTATATTAATTTCCACTGTTGCTAGCCAGATCTTGATCCTTGAGAACACCTGATATTATTAACGCCTTAATTTTCATATTTTATGCTTAACAGGTGAGGTTCAATGCTATTTATGCATGTTTCCTCTGACCATATACCAATACTTTGTTTAGTGGTTGTAGCAGGATACTTTTATCAGGCTAATCCATTACATACTCTTGCCTGGATCTATTAAACTATACAGAATAGTATTTTTATTTACTTACTTATTTATTCGTTTGAAAGGCAGTTATGGGAGGAGTTGAGCCTGAAGGGTAGGTGACACCCTATGCGTTAGCTCATTTCCCAATAGTCAGGATTAGTCGGAGCCAGGAATTCTAGCCCAGACCTTGAACAAGGTATAGGAGGACCTGAAATGCTCCATTCATAATATGCTGTCTCCCAGATGCATTAACAGAAAGTTTGTAGAGAAGCAGAAGCATGTTAATCCCATGCCCTCTGATATGGGATACAGACATCCCATGCAAATGTTAACCCTGTACATCAGAATGCCTACCTTTGAAATAGTATTTTGAGATTATCTATTTTTCTTTACCATTGAGTTACCAAAACACACAGCAATGACAAATGTATGAATATTTCATTAACCAGTTTTTGTTGAAGCATACTAGTTTTTCGTCAACCTGTTTTTTTGAAGCATACTAGTGACTCTCTTCAAACTCAGAATGGATTTGAAGTATACTCAGTGATTTTCTGAATGACAGGGTATAAGAGAACAGCAGGATAGGCCATCAGAGTCTTGACCTGGTTTGGTCTAGGCAACGAAACACATTTGGTGCCAAAAAAGATACTTGACCTAGTAAGTCATGAAGGACCGATTGCAAAAAGGAACATGAGATCACTGGTAACAAAGTTTTGGTAATTTTACATCTGCTAGTTTAAATTTTAACTTATTCAGAAGATAATGCTCAAAGGTTATCACGTAATTGTAAGATTGCTGAAGACAACCAATATATTTTGATATACACTTTAGCTAAACACTTCAAAGCTGAACAGTGTTCCAATGCCCCAGTATGTCGGATTCCTCACTGATTAGCTTAATGACAATGAGAAGATGATTTAACTTCTCAGGACTACAGTAATTCACTGTGTAAATTTGAGATGATGACAGAATTGCCTGTACGGGTTTTTTGTGAGAATCAAGTGAGAAAATGCTTGGAAATATTTCACATCATGACTGGGACATTTAGAATCTGAACCAGATACCCAATTAAGATATCACTGCTTCAATTATTTTCCTTTTTATGGTCATTTGAGCTGGATCTTAACAGTGAAAAGAAAGCATAAATATGGCTTCTTACTCATTTTACCAAACTGATTCTTAGTTTATGAGAAATCATTTAATAAGAAAATTAATGAAGACTTTTCTGATCTCATATTCTTTATAAAAATTTTTCTAGCTATCCAGTTAGAGGTTGGATTTCAGCTGCAAGATGAGATTATATCATAAATACATTAGAATTATTTTCTAAAACCTAATGTACTAGTAGGTATAACCTGCTAATTAACATTTTCAATAGTCTCCAATTTACAATCACAACATAAATCAGGCTATATATTTATTCAATAATGTGTATTTAAGAACTGTAGTCATTTTGTATAACTGGTGTTAAAAATAAGTAGATAGATACTGAATAACTCATAGTTTTGGAGATAAAAGTCCAAAATGATGTGTCTACAGGCTGTGCTTCCTGTAATTTCTAGGTAAGAATCTTCCCAGGTTAATTTTCTTTTTCAGTCTTGTGTTTTTTTAATTAGGTCAGACCAGGCATTTGGTACAGTGATTAGGTCCCAAGAAGTGGCCTTCTTGGGACACCTACACCTCACATTGGAATGTCTGGTCCAAGTCTCAGCTCCTTGGCTTCCAAACAAGCTTCCTGTTAATGCATACACTGGGAGGCAGCCAATGATATCTCCAAAACCAAGACTGAGTTCTGGGTGTCTGTATTCAACTGGGCCCAACCTTGATGTGTGGACATTTAGGAAGTGAGGCAACAGACAGAAGATCTCTCTGTCTCTCTCACTTTCAAATAATAAAACTAGAAATAAATACAATTTTGAAAGCGATGTTCATATTTAGGACGTTTGAACAAAACCAATTCTCCAAACGTATTGACTTAACCAGAATGAGGTCATTGTATAGAGTAAACACTATTGACATCACAATCAGCAACATCCGCCATTCCTAGCATTTCTTTAGCACCTAATCTTTGACCAACATAAGTATTTCAGTTTCGTATGATTATGTCTCCCTATCCCTGTTAACATCAGGAGAAATCCTGGAAGCATTAGAATTAGACATTGAGCTCTCTACAACCCAATTCTGTGATTCAAACCACCATTGTGTTATTATGGCAAACATTATGAAAGTATTGATACTCAAATATTTTATGAAATGTTTAGCCTACTACATATTTTTATTTTTCCAAGAACTAAATACCAGAGTTTTTCAAAAAGTTCCTGGAAATCTGTATGAAGTTCAAAAATGTTTTGTACCAAAATAAACTTACCTTTTAACTCCATTTTTCTTTTGTGTTCCTCTTTTTATTTTAAAGAGACATTTATTTACTTAAAAGGCAGAAAAAGAGAGATCTTCCACCTGTTGATTAACTCCCCAAATGACTGGGGCCAAGGCAGGAGCCTGGCATTATATCCACGTCTCCCACATGAATAAAAGTGGCCAGGATTTTTTTTTTAATCTTCCATTGCCTTCCCAGCCACATTAGCAGAGAGCAGTATCAGAAGCGGAGCAACTTGGACTTGAACTGGTATGCCAACATCACAAGTAGAAGCTTGACTAACTGTGCTATGACCTTAGCACATGGCACCGTAGTTTCATTTTTCTACAAGCTCTTTAAAGTACTCTTGTAAATTTATATTGTCTAGACATGCCTAAAATATAAAAACTCATTGTTCTATAGGAAATATTTGATACCGTACTTTTTCCAGCATGAAAATTTCATTTACTATCCAAAATTACTTCAAAGGACCTTCAGCTCATCATAAGAATAAGTTAGCCAAATATTTCCTGTAAGTAAAATTATTTGCTAGACACAGTAGAAAGATGGCAGGCATATCTAGCCAGCTGGCTGGGACAGCCCTATTCCTCTTCCATATGACTTCATTCTGCCTATAACATTTTATGGTGCATTTCCATTGAAAAATATGACTTAAGTGGAATAAGATTTATAGTGCAGTTAGAAATGAAATGTAAAGATAACGTTGGGAATCATTGACCCCTTTCAGGTCTGGGCTCATGTGTATAGTACAGTCCGGTGAATTGGGACATCATGAATTGCTTTTGATTGCTTAAAGATTATGTAATAGAAAAGAAAGAAGAAAATGCCATGGTTTGAACTTAGCCTTTATCATTTTAAGTGTGGGACTCAACATTTCTGGACTTGACTGCCTTCATTTTCCATTATTGCACTGTCATACCTGTCAGTGTTATGTTCCTATGGATTCGCAGTTACATTAAACAATATTCTACATCATAGGGCTACCAAAAGGAAGAAAATTGACACGCAAAGTCATGAGTTCTGATCTTGTGTTCCACCTAAAATTATGGTCTGAGGCAACTCACTGAACCTCTCAGGTTTGCTTTCAACATTCCTGGTCATAAAATGATGTTGCAGGTCGAATTTAAGTGTTCCCCTCCGATTCATTTTGAATCCTGATGCCTAAGATGATGGCATTGGGGGGCAGGAGTCTTTGCAAAGGGATTTGATCATGAAGACACAGCACTCATGAAAAGGATTCACGCACACATAAGAGACCCTGGAAAGCTCACTTACCCCTTCAGCCATAACAAGGTGTCCTCTGACCCAGGAGCTTGGTCTTCATCAGACACCAAATTGCTCCTGCTTCTTAGATCCCCATATTTCTAAACTTCATGAGAAATAAAATTTTTTTGTTTAACCCATCCATTCTATGGTGTTTTGTTATCACAAGGGGACTAATGCAAACATATAGTTGTGTTTAATTCTCATGACAGGCCAACAGACTTAATGCATTTATTTTTGATTTGTTACAATGTTTTGCAACAATGGCGGGATGAAATTGTGAATTTTGAATTTTGACCAGTTAGGGATGAAAGAAAGAAGAGCTGTTCTTTCTTATATTGCACACAGTTTTTCCTGAAAGAATTTGACTTAAGTCAGTTTAGCAGGAAGAAACTTGATCTGATGAAATAAAAACCCTTTGTCATTTCAAATTCCCATGATTGTGGTTTCTAGAAACTCTTAAATTTTCTTAATGCCCAGGCCAGAACTTAAATATAAGTTTAATTTTTAGTCTTGCAGTAAGTTTGCTAAATGGTTTGAGCATATGAATTTCAAATGCTCTTCCCCTGTTTTTGCATGATTTTTAGTAAAATTACCATTGATTTCTGGATTTCTATCTTAAGAAATGAAAAAACGAATACTTCTAAATTTTGATGGCAGAAAGTTACACCAAATAAACTAAGGTTGGATTTTACATTTGACTTGCATTTGCATTTAGATCAATGCATTTAAAGCTATGAACTATCTGCATACTTTTACTTAAACAAACATGTTGCACTGCATAATAAAACATCTCAGGCAATGCATACTGACCCTACTGAAAGCATTTCAGTTAATAAAATGGGCACTATATTAAATAATCTCCTTTACACTAAAAAAAAACTAACAAAAACTGCTAACTGATTAGGCTGCGTACTAGTATTATTTCATAACAACATCATTGTACCTTTAAAATTGACATACTACATATTGCATAGTTTTTTAAGATAGACCATTTCTTTATTTTTTAATATATTCTTATTTTGAATTTTGAATTACGTGGTAAAATTTCATATAGATACTGCATGCTGTTTTAAAATCTATAATTTCTTATTTATGGCCCGTATGTATTTGTTAAATATGGAATATGTCAGAGTTGCCAGGTGTGTGCTTTTACAAAGTGACTCAGCAAGTGGAAATTTCCTCTCTTCTTTTTCTCTCTATTTCAGATTCTTTGACTTTTTACTAAAAAATAAATAAATAAATACAAGTTTAAAAACTAGATGATAGAGAGATGCATACATACATATACACATAGCTAACTAGAGACTATGGAGTACCACAGCACAGAAAAAATTCAGAGTTAGGAATCAGGAAGCTGTATCATAAAACCAAGCCTTCTTTGTTGGAAGAAAAGTAGATATAGTGCCCACAAAGTGTAAGCATTTGATCCTTGTGTAGGGAATACATGTTCTCATTGTTTTTGATTGTTGAGAGACTATATAACAGAATAGGGAAATGGAAAAGTGTTGGCACCATCATTTCTCTGTTACTGTGTGACGTAAGATTTCTGAATTTCACTACCTTCATCTCCCTTCCTTGAATAAACTTACCTGTCAGCCAGCATTGGGACCCTCTGGTGTCGTTGATACATTGAACAATGCTCTAACTTCAAAGCGGTCACATAAAAGAAAGGAACACTCATATGTGGGTTACCATTAGTGTTCCCATGCATTGGCAGGGCATTTTTTTAGTTGTGGAAAAAAAAATTGACTACCTTTACATCACAAAGCCCACATCACACACCTTGATGCTTCCTAAATAAAAGTGGTGAATGACTCAGGAACCACTAAGTTGTGGAAGTTTTAAAAAATTATCTCCAATCTGTAAGTGTTGGGGGACTAAATTGTTACCCAGCTCAAAGTTGGAGTCTCTTCATTCTTACATGGGTTAACGCAAAGATAACGACTGGCAAGCATGATCTTTAACATTAGAATCATTGGCCTAAATTAGTGCAAAGTAGAACATGGATCATCAGAGGTGCATTTAAAACAGGAAGAAACTGTACACTAGTGGGTTCTCTTCCCGTTACTCAGGGGTTAGGAACTGCAGGAAGGTGCATGAGGCAGAGTTGTAACTCCACATCCTCTACATGCCCCTTACCTCCACACTACCGTGAAACCACCTACTCATCAGTTACCATACTCAAAACTCCCAGAAAATCCACACTGGGACCTTTAAATGTGCCTATCTATCTGGCAATTCCCCATATCCCATAAGCTCCATTTGCGGGTTGTGTTTCTTACATTAATATTTTTATTAAAATCCAGTGAGATGCAAATCTGTGAACCAGAAATAAAAGACATGTTTATAGTCATTTTACTCTATTTTCAAGTAGAGCGTTCGATTTTTCTAAGGACTACTACAAATTATATTGTGGGTTTTTTCCTGCTTCACTTTCAATAAAATACCCTTTTCTCACTTGTCTTAACTAGCATGCTCTTTCATGAGAAAGTGAAGCTGTAGAGTCAATGTGTTAGGTAACACTTTGGTCAGTTCTTCTGAGGACAGTCCAGAGCTATTAGCATTTCAATGGGCAGGTAATCAGATCCCTATTCCTTAATAGTCTAGTAATAGGTTTCTGCAAAATAGTTGCTAGACCTTAATTTTGAAAGAAAAGCAGCCAAGCTATCTCGATGATAGTAACAATGACTTGTGTTGCTTTCTGGATCATCAGATCCTTGGTGTGGATCAGGAGATGGTAAACTGCAGCCTGTGGGACACCAGTTCTTGTAAGTTCTCTGAAACACTCTCCCCTGAGTGTTATCTACTGCCTTGGGCTGTTTTCCCAGGGAAGTCGCTTGTATAGCTGCAGAAAAGATCTCATGTCTTGGTAAAGCTAACATACTTACTGTCTGTTCTTTTAGGAAAGGTTTTCTTGATTTTTATTATAAAGTAATGCCAGCTACTCTGTTGATTTTCATCCCTCCCTAAAAACTTGTCAGTAAATGAAAAATGATAGAATTAGGTACAGGATGTTCATGATAGGTGAGAGTTGGGTTTCCAAATACATCTTCAGTTAAGTCGCAAATGAAAACAGTAAATAGCCTATCTTCAGTAACAGCCATCAATTTATTTAGAAAATTTCATTAGTGATTGAACAACCTTCCCATTGTCATCACATTTTCAAACTTGACCTATTGCTAAAATCACATATTGTTTGTTATCTTCTCTTGAAGAATGGCAAGTGACTGGCATTTTAGTCCAGTAATTAGCTATCACTTATACAAATGACGTCTTTATATAACTTTTAATTATAACAACTAGCTTTCCTGTGTACTTGAGGCGTGAAGTGTGCATTCAAGTAATTAGGCAGACATTATCAAGTGACTTCCCTTTTCCTTTTGAAGCTGAAAGATACAGAAAATATACTTTGTGGCATTTTTTGCATTAAATAAAGCAGGAGTGTTATGTGAAGATAATTATATCTTTGTTCATAATTTTAAGCTTGGTGTTTATCCTTCCTCTCACACATAACAAATAACACTAGATTCATTTGCTAACTGTGCAGAACCCAGACAGCTGAAAAGTATGTGGGTGAAGTCATCTTCAATGAATGTTTGCTGGAGTAATGATTGATAGAAGCCTAATCATTCCTATTATGCAGGTCAAATATTTAGTACCCTAAAAAACCTGTATATCTTAAGTATTTTTGCAGTTTTTACAGCTTTCTGATTATCTATTTTTTTTTTGTATTTAACATAAAATGTTTCCAGGACTCAACAGCTGGTACTTGCTGGCTGAAGCAATGAACAGGAAGACAATGTGTTCACAGGATTATGGAACAGGATGAGAGCAGAATTTATGCAGAGTTTTATAAGCTTAGTCAGGCAGAAAATAGATTGGGGTGCAGAGAGGAAATAATGTGTCATTCCAAGTCTCAGCTTACAGGCACGGCTTCTGTAACATAGAAGGGGCCATGGACTAGGTTTGCTCCAGAGCTTTTAACTTTTACCTTGAGGTTTGGGTGAGGCAGCAGGAAGGACAGTGCTGTGAACTAGCTTCTGTAATTCACCTGTCAAAAGCAATCAAGTTGGAACTTCTCGCCTCCACCTTGTTCCCCCACAACCCCTTCTCCCAACCACACACACACACACACACACACACACACACACTTACTGGTTCACAACTTAGACATGTAGCAATTAGGAAAAATACTCAAACACCATAAAAACTGCAAAGTGCTAAAGAGAAATGGATCATCTTTAAGAATAAAGAGCACCCTCTAATCTGTATGACTGACCCCTGAAGCATATTTTAAAAAAAAAAAAAGCGCTGATTTCCAGCAAGCTCCCTGGCCACAGATCTCCACTTCCTTTAATGAGCTCCCATAGGTCACTTGTGATTCAGCTAAGTGCTCTAACATCCCCTAGATTGTACAGTGTACTTTATGCTACTAAGTCGGACTACAACATAGCGTGTCTAGTTACTTGGTTGGAGACAACAATCATGTTTCTTTTACATCATTTTTTAATGCTTCAGCGGAGGTTCTGTCATCAACAGTCTTCACTCATTTGTTTCTTGTTCATGTTGCTTCTGTTCTCTAACCAAAACTGTTGTCCTAGCCAAATCACTGTCTCAGCCAATGGTCTGATCGACCTTATTTTGGGTCATGCTTACTCACAAGCTACTGTGACAACCTATTCAAAGGGACTGTTTCACTGATAGCCTCAAGGCTCAGTCACACCCGTCTTTCCTTCTAAGGCTGATTGACTCCCAAAAACCTAGCAGAGTAACACAACGAAAGAGAAAAAACTGACAGAAAAAAATTGAAAAGTAATCCTATGTGCATTCTCCCTAAGAAGGAAATGATTTTAAATTCCTAGTATTGCCAATTTGTAATGACTTGATAGGTCCTGATATATTCCAAAGTGTGCAATCTCCCTTCTCTAACATGCAGAATTTGTTTAATAGCATCACTATTATTTAGTTAGACAGCCACTCTTTTTATGCTTGACTGTGCCTCAGAAAAATAGGAATGCCGAAACTAGTTAGTGCTGACAAAATGGGTGAACACCCAACATACCTACTGTGGGAGGCAGTGAGGAATCAAGTGTCACCAGCTTACTGCATTGAAATGTCTCTTCTGCAGTACTTGGGCCAAACAGCACGCTTAGGTACGTGTGGAAGATTAACATGGGCCACTCACAGGGGTTGCTGGAATTTGTCCTTAGCAACCCTTGTATATGTATTGTTTGCCAAATAAACACAGTCTAGAAAGGAGACACATTATAGTGAAGTTGTTGATGATCTGCTGAATAATTTCAAATGCAATTTAGCCTGAACAGGATTTTTTCCTATTGTTCCTAATCAACTGTGCTCTCAATTTTACTTTCTACCTAAAACTTAAAAACAGAATAGGAGTTCATTTCTTCACATTAACGACCACTTTTTAATCTGCATTACTCTTTGTGAGAATTTAAGCTATACAGTTAGGCCGTTAGTTTATCAGACTTCCTAAGGGAAAGACCAGTTTTTATATGAATAAAATACCAATACTGCATTAAAAGTTTAAAATTTATGTGTCAGTTTTTTTTCTATTTGTTCATTTTTCTGTTAGCCTCAGAAGCATCTGCAGTCAAATCACCTTTCTTTTGAAGGTGGTATGACCAATTCTACCTCAGAGTTTAGTTGAACGTGAACTACTTAATGGCATCGTTAGTACCAGAACTGAAAGAGACAGAGAAAAAAAAAGACTGTCATAACCTTGAGGTCTCCCTGATCATGAAGTCCTAGAGAAGTAGTGAACTCACTATTGTATAATAATGGTCATATCTCTCCACAAGTAGGATAGGCAAACTGCATGCGTCGGGATTTTTCTAGTGAAGATTGATATAAAATCAAGTACTAAAAATAGCCTACAGGGCATATAAAGCAAGTTACTTTTCAGAATTCCTCAACAAGACGTTTAGCTTCCCAGCCAAACAGGATGATGTCTGTGCGATACTATATTATGTATTATGCTGTTGTTGTTCCAGACTGAATACAAGGGCCATGGCTGCCTGTAAACCCAAACTTGTTATCAGTAACATCCGAATTAGAGTCCGGGGATCAAGTCCAGGTCATGTACTTGTGACCTCATATTGGAGGACTGGAAAGCAAATTGTTTCCAGCCTCTCTAAAAAGTTTTTAGAAGAAAATGGGTTATGCCTTACCAAAGCTCACAAGAGACGGGATTCTATGAAAGGAAGAAGGTGGTCCAGATGTTAAGCAAGCAGAAAGAAAATGGCTAAGTGGCAAGGATATTGCCTAGGGGCAAATCAAGACGTCAGTGATGCACTTCTCAGCTAGCACCTGCCGTTTTCTCTGTCCCACATGTTTCCACATTTTCTCTGGTGACATCATTCAGTATATTTGGGAAGGTGCATCTCTCAGATTTCAAATGCAAAGCAGAGGTGAGCTTCCTGTTTCGTTTCTCTGCTGCCTCGTAGGACATGCCTCCAGTCAGAGTTGTCCTGGTGTCAATCTCTCAAGACACAGTGGTCAAGCCAGCATTTCACTCAATCCTACTAGAACCCAGCCACAATTTTCAACTGGTGTTCCTCAATAAAACAAAGAGAGAAAAACCATCTTTCTGCTGTAGATATCAGACATTAAAGCCCACAAACAGAACCAGAACTAAGCTAACTTATACAGAACTACAAAGATGAGAGACGTGGAGAGACTGCAGCGGTGTTTGGGTCTGAAAGCCTAGTCAACCACTGCCAGAACCACGCGTGGTTTGCTCACATGATTCAATAAACTCCCTTTCATACTCTAGGCAGAATAAATTGGATTTCTTTCATCTCAGCAGCCTTCTGAAATGTATTATCCCTTTTCTGCCAAAACTGAAGAGATCCAAAAAATCGTCTTGCATTGGAGAGGCTTCTTGTTTAAAAAAAAAAAAACTCCTAAGGAGATGTAAATTTTTACTTTTCCAAGAGAGTGTGTGGGATTGAGTTGGAGATTGACTAGGTTTCTGGAGTTCGTGCTTCAGCAGGGCATGATCCTGGTTCCTCATTTAAGAAAACAAGTGACGGAACTGGAAAAAGAATTCATTGTGCAACAGAGCTTTTTATTGTTAATACAAAAAGAACAGATTCCATGCATTTTATACATAGAATTTTTTAAAGACTTATGTATTTTTATTGGAAAGGCAGATCTACAGAGAGGAAGAGAAACAGAGAGGAAGATCTTACATCCACTGATTTACTCCATAAGTGACCACAACAGTTGGAGCGGAGTCTATCCAAAGCCAGGAGCCAGGAGAGTCCTCTGGGTCTCCCACACGGGTGCAGAGTCCCAAGGCCAGGAGCCGTCCTCAACTGCTTTCCCCAGGCCACCAGCAGGGAGCTGGATGGGAAGTGCAGCAGCCAGGACACAAACTGGCATCCATATGGGATCTGGCCCATGCAAGAGGAGGACTTTAGGCACTAGGTTACCACCCCAGTGCTCACAGATAGAATTCATTGCTTACTTTTTAATTACAGGCTTCATACACCACTAAACGTAATGGTTAACAATTTAAAAATAGACTAGCTAAGTATTTGCCTTTATAATTAACTTGATGAGTTCCCTATCTTTTTTTTATTAATTACATTGCATTATGTGACACAGTTTTATAGACACTGGGATTCCCCCATCCCCTCCCCAAACTCCCCCCCCCCATGGTGGATTCCTCCACCTTGTTGCATTACCACAGTTCAAATTCAGTTGAGATTCTTTCATTGCAAGCATATACCAAGCATAGATTCCAGCATCTTATTGTCCAGACAAATTCAACGGCTTGTTGGAGAGACCATCTCTGGTCTGAAGGTAGAGCCGGCTGAGTATCATCCCCATCAATTAAAAGCCCCAACCTAACATCAGCAACAATTTACAATGTTATGGAATTAATTGACATAAAATTGAGTAACCAACATGTTTTTAAAAAACGCAAGTTCTTTACCACATCCTGTGACACCTTCGTTGACATTTCAATTTTAGTTTATACATGACGGGTTCTATACACCTTTAAATGGCTATAGATTACTATTCAGCTGTCTCGTGTCTATTTTCATCATAGTATTTAGCATTATATAGCATTGAGGTGTAATTTTGCTGAACTTGACTTTGAAGCCGTCATTTATGACGCGTGCTTGACATATCAAAGCACCTGGGTTTCTTTCTCAGCTCTAGCTAACATATACCCTTCCTACTGAAGAGATGGTAACTCAAAAATTGAGTCTCCGCCACCCAGGTGTGAGCCTCGATTTGAATTCCTGCCTCCTGATTCCTACCTGATCATTTCCTAGATTCATCTCAAACCCTTCAGCCAGGATGGAGCCAGGAGCCTAAAATCCCATCTAGGTCTCATGTTCCAAGGACTTGGACTATATTCTACCACCTTCTCAACTGTATTAATATGGAGTTGGGTCAGAAGTAATGTAACAGAGATTTGAACTAGTGCTCATCGTGGATGTCAGTATCGCAGATGGTGGCTTAAAGTGCTCTGCCATAATGCCAAACTGGCTCTTTCTCTCTCTCTCTTTTCCTTTTTTTTACCCCTCATCTCTCTCTCCTCTCTCTCTCTCTCTCTCTCTCTCTCTCTCTCTCTCTCCTCTGTCTCTCTTTCTACCTCCTTCCTTTCTTCCTCTTTCCCTACCTCACTCTTTCTCTGTCTCAAACATATATATATATATTATATATACATATATATGTACTTTTTAAAGTTTCCATCTTATAGCAATAGGATGCTAATATCCTCATCGCAGTAAAATAAATGTCAAGGAGGTACATGTTGCCATCCTAAAATTTTCAATCTGGATAAAAAGATAACAAGTACACTTGGATGAAGATATTTATAAATCAAAAACCAGGGCAATACCTAAGCTATTATGTGAATGTGAGACCAGCACTACTCCTAGAGACTGGGAAATTTCTTCTGTGGTACTGAAAGAAGTAGTATAAACATTTTCAGAGGTTCTGAACTCCTGGAGAATGAATTTCAGCAAGCAACATTAACTGCAAGTTTACAGTCTATTTTATTTTGGAATTTCTGAGTTTGGCTTAAAGGGAACATTTAATTCTTTTCAGTGTTTTATTTTAAACAGATATTATGACTGTGATTATGCTCTTGTTATAGATAACCTATTCTGTTCAGCTTTTAGATATTCTTAAATATGGGCTCACTGAAATAAATTCAAAGTGCAACATTTAAAATAAGTACAAAACCAGTTCTTTAAAGCTTTTTTCAGGAACTGGTATTATGAACATCAGGCCCTCGTGGCACCAATTTCTTTATGCAAGTGTGGTTGGATATACAAAGTAGCTGGCTAAGATTCTATACTCCAGTTTAAGTGTCGGAATTTGTTTGAAAAGCTTGCCCCTTTAAAATCTGTAGGATTTTCTAACTTAATGTGAGTTTAATGAAGAACAACAGTACACCTTAGTGGGAGGAAAAGACCAGGGCATATGGTGTTGCTTTCTTCAGCCTAGCACCAGAAGACTCTGCCAGGCTGTATATATCATGTGAAAATACCATGCTGCACAAGTATTAAGTTGGACACCTGCTTTAAAATTCTAGCTTTGTAATAAATCACTGTGACCTTACACTTTTAAAGTCTCCAATCCACATCAGCAAAAATATAACCCTAAGTTTTACATCCCTTGCTTGCCAAGATTACCCAGATTATTTATTCTATAAATGTAACACAGAGTGAATGCTCTTTACTGTTCATTTTCTTTCATCCCATTCCTGAATTTTAGCTTCTTCACCTTTTAAGTAGAAAGTGAAGAAAATTTTTCAGGAAGCAAAGATACATTAGGAGTTCCTGTGTCAGTGAAATAGGACAAGCTGACATCCCATACAGAACCAAGGAACAGCCTTGTCAGGGTGGGAACCACAGACGTGGGCAAGTCCATCAGCTTTGATCACAGGTATTTATACAATGTTAGTCTGTGCGAAGGATCCATCACAGCTCTCAAAAGTTGGAACTTTAATTAGACTGCTGCATTCCTATTCTACAAGTTCGTGCTCTGTCAGTACAAAGTATGTAGCAGGAAGAAAGAAATACTGAACAAAACGGCAAATTGATGAGCATGAAATCAAGGCAAGTTGTGCAAATTACCTGTGGTCCACAAGCATTTTCTGCAAAGGTTGAGAAAGTAAATATTTTCAGCAATGCATATGATACCATTTCCTTCTTTCTTTAAAGATATTTATTTATTTGTTTGTTTGTTTGTTTGTTTGTTTATTAGTTAGTTAGTTGAAAGTCAGAATTTAAAAGAATGGACTGGATGGAGATATTCCCATCTGCCAGTGCACTGCCCAAATGACCACAATGGTTAGGGCTGTGCCAAATTGAAGCCAAAGCCAGGAACTTTATCCAGGTCTTCATGAGGGTGCATAGACCCAAGGTCATGAACCATCTGCTCCTGCTATTTCAGGGCTATTAGCAGGGAACTAGATGGAAAGAGAAGAGGACCTCCAAATTGGTGCTCAAAAGCCAGTGCTGAGGGTGATGCCTTATCCCAGTAGGCCACAGCAGCAGCCAAGATCATCCCATTTCTATCACAGCTCTGCCTACTCCAGGGTTCTAACACAAAACAGTCATGGACAGTAGATAATGAAATGGCAGTGACTGTCTCCCATAAAATCTTTTGTATACAGTGCGAGATGGTAGCCTTCATTTGATCCCCAGGCCTTTCTTTGTGGACTAGTGGATGAGGTGGTGAGATTCATCAAGCTGAGCATGCTAGGTATATATGCCTTCCCTGAAGAGACCTTCACATAGATTTGATGTCTGACTCCTGAGTTAATGAACCTGTCATATAAGTTCACTACTCATGTTTGTTTCCCAACATCCTGTTTCCATGCTAGCTAGCATTTCTGGTTGACATATTCTCACCATGTACACACAGAACTTCAATTACATTCCAGTTTAGGCTTTAACCTGAGTGAAGACCATTCTGCATGTTTGAAATACAGCTTTTGAGCAGCTATCATTCAAATATTTATTTCATTGAATATAATTTATATGGCTATTCTTAGATTGTTTGTATCATAATTCATCTTTTGAAAAATGGTCTTATTTTTTTATTTTCTACTACCACTCAAGCTTCCTTTAGATCTCTTACTCACCTTACATTGTGCTACTATTTAGAAATATTATACATATAGGAAGATTTTGTATTCAGACATGAAAACAGAAGTGAGAATATAGAAAGAAAAAGGGAAGAAATGTGAAGTCAGTATTAGCTATGGGCTCTCAAATTCATATGTTTCTTATTAATGTCAATCCTCTACCAAACCTGTGATGTTACTCATATTGGGAGGCTGCTAAAACTACAGCAAAGCTAACTGATTTTTTTCTAAAATTACATGGCTAAAACATTTATGATGCCAGACATGCCTTGCTCTGAAATCATTGCTCACACTTTTGTTCAATGCTGACTTTCGCTGTGGTCACAGGGTCCCTGACATGAGGCCTGTTAGGGATTTCATTAAGGTGAAAAGCTGATTTATCCCACCATTGCAGCTTATTTGAATGGGTATTCCTCTGATGATCTTCGAATTTCCATGTAGCCATTTTAAGTAATGATTCTCCTTCTATTAAATCTTTCAAAGAAGAGAAAAAGAGAGAGAGAGAAGGGATTCAGTCCAAGTATATTTTTCAGTGTAAGCCTTTAATAATATAGTAATATTGAAGTCTCTTAATAGAGACATTTAGAATTCAGTTAGTGGTTAAGACAGTAATTTTTGGACAGGGATCATTCCTCAGGGTTCTGACATTATACCATGTAAACACGCTATATGCCTGGGAAGACTGGCATTGCCTTTTGTCATATTTGTATTGCTCAGTAACTCTGAAAAGTTAACTTTGGAGAAAACAATTTTGTAGTTTGATTACTAAAGTTGTTATTTACTAAATTTACAAAATTTACTAAAACAAACCATTGCCTATGTTTAGTTTTGAATTTTATTTTAATCCATCCTTGTATTCTTTATAAAATGGAGTGACAGGTAAGTTAAGAAACTTCAGGTAAATCTGAAAAATGGAGAAGACTAAGACCTCTTTCGACACTCTCCTGCTTGAACATGCGCTTTATTCCATATGCAAGGCACAGGGCATGTTACTTCCTGCAATTAACAGATTTATGAAGGCAGTATATCATTTTGTAAATGAGATTTTATTTTAACCTTGTACAAAATTTATAGATTGCTCTGTGGATCAGTCTTTGTGTATTAGTGTTCAGATCAATTGAGGCTTTCATTTTTAAGAAAAATTGCAAGCATCTTAGTTTTTTTTAATTATGAAAAAATATCAGAGATCTAAAGTTTTGGGATAGGCTTTGTTTCATTGTTGTCAAATTGTGGACAAGTTCAACCAAGAGGAATGGTGGGATCTTATCAACAGAATACATATGCACAGTGGAAAAGGGACAGGAAATAAAGACTCACAGGAATGAAATACAGCACGGAAACATAGTTTTGTTTTCAGTACAAAGTGAATGGACATGTGACAGCCCTCTGAACATATAAACAAATAATAAATGTTCAGATTTTTTTACCTAGATTCTTTCTCCAAGCTATTTATTCTCTTTTCCTGCCATATAACTTCCACATATCTCCCCAACTTCTTCTACTATTAACATCTATCAATCCACTTAACAATTCCCTGTTAATACATTAGTATTAACTGAAGTCCACTCAGATCCCCTTAGTTTTCACTTAATGTCCTTTTTCTGTTTCAGAATCCCATTCAGTATCAGACTAACTAGCATGTGTGCTTAGGTATCTCTTAATTGCAACAGTTAGATTCTTCAAAACAAAATAATCATTTCCCTTTTATCTCCCTACCTTCATTTGCTTCTTTTAGTTGAATTGGATCAGTTGTTTTACATCTGTTTAGCAGAGCATTACTTATTTATTCCATTGTTTAGAAAGTATCTTTGAAATCTTATTTTCCATACAAATCACCAACAGTTTTTCAATTTTCAGAAAACATAAGCAACGAGGGCAGTCTAGCCAGAGGCCAATGATAATTTGTGATTAATTTATTGGGACTTTGGCAGAAGGAAAATATATTTTTAGTAAGTCAACTAGAACTTTTAAATCTTACTCAAAAGAAAAATAATCTAGTTAAGTTTAAAAGGAGATAGTCACATTGGGCGATTGTCTGTGGTTACATGGAAAAAAACCTGAAGAATGTTAACATTTAAACTGGCACCATTAATCTTCAAACACCCAATCTCCTTTAGTAGGGTAAGAACAAATTCACATATCCTCAGAGCTTCTTGCTTAATCTGTTCAACAGATTTATTATTAAAATAGGTATGAAATTAGTTTTAAAAGGACCAAGAATCCCAGCATTGTCTATGTCTAATTTAATAAAACCCTGACAGATTTTGAATGCAGAATCCTAGAAAAGTGGAGTTGCTGGCTACTACAGACGTGAGCAGACTTGGGTTTGTATAAATTCCTGCCAGCCGTTGTCTCCCCAGGGCCATCCAACACCATTTAGAGTGGGAAACCAGTGCTCTGCTGTGCTTAGCAAATGTTGGGTAAATACACACATATTTTTCTCTCAACTCAGAGATCCTCTTCACAAAAGTGGTAAGGAAACATCTTTATTGTTGCATAAATATAAAGCCAAAAGGTGTTGTACATCACAGGAAGTTACTAAAGGTTGTACACATAGAAAGAAATATGTGTTTCCAGCACAGACAGTAACCAGGTCCAAAAAGTAGACTTGACACATTGGTCACATGTAGACAGGTTTCTCCAAAAAACACATGAGAAATGGAATACAAATGTAAGTTAGTTTTGGTGGAAGAAATCATTAGATGCATGAAAGATCATATTAATTTTATCAGTTTTGAGAGGCAACCATTTATGGTTTATTGTTTTTTATTTATTTGTATAAAGAGAACAGACTTCATGTACTTCATTTATACAGATTTAAGCACTAGGACTATGGGATCTACTGAAGTTAGTACCCTCCAATTGAAACTGTGGAGAAGTATACTCTCTGCTTTGATATTTATATTTCAAAGAGAGGATTCTTGGGTCTTGGAGAAAGAAATTTCTAGATAACAACAATTGCAAAAGCTAATTTCATTTCTAAAAAGATGTATTTTAAAAAGAGAAAGATTTCTGCAGTACATATTCAGACAAAAGGGGAGAGAAATCGCTTGTTATTTTCAGAAGAAATTAAGCCTTCTGTTTTTCACTGCAAATATCCTTGCACAAGCCAAATAGTTCCCTTCTTAACACACAGTCACATTCACTGAGGGCCAAAACACATGCCAGACTCTGTGCTAGGCACTATGACTATAAATATCCAATGATGATCCCGAAAGCTCGTATCCCCCACTCGAGGTCCTGTTGCCTGCATCGCCACATCAGGCCTCTCACTGATCCTCAGAGATTCCTCATGTAAAACATTCTGCAACTATTTCTGCTTGTTGCAATTATCTTCTGCTAATGATAATTGGTAGCATGAATTCCATGATGTTGCTATTTCATGTCCTGCATTGCTGATTCTCACAGTAACCCTGTGATGTGGGTAGTATTTCTGTCCTGATCTTACAGATAATTCTGGAAAATTGAATAAATTTCTCTAAGACACAAAAACCAGTGCATAGCGGAGGGCAGGGCTTTGATGAACACAGCTTGATTTGCCTGCAGGGTCTGATCACCTGCAGCCACTGTATATGAGTTAAATCAGGAGAAGGCCAACCTAGGCACTGACTCAGCTCTTATAGACTCCTTTCTGAGAAAGGAAAACAAACTACCTTGGACAATACCCCACATTTGTAATATACTTAAGCAATCAAGTAACTTTAGTGCTTGGTTTCATTTGATTCTCACAACAACCTTGGAAGACCGGTAGGGCAAGTATTTAAAACCCAAATTAAATATTAGAAACCCAAGATTATAAGGGTTAGCCAATGTGATCTCAGCTAGTGAGTGGAAAGGCTGGGAGTCCATTCCAATATTCATAACAGTTAGTTCTTTTCAACTTCAGAATTAAAAATACAGATTTCTAGCAGCTCTAAAAGATTCTAGGATTCATTGGTAGTCTATTCCTGTGTCCCAAAGGACAAGGTGCAATAAGAGAGTTCTGTCAATGCTGAGACTATACAATACTTACTTAAGCATGCTGTTGTTTTCTTTCATGTGACTTGTAACTAAAATTCCGTTTGCTCAATATTCCCTGTGGCTAAAGAGTAATGTTGAAGATTTTTCAAGCTTATCTCTATTGTGCTTTCTGGACAATTTTGTACACTACTTACTCCAAATTGGGCCCTATTTTGCAGATTTTATTCGGATAAAACTAATGGAGCATTCCCCAAAGTGAATGTAATCAATCCCATTGTTTGATTCAATGGGTTATTACAGGTGGTAGAATTGTTACAGTAGAGGCACTTTAGAAAATCAGGTAGGACTGACTCTAGTCAATTTGCATACCACAGACTCCACAGCAAATAGTCAGGGAGTTTCATGCAGAGATAGAGCAGTCGTTGAAAGAGACCACCTGGACAGCTACCCTAACCTAAGAGAAAACAGGCAGGGGAGGAGAGGGAGAAGAGATGTTTAAACAAGACTGTCTTCAGAAATATAATCAAAGAAGGGAAAATAACCTTCTGACTATCTTTACTCTTTCAAAAGGTATTCACAGTCAGAACCGTGTCGTGATACATCTCTTGTATACATCTCTTGTGGTTGGCCTTGTATGTGGCATTTGGCTTTACTATGACTGCAAGTTCTTCTGGCAAAGCTGAGAAGATGCCTCTTTGTAGGAAGCTTGGGAATGATTGGAAAACTCTGAGCTGAGCAGCAGAAATTGTGATTGTAATCTGAACCCATCATTCCTTTTCCTCATATCTTGGAAAAAATCAGCCAGTTCTGCATCCTCTGCCTCCTTGGCTGTACAAGTTTGGGTGAGATATTGTCTATATACTGGCACATCCTTGGAAAGGGGACAATTTGTGTAAAACTTGGACTTGATTACTGCCAGATTGGGTGTAATGGCCATGGATGCACCATACCAATTGAGCCAAATGAGAGCTGAATATCAAGAGAGAAAGGGTAAAGCTGCCCATCTCAGCATGCAGATTCATCTCCATTATTAAAAGGATAAGTATGTTCGTGAATGCTGCAGATGGTAGATGATTATTGCCATCTTTTCAAGGAAAACTGCTGTGGCCCACATTCCAGTAATACCAAGTGGACCTGCTGGCCTGAAGTCTCTTCTAGCAATGTTTGCCTAGGGTACATGCAAAACGATAAGAAAAGGAGGCTAGGAAAGAAGATGGTAAACTTTGATAACAAACCAACTAAGCTTACTGACATGATTCAGGATCTTCAGGATAACCCTTAGAAGTCATTAATATAAGCTATATTTGCAGGAATTTGAACCTGGAGTGATTTGATTCAAAAGCTTAGTATGGTAGAACACAAAAGCTAGCACACACAAATATATAGCACACACATAATACTCTAGGTAACTTCCTCCTACCAGCCAAATTCGTACATGTATAGCCAATTGTATATGCAGAAAATGTCACAGCCTTTCAATCATAACTTATTTTTTCCTACTAGTCACTTCTCACGAAGATCCCGCCCCCTTTTTTAGAGTATCACCTAGAGGTACAGAACATTGCCTATGACCCTGAGGCCCAGAGACAAAGGACAGTCATTATATGCCCACTTCCCTTGTCACTGTTTTTGCTTTACAACTTCTCTTTTCATCTACAGCAGTGCATTAAAACCTCTCTGATTTTGTATAATATTCTTCATATTGTTGGGAAATATTCTTAGTGGGTCAAAGGCAGGCTTGTGCCACTGCTGAGAGCTGTGTCAGCACGGAGACAGCCATGCAACACCATGAAAAACAACTGCTGCTTTGAGAAACTATTGCTATTTGCAAGGCTCGTTTCAAAAAGATCACTTTCAGAGTGTCGTTTTTGGTAGCAATGGATGCAGTCATCATTTTTAGGGGCTTTGCTGGACTCTGGCAGCTGGAGCTGCTCTTTCCTCATCGCCTACAACCCACAGACCCTCACGCAAAGCCGGAGGCAAAAATGTCATGGTCCCTAAAATAAAACTGGACTGAGTGGCTATATATTGTAAGGCACTTTTGTGGAGGTAAGAAGCTTTTTGTAAAGGAAAAATAAGATTATAGGAGTTCAAATAAGAACTAACCAGACATGGAGATATGGCTGTTTTTCCTTAATGAAGGAATAAGAATTAAAACCATTTGTACAGGACCAATAGGTATGCATTCCCCTTGTAAATTGCCCTATTTAATCCTCCAGTTCTATCCTTCGGGTTTTGCTCAAAGCCAGCCTCTCCTTAGAGCCTTCTACCAGTTTCATCTGAGTGTTTCTTTGTCAGGAACCTCCTTCCTTTTTGTGCTCGAGTTCTTTTTCTCTTCACCACTCAGTCAATAAAATCCTTCAAGAAGGAATTCACACTTTTATTAATTTGTATGTTTATTAAACAAGGGTGTGTTAACAGTCCTTCTGGAACAAAGAACATCTAAGTATTAAGAATACAAGTATTGGTAAGGGAAGTAATAGCACATCCATTGCTGAAGTATCTTACAGTTAAATATAGAAATTAGGGTGGGCAAGTATTTATAAAGATATCAACCACAGCCATAGGTTGTATATTGGATTCACTTTTATACCCTTCTAGATAATTTGGCTCTTTTTTAAATGAGAAAATATTAATTCTACTATTAAACAATAGTAAAGGCCCTGGAAAAACAGTGATTAAGAACTGGTTATTTTTTTAATTTTTAAATCAGTAAATCATTTTATTTTTTAAATCAGTAAAGAAGTATGACTTGCTAGGAGAGCTGTAACTCACCAGCCCAGGTCAGTTATATCTGTTAGCCTTAGCCCTGAATAATTTTATTGGCTCTCTTTCCTCTATGCATGGGGCAACTTAAGCATTAAGGGCGATTCTAGAGAGACAGCCAGATGGAGTATAAAATGAATAACTTTCAAATAAAAAATTTGATATATATAAAATATAGTAATGTTAGTCTCTAATAAGTGCTGCTTGAGGATACAAGTATTAAATGTTACGGGAAACAACAGATCTGACACTCTGTAGGATAAAGTTTATGGAGTAGATGTACTTACTAGAGAATGAGAATAGGACAAACACACCTGGCCAGCATAGCCTAAGTGATCCGAAGCAGTAAGACAGAGCATGGAACATCTGGTGCTCCCTAGATTTCATAGAGAGTTGTGTTCCTGCCAGGGAACATTTTGATAATAAATCATAAAACGCCATCTACATTCTCTCATGTGTGTCTTCAGACATTTACTCTGGCTCGTTCTTTCTCCTTCATATGTTTTTCTGCCAAAGGCTACATAATTCCACAGTGTCTGTTCTCTTCCCATTTCCGTGACTTAGTAATTTGTCATCTAGAACATCCTAACCCAGTCATGAATGTCAGTATTCCTAAGGGTGTAATTCTTGGCTCTGCATCTAAACAGTAAAAAAAAAAAATCACCACCTGAAGTTGTACTGTCACCCTTGACCTCTACATTCAATCCTATCAACATGATTATCAAATCCCCATCTTCGGTTTAGCCATATCTCTCCCAGCCCTCCAAATTCCACAGCCATTTTACCTAATTTTTAAACACTCTGCACATGGATATTTCAGCATTATGTTAAACCCATCCATCTGCTTTTTCCTCACATTATTCACTTCATTGAGAGATTCAGCAGCAACAGTCTGCCGCTACAAGGGGTTTCAAGGCTATGACCTTCTTCCCACCAGGTGAGGTCCCTCACCAAATTCCATTCTCATTCTTGCTGTCTTCTAAATGTATAATATCAAACATATTTGATTCTTCCTTATTGCTATGTCTGTACCTAGTTAGTAGAGTTAATTATTATCAAAGCCTTCTTTTATAATGCCTCTGGCACTATGAACAATCTACAGTATATTTTATTGAGTCAGAGTAGCCAGGCACTAAAAGGGTATGTGAACACACACTCTGCATTGCCTGTCTGCCTCATCCAGCCATTGGCATTTCAGGAGCTGTTGTTTGAATAGGTTATTCTTGGTACTATTTCTACCATCTTCTCCTAACCAGTCAATTCTTTTTAATGTGATTGTTTTGCTTTGAAATACATATTTAATAACCCTAACCCACTTACAGTTATTCAATAGCATGAGGTTGTTCAATAAAAGTATAATGGAAGTGACAAATGTGAATTTACATGTAATTTAAGATTTTTTGTTAGCCACATACAGAATATAAAAGGAAATATTGAAATTAATCTTCATAGCAATATTACAGTTTTAACCACAGCATTCCACATATGACCATTCTGATGTGATTAATGATTAAATTTTATAATAAAATGGTTTATACGTTGTTTTTGAAACTATTGGACTCAATTCAAAGCTAGCCATATGTAGCCAGTGCTGGCTAAATTCAACAAGGAAATCCTAAACTATGTCTTTTGCTTCCCATTCCCACTTTCTATTAATGCTTTTGCCTTTATCTCCTCTATTTTTCAAAGTAATTAGACTTAAATATTGATTTTCCTAAGAAACATTCCCTGGTTACCACAAGGCCATGATCTCATCTCATCAGGTACCAAGTACTATCACAATTAATACATGAGACGAACACTAGTGTCTTGAAGACAGAGTAGACACAGGAAATAGTTATTGGTGAAGTAATGATAATATGGTTTTATATTGTAGATGAATAAATAGATTTTAAGCAACCATTTATATAATTTGCCAGTTGCCTACAATAGCATATATACTTATCTAATCTCATTGTGAACTTAACTTTACAGAATTTAATAAAGATTTATTTTCTAAATGTAACACTTCTTGTTTTAGAAGGATAAACATCAGAAGAAAAGGTAGTTCACATTAAATGGAAAGACAAGTGAAACTTGTGTAATTTTTACTTTGCAATTTATCTGTATATGCAGTGATGAGAATATTGATATCTGAGATAGAGTAAGTATAATAGTATTATGGAAAATTAAATTTAGTGAGCTCCAACAAATATTGCCTGATTACAGTATCAGTATGGAGGAATTCTCAGAAACATATTTAGAAGATTTGATTTAAAAAAAGCATATTGGAAAAAGTGATTTGATAAGTGGTCGGCAGCATGAATTTGTGGTAAGGAGGTTTTGCACAATTACTCTGTGGATGTGTTTAAAGACTGAGTAAGGACTTTGTTAGAGAATGGCAAATGCAATGATAGGTTATATGTTTGCATACACAAGAAACCCTAGATGTAATTCCACATAAAGAATTACAGATTGAAGTAATGAGTCCTGGTGTAGGGGGTGAAAAGCTGAATGAAGCTAATAATTTCCTATATCACAGGGGACTGGTGTAAAAGTTACTACTACTTGATATTAGATGGAAACAGTTAACAAGCCACATGGTGGTTAATTTCAAGGGAGTTTCCCAATAACATATTACAAAAATGTAGGTGAAATATAACACAGCATGTATTATTAAATTGGAAAATAAGTGTCACCTGTAATTTGGTAACCCCAAATTACAAACTTCACCATCACCAAGCATTTTATAGGACTATACAATTACTCCTACAACCTTTATTAACTCCATGATATGTCATACTACTTTCAAGATGTATTCTAATTTTATTAACACCTCTTGAAACTTGAACATTTCATGGTACGAATGCACAGTAGAGTAGCTGGCATTAGCAAAAACTGGTTGAAAGCCCAATATCAAACCTTTATTGCATTCTTCCTGTAAGACTAACACTGGGCAAGCACCACAGCACGGACAGTTAAGCTGCTGTTTGGAAAATCCATATCTTTTATCTGCCTGCTTGGAACTGATTCCTGCCTTGCTTCTGATTTACTTTTCTAATGCACCTAGGAGGCAGCACATGATCGCCCCAGTACCTGAGTTCCCACCGTACACGTGGGAGCCCTGAATGGAGGTCCAGGCTTCCAGCCTCAGCCTAACTCAACTCTGGCCACTTCTGTCTCTCTCTCTTTCTCTCTCTCTCTCTTTCTCTCTCTGTGTATGTGTGTGTATGTCTCTCTCTCCCCCTCTTCCTTTCCACATCGCTTTCCCCTCCTCTCCCTTCTTCCACTTCTTTCTCTATTACTCGGCCTTATTTAAAAAAAATAAACTGACACTAAAGTCCAAAATATGCAATACTTACAAGAGTCAGCATTAAAAAATTACTACTATGATGAGTAGTTTTAATATTTTTGAATGATTACAAACAAAATTAAGCATCATAATGGGTATATATGTATTTTAAGGATTTGTTCCTCACATAAGAGTTACTATCAAATGGGTAAAAACTTAACCTGAAAATATATGGGTTGAATATCTATTCATGCTACTGATAAATAAAGTTACTGTTAATTTAAACACAAACAAAGAATGCCATGTAGGGAAACAAATTCTTTATTGACTGACAGTTACACTTTGGTAAATCCAACTGGGAAAGTGGAGGAGACAGGTAGTAAATGGGTTGGACAAAATTCAGGATAAGCACTAATGTTGTGCAGAAAAGCTAAGGTGCAATCTGAAATAATAATGTGAAGAGCACCAGATTTTACAAGTGCCAGAGCCAAGGGTAGAGCCTGGAATATCCAGTCAAGGGGAAAAGCTATAAATGAGAGAAAGAAATAGTCATTCAAGCAGTTAAGGCTCAAGAAGGCAAACAGAAGTTCAGGAGGCAAAATTCTGGAAGGGAAGATTTGCTCCAAGAAAGTCAATTGAAGCTTGATTTGGGGGAGCAGAATGGGAGCTTGCTAAGACTGAATTACATGAGTAGCAGAAGCCAGCCTAAATAAGAGAATTTTGAGTCAGAGGGCAGGTTAAGAAAAAAAATTCTATAAAAACGTATGTTAGTTATACCTTTTGTTAAAATAAGACAGTTTGTTCTTCACAAATTCTACTCCCAAAGAAAGCTACTGAACCTGTAAATGCTTTTTCAGTACTGAAATCAAAACACAAGACTAGAAAATGCTCAAAGATAAGAAACGGAAATCAATTATTTCTTTTTGGTTTTAGGCTGATTCTTAGCACAAATTCTTGGGAAATGTTGAAGTCATCATTAGCCTACTTAATCAAATCTTTGCATTAATAGTTTAAAACACTTAATACATGTAAAGCTATTACATGTAGCCATAGAAATAATTCCCAAAGTAGATAACTAGGCAAATATCAGTTATGAAAAGGATCAAGAAAAATGCCAGTTGTAAAAATAAAATTCAAAAACAAATTTCAGACATGTTTGTACTAAAATCAGCTGATGCTTAAGTTGTAACATTTCTGAGAAAAACCCAGCTTGAGGCATTAACAAGGATGAGATATCACTTTGGAAAAAAAAAAAAAACTGATCTGTGGCCCAGTGCAGCAGCCTAGTGGCTGAAGTCCTCACCATGCATGTGCCAGGATCCCATATGGGTGCCAGTTTATGTCCTAGCACTCCACTCCCCTTCCAGCTCCTTGCCTGTGGCCTGGGAAAGCAGTATAGGATGGCCCATAGCCTTAGGGCACTGTACCCATGTGTGAGACCCAGAAGAGGCTCTTGACTCTTGGCTTTGGATTGGCTCAGCTCTAGCCATTGTGGCCACTTGGGGAGTGAACCAGCACCTGGAAGAACTTTGTCTCTCCTTTCTTTAATTCTGCCTTTCCAATTTAAAAAAAAAAAATCTGGATTAAGGCCCTGACTCTACTCAGCCACTGTCATCTTGTGGCAGGAAGAGTTTGGGCAGTGTTCAGCCGTGGAGTTGGTGCAAAAGGAGCCCCCTGCAGTGTGGTAGCTGTGGGGGGTGCTCCAGCCAAAATGACCCAATGCTGGGGATTCAGGCCAAAGTCACTGCCACCAGGCAGTGACCAAGTCTTAGGCTTTTGGCGACCAGCACACCAAGTGCTGCCGGGCTGTGCCTGCAGGTTGCCTGGTGGCGAGCTCTGGGGTTTTTAGGATAGGTAATTGCTGCCTAGGGATATCCATGGATAAGGCCAGTGTGAGTGTAGGTGAGGGATGGATTCTTGGTGATTCCCAGCAACAGGGTCACGGAATTTTCTGGTAAGCATGGGGACTGAGACCTGGTGGTTTGGATGAGAGAGTCCATAAGATCTATTTGCCCAGACTGATTCACCAGCCCAATTAGGAATCCTGAGATGGCTGTTAGCATAGAGCATCACTGACTGCCACATACCAGTCCACAAGAAAGCTATGGTTGGGGGACTGTCTGGCAGGACTAGGTACCAGTACCCGATTGAGTGGTGGAACAGAGGATGGGTCACACTTGGTAGGGTCAAGACACTAACCAACACGCGAGAGAACCAGGTTCCAGGATAGATTCTGTGGGGGAAGTGTGGGTCCAACCCTGTGAGCTGAGCTGGTGATGGGCTGAGCTAGGTGTGACCATGTAACCTGCCATCACTTATGGGTAAAGGAACCGACAACAGTCTGGACAGGTCAAGGCAGCAGCATCTGCATGTGCATCCTAATACAGGATGTGGGATGGGCCAAGCTGCAACTGGAAGGGGGTGGACTGGGCAGGGCTGAGCAAACCTCAACTCACAAGGAAGAACAGAAATCAGGATGGAGCTCAGGTTATGCCAAACTAAGTTCTTACACCAACTGGTCTGCATGAGCCAGGGATGCTAGGCCACAGCATCAAAGGCAAAGGCTGAGACAGGTGAGGGGCTAAGCCAACTGGGTCAGAGCAACCACTGGCATGCACCTAATCTAAGGCTGGGAATAGACTCAGTTGGAGAGCTATAAGAGTACACCCTTGCTGGGTTGGGGTTCCCATGGGAGAGTGCAGGGGCCAGAGTGGGGGCTGTGTTCTTGTCTGGATATGGCTGCAATCTCCTTTGGCACAAGTGTGAACTGGGGCTGGGTACACCAAGCAGGGCTAGACACCAGCACCATCTGGTGCTCCAAAGAACCTGGGTAGATGTAGGATGGACAAAGCAGGGTCTCTGCCCCTACAGAGCCATGTGTGAGCAGTGTCAGGGTATGGACAAGCCTTGGCTGGGCTGAAACATCCAACAGTAAGAACTGGATTTGATTGAAGGCCAGCAAGGAGGGGCCGCTGTTCCTGCCAGGACAAGAGGTGAACTAAATAGGGCTGGTCCATGGACCAACCAGTATGCACCGGATCTGGCATAAGGAAAGGTTCTGATAAATCTTAGGAGGCTCATCTGTTGGACACAGTCCCTGCAGGTGAACGCAGGAACCACAATGGGAAGCAATCCAGACCAGGCCAGAGAAAGATACCCACTGGCATACATTTGGCATAGGTCAGGGGCAGACCAAACTGAACCAGTTCACATCACCTACTGGTGAATCCGAGCACCAGAATGTGTGGTGGGGCCAAGTTCAGTCACAACACAAACCAGTGCACATTACAGAATGCCAAAGTGAGGTGATCCATACAAGATGTAGCCGCATTGCCCAAACAGTATATGTGCAAACCAGGGAGGGAGGGGGCAAACCCAGTAGGGGGAATGTGGGCTCCCCTGCTGGACAGTCACTCCCACTGGAGAGCGTGAGTTGGAATGGGGGCAGACCAGACCAGGCAGGGCTACATCTGTGGGCCTCATGTGAGCTAGATCATGGAAAAGCCAGGTTGGGCTGATTGACTGGTGCAGCAAAACTTAGAGTGAGTGAGGGTTGGTTGGGCTCTGCCAGAGCATCAGAGGGTGGAGGCTGGCACGGGGGGCTAAATCTGTCAAGTCAAACTCCAGAACCACCTGGAGAGTGCATAACCAGGGAGTGGGAGTGGCCTAGAAGGGAAATAGTGGGCACCTCCCTCTTGAGTTACCTCTACCCTTGGAGAGCATGAAAACCAGGACAGGGGCAGGGATGGCTAGACAGAAAGGCACCCACCAGAATGTGTGTGCACTGGATAGTAGGGTTGGTTGGGTTGAACTATGCTTCAATGCCCATTGACATGTATGAGAGCAAATGGGATGTGGGACAGACTGAACAAGTCTGCAGTACATAGTGGCAAGCATGGGAACTGGGGTAGGGGGCAGGCCTGGTGGGGGTTATGGGGAATTGCCCCAAAATAAGCTGCTGCTCCCACTGGTTTGCATGAGGACCAAGTATGAAGTGGGCAGGATCAGGCTGGACTGCAACACCCATTGGTTCATGTGGAAGACAGGGCTGGAAACAGAACTGACCCAGTAATTGCACTGACCAGGATGTGCATAAGCCAATTGGGGCAACAGACATTGCCGGACCCCATACTGGCAAGCACACACAAGAATCAGGTCTGGAATCATCTTAGATGAAGTTTCTTTGGAGATCCCTCCAACTTAACCGCTGATCTCAGAACTCCAAATGTGATAAAACTATGTCAGCCAGTGGATTCTGAAGAGATTTCATTGTGCTTGGAACTGCGAGATTGGCAGCAACCCAGAACTGTTGAACTGTCAAAACTGCTTGAGCAGGACCCTCAGAGTATGCCCCACATCAGGGACCTGGGATGAGTGGGAGGCTGGGTGGGGCAGGTGAAAAAAAATGATATTAGCGTGGAAACAATGGTCTTACCCACTTTCCTGTAGCCCTTGACCCTTTGTACCCTAATCAACTAAGTAAGATTATCGAAAAAAAAAAAAAATAAGAGGAAGAAGGAAAGAAAGAAGGAAGGAAGGAAGGAAGGAAGGAAGGAAGGAAGGAAGGAAGGAAGGAAGGAAAGAAAGAAAGAAAGAAAGAAAGAAAGAAAGAAAGAAAGAAAGAAAGAAAGAAAGAAAGAAAGAAAGGAAGGAAGGAAGGAAGAAAGAAAGAAAGAAAGAAAGAAAGAAAGAAAGAAAGAAAAGAAAGAAAGAAAGAAAGAAAGAAAGAAAAGAAAAGAAAAGAAAAGAAAAGAAAAGAAAGAAAAGAAAGAAACAAAGAAAGAAACAAAGAAAGAAACAAAGAAAGAAACAAAGAAAGAAACAAAGAAAGAAAAACTAACAAAAGAAAAAAAGAACTCTTGGCCATGCCAGCGTGTTACAATGTTACATAATTACATAGTGGGTTAAATGGGTGTGTCCAATGCCAGCATTCCATATGGACGTTGATTTGAATATTAGCTGCTCCTCCTCAGACCAGCTCTCTGTTAACCTAGAAAGCAACAAAAGAAGGCGCAAGTGCTTTGGCCCCTTTACCTCTGTGGGAGACCTGGAGAAAGCTCTTGGCTCCTGTTTTTGGTCTGGCCTGTCCGGAACTGTTGCAACCATCTGTTAAACGAACCAGCAGACAGAAGATCTTTATTTCTATGTCTCTCCCTCGCTCTCTGGAACTCTGATTTCAAGTAAATAAATAAATCTAATTTATAATGACATAAGAAAAGAAGCATAAAAAGGGCCCCTATCTGGGAAATAAATATGTTATGTTAACATTGAAAAAAGAGCAAAGGTAAAATTTATAATGAAGTTTGGATGAAAGAACAGTGATATTGCTAATGTCTTAAGAAAATTTGGGAAGGAACTGTTTTTCCTAAAAATTCACGTTTTACAAATGGATAACTCATTGCAAGTTACAAGATGATGTTAAATTTGAATCTCTCCATCGCAGGCCATCCTATGAGGAAAATATTGCTGAAGAGGACAAGATATTAGCAACAAGAAATGATATCCAATCCTATAGACAGCTGAATTGGTTCAGCTTACACAGTTCTGAATGAAAAATTAAGTGGAGCAAACTTTCCTGCTCAGTGGATATAAAAACTATTGCACCCATATCAGCAAAAGGAGCAATTGAGAAATTAATTAAAACAAATTAAAAAAAAAACACTTTTCAACATAACTGATAACCCAAGAAATATATATTCAGACAATTTAAGACATACTTTAAAATGTCATCTATTTTAATTTTATTTGAAAGTCAAAGAGACCAAGAGTGATGTCCCATTCCCTAGTTTACTTCCCAAATGCCCAGAATAGTTGAGACTGTGCCAGGCAGAAGCCGAGATCCTGGAACTCAATCCAGTTGTGGCACATGGGCAGCAGGGCCTCAAAGACTTGCACCATCACCTCTGCCTCCTGGGTGCACATCGGGAGGAAAGCCGGGGCAGAGTGAAGCAGCAAGATCTCAAAGCACACATCCTCATATACGGAATGTGGGCATCCGGACTGACAACTTCACTTCTATGCCAAACACCTGCCTCACATGTAGAATTGTATATGCCACATTGGCAAGAAATCAAAAACAATAATACATTCTGGTAGCTGCAAGGCAGGGAGGTTGGGCCTCACACTTCCTTGGTAAAAGTGTTGAATGTGATAACCTTTGTGGAGTACAATTGGTCAACAGGAGTTATAAATTTTGTAATTTCATACACTGGCATGCAGGTGTCTTGCCGTTCATCCTGTGGAATTAATCATTATTCACTCAAATTTATACCACCAAGGAGGTTTGTTACAGAGTGACCTATACAAATGAAAAGAACCAACAGTAGTTTTCTTTGATGAATCTAACAAATTATGTTCCTTTTGTAGAATTAACATTTAAGATAGCTGTGCAGCACCTAACAATGCTGTAGGAAAATAACAAAATATTCAAACAAATTGAAAATGGGAACATTTCACCATCAACAAACTATAAAAATTATGTAAATGCATATACATATGTAGTGAGTATATACAGTGAGACTATATAAGGAAAAGTCATTATAAATATCTCTGATAGTATCGTAAATGGCTTTCATTTTCATTTTTTCTTCAATGTGTTTTATAATTGTTCAATAGTAAATATTAGCTTACAAAAATGAAATACCTATTCTTTAATTTATTTTTTATGATGTTTACATAATTAATCCGGGTGAGAAGTATCAAGGCTTGGGGGAAAGTGGGTGATACCACTGTGGCCAAATTTTCTTTTTCTTCTTTCTGTTTCTGGAGGAAAGAAGAGATAAAGGGGAAAAGCCACACCCAGCTTCCCAATTGCCCCAGTACCCAGGGATGGGGAATGGCCACCTGATATCAGCCCAGAGTCCTCAATGTGGAACATGTTCTAAGGGTTCTGCTTAAGTGGTTTCAATAGTTCTGAAATGCTGTCAACTTTGCCAATACAAGGGTGAGGAAATCCTTCCAATGTCCGTTGGCTAACATAGTCAACCTTAGTGTCTCCATTTGCCCAGAAACTTACTGTCATTGCTTGGTTCGAGTAGTTGTTTAATCTGTTCTGCCCTGCTCCCTCTGTCCTCCTGTCCTCTGCAAGCCCCAGTGGACTGCCAGATCCTTCATGTGCACCTGGAGCAGCTATCCACTGCTCCAACTTTTCCACTAAGGAGGACCAGTTCTGATACATGTACTCTATCATCAGACCACCAATTCTTGACATGAGCCCTCAAGTCCCCTCACACCACCACTTGTGCCATTCCTCAGATGCATGTAACCCAACATACCAAGTCCCAACAAGCACCCCACCATGTAGCCAGTGGGCCTCCCCCAGTGCCATCGGTGTTCCAGGCTACCCAACCAGGGCCCCATAGGACCCCAGAGGCTCATGGACCCAGCACCCACTGCACAGGCAAGCCGAAGGACGCAGGGCCCACTGGACACCTTGCCCCTGAAGTTCACCAACTCAACACCCCCTCAACATATCTTTAGGGAAAAAGTTTAAAAAAAAAATAGGCTAGGTGACTATGCTGGCATGTTATTATGGTTAACACAGATTTAACATTAACCAGGCTTAAACTGCCTGTCAGTTAGTAGCTCCTTATCTCCTAGCAGTGTAACACTTGCTTAGGTATGATGCAACCTAGGCCGTTGCCCACAGCTGGCAGAAATATATATTATTTTATGAAAAGAAAAATAAAACCCATGATAAAATTGTTTTAATGGTTTAATGATAATTGAATGTGAGACAATTTAAGTGAGGAATAACAAAGAATACAAAAAGTGAATTACAAGATTTAAAAAGAAACTAAGTGTAAAAGAGGAACAGGACTGATACCTGAGACATACTTCGAAATTACTTTCTCATCCAGATAATATATTGTAGGAAAATCCTACGTTTACTATTGTATGTGCCAAAAATTCACATTGACCAAATAGTGCAAAGTAAAAAAAAAGGCTTTAAAAAAGGTGCATTTTATTTAGTTTGTTGAACAAAATATGGCATGTTGATATTATTTATTTATAGACCTTAATGACTTGAAAAAATCTCAATGAAATGAAATTCAGTACAGAAATTCACTTCACTTACTATTCCGAGTAATAGTATGTGCTATGTTTAGCTATGATGTGTGCATTATTACTGGTATTGCATTGGTGTTATTTGCACATTCTGTAGTACTATGTGTAGTACTGTTGTACAGGGAATTTAATACAAGTTAATCTCATTTATTCCCACTCAAATCCTAGGAAACTGTTTCTACAATTTCTTCTTTAAAATGAAAAAACAATTTAGTTCACACAGTTATAGTAGTCAAAATCAAAGGAAAAAAGGCAATGTGCATGACTGGATTATTCCCAAGCTGAGCGATGCCTTAAAGAACCCAGTATACCCCGGTAATAAAATTACATTTTTTTCCATATTTGATTAACAACACTCAGGCTCTGCAAATAATGATTACTTCTGTGAATATGTTTTTGAAAGTGCTGTAGTACTTGTATATTTTGATGTAAAAAGGATATATATATATATATATATATATATATATATATATATATAACAAAATATGTATTAGATTTATTTAAGAGATGTCCTTTAGGTGGCATGGTTAATGTCCTTTAAATGGGCTAAATATCTGAAGGCTTTTGAGATTGGCTTAAAAACATGATGGTCACCAGGTGGGACCACAATGTTGCAAATGGTATAATTTCATTCTTTTTAATGGCTGAGTAGTATTGCACATTGTACATGTGCCACTGTTTGTTTATCCAGTTCTCTTTCGATGGGCATCTAGGTTGTTTCCATGTGTTTGCTGTTGCGGATTTAGCAGCTATGAATATAAGAATGCAGCTTGATTTCTCATATGTAGGCATCACTTCTTCTAGATATAATCCTAACAGTGGGATTGTTGGGTCATATGGTTTATGAATTTTCAATTGTCTGAACCAATCCCCAAAGGACAAATATCGTATTTTCTCTCTGGCATAAGACAATTTTCATCCAAAATATGAAACTATATATATATGTATGTATATGAACAAGTATACGCTCACTATCTTATAAATGGACGGTATAATGAAGACAAGGATGCTTGGAAAGAGAACTGCAGTAAGCATCTCTACTCCCTAATAAAAGAGATAGTCCAGACTCTGAACCATTGCTTATAACTACAACATCATGACAAATGTAAAGAGCAGAAAGCTTGAGTCAAGACTGTAGCTGAAAGACTGTATTATTGTAAAACACAGGGAACAATGGAGAGGGAGCAGGGGAGAAAGAAAAGGGTGGGAAGGGAGAAGCCATATACATAATAAATGTATGATGAGAAATAAGAATAAAACAATAAAATCATAAAAAACAAAGGTTTTTGAAAATCATTTAAATCTTAACCAGTAGTAAAACTAAGTGAATTGCCAAAATAACATATTTATACTTCTAACTTACATATTACATTGTTACACATACACAGGGGTAAGTCTCTGGGGCCAGCATTGTGGGGTAGCAGGCTAAGTCCCCACCCCCTGTGATGCTGGCATCCTTTATGTGCACTGGTTCATGATCCAGCTGTTCCATTTCCAATACATCTCTCTGCTAATAGCCTCAGAAAAGCAGTAAAAATGACCCAAGTGCTTGACCCACTGTCATCTTGATGGGAGATTCAGAAGAAGCTCCTGGCTTTAGTCTGGCCTCATTCCGACCATTGAAGCAATCTAGGGGAAAGAACTAGTTGTTAGAAGGTCTCTGTCTCTCTCTTTCTCTCTTTCAAACTCACTAGAGATATTTTTTAAGTAGTCTCTAAATAGAATGGAATCATTACAATTATTCTCCAGTTCATAAAATCCTTTTTTATTTCTGTTTTGTTATTGAGGGAATCAATAAGATATAAACATCCAAATAGATACATCTTCTAAGGATCATATCTAAGGATTATTTTATTTCCACCCAATGACTTTTGACTCCATTTCATGTCAATTATTTGTTCTCATGCTTATGCTGACAATTTTCAAATTTATTTATGTGATAAAACTTATATGAATGTTACAAAATCTGTATCTATCGACACTTCCAGAGTTGTCTCACAGGCATGTCTCAATTCACAATAGTTCTGCCACCCTCAAACCTTGTCTTCATTCTAAACTTCAGCAACACCTAAAATCAGAAGCACCGCACATCCAATTAGTTGTACAAGCCAGAAACATGGCAATTTTATATTTCTTATTCTGCCTCAAATTTATATCCATCTCCTTGGCCAGCCTTTTCTTTCTAGCTACTCACCATGTCATAAATCATTTCAGCATCCTCCATTTCGTCTTCACCTCTAATCACACAATCCTTACCCTAGTCATTTTACCACAATCAGACAATCTTTTTCTTGAAGATATATTAATTTTTATTGGGAAGGCAGAAATACAGAAAGAAGGAGAGACAAAGAGAAAGCTCTTCCATCTGCTGATTCATTCCCCAAGTGGCCTCAATGGCCAGAGCTGAACCCATCCAAAGCCAGGAGCCCGGAGCCTCTTCTGGGTCTCCCACACAGGCACAGGTTCCGAAGGTTTGCGCTGTCCTCTATTGCTTTCCCAGGCCACAAGCAGGGAGCTGGAAGGAAGTGAAGCAGCCAGGACATGAACCAGCACCAATATAGGGTACAGGCACTTGGAAGGCAAGGATTTAGCCACTGAGCCATCACCCTAGGCCCAACCAGATAATCTTTTAAAACAAAAAGTTGCAATGATTCCAGTCTTCACTAATATTCTTACACTTCATGCGCTCCATAAAACATTTATTTCATTCTCTTTCACTTCTTTTTCAGGGCTTCATTCACGTAAAACTGATATTTACAGCACATGTTAAATTAGACAATTTTCTGAATTTGGGTACATTTTCACACCTGTAAAGTCATTATCACAATCAAAAGAAGAAATATGTCCATTGAACTCCAAAGTGTATTTTGTGACCCACTTAATGCTTCCTTATGCTTTCCCTCTTCCATGTCTGCAGACAGAAGTATTCTTTATACCATTCAAAATCAATTGACATTTTCTAGAAATTCATAGGGATAGATTAGTACCGCCACCTATATAAACGGTTCGCAGAGTCTGAATTTTACTCTTTCCACTTTTCCAAAATGGAGGGGAAAATGGGAGAGTGAGCAAATTTAGTAAATATCATTTGGAAATTGCTTGCATGTTTTTAAAGTTTTTTGAATGTTGTAAATTGGGAAACTCCAGACATGAACTGACTTATATTTTTATCAACCCTAATAAAAACTATGATAATAATAAAATTTAAGGCTTTAATTAATATCTTAACAAATCTCCCTTTCAATCAATCAATTTCAAACTTAGCTTTGTTTCTTTAATTTAAACTAATCATCACACGTAGGGAATCTGTGTATCTTGAGTCTGTGTTGTTAAATCAGTAGATTTTCAAGGTGCCTACCAAGAACCAAAACCTGACAAAATTTTGCAGTGCAAGTACTAGTTCCCATTGTAAGAATGTTTTGTAAACTTTTTCAGTCCTCATTTGTTTTTATTTGATGTTTGATGATCCTTATATTAATATCTGTCATAATGTGTATGATTTCATTTATGAGGGAGAATTAATATTTTTAAAACTACTATTCTTCTAGAAAAATCATAGTATGTTTTTGCCTCTTGCTTTAAAAAGGATAATTTTGAATTGTTCTTTACAACAGGAGAAAAGAAAATGTCAAAATACAACTAATTTTACTTCTTGTTGAAAATTGACATTTTCCACCAGCTAAATAGTATAAGCATCCTTCTTCTAAATGAGCAGTATTTTAATAGCATCATTTACACATTTTAATTGTTGTCACATTTTTTTTCATTTTTAGAGAGACGTCTGTTGTGCACCGTGGGATCTAAGAACAAGTAAGATTTAAAATGTGCTGTGGATTGGATTTTTCTTGACTTTCACATATTCTTTGTTTTATTGCTTGGTAGTATTTCTTTACTACTATATATTGTAGCTTCTTTGCTAAAGTATTTGCACTTTTATTATGAAATAGGAGGCATGAAAGGGAACCTAGTATTTTCAGATGTTTTGTAGTATGAAAGACCTACATGAATTCTGTATGTGACAGGAAGGCATAAAAGACATGTTAGATGGAAAGACATTCCAATACTCAAGTATTCAAGAGTAAATGTGAAATAATTTTCACATGGTAAATTTTTACAACATATTAATCGCTCTCATTGTAATTTTCGGATCTCTTAGTCACCAACAAAGTAGGTCAATCAACAATTGATTTGCTTTTCCAACTCTACCATGTGCGGAAACATGATTTTATTAACCTGAGAGATACTGGACAACATGTCAGCCACCCAGGTTTGGAATCAGACCTATGAGATGTTGACAGGAGTGCCTGCTTGGTTAATGGAGTAGGAAAAAAAGTGGGTAAATGGTCTAAGAGAAAGTAATGGGAAAATTGAAATTAATAAAAGTAATAAAGAAGTCTGGTTTTTATAACGAAGAGAATAAATAACTTCAATTAGCAACTAGACTACAGATAGTTCATTGAAACTAGGTAGAACAAATTAAGAGGAAAAAGTGAAGATCGGAAACTAATAAGAGTGAAGATTAGAAACTAATAAGAGTGAAGATTGGAAACTAATAAGGTAGACACAAAATACACAATAAACAGGACTCAAGAAAAAGGGAGAAAGAAAAGAGTAATTATGTATGCTAAGAGGAGAAATTTCCATTTCTATTTTTTGCCATTTAGTTTGACAATTTAGTTAATTAAAATTGGAACCTGAATGGTTCAAACATACCTCACTGAGTCTTTTGTTTATTTCATTGAACAAGAAAAATTCTAGTTATCATGCGAGTAATTGATGTTTCTGAGAATCTTACTTTATGCCCAATTTAAGTCATTTTTAAATGAAGCAAATGATTCTTGATTTATTTTAAATCTTACTGATATTCAAAAGTTCCTATACTCATGAAATCGCTTGACTTTCAAAACAGGGAAAATCATGCCTTCAGGGAGGTGAAAAAAGTCTTTAAAATGTATTTCTAATCCACAGAAAGCATATGTTAAACAATTCAAATTTACAGTCAGAACAGTTCAAATTACTCTCACATTCAGTAACACAAAGCTCCAGAATTACCCTGCAGTTAGCCAGTAATTGCTATGTGCTGGCAAAGGAAAGGTTAACAGCAACGCGGATCTCAATTACAAGGCACAGATATACCACAAAAACTACAGACAAGACTTTTTCTATATCAAAGCAGAAACCACAAAACTTCAGTAAGACAACCTCCCTTTTATTGGCATAAAGATGCAAATAAGCAAAACTTTCTGTATGGCAGCACTTCTCTATGGGGAAGTTGCTGTTATTCATTGGTTTTAGGTGGTTATTGCTAGTTGATCCTTCATTGTCACAACAGAAGAACTCTTACTGTTCAAGTGCCTTGAGGGAAAAACTGAAAAAGTTTGGTTACTTCTGATCCATTATGTATAAAGCTATCACTAGTACTAGTCCATCATCCATTATTTTCACAATCATAGAGCAAAGTTCAATAGCAGCAGAATAGACAGCACCTATTAACTCTTTCCAGAACACCAGTGAAATCCATGCAACAACAATAGGAGTCACTTAATACCCTTGGGCTTCAACATTTTCATTTTTAAAATGAGCAAAATGCTCACAGGATCACTATGGCATTTGAAGTAGTTATCAGATGGGGAGGTTTGGGTTACACTTCCCAGCAAATTCCTGTCCAAAGTCTTCTGAGCCACACAAATGACCACAAAGTACTCTAAATGGTTGCATTTGTGGTTCAGATTTATCTCTTTTTGAAAGTTTTGCAATTAGATTAGTAGGTAAAGATGATCTGAGTGTCCCCATTTTTCAAACGACTCTCAGAAAAAACTTCATAAAACGACCTTGGTGACACAAATGAAAAAGCAGAGAAGCTGAGAATGGATCCCAGAATTCTTTCCACAATTCACACATTACCTTTGTTAGTGGAATGCGATGCTTTCCTTTTAATTTCCTTATTTATATTTTTCAAAGGCAGAATGAAGTGTGTGTGTGAGAGAGAGAGAGATAAGAAGGGAGGAAAAGAGAGAAATTGAAAAAATCCAACTTCCATCCACTGATTCACTCAACAAACGTGCAGAGTAGCTGGGGCTGAGCAAAACTGAAGCCAAGGTCTCAAACTCCTTTTGAGTCTCCCACATGGGTGGTGGGAGCATATATACTTGGGCCAGTACCTGTGGCTTCCCAGGATATGCATTAGCATGAAGCTGCATCAGAAGTAGAATCAGGAATCTCAGGCACTTGCTTGCAGGATGCAGATGTGTCAAGCAGTAACTTAACCCATCGCACCACAACACCTAGCCCAATGTAATATTTTCAGTGCACATGTCTGGGCGGGAATTATCACAAGGATTTTCTCCACAGTATTGTGAGGAAATATTTAATGAAAGACAAATGTTGAAGCTGTTCACAACTCCGTAACTAAGGTGAGGACTGATGAAAGAAACTGAGGCATTCTCAGAGTTGTGTTTGGACAGTCCTGTGGGAGACACGCAGCACCCTTTGTCTCCTCGGACACTGAACAGCTTCTTCATGGTCTGCTTTATATGCATGAAGAACCCAATTCTTCTGCATCCCTGTGCTACTTTGGAAAAGAGAATCTCAGATACTGCACTTCTGTCTATTGTCATCCCTTTCCTCTGCAGCAAACAACGGAGACTTTGTTGTTGTTGTTCTTGCCTGTCTGTTGTTCCTCCCCTCCCCACCCCGCCAAGGATGGTTCATCTGAATTAATCTAAGTATACCTGCTGTTGTCAGGGCAGAAGGTAATGTTAAATGCAAATACACATTGAGCAGTTTCTTTGAACTGGTGTCTTCAACTTCTTTTAGAAAGAAATAAGCAGCTGATAGAAAAATAATTAAAGTATGTTCCTGCATGATTTGTTGATTAATTTTGGTTCATTGTTTTTTGTTAGCATCATTAAAATAAGCCCTTTTTATCCTTTCTTGACAAATTATCCCTAAATAAGAACATTGTTGAACAAAAGTCAATAAATAATCCTCTTTATATTGCTTCATATCACTTCTAGTTACTCATACATGCACAAGTTTATGTACATGTATATTTAGAATCTGAAATGAGATTTTAATGAAATAATCTGTTTTATTTTTAAAATAAGCAATGTTAAAAAGTAGAAATAATTTAGCTTTAAATGTGTTAAGACATGTTTACAACTTACATAATCTATGGCTATCCAGAGTGGGCATTTTAGGTCATCATCTTGCTTAAGAAACAGGAGGTGAAATATGTTTAGAAATACGTTTCCATTGTGCTACCATAATAATATAGACTCCTGCTTCCTCAGATTGTCTACAATGTAAATATACCACTTGATAAAGATGACAATCAAGTTAACTAGATTTCCACACTGCTGTTTTGTTGTTACCACAGATAAACACACTTATTTCCTCTTTGGATTATTCCAAAGAATATCTGGACAAGCAGTACTATCTTTTGAACTGATTGTGATCTTATTCATTCTAAGTAATCACATATGTATCCTTTATACTTTTATAAAACTGGACTTACTATGTAGAAATATTTAGAAGGGGAAGGTGAGATTTTAGATGACATTTTTTAGGGCATGGCTTAAAGCAGGGATGTTTATTATTGAGACCATTTGGATTTGTAAACAAGAGAAGGAATCCGAATTGTGCAACATAGACACATTTCCAGCCTAGATTGTGAGAACCAAGCATTATCTTGGAATTATGGAGGAGTCTTATTTAAAAACATCAGCTTGATTCATGCAAGTCAAACAATAAATGCTTCCAGAGAGAAATGAGGTAATAGCAATGGACCAAACAGTTGTTTGTTTTGCATTACTACTCGTTTATTTCCAAAGAGAGTTATTGTTCCTCTGGGGCTTCTACAAAAAGCTTACAATTTCTTTGCTATTGAAAAATGTTCATTATTGGTAACTGCTACTGATTATGAGGATTGGATGGCATCATGGGACAGAAGTACAGCAGCCAAGAGTCCAGAAATACAGAAGCATTCAGAATGAGTCGGGTCTCAACAGCAAGAGGCACCTGGCAAAGGAATCATTCTGCCTAGAAACCCCAGCTTACACATTGACAGTTTTAGGCCTTAGAGACCCATTATGAAGGGAATAAATGACTTCATTGCTGAGCTGCTTATGATAGAAGCAATGTTGACAAGGAGACTTCTCCATGAGTTCCATTCAAGTATACCCTGGGGAGCTGCTACAGTCTACAATGCCCATATTTTTGATAATCATGCAATAATACTAAAGCCTGGCAAATATATATATGTGATTCACTTTAAACTTCAAGCAACTATGTGATAGAAATAAATTTGATAGGAACTTTTTAGATTGTTAGGCTAATCAATAGTGAATACCAAGAAATTGTAGATTTTCTTTCAGCAGTGCAGGGGTTTACAAAGTGTTGGGGACAATTATATATGACATTAGAAGACGTCTGGCAAGTATCTGTACCCTCACATGGCAAATAATGGTGTCAATTCCATATTCTTGATGGAAGAATGGTAAAAATACATAATAGGGCACCTAACTTTGATAGATATTGATTTTTTTTAAAAATCTGTACCATTCTGTAAAATTTTTGGTAGAGTCTGTTTCAATCACATACTGCTTAAAGTAGACAAGTCATTAGACGTAGTCTGTTGCCTTTGTGAAACTTGAGTGTCTTACCCATTTGAATATTGAGCCACTTTTATTAGTAATTACCCACTGAAGCTTCCTTGAGTTCGTGGACTTATCTCTTTTGTAGACTTCTCCAGTAGTATAAGTAGTAATTCACTCATAGTACATAGTCCATGTTTATTAGCCAAGTATGTGTTGAAGAAGTGTGTTAGTTTTCTATGCTGTGTGAAATATTGCCACAAACTTAACAGTTCAGCACACACATTGATTGTCTTCCAATTTATGGATAAATATTGGAATGGATTTTATTTGCATTTTCCAAATGCAAATAATGTATATGTATTAGAACTTAATTCTCAACTGAAGGCTTGGCTGGAAGTTGAGTTCATTTGCTTCTATTTGTAAGACAAAAGGCTCCATCTTTCTGTTGACTCTTGGCTAGGCGCTCTTACAAATGGCATTTTGCTTTTTCATAGTCAACAAGTGAGATGCAGAACCTCTGTCCTCAGTCTGATGGCAATATGGAGTCTTACATAAAGATGCTAATCAGCAGAGCAAAATCCAATCATTGCCAAATGCTATTAGGAGCAGGTGACAGATCCTGCCCGTTCTCAATGGACACGATTATACTATGTGAAAAGCAAGAGGAAGAAACACAGGAACCAACGTAAAGTTTCTTCTAGAAAAGGTAGCATCATGAGAACCAGTGTCAGTGGCAGACCAGGAATCCCAACTTTAAAGTAGAATTTAAAGTCAAATAAGAGGGGAAATGTGTTAGGTTTGTCTTACCAAAGAAAATGTAAAATGACTGTTAAAATAGCTGTAGGGTGAATTGTCACTGTAGTAGATCTATGAAAGTGCAGCTTCCGCTGCATTTCCCATTGTAAAAGGCTGAATCTTCAGGGAATTGGAACACATTCTTAGCTTCTAGCAGTGAGTAGCATGTGAAACACTCATTTCTAAGTGCATCAGAGTCTTAGAACTTTGAATAACACAGTTCATTCTAAATGCACACCTACTTGTCTGCTATTGTTTGGCCTGTAACAACCACAGAGCTGATTATGTACTACATAATTATGTGCTGTAGTTAATATGCATTTTACCATCTATTTATCCATAGGTATGTTTTCTCAAATAGCCACTTAATTCTACGATATTTAGTCAAAAACTCCAGGCTTACTTTCTTTCCATAATGTGAGAATAATAGATGGATTATGACCCATTCACCATGGAACTTTGTATTGGAATATGTGGGCCTGTGTAGCATAGGAGAAACCAGATGTGAAGAGCACCCCCAAATCTTCAACTTCTTATCTTCTTGGGATCGTACTAATACAGATATACTCTTGACTGTTCCTGAAGACCATAATTACCAAGCTTTACTTAAAAGAAACAGCTGCTATGGAAGCCATGGTGCACATCACACAGGCATTCATACATTAGAACCGTGTCAATATGAGCATATTACACATGAATCCTAAGGCAAAAAGATCTTTGCCTTACCAAAACGATCACTATAAAGTAGGACAGGTTTTAATTGTATCTATGTGTGCTGGTCCTTACTGGGGAAACCCTGTATTTGTGTCCGTTTTTCCACAGGCATTAATCCTGTAACTAACACATAGCATCATTTCTTTTCCTAGTTTTCTCCTTGTGTATTATTTGCCTATTCCTGTCTAATTATTTCTTTAAGTACCTTTTCAAAGAATAGATACTATAGGATATTTTTGTAGAGTGATTTATCTTCCTTGGTGGAAACGAAACCACCAGGGCTTTTAAGCTCACTTTCATGCTCACTAATTCTAAATCTGAATCCTAATATCATATGGCCAGTAACACTACACCATCTTTATTGAGACTGATTCCTATCTTATATGGTGCAAAAAACATTTCTGCTTGGGTGGTACTCTAGCATTAGAAGTCAATTATAGTAATATATGTTTTATTATTATAAATCTCACCAGCAGCACATATTTCAAGGTAGTTTATAGTCTTAAGCAAAACATTGGTAAGTGGGACTCAGGGTATATATGCCAGGTTAAAAAAAACTGCTCAGAAATTACAAAAAAAAGAAAAGAAAAAGAAAATGTCCGTTATAGACATAACATACTCCCACGCCTGCCCAGTCTTTTGATCAATAATGAGGGATGAAATTGAAATAATCTAATTTGGAGAAATTTGATGATCCTTAGAAAAATAACCATAAAGGACAATATATAAGAGTTGATATTCCAAAGTTCATCTGTCATTCCTCAATCAGTACAAACCAAAGCTTCTGAAGCAAGCAACACCTCCTCCATCACACACATCCTGACATAAAACTTCTCATGGCAATTTCATGACCACATGTATAAATACGCTACAATGTAACAGAATAAAATGAAAAAATGTAAATTAGGGAATCATATTTTAAAAGACTGTATTCATGAGATTAAAAACTGTGATCAAAGAAATGGGATAGTTAGAGAAAAATTTAAATTTTAAATTTTAAAATATTCTAGCACATGGCCAAAGCACGAAATGAAAGATGAAAGGTAGAAAATGAGCAAAAAGTGATAGCCAGTAATATTTAAAAGGGAAAAGATTATTTAATAAGAAAATGAATCCAAGATAACCAACATCTGAGTAAAATGACTTACGTAAAAAAGTCATCATAGGGGCCCGGCACAATAGCGTAGTCGTTAAGGTCTTCACCTTGCATGCCCGGGATCCCATATGATCGCTGATTCTAATCCCGGTGGCCCCACTTCCCATCCAGCTCCCTGCTTGTGGCCTGGGAGGGCATTCAAAGATGGCCCAAAGTCTTGGGACACTGCAGCAATGTGAGAGACCTGGAAGAGCTCCTGGCTCCTGACTTCGGATTGGTTCAGCTCCAGCCCTTGCGGCCACTTGGGGAGTGAATCATCGGACAGAAGATCTTCCTCTCTGTCTCTCCTCCTTTCTGTATATCTGCCTTTCCAATAAAAATAAATAAATCTTTAAAAAAAAGTCATCATAGGAAAAAATCTAAAAACAAAGATAATAAAAATATAAGAAAAGAAAATTTTCTGGAAATGAAAGATCTGATTCCCTGAAGATAAAATATTTGCAGACTGCTTAATATAAGTATTTTTGAAATACCTGCCATGAGGCACATGATGGGGTTATTAAAGAATACTCAGGCTACAAAGCTAATGATTTGAATACCAAGAGGTGGGCATCAAGAGGACAATGGTGACCATAGGCCATATACTAAAATGGAACGAAGAGTAACAGTCTAGTTATCAGAATAGCACTGAGAACAAACCTTTGAGCTTTTGGAGAAAAGGGATTTTCAACTCAAATCCGACATCCATCCTAACTGTCATTAAGGCATGAAAACATAACAAAGGCAACTTCAGCTAAGCAAAGCATGTTAACAGTCCTTTCCCATCATGAGAAAATACTGGAAGACATGTGTAAAGTGTGTTTGGAATTAAACCACATAAGATAAATAGCAATCCAAAAAACAGGCAACCAAACACAGAAGAGAGGTGAAGTGGATTTTCCTGGAAAACGGCCACGCAGAGATATCTAAAGAGCAGGTGCAGATGGATGCCAGAGGCTGAAGACTTGAAGCTCTCTGATGAGAAATTGATGGATTGTGTCAGAGTATTTCGAAAGAAACTAACATGAGCTTATGTTAAGATTTAGTGTAGCATTTTGGGAAATAAGATGACCAAATAGTAAAAGGCTAAGTGAATTTTTTTTAATTAGTCAGCAACTTGTACTGAAATTGTGTTCATGTAATATACCTGATTTTGCTTTACATTTCATTATTTTAGAGGCTTTTGAAGGTTATGACTAGCATATTCCTCTGTTCCTACATATCTCTTTTTCTAGAACATTTTTGGCTGTTAGTTAATATAGAATATTGTAGTATGGAAAATGAAACCAAGTGGTTTAGAATAGAAAGTTCTACCGGAATTAAATGTTTATATTTTCCTGAAGCATATTATCATATAATTCTACGTATATACGTACACATCCTCCTCACCCACAGTTTGAGATAGAAATTAACTTTTTCCCCTATTTTGCTGTCCTTAATGCATTTAGATGAGTACACACATGGTTTTTCCATCTTGCACTTTGAAATATCTGTACAGTCAGGAGATATTAATTAATTTCAGCTGAACTTACTTTTTTCCTTGTTATGAAGAGGTAACTAGTCTAAGGCTGCAAATAATTTCCTCTACCTTTTGTTTGGTATAGTCTTTCATGGAAGAAGAAAGCCATTGAATTTCCTTCTATATTTTCATCTTGCTATTGTATATGCAAATTCCACCCACCAACCTTTCAAAAAAATCATTTATCTCCTTTCTCTTCTGGATAAATACTGCTTCACTAAATAATTCCCCATTCACATACACTATTAAACTTACACGTTGAAAAAGTCTAGATTTCTCTGAAATCCGATGAACTATATCCTTAATTCCATATTATATGTAAGTGTGAATGTTTTTAAATATCAGGGAAATAAGTGTTTTTTTTAAAGATTTATTTTATTCTTATTACAAAGTCAGATATACTGAGAGGAGGAGAGACAGAGAGGAAGTGGAGCTGCCGGGACTAGAACCAGCAGCCATATGGGATCAAGGCAAGGACCTTAGCCACTAGGCCACACCACCAAGCCCCAGGGAAATCAGTTTTTAAAGTCAATGATGCTCCCTAAAATTAACGCTTAGACCATCAAACTCTTACATGATATCTTGTCCCAATTTCAGAGTAAAAATAACAGTTAGATTATATAAATAAATATGGTAATTGCAGTTCAATGGGAATTGCAAATTTAGAGTTCAATCTCCATTTTAACTAGAAGTCACTTATAGAGATAGAACTTTGTGGATTAATGACTCTTCAGAATAATTTCACCCCTTAAATTAAATTTATAAATACAAAGGAAATGAATGATTGTTGCATGGTGTGTTCTCCAACAAAAGAGATTTTTTTAAAATGCATGTATAGCTCATTCTTGAGAAGAAACACCACAGAAAAAAATACAAAGAGGAGAATACAAATTAATATGTATTGATCAATACATTTGTTTTCATAGCATTTCTAATATAAGAGAATCTAGAATGATAGTCAGATCCGAGAATTGAAAATTATATTACATTGTCAGTTGCATACTCCTCCAATCTTGCTTTTGACAGCTAAATTCATATGCTTCTGACACAAAAATGAAAGAAGTCTTCATCGAATCAGTTACACCTTTGCTTCATTCTAAATGAGGCAGCAGCTCTCTGCTAGTTCGTTGGTGCATTTCATTATTTGAAGATTAAGGTATCTAATGTATCATGAAAGGAAAAAAATAGATGTCTAGGCTCTTCAAAGAGAGAAGCTCTAGCAGCTCATGTAAGAGAATCCAGAGCTCCACAATCCCTCAATAATCATTGCATACATGCATTTATTTTTATAGCAAGTTTACAGCTTAGTGAAGCTGGTGATCTGCTTTGGAAAAGTAAACCAACCACAGGACAGTGAAAGCTGTGAATTTGCCTTCTAGAAATACCCCATTATGACAAGGAATCTTGAATCTTCTGAAAAGAAAAAGGATCGCTCATTTAAGAAGTCATGTTTATAGTCAGTGAAGTTTGCTCAAATGTATCAGGGAATAATAAAGTGAACTTTATTAAAAAGCACCCTGGAGAGCACTCCTCTAAAGCTTAGAGCAGCAAAAATCATCACCTGATCATTTTAGTCTTCTTACACATAACTTATTATAGAATGCCTTTCACCAAAAGGATTGGGGAAGTATAATTACAGTCACTTCTGCAAATGACCTGTGAATATTGCGGCTAATGGTTGGGGGTCAGGGAGGGAGCATGGGGACACAGTGTTCGGAGATGAATTTCACACTTTCTTGTTTTCTCATCAATTACTTCATGCTAATATTCCTCTCTCACCTATGAAAATCTTACAATACCATCAATAATAGTCATTATTCACTAAATATCTATCATACACCATTCCCCATGGTCCATTCACGTCACATACTGTTTGTTCTTCTCACGACAGCCTGGCCAAGTGGCTTCCATTTCATCATCATTGTATAGGGACGGATATTGTGACTCAAATCAAGTCTGCTATTTCTTTTGTAGCATCTAAAATCTCTAGTAACAAACCCAGCAGATAGAAAGTGATCAAAGTCTGTTGTATGTGCCTTATAATAAGGCCCTTTGGTTAAGGCCCCTTCTGCCATTCAAACCAATGGAAACAGAGTATAGCCACAACAAAGCTGTGTGATCATTGCCTCCTGAAGATCCACTAAAATACATGCAATGGAGCTTAAAAAGACTGTGGCTAATGAAGGAGTGGATTATTCCAGCAAATGATGCAATCGTCTGTAATGAGTTTAACACCTGGCAGATAATGCAAATGGCACTAAAGATTAGCTCACTTTTGGCTTGCTTGAGTCCTATGCAATGGAATAAAACTTGCATTTAAAATAAGCCCAGTTTGGGGTTTTTTTTTTTTTTTTTTTTTGCTTTGTTTTGTTTCTTCATGCACATGTGTTTTGAATCTGAGCTGTGATTCAATTCTGTGTACTTTCTAGTTCCTCACTTCTGGCCACACCAAAAGAGATGAGTTTTATGGGTTCTAGGGCAGGTTTGATTTTCAATCTACCTCTTATACACAGGCAGTTTTGCCCTTTGTCTTTTCATTTTCAGTGTGGTTATATGATTCAAACATAAATTTGTTTTATCCCTGACACTTTTCACCTTTTAAAACGGGAATGATCCATATGGCTAAAGAATGTCAGGAAGGGAAACATTTGGGAAGAATTATATGGGATGCAGTCATTCCGGATCTTGATCATTTTAGCCAACAAGAGCCAAATAATATAACAATCATAGCATGTTCTGTGCCAAAGGTTTAGAATTCCAGAATGTTTACAGCGGATAGGTGATTTGGAATTTCTATGTTTGTATAGTGCTAACGAGACTTGTGATGAGATGATTGAAATACAGGAAGGGATGTAAGTAAGAGGTTTTTACAACATTTGATCACTTCTTTTTTATTTATTATTTTTTTTATTTATTTTATTACAAAGTCAGATATATAGAGAGGAGGAGAGACAGAAAGGAAGATCTTCCGTCCGATGATTCACTCCCCAAGTGACCCCAACGGGCCGGTGCTGCACGGATCCGAAGCCAGGGACCAGGAACTTCCTCTAGGTCTCCCACGCGGGTGCAGGGTCCCAAGGCTTTGGGCCGTCCTCAACTGCCTGCTGAGGCCACAAGCAGGGAGCTGGATGGGAAGTGGAGCTGCTGGGATTAGAACCGGCGCCCATATGTGATCCCGGGGCGTTCAAGGCGAGGACTTTAGCCGCTAGGCCATGCCGCCGGGCCCTATTTGATCACTTTTTTATGTTATTTCATGTATAGCTTAGAGATATTGCAAAGCTTTCGTAGCATCTTCTCAGACTTTAAATGGATTAAGATAATGGGAAAGCTTCCTAAATTATAGATTACACTAATTACATGGTATCAAATGTTATATAACCAATTGGAATGTACTGGCTGACAAAACTGTTTCTCTTATATTCTTGTGAAGAACATTGTTGTGTAAGGGACTCAAAACAATTTATTTAAAGGAATACTATAAATACATGTATACTCTGTTGATCTTTGCAGTGCAACTAATCAATTTTGGCAAACGAAACCAAGTCTGGAAGTTAAGTCTACTTAGGGAAGCAAAGACCCTGAAATCAGTATATGGCTGACTTGTTTAAAAGGCAGTAAAATCAACAGATAGTTGACGCATTTCACAACCCTGTGCATAATAATGTAGTGAGACATTTACAAACTGTGATTTTTCTGATTTTATTAACAGAGATAAATTTTTCTCAATCTTAATTAGAGGAGAAGAGCTTTTACCAGCCAATTCAAAAACGGATTGGTCATTGCAGAATTCTAGTTCAAAGCAGCAAGTCATCAAGCAACTGTCATGCTAAGGGGATATCAAAGCCCTGTCATGTACAGTTAGTTATTATCCATCATTAAATATACCCCATGCTGGAGCTGAATGAACTTAACTGTCATTAAACTAAGCTACGCCGAGTAAACACATCCAGCTGACAATTGCCATTATAAAACGGCTCATGTCTTATCTAACTTCCTTTGAAGTGTTTCTTTCCAGACCCATGAACAAAATGTATGTAGATGAAAGACAGTAAATATTTTTAATCTTTCACCACGTCTTGGCACTTAGATGCCAAAAAAAAAAAATACACCACATCTTTGGCTGTAATACAAAAAAAATAAGATATTTTAAATGTTGATGCCAAAAGAGGGAAGCCAACAGAGGCAAGTTGCAGGTTGCCAAAGGATTAGCTCACATGTAAGACACAACACTTAGAACATTCAAGGAGTTAGAGATCTAGATTTAATTATTCCTGGGGCCAGAACAATGACAACTGGCTAATCCTCCACCTCACCTCCCAGCGCCAGCATCTCATATAATTCCTGGCTGCTCCACTTCCGATCCAGTGCCCTGCTTGTGGTCTGGGAAAACAGCAGAGGATAGCACAAAGCCTTGGAACCCTGCATTGGAGATACAGAAGAAGCTCCTGGTTGCAGGCTTCAGGTCTGCTCAGTTCTGGTTATTGAGCTATTTATAGAGCAAAGTGACAGATGGAATATATTTCTGTCTCTCCAGTCTATAAATCTGCTTTTCCAATAAAAACAAAGAAATCTTTAAAAAAGCAGGAGGAGTCTGCTGGCACGGTAGCCTAGTGGCTTAAGTCTTGCTTTGTGTGCACCACCAGGATCCCATACGGACACTGGCTTGTGTCCTGGCTACTGCACTTCCCTTCCAGCTCCCTGCTTGTGGCCTGGGAAAGCAGTGGAGGACGGCCCAAAACTTTGGGACTCTGCACCAGTATTGGAGACCTGGAAAAAGCTCCTGATTCCTGGTTTCGGATTGGCTCGGTTGTGGCCATTGCTGCCACTTGGGGAGTGAGCCAGCAGATGAAAGATCATTGTTTCTGTATCTCCTTTGCTATACATTTGATACTTTCCAATGATAATTTTTTAAAAAAGGATTTTTTGTAAAAAAAAAAAAAAAACAAAACCTCAAGAGTCATTGTAAAAGCCCTGTTCAGAGAGACAACTAGAGAACTTAGATACTCAGGTTTTAATTGTTCTTAGAATGGTAAAGTAATAACTAAAGGATCAAAATCTGGAGTCAGATCTATTCTGTCTAGTGAATGTAACATTCACGATAAACCCAGCGTTAGCTAGCTCAGTTTCTCTGAGACAAATTTCACTAAAATACGATAAATATGTGAGTGATTGCATATGGTTTGGGATGCATAGTTACCTAATAATTCTGAAAGGCGTGGTGATCTAGTAGTCTGTTGATAAATCAGCCCTTCATGGGTAAAGACCATTTCATAATTTCTTTGGTTTAAAAAACCCCACTGTGACTAGTTTCCAGTCACATATTCATTCACAAAAGTCTTGAGAATTTAACAATAGTGTCTTGTAAATGAGTAGCAGCTGGGTGCGACATACAACTAAAACTAACATTAAAAATTTAAAGAGGATAGTTGTAAAAGAAATCTTGTGGATGCAGTATAAAGAATGCTCTTTCCTTGAGAGAGTGCAGGATACCAAGCAGGATCTACTACCACAAATCTTAAAGTAGGAAATTAAACAACTTTCCAAAGTATAGTTTTAGATACAAACAGCTAGTCAAAAGTTCAATAACCAGACTGAAGGCAAAAAGAAAGCTATTGAGGTTGGGGAAAAAAAAGTCCAGTTAAATAAGATATCAAATAACATAAATTAGACATACTGAGGAACCTTGTGGTTGCTGTGGAAAATTCCATTTGAAAAGGTGTACCTCTGAACTAGAGATTTTCTGCCTCTGTCACATATAATTAATTACAGAAGGCCATGCTAGCTTCCAAAGATGGAAAAACATGTAATACAGTAATTAGTTTTTCTTGCTCACTGTTATTGATGCAGACTTTCTTTATATTTTGATTCTGAAAATCAGTCTTTAGTATGAGCTAATTAATGACTCAATCATTTCTTGGCTTTCATTTAATTATTTTCAATATGATAATTTGAACATATAAACTTTTAATGTGCTTTAGTGCCTCATTAATATTGAAGTCCAACAATGCTACTTTTCTGAAAAATTATTTAGTTAATAATGCTTTATACTGAATATTTTGCTTCCTTCTTTTATTTTCCCAGGCCAGTTTGCAGTCATAAATTCTACTTTCCATACAATAAGGTGTATGAAAGTTTATGATGCCATATGTTCTAATAATTCATATAAAAGAAGGAAAAACTTGAGATATATGATTAATTTGATTAGAGTTCCAGTATGTTATGTTATAGGAGCTTAAATTCTTCCCCTTCCACACACACACACAGCATAGAATACTTATGATAGCTGTCAACTGTCACAACTGAATAGCAACTAAACAGTGACTAGTTAGAGAAGATCAACTCCAAAAGCCATAGAAAGAATAGTGGAAGAAAAAATCATGCTTGCTTTCCTTTTCATCCAGTGTGATTTGAGGTAGAAACTGGCATGGATCAGTGGATTTTATAAGCCAGAGTTTTAGAATTTCGTTTAAAGTTGATGGCCTTCATAACTTGATTTGTAAATCAGTCACTTAAAAATCTGGGCTTCTTCACAAATAGGAGTATAATCCAAAAGAATGATCTAAAAATCCTGCCAAGTCCCAAGAGAGCTGAAATTGAACTGATGGAAGACCTGAGACTTATATTTCTGTAACTTGTCTGAAATCTCTGGTTTTTGAACACTAATGAAGAAATTTACATACTGATCTTGAAGGAATTATTATCACCTGCATTGCTCCTGGCTTCAATCTTTATAAATAACCAAAGGCGTTCATAATGGATTATCTCACCTTTTCCTCACTTTTCTTAACAAAGGGTGTGTTCTCTTATAACAGAAGGCAGGATAACCCTGGGTTTTTGGCACATGAGTGATTTGTTAGCTAAGCATTCCTTACCATGCTGCTTGTACATAAGTTGAAACCTACCTGCAACACTGACATCTTGTGACCTTTTTGTTGTTAGTATGTTCTGGACAAGAATCCAAATTATTTCCTGTGATTTGGGTTTTTTGGATGCACCACTCTTATTGTTTTAGTGAGTATCTCTAGGTTAGACTTTCTAAAAATAAAACATTTTCATATGTGCAAAGTACTGATGCTGCTTAGCAAGGGTTTAATTTGATAAAATGAAGGCTTCCTGTATGTTTAGCAGTCAGCCGTGCAGAACAGCCATCTAAGGTAAAATTCATCAATTATGCTGAATTGTTTGTTTTTAAAATGTCAGGTGTCCAGATGGCATCATGGCAATGGGGGGGTCATCAAAGATGCTTAGACACACAAAGAGTCTTTATAAAGAAATATTCTCATTAGAGCGCCAAATCCTTAGCAGAGACAGGCTAAAAAAGAAGGGAATTAACAGGTTAAAATTTTGTAAAGAGAAGGTAAATCAATCACCTTCAGATGAACCACATAATGATTCTAGATATACTTACTAGTTTTTTTCTCTTTTTATGTCTCATCTCCCCAGCTACCTGCCCATCTTCAGGCAGGGTTTTCTGCTACTGTATATTATACAGCTCTGCACGACAGAGTTTTATTGTAATCAAGTGAAGTTGATGGTGTTGCTGCTATTTAGGCATTACCTAAATAAAGACCTTTAAGGGGAAATGGATTGTAGTAGGACTGCTGTTTCAGACCACAGCTCCACATGCAGTCATGGAATTGGAGACATATATTTTCAATCGTGTTTGATATATCTCTTTGACAAAGCTATTTCTTGCAGACTCTGCAGTTACACATTGGAACCCCCAATTGTACCCCCATAAAAGCACCCTTTCTGCCACAATATACAATAACCATCAGTATTGTGGATTATGAGAACTAATATTTCTAAGGAAGAAATAAAGCCCACTGAAATATTTACTTTGCTCCTGGATATTTCAATCCTAAGCTACAGAAATTTCTAAAATATTGTTGGGAGGATTTACTTTCCAAGTGTCAGTACTCCACCCCTTATTTTTTCAGCAAGAATTTTGAGAATTTTCTCAACATGAATTTCCATCATCAAAAATCTGCATACTTATGAAACTTAAGACTATTATGTTGAGGATATGTAGTTCTTCTGTTTTAACAGACTCCAGTAGAACTTGATCATAAAGTAAAAATACCAATCACAAAGGACTATCAAAATATTCCCAGACATGCTAGTACATCTATGAAAGAAATAATGCTACAGATTATTTGTTTTTATATTCAACATTTATCTTTATTTTTTTAAAATAAAGCAAACATTTATTAAACTGTGATAAAAACATTCCATCAAATTACAAAACCTGAGTAAGAAAAACAAACAGCACATGCTTAACTGTAGTTGACATTCAAATAAAATTTGCATTCCCAAAATATTATACAGTAATTAGAAAATACCAGCCAAAGTAATATTAGGATACTTTTACGTGCGGTCTCAACAAATTTGAACAGAAGCAAATTTTAACAAAGGTAAATTTTACAGTGAAACATAGCAGTAGATTAAGGATCTTAACATGTTTATTTTACTGCTATTTGACACTATGATACAAAAATAAGAGGATTTACTTGACATTTTTAATAAATATCTTATGGGCTGTTGAGTGCCTTACTGGTGAAAAGATTTAACTGACTAATCTCATCAATCCATTTTGTACATTTAGTAAGCATCAATTCTGCCCTACATAACTCCTAATGCAATTCACAGCACACAAATGGTTATCATATTAAATACATAATCAACTCGGACTTCTCAACAACGAGGAAATTAGTAAACCATCAAATGGACTGCTTACCATACACTTTCCTCATAACTAAATAACACAAAAAAATCAAAATAATATTTGTCATCACTCTAAACTATTGCCAGCAACTGACGGAAACTGCCAATTTGCCCTATTCATGTTCACAACATGCTAAATATACTCTGCTGTTACTCCATGGAATGCCTACATACCTAGAACAGAGAATTTTCACCATCTCTTGCCGCGGGACCTGACTTGCAGCAATCTATATTTAGATCAGAACTCCATGGGCACTTGATGAACTCCACCTTTCCATGTTGGCTTCCTTATATGAGAGAGAATATATGGTATTTATTCTTTTGTGATTGACTCATTTCGCTGAGCATAATAGTTTCTAGTTGGGACCACCTGGTTTTGAATAGAATAATGTCATTCTTCTTGACAGCTGAATAATATTCCATTGAATAGATGTACCACAGTTTTTTTAACCATTCTTCCTTAGACGCACATCTGGTTTGTTTCCATGACATTGTTATTGTGGATTGTGCTGCTGTGAATATAGGATTACAGATCCCATATTCAACATTTATCTTTAAAAATGAAAAGTGAAAAGCGAACTTAAACAGAACTGTTAGGCTAGTGGCCATTTTGACAGAATAGTATGCAGCCATAAAATGCCTTCATAAATAGATAAACAAGGAAAGAAAAAATAATCAAGTGAATGAAACCAAGGGAGAATTGCGCTCATCTGTCCCTTCCATCTGAGAAGACATAACTAGAGATGCCATCCGTGATTAATAGGTACTCACCAGATACCAAGTACTCTAGTATCTTGACTGTGTAATTCCCATCCTTAAATTTCACTTGCCTGTGAACCACCCCATCTAAGGTATCTTATAGAGCAGCCCAGGTGGATCCCTCCCAAACTCAGCACTCAGGGTCTCCCTCCGCCTCTACCTTTTTTCTGTGATGGAAACGACTCTATATGGTTTGTCTTTTCCAGAAAGCCATAACAATATAATCCTACATTATTGAAATTATGATTCAGGCTTTTTTCACTTGACATCATTCACCTGAGATTCAACTATGCTGTCATGTGTATTATTAGTTTCTGTTCTTATATTTTTACAGTGAGTTGTGTTCCTTGTGTGGATGTACCACAGTTCATTTATTCATCCACCAAATGAAAGACACTCATTGTTTTCTGTTTGGTGAAATGATGAATTAAGGCTGTTATCATTATTTCAACACAAGGTTTTTCTTTTGTTTTTTGAGAACATAGGCTTCATTTCTCTTGAGTCAACATCGTTTCCAGAGGTGTTAGAACAGCTTAAGTAACTTGGGGGTTAATTGCATGTTTAACTTTGCAAGAAATTGCTGAAATGTTTTCTAAAGTAGATGCTTATTTTGAATTCCCATGAGCCAGTTTTAATGTTATTAATACATTGCCATAGTTTGCTCTTAACTCCAATTTGAGCAGTGATTAAACTGTGATCCTTTTAAAACATATTTCAGTCATGTTAAAAAAATTCTTCAGTAACAGATCTGGATTTGTTAAAATTTAGTATAATGACAGTGTTGCAACTAATAAAAGAACAATCATTTAATGTTGTCTAATTCCCCATTCAAGTTAATATTCCCCCTGTCTAAAATGTTATATTGAATTGTTCTATCTCTTATATTACTTAACTTTCTGGTCCTTTTTTACATAATACAGCCATAGCTTAATTTGGGGCAGTGAGACATAAGCAGACAAATCAATAGTATTTCAGTTGTGTGAAACATGAGATTCAAGTTCTTAAGCATGGCAGCAAAGTTCAGCACAGATCAGTATGACCTTTCCAAATCTGTCTCTCAGGATTTCTCAACGTGAATCCATCACTGTTGCTTACCCATGCTTTTTGTCTTCCCTCCCTCCTTTGACTCTCTCATTTACATAAATAAATAATAAATTAACAGATAACAAATCTTCTTCATCTCGAATATCTTCCTACCACCATGTCCTTCCCATCGTTTGCAAAACCCGTCTTGGCCCCTGGGGTAAACAATCCACTATTGCCACCCTCTATTTGCTTCATATCTAAAGAGCTCTAGTCACTTAAGCACTCCATCTTTTCAAACTCCTTCTATCCCTCCTTTGTTTGAGTAATTGTCCTATTGATCTCCGTGACTGGTTAGATTAAAAAATCATTCAATTAAATAAACCAAATAAAAGAAACCTGCTTTCATTGACAGCTACTGCCTGCCAAGTGCTGGGATAGGCATTGTTGAAGCAACTATCTGCAAACAGACACGGCAATTTCCCTAAAAGAACTGAAGAAATAACTTCAGAGTGTAATAAGCTGACTGTATTAACCCTTATAAGTGCTGCCCTACCTCGTGGAGCTTCAGGGAACTTGCAAGGTGAAATTGGATGCTGAAAGCCATAGGTGGGTTGAGTAAAGAATGAAGCACCGGAAGAGGGAGCTGCTTCTGGCCCATAGATGCAGAAGTTCAGTAATCTCCCTCCCCATCTGGCTCTACTCTGTGACCCTCTGAAAACTGTATGGTCTTCAGACTGTTATTCAAATCATCCTTTATGAATAATACATTCCAAAATCTATCAACAAATACCAATGCAGTGCTTGTTGACAAAATTATTAGAATGTAATGATGAACCTGTCTTCCAAAAGTCTAACACTTACTACATGTTACACTTACTATCATTTGAATTTTTATTGTCATTTTTCTTCATATTCGCATTGTGTCTTTTCTGCTACATTTTGGAAATAAGCTGTTGTGTACCTCTTTAAGTCACCTAGTCCATTACAGATACAGTGGCTTGTATTAAATAAAAATCAGAAGTCATTTTTTTAATGACTTCTTCCAGTACGTGCCACCAGGCTAACAATAAAGTGGACTCACTGTTGCTAAAATTTCACATCACCAATCTGAAACAAAGTTCTTCTTCAGGGAGAAATCAGGATTAGAGAGAAGATAAATAAATTTCCAAAGGCCAATTTTAACTGACATAGTAATGAAGTTTCTTATTGCCTTTGACCTTCTATTAAAAAGGTAACCCAAAGTAATCTGGTATTAACCAATTAGATATTTTCCTACTTTGTCTGTCTCTACCTTACAAGGAAAATGAGTTTAAAATAATGGGATCACTTGTTGCTTGTTTCTGCTCCCTTTAATTTTTCTTTGCCTATAAACCCAACCTGTTCTGCTTGTTTCTTGGGAACATTCTATTTCATTTTATGGAATGAAGTGTCACCATATTCCAGAATCAAAAATGAAGCAAATGAAGAAAATTAAAATAAATTCATGTACTTTCATCATTTGGCAGCACTTCACAAATATCCAATGAATCAAGCAAAAATCTGAAAGGCCTAAGAATCTTTCTTTGTCAAAAATTGTATGGAATAAAACAAATCAGTAAGCATAGCAGCATGTATTGAATGGAACTGAATTCAAATATTCTAGGCAATAGGAGATTTTCTGTTATTAATCAGGAAAAATGAAACAATCTTGGTTGATTTTTTTTCCCTTGAGACTTTTGATTCAAATAAATCATTGCATTGTGCTAATCATTTGATTATATCCTTATTATAACTCAGATTTATGTACACATTACAGACAGTTTAAGAAATAAAAACTAATACATTTTCAATGGGATAGTTAATGGGAAAAATGCTAAATAAAGCAGGGAAAGCACAAGACTGCTTTTGTTTGGTGGTGAGAATAACTAGAATAGCTGCATTCTTTATTCACTTGTATTATTAATTCTTTACATTTCCAGAATGACAACATGAGGTAGATTATTGTTACTATATTATTTGTCTTCTTCATGAGGACAGTGAAACAGAAAATTAAAAGACCTGCCCATTGCCCAGCATTACAGCATGTAGAGTCACCTGGGCAACGATTTTGACACTTGGAGTCGCTTTCAAAACTAAGTGCATTGACCCCTGCTCTATCCTGTGAGACTTTGAGTTAAGTCCCTTTCTGTGCTTTCCTGTAAAGCACAATACAAAAACAAAATGGCTCCTTTTCTGATTAATGAATGAGGTAAGATTGTCTAGGCTGCTTGATTAATTGTCATTTTTGGCAGCTAGTCTATCTGTAGCTTTCATTTCCAGAGAGACTGAACTCGATATTCAGCTCCCATACTATCATGGAACTTGGTAGAGTGAAAGCAAATTGCAGACCCCAACCAACCAACATCAGCAACAGAGATTCACAGGAATGCTGGGAACAATCAGGTTACATACAAGCCTGTTGAAACTCCCAATGTCTATCTTTTATGCTCTCTGATAGCAACTTGCGTGTAAAGTCCATTTTGAGTATGTCATAATTTAGCTAAATTTCTAGACTGAGAAACCATAGAATTCTCTAGTAAACCATTAAACAAAGGACTGATACAGTGTACTAAACCCAGGGCAGTGTTCCGCAAGGCTTAGGACCTTAGATGGCTTAGATTACTAACCCCGTCCAAGTTTTAGGGTGACCCTATTTTGTTTCCAGCAAGCCCCAATGTCTTAATTCTCACCTGTATCATTAGCACCAAAAAGTCATCTCTAATGTCCATTGCGCAAAATAGTCAAATTTTTGGTGTAAATCAAAGATACCAATAGAACAGCTTGAAAGCTTCTCTTCACAGCTACCATTTTGTTAGGATATTTCCAATTAGGGGACTTCCCATGTTAACACCCACCCTGGGCCTCCAGCATCCACACAACAGCACACAAATGAACTCTTCATAAATATTTGTCTCACTGTTTATCTCAGTATGATAATGTAAATTATAGATAACAAGTTAAGCCATAAAGAAACTAGTGAACAATTTTTTTTTGCTAGAAAATTTATTTTGTCGATTTTACCTGTCATTATTATAGACTTGGTAAGTTGACATTTGACACTTTAGAATATTTCTATCTATGGTCATTCTGGGTTTAAAGAGTTATTTCTACCAGCAGATTTCTTAAGCCTTGACTGTATAAACAGACATCAGATTCCCCACATGGAGAACCCAACAGAAGACTGTTCATTTGATGAAGGCAATGTAGCACAAGTGGACTCATAATAACACCCCCGTCACCTTGTAACCCTTTCCAGACACTCATTTGGGCTCCATCCTACCATTTTGACTATCGTAACACTAGATTGCTATCAGAAATTTATTTTACAAGAGTAACCTTAAGATTTAGTATTAAGTCCAAGCTAATGACTATTTCTAGGCATTAAGTACCATATGTAATTAAACATTTCTTTAGATTAAGATACATAGGCAGATTTTCAAAATCTGGTGAACATATAATTAGCTTTTTAAAAATACTTTTGATCTGATGGATAGGGCAAAATTATGCTCTAATTAGAATTGTCATAAAGGCATCTTGCACAGAACTAATGAGTTATTCAGTCTTGCAGCTAGAACAAAAATAAAATCGCTTATAAGATCAATTTTGTGGGTTAATCTAAGCTTTTCACTTGTGCTTTTCTCCTATGAACGCATGAACTACAAGTGTTCAGGCATTTGCTGCAAAGCAAGATGGTTTGCATAACAGTTCAATAACCATTAGTAGATTAAAATAAAGGGAAGTTTAAATTGTTCAGATATTTACTGAGTGCCTATCATGTGCCAGGCATGTTAATTGGCACTGTTGATAAACTCAAGGGTCCTGCTCTCGGAGAGTGAAATTTTAGGGATAAATTAGCACATATCTTATAAACCCATGACCTTTCCTCTCAAACACCCAGAACCTCACCATGTCCAGTACGACTTCTGCTGAATGCTTTAACATTAGCTGTTTCTAAGCTGTGGTCTTGCTGCAGTGTTGTTTCATTACACTTCCTCCTTTGACAGATCTTTTTTTTTTACAGATTTATTTATTTTTATTGCAAAGTCAGATAAACAGAGAGGAGGAGAGACAGAGAGGAATATATTTCATGCACTGATTCATTCCCCAAGTGGCCACAGCACCCAGAGCTGAGCCAATCCTAAGCCAAGAGCCAGGAGCCTCTTCCAGGTTTCCCACATGGGTCCAGGGACCCAAGGTTTTGGGCCATACTGAACTGTTTTCCAAGGCCACAAGCTGGGAGCTGGATGGAAAGCAGGGTAACCAGGATTAGAATGGGCACCCACATGGGATCTTGGCGCATGCAAGGCGAGGATGTTAGCTGCTAGGCTACTGAGCTGGACCCATTCATTTAACTTTAAACCCATTTTAGAAGAAAGTGTCTGTGTAAATATTACAATTTAAAATGTGGAACTCAAATCACATTCTTAACATAATTTCACTTTAAATTTAATAGTTCTTGGGTTTAGGGCAGTAGAAGATGGCCCAAAGTCTTGGTACACTTCACCTGCATGGGTGATCCGGAAGAGGTTCCAGGTTTCTGGCTTCAGATTGGCTCAGCTCCAGCTGTTGTAGCTGCTTGGGGAGTGAACCATCTGAAGGAAGATCCTCCTCTCTGTTTCTCCTCCTCTCTGTATATCTGACTTTCCAAAAATAAATAAATAAATAAATAAAATAAAATTATTTAAAAAATTTTTAATAGTTCTTTTTGACAAGTTAGTTAAGGTTTCTTTTTTTACTGAGCTCCACACTTTTTGTTACTGAACCTGTCAGTTCTCAAGAGTACTTTGTCTTTGGAGAATAAAACAACAGAGATATATTGTAAGTTAGAGTTACTTATTGTTGTTGTTGTTGTTGTTATTGTTATTTTTACAAAAGAAAGTGAGTGCACATGCTTTCTTCAACCCAAGAATCAAGGCATGTGATTTAGTCAAATGAAGAAACCAGTACGAGCCACTGACGTTCAGTATCAGATTCATCACATCGACCAACATCAATTATAAAATTCATCAGATTTCCATCCAGTCATGCCAATTTTCTTCTGAATCCCTGCCCCTAAGGAAGAGTTCACTGCTTTGGAACAATTCTATATAGAAGGAAAGGTTGGTATCTTCTCATCTTCAATAGAAAGGCACATTGCATTCCCAGTTACAACACAAAAACAAACAAATGACAAGAACTCAATGCAACAAAAAAGGCACAAGCAACAAAGCTTAATTCTCTCATAAAACAATGTTGTTGAAGGAGAGACTAAAAGGCAATTTTTGTGATGTTAATGAAAGTGGAAGGGATTACAGTGTTAAACCATTTCTATGTAAATTAATACGAGACCTTTCTTTTGGGAAACAAAACTCATCATGAGAGGAACTGTGAAAATCAGGTTTTATTTCTAGCAGCATAAAATTCAGGTCACAGCAACAAATAGAGTTATTAAATCAAGCATTTTATTAGCTGACCTTAAATAATGAACACTAATCAAAGATACCACCCATTGCTGTGATTTTACAAGTCAAAATTTCTCATGGCTTATATCAAGAAAAATAGCTCTAACAGATGTCACTGCATCCACCAAAAGGAGTTTAAAAGCACACTAATTGGGTTCCATGTTTCTTTATTTTAACATCTTCAGTGCAACTACACAGGGCCGCTGGTAGGTTAACCACTTTATTAGTCTGAGTTCTGATTCCTCTGCCTAGCACCAACAGCCAACTTTTCCTTGGTACAGGAAGATTTGTGGGCAGGCTTTTATTTTTACACTATTGCTTGTGACTACTTCCTTGAAATGCTTGCTAGCTTTGACATCATACATGGGCACTGTTCTTGAGAGGCATTTACACTTCTATTTTGTTTAATATGTCCCTTCCACTGACCCATCCCCCTTGGATTTTAGACTCCCTTCTCTCATATTGCCACCTTAGTGGCTCAGTCTTCGGCTGCCCATCTTTCTCTCCAATATTCACTGAGTCTTGTAGTTTAACTATTGTTTTCAAACTGAAGCTTCCCAAATAATGCCTGCAGTTTACATTCACATGAACTACTTAATTCCAATCAGAGGTTTTCCTGGAAGGACTCACCAGAACCATGTAAATTGGCTCTTCATATATAAAACACTTCTTTTTTTTTTTTAATTCTTTCTTTTCATGATACAATCCTTAGCTCAGGGATTTTCCTCTTCCATCCTCAATGCCTCTCCCTCAGCACTGTTTTCCTTTGTATTGTAGCAATAGTTTAATCCCTCAACAACAGTCACAAGTTCCCCATTCTACTATTTAATTATATCCTGACATTGTGGGTATGGAGAAATGATATTAAGGCCAGCATTCTAATATCAAGATATATTTAACAGTTTCTTTAGGAGTCCAGCTTTAATTCAAAGTAGAGATGCATACTGCAAAGTATTTCCACTGCATGGTATAATTACCTCCATTATACAAATCCTCTAGATAAATATATGTATATATAGATATATATGCTTACTTATATATCTGGTTCTTGTATTTTGCATGAATGTTGCCTTATGTCAGAGAACATATGATATTTGTCCTTTTCAGATTGACTTGTTTCACTGAGCATAACATCTCTAGTTGGGAACATTTTGTTTCAAATGGTAGAATTTTATTCTTTTGAGTGGCTGAGTAGTATTCCATGGTGTAGACATACAACAGTTTCTTTATCCACTATTCTTTCAACAGACATCTGGGTTGTTTCCATGTCTTTGCTATTGCAGATTGTACTGTTTTAAATATATGATTACAGATCCCTTTCTAGTGTGCAGATTTCATTTCCTTCAGATATATTCCCAGAAATGGGGTAACTGTGTCACGGCAGCAAATCAATTTTCACTTCTTTTTGCACTCTCCCTACCTACTTCTGTATGGTTGTTCTAGGCTACACTCCCACCAACAATGAAATAGGCTATTTCTCCCCACGTCCTTGCCAGCAGGTGTTGTTAGTAGAGCTCTGAATGTAGACCAGTCTCACTAGATTTAGGTGGAATCAACGTAGTTTTTATTTTCTTGAAGTCAATTATTATTTTGAAATATCCATTTTCCTTAATATTAATTTTTCCTTAAAATCTTGTCATTTATTCCTTTAAAATGTCTTCTTTAAAGAAAAAGATTAATTTGTTTGTTTTTATTGGGAAGGCAGAGTTACAGAGATGGAGAGTCAGAGAGGAAGATTTTCCATCCACTGGTTCACTCCCCAAACAGCCACAATTGCCAGAGCTAAGGTAATCTGAAGCCAGGAGCCAAGAGCTTCTTCTGCATGTCCCATGCAAGTGCAGGGTCCTAAGGCTTTGGGCCATCCCCTGCTGGTTTCCCAGGCCATGAACAGGGAGCTGGATTGGAAGTGGAAAAGCCAGGACACAAGCTCGACTCCATGTGAAATCCCAGTATTTTCAGGGGGGAGGATCAGACAATTGAGTAGTCCAAATCACTAGGCCACAAAAAACAAATATATGCACAAAGATCTAACACACTTATGCTTTAACATTTATTATTGAATCTGATACATACTATGTCATCAAGATGCATAATGGCTTAACATACATGTGAAGAAACAACTTTTTCCTTTTTCTCTAATGATTCTCAATACTTAGTATCTGCCTTCATGCTTCTTTTTCTCTTTGTGAAAAGGAGTGAGGGAACTCAAGACACAATTGCGCCAAAGTCATAACCATTGTGTTATGGAAGTGTACCCTTCAGCTGAGTTGTCAGTTAGATGGTGTGTTAACAAAGTCGAAGTCCAGGACTCATTAGTAAAGGACAACTTACATGGAGCACATTTCCAGTCCTCCCTGCCCCACTCCCAGGATATCAAATAGACTTGCCCACACTCTCAGTCATGGCAGAACACCTCGGGTCTGGTGAGCTGTATCAAAGAAACCTAATGCTGAAATGACAAAAAAAATTCATACAAACATATTTTCAGAATTCATCCAAGTAGGGAGTATACTTTCAGTAGAGTTCTACGGGTAGATGAATTCCAATGAAACTTTATCTTTCTAGTCATAGTTACCCAAGAATTTATTAAAGTTTAAGTATCAGAATTTTAAAGTAAGTTATGATTTTACTGTAGAATATAAGATAAAATCCTATATTGAATAAAACATCCAATCACCCAGTTCTGCCACAAAGTAGTATTTATCAGCAAAAATTTACATATGCATACATATGCAAAGTATTATTAGTATGTAGGGTAGCTACCATCCTCATAACCTCTAAATGCACAAATAAAATGTATTCCATACCTAATCTTTTCAAAATCAATATCCCCCTGTTTACCATTTACATTTCTGATTGCACACGATAAAATATCTGCTATTGAGAGTTCACTGTTTTTATTTTTCAAGGAATTAAACTATAATCCAAAAACCTGAGCCTACAGGAAATATTTAATTTTAAATGGGACAAAAGTAAATCTTATTCAACTCAATTCATTGATTTCCAAATCCCAGATAAATTGAGTCCTAAACAAATAATGTCGAAAACATAAAATCATGAAATGCATGAATTAGTGTACGTCACAAGAGAAAAAGAATCCATGCCGAAAGAATTCAAGAATATTTATGTATTAGATGATCTCTACATCCTACCTTTTGTGAATTGAATGATTTTCAGGGGCACATTCCTTTCACAGATAAATTTTCCAGATGACAGCATAAATACAAGACCACTAGAGAAAGGACTGAGACCAAGGAGAAAGGGTACAGTTAAACTTGATTCTGTCCAAGACTTTCTTGACAAGAGGGAGAGGTTAACTTCCTAAGTGACTGCATTTATTTTTGGAATTAGCCTAATGCTTGCGAAAAGTCAGAAGGAAGATAGATTTTACCACTGTTACTTGTGCTTCCAAAAGTCTTCTCATCTCCCAGAATTTATTATATATTACTGAACAGCTCATAATTTAGGTTTCAATTTCTATCACTCTGGTGCTTTATCATTTTATTTTAAACTTTAAGTAGGTTAAGTAGTTATGGGACTATAGATATATTTGCAGAGGAAGTCTCCTTCATCTTCCCTCCTGGGACACATTTTATTACTTCAATCTATATCTACACATTTTTAATTTTATATTGATCAATCTGTGCTTATATCTTTGCTTGGTTTTAATGCTATTATTACAAGCCTTACTGCAAAATGGATTATTTAAAAACACACATATAAATCTTAGCAGATCTCCTATTAAGCAGAATATACATGTGCTAAATATGTGCCGCAGTAGAAACAGCATTATTATTTCAAAGTATATTTGGACTGAAAAAGGTTCATTTTAAAACTTCAAAAATGTTGGACTTTAGATCAGTTTGATACTAAAATATACTACTCCCTAATAATACAAGTTAATTGCATTGAAATTCTCCTTTTCATGTCCAAAGAAGCAATGATAATATTTATGTTATGCAGTTGCGGTAAAATGAGATGAATAAAGCATTATAAAGTAAATAACTCATTTCCTAAACACAAAGAGTCACCAAAAGAGATGGATGTGCCAAACATTATCAACATCAGTTGAGACATTTGATATTAATAAAAAACAAACTTCTCTGACAGGTGAGAGTAGATGATAAACCAAAGAAACTCACTGTTGGCCTTAGATAATATTTTTCCTACATTTATGAAATTATTACACAAGTTACAGTTTCTATTGAAACCTTTTTTTTTGATGTCTTTCTTAAACCAAGAATAATTCAAGGAAAATTTTAGGTTGAAATAGAGTTGATTCCATTCAGAACCCATTAAATCAATGTTGGGCCCTCCAATAATGACAATATTACAAGTGTAAAAATAAACCACCAAAGTATCAGGCAACCCATGAAGAAAACTGACCAAAGAGAAGAAATGATTTATAGGGAAAAAAAAGGAAAATTTTATCACACCAAATACTTTTTGTTCACAGTACATTGCATGGACTCACTCTAGGCAAGACACATCCCTGCTCAGGGCTACCACACTCTCTTCTGGAAACTACACAGTGAGCCAAACTTAGGATTTGCTCATGGTGATTTGTATATGAATTATCAAAAAGCAGCTTCTGACTATAAATAGTTCTGAATATTGTGAAAATAATTGAGGAGAATGAAAAAGAATTTGGGGCTAAATTTGCAGTCCAAAACCATTGCAATTGCCAAACCTGAATTGGTAATCTAGAAAAAGAACATGATACCTGTAAGAATGAACTAGATTAATCAGACAAAAGACATTGTGGAAACATTGTATCCCAATAAATATAAACGCGAAATTAAGGAAATGACTGGAGTTTTTGTTGAGCTTTTCCCTCCCCATTCTTTGTCTTTAGGTGAAAAGTTTCTAAATGTGTGTTTCAAATGTCATACCTGGAATGCAATGATAAATTTGGGAGAACTCGTTTGATTGTTAAAATGCTGATTTCAGGGTTGAATAATTTGCTTAAGATGAACGTTCATAAGCATTTGCTTAAAATGAAAAGATATTTTGTCATGAGAACAGAAAAGAGTTGTAAGACTGATAAAGGGGTATAACTGAAGACTAAAGATTTGTATCATTTATGGCTTAACTCTGCATAATGCATGGCATTTGAAGCAAACTCAGTTTGCAATAGAAGGAAAATTCATTTAATGTCTACTGAGCAGGTGTGTATTTCAACTCAACAGCATTTAATACTAGCCAATAATTACTAGCCAAATTTAATCTGTAATTTGATAAATGCATAATAATATTTCCTCTTATCCTTTCATTCCTTTCACTTTGTGAAATAAATAAATCCACTCAGTAAAATCATTATGAAATATCTCTATTTTTCACTGTCATTCACCTACTGGCACTTTTTTATTTTCTTAAAAGTCTCAATATACAAGCTGCGCTATTTATAAATTTATTTATATTGCAGCATTTGACAGCAATATATCTTGTGTTCAGCTATGATTAAATGATCCTGGAGAGTCAATGAAAAATAAGTGGGCGGGGGGGATTAATTCCAAACACTAAAATAGCAAGGTATTTTGGCACGATTTGTCAATTTAGTTTATTCTTTCTAACAACAATATTCCATTCTTCAAAATTTGTGTAAAATCATAAAGCCAAATAAGAGGCACATCATATTCTTTTAAAAAATATTTTATTTATTCTTATTGGAAAGTCAGATATACAGAGAGGAGAGACAGAGAAGAAAATCTTCCATCTGCTGATTCACTCCCCAAGTGGCCACAACAGCTGGAGCTGACTCAATCATAAGCCAGGAGCCAGGAGCCTCCTCTGGGTCTCCCATGTGGAGATAGGGTCCCAAGGTTTTGGACTTTCCTTGACTACTTTCCCAGACCTCAAGCAGGTAGCTGGATGGGAAGTGGGGCAGCTGGGATTAGAACCCGTGCACATAGGGAATCCCAGCATGTGCAAGGGGAGGACTGTAGTCACGAGGCTATGTTTCCAGGCCTGTCACACTCTCTTGTTACATATTATTTTATTACTATAGTAGATAAAGTAAATGCTTTATCCCATTTAGTATTCTTTTTAATCCTGAAAGGAAATAAGATAAATAATTAAAATGAGAAATGCAATTATATTTGCCTCAGTCTTTCTTCTGTTTTGATCATACAGTTTCCACCATGATTGACTATTATTTTATTAATAGAGAAAATAAATGTCAAGTTGCCAACAATAGTTATCCCATTTTGCTGCTCCAAAGAGTTGCACAAGCACAGATATGCTTTATAAGCACTTCTGCAAATCTTTTGAAATTACTGAAACCCAAATGCAACCCCCCTTAAAAGTGAACTATTGATGTCAACAGATGATTCCTGCTTGAAATTTTTTGAACTGAAGAACCAAATCATTTAACAACATATACTTTAAGGAAACCTTAACACACTAAGATAACTTTAGTATTTTGTGTGTTCCTCTAAATTAACTTTTCTTAAGAAATTATAATCTCAGGGGCGATCAGGGACCTCAGTCACAATAACTTCTTAAAAACAAAACAACAAAAAAAAACCTCCAATACTGAAATGTTTATTACATATCTAACAAAAACTAATGTACTTCCTGAGGAATAAAATGTATTGTACAAACTGATTTGGGTGACAAATAAGTGTAAAATTAGATCAGCATCCTAAAATCACTAGGCTTTTGAAAATATAAAAAAAGAGAGGAAATTTCATTTAGCAGGTTGCTGGAGATGAATAATGTGACACATAACACAAAGATAAGGAGAGGTTTTCCACCTTGCTCTTGGGGGACTCAGAATCAAAATCCTGAGGTGGTTATTGATATCAGTTTTATAATATCTCTGTAAAATCTAAACAGTGGAATGTTGGCCTGCAAACAGACATGTGTTATCAGTTCATGGTCTCTTTTATTTCCTGCTTGGAACCACTCTTTGCCCTGCTTCAATCATAAATCTACACCATGAATCCCAAGAGACCGGCTTAGTGAATTAGCTGCGCACAGAATTTTTCTTTGAAAGGTTTAGCCTTTGTTACTTAGAGTAGGAATTTGGGGCTACATATGTTTAAGATCATGCTTTTCAGACTCCTTTTCATGGAATATTGGAGTCACTTTCTCTAATGGAAAATTCATTTTTGTAATAGAATGTAAATTTCCATTTTTCCTGGGGATTTACTGAGGAATGTTTAGTGTTCTCGAGAATATTGATAAAACTTCTATACATCTAATATTACTTTTCAATAGGTTTTTATATTGTCATATTATCATGTGATCATGGGACAGACTGGACTACTGCTACACATACTGGCAAACCAGAGTAGGAGGGTGGGCCTGGTGGGGATTAGTGTGGTTCGCTCCAACTAGGCTGCAGCTCCCATTGGTTTATGCAAAGGCCGAGTATGTGCTGGGCAGAACCAGGCTGGACTGCAACATCCATTGGTTCCAGTGGAAGTCGGGACTGAAAACAGAACCAACCCAACAATTGCAACCACCAGCTGATTGGGGCAATGGACTGTGCCGGGCCCTGTACTTGCTAGTACATTACAAGAATCTGGTCTGGGAACACCTCAGACAGAGTTTCTTTGGAGATCTCCCCAATCAAAATACTGGACTCAGAACACTAACCGAGAAAAGACAGGACAGAACAGGTCAATCAACCATCTCAGCTATATGGTGGCAGCAAAATACGGGGCAAACAGAGACTCTATAATGGACTGTGTCAATCAGTGGATTATTCAAAGACCTCATCGTGCTTGGAGTGGCAAGATTGGCAACGATTCATAACTGGTGAACTATCAAAACCACTTGAGCAAGAACCTTGGAGCATGCCCTACATCTGGGACCTGGGGCGGGTGGGAAATTGGGTGGGCCTTCTCCCTTACTACCCCCCTTTAAACATGAAGGAAACAATATGGAAATAATAGTCTTACCTACTTTCCTATAGCCCTTGAACCTTTTTACCCCTATTAACTATGTAAAGATTGTCAAAAATACAATTTAAAAAATTAATTTAAAAAAATTATGTGATCAATTTATTCTCCTACCCTTTAGGAATGCTTAAGAGAATAGCTTCATTAGATACAAAGATTTTCAACAATCATCTGCAGCTATTCTAGAAAACTAGAAGTTTGAAGAGGTTTAGGTTCATCTGATATGTGCCTAGACATGGGCACCTGAACAGCTTTTACTCTTAAAAAGTATTGCACAGCACCAGGGGACTAATGTGGCAGTGCTGCTGAGTGCGCTCCTCTGACCTTCACTCCCCACTTTACCCAGATACAGAAAGAAAACAGGAGATTGGAAGGAGGTTCCTTGAGCCTCACCACTCTAATCGGTGGTCACGTTGGCATGCATCCCTCTCAACTATGTAAACACCATCAAAAATAAAATGAATTCATTATTTTAAAAAGTAATGAATAAAAATGAATAATAATACCAGGTTTTTTGCTGAAGTTTGGATTTTCAGCTTTGCAAGACTAATGTAAAGTACTAACAATTCAATGAGAACATAAGAAAAGGAGAAAACATGGTTGCCTGTGTGAACTCAAATCATTCAAAATCAATTTTAAATAGCTATGTTTGAGAACCCCTTGTGAAGTGTTGAGTATTATATGGAACATTTAGCAAAGCTGGAGGCAGAAGACATTCATAGATGTGCTTCCTTAAAATTAGATCCTTCTCATTTACTGAGCAACGTTAAGATTTCCATTGGTCAATCTCTTTCTCCTTCAGTTCTCTATGTATCTTGTCACTCCCAAGGGTGACACTATTCTTTTAATGTAATTCTTTCGCTTCAAAGATTGACTTCTTTTACTGGTAAGTCAGATACAAAGAAAAGGGAGTGAGAGAGATTCCATCCACTGGTTCACTCCCCAGATAGATGTGACAGCCAGGGATAGGCTGATCCAAAGTTCTCATCTAGAAGCTTCTTCCAGGTCACCCTCATGTGTGCAGGGGCCAAGGCCTTGCAGCATCCTCCGTTGCTTTCCCAGGCCATAAGCAGGGAGCTGGTTAAGTAAAGCAGCTAGAACTCAAAAACTAGTACCCATATGGGATGCTTGTGGCAAAGGCAGAAGACTAGTTAGCTTTGCCACCATGCCAGCCTCACACTGTCCACTTTCCCCCCATTTTTCTTTTCTTTTTTTTCCTGTTTTTAAAGATGTATTTATTTTTACTGGAAAGGCAGATTTATAGAGAGAAAGAGAAACAGAGAGACAGATCTTCCATCCACTGGTTACTCCCCAAGTAGCTGCAACAACTGGAGATGAACCCCTCTGAAGCTGAGAGCCGGGAGTTTCTTCTGGGTTTCCCACGTGAAAGCAGGGTCCCAAAGACTTGGATCATCCTCTAGCGCTTTCTAAGGGCACGTTAGGGAGCTGGATGGAAAGTGGAGCATCCAGCACCTGAAGCAATGTCCATATAGGATCCTGATGAACACAAGATTAGAATTCAGCCTCTAGGTCCAAGCCAGTTGCTTTTAATGTGATTCTAAAGTTGATTATATGTGGCATAACGTATGCAATTTTTAAAAATATCAGTGTATTTATTTAAAAGTTCATGTTAGAGAGAAAGAGATCTTCTATCTGCTGGTTCTCTCCCCAGATGGCCTCAATGGCCAGGTCTAGGGCTCCTAAAAGTTTCATCCAGGTCTCCCGTTGGGTCCAATGTCCCAAATACTTGGACTAACTTCTGTTGCTTTCTGACATGCATTAGCAGGGAGCTGTATATGAAGTTGATCTGCCAGAGCAGAACCAATGCATATGTGGGATGTCATCTTATCAAGCTATAGCTTAATATGCTAAGCCACAGTGCTGCCCCCCTGCAAATGTATTTTGTTCATTAGTTTGTTCCTTGCTTATTATTAGTTCATTGTAACCCTTTTCTGACAATAGTATCATGATCTGGACACTCCAGATAATCCAAGGAATGGAAACAGCTGTTTCACAACTGATGACAACAGGTGGCATCCTGACAATTACCCCTGCTTGAATTTTGGGAAAATAGCATTCGAAAAAAGTATGTACACTCAGGAATTCACATAATAGCAACACTGGCTTTTATTTATATATAAAAAGGCAATTTCTTTGTTTGAGTCTGATTGCACTTACCCCTCAACAATAACTTTCACCTACACAAAGTACTTTCTTCTCCGTAATATGGTTAAGGAAGTGTTGCATGTCTACCAGTGAAAGCAAAAAATAAAGTTCTACCTACTATTCTATTAAAGATCTCTAAAGCGTTGATCCACTCCAAAGCAAGTTAACTAGAATAGCAATGTACTTCCTAATTGAATATTTTCACTTTTCAATTTAATGGACACATGTATTTCTTAGGACAGCATTGAACATTAAATGTTTATTTTTAATACATTTTTATTTATTAAATGCTCTTGGGACAAATGTATCAAATAAAATAGAAGTCTACTTGATTATGCATAATTAAGCGGTTTCAACATGTCTTGGATTCAGCTTCCTTACTCATACAAAGAAAATCGGACTTTTTGTAATGAATAACTCAGATAATGCATATTAACACAGAGCTATTGGCTAGCAGTTAGTGCCCAATCAGTGCTAGTTTGCATGTCTTCCTTTTCTTTTTTTCAATTATTCTCTCTGTATCTCCCTCCTTTCTTGCTTGCTTCTTTCTTCCTTTACTTTCCTACAGATGATTCTTCTCAATTGTGACCATGTTGCAAGATAATTAGTACTTATGATTTCAATGAAATTTGTTCATTCCATTACTATTTTGGAGGGAAAAATCAGTAAGTGTTAACTACTTCAATTATTATCTCCTCATTGTCTTGTAATTATTTACTCTAATGTAGTTATTGCCTAATTTTTTTAGGAAATGTTACCAGCAGTCCTCAGCTAAAATTGTAACACCCATTCAACATGCACTTATTGATCATAAAGCATGTATCAGTCTACTGAGAAACAGAAACTGGTCAAGAGTGCCTGTTAGGGTACAGCAAATGCTGTCATGGAAATGCACTTGAGTTTAATTGGATTTTGAGTAAGGTGATGCCACCCCAGCTCTCCTTTGGTGTACGTTCTGGATAGGTCATTTAAATACCTGTTGTCCTCACGCTAGCCAAAATTCTATTTAGAATTATATACTATCTTATTTCAGTTTAATAAAAGCTGTAGAAGGAATATTGGTCTGCAATGAGATATTGTTTCACTCAAATCTGATGTAAGATAAAATGAAGAATTAGTTTTAAAGAACTAATACTGAGCTAGCAAGCGACAATATTTAAATTTCAGCTCCACCACTTACAAACTAAAGGAATTTTGGAAGTAAATTATTTCTCCAAACTTATTTTTATCCATAAAATAACAGTAGCATCCAGGATCAGATTTATTATGAGAAATGAAGCATTATATTTGCATAAAATTCTTATGACATATTACATACTCCATAAAGATCTATGTCTGTCATCAAATTAGCGTTATTAGCTGGTATGATTACCGCATGCAAATTGGGCAGAGCAGAAAATTTTACTGTCCTCTGTGTCTAGAGCCCAAGCATACTGTCATAGATCACGTTTAGGGAACCCTCACCATGTGCCAGATCCTGTCCTGAATCCTTAGGCAGATCAGCAATGACTGCAGCAGGCACTGTTGCTCCTTCTACCTCACCACAGAGTAGATTAGTTACAAGGAAATCAGGAACAATAGTGAGAACACAGTGTACCCAGTTCTAAAGACACAGAGTGTGTTCATCTCAGTATCATACTGAGTTTCATCAAGTAAAGAAAGGCATCCCATTTTTAGTCAATTTCACATTTTTCTTTGTTCTAGATAACGTATCTTTCTTTATACCTTGGCGCGCAGATGTACATCTTTGACTAATGGCTTCTAATAAAGACATACTTTTTGAGCCAACTTATATCTAACAGACTTTTCCTTTATTTTTTATGTATAAAAGCGACTTGGCTCAATATAAAACAGTTGGGTTAAAATGTTGAAAATCATAGATTCAAAAGTGATACTATAAAGATGAAAATGATCTACTTTTTTTATAAAGCAATGGTAGCAGAGTATTTGTTTCTTTCTTGATAACCTGAATTTCGGCAAAGATAATTATATTTTGTTAAACTCTAGTAATTTAATATTTTTCTAACAGTATATCTATGGTTGATTCTTTTTTGTTTATTCCATTCATTATATGTGTGTGCATACACATGTCCTTTTTATTCAGAAATATATTTCCTTCTCTTTCTATTGATTTCATTTAGCTCTACTTTCTTCAAAAAACAATTAAAATAATAAATACCCTAATATGTTGAGAAAGGCATTACAGAGGTATAACATCATAAACTCAAAATCTCCTCATATTAGAATACAAGTATAGAATTCTTAATTAGTATTCCTTACCTCTTTCTTCCTTTGTTTCTAAAAATGCTCATCTATTTATTTTTTGAATGTCAGAAAATGAGCGTGATCATCCATCCACTGGTACACTCCCCAAATGGGTTCAATAGTTCATTTTGAGCAAGGCTGCCTCCAGGAAATCCATTCTGGTAGCCCTTGAAAACCAATGCTTCAAAGAAGCAATTAGGAAAGAAATTTTAAGCAATCATAAAGTGAATAAAAATGAGAGCACAGTGTATGAAAGCCAGTAGGATGGGGTCAACATTGTGGAATAGTTAGCTCTCATATAAATGAATCTTTGAAAAAAGAAAATATTTGTGATATGACAAAATTAACACTGAGAGGGAACTTTAGAGCAATAAAGGCTTGCAACAATAGAAGAGGAATAGCTCAAAGGAACAACAGAGAAAGACAGGAAACATAAAGCTGTTTTTTTTGAAAAGACAAAAAAAAAATTGACAAACCTAGATGACAGTATTTTCTGAGATATAAGTAGGGAGAAAGATTGAGAGCTACCACCTGCTAGTTCACATTCAAACTTCCCAAAACAGTAAGAGCTGGGCCTGGGGCTACAATATCATCCAGAATGCCCATGTAAGTGGCAGGAACCCAATTGCTTGAGGTATCAAACACAGTGGAGTACTACTCAGCCTTAAAAAGGGATAAAATCTTGAACTTTGACCAACATGGATGGAATTAGAGGCCATATTAAGTGAAACAGGCCAAGCACAGAAAGACAAGTATTGAAGGATCTCCATCAAATATTTAACCTAAAAGTGCTGATCCTGTTTAGAAATTGAGAGTACAAAGGGGCTTACCAGAAACCTGGGAGGGTTGGGGAAGAAGGGAGGTGGAAAAGTTGATTAATACATATTAAATTAAAATTAGATACAGTTAATGAGAACTGGTGTTCTTTTGCACACTATGGTGAATTTAGATCATAATACTATACTATATAATTCTCTTTAAATCCCAGAAGAAATGATATAAACAAATGTTAAATTCTTGAGGAGTGCCCAGCACTGTAGTCTAGTGGGTAAAGTCCTCACCTTGCATGTGCTGGGATCCCATATGGGTGCTGGTTCTAATCCCGGCTACCCCATTTCCCATCCACCTCCCTGCTTGTGGCCCGGGTAAGCGGCCGAGGATGGCCCAAAGTCTTGGGACATTGCGGCAATGTAAGAGACCTGGAAGAAGCTCCTGGCTCCTGGTTTCAGATTGGCATAGCTCTGGCCGTTGCAGCCGTTTGGGGAGTGAATTATTGGATGGAAAATCTTCCTCTCTGTCTCTCCTCCTCTCTGTGTATCTGACTTTCCAATAAAAATTGAATAAATAAATTTTTTAAAAAATTCTCGAACTAGATGCGCTTACCTTTATTGAATAATACATAGATTATACTTATGTAAAAATACCACGGGATATACTCTAATTATATACAATTCCAAGCATATATTTCAGTCAAAGTAAGGATAAAAAGTTAAACCTAGATATTCTGTTTAAACCTAGATATTCTGTGTGTAACAATCAATTTGAAACAATTACTTTTCTCTTTCCTTTTCTGTTTGCACTTGATGTTCATTTAATAAATTCCAAAATAATTTTTTGTTTCTTTGTTGTATCTTTTTTTAAGTGATTTCTCTTTAAGTCTCCATTGTGTGTGTGTTTATGTGTATGTATTAGCCTTTGCTTTCTTGTTATAGTATGAATTCTTGTATTTGGTAATGATTTTTGAAAGTAATTTTTTCCGAATCCTTTAATAAATAATTTTAACTCAACTTCTAACTGTTATATACTAATTTTCTAGGAGACCTTATCATGCTCGTACTGTATCATACTTTCATGTATTACAGAAATTACCAAAACCATAATTTCAAAAACAATGTTGTAATTAGCAGCTGTCTCCTGATTTTTATGGCTTCTTGGATGTTGAAGTTATTCTTTGGTGTTGCAATATTTTGTAGGTTTAATTCTACTTATTCTAGCTATTTATCTTTAAGTACAGAGAGATTGTCCAGAAACCATTGTTATGAAAATCTGCTATTTTCAGCTCCACTCTTAGGGCTGTCATAGTGTTGCTGCAGATATATGAGGATACTTGAAAAAAACGCAGACAAAAAGGATTAATGAGTAAGTTTATTTTGGTGTGAATCTTTTTAGTTCCATGCATATTTTTTTCTATTAACTTTTTGCTGTACCCTCTGTAGATGATTTCAGGGTTTTTTTTTTATTTTTGTATTCCAAAAACATCAATTTAATTTCATCGTTTAATTTCCAAATAGCCTGAAACAGATGTTAGGACTCACACTGCTTCATTTAATGTGAAAATCATGCTATTAAATCCATAGTACCAGCTTAAAGAATCCATGAGAATAAGCATGGTCGAATTAATTAATCATGCATAATGATTCTTTGGACATTTATACTGTATGAGTCTATAATTTCTGGGGGAGGAATATGTCAATTCCATACTCTACTTAGTTTTTTAAATGGAGGATGGACTGACTACTTCTTTTTAGTCTAATTTCTTATGTCTCATAATCTGTTATCCAGCATCTTCTAACTGGTATATACTAATTTTCTAGGAGACCTTATCATGCTCGTACTGTATCATACTTTCATGTATTACAGAAATTACCAAAACCATAATTTCAAAAACAATGTTGTAATTAGCAGCTGTCTCCTGATTTAGGCTGTAAATTCTTCTGCATGCTAACCACTTTGGGTCTTGCTTTCTTAGTGCTTTTCTCAGCTTTTCACGACCTCGAAAGCAAAGGTATGGTTTGCTTTATTTCGGGCCAGTGGCACATTGACAAAAATTGGTTGTTATTCATGCTATTCATTCATTGATCCTCTCTTATCTCTGGTCTCCGTTACGATCACTCTCCCTCCAAGCACAGTCCTTCTAAAGATTCATTTTTGTGCCCTCTTGCAAATTATACAAGAATTTATTCTGTCCCCTACTGTTTTGTTTGGTTTTGTCTTCAGAATTTCATTTGTGGTGCTTCACTCGCACTGCCTGTGTCTTCTCTACAATGTGTCATCTTCAGTGGTGTGAAAGCACTACATTCAGCTAGGTGCACGAGCTACCGATGAAAGTCTTTTATGTTTGACAAAGAATTCCTCCAAAATGGATACTGAGGAGTTGCAATGATGGTCACAGTCTGGGCACCCTCTATTTTGCCCTAGTATTACCGGATTGTTCATCAGGACAAGCATGGAGGTCTGTAATATCTACATTAAGTTAAGGACTTAATTTCCTGTACCACTGCCAAGACCTGGCAGAAATTCAGCTTTTTTATTTTTGTCAATAAAATGAGCAAAAAAATGATGTCAGCATTTTAATGTCCATTTCTGTATATGAATTTGGGCATAATTTTGCTGATGGAAAATGGGTTTTTTTAGGGGGAGAGGAGTGATGTTCTGTTCCATTTGTTGAATGTCTTGCATCTTTTACATATTTTTCAGCTGAGACGTTATCTTTTTCTTGTGGATTAACAGAAATTTTTTGACAATCTATGAAACTTACGAATGTTAATAAAATTAAATTTTGTTTTCCATTCAGGCTTCAGAAAATAAAAGTCTTTAATCCTTACTTCATGAGAATTTAACATTTCTTTGCCTTAATAATTATGTTTTTGGAGTTTTCTTTTAAAATCATGTCCCGTATTCAAATCACAATAGGTTATTCTTAGCTTTATGGTTTTTTCCTCTATAAGATAGCAATTAAGATTGAGGATGCTAAAACCATTATTATTTGGAGATAGTATTGGCTCTTTACTCTTGAACTTGATAAAGTTAGACAATTTAGCATTCTTTTCATTTTCATTCACAACATCTCTACAGCATTACTGCATGGTGCCACATTACTTTAGAAAAATGGGTTTATGGGTTTCTCAAAGTCTGCATTGATACCCTGTTTCTTGAGATGTAATGAATATAGATTAACATGCACCTCTTCTATAGCATAACTAAGTTTTTCATACAGAAGAAACTTCTCCTGCCCATTCCTCCTCAATCTAGCTAATTTGCTATTTTAAGATGTTATGTTTGAAATTATACCTTAAAATATCAACTATCAAAATAAATATCTAATTAAACAAGAAAGAAATACATTTGCAAAAATGAGGCTGCAGAGAATCAAGATGGCTGAATAGGGTAAGGACATGTTTAAACATATGGAGAATCATTAGCCAGGGTGAAGCAGAGAGGACACAGTCCAGGAAATAGGAGAGCTAGACTGATAGACACAAAAAGCAGTGGAGACTATTGTGTGGTGTTGCAGTGACTAAATACCCCAGTGGCAGTCAGCAAGCAGTGATCTGAGCTCCACCAGCGTCCGGACCCACCAGCAGTCAGGTGGAAAGGAGAGTTCACCAGAAGTTCAGGAGGTATAACCAGGTAAAGAATGCCAATCCTGCTGATTTGTTTGATTCAACCAGGAGCAGAGAGAGCAGCAGCAGATCCTAAATAGGCAGTGTGTGAACCGGATGGATCTCACAGCCCAGTCACCCTCCAGAGCTGCACTGGATACCATTTTGTATAAGGAAGCAAAGGCTTTGGGACTGGGCTGTGCATGCACTGAACTGGGGACAAACTCATTTGGCTCAGTGTGTTACAGCGATGTGGCATCCTACAAGTGCCACCCAGAGTAGGTCTGGGTAGCCCCTACACCTAATGGCCAGGAGATCTAGAACTCAACCAGTGGGAACATCAGGTGTCTTTTTGGAAAAAGTGGCAAAGACTTTGAGACTGGAGGTATTGAGAGAAAGGCTGTACAGACAATGGTGCAGCCTAACACTGGATCACAGGAGGTTGAGTGATGAGCCAAGAACTGGGGCTACGAAAACTGTGGTGGAAGTCTAACAAAAGAACCCACACCCGAAACTCACTGGAGGGAGTGGCACAAAAGACTGCAAACAAAGAACTGTGTACAAACTGCGATAAATAAAAAAAAATGTAGACCTGTGAGTGACACAGCTTAGAAGCCTCCCCCAAGGAGAAGAATCTACTAACCAGTAGTACGATGACCAAGACAAAGGTACAATGAGTACTACTAGACTCGCCTGCAAAGGAGCAAAAAGACTTTGCCAACCTCAAAGTTAACTAAGGAATACATCTAGAAAATGGGGGATACAGAATTCAAAACACTTGTTATAAAGCTTCTTAATAATCAAAATTACATAAAGCAGGAGTTTAAGGAATTTAAGGAATATGTCACAAAGGAAATAACAACAACACTGAAACAAAATCAAGACAAATTATTGGGAATGAAGGATGTAATAGAACAAATTAAAAATTCCATGAAAAGTCTCCTTAATAGAATGAAGGAGGCAGAAAAAATAATCTCAGAATTGAAAGATATTTCCAGTCACCGTGGGGAAACAATGAAAAATCTGAAAGCAGAGTTGGGTTAAGTAAAAAATTATTTGAGACTTAAAAGAAACTGTTAAAAGGCCAAATATATGAATTATGGGAGTTCTAGAAGGTGCAGAAAGGGAAGCTGTGTTTAAAAATGTTGATACCTTTGTTATATGTTCATTAGCCTCATGTGGATGAAGGCTCAATATCCTTTTTTCTGCTTCTCCATGTGGTGTACTGTACTCAAGGGGATATATCGTGTAAATGTAATGGAAATTAATATATTCATAGGTAGAAACAAAGAGAAACAAGTTCTCATGCATGCACCACAAGGATGAACTCACACCAAAATGACTGACAATCTCCTACATTATTGGGAGACACTCCAGTGGCAGCATAATGGACTTGCAAAAATTCACAAAAGACACCCATTTAAGACTGGAAGGGAGAATAGGGAACTTGGGGGAGGGGAAAGCGAGACCCCCAAAACCAAATAAACTGTACAAAAAAGCAATAAAAAATGTACTTAATAAAATAAAGGAAAACTCCCCTAACCTGGAGAAAGAATTGGGAAACAACATCCAGGAGGGACACAGAACTCCCAACAGAGTTGACCAAAAGCAATCTTCACCATGACACGTGATAATCAAGCCCTCTTCAGGTGAACATAAGGAAAAGAGCCTTAAATTTGCATGTGAAAAATAATCAATTGACCTGCACAGGAACGGCAGCCAGACTCACAGCTGACCACTCACAGGAAACTCTACAGGCCAGAAAAGAATGGAGTGACATAGTCCAGGTTCTAAAGGGAAAAAAAATTGTCGGCCCAGAATATGTACCCAGCAAAACTTTCCCTTTTCTTTGAAAATGAAATAAAATTCTTCTACAGTAAAGGAAAACTCAAAGAATATGCCTCTTCCAGATCTGCCCTACAAATGATACTTAAGTATGTTCTTTTGACAGAGAGAAGAAATGGCACCCACCAAAACCAAAGGCAAATGTGAAAGCCATCCCAGTAAAGTTACAACAGAATACTAAATCAAATAAGGAACAACCCATTACTAAAATGATAGGGCCAAATTGCCACCTGAATGTTAATGGCTTAATATCATCAATCAAACATCATAGATTAGTAGACTGAATTAAAAAGCAAAACCCATCTATCTGTTGCCTACATGACACAATCTCACCAACAAAGATCGGCAGAAACTGTATCTCATGGATTTTGACATTTTTCTTTTCTTTTTTTTTTTTATTGGAAAGGCAAATATACAGAGAACAGAGACAGAGAGGAAGATCTTCCGTCCGATGATTTACTCCCCAAATGGCTGCAGCAGCTGGTGCTGTGCCAATCCAAAGCCAGGAGCCAGAACTTCCTCCAGGTCTCCCACACGGGTGCAGGATCCCAAGACTTTGGGCCATCCTCGACTGCTTTCCCAGGCCACAAGCAGGGAGCTGGATGGTAAGCAGGGTTGCCGGAATTAGAACCGGTGCTCATATGGGATCCTGGCACATTCAAGGCGAGGACTTTAACCGCTAGGCCACCGCACTGTGCCGTATTTTCATTTTCATTTCTTCAAAACATTTTTTCCTCAAATTCTTCACTGACTGATTGGTCATACTGTAACATCATTTTCTTCAAGAAGGTTCTTGATTTTCTTTTTCATTTCTTCAGTGACATGTTAGTCATTCAGTAGCATGTTATTTAACTTCATGGCATTGTAAGTTTCCATTTTTCTTCCTGTTGTTGATTTTGTTTTATAGCTTTTCATTTAGGGGGATGTATAGTAACTGTGTAATGGAGACTATCATATTCAGATTTGAGGATACAATGCTATTTGCATCTCTACTTCCACATCAAAGATGGACTCCCAGTGAAACTGTTAAATATGTCTTGACAATAGGATGCTGGACTTTCTGCCATTGTCCATGCCTGCAAAGATAGACTTATTACTGTTTCTGAGGAGCTATATTATTGTAATAATGTAGGGAAAATCACTAAAGGGGAGGGGACTGCGGCAGGGTGAAGGGAAACCCCAGAGCGTATGGAGCTGTTATCATAAAATAATCGTAATTTAAAAAATGGGAAAGCATGGTGGCAACAGATACATTTGATATAAAGTTCAAATGAAGCCATAGTATCTTTCTCTCTCTTTCCTGTTACAATCTGACTTTTATTATTCCCCTGTCTCCTGTCTGCTCATTGTGATAATAAAGGGGATTTCCAAATGGCATCAATAGTCCCAAGTAGGAGCCCTTGTGGCAACAGACACCTTCCTGCATTTCCAACATACTGTATCTGAGTGTATTTCAACATGTTCATGGAGAAGTGGGTGTTATGGTACACCAGGTTAAGCTACAAGTTCATATGTTCATATTTGCTGGTTGGAGTCTCAACATCTCTGCTTCTGAACCAGCTTCCTACTAGTGCATTCTGGGAAGTCCTGGATGATGACTCAAATCCTTGGATTCCTGCCACCCACATCAGAGGCTCCTGAGATCAGTTGGCCCTGTCCTGTTGTCATGGGGATTTGGATAAAAACCAGCAGATGAAGGAGTCTCTCTCAATTGCTGTCTTTAAAGTAGATGAAAATAAATGCAAATATTTTAAAAAGAAAATACAGAAATCAAACTGTATCTATGTTTATAAAGCTCATGAAAAGTGTCCATTGTATTTTAATTCCATTTTGCCAAGAAGATTTGTTTTTAATCAATTTTTTGAAAGATAATGTTACATAGAGAAATGTTGCATCTTTCGGCTAACTCCCCAAGTGACCGAAAATGAACAGATAGCTAGATTGGTGTGAAGCCAGGAACTAGGAATATCTCCCAGGTCTCCTATGTGGTTGTCAAGGACCAAGCATTTGGTTCAACATCCACTGCTCTCACAGGTGCATTAGCAAGGAACTGGATTAAAAGCAGAGCAGCCAGAGCTCCAACCACCTCCCACCTGTGAGGCAACTGCAATTGAACCTCATAGCAGTCCATTGGTATCAGCCTCTTTGAGCTGTGCACTTTCCTAAATTGTGAGCGTGGCTTGGAGGGAAAACACCCAGACTGAACACCCCTGAAGACAACATTGAGTGCTCCTGCACAGAAATTGACACCTTTGCATGTTTAAAGTACGTCTTCACAAATACTCCTTTATTCATCTGCATTCTCCCTCCCTTAAAGAAATCTTTGATCTCTCCATGTGTGATTGTCCAGCAGTATGGTTAGCACATAGCAGTCGCTCAGTAAAAGTTTGCTAAGTGAATGAGAGATTGGAAATCTGTCCTGTTACACTTTTCCAATGGAAAAGATACCTAAAAAGAGCCCACTTTGAAAAAGAAGAAATGGTTTAAACTTGCATTAAAGAGCATTACATTAACTAGACTTTTCCACATGTATATCATATATTACCCTATACTGTAATTTCTGCAAAGTATATTAATTCCTTACATTTTGGAAGCAGAATTTTGGGGCTGTCACGGTGAATGTGTCCCAAAGTGTTTCATGGTGTACTTGGGGAAATTAGAATTGCAGCCGTGGATTCTGCATGTTTCAAACAGTGCCAGATGCCATGAAGTCATAGGCAGATGTCTTACATCAACAAAATTATAGTAACAGTTGGGCTTCTTCATATGAATATTTCTGCTTAGAAGGGATAAGTAGCCTAGCTGGCAGTGGAAGCTAAAACCTTCTGTTCAGCTAGGAGGCAGAAATAACGCTGTCGGCCACAATGTTTGCTCAGTTAACATCCTCAACTTGATGCATGCAGAGGTTATGCTTGGTGGAAGTTGGTAGAGAGTGTGCTCACTGTTGATTCTTGGAGGCAGTGGTATTAGCAGGTGCAAGGTCAACTCTGACCTAGTTGAAAGAATTACAGAACCAGACCAAACAGGAGGAGTGTTCCAAGACCAAGGTCAGTCATTTCCCACCAGATTCTACAATCAAAATAGCTTTGATGACACTAGAAAAGAATGTATGACATCACGTAGTCTTGCCTTGATTTAGTTGCAACTTTTTTCAAGTCAATTCACAAAGATACTGTTGTGCTTTGGATATATTTTGCCCTTTGTCCCTGAAACATTCTTTCCTCCCTTGTCCACCTGGAAAACTCCCAGACATCTATCAAATAAAGGCTCATGTTTTATCTCCTCTGTGAAGTATTTCCTAATTTCCCTAGACAGACTTAGATGTTCCTTCTGCACTGAGTCGTACTTAACATTACTCATGTTTTATGAAAGCTGGCATCTAATTATATATTAGTTATTATATATTAATTATAATTGATATTCAACTCCTTACTAGCTAGTGAATGTCTTATGATAATAGGACTTTATTTTTTCATCTGTGCTACAATCCCAGGAACAGGATAAAGATTTAATGAATATTGCTGACTGCATTTATTAATGATTTGACATAGTGCTTTGAAACATTTCAAGTGCTTTCTTATTCATTACCTAATTTAATTACTCCAACAGTGCTTTGTGGGAGACAAAGATACAATTATTCCCACTTTACCAATTGAAAAAACAAAATCATCAAAATTATATATAATTTGCTCATAATCAACACCATGTGGGTGCTAGGATTATACCAGAAAACAGGTAGCCTGACTTTAGACAGTATCCATGGTGACTGTACTACAGAATAAGATCTTTCAATTTTAACTAGGTTGCTAAAATTCCTCTATCTTATGACTGCACTTTACACTGTGGGTTTCAGATCTAGGTATGCATGGCAGAGTTTGCTTGGTTTCCTCTTATGGGTCCTGCTGCCTACACAAAGCCCCATGTCCTAAAATATGTGCCTGTTATTGGCACCACTTCTCTTTCTAAATAAACCTAAGATTCCCCGGTACAGCAGCCCAGGGACCTTTTCATGTCATGGTTGACCCAAATGAATTAATATTTATACTTGTATTATAGGTTAAAGATAATGACTATTAAAACTACTATTGTTGCTTCTGGGTTCTTCCTACATTTCAATTATGACATAAGTATTAACTCACTAGATCATGACAATAAACTCATAACACAGAACCAATAATAATGCCTCCATTTTATAAAAAAAATATATTGGGCTTAGAGAAGTACTATGGTATGCCCAGGTGACACAGCTGATATAATACAATGGGAGTTTTGTTTAAAAGGTGTCTACTTCTTAAAGGATTGCCTTTAACCTTATAGCATTTGCCAGTTTATATAAAAGCAACTATTATACAGAGTTATCAAACAAGAGTGTGTAGAACATGACTGGGGGAAAAGGTGGTATCATACACTTATCACTTGATGTATGAGATACTCAGTAAAAATTGTGAATATAATGTTTTTATGCTGAGACTCTGATTGAGTTAGCTTTATAAAGTTGAGAATGCTTATATGTCTCCATTACATATCCTGAAGGGAAGTATTTGTACTGAGTATTTCAAAGCACTCTATATTTTTTAAGATCATGAAAATGTTATCCACCTGGCTTAGTGAAGGATTTGATAGGAAATATGGTTGCCTTCCCATGGATATACCTAATTCTTTTTATTAGCATTAATTAAGAACTTCTTGCATATAAATGCAAGCTTTAAATAATAACTATAAAATGCAAATGAACAGAAAAATGTGAATTTTTTTTTACATGTGATATTTGTATCACATGTGACACATTGATACTTGTGTCAAGATTTTGCATGAAGCCCAAAATTCCAAACATGACTGTCAAGGCTTTTGATCTCTAAGTTCCTCTCCTCTCATATCCTCCGTTTGTCCTCGCCTTCTCACAAATGCCACTTACCCACTTATGTCCAGGATCTTGTATTTGTTGTTCATTCTTGCTTTCCCATTGTCCCCTTCTACGGACACATCATATTCTGAGGTTTAAAAAATTCCAGGACTCTCTCCCCTGACTCCTTATTGCAATTTTGCTGCTTTATTTCTTGTTTCCATTGCTACCCTGCTCTCCTTCCCACTAATCACAGCCCCCCATAAGAACAGTGTTCATCTTCTGATATTTTTTAATCTGTCTTCTCTACAATAAGCACTCAAGGAGTATTGCATAAATTAAAGAATAAAGGCATTCCTGTAATAAAATCAGAATTGTCCAGGGCTATTACCAATGCAGGCAATTCTAAGGAAAAATGTCCTGACTTAGTGAACCAGTTTGGCATGTGGAATCAGGTGTGTCCTGGCTTTGGGTTGGTTCCAGTTGCCATGCCCATTGCATCAACTATAATGCACAGGACGATACCCAATATAAAGCCTGACTCAAGCTAAGTTTTGAAAAAAAGTTATTGTTTAAGACCACAAGCAACGATAGATATCTGAAGAGTAGGATCAAGTAGTTCATCATGTTAACATCTTACATTTTAGATACTACTGTAATATGAGCTTCACCCACAGTGCTATTTGCTGTGATTACTGGCTGAGTTTCTGTAGCAATTAAGAAGAGAGGTATATCTCTAAGACATGGCAAGTTCAGTTCCCGACAACCCCAATAAAGTTAACATTGCAAAAAAATGAAGAACATATTTTATGTTTTCGTTTTCCAGGGCATATAAATATAACATTTATGCTCTTCCGTATTCTGGCAGAAATATAACAGCATTATTCAAAGAAAAAGGACAGCCTTCATGCAAAATACAAGATCAATAGCCCTTTTATTATGTTTTTTGCTACATCCCATGGGTTTGATATTTTTGTTTTATTTTCATTTGTAAAAAATTACTTTTTCCTTATTAATTTCATCACTGTCTCATAGGTCACATAGTAGCATCATTTGTTTCAAGAAGGTTTTTGCTTTTCTTTTAATTTCTTCAGTGGCACATTGGTCATTCATTAGCATGCTATTTAACTTCATGTTATTCTAAGTTTTCTATTATTTTCCTGATGTTGATTTTGTTTTGTTGCTTTTCATTTAACAGGATATAGAGTAGCTGTGTAATAGAGACTTTCATATCCACATGTAAAGATACAATGCAGTATGCAGCTTTACTTCCAGATCAAAGGTAGACTCCCAATGCAACTGTTAAATATATCTTGACAATACTCTGCTGGACTCTTTGCCATTGTCCATACCTACAATGTCAGAATACACTTAAATAGAGGAAGGATGGACTTATGACTGATTATGAAGGCCGAAACTATTATAAAAAATATAGGGGAACTCAGTGGGGGGAGGAGGAGATTTAGGGAGGAGACAAGAGAAATCCTAGAGTCTATGAAACTGTATCATAAAATAATAAAATAAGTAATTTTTTAAAGTATTGTGAGACCCTAATTTTAAAATACAGGAAAATGATGCTTAGGATCATCTGAGCCTTCAGCCACTCAGAGCCTTTGCTGATGAAGTTCTTAATTTCATGGCTGCTGACTGTTCAGGGTGGTGGTTCCTGAAGAGTGGGACAGCTGTGGCGAATCTTAAAATGAGGGGTTTACCACAGTGATTGACTTCTGCTTTTCTGAAGGTTCCTTTGTAGCATGCAATGCTATTTGGGAGTGTTTTACCCACAGTGGGACTTCTTTCACAATTGGAGTCAGTCATCTCAAATCCTGCTGTTGCTTTACCAAGTAAGTTTGTGTGAAACCATAAATATCCTGTTGTCATTTCAATGCTATCCCCCTCACCCTCACCAGGAGGACCTTCCTCCTTGCTCGACCACTTTACTCCTGTGCCCATTAATAGTACTTTGAGACTGCAGCAATTCAGGTACATGTTCAGGCCCTGTTTTTAGTTCTCTTACTATTTCCACCACATCTGAACTTACTTGTTCTGCATATATATTGAACCTCTTAACCTCAGCCATGAGGCTTGGAATCAGCCTCTTCCAAACCCTAGTTATTTATTTATTTTTTTGATATTTTGATCTCTCATGCATTATAAACTTCCTCACTGATATCCAGAACAGTGTATCCTTTCCAGAAGAAATCCATCAATCTACTGCAGCTGTATCCTCATATTTTTCTTAAATAAAACTTGAAAGTTGAAATCACTTCTTGACACTGTGTTCACAGGCATAAATGCTGCATTCATCTCATTGTACATTGGCACCAGAGCTCGTGGGTGGCCAGGTGCCTTGTCAGTAAGCTTTAATGCTTTGAAAGGAATCTCTTGAGCAGTAGGTCTCAATCATGGGCTGAAACCATGATTCAGTAACCCATGTTGTAAACGGATGTTCTGTCATCCCGGCTTTGTTCTTCCATTTATAATGCACAGGATTCATCTAGCATCATTCCGAAAAGACTTTTGCAATGTACGTGAGCAACAACTTCTGCTTATAGTCACTTGTTGTCTAGCTTTCGATTAAACAACCAATCTGATCCTTAAGACTTGGAGGATAGACATTGGCTTCTCTCCAGCTATGAGAGGCCCACATGGCATCTTATTTTCAAACATGAAAGGCTGTTTTGTAAAAATTTTAAATCTACTGTTTTATGAAGTCACCTTCATCACTTTTCTTAGCTAAATCTTCTAGAAGACATGCTGTGGCTTTTAAAGCATCACTTGCAGATTCACCTTACCTTCTATGTTATGAAAAATGACTCTTACCTTAGCCCTCAGGATCCAACCTCTGTTCACCTCAAACTATCTTGAGCAGGCACCTCTCTTAGCCTTCATAAAATTGGGAAGAGTTAGGGTCTGTCTTAAGATTAGGTATTAGCTTAGGTGAATGCTGTGGCTAGTTTGTTCTTCCCTCAGACTTCCAAAATTTTAGCCATGGCATCAATAAAGTTGTTTTGATTCCTTAATGTTTATGTGTTCATTAAAGTAGCACTTTTTATTTCCTTTGCATTTGCATTTGTAACTGTGTAGATTTTTTTGTGTCCATGCCTATAATTAGGTCACTTGGTTCCCCACACACATTTCTACATTAGTTGTCCACATACATTTCTCCGTAAGCTTAAGCATGTCTAGATACTAATTTAAAGCAAGAGCCACTAGATTCTTCCCCTAACTTTAACACTTAGAAGGCATTGTAGAATTATTAATTGTCCTCATCGCAATTTAGTTGTTTCTCAGAGAATAGGAAGGCTGGAGAAAAGAGTAACAGGGCAATTCTTGGTCATTTCTGTCAGCTTCTGTGGTAATACATCACGGTATTCCAAAACAACCGCTATGGTAACATCAAATGAAAATGACCACATGTAACTGTAATTGATATCATAATATGAAAAGTTAGGAAATATGAAAATTACCAAAATGTGCCACAAGGATATAAATGAGCACATGATTTTGGAAAAATTGCACCTAAAATGCTGATTCAACATAGCATACCCAAAATTCTTAATTTAAAAAAGCATAGAATCTTTGAAGAACAAAAAATCAAAGAGTAATAAACCAAAATGAGCATGTAAATGCTTCTCTAGTCATGTCTAGGAGATGAGAATAGGAGAGACTTTTCTCTTCAGTGAATATACTATTAAAGAAAACAATTTTTGGTGGGTCCAATGCAATGGCCTACTGTCTAAATCCTCACCTTGCATTTACATGGAATCCATATAGGCACCAGTTCATGTCCCAGCTGCCCTGCTTCCCATCCAACTTCCTGCTGTGGTCTGGGAAAACAGTAGAGGATGGCCCAAAGCATTGGGATCCTGCATCTACATGAGCAACCTAGAGGAAGCTCCTGGCTCTAGCTTGGATTGCTCAGCTCTGGCCATTGAGGCCACTTGGGTAATGAACCAGCAGGTAGAAAATCTTTTGCTTTTTCTCTCCTTCTCTCTATAAGTCTGCCTTTCCAATAAAAATAAATAAATCGATTAAAAAATTTCCTAGAAATAAACTAGGCTTCCTATCATACATCTTTCTCTTATTCTCTGTCTCTTGGAAAAATCATAATCCCTGAGTATTAAATCAATCACTGATGTTGAAAATGAATTGGTTATGAATCATTTTCTGGGCCTGTTCCTAGAGTATCATGTTCCTAATTCAAAAGGGCCATTTACAAAAACAAAAGATCTGTAACTGTCATTTACTCAAAACTACATCAGCATTGTTTCATACTGCTTGAATTTTTTTTAATGAGTCACTTTTTAATCGGATGATCATCTGGAAGGGAAGTAGGCATTATCCTTATGAGTAAGAAGTGCAGGAGCACCCATGACTCCATACCTTTTTAGTTATTCTCAATCAAGTGAGAAGCAGGACCTAGGGAAAAGCATGATGTAGAGATCCACACACATGCGCTTCCTCTTCTTGGGTTTACAAACTCTGGCACTACTGTTCTTTTATAAGAACACATTTAACACCAGAATAGAGGGACCATGACTGGTCACATGGGGTGCTTGAATTTAAACAATGATTAAAGTTTCATTTGAGGGGAAATTGATCAGTGGTACATTTTATGGGGCTTAAAACTAATGGTGTTTGCATGCTCTAGTTTTATTTTTAATCACTTCATGGTGATCTTCTGGATATCTCAATATACACTTAGATTCATATGGCCTTCTTTTTCTGAGAATACTTTTACCCCCGCTCCCTTTTGGACTGTAGCATTCCTTTCTGTTTTGTCCTCCATATGTCCTCATAAATATAATTCTGGTTCTGGAATTCAGTCAGCACTTCCCAGCACTTGCATACTCAGCATTAAGCCACTCAGATATGAGATCATGTGAGCTCTGTGCCATTTAATCACTTTATTTTTCTTTAACAAAACAGTATTGAGTACCTACTACGTGTGAGCCTCTGCCAGGTGCTTAGCTCTAGTTGAGATGTGAGAGTACTTCAAAAAGACCCCTTGCACACATCTTGTCTTTAAAGAGTTTATTATAGCATCATGAGTAGAACTGACTATAGATAAAGGAATAATGTGATAAATGCAAATTGTATGGTGCCAAAAAAATAAGTGCTAAAGACAGTGAATTAATCAGTAGTTGCTTGCATGGTGGAGAAAAACTTCAAGAAGAAATACTTGTGCTAAGACTGAGGGTGGACAGGGCTTGATTTTAACTGAGCAGAGAGAGTCAGCATTTTAAAAACAGAACAGAAAGAAAAAATTAGAGAAGGTGTTTAGGAAATACTGAATATAGACAGGGCTAGAAGGAGGTGAAGATCCCTGCTACGGAATGATACATTCCCAGCTTGGAAACCAGATTACAGAAGGATGCTCCATTTTTAAAAAATGAATGTTTCACTGAACAAATAGGGAACTACAGTAAATTTGGACTATATTTAGGTAATAAAGCGGTAAATATGATGTCTAAGATCCTTGTGTATGTGAAGACCCAGCCAGGAAAGAGAGTCAAGTCTAGAGGTTCCTGATCCACTGTAGCTGTATCAAAGAAAACCAATAGTTAAAACAAACAGTGGTAAAGGTAGAGACAACTCAGGGAGAACCACGAAGGAAAGGACAGGCAGGACTTAAACTGGCTGTTGCTATTACTGGGTTAACTTCATTTCCATTAACAAGGTACAGATACATAGGAAGGTGCCAAAGTAGTTCCCAAACTTGGATGCATGTTTGAATTAATTATAGAGATTTCCTAAAGATTAAAAATTATGTTTCACTGTTAAAAAAGTGAAGAGACAATGTAGAGAATAGGAAACAATATATGCAGATTGTATAACTGTCAAAGGGTTAATAACTAGAATATAGAAGGAGCTCTAACAAGTCAGTGGCAAAGCAATGAATAACTCAATTTAAACACAGGCATCAGATCTAAACATATTCCTCAAAGGAAGACATGCAAATGGTCAACAGACACATGAAAGAATACTCAACATGGCTAACTATCAGGAAAATGTGACTCAAACGCCAGTGAAGTAGCACCACACTCCAATTAGGTTGACTATTGTCAAAAACTCAAAAGATAACAATAGCAAGGAGAATGTGGAACAATGAGAATTCTTGCACATGCTTGGGAGGAGCGTAAATTAGTACAACCCTGTGAAATACAGGATGGAGTTGCTTCAGAAAAACTAAAAGCAGAGCTGTTGCAGGACCCAGCAATCCCATTCCTAGGTAGACATCCAAGAGAAATGAAATCAGATCTTTGAAAACACATCTATTCTCTCAGGTTTATGGTTTTTAAAATAACCATTTGGGCTCCATCCAAATAACTGGGCTTGAGTAGGGGCCTGGGCATTGGTAACTTGCAAAAGCGAACTGCATCAATTTTTAAGAACCATTGAGGTAGATGACAGACGGTGGATTCAGTTTTTGTGAGAATCATCCTTAGTGGAGGATATATTTTGTCAGAATTTTTTAGAGGATGAGAGGCAGGGACAGAATGAAAGAAATGTTCTGCTTCTGTCATGGTTGGTGGAGTTCCGGAACTTGATAGCTGCTCCCCTATTGTGAAGCATGTTACACAACACCAATCCTTGATCCTGATTTACAAAAAACAATGCAACTCAAGCAGTGTGATGTTATATTTCAAAGAAACTTGCTCACTAGCCACTTCCATATTCTAAAATTGTAAAATACTTTATCACTTTGAAGATGGCTCATTTGCTCCTGCTTTAAAAAAAAACAAATTTGTTTCAAGGGGAAAAAAAGTACAAAATTGTAGTCATCAGAAGCATTAAACATCTATAACTTTGAGTATCTTTCCAAAATATAAGGGTTTTCTTTTTCTTTTTTTTTTTTCTCTTCAAGAAAAGTCATCTCCTGCTTTATTTGGGTAAATGTCACGAGGTGACAGACTTTATTCATAGCTGTTGCCCTGCATAAATGCTTTATTCTTCAAGAACAACATTTCTAATCAAGAGCTTTATCCACATCACCCACACTCCCCTCCTCCACTCCGTTCACTCTAGGAGGTCAACACCTTATGTTTCTCACATTGTAATTTATTGCTGTTGGAAAGATTGAGTATTTGTATAGGATTTCCACCATAATTCAGCTTTGTTGCAAAGTCTTACCAAGTATAACTTCCTAAGAATGCTTTCTCAAGAATACTTGATGGATTTCAAAAATGGTCAGATATATTTGGACTCAGCAAATGGATATAAGTATAAATAGTATAGAGACAGATTTAATGTAAAATAAGGTGTGTATGTGTGTGTGTGTGTGTGTGTGTGCATAAAAATGCAAATGGATGCTATATGTAAGTCTAAGGCATGAGTTTCTTTTTTTTTTTTTTGGTAAAGGCCAGCTACATTTGACATAATTTAATGAGTTAGCACTATATATGTTACAGAAGTTAGAAGTGTGTGAAAGACATCTTATGAAAAAGCGCATATTTCTAATTTCACGTGTTTAGAATATCAAAGACTTTCTTGTTGTTTTGCTGGTGTTTTGAAAATAATAAAAAGCAGAAAGAACCTCTCGGAGGAAGCCTGACACAGTGAAAGACTCAAGGGAAGTTTATGATCAAGAGCACAGGGCACAGGGACTCTGGAAAGGGCATTCCATCCCCTTGTGAGCCGAACATTGATTCTGCTGATTGTCTTCCAAATGAGCACTCTCCCTGTCCTTTGCCAACCATCTACGGCAGCAATACTTGCATAAGTGAGTCTGAGATCTTGCACCTCTATGTACAAAGGGGTCCCTCTGAGTAGCACTTTATCTGCTCATCCAGGCTGGTGGCATCTCAAGATCGCCAGTTAAGAAATCCTCTATCTCCTATCTCCAAGAATCCATACTCACCTGTCCTTTCAAAGCTGGCCCACAACGGGTTTAAATAAACCTAGCCCACTTTTTCTTATTCTGATCTCAGTGGAGCGGAAGTGCAACTGGCCTACATTTTGCTAATAATAGCTCATCTTCGCATTGCTGAAGAGTTGCTATGTCCTCCTTCAGCCATCTTTTTGCCACCTTTATCAAGGTTCATCTCCAATAATGTATGGCTCTTTGCTTAAAAGCTGCCTAATTGGGTCCAGTGCAATAGGCTAGTGGTTAAATTCTCGCTTTGCACGGGTTGGATTCCACATGGGCACCAGCTCATATCGTGGCTGCTGCTCCTCCTCCCATCTAGCTCCCTGCCTGTGGCCTGGGAAAGCAGCAGAGGATGGACCAAAACCTTGGTACCCTGCACTGGCATGGAAGACCGGGAAGAAGTTCCTGGCTCCTGGCTTCGCATAGGCTCAGTTCCAGCCATTTTGGCCTCTTGGGGAGTGAACCAGCAGACAGAAATATTTTTCTGTGTCTCTCATTCTCTCTGTAAATTTGCTTTTCCAAATAAATTAAATAAATTAAAAAAAACTGGGCCCGGCGTGATAGCATAGCAGTTAAAGTCCTCGCCTTGAACATGCCCAGGATCCCATATGGGCACCGGTTCTAATCCCGGCAGCTCCACTTCCCATCCAGTTCCCTGCTTGTGGCCTGGGAAAGCAGTCGAGGACGGCCCAAAGCTTTGAGACCCTGCACCCATGTGGGAGACCTAGAAAGAAGTTCCTGGCTCCTGGCTCCTGGCTCCTGGCTTCAGCTCGGCGCAGCACCAGCCGTTGTGGCCACTTGGGGAGTGAATAATCGAACGGAATATCTTCCTCTCTGTGTATCTGACTTTGCAATAAAAAAACAAATAAATCTTTAAAAAAATCTGCCTAATTTTGCGATAGCCTTTAAAAACACAATGCAGAGTGAACATAAGCTTTTCATCACAATCCAGAACATGCATCTGAATTATATTGTGTACCTTTGGAGCGATCCTTTAAGATTTTCCCACTGATTACCATATAACTTTCTATTGCTTATCTATTTCTTTAATGTGATCTTTAATGCAGCTCCTCGAGTCTGTTGTTTATCTGCATTGTGTAGTTAAAAACAAAGCAAAGCAAAAAGCATGAGCAGTTAAGCAAATGTTGAAGAACGATCCTTGAAACAAGGATCTTTTCCCACATTAATTCGTATGTTGGTTTCCAAACTCTGTTACCTTCAATTGGACCAGTTCTTCACAGCTCAAGTTTACCATGCATGCTCTTCATCTAAGCAGTTTTCACTTCTCAGTTTCCATAGCCCTTCCTCTGGCCCAGACCTTTCTGAAACTCTCACATCTGGCTCACACATTTGCACACAAGTGCCATGGGAGATGACTTAGTCATTGCTATCAAGAATTCCTGTAGTATTCTGCACTTCTACTCTGTTAACCAAAAGCACACATTTTATCTTAAAAAAAAAAAAAAGGAAAAAGCTATCCTAAAATACCACTCATTGTGTATATTGTAAAATACACTAAATGAAAGGATCAAATGCCTATTTCTGAGTTTGCAAATACTGTACTACAGAAGGTATTCATAACATGTGTGTGTTAGAATGGAAGCCGATAAAAGTTCAGTTGATTAGTTTTTGCTTACACTTTTATTATTTCTATAAATCTTGGGATTTCCCATCAAAATTAATGCTTTTTTAATTCTTTACGCTTTGCTTCCTCCAAACCTTTCTGTTATTTTTTTCTATCATATTATTGCTTCAACATTTAATTTTCTACAAAAATCTTAATTTTTCAACCTCTTTGATCCCCAAATGAGGAACAAAGTACTTCTGTTTTCTAAACATACTTTCTGCCTTCAAATGGCATGATTGCTTCCCTGCAACTGATGCATTGTTCACTTGCATCTCCTTGGATCACAGAATCTCCACTGTCACCAATTACTTATCCTGAAACTAGGCAGGATCACATAGCACCATCACTCCATTCTCACAGGTTTGAAACAGTGCATTAGTATGCATATGTTAAATATGTTAAATATGCAAAATAAGAATATACTAATATACATACATTAAATGTCAGCCCCAAATTTATATTTCTTTTTAGTTGGTAGCTTTAAAATTAAAGATAAGGGGTCTGACATGGTAGCCTAGTGACTGAGGTCCTTGCCTTGCACACACCAGGATACCATATGGGAGCCAGTTTGTGTCCCAGCAGCCCTACTTCCCATCCAGCTCCCTGCTTGTGGCCTGGGAAAGCAGTCGAAGACGTTCCAAAGCCATGGGACTCTGCACCCACCTGGGAGACTCAGAAGAAGCTCCTGGTTCCTGGCTTCGGACTGGCTCAGTTCTGGCCATTGGAGTCACTTGGGGAGTGAATCATCAGATGGAAGATCTTTCTCTCTGTCTCTCCTTCTCTCTCTCTCTCTCTCTCTCTCTCTGTATATATATATATATATATCTTACATTGCAATAAAAATAAGTAAATAAATCTTTAAATTTTTAGAAATGTAGTTACTTAAGTACTGAAATATTTTGCTGTGTGCTCAAATTCCAAGATGGCAGAAGTATGAGGAAAAAATTATCAATTTATTTGTTCCACATAAATGTATTAGAGGTCGGTGCTTAGTGTATAGAAGTACAGTTCTTGAGCATCTGAAGGTCACCTTTTAGTAGGAAAAGCAGGAAAATTTGAAAAAGAGTGTATAGATTTTGTATTTATATTTGAATAGTTTCATATATATCACTTTAATATTCAATATATATTGAATGTGACATATACATAAAATTTTTTAAATTACCTGCCCATTAAAATATTTCTCTTTTTAGGAACTTTATTTTGTATAGATATAAAAATATACACACACATATATTTTATGTGTTACAATAAGTAAAAACAAGGTTAACACAGCTGAGCAAGTGAAGAGTACTTTTTAATGTACATGTTTTATAAATATATATGCAGGCTTGGCGGCGTGGCCTAGTGGCTAAGGTCCTCGCCTTGATCCCATATGGCCGCTGGTTCTAATCCCGGCAGCTCCACTTCCTCTCTGTCTCTCCTCCTCTCAGTATATTTGACTTTGTAATAAAAATAAAATAAATCTTAAAAAAAATTAAAAAATAAAATAAATAAATATATATGCTTATTTACGTATATGTAAATACACTTATGTAGTCATGATGACATGGCCTTTCCTAACTCATTTGAGCAGAGACCAGAAAATGAAGTAAGGAATGTGAAAGCGAGATAAAGTGTATCCTGATAGATCTTCATGATCTATTTCTAGTGGAATGAAAATTCATTTGAGAATTTGAGCAAGTATAGTGCACAAAGTGTAGGTGGCAAGTGTAGGGCCGACAGACCAAGGACTCTTGCTATTGTCCACACAGTACATGAGGATGACTTGAATAGTGGGTGTTGTGATGAAAGCACTGGAAAGCTATAGAACCTGGATACATTATGAAAGTAGAACAAATGGCATTCTCTCAATCACCTGAATAATGAATGAGGAAAGTTAGGGTCAAGGATGATTTCATGATTTCTTGCCTGAGCAATTGGATGGTTTTATTTATCGTATTAAAGAAGATAGAGCTAGAAAATGGTAAGTAGGAGATCAAGAATTTGATTGAAAATAGGCTGGATTTGTTCTACTAGGGAACAAAGTAGGTATATATCAAATACCTGGTCAGCTCCATGAATCTAGGTTGTAGTGAAAACTGCAGTGCTTAAAGTTCACATTGGATCTCAAGGAGATAACCTAAGCTAAGGAGAGAAGAAAAGGGAATAAAGGTTGAGTTCAGACACAATCCTCATTTATAGAAGAAGATCCAACAGCAGTAATGAAGAAAGAGTGGCTCATATGGTGTGAAAAACTAGGGGGGTGTGGTAAGCCATAAGACCATGGAAAAGTGTACAACAACACTTTTCTTTCAGTGACTCTTTCTTGCTCTGTTGTTTACTCCTCTCATACACACAAAACATATGCATGCACACAGCACACTGTTTTCCTAAAGAAGGGTTTAACATAACAATAAAAATCTTCAGCCTTAAAGAATGGCATTGTCCACCTTGTAGAAGACTCTTCGTTTACTCAAAGATCTCTAAAATATTTTCTTTAAATAATACATTCTCCTTTCCAAATGATTCAATTATCAAAACTTTCTGAAGTAATTCTCCATGGAAAAGAAAATTGGCACTGTGAAAATGTCTTGTAGAGTATTTGTAGTGGTCAGAAAAAGACAATAAAATCTGAACAAGCAGAGTAAGTAGTTTTGGGTTGTAGCCTTGACTCTGACACTAACTTCAACAACTCAACTAACCTTTCTGGCCTTGCTTTTCTCATTTCTAAAATGTTCAGCATGGGAAAAGAATAGCTCTTACATTTATTCCAGTACTAAAAAGACATCATTCTTTTGATAGCTTCAAATGAATGCATAGGACTCTGAAAAGTTCTACCTATGGAAAATGCCCACTTTAGTATACATTGTGTCCCATATATTTTGTGTAATGTAGTATATGATATTGTGACACCTGAAAATATGTTTTCATTACAAAAAGAGTTCTGCTGTGTGGGCAAGCCTAGTTGGCCCAGTGTAATGCAAACTTGTTTGATAAACTACATTGTACATTTTTTTTTCTCCAGAAGGTGACTGAATTGGTGCACATAAACAGATGGTCTTGCCCCACAGCTTTCTTCTCAACTGGACTCACACACCCTTCCCCATATGTTCCTAAATTAACATGTTAGATGGCAATTGTAAGGAATATGTTAGAGAATTTTAACTTTGTATTTAGAATTTTGCCCTTGCATTTTTTCCCTACCTATCTTCTAATCAAGCATAATGCCTACATTAATCCAGATTTGAGAAAACAGCAGGCAGTAGGTAGAGATACTTAGTAAGGCCCTTCTCCTACCCATCTAGTGAGAACATGGACAATATTAGAAACGAGCACATTTAGATTTGCATCCCATTAGCAAGTTCACATAAGCCAAGTCTTTTAATTCCTGTGATCCTCCATTTTCTCACTGTAAAATGGATATTCCAACACCCAAGTTTTAGAATAGTCAGAAAGATTGACAGGTTAACATGGGCAAAGCACCTGACATAGTGTTTTCAAATGTTCTGGATAATAAATACTTGTTCCTATACTCTGTTCCATAACCACCTTCTGTTCTAGAAGTCACTGAAATGCCAAACAAAAGAGAGGTGGACATAGAGAAATTCTGTTCATCTTCTGGATAACCATTTTCATTTAGTTCATGGCTGTACTCAAAAATAAGATTTAAATTGCACCAATTTTATGCTACAGTTCAGAATATCAAAACATAGATGACAACCATCCTACAATGTTTATACTTTGTTGTGCTAAATATTTAGATAGACATAGTATTTTCAGAAGCAGTTGAATTCTTAAAGACTATTAAAGAAAAATTAAGCATTTTCTGAAGGCACAATAATGTTATAATGAGTACCATACCTCTTGCATTTGTGACCTAGCAAGTTTAAATTTGTAACCTCAGCATCATATTAGCAAGGTATTTTGCATTTGAAATCTGTTGCATGATTTCAAAACTTAGCAAGTTCCTAGGGACCTTTTCAAGGGCGTTATGTAAATGGAAGTGATTATTATTTATGACTAATCCAGCTGCATTTTTGCTGTTTCTCTTACTAAGGCTTTTCATGCAGATTAAGCTGAACCAAGCAGTAGAGTTGACAGGGTCTTCATATAAATAAAAGAAAGTGTTTTTTTTAGGTGAAATGTTATTTTAAAAATAATAGTCTAACATTCAAGATCATAAATTTCTTCCACCCATCTTTGTACTAATTAGATTTATTTCATGCTTGAACTAAGTTTTAACATACCATTTTAACAACAGCGTTCAAATTGCAATAAAAAAAACCCTGGACATACTTTTCCAGGCAAATGTTATGTGGCTGGAATTGCTTTATCATATAAAACTGTTCTATCCCTGATATCCCAGAATTATTTTCCCATCTATGTTTTGTTGTTATTCCTAAATGACTCTAACAGGAATTGTAGGGTTATTAAAATTTATTCCTCAGATCCTACAAATAAGATATGCCATGTTATGTAATTTAATTTTTGTGATACTTGAGTGGTGCTGTAAAATATGAATTAAAATATATCCCACAATTAAAATTAAGAAAACATGTATTATTTCATTCTGTAATGAAAGTGAGACGCACCAATGATAGTTAGTAAGGCAATTGAAGACAAAGACTCTGGTTTTATGATTTGGGTTTAATGTACTAGTACATAATACTGAATCACATAACGTACCTCACCCAAATGGTAGTAGAAATATCAACAATTCATAACATGTCAGTGAGGATCACATGAGTTAATGCAAGCTGAATACTCAGTGATGTTCAGCACAATACTATCATTTCATAAATATGAGCAATCATTACTGTTGACACTACTTTGCCAAAGATGTGTTTGTTATTGCCTGTCATAGTCCTCACCTCTTGAAATTCATGGAAGGAATAGAGAACACTTACATCAAACAGACTCAGACTTAATTATTTACTGAGATAATAAAACACAAATAAAACAACAAAAACACAGAACTCCAGGAGTTCCATCTGGCCCCTCAGAAGAATCTCTTTCTAATGCAAAGGCACTGTAATGTCCTTGTACCAAAGCAAGATGAATGTCCTTGTAGGTTACTTTTTCTGAAGCTAAGCCCAAGATGTAGAACTTACCATAGTGATTTCAAAAATAAAATGTAGCCAGATGTAAACTAGGGAACAGCAGAAGAGAAAGCCAGAAATAGTGTAAGAGAGAACATTTAGAGAGAGACAAAGAAATGTACAGGAGTCACTAAAAGGAAGGAGAGGGAGAAAGAGAGACAAAAGAAGAGACAGAAAGTAAGGCAGAAACAGGGAATAGAAGCAAAGAGTCTTAAAAAAAGACAGAGACCGAAGGAGAAGAGAGAGATGAAGAGGCAAGGTGGAGACAAAGAAAGAGATGGGCCCTATAAGGACCTGCGTGATACAACATTTCTCCTGGCTCCTAGAAGGAAGCAGACTGGAAATCTCTTTAACATTTGACTTCCAAGAAAGACAAAAGAAAAACAAAATCACCAGTCTTGGTGCTGGACATGTAAACCATGTACGAATTAACTATTGTTTATTCTACAAAACTTAGCATGGCTTCAAAGGAAACTCCGAAGTGCCCTAATTGAGAAGAATGTTTTGCAGGAATTTGAAATCTTAATGTGAGCTTTATCAGTCTATAATAATTTTACCATCCTATTTGACACAGGGATCCTGAAAAGACTAAATTTTTACCTGGATTTAGAGGAAGAAAGGAAGATGTGTTGCAGCTGGCTAGAGCAGTATGCACAGAAATGGTGTGTTCTTTGTGGGGATGCCCTGCAGGTGGGATAGGGAAATCTCTCCTCCAGGTCATCAGTGCTAACACTGGAAAGGTGGAGAGAAGTAAGCTACTGGAAGTCTTGAATACCACAGTATCGATCATGGATCTGAAACTATCACCAATGAGGAATTGATTGTGTCTTTGTGCAAGGGAGCATCGTAATGAAAACCATACCTTTGTTGGATTGTACCGAGCAGAATGGAGTGTTGTGCATGGGCAGGTGTGAAGTAATGAAGTGTTGACAGTAGTGGAAATGAAGAGCAGGGAAAGAATTTGAAATGCCACAAGGTGAAAATGAAAGAGAAGGAAAAGTAAAAGGGGAAGAACTGGGCTTGGACACTGATCTGAGACAAGCAGGGAGTTCAGGAAGGAAAGGCTTTCTTTTTTTAAACTGTCTTTGAGGAAATATTTATAATAAAAGTGAGGCCCAGCATCCAAATATACAAGCTGACCAAGGACAAGGAAAGGAAGGAAATCAGAGTCACCCAAAGTTGCCTTTACATTTTTTAATAAAAATTTGCTTTAACTTTGAAATATTGTGATCCTGTTTAATCAAATTGGAGGGCATTTATTAACAGTGATGGAATTTTTTGCCCTGCCTTGCCTTCTCTTGGTGTTAATCCATAACTGCTGCTATTTTAATTTCTCTTTGAACAGAATTTGTTTCTTGCCATGTTTAGTAAAGTGTTTGATCTCAGCACTGACAACATTCCTGGGTTGCTGATGGAGGTTGTTTAATTTTTCTCTCTCCTGTGTCCCAATCAAATTTTAATGACTCTGTCACCAACCAAGTAAAACAGGAACACCTCAGCACAAAAATAGGAAGCCGAGGGAGGGGCAAGAAGGGGAAGATGTCATAACACGTTCCTTCTATGCTGGATTAATGAAACAGTTTACAACTGATCAGTGCAGAATTAAATATATTGTTACAATAGTTAGGTAAAGTGGACAACAGACTCTCGTTATAGCAAATGATCAACACGATGCCAGCAACTTAAGAATTTAAAAAACCTTTGAAAAAGTTCTATTTTTGCTGCATGTTTGCCCAATCTGTTTCATCTAGTTTTACTCATTAACAGCAGTCCCTTAAATTACTGAACTTTTAATTTTGCCAAAGATTATATTACTTGTCACCGCTATACTGTTTTCAAATTACATGCAGATGTGTAAACTTGCTCTTCACAGTAATGCTCGAAGGAATTATTTCCCCCATTTATCAAAAATGATAACTTAGTAAGTTATTTACACAAGGTCTCCTAGACAGAATTAGCAGCACCAAGACTTGGGTAATGCTCTTTCTCTAAGAAATATTTTTGAATAGTATATATATGAATGTGAGGCTTCAAAAAGCTCACAAAATGGAATTAAAAACAAATTCCTTTTGGTATATACATTTTTTTTCAAATTTGTCTATAATGTTTTTATATCTACATTTTACACAATTTTTTTTTACCAAATGTCATGTCCATGACTCTCAGTTCCTTCCATCAAAATAAACTTGCCTTAAAACCCCATTATCTCCAAACTTTCGCAAATCCATATATATGTATGTACGTATATATAAACACATATACACACAGGTATGTACATATACATAAACACATATATACACAGGTATATATATACATCCATACATTATGTATAACAATGTTTATATCCTAAATCCAACTGCACATCTATTCCCATTGCATGTTCAAACTTTTAAGACATTTTACTCATTTACTTGAAATACTGAAGGAAATAAATTTAACCAGTATGTCATTTAACTTTTCAAAGTTTACTGAAATTGCAATAATAGAGATGTGAATGAACAAAGATAAACATCTTATTTTAATTTTTTATAAGAACAGTGCGCCACTTTTTGCTTTCAACAATGAAGTGAATGAATGGCAGTCAGTTAACATGGTCAATTAGGTCACATTCTCAAATGCCTGCATCTGTTTTGAAGTAACTAGGCCTGACTCTAGCCTCTGATCATCATTTCTTCCTCATGATGTACATTCTAGGAGATAGTAGGGGATAGCTCAGGCACTTGTATCCCTGCCAACTACAAGGGCAACCAGGATTGAGTATGGGGCTCCTGATTTGGGCCTTGCCCATACACAACTTTTGCAATCATTTGGGGATGGGAATAATAAATGGAATATTTTTCTTCTCTTTCTGTATGTTGAAGTGTCCAAATAAAATTTTAAATTTTTATTGAGCATACCCTAAGTAAATTTTAGTGTCAGAGTTATTATCTTTTTCATACTGATTTATTTTTATTTTATTTTTATTTTGTTTCTGAATAACCTGTTCAAATGATTGATCATTTCAGAACGGATTGAGGATTTTAGAATGAATGATGAAAATACTTTTAACTCTATCCAAATATCTTTTGCAATAGAAATAGTTAGAAATAGTCTTTTCCAGATTGCCTTTTAATTAGATTTGGAAAGATTTGTACTTTTAGGAATAAGTTGACAGGTATGCAAATATGCTTACACAGATGTACACACATGGATTCATAGATGAAGAGAGAATGTGAAAGTCTCTATTTACCCTATAAACTCTGTTTTAATAGTTCTTTGACCTAGCAAATGGCAGGCTCATGGTTAATGTTACAGAATGTCTGATCTTTCAAAATGAAGATAAATGTATGTACCTCTGCTTGCTTAACTACCTATCTACTTGATACACTTATTCCCCCTTTTAAATTGAAGAAGACTTTGAAGTGGCCCCAGAGCTTTTAAAAGTATTCTAGGCACTTTCTTCCAAGGAGGCAATTCAGAAGCAGAAAGTTAAGTATACTGTCCAAATAAATAGCAGTGGCAGTAATTGAAAGTATCTTCTCTCTATGGGAAGGGGAAAGTGTTTGAGTGGCAATGAACAACAGCCTTAAATCATTAGCATGAAGAATAGCAACATTATCATTCTCATTAAAAATTTTTGAAAGACTTTGCAATGTTCTAAATATTTAATCATGAACTATACATTCAAAATTCAATTATATAGTCTGAAAAATAAATAAAATATGTGATGACCAGGAATCCTTAATATACATCCATAATTTTAGGGCAGAACTATCAGTACCAGCGACCTCTGATGGACAGCTTCTTCATAATGGAATTGTGTAGACAAATGTTGGGAATATAATCATTCCATAGCAATGAAGGGAAGAGAGCATTTGAACTTAATTAATATGCTAACTAAGCTAATGATTTTGCTGAAAGCTTAAGCAAGCTTAGCTCAAATTCTCTTTGCAGAGAATTTGCCTAAAAAGATAATGTCTTGGGTAGAGGCTAAGTTCTTCAGAGTAATAATACTGATGCATATTTTTTAAGACTCAGGTAGAAGCTTTTTTTGAGAAAACTTGACCCAAAGAAGAATCATCAATACCCTTCATTTCTGTATTTCTTTTTTATTATTATACTTTAAGATGACATTTTAAGAGAGAGAAAGAGACAGAGAAAAACATACTCTATCTGCTGGTTCACACCCCAAATGATTTCAACGGTCAGGGCTAGGTCAAGGTGAAGCCAGGAGCCAGGAACTCCACCTGGGTCTTCCACATGAGTGACAGTGTCCCAGATAATTGGATTATCTTATTCTCCTTTCCTAGGCACATTAATAGGGAAGTATATCCGCACAGAGCAGCCAGAACTTGAACCAGCATTCCAATATGAGCTGATAACACTGCATGAATTAGTATAATGTGCTGTGCAACATGACCTCCCCTCATGTCTGTGCATCTATTAAATGCTGTCAGATTCAAGAGTGACACTACACTAACCTGCAATCATGAAGCTGTGTGTACTTAGTTGCTGTTTGTGCTATATTAGGTATTATGATATGTTTCATCTCAAGCCATAAACAAAGACAGATATTCGGACAAGAACAAGGATACCCATGAGCCAACAAGGGAGTTTCTTTGACACTGAAATTGATTGGATAGATTTGGACGGTATGATGAGTAAATTTATTCTATGGCTCTAATATATATTTCACCTCCCCCTCTGGTGTATATATTAGTGACACTTTCACTCAGCTGAGCAATACCAACTGTATTTTTAATTCTCTTACTTTCCACCTTGTTTCTTTTTCATCCCTCTCTTATCTTTGCCCCTCTTTCTCACCTCTGATCAGTTATTAACTTCTGCAGAACATGAATTAAGGATCTCTCTCTTGAACTCCAAAGCACCTTACCCATTTGTCTGGCCTTTCTCTCTGCACTGTTTTTGAGAACCGAATGTAACTAGATCTCCTCTAGTGAAATTAAGCCTGTATTGTTCAGTGTGTCAATCACAGAAATCGGCACAGGAAGAACTTGAGATTATGAATAAATCAAAATAGATTGTGTGCCAATCTAATTTTCACTGAAAAATATGGATTTAATCTGTGGTTGCTATTTGAATAAGGAATGGGTTAATATAGTGTCACCAGAAGATTCTTCGTGCTGTGAACTCTTCTCTGAGTTTTTCTAGGGCATGGATGAACATAAAGCCAAAAGCCATAACAAAACATAAGTGGTGACTAGAAGGTTTTGAGAGGAGAAGGAAAAAACTTCACACAATTATGTTTTGCACTTTGTGTCTTGAGTAATAAACAAGGGTGGAAGAGTCAGGGTTAGACTTGCATTCTAAGGTGCAATGCAGAGTTGTACAATTGGAAGGGAACAGGTCCTCTTTGAGGGACTGATTGCTAAAAACACTACAACGTGAGGAATATGTAGGAGAGGATGGGCAGCCATGATGAACACATTGAAACCGACCAGTGATAATGCATTGTTTCTGATGAACTTATGAATGTAGATTATAGATAACTTGAAACTCTCATTTAGGCTTATTTCCACCATATTCAACAGTGATTCTGCAAATATGCACTTACAGCAGAGGGAATCAGATGTGAACTGACATCAAATTAATCATTTATCTATTAGTGAATAGATGTAAACTCCGCAAATATTCTGAAATCTTGACTTTTTGTTCTTTTTTGCATGCCTCTTGCAATGCTGATAGGTAGGAACAATATTATGGTAGTGGTCTAAAACTGTTTGAGGACTTTTTGAGACAGTTTTGCAAAATAATGTAGACCATCAACATTTTCTTCAGGTTATCCATAACTTGTGAACAGTTTGAAAGATCGCTAATTATTTTCCCTAATATTAGCAGGAATATATGACATCAGTTATTCAAATAATTTGTTTCTTTTTTATTAACCAACAACAAATAACCACAAAGAATACTTTCTTGAAAAGCAATGGATCAGTGAGTAAAATCCAAACTCTTCATTAATTATTTATTTTCCATTCCATTAATCATACCAATTAGATTGAGAATCTAAAAGCACAATCTGTATAAAAATCTATTTTCAAAGTGTTTAGCATTTAACCTATTATTTTTGAGTATCTAGCAGTAAATTGATCATAGTTAATAACTAATAAAAACACTGAAAAACCAGACTTAGAAATTAAGCCAGTGTTCTGAGGAGTGTGAATATGTAACTGATGGCACACTAAGTAAAACACATCCATTTGTATCCACTTGGTGACTGCTTCTGTTTTATATGGAGTAAGCTGGATTCTTTTTAATTTCTCAAAGCAAGGTTATCTTAGATATGAACTACTGGAACCCAAGAATATGCAAATTTTCACATATACCAAGCACTGAATTGCTTCCCTTCTAAAATAATGATTGGGTAGCTCAGAAGTTATATGAAGTTCTCCTTAAACTTCCAACAACTGATTTGAAGAAGCCCTCTAAGATAATGTGTCAAAAGCAAAGGGAACAGCAAACACAACCTTAGGAATAAATGGAACAAAAATCTGGCCATGTAGGCAGGAAGCGTCCAACCCCCATCGAATCTGTCCAAAAAATTAGAACGAATTTTGATATCTACATTGTATCTCATGGCTTCCTCCCAATCTTTGGAGGTGACACAAGCCCAAAGATCTATCACATACGCACATTTGTAAAGAGAGAAAAGGGGATTAAAAGATTAATATGTTACTAAGAATAGGAATCGTTGTCCATTATTTTGGAACACTTATTGAAAAACAGGGGCTTTTTTTTTAGTTTCTTTTCTTTTAAGGATTTATTTGCTTTTGTTTGGAAGGCAGATTTTACAGAGAGAGAAAGAGATATAGAAGTTTTCCCGTCCACTGCTTAACTCCCCAAATGGACCAAACAGGCAGAGCTAAGCTGATCTGAAGCTGGGAGCTAGGAGCTTCTTCCAAGTCTTCCATCTGGGTTCAGGGCCTGCGTTCCCAGGCCACAGAGAACTAGACTTTTGGTGGAGCAGCCAGGACATGAACCAGCACCAAAATGGGATGCTGGTGCCACTGGGTGAACCATTAGCCTCCAGTGCCACTGTACCAGCCCCCTAGTTTCTTGCTTCATTTAGCATTAAGCCTCATGTTATTTTCTATTGCTAGAATTTTATCAGGTGAAGCAAACAGTATAATTTGCTTTTGTAAAATTAGCATTCATCCATTAGACTTCCTCAGGATCTACTCAGAATGATGTCAAAGGCATGAAAAAGAAAAATAGAAACACTTTCTCTTTGAAAGATATTCTAAAAATTTGCTGTTTATGGATATTTAAGTGTCCAAAGTATATTACTTTAAAAGTAGGCACCAGTGGGGACAGCGTAGTGGCTGGCAGGCTTGATCTTCCAACCTGCTAGCACCAGCTTCCTACATGGGTGCCAGTTCCTGTCCCAGCTGCTGCTGCACTTCTGATCTAACTCTCTGCATATGTCCTGGGAAAGCAGCCTACAGATGGCCTTGGGACCCTGCAAGCATGTGGGAGACCCAGAGGAGGCTCCAGACTCTTAGCTTTAGATCAGCTAAGCTCCGACCTTTGTGGCCATTTGGGGAGTGAAGCAGTGGATGGAAGACCTTCTTACTGTCACTTCTCATTTTGCAAAATCCACCTTTCAAACCAAAATAATTAAATAAATCATTTTAACTGTTCCTACTACAATAAAAATAAGATAAGTACATGAAGTAATGGTATATTAATTCATCTGACTGTAGTGATCATTTCACAGTGTATACCAAAATATTACATTGTGTATTTTAAATACATACAATATTTATTTGTCAATTACTTCTAGTCAGTAGACTTCAGGGAGACGATTAGCGGCAGCTACAGTTGGAGTCTGTGATGGAACTGAATTCAGGGCTTGAACTTTAGTGTATGCTATTTTTACATAAATGTTGTAGGTACCAAATAATTTCATGTCTTTTGATTATTATTTCTAGATTATCCAACATTCTTAATCAACCAATTTTTACTTGTGGATGTTTACCTTCTGTCTTTGGAGAAGAAAGAAGAAGGCTACAGTGTGCCTGATATAGAATCACTGACCAATAAGTTTGAGTCCAATCCTTCCTTTCTCCTTCCAGTCCTAAAGTGAGATAGGCAGATATAAACCTGAACATATATGTAGATAACTTGCTGTAAAGAATCCCATTTGGTGATTTATTATTTTAAATTCTTTGAAATATTTGACCATTAATTGGGGGGAGGATGAAGATGTAAGCTGGTATCACAGTTTGTAAATGACCAAAGGACTGCCAAATATAAGATTTTACTTCCCTTTACCCCCTTGAAATTTTTGATTGCCTATGTATCAAGCCCTGAAATAGACTTGACTGAAAGATCTAGAAGCAGTGCATCAAGTAATGGCTCTGAGCCAAATATTCCTTCAGTGAGATGGATTAAAATACTTTTTATTCTCTTTAAAAACACATTAAATTAAAATAACCATACCAGGTATTCATTAACTCACTGGGAATCATTTGGATTAAAGAAGCAATTCAATTCATCATTTTGATGTGAACTTGAAAAGCATGTTATCGGCATCCATGATAAAATATACTAGTGTAAGCTATAGCTAACCTGAAATAATTGAGGACAAAAATTTAATTGTGGTATAACAAAAGTATAAATAATCATGTGCATGTTACTGTAGAGTCAGTCTATCAAGATGTGTGAATAACAAATTGTTTCTTAGACAAGAAAAGGTGTGGAGAAGAA